>NC_090939.1:707749635-708999635 GCF_040938575.1 Ambystoma mexicanum
AGCCA
Source organism: Ambystoma mexicanum (assembly GCF_040938575.1). NCBI lineage: Eukaryota > Metazoa > Chordata > Amphibia > Caudata > Ambystomatidae > Ambystoma > Ambystoma mexicanum. Next base: position 707,749,641 of record NC_090939.1, read on the forward strand.
ACAGGAGCCACTGCATCCAGTATAAATGAATCAAATAGTGCTAAATCCAGTGTTGGAATGGACATATTTGTGGTCTCTTGACACGTGACAAAGAGCTCATAAACAAGGGCTATTCATAAGGCTTCAAACTAAGATAATGGTGTGCCTACACTCCCCTGAATGTTCTGAGACAGTGCAGACTGGCAAGGGCAGTCCTCAAACAGAGGACACTGGAATGGGGCCTACCGATGAGAGAGGGTAGACTGATTGGGAAAATAAGGTGAGACATTTCTCCAAGCACCTCGGTTTCATTTCTAAATACAAGCTGCTAGCGAGCCGAATGCCCAAGGTTGGATTGGGGTTGTGTGAGAAACCTGAGGTGTTTCTCCCATGCTATTGCCAGAGATCCCTGACTCGGGTGGCCAGGGGAGGGCCATCGCTCTTGGATCCCAACCATTGGGGCAGACAAGCGAGGGAGGATCGCCTGGCAAAGGGACTCTTGGAGACTGTCGGAGGAATGCCCTCGGTAGAGACATGGTATGCCCCCCATTCCAATACATCCCTACCCGACATCCCCTCAGTCATTATGGGATATTATCACCCAAAACCCATTCACCCACAACAATACATCTATCCCTTCACCCCAACAAAAAATATCGTTTTTCCCTCATCCCTTAGAAAAACTACAACTCCCACAATCCCTTCATCCACTATAAAAACCATGATGCCCAATCTACCTCTAGAAAATATAGGCAGTGCCATTCCATGTGCCCCTCCCCATTTTTGGACAATAGTAAGAAGAAGAAGAAGAAGAAAAGGCAACCTGGAGGGGTGAAGATTACCAGTCAAAAACTTACTAAGGGGGGGGCGTGGCTAGCGCGCGAGCGATGCGGACGTGAGCCGAGTGAGCTCCCGTAAGCGCCGACACAATCCTGTACTTTTATCCTGATTCCTGGGGACATCGAGCGACATCAACGCCACGATTGTGCCCGTGAAGCTGTGGGCTACGACCGGCGGAAATCCGGGCTGTCGTCTGCCCGTTTGGAGGGCCAGAATCTGCAATTTACTGAAGGCCGGGGGCCCCGAACTGCGAAACCAAGATGGCCGCCGGAGCTTGAGGGCAGACCACCTCCTGTCTGATTGGGGCTTGAGGCGGCCTGGTGTGGTGCGGCACACGCAGTGGACACTGACTTTTCTTACAACCGGAGGTCGCCCGGACAAACGGCTCCTGCTCCTGGGCTGTCTCGACCCAGCCCCGAGTGGTGGAGGACGGCAGCGGCCTGGCCCGACAGAGCTAGAGGTAGGTGGGATTAACTCTCCCCCCCCCCCTGCTCCATACAGACGGTGGATTCGTGGAACCTGCGTGTTGGAAGGTGCTTGGAGGACCCCGAGGCCTTCCACCTGGCCTGTTGCGGGGCTGCGACACGGTACACCGGAGTAGATCCGGAAGGGCGTAATTAGCACTGTTCGACCTACCGTGCCGGACGCCCCACGCCTCCCCGGAACTATGGGGAAAGAAAGGCAGAAGAAACCCTCCACACAGAGCAGCATGGACCAATTTGCCGTCGCCACCACCCCGGCCCCGGCGGCCCCAGCAACGCGACCGAACTCCCCCAATGGGGAGGGCCCTCTTTCTCTCCATGATGTAATGGCGGCCATTGCTAATTCCCGATCCTCCATGGAGACCAAAATAGATAGCATGGCGGCAGACGTCTCCTTCCTACGCCACGATCTACAGAAACTAACCTCCAGAACGGGAGAGGCGGAACAACGTATTTCTGAAGTGGAAGACAATATAGGCGGGATTAACCGCCAACTGTCCCAGGCCTTAAACCGCCTTAAGACCCTTGAATCAAGAGTGGAGGATGGAGAGGGGCGATCCCGTCGCAATAATGTCCGTATCCTGGGTCTGCCAGAAGGGGAGGAGGGACAGTGTATGGAGCTGTTCTTGGAGCAGTGGCTTGTAGACATCTTCGAGGCCACATCCTTTTCAAAGTTCTTCTCAGTGGAGAGGGCTCACAGAATGCCGGCGGGTAGACCACCCCCGGGTGCCCCGCCACGTACTATCATCGCCCGCTTACTCAACTACCGAGATAGGGATGCCCTCCTGCAACTGTCGCGGGCACAAGGCTCGATTACCCATAACGGCTCCCGAATCGCCTTTTTCCCGGACTACACCCGAGAAGTGCAGCGGGCACGACAATCGTTTGAGCCACTCAAGAGACAGCTGGCCCAACTAAATGTGAAATATGGCCTGCTCTTCCCGGCCCAACTGAAGATATATCATGGTGGAACCACGGTTCATTTCAGCGACCCGCAAGAGGCATGGAAATGGGCGGAGGCCCATATAGAAGGTGATTGGACTGCGAGACCGAGGAGGCCGAGAGGAAGACCGAGGCCCAGGCACGCCTCCCCGAGAGGAAACCCGGAGAGGAATGAACAGGGGGTCCTGGACCCCGATGCAGATCAGCGAGAACATTGACCGGACTGTCGCCCCTCTGGCCTAGTAATAGCGCTCTGAAGTATTCTTTCTTTGTACTCTTAAGCCGGACGCATGAGTAGTCCACCATGGAAGATGTTGACACTGGCGCATGGGAGGGGACTCTGGAGGAGCCTCTGAAACCCCCCCCCCCCCCTAGCCGAACTTCCTCCTTTCCTTCTCCTTCTCCCTTTCCCCCCCCCCCTCTTTCTTGTTTATCTAGACCCGGCTCTAGGGTCTGGGTTTTTGAGCTGCTACCTTAAGTTGAAGGTCCAGCTATGTTTGGGCGACAGGTACTTCGTGTTGGGGTGGAGTATAGGGTGGGGGTAAGTTGGGAATGTTTGAAAGTTTGTTTGTTACTTCAAGACTGTCATATGTTTATAACGGACACGAACCACTGTCTTTGGTCGAAGTTACCACTCCACCATCTCTCACTGATTGCTACAATCGTACAGACCCCCATCATGTGTGATAGATATCCTGTGCACAGACTCACGGGACACCCATGCGCCACACCAAATCCCTGAAGTTCCTCACCTGGAACGTGAATGGGATGGGGTCCGGGATTAAACGGCGCCTGCTTAGGCAATTTCTAAATAGACACTCCCCTGATGTGGCCCTTTTGACAGAAACCCACCTGGCCGGATTACACTGTGCCTTTTTTCAGAGGACTAATTACCACCTTGCCCTTCAGGCGGGGTACACAATGGGCTCCAGGGGCACCCTCATCCTGATACACAAGCGCATTCCATTTACTCAGCAATTGGTTGAGCGTGACCCAAGGGGTCGATACGTGTTCGTCATGGGGACCATCTGGGGTCAGACGATGGCCATTGCCGCAATTTATTCCCCACCCGGGTTGGGACAGGAATTACTGGACGATCTTACTACCCTTATAGGGAAACACCATCCTGATACGTTCATTCTGGGGGGTGATTTTAATGATACCATGAATGATAACTTTGACCGTTCCCATCTCCGAAATCGCAACCCTGACACCTCGACTAGATTGGCCAATTTTGCATCGGCCCTTGGGCTCCGAGATGTATGGAGAGAGTTACACCCGACTGATAGGGAGTACTCCTTCCATTCCGGCGCTCACGGCTCCATGTCCAGACTGGACTACTTCTTCTTGCCACATACCGACCTCCATAGGGCAATGTCCGCAGATTTACTCCCCCGGGGCATTTCGGACCACTCCCCCCTCTTAGTTGAATTGCGTATGCAGGGTCCCCTTCCCCCTAGAACGTGGAGACTTAACAATTATTATCTGGGGTCCCCGGAACTGATAGATCGCCTCGAGGAAGTTTCTGGTGAATATTTCGAAATTAACGAGAAGTCGGTGGACAGCCCCGTGATATTATGGGAGGCCTATAAAACAGTGCTAAGGGGTGAAATCCTTTCTTGGACGACACATAAAAGAAACATCCGGTTCCGGGAAATATTAAAGGCCGAAGAGGAAGTGAGAAACAGGGAGATTGAGCATATATCCGATCCTACGCCCGAGACCCACCGATCCCTCCAGCGCGCCCAGGAGTGCCTCCGTAACAGAACGATGGATGACGCCAAGCAGGCCCATTGGCAGGCTAGGGCGAGGGTGTATGAACTTGGGGATAAGTCGGGTAAACTGCTCGCTTGGTTGCAGAGGAGAGACGAGGGGCAGCGCCATGTCCGGGAAATTGTCACGGCACAGGGCGACACCCAACATTCGGACTCTGGGATTGCCGAGGCCTTCACAGAGTTTTACGCAGATTTGTATCGGGCTCCGACCTCACCGCTAAACCCCTGCCTCCTAGATGAGGTGACGCTGCCGATCCTTTCGGGGCAACAGAGGGACCAGCTGGACTCTGCTTTATCAGAGGCTGAGATTGCAGAGGCACTGTCTCAGCTCCAGTCGGGAAAGGCACCGGGCCCGAACGGATTCCCAGTTGAAACTTGGCAGAAGCTAGGAGTAGACAAAATGGCCGCTCCTCTACATAGGATGTTTCTTGCTGCCCGGGAACAGGGTACCCTCCCACCAGATCTTTGCAAGGCCACTATTGTGGTCATTCCCAAGCCTGGCAAACCTCCACATGATTGTGCTTCTTATAGACCTATATCGCTGATTAACGGGGAAGCTAAGGTCCTTGCTAAGCTATTAGCGAATCGGTTGCAGTTAGTCACATCCTCCTTGATCCATCCGGATCAATGTGGTTTTATGCCTGCCAAATCGACTCGGATGAATCTGCGCCGCCTCCATTTAGCATTGGAGAGATCCCCGATTATAAACGAACCCTTGGCCTTGTTGGCAATCGATTTTGAAAAGGCGTTCGACTCCATTCGATGGGACTACCTTTGGGAAATAATGCGCCGCATGGGGTTCGGAGAGGCCTATTTAGGCTGGGTGCAGCTACTTTATGCTAACATCAAGGCGGAAGTGAGAGTGAATGGCTGGTCCTCTGGGTCCTTCCCCCTGGGCCGTGGTACGCGACAGGGATGCCCATTGTCCCCTCTTTTGTTCGCCCTTGCTATCGAGCCATTAGCTCTTTGGCTTCGCCAAAACACCGCCTGGAGAGGATTCAGATGGCCGGAGGGACACGAGGATCGTACATCCCTGTATGCGGACGACCTCCTGGTGTACCTGGGTGACCCACTAACATCCTCTGCCATTGTAACGCAAATGTTAGTCCGCTTTGGGGAACTCAGCGGACTCAGAATCAACTGGGGGAAATCAGTCCTCTTTCCGGTGAAGGGTGGGGAACAGGCAATCCCCCAGGACTGCCCGTACCGGGTGGAACGACAGGGGTTTCGTTACCTGGGAATATGGATATCCGGGGATTTAACAAGCTATATAAGGAACAATCTCCGACCAATCACAGACCGCTTTATTATTGATGTCCGGCACTGGAAACTCCTCCCCCTGACACTTATGGGAAGAGCGGCACTTTTTAAAATGATGACCCTTCCTAGATTCCTCTATGTCCTTCAAAATGCCCCACTTAAAGTCCCCGACTCGGAGTTCCACCAGGTGGAGACACTTCTCAGAGACCTCATATGGGGGGGAGGCCAGTCACGAATTGCGTTAACTACACTCCAAAGATCTATTTGGGAGGGAGGAATAGGAGTTCCCCGCCTTCAAACGTATTACTGGGCATCACAACTGGTGGTGGTTAATGACCTTCTCCACGGGGACCGAGACCTGCCCCATATACGGGCTGAGATAGCCACTATGCGCAACACTGACCCGCTGCTTCTCCTCTATCAGCCCCTTTCGAGAACCTCTCCGCCCACAACCACTACGCATATGATCACAGTGTGGAGACAGGCACACCGATTCATTGGGTGGGAAAATAAAGCTACTAGAGCACAACCCCTCTGGCGGAACAACAACCTAGCTGAGACCCAGAAGTTGGAGCCGTGGCCTAGGTGGGTGAACGCGGGGATTGCCAGGATTGGGGACATGCTTACACAGGGGTGTTTGGCCTCATTTGATGACCTACAATTGCGATTCCAGATTCCGAATACGGAACATTACCACTACATTCGCCTCGCCCATGCTTTGAGACCCTACCTGACAGCAGATACACATTTACCGGACTATACCCCCATAGAGCGTAACATCCTCCCGGCGCATATCCCTACCAAATGCACTTCCATCCTTTACAATGCTATATCCTCCTTTGCTACCCCCGAATTGAATGAACTAAAGGCAAAATGGGAAGTAGATGTGGGGGTGATAGATCCTGAGGATTGGATACAAGTCCTTATGCATCCCCGGGAAATCGCCATTTCCTCTAGGCTTCGACTAGTGCAGTTGAAAATACTACACCGGGTTTATTACCCTAGGACACGTCTATATGGCTGGAAACGGGCTTCTAACCCAAACTGTTTGCGGTGTGGGGATGGGGAGGGGACCTTTATTCACATTTTGTGGCTGTGTCCCCAGATACAAACTTTTTGGAACGCATGCTGTAGGGAACTCTCCCGAGTTCTGACTCGCACCATACCACTGGACCCAAGGGCTTTGCTTCTGGGCGTGCCCGATGAGATAGAAGCTAATAAGTGGGAAAGATTGCTCCTACACACGGCGATGGGGCTGATTAAGCGCAATATAGCGCAGAAATGGGGTGCCCCTGACTCCCCAACGCTGGAACAATGGAAATTGGATATGGACATATGCGCTATGATGGAGCGTAGGATTTACTCGGCGCGAGGCTGTCCCAACAAAGCGTCGAAAATATGGGACAGGTGGGAGGAAGGTGTGGCCTGAGTGTCCCATGTACAGGCGGGGGAATGTGCACTGGGGGTTTTGTTTTGTTTTGTGCTTGTACCATACTATACATTATTGCATGTGATGAGATGATCGCTCAACTGTTGATGTTCTGGGTACCTTTTCTGATTGTGAACGACTATGACAGTCTGAAGTTGTTTTTGTTTGCTTGTTGCTTTGTTATTATGACCACTGTATTATGTTAATAACAATAAAATACTTTATAAAAAAAAAAAAAAAAACTTACTAAGACACAGAGGAGAGGCTACAACACTCTGACAGCAGGCTGTCCCCTTAATGATGACAGGCAAGGTCATGTAATCCAGCATAGGCGTCCCCGACAACGTGAACCCAGGGGAAGCACAGAACAATAGGCACAAGAAAGAGAGGGGGATTCACGTGAATCAAACCATTGAATCAATCAACCGAATGTCAAAGTCAAAATTACATAACCAGAGTAAGGCAAAGAAGAGAAAAAAAAGAAAAAATATAAAGAAGGAAAATAAGCAAAGAAAAATAAACAGAAACTCATATATATGTATATGACGGGCACCATCCCACACAGGTCAAGACAATCAATGTTTCCTGTAGGATAAATAGGTTGTCCCCAAACAACAAATCAATTGTATTATACAAAGACAAATAGAGATGCATCAGTATATACCAAAACGGATGCAAAACTTACAAGGTTCGGATAACTTTTTCCACTTTTTCTTAAATATATAATGTCCACTTTCAGATCTCTATGCCACTTCAGTCACACACACGCACCTGGGTCTCTTCTCCTTTTCACCCACCCAAAAGGCGCGGCGCTGGCAGGTAGCTCCTCAAGATCTGAGGATTGAGGTCAGGGTCTCACCACCTACTCCTCACACACATGGGCTTCATTTGACATGCCCAGTGGAAATGAGCTTTCCGTGGTACAGAGCCAGAAATCTGCATTATGCCTTTTCTGATCCTTTAGAAACATGGCTTCTTCGCTACTCTGCAGCTCCTCACAAGCACCGGGCCAGCGCCTTGCCCATCTGTTCTCTCCTGGGCTCCCAGGTCCTCTCTGCAATTCCGCCTTGCACTCTGAGTGCTTGAGATTTAGGTAGGTAACCTGTGCCGGACTCAGCCTTGCAGCCTCCCTCCTGGCATCTCAAGAGCAACTGACCACTCTCCCTCTGCCGTCCCGTTTTATGCCCCTGTGTATTTTCTTATTTTTTTTAGCTTTTTTGTAATGTTGATTGTCTGCAGGTGTGTGGTCAGGGTTGGGAATGCCTGACATTGCCTGTCAATAGGCACAAGAAAGGGAGGGGGGTTCACGTGAATCAAACCAGTGGAAAAACCAGTTCACATGAATCAAACCAGTGGAAAAAACCTGAAAGGAAGAATTGCACTCTGGGAGATGTAGTAAACTATCTATGAACAAGTGAAAGAAATGCAAATTTGTGGAAAGGCTTGAGTCTGACTGAGGCAAACCTATACCTGTTTGTAAAAGGAACTACAACTGCCAGAGAGCGTGATTAAAGCTTGGGGAAGGGAACCCCTATAAACGATGAACCAATAGGTTTTATCCAGGCAGAGGGAAACCTAAATGAAAAGGTTGTCTTTGAACTTTTCCTGTGTTGGAAACTACGTGACCCAAGATGCTTTGATGTAGAAGGGAAAAGTGATGTTCAATTAAATGAGCACAAAGTGGTCATGCTGAGGTGCTTGTAAAATCCTAGCACATTCGAAAGTCTTCTACAGCAAATGAAAAGGGAAAGAAGGCTTGAGCCCGACTGAGGAAAGCCTAACTGGAAATTATAAAGTGAACTTTAAAAGACAAGACAGGTTTGAGCCCGAGTGAGGGAAACCTGAGAGGATTGTAAAGTGGCAAAGTGAACTGTGCATTTTTGGCGACAGGCTCGAGTCCGACAGAGGAAAGCCTGCGTTGAATTGTGGTATAAGTCAAGATTTGAACTATGCATTTGTGAGGCTGAGAAAGCCTAAAGAGCTTGTTGAACTATAAGGAGCCAGATGACCAGCCATTAAACATTTTGAATCGTACCAAGTGTTTTTGAAGTGCGTGAATTCTGTGAACTGTGAGAGTCAGCCACCTGGCAAAAACCCCTTTAAAAACCTCTGTGATTTGGACATGGGCAAGGGAGTCACACTTCACCCATACTGCTATCCTGACTTTATTTTTGATTCACATTATTTTTGTCTCCATTACATTTCTCCACATCAATTGTTGTATAAGTGTGATGGCAATTATAGGTTTATTAGATATTTTATTATTTTGATTAGGGCATCTTTTCTTTAATGGTCAAGAACACTCCCATTTTCCTTATAGGGCGAGATAGGATTTTTCCAACCCCATTCAAGTTACAATAAAGGTGTTGAAAACTTGTATCCCTGTGTTGTGGTCTGACTCATGCTACCATGTCTTTCTCACAGTTGCCAACCAATCAGAAAAGCCTGCCATGCACTTTTACATTTAATGTTGCAAGTATTTTTCTGCTGCCATATTCTTTGCTGTAATCAGTGTGCTATGTCTCGGGAGGATAGCTCAGCGGCAACAAGCTCGTCTTGGAAGCAAGACGGCACGAAGCAACACAGGTTCGATCCCGGGGTCCGCACTTAGAAACCTCTGGTTATTAAGCATGTTATAAATAACCTATCATATCATTTCATATCTATCATATGTGTGTAGAAGTAGCTCAGGGCATGTCCTACAAACAAGGGACCGCCAATGAGAGATTAATATTCATGTATTATATATGTAGACATGTTTCCCTAATCCAACCCCACACTTTCATAGGTTTTTGTAATATGATGTCATAGATGACGCATCTAGCATTATATAAACTAAGTATAACCAAGAAGACATTGTGAACCTGCATGAATCAATTTGATGAATGCCGATTTACCTTGCTTTCCTTCATTGAGATAAAATCAGTATTTTACCATCTTCTTTGAGTCTGTCCAGTTTTTTGGTCTGAGACATTTTACTGGTAATTGCATCTAGCACAAAGACACTTCAAGGAGCTAGAGCACATGATACAAAGCAAACAGTGGGCCGAGAACACTAACATGAGAAACAGTACGGTTGCGCCCTTAAGGCCATCACAATACACAACACTCAGCATGAGTCCCAATGAATTCACAAAGGAGCCTGCATTTCAGTGCCAGTCTTATAGGTCAGATGGTTTAGGACATCTAGTAAACAGCCCATCCTGTCCCAACATACACTCTCCTGCATGATATGCAAACATAGAAGCCATTTGACAAAAGTCTGAAAATTCCCCACTGATGCAAATATGGCCGATGACCAATGGGATGCCTTTGAAGAAGCCATATTCAACAATGATGATGGAGAGGAAGATATTGATGGCCCTACAGATGTGATATACATAGACAACAAACCTCTGATTGACTAAGGTGCTAAGTATATGCTGTCATAAAAGAGAATCTTTGACACCACATTTGGCCAACGATTAGACATCAACACATTGGTATATGGAGGCATAAGGATACATCTAATAAGATGGTTTCAAGCTAGCCTTTCATTTAAAGGCAGAATGGTCACAGTAGAGATATATGTCATGAACAGCGGATCTGCACTCCTCCTCAGTTGCCTCCATCAAAAGAGATTAGACATACATTTATTATTATTATTTATTTATTTATATTCAGTTCCAGAAGAACTTTTACAAATTGCAAGTTACAATTTACCAGTCAGATTACACATCAAAAATTTAGAAAATCACAGAAACCTAAAATCCTAAATTTTAAAAACATTAAATCAAGTCATACTCATGCTGTACACAGGTTAACGTAATTTCTTACATCTTGTTTTGTGTTAGCCATGCCTAATCAATTTGTAGTATAACGTATAAAATCTTGCAGCAAGTATGTCTGTGAATCATTTAAAATCAACTAAAATTGATCATCATATTACATGTCATAATGCTTAGTGTACACAGATCATATATATAAAAACATGAAATAATCCCTCATGGTCATAACATTACCATAAAATAAAACAGAGATAGCTCATGGGAGTCAACCCCATAAGACCGAATAAATTGCAATTAGGAAGGTGTTTTTTAATGATACACCATATCTGGTACAGGACAATGTGTACACTTTCAGTCTCAGTATTGATGCAGTAGTTCAAAATGATTCCTCCCTTATCGATCGTAGATATGTACCATACTGCCCAAAATGGAGATGTATTCATTGCTGAGAGCTGCACATTCAGTAAAAAGGTGCATTGCCTTCTCCAATTTTCCAGGCAATTTGCATATACGACAGCCCCTGGGATCCCAAATTGGGCACCATAAAAATATACAATGGCAACTGGTTTATACGTAGGCTGAGTCGAAAAAACTCTGCACCGCTGGATTTGGGCACTGTCTCAGGTATCTGAGGTTGAAAACATCTGTGCACCACCCCAGAAACATAAGTGTAAGTACGAAGTGTAGCCAAATGGGTATAGTTGTTGGTCCAATCCCGCTGCCTCAATTTACGTTTAAAGATATGTTTTAAGACAATGTATCTGGTTCCTCTATTAAAGTCGGGACACCATCCAATACTCTTATATAAATTATCAATGAATAGTTCAAACCTCTCTTCCCTACGGCTGTAACCCAAATTCTGCTCAGATGCCAGAAGCGAGAGTAGCTGACATTTCGGCTTGGTATGGATTTTCAGTTGTAATAAGCCCTGTTTGATCAACATCTGGCCCTTAAGAGAAACCAGCCCCAACTCCAGTCGGAGATATTCAACTGCGGAGGAAGGGCTCAGCCTCAGAATATGCTTCCAAAAAGAACCCTCAATCAAATCCAGCCAGTGCAAGTCCCCCATGGCCAGTGCTTCCAAGCCATACAATACTATGGGGGAAAAGCATTGGATGCATAGGGTAATTATCCCCTCCAAAGCAAACCCAGCATTATTTCTCACAAAATTGCCAATCAGTTGGGCCATGCATTGAGCCTTGACCTTCTTGACGGCCACAACGCCGGAATATGTTCTTCTGGCACTCATTTCTAATCCTAAATACAGATATGAAGTGACATATTCACCCTTCCCAAGACTGGTAATTAAAATGGGCCACTTCACCCTTTTGGGTGAGACCACCAGGACCTTAGTCTTCCCCATGTCAAAACTCAAGTCATTTTCCACCAAGTATTTGACCAAAATGTCAAACATGGCTTCAGCTCGGCTATAGGTGTAATTTAGCATAACTAAGTGATTGGCGTAGAGCATACAAGGGATGGTCCTCCCGCCTCTTTTAGGGCAACAGCCCATGCCTGCAGCGAATTGAGCAGTGAGATCAGACATACATAGGTTATAGAGCAGTGGCGCAATCGGGCAACACAGCTTCACCCCTTTAGAAATCGTAACTAGGGCATACACTACCCCCTGTTCACTTAGTTGAACGCATGCTTGTGTATTCGAGTGAAGACCTTTTAGCAAATTGACAAGCCATTTCGGGCACCCCCAGGATGTCATTTTACACTACAGCTTCTCCCGGTTGACCCCGTCGAAGGCTGCTTGAAAATCCACGAAAGTGACATATAGAGTGGGACCACCGGGATTAGACATAAAGCTAAATCCTAATGTCCTATGCTGCAATGACAGAGCCAACCTAGATGTTTCAGGTTAGAAATAGGATGCCTTAACAGTTTTGTCCATCAAATAAGACTTAGGTATAATTCCACTCCAATGGTTCATAAACTGTGAAACATTCTAATTATCCTTAAGGAGTGTAGTAAAGGAATGAATTTAGCAAATTGCATGCTCAAGGCATCATTGAAAGAGATGAAGCCTCAGACTGGTTTCTCTCTTTTCTTGGTTGTGGTGATGAAACTCTTGGGGAAAATGCACTTCTGTATTGACTTAAGAACTCTAAATCACTGTATTATTCCAGATGGACACACACTAATCATCATTTCAGAACTCTTATCAATGAAAGCAGATGCACAAATATTCTCCACGTTTGATCTAAGTTTGGCCAACCATCAAATGCGACTTCACCCGACCTCCCACCAGTAGACAGGCTTCATTACACCAGAATGACTATGGCAATTCTTTAGGATGCCATTTTGGGTTAGTGTTGGCCACCTCTGTGTTTCAATAAATAACATACTTCGTTCTCCAGTCTGGAACGCCACTGAACATGTTCACAGGCTGTCAAGAGATCTACAGAAATTGAGAGAGTCTGGTATTACCTTGATTAAAGAGAAATGAAAGCTCAATAGGACAGCATCAAGGATGTTGGTCATGTGATCTCCATGAGAGGTACAGAGCCATGCAAAGACCTAATTGACATGATTCAAAGTTCTCCCAGACTCATAAACAAGGAAGAACTTTTCTTCTATTTAGGTATGGTAGAATTCTGCTCATGCTTTGTTGTGAAGGGGGATGACCAATTTGAAAGCACTGATTTATGTAACTCAGAATTTAATGTAATAAAACAGGCACTGGATTAAGCACTGGATTAAGAATACACCTATCAAACTCTAACCAAACACAACCATAAGCCTAAAACGTAGCAATCCGCACAAACGTCACAACACTGCAACAACAAAACAAACAAGACATAGACTTGCACAACAGCACACGACGACTGCCAACCGTAAAACAGCCTACACCTGTAAATTGATCCGTGCAGCTAAACCTTTACTGTCTGACACCAGCTGTTTGACCCTTGCCAGAGCCCTCATACTATCCCACCTGGACTATTGCAACGCACTCTATCTTGGGTCCACCAAAGCTATTACCAGCAAACTCCAAACCCTCCAGAACAACGCTCTTAGAGCGGCACTGGGCATCTCTAGTAGAGAGCATATCACAGCATATCGTCAACAGTACAACTGGCTCACTGTCAATGACAGAATTCTTCTAAAAACTGCCTCACTTACACACAAATCACTCAACAATGCTGCACCCATCTATCTTATCGACAGATTCCATAGACAGACCTCCATGAGACCAACAAGAATATTATATAAAGACTGCCTTTCTGTCCCCAACTTTAAACGCTCCACCATAGGGGGTAATAGCTTCCCACTGAAAGCAGCAAAACTGTGGAACTCCATACCACCACCCCTCAGAATGGACTTGCACTATCAGAACTTCCGAGCTAAGGTCATTTTATGGTTGAAAATGTAGGCCTCCCTTCATAGCCAGCTGCCTAGTCTATCAGACTCATGCTTATTGTACCCATTGATGCTTACTTGTATATATGTATATATTCCTGTTGTTACTGTATGCTACATATCCTGTTTTTGTTGTAACCAAGTTTTTCACTCTCTTGTAAATGCTGCGCACAGTTACCCGAGGGTATGACGGCACATTACAAATAATAAAACAAACAAACAAACAAAACACCCCAAGCCCAGCCAACAGACCCACCGGGCTGAAGCTGCCAACAGCACATCACTGCTCTCTTGCAATTTTCCAGCTTATTCCCACTAAACCACCCCCTCCTCTCCTGCTGAGCTGCGTTTTGTACATTCTTGGTGTGGTGTTGGCGAAAAAGCCACATTTTGAGACACTTGTGAAATTAGTGAATTTTGGATTCATTCAGAGCCGATACAGGGATCGAGGTCCAGATGGTGGGTGGCATCGCTAGAAAAGGATTGTTTGCGGGTCCTCCCTTTGTGTATGGGTTGTGATTCAAAGCCAGTTGGTTGATTTGCTGCACGTGGGGCATATGCCACCATGTGGAGTTAAGCTTCCAGTTATGCTGTCTTGCCAAAAGTAGATGATACTAGCAGTTCTGAACAGTATCCTGGCCGGAGAGGAAGCCAATGTAGTTTGTGTAGTATGGCAGTGATTCAGTCACATTTCCACGCACCTGTAATCAGACATGCTGCGCCTTGGTTGACTGCTTTTAGGGGTGACAAGTGAGAGGCTCCGGGCTCCGTCAAGATGGCATTTTCTCCATTGATGCACAAGTCGACAACATACGAGCTGACTTCCTGTCACTTCTCTCTTCAAACAATGATGCTTCGAGTACAATTCACAATTATCAAGCCATTGCCATTGAGCAACATGCAGTGTCATTGGTTGCTTAGAGCCCAGTGTGAGAAACCTGAGAGTGTTCTCACTGGTAATCCCCGGGGATCCTTTGTTCAGGTGGCCAGGACAGGGCCATCGCGCTTGGATCCCGACCCTTTGGGCAGACAAGCGAGGGAGGATCACCTAGGCAAGGGGCCCTTGGGGACCACCGAAGGTACGGCATCGGGCATGATGCGGTATCCGCTTTTCTGCAATACACTCCTACCCGACAGCCCCTCAGTCTTTATAGGATATTACACCACAGTCCCATCTTACCCCAGTGTTTTCCTTTAAGAAAAGTCAGGAGAAAACCCATTTATTCACAATGATAGATCTGTTCCCCTCTTGCTGACAATAACCTGCCCTCCTCATCAGTTGAACACTACAGACCCCATACTCCCTGTTGTTTGGTTAACAAACCTTTTTTTAAATATTCAGCCGATTTTATCCCAAAATCTGCAACTCACTACATTTCCCAGAATCCCCTTCACTCACTCTGTCCTTCAAATACTGCGAAGAAGAGGAAGCAACAAGGAGAAAAAAGGATTATCCATACGAATTCCTGGGCCATTAACTCCTACGGACAACCGCCATGTTATTCCGCTAACGAGGACAGGCAGGGTCAGGCATTCCTTTCCAATCACTCACACCTGGATCCAATCACTACTTCCAGGAAGTAGAAAAGGCAGAGCAGGAGAGCACACTTTGAGCGAGTTGGGAATGCTGAATTAATAATAATGAATAATTTTGCATTTTATATAGTACTACAAACCCTCAGGCATCTGAGCGCTGCTTATTATGACCACGGTGTGTGGCATTTATCAACCTCGAAAGATGAAAGGCTGAGTTTGGCCCTGCCGGGATTCGAAACTGTGTCAGCAAGCTCTGCACAGATGTCAAAGCGAGTGCACCGATGTGAAAGGTGCACAAAGCCAGAGGAAGCGCAGAAGAGCTGCAGAGACCCTTGGAAACCTGGAGGAGGAGAAAACTGCCTTGGCACTGGCCCTGTGAGTCCAGGAGATGCTGCACTGTGAAGAGGGAACTGTTCCTCCAGAAGGCAAGACCAGGGTCAGCTGGTGTTGCCTGGTGGTACCCACATAAGAACCCTCCTCTTGGCCAGTCAGGTGAAGCCAGGTCTTTGAGGGTCAGCAGAAGAGACTCTGACCTCAAACATTATCCCGTTTAGCTCCTAAAGCTCCCAAAAAAGCCGTCTTGGGGAGATGAGAAGTGGGAGCAAAATCCTGACAGTGCATTCTGGGACTAGAAGCTCCAAACCCCTTTTTTTGTGGATTGTGAACTTTGAAAGGAGGCTTGAGCCAGGCTGAGGGAAGCCTTCTTGATGAGAAGATTGTGAGCTTTGTTAGAGGGTCTGAGCCAAGCAGAGGGAGATACTGTGTGAAGCTTGGCAGAGGGGTCTGAACCTGGCAGAGAGAGACCCCTTGTGGACTTTGGGAGAGAACATTTGGGAGCAGGTTCCAAACCTAGAAGAGGGAGGCCCTTTGTGAACCCTAAGAGGAGTGTGAGCTTGGCAGAGGAAGACCCTTCAGAACATTGTGAGTAAAACAGGTACCAGAGCTAGAGTGGTCTGGCGCCATGTGGGCGATCATTCGAAGGTCTTTGGCTGGTACCCCTCTCCTGAACAAAGAGAGTGTTTTGAACTAAGATTGTAGAAACTACAAGTACCCAGAGGCCGGTGGGAGGTGTCAAAGTGGTCATAAGAGGGTCGAGCAAAACCCCTTGTACAGTCGAAAGTCTTTGACACGTTGTTGAAGCACAGTGAACTGTTATTTTGGCAAATGTGAACCCGGCTGCGGGATGCCTTTGAATTAGGGCGAGCAGTAATACACCCGTGAACATTGTGACGACAAGCGTGAACCTGACTGTGGGATGTCCACAGTGAGTGGTTGGTCTGAACATTGAGAGAAGAATCGGAGCCCGGCTGAGGGAATCCAAGGGTGAAGAGTAATCGCCTGACATGAAGATAAATAGTAGGAACTTTTGTTGTTCATGACACGTCAGGCCCTCTAAAGCAAGAGACTTTGCATGAAAGAGACTTGGGCACAGAAGGCCCTGATATTGAGAAAAGGAACTGTAACCCCGTGTCAGAGAAGCCCAGGAGTGTGCTGTGATCAAGAGTACCGCCTTGTTCTGTGCTAAAACGTGGGGAAGGGAGACCCCGGTCATAACATCCTGATTTGTCATTTTGTGAACACTTCTTTCTTTTCTTGTGAACATTATCCCACACTATTTTGTAGCATAGCGACAACGATTGGCAATCGATTATTTCAGTATAGGCCCTTTTCATTTGACTAGACTCCATTAGTACTGTAATATTATTTGATGGTCGTAGCTTGCTCCCATTTTAGATTTAGGTTTAGATTAGGCATTTATCTGACCCATTTTACAGTTTAATAAACACCCTGGAACTGTGATCACTTTGTCTGTATTACTTTGATATCATGCCTTCCTTACAACAGGCACTCCAAAGATGAATCCTTTAGAAAAGTCAGGAGGGCGTTAGTAGAGAAAAGGTAACTGAAACAAATGGAACAGATACAATGGGTACATTTGGAGGACACGCATGTTTTAAGAGGGGATTGTATCATCCCCTCTATTAGACTGAGGGAGCTCATTGTGAAGATGATACATGAGGGACACCAAGGCCTAACAAAGACCAAACAACATGTCAGTGCATTGTATTGGTGGCCGGGGTGTGATATTCTAGTTGAGAGAGCGGTCAGGGGTCTTACACTGTGCAAAAACAGTAAAAGGGGCCTTCAATCACGTTGCCCTCCCATGACTGACATCTCTGTTTCCAAATTACTGTGGCAGAGGGTAGGGGTAGCTTTGGTGTGTCCCATATACCCATATTCGTTCATCAAATGGATCAATGCACAACATGCTCTTTTGACATTTTCCCATATGTTGAGTGCCCACAGTGCCAATTATCTAGACATAACAATTAACCATGAAAATGGTAGTGTGCAGGTTAAACCTTTTCACAAACAGACCAATAGGAACACTGTGCAACAATATGACAGACATCACCGAGGGCATATCAAATTGAATTGATCTTTTGGCCAATTCCTGAGGCATAAAATAAATAGCAGTAGTAAGGAAGCTTATCGGAATGAGGCCCTGACTTTAACTACTGAACCTCACAATAGGGGGCATCCATGTGTGACAGTGAGGCGAGCTAAAAAACAAGCTTGGAACAACAATCGTGAAGCTTTGTTGGAACATAACAGGGATAAGTGCCCATCAAATAAACAGTTTTTTGTGAATACATTTAATAACTTATCATATAAAATCAAAACCAGGGTGACTGAACATTAGAAACAGTGTTTTGAGAGAGGTTGTGAACAACCATTATTTGCATTCAAAATTGGAAAAAAGTGAGAACTATGCTAATCCATAATGATCTCAAAAAAGCCCACCTTTGAGAGCCACTGCTTTACCATCTATATGGGGGTTACACTTGTAATAGGTCATTTCGAATGTGGTAGCTGTTGTATGTGTAACCAGACTTAACATATGGAAACTATTGATTTTGACCTAACAAAACCAATTGCAGGACCTAACTAATTGTAATACAAGAAATGTAATATAAATGCTGGCGTGTCCAAGTGGCTAAAGATATATTGGCAAAACCAAGCTGAAATATGAAACGTGCATGATTTAACATTGTAGCTCTCTTAAAAATTCAATGGAAAATACTCCATTGGTACACCATTTCTTAGAAAGTAAGCATGGTTTTGATGAATTCTAATGAGTGATATTAATGAAGGTCAGAAGTCCAAACCAGGAACAGGTGAATCACAAATTATTGGCTATGGAACAACGCTTGATTTTTAAAGTACAAAGCTATTTAACAGGCCTAAATTAATGCATTGATTGGCACAATGTCTAAGATGTACACTATAAATTAATGCAATCTTAGGACTGACTTGGGTTATTCTTGGTAAGAAATTTGGAAGGTTAAATGATCTTGTCTTTGCTTATTATACTGCTACTTATCGGTATGGTTTGCACTATTTTATAGGGGTCTATATACTGTGGCATTTAGGGCTTAGAATTAGTGAAGTCTGTATTATAGCACGGTTTCAGATATGTGAAATGTATACATTATTACACAGCCACGGTAGTGGCTGTGTAGTTATGGTTAAGTTGCTGTTTCCATAGGAAGAGCCCTTTTTGGGTGGCTTATAACTTGATGAATCTCACCCTGGATGAATCCTCACCACACTTTGCAAAAAAAGTATATGAGTCACTCGGAATTTTTTTTCAAAGTTTGGTGAGGTTTGGTCCAGGGGGGGCAAAGTTCTAAGGGGGGTCCCAAAACTTCTTTTTTTCCCATAGACTGAATGGGGAAAAAAATTTGCTCATGCCTACAGCCCAAACAGCTGGACGGATTTTCACCAAATTTGGACCAGGAGCAGCGGCTTGGTCCCGAATGCGTGCTTTTGCAAATTTGGTGAAAATCCGTCCAGTAGTTTTTTTTAAAATGACCAAAAAGTAGGTCATAAAAAATTAGTGATATCTATGTTCAGTCCGCGGACACACTTCCCTGTTCGGTCCGCGGACAGTGTCCTGATTGGCTAATCGGGTTACGTCGTGTCCACGGGCATGCGACGTGTTCGCTGATTGGATGGTGAAGAGCGTAAAGCTCGTCAGATTTTCGGGAACGTCCGCCATCTTGGATTCGCAGACGTCCGCAGACTTTGTTGAAAAATAGTATTTAGTAGAGTGTGTTGTTGTGTGAAAGTGTTTGTAGAGGGTGGGGGAGTAAGAGATGGGTTAAATGTATTTATTCAGGTATTAGACCCCCCTGTTGTGTTTGTTTTGTCCGCGGACAACGCAGATGTTCTAATATGTTCTAAATAAACGAAATGGGGGTGTTCTGAGGATACTACGCCTGTCTGTATTGTTCGCAAGCAAGCTGAAAGTGTTCTAAGAACACTGGCTGTGTCCTGAAATGTTCGAAAATAAACAAAGTGGGTGTGTTCTGACGATGGTAAGCCTGTTCGTTTTGTTCTCAGGCAAGTTGAATCTGTTCTAAGAACACATAATGTGTCCTGGGATGTTTGTCGATAAATAAAATGGGGGTGTCCCGAGGACGGTATGCCTGTCTGTTCTGTTCGGAAGCAATTTCAAATTGTTCTAAGAACACATGTTCGCAAGCATGTTCAAAGTGTTCTTAGAAACATTATGTGTCCTGGGATGTTCGTAAATAAACAAAATGAGGGTGTCCTGAGGACGCTATGTCTGTCCGTACCGTTCGTTGAAACTGTTCTAAGGACACTCATGATGTCCGCGGACATTAAAAGTGTCCATATGGTATAGTTGAAATGTCTGACTCTATGGGTGTGATATGCTGCGATGGTTGTAGCCAGGGCATAGAGTCTTGGGAGCATGACCATATGGCCATGCACCCAAGACTCTATGCCCTGGCCACAACCACCGCAGCATATCACACCCATAGTGGTTTATAACTTTTGGATCCAAGAACAAATTTATAAGCAACAAAGTTATAAGCCACTATGGGTGTGATATGCTGTGGTGTTGTGG
This sequence comes from Ambystoma mexicanum, assembly GCF_040938575.1. Lineage (NCBI taxonomy): Eukaryota > Metazoa > Chordata > Amphibia > Caudata > Ambystomatidae > Ambystoma > Ambystoma mexicanum. The sequence continues at coordinate 707,769,953 of NC_090939.1, forward strand.
GCAGGGTCTATAGTCTTGGGTGCATAGACAAGATCAAATTTATAGGCAGCATGTTTGACTCTATGGGTGTGATATGCTGTGGTGGTGCACCCAAGACTCTATGCCCTGGCCACAACCACTGCAGCATATCACACCCATTGTGGCTGATAACTTTTGGATCCAAGAACAAATGTATAAGCAACAAAGTTATAAGCAACTATGGGTGTGATATGCTGTGGTGGTTGTGGGCAGGGTCTATAGTCTTGGATGCATGGACAAGATCAAATTTACAGGCAGCAAAGTTATAAGTCACTATCGGTGTAATTTGCTGTGATGGTTGTACTTTATATAATATACTTACTGTTTGGTTTAGTAACTGGAGTACATGTATTTATTGTTTATTTCTGTGATAAAAGAAAAGATCATGTTAGTATTGGTATTTTGTAACAACTTATAACATTGAATAATCCATTTTTTTTTTGTTACCCTCATATTTATTAGATTTCAAACCAGTATACTTTGCAATTTGCTCCGTTTCTGTGTTTGTTGCTAAAATCATTGGGTCTGTGGGAGAAAAAAAAATCCATGTTGGGTTAAAAAAAACCTTTTTTTGTTATGCTACAGTCTATTTGTTTGTTTGTTTTCAGTGTTCACTTGTTATTTCTGTCTAATGATCTATATATTGGCTTGTTGCAGATTTTTGGAGCAGTTACATACCTGTTGACATATTCTAACAGTCTATTTTTTTATAATGAAGTGGTATTGATTTATCTGTTTGGTTATTGAAAAACTTGGGGTAGTTAGATACCAGTTGGCGTATTCTAACTGTCTATTTTTTGTTACAATGTAGTGGTATTGACATATCTGTTTGGTTATTGTAAAATTTTGGGGTAGTTATATACCAGTTGGCATATTCTAACTGTTTACTTTTTGATATGATTTAGTGGTATTCATTTATCTGTTTAGTTGTTGTAGAATCTTGGGGCAGTTATATAGCTGTTGGCATATTGTAACCGTTTATAGTTTTCTAATAGAAGATTAGTTACTGTTTAAGTACAGTTTAGTTATTAAATTTTGGTTTTAAGAAAATTAAATAAGCGTTTGTAAGATTTGCAGGTAATCTCTGCTTTAGAGTAATGGTACTATCATTACATTCGAACCATCCACAATTCTTTTTTATATATGCAGTATAGTGACCTGCACTGCTTGTGGCTCCTGCGTGGTAGATTATACCTATTGTTGTGAAGGTTTTCTTACCAAGTGATACTTGACCATGTGTGAATCCAGTCAGCTTGCAGTTGTTTTTGGTACCATCTGCATTGTAACGTAGAAGCATTAGTATTACGTATTTACTATGTGTTTGTATTAGTAAGGTGGAGCGATTATCTGAATTGCAGGTAGTACATAATCTACCATGGTTTGAATTTTGTACAAGTTGCTGAAATGGAACGGATTCACAATTAGGTATTGATACATATACAAAGTGCTCATTGGGGATTTGTTCTTGTGTCACATTGTTGCACAGAGTGCATGTATGTTTCCACATGCATGAAATCTGGAAGATTTCATTTATAGGTATGTTTTAGTTTTCCAGTACTTGTAATAAGTACATTAGAAATTATTGTGGATCTTCCTGTGAGTTTATAGTTATTTTCACCATTCCAGCACAGTAGTCCAATTGCTGTTGAAGTGGGAGAATGGGAGAAAAGACTCCCCCCAATCTCCTCGCGACCCTGGCCCAGAGGATCGCGGCCCAGACACCCACCACAAGATGAATTTGTCTATCTACCAGACGACCAAATACCCTGGTTCAAGAACATACGGATGTGCCCACCAACCTGCCCACCAGCCTGCCCTACTCAAGCCGACACCTGCGGCATGGATGAACTCGACTAAGACCTCAACAACAAGCACCCACATCGTTAGAGAGGCCATGACGACCTAGCCAACTGCCAAGAACACACATGCCACCATGCACACTGGACACTCCCGCACCAACCCACACGAAGAATATAATCAGTGCTATGACGTAGGTGACGGATACACCCACTGACGCGCATCTTTATTATTTTGCACATAGGTTTTCCGAAATGCAGAAACGCAAGATGCACAAAGCACTTGCTTACACGCTTGCTGACGCTTCTCCCGACCCTTGCATCGTGATGAAAATATAACAAAGAAATGATACTACCTGTGAAGCCATGTCACACCGCAACACAAGGGCCGTGCATTACACATCCCCACCTATGAACCAGGCCCAAGTAGGCCGCAAGCAAGAGCCGATATGAACACTGAACGAGCAAGAGTACAAGTGCTGACCATGCAGGACGAGCCTAGCGAGAGCTGACAGTCAAGGGAGCGATGTTGCAACTCGTATGCTACCAGCCGACGCCAAGGTCACACCTGTAAGCAAAGCCAAGCACGCAGAAGCAAATACAACTTTAAATGTGCAGAATTCTGCCTCAGCCAAGGTCTCTCCTCACGTGACCAAGCCAACCTGACAAGGTGCCAGACCCACGAGGGAGAAGTCACCTGGGTCCCACGTCTGGGACACAGGCTGCAACAATGAAATGACCCAATGGACACCTACAGCGATGGGAATGGTCTGCTCTCAGGCCTATGAGCAAATCCGCGCATTGTCTGCACAAACACATAGTTACATATTGTTGCGAGTGACAGGTACACCGCGAGCTGGGAACAACGATGGTCCCAGGCTGGGGGGCTCGCGAGTGGACCAATCAGAACATGGGGGCACTCATCACTGACGCCACTAACATTAGCCAATCATTAGGGGTCTTCGTGTAACAATTTTCAAGTATCTAATAGAAGGGACAACCCAAGTATACCACCTGACTGACCCTCAACCACTAATAATGTTCTCTATATGTATGCTATACTAACCCTACCACTCGAGGAACCAATCCAGAGTGGCGATAGGTTTTTCGATAACTTTCCCAGGTGACGCAAGTAGCGCGTCATACTGAGGCAAAAAGGGGCCTGCGAGCCCCACGAATTTTGAGAGTCTGGACAGACGCGTACGATCCTAGACCCATCCCTGACGTTGTTCAATAAACAGCAGAACCACCTTGCTCCTTGCGTGTGTCTCATACTCATTTTTGGAGAACCTGGGAGGAGTTGGGGCCTCCCAGCCCGGAGGTCCGCGGACGGCCCAGCCGACCCCGGGAGAAACACCCCGACATTGTCTTATTCCATAAACACTATACGTGTTGTCAGGATTATTTGTTGCATTTCTATGAAGTACTAACATTTGCAAATACAATTGGTCTGAACTGTGTAAGTAAATGTTGTCAACTATTGGTGGTAATTGAAATAGAATATTCATTGCTACATTTGCGTAGCAATTTACACCATTTAGATTTGAAAGTTTAAATGGACCAGTTAGTTCTGTATCTGAGTGCTTTTTTGGAGTTTGTCTTCCTTCTTTGAAGAAGTACCTGGTTTACTTTCCCTAATAGGTTATTTTTTGATTGTGGTACTTGATGAAGTATTACTTTCTTTTAATCTATTTGGAGGATTTGCAGTGACATCCTGTTGCATTTCTGTTTGATTTAGTTTTCTTTTAGAATATTTTACTTTTTGTGGAATAGGATATGTTTTTAGATGGGGGGTGTATAGTGAACGAAGTCTATTGTATTTTGAATGCAAGGAATATCAGCGTTTACTTTACTTGCATCAAAGTTGATTAGAAATAGACAGTCAAGTGTACGTAAGCGTGATAGTGCTACGTAGCTCATGCCTTCTTTAAAGACTGTGTTACCAATGTCTACCAATGCTTTGTCTAGGGTAAGACCTTGTGATTTATGAATGGTGACTGCGTATGCAAGAGTTAGAGAAAATTGTTCTCTTCGTACATACATGTCTTTGAAAAGAAGGAATCGAGATGTTGAGCGTCCTATCCTTTTCACTTCTGAAAGTTTGTCAAAGAGAATATTGACAAACTGAATGTTGTTGTCACGTGGGTATGTTTGAAAGCCAACAACTGTACCCAGTGCTCCATTAACTAGTCCTTGATCCATGTCAAGGTTACGTTTAAGCATTACTCTGCAATTTAAGGATAATTTTAATATGTTTTCCAATCCAGCTGTGTTGGATATTGAATTTTCTAAACTATTTAGTCTCGTTGTGGCTTGTTCACACATGGGTAGTGTCATACCATGTATGTCTAGTTTGTCTGTGGCGCTAATTTCAATTATTGGTTGCATTTCTTTTTTTAACATTGTTTCATTGAATTTGAAACAGTTTGCAAGAGTTGGCATTAAGGCCATACAATTGACATTTTTGTGGGCTAATTGTTCCATAACATCCGTATCACATGCATTATGGCCACAAAGTGCATGAATGTACCGGGTTTTCAATATTGCTTGTCTTCTTGAGATAATATACCAACGCTAATACTTTTTAAGATGTTGGCATAAGTGAGATCTGCAGATTGCCGCATGTTTTCTGTTAATTCTCCGTATTAGAAATGTTGCCAAAGGTTGACATTTCCTATGCTGCCAACAGTTTTGCGGCAGAGTTTGTGTCCTGAGGTTTTAAAAATAGGCTCACCTTTCACTGGTGTCAATTGAAGAAGATCTCCGAAAACAATAATGTGTTTTCCTCCAAAGAGCACTTCGTAGTTTGTTTTGAGTACTTCTTGTAATCTGAGGTGAATCAAGGCCAACATTAGGTTGGAAACCATGCTCACGTCATCTATTAGTAGCATTTTCATTTGTTTTAATACTCTGCGTAGTTCAATTGCAGCTTCTGCAGAAAGTTTGTAATAGTGTAATTTGTTTTGGTGTTCTACTGGCAGGAGTAGTGATCAGTGTAAAGTGACACGCCTATGTTGTAGGCAGCTAAACCTGTGGGGGCAGTGACAACAGCTGACAGTTTGTTGTTTGTCAATTGTTGAAGGAATTTATGATGATTTTGATTAAGAATGTTTTGCCAGAACCAGCTTCACCACTCACGTACAGTAGTATAGGGTTGTAATTTTGGCAGGTGCATTCTTTATTTTCATGTTGTACACCATGTGCAATTTCTTTTGTTACTTCTTCAAAAATGCTATGATGTTCATTGTTTAGTTTTGATTGTAGTATAGTTAAGTCTTCTTTATCTTCATACTGACACAGGGTGTTTTCTACTTCTGTCATAGCTAATTCTGACTCATTTGCTATTAGTGGCTCTCCCAGTGGTTCTTGGCTTCCTGTTACAGAAGGTTGACTACTGTCAGGAGTGTCCTTATCTAGTTGGGCCTGCAGTTCTTCTTCGTGTTGCTGTTCATTGTGCAACATTGTTTTGTACTGTGTAAAGTTTACATCAGTTATAGTGCTTTCATTTGCTTTGAAAGCGTCTTCATAGGAGTCATAGTTATCTAGTATTTCTTCTTCTTTTCTCCATGGTCTAAAGAGTTGTAGCAGGGACATGTAATATAGTTCTTTATATTGAGGAGTCATTAATGACAATTTGATATGATCAATTAAATTTGGTTTGGTGAGTTTTACTAAGCTGCCTTGACAATTTGTGACTCGGTATCTACTTTTTGTTTCATCAGGTTTTATATTATTTTTGTATGTGAAGTTTAGAGCTATGTGGTATAGATACATGGTTTCCAAAGTGGTACTTCTGTTTGGGTAGTATGTGTCCAGCAAATTGTTTTTTAAAATATCTTGGCTGTTGGGATCATGTTTGGCTATTGTTTCTATATCTTCATATGATTTTAGAACTCTTTTTCTAGATTTAGAAGGACCAAGACTTAGCCATACTATATTTTCAGATTTTCCATACAAAGCAGTACCAGTTAAATGATCTGCTGTTTCATAGGAGCCACATTCTCTATGGGAGAGCATTTTTATGCCCAAGCTGTATAATTTTTGAGACAGTGTTTTGTCTGATGACAGGTCATTCCAGAGGTCTTGTAGCTCTGTTTTTTCTGCTTTGGTTAAGTATGCTGTAACATATCGTGCAACTGCAGTGGAATTGTCTGCAATGTACTGCACATCTATATTTGCATTCCATAAGTGGACAATGACTGGATTGTAATCATTGATATATTTTTCTTCTTCTGTTCTTTTTATGTAATATGTATTTTTAGGTGATTTGCCTTTAACACTATGTCTACCTGAAGACATGAAGTTGTTCACTTGACCTGTTTTCGTAACCGGTCTAGGGAAACCAAAGCAGCATTTGGTGTAGTATTTCCCTTTGTTTTTGTATTTGCGATGACAATATTTGCCACATTTGTGTCTTTGAAATTGTAAAGTTTGTGCTTGAAGATCACTATTTGTTGCTTCTGATGGAATTTGACAAGTGACATATTTTTCAATAAACTGTAAAACAGTGGCGTCATTGTCTTGACCAGATTTAGGAGCACCTTTAATCCATAAAAGCATGTGGATATGTGATGCTCCTCTGGCTTGGTATTCTTTTCTCCAAAAGAAGTGTTGCACTTCTCCAAGGGGAGGAGCAGTTTTATTACAAATAAAGTGTAGCATAGCAATGAAACGATAGTGAAAATATCTTGAAACATTAACAGAATCTAGAGAACAAAGTTTTCCAGGTATTAGTATATCTATGTTTGTTTGGTTTTTGTTTGATATGCATAGGAAATCATGTAAATCTTCCCATTCAGATTCTGCACAACTTAATGTAACAAACCAAGTGGGTGGGCCAAGATTTCTTATCATACAACGTACATCTCCGTGACGTTGAATCCAGTATTCTTTAGTACCACGCATATTTGCTAATAGATTTGTAATATTTGATTGTAAAACCTCATCTTTTTGTTGCACTTTTTGTAATAATTGTGTATCTGACATATTTTGAAAGTGGGATCCTGATTTTAATGTGTGTGCAACTCTGTAACATAAAGTTGCTAGTTCACTTTCAAAGAGTAGGTGGAATATGTATTCAACATTTTGTCTAAATCTGGGATCTTCAGAATACATCCGTAATGAGCGATATTCTGATGCTGTTATTTTAATAGGTCTATCACCATACCTTCCTCCTTTGCCAGTAGGAAAAAGTAGAGGAAAAGCATGTGCTTCTATACTTTTTTCCCATATGCTGATTGGTGATCCTTTTGTTTGACGCATTTGGTACATTTCTAGTGCATCTTCTACGGTGTCATTAGAATGCAATGGGTGAATTGTATAATGGTCTAAAGTATTGGATATTGTAGCAGGATCTAGGAGCTCAAATTGACCAGCTTCTTGTGTCTCTTGAATTATTTCAGTGGTATCCTTCAAGTTTTCTTCAATATTAATTTCTTTGTAGTATTCATTATTGTCTTTTAGATATTGCAAAGCTTGTCTAACTTTATGTAAATCTACCAGTTGTTGCCAAATTTTTTTGTCTTTTGTAGGTACACCATTTACTAAAATAATTAAAGATTGTTCCATTGGACGTTGCACTCCTAGAGTGTGTACATTTTCTTTTAGATCTAATGGTAAATACACTACTTTTCCACGAATACCTTTCACTAATTCATAGGGAGGTAATTTTGCTGTTTTTGGTTGAAGGCATATTATTGCTTGAAAGGGGTGTACTGTTTGCATTATGATGCTCTCATATAAATTGAGTTGTTGTAGGGGTTTTGGTAGTGGAAATAATGCCAAATTATTTGTGATACCCCGTGAAGGAGTTTGGTTTTTGTCAAGTTTTGTTGTGCAGTAATTGCAAAGTATTAAGGGGTCAGTTATTTCGTATTTGTTTTCTGCTACAAGGTAGAGAGCTAATTCAAACCATTTAGAATCTTCATTGTCTTCTATTTTGTATGTTAGGTCTACAGTTTTTGTGCTACTTTTATAAAAAGTTCTACGGCAACATACACGCACATGGTTTGGTATTTCAGCAGATGTACTTTTAAATTACAGTATTTCTTTTTTGCATGTGTGTAGAAGAAGGTTTCTATGCATAGAATTGTTGCTAATTTGCTTTAAAGCTATTTCATTTTGTAAGTGGCTTTCACTTTCAAAATATTTTTTCTGGATATAGTCGATTTCTTCAAGTAGGTCGTTTGCTTTACCATGTAGAAGAATGTTATTTAAATTGGCTAGTGCTAAAGCAGGACTTTTAGCATAGTACAGTTTATAGACTTGATTTCTTATAGTTGAATGATGTGTTGATATCATTTTGATATAATGGAAGGTGGTTTTGCAAATAGGTCCTGAAATGCAGGCCAATGAATGTCCTTCTAGTCCTGTGTACTTGCGCACTGGACAAGTATCCATATTTTGCAGTAGTTTAATTTTCAGTTTGTCTTTGCCTTTCACATATTGATTGAGGAATTGGCGTAAAAGATTCTTTGGGAATGTTACACATTGACATGCATGGCCATTTGTATACTAGACGTTCTGATTCAGTTGAATAGAGAGGTAATTCTACTTTTTCTGGGGATATTTTTGTAAGTAGTATTTCTTGTTTCATTATGGTATTATGAACTTTTTCATAACCTCGTCCACTGCTATGGATGGCAATTGTGTTTGTTTGCTTTGTTTGTATGCTTCTTCATTAAAGTATGGTTCTGTGCTTGTAGTGTGACTCCATTCACCTCCACAGATCCTTAAGAAGTTATTTCAGTTGACATTTCGTTTATTGAGAAGTCTTTTTTGTAATTTACTCAGTAGTCTTGTTAGTGGTTTCATTTTGTTTAACACTAAAATAAATAACTTTCTTTTGAGAAGGATTGCACTGTCTATAAACGCTTCTAAAATTAGTTTCCTATGATAGGTTTTAAGGGTTGAGTTTGATTTCTCTCCTGTTTTTAGAAGATTTTGCAGTACTCTGTGACGGAACATTTTTGCTAAAATACTTTTGGTATGCTTAGTTTTGACTATATCAAGATTTATAGGAGCAGTTTTATCTGTAGTGGTAGCTGATTTTTTGTTAATTGATTTGCGGTTTGTTTTACATTTTTATAGAGGAGGCAAAGTTTCTGTACTTGAAGTTTGTTTTGTTTCACTAAATGACTGTATTAACTGTTTTGTTTTAACTTTTTTTACAAATTCTGCTAGAGATGGATGCTTGTTTTGGACACTTCTATTTTTATTTGCTCTGTTTCTGCGTTGATTTCTACGGACTTGTTTTTGGTAGACATTCTTTAGGGTCTGTTAAAAAAATAAAGAAGGTATGGGTTGGGGTGTTCTTAATGTATGTGTGCTGTTTGCATGAGTGTGTGAGTAAGATAATAAAGATGTATGTAATGGTGTGTGATTGTGCATTGGGCAACTACAACTAGTTGGGATGGCTATTCTTGAATTTATGTGCGGCTAAACTGGGGTTCAGAAGATAGTAGAAAGTAAGCTGGTGGTGGCTAGAAGTAGAAATAGTAAATCTAATAGTATACAATTGAAACAGTTGTATGTTCTATAATATCAAAATTCTAGGCGTTCAGTTGGGTTATTTGTGTGTCGAAAACTAAGAAATTGTGTGTCATTTTGCCTGTAAATCTCTGTTTAAGAAATGGGGATTTGTAGACAGAATGGTGCCAATCTCTATTTTTAGACACAGAAATAGTATGAATTAACCTTACAGTGTCCTTGAATAATATTACAAATAATATGGTGGTATTCAACTTACTTTTTTTCTGAAATGAGCAGGTGTCTTCTTAGTTGTTCTTTGTACTTCAAATTTGGCTGCTTCTTTTCAGGAGAATGGTCTTCACTGCAATTGTAAAGGAAATAATTAAGGAATTTTGTTTGTATATAGCATTTTTTTTAATTTAGACATTGATTTTTTTAATTGACATTGACCCTTAGTGCCTTCCTCAAATTCATGAAAACTGTCTTATTCATATAAGATGTCTTGCACCAGTTGAATATATATCATATATTCGTAATGCATAAAATGTATTGTAATGACTAACTGTACCAACCAAAATATCATTTGTATGCCTTGTGGACTTCATAATGTACCACTTAATACCACTATTTCTGTAACTAAGCTCTTGTAAGTAACGGTGCCTCAATGCCATGGGCTGCTTGCGCAGTATATAAATATAAGTAAATAAATGTTTACATTTTTGTACTAGTATTGTTTTTTGATTTTTGGACATACTGTGTCTATGCAATTTTGTTTGGATATGTTAACTTTTCATTTTGTACTTTAACTATGTTAGTTCAACGTGCTTTGAAAATGTGAGTGTAAAAAGAAATTAAATAGCAGATAGGTTTGGAAGTGACAATTGATTTTAGGAGATGGAAAAATGACAGTAAATTCTTTTTTATAGATTATACAAGGTAAAAGTCAGTTAATTTGTTCATATGAATCTATAAAAATTGTACATGTGCTATATAGAAATTATGCATACCTGTAGTTTGTGTTCATGCATATGGATATGCAAGCAGTTGTAAGTAGAAATATTGGAGTCTTGTACAGTATTTCTGGTAGAAGATGCTTTCCAATGATATGACACTTGTACTCAGAGAGATTAACAATACATTGAAAGTGCTTATCTATGGTGATGCAGTTAGATGTAGCAGTCTTGGATGTCATTGGTGGATGTTCATGTAACTTCTTAGCTATATCCAATGAGGGAATGGCACAGAAAGTGAAAAGGAAATGGTAGAAGGACTGTTCATGTTACGATATGTCCGCGGACATGGCGGTAGTCCGCGGACATCGGGTGTTACATCTGGGGATTTTTGGGTTGGGGAGCCATGCAAATGAGAATGAGCAGAGAAAGGGATTGGTCAAGAAAGTTTAGTGGGTGTGTTGTGCCAGGAGAGAGTTTTTCAGATACTCTTTTTGCTGAGAGAAGAACAGATAGCTATGGCTGTGTGTTTCAAAAAACAGATTGTTTGGATTTTGGGAGACTCGTGGATTCATTGGTTGAAGTTGCATGCAGAAAGCTGTGGAGTAGCTGTAGATCTTGGATTCCCACATGTGGAAGTGCACTGGCATGGAGTATGTGGAATTAAGTGGTTGGCGTTGCCACCTCTCTATGCTACTTTGGAAACAGAGCAACATCCAAACATATTTGTAATTCATTGTGGAGGGAACAGTTTAGGACATGTGTCTGGAATTTCTTTGCAATTTACAATGAGAGAAGGACTTGGGAAGGTCATGGACATGTTTCCAAATTCTCAAATAATTTTTTCACGTATTGCACAGAGACAAATGTGGCTTCATTCTTCTTCATTTGTTCCACAAATGGAGAAAGCAAGGCGCAATGTCAATAAGGCTGTTTGTGCCTTTCTAAAAGATTTTGGCATGTCCTCTTTTCACAATGAAAATATTATGTTCCGTTGTACATACATATTTCGCAGATATGGAGTCCATTTTACTTATGCTGGCAATCAGATTTTTTTGAGAAATGTACAAAATGCATTGCGATCTTTTTTGGAATTACATCATCCATTTTATAGTAGGTGTTGAGCATTTCAAATGTTTCAAACGCAAATAAACACCACCAAAAGGCTATTTTCAGAGCCACCACTTCATCCCAGATAAAACTGCAATGGTTATGATAGGGTAGCACCCCAAAATTTTAGATGTCCGCGGACTTCTGAAAAATACACAGAGTCCTGCTTCATTTATTTTCACTTCTATTTTTTAACTATAAATGGCGGCTCTCAAAAGAGTCTTTTTTATTTTTGTTGTTTTAAATTTTTTTGTTTTTTTTTATACAAGACACACTAGGAGAGGAGGAGAAAGGAGAGTAAGGTGGGGACACCAACCACGGGGATAAGAAAGGGCGAGATGAGAGAGGAAGATGTAAAGTGGGTTTCACTTGGGTAGTGAGCAGACTTTTTCGTGCTCTGAAACGATAGCCTCAAAAGCACTACGTCTAAGTCTCTCCCCCCTGCACAGTACTGCGTCGCAGTACATACACACAACTGTGACCCTCGAAAGGTAAGGGTCATCAGCATTGTGTATGGCCTGTGAGGCAGCTTTAGGAATACGCTGTCCCACAGGAGTGTTCTTTGTGGTGACAGGATCATAAACAGAGGATGAAGTAGAGGAAGTCAACCTTCTACGTTCCTCGCAAGGTACAACCTTGCGAATGGCCCCCGAGTGGAATGACCTTAGGTGTTGCTTCATGGTAGTTTTCCCAAAGCTGTAAGAACCAAGCCTCCCACGACTGAGTACCATTTTGCACTCATTGCAAGTGACTTGGTTTGCATGCGCCTTAGGACCATTACCACGAATGGTAAATAACCGCCACACCCAAGACTCTCGTCGAGTGCTGGTAGTAGGGGCTTCCACTACCTCATTTTCATCATCCTCTTCTTCCTCCTGTGCATCCTCACTCCTGTTACCCTCTTCAGGCCCTTGGGGAGGTGGTGGTGGTCGAGGGGGTGGGGGTAGTGCTGAGGCAGATGCAGCACCAGGTGACAGTAGTGGAGCCAAGGATGCCATCAAGATTGTGATGGAAATCTTCAAATTTGCAGGAAAATTGGCTGTGCTCTGTAGGATAGCCAGAAACACAATGTGAATGAGCTTTAGGGCGTGGTCTTTTATAGGGGTGTTTGTGCGCAGTCCACGGACAGCCGTGCTGTTCGCGGACAGATCGAACACCAAAAAAGGTACAAAAAGTCCCAAAAAGTATGTAGAAAGTCGGGATTACTGTCTGGGACTTGTGGTATGGTGATGTATTATTGAAAAATACTGTGGTTTGCCTGAAAAGGTAGTTTAAAATTGTTCACGGACACGAACAGTGTCCGCAATCAGAACACATGCTCATCTTGGGTGCGGTCACATGATGGCTTCACGAACACGTCCGCAAAGGGAGCTGTTGTCATCAGGACACCAAATGCACTGAAACTATTTTGCGCATGCGCATTGGTGTTCTACGGACACTGTTCGGGTCCTGGAGTGATTAAAATTGCGTCACAAGTGAAACGAACAGTTACGGACAGGCGTTTGTTCTTAGAACTGTTTCAACTTATCTGTGAACAATACAGACAGGCATAACATTCTCAGGACACCCCATTTTGTTTATTTACGAACATTCCGGGACACTTGATGTGTTCTGAGAACAGTTTCAACTTGCCTACGAACAGTAAGGACAGGCATAGTGTCCTCAGGACACCACCATTTGGTTTATTTACGAACATTCCAGGACACATAATATGTTCTTAGAACAGTTTCAACTTGCCTGCGAACATTACGAACAGGCTTAGTGTCCTCAAGACACTTCCATTTTGTTTCTTTACGAACATTTTAGGACACAGTTTGTGTTCTTAGAACAGTTTCAACTTGCTTACGAACAATACAGACAGCGTCCTCAGGACACCCCAATTTCGTCCATTGACGAACATTTCAGGAGACAGCTTGTGTTCTTAGAACAGTTTCAACTTGCTTGTGAACAATACGGACAGGCATAGCGTCCTGAGGACACCCCCATTTTGTTTATTTACGAACATTTCAGGACACTGCGTGTGTTCTTAGAACAATTTCAACTTACTAGCGAACAATGCGGACAGGTAAAGTGTCCTCAGGACACTCCCATTTTGTTTATTTACGAACATCCCAGGACACATAATATGTTCTAAGAACACTTCATCTTCCCAGCGAACAATACGGACAGCTTCGTCAGGACACCCTCATTTTGTCCATTGACGAACATTTCAGGAGACAGCTTGTGTTCTTAGAACAGTTTCAACTTGCTTGTGAACAATACGGACAGGCATAGCGTCCTCAGGACACCCCCATTTTGTTTATTTACGAACATTTCAGGACACTGCGTGTGTTCTTAGAACAATTTCAACTTACTAGCGAACAATGCGGACAGGTAAAGTGTCCTCAGGACACTCCCATTTTGTTTATTTACGAACATCCCAGGACACATAATATGTTCTAAGAACACTTCATCTTCCCAGCGAACAATACGGACAGCGTCGTCAGGACACCCTCATTTCGTCCATTGACGAACATTTCAGGAGACAGCTTGTGTTCTTAGAACAGTTTCAACTTGCATGTGAACAATACGGACAGGCATAGCGTCCTCAGGACACCCCCATTTTGTTTATTTACGAACATTTTAGGATACTGCGTGTGTTCTTAGAACAGTTTCAACTTGCTAGTGAACAATACGGGCAGGTATAGTGTCCTCAGGACACCCCCATTTTGTTTATTTACGAACATTTCAGGACACTGCGTGTGTTCTTAGAACAATTTCAACTTACTAGCGAACAATGCGGACAGGTAAAGTGTCCTCAGGACACTCCCATTTTGTTTATTTACAAACATCCCAGGACACATAATATGTTCTAAGAACACTTCATCTTCCCAGCGAACAATACGGACAGCGTCGTCAGGACACCCTCATTTTGTCCATTGACGAACATTTCAGGAGACAGCTTGTGTTCTTAGAACAGTTTCAACTTGCTTGTGAACAATACGGACAGGCATGGCGTCCTCAGGACACCCCCATTTTGTTTATTTACAAACATTTCAGGACACTGCGTGTGTTCTTAGAACAATTTCAACTTACTAGCGAACAATGCGGACAGGTAAAGTGTCCTCAGGACACTCCCATTTTGTTTATTTACGAACATCCCAGGACACATAATATGTTCTAAGAACACTTCATCTTCCCAGCGAACAACACGGACAGCGTCGTCAGGACACCCTCATTTCGTCCATTGACGAACATTTCAGGAGACAGCTTGTGTTCTTAGAACAGTTTCAACTTGCATGTGAACAATACGGACAGGTATAGCGTCCTCAGGACACCCCCATTTTGTTTATTTACGAACATTTTAGGATACTGCGTGTGTTCTTAGAACAGTTTCAACTTGCTAGTGAACAATACGGGCAGGTATAGTGTCCTAAGGACACTCCCATTTTGTTTATTTACGAACATCCCAGGACACATAATATGTTCTAAGAACACTTTCATCTTGCCAGCGAACAATACGGACAGCGTCGTCAGGACACCCAAATTTCGTCCATTGACAAACATTTCAGAAGACAGCTTGTGTTCTTAGAACAGTTTCAACTTGCCTGTGAACAATACGGACAGGTATAGTGTCCTCAGGACACCCCCATTTTGTTTATTTACGAACATTTCAGGACACCGTGTGTGTTGTTTCAATTTGCTAGCGAACAATACGGACAGTTATAGTGTCCTCAGGACATTCCCATTTTGTTTATTTACGAACATCCCAGGACACATAATGTATTTTAAGAACACTTTCATCTTGCCAGCGAATAATACGGACAGCGTCCTCAGGACACCCACATTTCATCCATTGACAAACATTTCTGGACACAGCTTGTGTTCTTAGAACAGTTTCAACTTGCCTGTGAACAATACGGACAGGCATAGCGTCTTCAGGACACCCCCATTTTGTTTATTTACGAACATTTCAGGACACCGCGTGTGTTCTTAGAACAGTTTCAACTTGCTAGCGAACAGTACGGACAGGTATAGTGTTCTTCGGACACCTCCATTTTCGTTTCTTCACGGACATTCCAGACACCCGCGCTGTCCGCGGACACCTAAATTGCTTTAAAAAAAAAAAAAGAAATGAATTAGAACACAACATAAAAATGTTACTTTATTTTACATGTATGTTAAATTTATGACAGGGAAGGTGAGGCAGAAACTGAAACAAAAACAGGAGAATTAGGGGTTTCAACAGGATTTATATGAGGTGAAGAAGGGATGGAAGTCTCATCAAAATGTTTTGGTTCATGGAGAGGGTTTGGGGATAATTGACTGGGATATGGTGAGGGGGGACAGGTACATGTGGCACAATGGTACGTAGTTTTTTGTTTGAAATGATCCTGCCAACAGTAGGTCCATTTTTTGTTCTATGTTGTGAAGAGTCTTATCCACTACAGCTTTTTCAGTAGTACTTTCAATTTTGGTATGCTCTGTACAAAAATAAATATATATGTTAAATGTATATAAAATAATATTAATTAATTGGTTTATATTGTAAAGTGTCTACCATAAGATTCACTATCTTCTGACATTTCCTCACATGGGAAATGCTACTCTAGCCACTCCAGAGTACTAGCCATTTATGTGAGAAAAAAAAAACATAATATCAATGTTTTTTGTATCTAATACAGAAAGTTTACAAATATATGAGTAAAATGTAGTAAACTTACTATTTCAGGTAAGGTGTGTTCTGAATGGTCTGTAGATCTGCTGTTGTTCTTGGTTGTGGAGTTTCTGTGAGGTAATCATGTTGGAAGCTTATCTTTCTTCTTTTGGTATATTCCATTTTAGAAAATATTGTATTTAAATGAATGTTTAGTGTGTTACATATATGGGTTACACTTATGTATTACTACATATAATGTGTATGTGTGCTGGTTTGTGAATTTGTAAAATGTTCATATGTTATGATATAACATTTAAACATACCCCCCAGAATATTTTGGGTAGTGGTGCTGTTGTCCGAACATGTCTGCGGACATTAAAAGAGTTTGCGGACATCAAATTCAGTATAGGGGGTTCAGTATGTTCCATATTACATTTACATAAAGTCAGAGTTATTATTGTTAAGTTGTGCTACTAAAAACTATGAAATTCTGTGAAAAAACTTTTTTAAAGGGACGTTATGGCTAAGTTGCGCTACTAAAAACCTATGAAATTCAGTGAAAAAACATTGTTAAAGGGACGTTATGGTTAAGTTCTGCTACTAAAAACCTATGAAATTCAGTGAAAAAACTTTGTTAAAGGGACGTTATGGTTCCAAGTAAAACCGAAAAACCCCTGAAATTCGCCAGTTATGGAAGCAACCATAACTCGCGCCACCACCGTGCACTGCTAAGACTAACACCCACAACATCAAAGATGACATCACAAATGTCATTGATGACATCACTGATGACATCACATGTCTGTCTCCCTCTTTTTTCCTTTACTGACACATCTAGGCCACATGGTTTTCTTCAGTAACAGTCAGGAACTAAAAATTGTAAAAGTACTATATTTGTAGACTTATCCTTCAAGTATGTTCTTACAGTAATTCTCTTAGAGTCCAGTCATATCATATGAAACATATACATAGGGGAAGACACAAGCTTGAAAGACAGCTATCCTTTCTGCGCATGAAGATAATCAGTAGAATTATCAGCGCTTTCTGATAGTTCTGTTGTTTTTTATTACTGTACTTTCCCTGTATATGCTCATATTTGTATACATTGTACTCACACTACTTTCCTTAGGGTCTAATCACATCATGTGATACATATACATAGGGTAAATAGCATTTTTCAAACAGAGCAATCATTTATTTGCATAAAGATAATCAGTTAGGTTATGAATTGTTTCTGCTACTACTTCTGCTTTTTTGCTTACTTCACTTTCCCTGTATATACCCATATTTGTATGTGTTCTTGTCTCTTTGTGTTTTGTTTGTAATAATGCAATTATGTAATACGTGGGTTTCATTAACTACTTATTACATATTTCACAGTACGCAAAATGCTAATAAGAAAACAGTTATCATTTCATTATGCAACATATCAACATTATGAATATTGTACCTTCATCATGTATGCTGCACACAATGCCTATGTTTCTGCATGAGTAGCTTAGTATACTGGATAGAACTTCATAATAGAATGCTATTTATATCAATGCATTGCTTAATGCACTAATTAGCTCATGATGTTTATTCCAGTGATCCTGGACAGCTTTTTCTCAACATTATAATAAGGATCCCTTGTACACACATTTCATGAAAAGTAAACACACATGTGATGTCATCAGTGATGTCATCAATGGCATTTGTGATGTCATCTTTGATGTCGTGGGTGTTAGTCTTAGCAGTGCACGGTGGCGGCGCAAGTTATGGTTGATTAGCTTACCATAACTGGCGAATTTCAGGGGGTTTTCGGTTTTACTTGGAACCATAACGTCCCTTTAACAAAGTTTTTTCACTGAATATATATATATGCAATTGCAATTTTGACAGTATCAATTATTTTTCATGTCTTGACTTGCTTCAACAGTGAAATTATATATTTCTTATGTATGATACTATGTCATTTACCCACATATTTTACCTCTAAAATGGAAATGTTAATGACATATTAATGTTCTACATCCTCCATGTTTCACCTTTTAAGTCCATATGTTCCCCTTTTTTTCATTCACTCCGGGCTACTGGTTACTCTTTTGAGATTTAATTGTTCTACGCTGAACTAGGTAAACAATATGGTCCAGAGATCTACCTTTATGTGAGTTTTTTCCATGATCAGTGTTAGTGTTTTCCATTCAACCACTCCTGGTTGGTGGGACCACTGAACAGGGTCAGGTCTTGTAGTTTTCTAGATGCCGATCCGGCACGCTAGCACTGGTTGATTGGCTATATGTTCTACTCATCCTAAGCAGATGCCACAGCCACATGATGGTTGACACGTGCTATGTCCTAGTCCGTTGGGTGTGCTACATGAAGGACTCCTACAGACCTCCAGTAGTGACGGGCACTGTTCTGTGATCACAGAGTGTGGAATTGTGTCCACTTCAAGGTAAAGGAGCTCACACATATATATGTCTTTTCCCTGTGAGGTTGAACCAGGGTGAATGCACATGATATGAGCTATTGAGAGCTTGCTGACATTAAGACATAATTGGGACACAGTGAAATCTCTTTTGCCTCGTGCAATGTTTTTCAGACGCTGCACATCGATTGCCTTGAGAAGTAAGAGGGAGGAGATTGGCTCCTCTCTATACCGGATGGGTGACTGTTGTCCTGTATATTGATGTACTTGTATTTTCCGTCCGTTAGATGGTGAAAGGTCCGTGTTGTTTGGAGGGTGAAGCATGTTCACTATGGTGCCATGTACACTACTACGTGGTACTCGCTTGGAAATTGTCAACTTCCACTTTGCACTGGCATTCTTCTGATTGTTTGTCGGGTGATGGGATGGCTGTTCCCTGTTGGTATACCTTGGGTTGTAGCTAAACACCTCACTTTTGTAAAGCCGAACATCCTGCCTTCTTTGACACACTGGAACAGTAGACGTGTGCATGCTCACAGGGTTTGTTTTTTGTTGATATAATGGTCCCCGTCATTAATGGTTGGAGCTCTTTTCTAGGGTTTGCTCTCACAGATTCTAGGAGTCTCTAATTGGTCCCTGATGCATACTGAATGACCTATTGATGAGGTCCCTATTGAAATGGCTAGGCCTGTCGCAACTGATGAGTGATTCAGGAAAGAAACTCCCATGGCATGTTGGAGGTTGTTGCTATGGATTCATCCATGGATATATTACTTTACGATAGTTGTGAGGTAAGGGAGTTAGGTGGAGTTGCACATTGATCGATATTAATTGGTTGTTTCATAATTGTGTTTTTATAATGTTTCATTCTTGCTTGGCTTAGAGTCACACTTGAAGATCATAGCACCAAAGCTACAGTTCTGTGGATTTTCAGACCTGAGCTCTTCCATTTATTGGAGCTTGTGGGGTTGGGGTGTTGAGTGTATTATTGTCCATCTCTAGATTACATTTGACATCTGGTAACCCTGGTAACCCTTCTGGTAACCCTGGGGAAGGTCCTCCATTCACAGGACTATGGAATGAAACAGTAGGGGTAGACTGATGTGATTAGAGCATTAGGTTTTCTTGTGGTTAGGCCATTAGGTGTGGTCGTAAGGGCCATTAATATGGCTTTCATAGGTGCAGTCAGTTCTTACATTGTTTGTATATATTGGATCTATGTGTTTAATGTGTGTGTCATCTTCTTTTTGTTCATTTGGAATGTTGTGATATTTATCATGAATTAAAAATGAATACTTTTTTGAATTTATATGTGGTGTATTGCATCGCCTGTGCTTTTCTCCCTGAAAAAGTCTTTCTTTACACCCTGGTTTTTCTACCTTTTTGTTTGGCGGGTCCTTTATACAGCCAAGGAGTTCCACACTTCTGCATCGTCTGCATAATTTTAATCAATCTATCAACGTGGGTAGAGGTAGCCTTTACTAAAGACATGTCCCCAATGTTTGAAATTCAATACCTGAATGAGGTTTTTAAAAGGAAGATTTCCCCTGCCTCCTCCTTGATAGGGTGGTGAAATTTAGGTCAGTTGAGATGTGCACATTTGTCCCAGAGAACAGGGTTGAACCTAGGTTCAGCTCAGTGTATAATCCCCAAACCAATGGTATGGTTGTGAGATGTTACAAAGTGATTCAAGACTGTATACGTTGGGCATAGGACAACAACATTTACTGAAAAAAGTCAATCACAGAAAGTGTCATAACCCACGGTTTCTCACTGAAGTCTACCACTGGAATTGTATGGTTCAAATAAGCTAAAGGTAGGAAGCCCAACACCAAGCTGGGCCTAATAAGCTACAGAAGGCATCTAGAGCTTTGTAGAAAAGTCAAAGCATGCCAGAAGTACAATAATGTTCACCATTACACAGCTGTTGTAAAAACATCCAGCAAATGGGGAGTTATGTAAGGGTAAAGTTACCAGTTGCCTTGGGGGAAGGGCCCCTGCAATGGTCCAAACTTCTGGTGGTCTGAACCAGTCATGACCGAATGTGAAATTTTGATAGAGTGGCCTCTTCGGCACAACGTGAGCTCACACAGGATGCAGGAGGACCCATATCTGGGTGTAAGGGAATTTAGACAATTCTTTCTTTTTTCAGACAAGTAGGCCTCTAGAACACCACCCCACAAATTCCTCAGACCACTGAATTACCTTAATCACTACATCACCCAAGGATGCCTAACTCCCACATCAATTAGTTAGAGCAGCTTGCTCCACATAGGAGATCATCTCCCAGACGCAGCAAACCTCCCGACTACTTCTGGGAATATGTCACTCATGGTTAAAGGGGGTGGGGCTACCACCTAGGTTAGTGCACCTTTTCTTATAGAACGGTGACCGAGGAGCACCCGGCATGCAAGAGCAAGGGAGGCCAATGAGGGGTAGCCATGGTCAGTGGCACCTATTCTCATAAATGTGCCACCACAATGAGTGAAATAAATAATAATTAGCTTACCCGGAGTTTCTTTTACATCATTACACTGTTTCTATCATCTTTTGTGTGAACGAAGCTGCCGGATTTGTCCAGATTGAGAGTGAAAGGGATAAGCGGAAGTGAAAGAGGGGACAATTAACAGCCCATTTATGAATCAACATTCAGTCTTCCCAATCTCATTAATGGCCTTGATCCCCAAATGCCACTTGAATACATTATTATACCAATTGCTTTGGCCTTGTAGACCTTGATCTCTTATTTCAGGCTTGAGCCCTTCTCCCATTTATGCAGGCTGATTATTGCATCATTTGCCTCAGCTGCCTAAATACTCCTTTGACCCTAGTGCTGGCAAACCTCATCACTATATAATCAAGGGCTGGACATCCTTCAGTTCTCTACCGCTACATAAATATCTATCTTTGTACTTCTCTAAGGGCCAAGACACATCTCTCCCGACTTCGTTATATTTAAATTTAGGATCCTGCTTTGAATAAAAGCTGAGTAGCCAGAGAACATGCTTTTGGAAGGAGGTGAGCATACAACCTAGCAAAACAATAGTGTCTGTGTATAGCAACATGGGAAAATGTCTACCCAACACCACAGGCATATCTACCCTATGTATCCAAGCCATTATTATTTAGGGAAAGCAACATGGATCCCAGGACACACCCATGTCTTGCCTCTGCTGGTTCTAAAGCATTCTGATATAACCTCTACTGTAATGTATCTCCCAGAGTGTCCATCCATGAATTATCTTGGATTACAATATTTATCAGGGAGTCAGTTGTGTACATATCTTTGAGAACGCTCCATTAAATGGCTCCCACCGCCATATCAAAGCGGGTGTTCAAGCCCTTAAAGTCCAGGGTAACCACAGAACCTTTACCCTTGCATACCATTGCAACAGGAGTTGGAGGTTCAGCCATTGTACCCTGGGGCTTAGGTTTCTTTCAAACCCACAATGGGCACCTACAGAGATGTAATTGTTGGCACACCAATCCTCTAGGTTGGTAAAAGGATCTTGCGCATGAATAGTGATTCACAAATTGTTTTAAAGGACAGGTAAAGTTAAAAAAATGGCCAAAAACCATTAAAAGGGTGTAATACACAAAAAAGCGGCATTGGAGAAAGCATCCAAATTTAAAACATTTCTGAATTTTGGAAATGTATAGCATCAAGGCTAAACCAGCAGAGTTGTAGGAGGCAAGTCGTACATGCTACTGGCTCTACTTGGATTGATTGAGCATGATAACACTATTTATAATGCAGCACCTCCTATCGTCACCACCATTATGTTGTTTCATAATATCAATGTATGGGCTCCTAGTGCTACCAGATTGTTTAATCCAATGTGGTGTACTGGAGTAATTCTTTCTTCGTGGCATCAGGAACTCATATTACCAATTTATAAGAAAGGTGACAGGAATTCACCTAAATCCTACAGGCCCTTTTCTCTCTTAGCGATTTAACTCCAATTTATTGGTAAACTGATATACTTCCAAGTAGGTGGCTTCTAACAACATCATGGGCGTTAGAATGGGGGTGCTTTACAGAAGGTATACAAAATGAAGAGCAGGTTATTATCTCTACTGCCTGATATCAAAATATGATTATTATAAACAACCAACCAATTTGTCTTACATTAAAATCTCCTTTGCATTTTCTACAATCAAAAGGTAAGGTTTGTGGGGCACTGGAGGAAGAATATGTTCCTCTCCATCTCTTGAATTTATGAAAGTTCTTTCATAGGAGCGCTAGGGTGAGTTTCCCCATCACTTGTGCCAACCGTTAGGGACGAGTGCTGGTGCCGCTCCTCTTCAACCTTTGGTGAAAGAGGTATTGGATATTCCATTTGCATGCAATAGATCAGTGACTCTATTAAGCTACACAAAGGATTCTGTTCTACTGGCACAGACTCCACATCCACATACTCTCTGCAATATGTAAAGTGCTATTGCCAAGAATCATTTCTTGCACAGCTTTGCCTTGAATGGATAGCAATTAGCATCAACAACGTTTTTTAATTACTTACAAGTTTCTTTTACCGAAACCTCAGAGGTGCTGAATGCTCTACTCAAGTGATGTCAATGATACAGGCACACAGAGCTTACCTTTACATGCTAAAAAGTGAATGTAATGGGTTTATCACCACTTTTACTGTCCACCAAATGGAGTTTCAAAATGAATCTCACAAAAAATTGCCTCGTTTTTTATGGAGGACATTATTCCCTCCTCTAAATCATTTAATCCTCAATGGAGTCCCATTAGACTTCAAAACATTGAATAACTGAAGCGACCGCACAACTGAATGATGCTGCACTGATGCTGGCGGGTGACGGACCTGTGCAAATGGTCGTGCATATTGTCCAGCATTGATCTCTCATGGATTCACATCCTTTGAATATTCCCCACCAACAGACTGGGAATCCTTGGTAGTCTTGTTATAATAATGTATGGTAAAGCTTTTAGACTTACTTTAGTAGCCCATCATTGTCCCTTTGGGTGTATTCTGCCTCCACCAATGGGACGTCGAGTATCTAGCCCCACCGAGGAGGCCATCTTCAGATTCTAACTGGATATTGTGCTGAGGAGTCTTCTGAGCCATTTCTTCTGAGAGAAACTTTATTTTGTTGAAAAATTCTTCAAGATACTTACTTTTCTTCAGGAGTTATCATCTTTTCAACCGATAAGTGGGATTAAGAAAAAAAGAGGGAAAAATAAAGGAAAGCCCTTTTCAAGGCATGCCAAACATGTGGCATTAAAAATGTATATGAGGAGAAAGCAAGAAAACACATCGCAACACAGGTTTGGAATCCCGAACCTGTGCTTAGAAACCACTCGCTGGTATTAAGCACGTTATAAATTAACAATAATGAAAATAAAAATAAAAATATATATTGCCTTCATCCTAACCATATTCAGGAAAACTGTGAGGTTTGGGCTACATTTAGTGCTAAAACCCTTAAAAACAGTAAGAGAAGATTGGCTTTATGGTTAAATGAGGGTAAATACCCCCCTTCCGAGGCTGAAACCTCTAGAAGTGTGATGTAGTACAAGGCTGAAAGACCTCATCCCCCTAAGAGGGCTAGCTCTGAGGAAAGGCTGCCACCTCTTTCTTATAACAAAAAGGAGGACAAATTGCTTAAATTGCACCACCCATCGACAGCATCCCCGTCGGCGAGACTGCCATTGACGAAATTGGAGTAGATGATGGGAGAGACAAGTTGTAAGGTGCCTACAGCAGCTTTGTCGACAATAAAAACGAAATCCTTGTTGACGGCCAAAACCACGTCGTCAACCAGTGGTGAAACCCATTGAGGATGACCTTGTCAATGGCAACCCTGTCAACAAAGTTCCCGTCGACAACAAACCAGCCCACGAAGAAGACAGGAACGTCGACGACAGTAGCATCTGTGTCGATGGTGCATGGCATATCGCCTATGCCAATGCAGTCCCCAGTGGGGATTTCCTGGTCGATGACCAGGACGATTACAGTAAAGAAGGTTCTGGCAAAGTCCACTTTGAAAGACATGGCACAGAAGCTTGTAGCTGACAATTAAACGAGGAGGGGTCACAGCAACGGAATTGTCGGCAAATCACCAAAAAACACCTAAATCTATTTGGAAACAACCACTAACTACATCTTCAAAGACACAAGAGGTTGCGGAACGAGAGAAGACTGGAAGCCCAGTGGAAGCCACAAAATCCATAGAAGAAAAGCCTATAGTAATGAAGATAAACAGTTGCAACCCCCCAAAAAAAGGGAACAGTCAGGTGACCATAACTACAAGCAGGGAATCATCCTTGTCACCATTTTCTTCAATACTGCTTGAGCAAGTATTAGAACATTGTATAGACTTGGAGTTCAAACAAGGTCATTCACCTCAATTCTATGGTGATGACTCATACTCAAATCCACAATCTCCACGGGAAGCACCATTAAGGTCACCAGTATTAAGACACTCGCCGGTACCCACAGATACAGGCCTTCAGTTAAGCCAATCCTATCCCAGCCTGCCGATCCAATCATAAATCCACAATCTTTATTGTCTCTTCAAATATTGTCCACACACTAGTCTCTAGTGCAGCAACTAGCTAGGAGGCTGCCATTAATACAAGACCAACAAAAGGTGTATGAAGAGATGCCGGGCCCTTCTGGGGTTCCTTCAAATCCCAGTAGGGAGCTGACACGAACAGGAGAGGGCAGCAGTCACTCCAACGAAACTTCCCACAGGCGCATTAGATCATCCTTGAGACAGTCACGTATCAGACCATTAATACCTCTGTAAAGAAACAGGTCGAGAAGTCCAATAAGAACACAGGGTTCTTCTCCGAGACCAACGCACTCCCCATATCGTGAGCATGAGGAAGGATAACTGCATTCATCAACCACAGATGATGAGGACAATAGAGACATAGACACTAATGCTACCCACTTTCCACAGCAGGATGACTGGGATGACACTGATACAGGACTTGACTCAGCACCTGATGAGCCTACCAAGCAGTCTCCACCTGATTAAGAAAGACACATTTCACACCATAATGCAGATAGCATGCAAAGAATTTGTACTTATCCCCCCTGAACAAAAGAAAGACTGTCTCCTCTTTGATTTGATGCATAAGCGAAGGAAAACATTAATGTCGACTCCCATTTTGGATCATGTTTGGGAGGAAGCATTACTACTAATTAAAAAACCTTTCTCAGAACCGGCTTTAAAAGGGCATCTATAAAAGAAGTTCAGAGCTTCGGATGTGTCTCAAAAGTGCCTAACATCCCAACCTACTCCCGAGTCGGTGGTCTCGGCGGCAGTTGGGAGAAAGTCCAATACACAAGGCCAGAAATGCGCCGTCCTGCCAGTTAACGACCGCAGAACGCAGGATGTTGTTGGTAAAATGGTTTCGGCCACAAGAGCCACTACAGTTAAGGCAGCTACTTCCCTGGTGATAATTACCAAGTATGACCGCGAGATGTGGAACAGAATGGCACCATTATTGGGGAGTCTGCCAGAGGAAAAATCCAAACAAGCCATGGAAATCCTGTGAGAGAGAGAAGAGCATCTAATCAGGCCATCAATATTGCTGTTGATAGTGCAGAGACTTGCTTCAAAAACATCAGCAATGGGGTTGTCTTGAGAAGGCAAGCGTGGTTGAAGTGCACGGATTTCAAGCAAAACATGCAATCAAATGTCCTAGGGGGTCATTACGACCTGGGCGGTAAGGGATACCGGGCACCGGTAAGGAGACCGGTGCCGGTAATCGCTTACTGCCCTATTCCAAGGTCCCTTGGCAGGGACAGTAAAGAACGTATGGTCTGACCATACATCCCTTACGGGTCCCGCTAAGGGACCAGGGCGCTAATAACGGGCTTGCAAATCGCGACCCCGTTATTAGCGCCCTTCCGATTAAGCCCTACGGGGGCTCAACTGGGAATGGGGAATGGTTTCTTCAATGGGGGCTTACTGGTCCCGCCAGGGTCGGACTGCACCGGTAAGTCCCCATTGAACAACACCGGTGCCGGACCCCTTATTGGAGGCAGTCATGGCGTAAATAGCGCCATGACTACCACCAATCGTGGAATGAGGCCCTTAGACATGCCATTTGACAGCGACCAACGTTTTGGGCCCAAAATAGACGAGGCCTTAAAGTCAATAAAGACCACACGGATATGGTGAGATCCTTCAGAACTGTAACTGTGCAATGCACTTTTTGTTCATTCCGAGGAGCTTCGGGACACACAGGAACCACGGGCAGAGGCAGCAAGTCCTACCAAAGAGGCTCTTCCTATTCTCTGACAACTTTCAAGGATACAGAAAGTCCTATCCATACAAGTAGAAGGAGTACAATGCAGCCCCAAGGAGATGTCAGGCGTCGACTGCCTCAAGAGTCAGACAAAAAAAACAAGCCTGACTCCCATCACTTCGGGGCCTCCACAATAAGACATCTACAACAAGTGGGAGGCAACCTGTGATGCCACAATGGAAATAAATCACCACAGACAAGTGGGTCATAGGCAGAATAAAGGAAGGGCATGTACTAGAATTCAGCAGAAAACCACATCCAACGCCACCACGATTACACCAACCGCACTTTCAAATTCTGAAATGCGAAATGGAAAAACTACTAATAAAGGACGCAATCGAAAAGGTTCCAAGAAGTCAACAGAACAAGGGAACGCATTCAAAGTTCTGTGTAGTCTGAAAACCAGACAAATCATGGAGGCCAATTCTAGACCTAAGAAGTCGAAACAAATATGTCAAAAAGCAAAAATTCAAGATGGTTACCCTAACTGGCGTTATAAAGGCTGAATGGAAAGAAGATTTCCTGGCATTGTTGGACCTCACAGATGCGCATTTTCAGTATTACCCAAGTTGACTGAAAGAAAATGTTAGAATGAGAGATTTGATCGAAGATTTGATCGAATACGATCATTGTGACCAAATCTCCCATTCGAACGGCATTATAGTGAATAAGGGGAGCCCCCCGCACCTTTGTTCACTATAATGCCAGCAGGGGTTGCAGAGGTGTCCACCGCACCTGACCGCTTAAAGATAAAAAATTAAAAAGGGACCCTGCGACGCTGGATCCAACCCACGTTAGAGGGACGGATACGATGCCGCAGGGGTGCAGGAGGAGCGATGGTTACGGTGGGGAGAAATAGCGTAGCAGGGGAAGAGGTGGCAGGGGGTTTGGAGTGTGGCATAATTTGAGTTGTTTTGCCAAAGTGAACACAGATTTGCGACGAAATCGACTATGGTCAATTGCGCCACAAATCTTTACCCTTCGATCAAGCAGCCCATATCTGTATTTTCACATCCACATTCAGAAAGTACACAGGACATTCTTAAGGTTTGTCGTGGGAACAAGCTGTTATCAATTCAAGCTACTACCATTCGGGCTATGCTCAGCTACCAGGACATTCACCAAGGGCCTGACCCCAGCAGCCATGTCTCTAAGAAGGCAGGGGTACCACATTTACCCCTACCTCGATGACTGGTTGATACAAGCACCTTCATATGCCAAAACAAAAACTCTGCACAACACGTGTGAGCATCCTCTCCAACATCGTCTTTGCCATAAATTCAGGCAAGTCATATTTCAAGGCATCAAACACTTAAGTGTTTCTACGAGCTCAATTCAACACTGTCAAGGGGTGGGTTTGACACTCCCAGGAAAGGAAACTTGCAATTCCTCTTCTCTTGAAGAATGTATGTCCAAGCAACAGCGTATCAGTCTGGACATGCATGCAGTTGCCGGGGACCATGTCCTCATGCATACCTCTAATCCAACAGTCCAGGTTGCACATGAGACTGCTACAGGTCACAAACAAATGGATCCCGGAATGAAAGACTTGTAGTAACACCTCTACTGACACGCAAATTGCAATTGTGGGCAATGCCACATCACAAAGGGGATGATATTTGAAAAGCTACCTTTTCAGGAAATGTTGATCAAAGACGCGTCACTCACACGGTGGGGCACGGACATCAATTACCTATCTGTCAAGGGACATTGGAGTGCCCAACAGACCACACTCCATATCCATGACCTGGAATTGAAGGCAGTGTCCTGAGCCCTGTGCTCGTTCCAACTAATGCTCAAAAACAAGGTAGTCAGAGTGTTGACAGACAACACGACCACCATGTATTATGTAAAAGAAACAAGGGGGCACAAGGTCCAGAACACTTTCAACAGAAGCACAACAGGTATGGCACTGCACAATCAAGAACGGCATGCAGCTCCAAGCATTTCATCTGCTGGGAAAACAGAACAAAGCTGCAGATCAGCTCAGCAGAGCAAGCCATCAGTCACACGAGTGGCAGCTAGTGAGCAGAAAGCTCAAAGAGGTCTTTACAAGATGGGGAACTCCTCACATTAACCTATTTGCTACATCGGATAACAACCAAAGTTCCCAGTTTGCTAGCAGATACCCACACAACCAATCGCTGGGAGATGCATTTGCAATATCGTGGGAAGGGATGTCCGATATGCATTCCCTCCAATTCCAGTGATGCGCAAGGTCATGCAGATGATCACAATATACAAATACACAATCATTCTGACAGCACCAGCATGGGCGAGACAGCCCTGGTTCTCCTTCATCTATCTCAAGACCTCCCAATTCCTCTGGGGCAGGATACTCTCAATATGCAACCAATAAGTTCTGCACCACAACCCGTGTTCACTCAACTTAAAGGCTTGGCACCTGACTTGAGTGAATTTGGCCATGTCCTGAATGCAGGAACATTCTGAAATCAGCCAGAGCACAATCTACAAACAAATCGTTTGGATACAAGTGGGATTGTTTCTGCAAATGGTGCACTCAGCAGCAGATAAACCCACTCAATAAAGCTCTGCATGAGCTCCTGCCATATTTGCTTAAGTTATCTAAAGATGGCCTGTCTCATGTTTCCTTAAAAGTAACTGGGCTGCAATTTCAAGATACAACAGAAAATAGAAAGAGTCACCCTTATTCGGAGCTTGCATAGTTAAACATTTCATGAGGGGTCTTTTCCGCACTTATTCACCAGAAGAGAAAGTACCTCTGCAGTGGATCCTGAATACAATTCTGGCAGCACAAATGAAACCACCATTTGAGCCATTGGCTACTACGGACATAACATATTTGTCATGGAAGAAAGCATTCCTGATAGCTGTCACATCATTCAGATGAGTATCTGGGATACATGCTTTATTTGTCAAACCACATACCTGTATTTTGATACAAGCAAAGTCGTCCTGAAGCCGAATCCTACCTTCATCCCTAAAGTACTATCAGAATTCCACCTGCAAGTGGAAGTAACACTACCAATGTTCTTCACAAAATCCACTACTCCAGCAGAACAGTCACTACATTCACAAGATCGCAGGAGAGTGTTAAAGTTCTATATAGAGAGGACTAAAGTTTTCCAGCAAATGTCACAGCTGTTTGTAACTTTTGGAGCCCCTAACAGGGGTCAACCCATTTCCAAGCCACAAATCGCAAGATGGGTCTCCTCAACAATCACAACAGCGCAGACACAAGCCAACAGGCCCCTGCAAGGGCCCATTCAGGCGCATTCTACCAGAGCAGTGGGTTAGTCAGCAGCGTTATGGGCAGGGATTCTCCTGTCAGACATTGCTGTGCAGCAACCTGGGCAGTACCACAAACCTGTGTGAAGCACTACTGCATGAAGGGACAAGGGGAAGCAGAGGCAAGGGTCGGAAGAGCCACCCTGCAACACTTGTTTCAATAAGATATGCCTTTCCCCCTTTCCACCTCCAATCCATGAATGCAAACTGCTGTGTACTCTAATCAAAGCATATGAATCCATGAAAGATCCAATGCTGGAGAAGGTCTATTTTGCTTACCTGTAACTCATGTTCTCCAGCATTGGTATCTTTTTTTTTTTTTAACTTTGGTTTTATTAGTAGTTTTTAGAAGGAAAAAACAAACGGCAACGCTGGGAGCGTTGTTATCATCACTTTTAACATTGTCATAAAACCCCCAGGTTCCCTCCCCCCCTCTCCCCCCCCACCCCAACTCCTCCCCTCCCCCCAGATCAGAGTCACTTCGCAAGTCGGACAGCTGGGGCTGTCATCGTAGTTCATTGTACGTTGCCACAGAGGTATGCTATGCTCTCACGTCCAAATTGGCTGGATGGGATCCGCTGTCTCCCGGGTCCTGGGCTACTCCTACATCCTTGGTTGAAGCATTCCAAACCTACCCCCCGCCAACTCGCCAGAGTGTTCTCATGTTGTCAGTGGGGGTCCCAACCCCATGCCCCATAGACCCCATACCAGTTAACCTGAAAGGAGCCCAGTTCATTATTTACCATGGCCGTCAGTTTATCCATTAAGAACATGTTTTTGAGTTTCTTAAGCCAGTCTTCTTTGGATGGGGTCTCTGGGCTCTTCCACCTTTGTGCAAGGGCCACTCTACCCGCCCGTAACATCGTCTCCCACATTCTTGGGTACCTATACAGTTCAGTGTCCTCCGGGGGGAGGCCCAGCAACATCGTTAGGGGGTTGAGTGGGATTTGTTCCTCGGTGACCTCGGCCATCCACCCCCGTACTTTCTCCCAGAACTCCTGCGCCTTGGGGCAGGACCACCACATGTGCCCCCTCGACCCCACTTGGCCACAGCCCCTTGGACACCTGGGGGACACTCCCGAAAACATCCTGGACAGTTTCAACGGGTCCCTGTGCCAACCCTGTAAGATTTTGAAGTTGTGTTCCATGTCCGATGTAAATAGGTTCCCATGGAATGCTATCTTAAAGACTTTGGACCACGCCTCCTCTGTAAGTGGTTCTCCCGCCAGGTCATCCCAAAACCCTCGGAACCCTCTTCTCCCCTCCAAGTTAACGGTGTTCAGTATTCGGTACATTTTGGAGACCGCCCCCTTCCTTGATGTGGCCGTGTCCAGAAATTTTTCGAAGGGGGTCAGCTGTCTCCGAAGGTTCTGGCCCCATGATTGGTCGCAAAGGATGCCTTTCAGGCGTAGATATTCAAAGATTGAAAGGGACTCCCGCCCCAGTGCGTCTCGCAGGGCCTCGTATTCGAGGAACTCGCCCTCTTTGAACAGTTGTCCCGCCCATTCCAGACCCCCGTCCGACCAGGACTGGGCACTCCTGAAACCTCTGCTGCCTAGTTTGAGAGGGTGGCCCCAAAGCGATGACATTGGAGAGGGCCATGTCGTGAGGTATGAGGTTGTGGGTCCCTCTTTCCAGAGTGTCCAAAGTATTCCCAGGGTTGGGTGGGCTTTCAGTTTGCTAGGGATGAGTCTGCGCGGCAGCCACAGGAGGTCGCGCACTTTCAGAGGGTGGGCATCCATATCCTCAAGGTATGACCAGTAGGTGCCCATCCCCTCCTTCATGTGCTCCAGCAAGACCCGCAGCTGGGCTGCCCGGTAGTAAAGGAGGAAATCCGGTAGCCCGAACCCGCCCTCCTCTCTGGGTAGTGTTAGAGTGGCCTTTCCTATCCTCGGGGCCCGCCCTTGCCATATAAACTCGCGGATTGCTTTTTGTAGATCGCGGAGCAGCTGGGTGGGGACCTCCGTTGGGAGTGCGGTGAATAAGTATAGTATTCTCGGCAGAACGTTCATCTTTATCGCTGTCATGCGCCCATACCAGGACAGAATCATCCCACCCCATCTCCTCAGATCTGACGTAACCCCCGCCAAGGTAGGCCCATAGTTCACCGGGGCCAGTCTCGAGAGATCTCTGGTCAGGGTTACCCCCAGGTACCTGATGGAATCCTTCCCCACCGCAATCCCCGCACACCTGTCCCGGGGGTCCAACCTCGGGTCCTGGACCCTCATGGGTAGGAGCTTTGATTTTGCTGCATTTATTTTTAGTCCCGAGAACTGCCCGAAGGCTGTCATCAGCCGCAGTAGGGGGGGGAGCGAGGAGCTGGGCTCCACCAAGTATGCTAGGATGTCGTCAGCGAACAGGGAGAGCTTGAACTCTACTTCTCCCCTTTTGATCCCTTTGATGTCGGGGTGGGCCCGGACCGCTATGGCCAGAGGTTCCATCGTCAAGACGTATATTAACGGAGAGAGTGGGCACCCCTGTCGTGTTCCCCTCGTGAGGGGGAATGGGTCAGAGAGTTCCCCATTCACCTGCACTCTCGCTGTTGGGGCTTCATAGAGGGCAGAGACCCAGGTCCTGACGTGAGGCCCGAAGCCCATTCGACGGAGGAGGAGTTGCATGTACCTCCACTCGACCCTGTCGAATGCCTTCTCGGAGTCCAAGGAAAGCAAACTAGCCTCTAGGTCTGATTCCTGGGCATAGTGGATTAGGTCAATAGTCTTCCTGATATTATCTGAGCCCTGCCTGCCCTTCACGAACCCCACTTGATCCCCGTGTATTAATTTGGGCATTATCCCCTCTAACCGTGTACCCATCACCTTGGCTAGGATCTTTACATCTATGTTTAAGAGGGAGATCGGGCGGTAGGAGGAGCAGTCAGTGGGGTCCTTTCCTTCCTTGGGCAGTACCACTATGATGGCTCTCATCATCGTTTCCGGCAGGGTGCCCCCCTCCAGTACTGCATTGAACACCCTCGCCAGGTGTGTGGC
The DNA here is from genome assembly GCF_040938575.1 of Ambystoma mexicanum. Taxonomy (NCBI): domain Eukaryota; kingdom Metazoa; phylum Chordata; class Amphibia; order Caudata; family Ambystomatidae; genus Ambystoma; species Ambystoma mexicanum. The sequence goes on from NC_090939.1 coordinate 707,802,893, forward strand.
CAAAATCGACCGGAACCTCTTATAGAAGAGTACTGAGAACCCATCTTCCCCCGGGGACGTTCCCGCCTTCATCCCACCGATTGCATTCTCCACCTCCTCCTCTGTGACCCCTCCCTCTAGACCTCCTGCCATTTCCCCTGTCAAGGACGGGATCTGAATGGAGTCCAGGAACTCCTCAATCTGAGTGTCCTCCCCGGCATATTCTGAAGAATATAGTTGTTCATAGTAGCGTCGGAAGGCCGCTCCTATGACTGGGGTGCTATGGTCTAGTGAGCCCTGTTCGTTTCTGATCGCCCTCACCATTCTGCTTCGCTGGACCTCTCTGAGTTTCCAGGCCAGGATTTTATCGGCTCTATCCCCCTTCTCATAGTATTTTTGTTTCACTAGCTGGAGGTTGCGCTCAGTTTTATGCAACAAGAGATCTTTCAATTGGAGTTTGTAATTTTCTAGGGCCGTGATCTGTTCCATAGCCAAGGGTGCCTCCGGGGGGCCTCCCGGCTGGATCTGTGCGATCTTTTCCCTAAGGGATTTTTCTTGGGCCTCCCTTTCCCTTTTTTTCTGAGCCCCCATTCTTATGAGAACCCCGCGTAAGGTCGCCTTGAAGGCGTCCCACAGCACGTGCGCACCCACCTCGCCATTGTCGTTCAGCTTAAAGTATTCCACAATGGCGTCCTGCACTTCCTGCACCAGGACGTCGTCCTTCAGCAGGGAGTCGTTGCATTTCCATCGCCCTTTTCTGCCACCTCGCCATTCCCCTATAATGGTGGTACGGACCAGGTCATGGTCGGACCAGGGGACCGGGTCTACCTCATAGCCAGAGACATATGGGCGCAGGGACTCGTCTACCAGGATGTAGTCTATACGGGAGTATGATGTGTGGATTGCAGAATAGTATGTGAAGGAGGGGTGTTCTGCCCTAGGGGTCGGGATGGTGTCCATTAGGCCCAGCTCTGTGTTCACCCTTTGGAAGGAGCGGGCCATCATTTCGTCTGCAGCCCTGGTGGGTTGGGATTCCAAGCGTTTCCTATCAATTTTCGGGTCCAGGACCATGTTAAAGTCCCCCCCCACCACCATTGGCCCGCGTACGAATAGTTTCAGTCTGTCCTTCACTCCCTCCCAAAATTGCGCCTGGCCTTCATTGGGGCTGTACACAACTGCAAGTGTTAAAGGGGAGCCCCGCAGGGAGCCCCTCGTCAGCAGGAATCGTCCCTCTGGGTCTTTCAGTGAGGCTTCTACTTCAAAGCCAATGTCCCTCGCTAGCACTATGGCCACCCCCCTTTTCTTGGTCTTGTGGGAGGCGCTGAGGACTTCTCCAATCCCCCCCCCTCGTAGCTTTGGTTCTTTCCCCTTTGCCCAGTGCGTCTCCTGAAGGAAAAGCACGTCTAGTTTAGCCCTCCTGAATTCCCTGCAGACCAGGGATCTTTTGGTGGGGGTGTTCAGTCCCCTCACATTGAGGGAGCCCACGCCCAGGGTAGGCAGATCCTCAGCCATTTTCTAAGAATAACCAGCTACCGGATAGCTGACTCGTGGCACTTTCCTTGTCCGGCTCATTTCGTGTTATCCTCTGATCTCCCATTTCCCTTCCCCCCCCTCCCCCCCAGGTGGTCCTGTAACCTTTCCCCAACTGACCCCTGGTCCCCCCTGTGAACGTAACAATATCAACAAACCCCCTACCCCCCTCCCCCCACCCCGGCGTCCAGCCAAATAGTTCTACCATTGTTGGTAACTGGCCGGACCACCAGCCTACCGCCTCCTGCTGGGTGAATATCCAAATTAGAGCCTCCATGAGCCCCCCCTACCCCCTCCCCCTCCCCTCAATGTAACTCTCATACTTGCTGTTCCGGGAGGGTCCACAAACGTTCGGACCCCATGGTCCTGGAGCCCGGCCTGTCTGCAGGCCGGAACAGATGGTGAGTCCCCGTGGTGAATTCTTTACACAGTTCCCCCGAGGCTGATGACGCCTGCCGTGAGATGCCTCAGCTCCCTTCCTCGCCCGGGTCCGACAGTCCCGCTCCACCCTGGCCGGGATCCGTGTCATTCCTGTCCGTCGATGGGGATGGAGGGTTCAATTTTTTGAATTTCCGTGGGCCAGTCTTTTTTCTCCTCTCTCCTCGTGACCGGCGCGCTCTGGCTTCATCCGCGGCGAACCCGGAGGGTTCCCTTCGCGGGGTCGGGTCCGTTGTATATTCCTGTATTGCTCCCCTTATATCTTCCTCTGTGATCAGGTTCACTCGTTGGCCTTCGTATTCGAACATGAGGGAGAAGGGGAACCCCCATCTGTAGCGTACCCCCTTTGTTTTCAGCATCTGGGTCAGTGGGCGGCACATCCTCCGTTTGGCCAGCGTGTATGATGAGAGGTCCTGGAAGATGGCCACCTGAGCGTTGTTATAGGTTATCTCCCTAGATTTCCTGGCCTCCTCCAGGACCTTCGCTTTTTCAGTGTAGTAGTGGAAGCGGACCAGAATTGACCGGGGGCCCCCAGCTCTTCCCCCCGCTCTATGGATCCGATCAAACGTCGGTTCGGTTGTCATCTCATCCGAGAAGAGGAGGGTAATGATGTCCTTCACCACCCTGGTTAAGTCTCTTTCCGTCTCCCCCTCCGACTCCGGCACCCCGAAAATCCTGAGGTTGTTCCTCCGCTCTCTATTTTCAAAGTCGTCCATTTGTCTTGCCCTCTCCTCATCTCTCTTTTCCAGGGCCGTTAGTCTCAGGGCCGTGTCCAGCTCCTGGGTCGCTGCTGAGGACTGGTTGGACTCTAGTTGTGACAGTCTATCCTCGACTTTGTCCACTCTGCGGTCCATGTTTTCCATTTTTTGGGCGATGTCTGCCCGCATGTCCCTGATCTCCTGCAAGACCGAGGCAAAGCCCTTTTCCATGGTGAGGGTGGGCAGGGGTGGGGTCTCGGAATGAGACATGCCGGCCCGTTGGTCTGGGTCGCTGTTCTCCCTGCTGGTGCCTTGGTAGCGGTACTCCTGGAGGGTATGGCGCCAACTCATTCGGTCCTCCTGCTTCTCCCCTCCGCTGATGCGTCCCTAGGGGTAAGGGACAGAGCCCGGTCGGGGAACGCGCTCTCTCGCCTTCTGGTGTGGCCCTCTGTGGGGGGCCTCTCGTGGGCGGGCACTCGCCCCACCGACCTCCGGTGGGGGCCTCACACCCCCTCCCCCCCTTGTGGCCTCTGTCTTTGGAGGTAGTTCTTAGGGTGGGGGGGAGCGGCTATGGTCGTCCAATCGCGGTTTGTTGGGGGGCTCTCAGGCGCGACTCCTTCAGCGAGAGCCCCCAGGCGGGCACTCGCCCTGGGGTTGAGCCCAGGGGCCTCCACCTAAGAGAGTGCTGGGCTCGAGGGTACTCTCTTCCAATAGATTTGTGTCCCCCCGCGTCTTCCTGACTTTTTTTTTTTTTTTTTTCCGGGGGGGCTCGCGAGGGGGGGGCGGGGCCGACTCGCCCCTCCGAGCCCACCGATGCGTCCCGCAGCTGGTCCCCCGGGGTCCTTGAGGGTTGCGTGGGGGCTGTGATGGGCTTCCCCCACCTACCTCGGCGCCGAGTTCGGGAGCGCGGGCAGGCCGCCTCTCCCTACGCGGGTCGCGGCCCGCGTTTCTCCCAACTCCTCAGCGGGGGACTCCCCCTCCGCGACGGCTCCTCGGCAGGGTGCCGCGGGGGTGTCGCCGGCGGGTCTTCTGCCGGGGCGCCGGCGCGCTTCGTGTTCGGGGGAGTGAGGGGATCGCGCGCGCCTCCGAATGCAGGCCGCCGCTTCCCCTCTCGATGGGTGTGATGCTGCCTGGAGCTCCCCGGGGCTCCTCCCCTCGGGCCGCGGAGCTCGTTCTCGGGCCCCCGGGGGTCCCCGGATGCCGCTCCTTCGCCTCGGGGGGCACTCGAGGTTCACGGGCCCCGTGAGCCGTAGATCTCTCGTGGGGGGGTCACGGGGGGGGGCTCAATCCCTCTTCGTGTCCCAGTTACGGCGGGAGCGGCGTGTTCAGGCTGCCATTGCCTGTGCGCCCCCTGGTGGCCTCCAGCATTGGTATCTTTAATGGATTTACATGCACCCGCCAACCACCCGTAGGGAATAAGGCAATAATGCACTAACTCTCATCTCTCTGGGGTTAGAACCTGTAGATGGCCACCTGGGTGGGGCTGTCACAGCGGCCTGCTGGTCCCTGTGGCATGGATGGTGCAGAGGCTGCAGACCACTCCATTTCGTACAGGTATTAGAAATATGAGCGTTCCATCACGTTGCTATTCAAGCTACAGCAATGGTCTAGTCTATAACCAAGATGGCCGCCAGACTCCCAGAGTTCCTTATTTACTGGCGAACGCTCAAAGCGCATTGCGTTGCAACACTGTTCGCTTCGGTAGTCATTGGGTAAGAAGCTAGTGCTAATTTACTCTCTGTGCAGGCTTTTGCCCTTCTGCCCCTTCCTACACCCAACCTGCCTTTTTAACCTCTACTGCTTTCAACTCCCTTCCTCCTGGATTCGTGCCTTCAGAATCCTTTCTCTGCTGCTGCAAACTCCCCCACTCTAGAACTGCTTCTCAGTTCCTCCCCTTTTTTGCCTCTCATTCTCCTTTCATTGGGATCTCTCTAATGCTGCATTCCCTGGATCTCTCGACTTCATCCTCCATCAGCCTCATTCATTGCCAGCAAGCTGAACGGTTCATTCTCCCCAATTCGCTTGAAAGAGGGTTTTTTTGCTTTTAGGCACTGTTTTGCTTTTCTTGGCCACGTGCAGGGACCTCAAACTTACGTCCTTGTAGACCCTCAGAAAACAAGTTATTGGACTCAGATAGGCAAGGAATCACAATTAGACCATTCGTTATAAGGAAATAAAATGGTTCATTATTGGCCATTTATTCACTCGTTCTACATACACACATAGCATATAATCAATTATACATAAACATAGAAAAAGATCTTCACCATTAATATGGTTGCATAATACACCTTCATCATGGCCATCACAACATTGCTTAGTCCCAGAGCAGGTAGGCAGAGAGATCACTCGTACTAAGGGGTCTGGAGCGAAACGTCCTCCCTCTCAGCGAGAATGCATCCCCCGGGGGTCCAAATCTATCTGCTTTCCCAAGAGGAATACCTCTTCTCTTTATGGGGGAATCCCCGCCCCTCATAGGTTACCAGACTGCCCTCGGCTGAATAGCAAACAATAAGCATGAGGAGCCAAGAGTGGAAAATTCCAGCTAGAAGTGGAAACACCCAGCTTCTCCTCCTTGCCTTCTTTCCAATTACCCCTTATCACTGCACCTGCAGAATGCTCCGACTCCCTTTCTGGGTCGTCCTTCTGTGGACAATACAACAAATATTCTCCACAGTTAGCTCAGCTGACATCATTATGTGACCTTGCCTCCGCTGCAGCAATGCACGTCTACTTACTGGGCCCACGTAGGCTTTCATTGCGGTAATGGAAGTGAATGTCTAAAATGGCCACATATCAGCGCCATGTTATTTTAGCACATTTTTTGCACGCACACTACACTCCACCCATTGGTCAATCAACTAGCATAACCCAATTGGCGAAAAGATGGTTCTCAAAACTTACGGAACATCCTTCACAAATTTGAAATACACAAAACTGTTACGCTCACCTGGTCTCTGCGGGAGCGTTGGGGCACAGTTGCAGCCCTCCTAGAGATTATTTTGCCCTCATCTGGCTTCTCCCTCTGCGCTTAAACAGTTACTGCGGTAGTGCTGCTCAAGACTGCTCCTATGCAAATGTAAAGGAGGCGTAAGTATGCCAGTCTGTGACCCGAGTTCCCTTCCAGACCCCTTCCACCCAGGGTGTAGTTCCCATAGGTTGCCCTGCCCATAGAAGGCTCACCTGCTTATCTTGAATGATGAGCTCTCCGTCCTGCTACTTCCGGCAGGGACGCTTGCTTAACTAGGACCGAGTTCCTTCACTGGTACTTCTGTGTGGCTGTCCAGTCCAGCTGCGACTAATCCACTTCTCTCCATGTGAGTGTTTTTGCTTATATATAGTCCGTTTTGCTTTCAACCTGCTTTACGGTGTTTGTTTCGTATTCTTTCCTTATTGTCTCTCTTTTGCTCCTTCCTGTGTAGGTGATGTCACGACCCTGCAACTGCAACGATGAAGATGGCAGCGGCGCGACCCCCAGCTGCTGAGTTTCAATTGTCTAACCTTGTCTTTCTGCTTCTTTACAGGGCCTGACTCCGTGGACGATGGGCATGGTGTTGGATGATGAGCGTGGTGCCGGAATCACAGTTGTTTGTTTCCTGAAGGTGAGTATGTTCATGCAATGCGATGATGAACGCTGGCTTTCAGGAGGTGAGCATGCAGATGCGATGAGATGGCGATCTCTGGCTTCCAGAAGGTGAGTATGCAGATGCGATGAGATGGTGATTGCTGGCTTCCAGAAGGTGAGTATGCAGATGCGGTGAGATGGTGAATGCTGGCTTCCAGAAGATAAGTAAGCTGGTCCAAGCGGCGGTGAGCGTCACGTTGCATGAAGATGCAAAGTAACGCGAAGCATGGATCAGTGTGAGGGCGGGGCTTATATAGCCCTGGGCTGTTTAGCCATGCCCTCGAGCAGCCTGGCTGGGCACGCCCTGCCACACCTAATACTAGATGCACGTGCAGAGTGGGCTTGGAACGTTCCCAATGATCTGGTCTTCTTCATGAACCTGGCGCCCAAGAGGCGCCAGGACAAAACCCACCTGGCTCTATGTTGTGCCCCATAAGGGGTTCTGGAGTGCCCCATACGGGGGCGGATTGGCAACAACTGTGTCCCGGCCTTAGTGGCCATGTCAGCACTCCCCCACAAGACCCCTCTCAAGGACAGTCTTTCCTCTCGTCCCAGTTTGGTTGAATGGTCACGATGGAACCGCCTGATCAGTCACGGAACGTGGATATACTCCCTGGGTTCCCACGTTCGGTCTTGAGGTCAATAGCCTTTCCAGTCTATAATATAGTACAATTTGGACCAAACTATCTTTGAGTCCATGATATTTTGGACTTCAAATTCTGGTTCCCCCTCTATTATTTGGGGTCCGGTGGATTATCAATCCGTGTACCCGGTTTCATTGGTTTTATAAGGGAGACGTGAAACACAGTATGGATCCGCATGTGAGGTGTCAAGTCTAACTTCATGGCAGCAGGATTAATCACAGCTCTGATAGTGTAGGGTCCCAAGTATCGAGGCCGGAAGGCCTGTAGCCCTTTCAGAGGAATGTTTTTAGATGCCAACCAGACCTTGTCTCCGACTTGATAGTTTGGAGCTTCCTTTCTGTGGTGCTCTGCAAACTGCTTTTGTTTTTCTTTGGCCCTGGCCAAATGTTCTGCTGCTTCTTCAAGAACCTGGGTGATGGTTTTATGCAAAGTCGTTATAGCTGGCATTTCAAACGATTCAGGTGGATCGAAGATGGATGTTCGTGGATGTCATCTGTATACAATATAAAATGGAGTTTGCCCCGTACTGGTGTGGATGGAGTTGTTGTACTCATATTCTGCTATCCAAAGTATGTCTTTCCAGGCATCCTCGGTTTGTTGCAGCATACACCTTATGTATTGCTCCAGAGTCTGGTTGGTCCGTTCTGTCTGGCCACAGGTTTGGGGATGATGACTGGTGGATAGTCGAAGGTCAATTTTGGCAATTTTGCACAGCTCCACCCTACTGATGAGGCCTAACCAGACCGAAACACGTGTCTGTGGTTGCTGTTGGTACTCTTGTTCAGAAGAGAATTGCCTAGCATTTCGGTGCTGGACTGCCCCAAGGCAGGACAAAAACTGATATGTTTGGGATATTTCTTCTTTGTGAAAGATAGTGAGCTAAAGACTCTGGGTAAGTCTCTCGTAACCAGGACTAATGTCTGGCAGAGACACTCCCAGGGAACCCCCCTTGTTAATTTGCATATTTAAGTAACTTTGGGTCTCACCCTAAGTTACTAGGGGAATCCAGATGTGGACCCCTTGCACACTATTCTTAAGAGGCACAGCTCCACCCTACTGATGAGGTCCAACCAGACCAAAACACGTGTCTGGGGTTGCTGTTGGTACTCTTGTTCAGAGGAGAATTGCCTAGCATTTCGCTGCTGGACTGCCCCACGGCAGGACAAAGATTGATATGTTTGGGATATTTCTTCTCTGTGAATGATAGTGAGCTAAAGACTCTGGGTAAGTCTCTCGTAACCAGGACTAATGTCTGGCAGAGAGACTCCCAGGGAACCCCCCTTGTTAATTTGCATATTTAAGTAACTTTGGGTCTCACCCTAAGTTACTAGGGGAATCCAGATGTGGCCCCCTTGCACACTATTCTTAGAGAGGCACAGCTCCAGCCTACTGGTGAGGTACAACCAGACCAAAACACGTGTGTGGGGTTGCTGTTGGTATTCTTGTTCAGAGGAGAATTGCCTAGCATTTTGGTGCTGGACTGCCCCAGGGCAGGACAAAGACTGATATGTTTGGGATATTTCTTCTTTGTGAAAGATAGTGAGCTAAAGACCCTGAGTAAGTCTCTCGTAAACAGGACTAATGTCTGGCAGAGAGACTCCCAGGATGCCCCCTTGTTAATTTGCATATTTAAGTAACTTTGGGTCTCACCCTAAGTTACTAGGGGAATCCAGACGTGGACCCCTTGCTCACTATTCTTAGAGAGGCACAGCTCCATCCTACTGATGAGGTCCAATCAGACGGAAACATGTGTCTGGGGTTGCTGTTGGTAATCTTGTTCAGAGGAGAATTGCCTAGCATTTCGGTGCTGGACTGCCCCAGGGCAGGACAAAGACTGATATGTTTGGGATATTTCTTCTCTGTGAAAAATAGTGAGCTAAAGACTCTGGGTTAGTCTCTCGTAACCAGGACTAATGTCTGGCAAAGAGACTCCCAGGACCCCCCTTGTTAATTTGCATATTTAAGTACCTTTGTGTCTCACCCTAAATTACTAGGGGAATCCAGACGTGGACCCCTTGCTCACTATTCTTAGAGAGGCACAGCTCCACCCTACTGATGAGGTCCAACCAGACCAAAACACGTGTCTGGGGTCGCTGTTGGTACTCTTGTTCAGAGGAGAATTGCCTCGCATTTCGGTGCTGGACTGCCCCAGGGCAAGACAAAGACTGATATGTTTGGGATATTTCTTCTCTGTGAAAGATAGTGAGGTAAAGACTCTGGGTAAGTCTCTCGTAACCAGGACTAATGTCTGACAGAGAGACTCCCAGGACCCCCTTTGTTAATTTGCAGAACTCTTTTACGCCAGTCAATCTTAGGGTTGTGGGTCTCCAGCCAAGGCTATGCCAATATCATCTGGAACTGAGGATCACCGATGAGTGGGCCTGGAACGTTCCCAATGATCTGGTCTTCTTCATGAGCCTGTCGCCCAAGAGGCGCCAATACACAACCCACCTGGCTCCATGTTGTGCCCCATACGGGGTTCTGGAGTGCCCCATACAGGGGCGGATGGGCGACAACTGCGTCCCTGCCTGGGTGGCCATGACAGAAACACAACAACAACCAAAAATACAAATAACTAAAACTCCAAAAACCCAAATGAAAATGGAACGCAATGCCTCGGGAATCCATGCAAACAACTGACACCACCAATTCCCATCCTGATCTTGTGTGACCTGGGCAATAAGATCTTTCAACCCACCAATATGTTTTTCAATGGAACGAAAATGATCCTCCAAATTAAAACAACACATCCCTTCTATGGCATCACACCCTAAATTATGCTTCAAATACAAATAATCAATGGGTGCCCTATTTTGCAAAATAGCCTTTCTAAAATGTCTCTTATCTAACAATAGCTCTGTTAAAAGCCTGCAACGTCTCGTTAAGCCCTTTAACTACCAAGCAGGCTCATTTAATCGTGGTTTTATATCCACCAATAGCCAGACCCCAAATCCATATTAACAAAATAGCTAAAGCCAATACTTCAGCTTCAGACAGAAAATGCACATCAGAATTACAATAAGGTGACAGGGCAATATAATGAATAGCTCGCGTAAGCTGCCGAACAGCAGGCTATAAGGGAAATATCATTAAGCCAAGACCTGTTTAAGCACAGGGGCCACCCGAAATATTATCAGGGATATACAAATATGTATATTTCCCACAGAAAAACAACCAACCCCTAGGAAGTTTCACATGGTTCAGGTGACTGGCAGTTAAAACAGTATAATTACACAACATGTTCTTGGATACATCAACACAAACACTTGTAGGTCGCGCACATAGGTGCTGCTCAAAACCAGTTCTTCCCTCATTAGTGTTCAAATCCATCTGTTGACATTTACCGTTATAGTTCAGATCACAAGCCATTTGATAACAAACATCAGCAGGAGGAACATCGTAGGTGATGATGCGAGTCATTTTCCTCCATTTGCGGTCTGAATCCACACAGAACTTATAATACTCATATATGGAAAAAGAACTCTGTATGTCGGAATGCTCTACCAGAGAATCTTCATGCAATACCACGAATAGATGTTGCAATACCGGGGTAGGCGTTGGTATCGCCACAATGCAGATGGAAATCAGATTTGCAGAATCATGTACATCCGCCAGACAGAAATGTGAAATGTGTAACACTCGTTGTGCCAGGTAAACCCATATATTCTCAGGTTGCCTGACAATAGCTGAATAGTCATGCTGCACAAAGGACATAGAAACCGCAGAAGGGAGCGAGGCACTAGGCTTACGCCTTTGTCATTTCCTCGAAGCACCGCAATATGCTGCAATGGACATATCATCCGGTGCAAAGGTGGTAGCAGACGTTTCAGTCCACACTCCACACAGATAACCAGCATACTCAGGATCTAAAAAATCAGAATTCAGAAACAAGATATCAATGGAGTACATCACTTGTGCATTCAGACTAAAATTTATATGACAATCTGAAGTTTGAAAAGGGACACCTATTAAGTGTTAGTTGCTATAATCCCTGAATATATTATTGGATTTGACATTTTAGAGGGGTTAATCCTCGGATTGGAAGCTAAACTTTATCAGTTTGGGGTGAGTGCTTTAACTTGTACCCCTGTGATTGTTGGGAAATCGAAAATGCCCCCGGTGCAGGTTCCGATAGCCACCAAAAGTGTGTCCATGAAACAATATCGAATTCCAGGGTGGGTGCAGAAGGAGATTTCGTACACCATTACAGGATATGCCGAAGCCAGTGTATTGCGCCCCTGTAACTACGGCTTGGAACTATCCGATCTGTGCAAATAAAATTTGTCAGAGGAAATATGAGTCCATTTTCTTTTCCCAGGATCCATCACAAGGACCACCTGATCCTCTCCTGACGCAATCACATCTGCCAGAACCGGCGGACCATTCAGCTTTTGTAACCACACCTTGGCACCGTGACCATTGTATATGATGAGCCAAAACCCTTGTCACCACGAGTTGTCATGGCATTTTCCCCCCAAACCTTTGGTCATAAAATGTCATCACTTAAACCTTGAAGGTTTCCCATGATTCAATGTGGCCTTTGACCCGGTATCAAACAAGGTGCGTACCTCCTGTATGTTTCCTGACTGTCAAAATAATTCCACCTTTACATGAGGCTGTCTGTCTGCATTAATTTGGACAGTTGTTACCGGTGTTTGACCACTATCCTATTCGGACTTTGAGTGCGACTCCATTTCAACCATCACACTCACCATTTTCCTCAAATCCGTATATGTCAGCTGCGATTGGGGGGACATACCCAAGGACTCATCGTCTCGCTCCTCTGGAGGGGGTGCAGAAGGAACCTATCCCCTCCTCGGCTTATGTACCTCCTGTCGGTTCACTTGTTTATAACGCTCTTTCCCATCTAGTCCTCACCTTTTTTGCAATTGTTACATTTCCGTGTCTCAATCCTGTCAATGTCTTCCTGCGCCACTCCATCTTTTAGCAGTGCTAAAAACATATCCTTTCTGGATATGCGAGAATCTCGGTTGTCAAACCTATTCCCCGGGGTGTGTCTTTCACTCCGCCTCTCCCTCTCCCGCTATCAGGGTCGTTCCTCTGCCTTCCCCTATTCTCCTAGGTCTGCCAGCATCCACCACCTCATCTGTCATTCGACCAGTCATCCCCACCAAGAGGGTCATCGTGAAATTCTTATACGCCGGTGGGGCAGTTCGAATGATGGCATTTCTAGCTGAAACAGATAATGCTACGATTCCCATATGTTGAGGAGTGTCTAGATGAATTGTCTCTTTCATGGCATGTTTCCTCACTCTTTGTATGGCCTTTGTCGATGTGTACCACTTCTTATCCTTGCTCGGCCAATCTGAGGTGATAGGATAATAACGGTTACACCATTGGGCCGCTAGTTGTAATAAAGACATTTGCACCTCTCCCCCATCGTCCTCCCGGTGAGGACCTACACGTAATATTTCTTGCACCTGTGTTTCCTGCGTCAATGGCAGAAACCGGGCAAAGTCTGTGGCATCTACACGGAGACCCGCCTCCCCTCCATCAAATAACCTGACCATCCAGGTTAACAAAGATTCACCAGCCTTTTGATTCAATCGGCTGATGATTTCCCAAACCTCTTGCTGGGAATAATCCTCGAGCGTTGTCAAATATTTCATCCCTCCTCTAGGATTATTCAGATTAGGACCCGCTCGTCTAGGCATCACCGGTTTGGCTGTTACCTCCTTCCGACCAGACTCTGGCCTGGGCAAGACCCCTGACTCTGAACCACTCTCTGTACTAGTGCTGTCAAATACATCTCCATCCCACTGGTCGGGGTCTCAATCAACCCCTGCGGAAGCAATCACAGTGGCGACCTTAGGAGAATTCACTTTCCCTCTCTGTTGATATTTGTAACGAGCAACCCTCACAACAGCTTGCTAGGCTACCGCTTGACATTGGCCCGCCTTATCATGATACAACTTCATTTGGAGCTGCTGCTTTAACGCAATCTGTTTTTCAGCGGCCAGCTCCTTTTCCAATTGCAGGACACTCGCCTGTAATTACACATTCTGTTGGTGCACCTTTCGAAAGGCATGCAACAGAATCTAGCCCCTTGTGAACACTCCTTCCCTTTTTCCACAGGTACCTGTTTCAGGAAGCCCACCACTTCAGCTGGACTCGCCTCTCCCATACCTGTGTCCCATGTCTCGCTCAGACTTGCACCACATGCCCAGGTCTGTGCGACTTTGTGATACGGGCCCATGGTCCACCCTGGAATAGTCACCTCAGGACAGTCTCCGCTTGCAGAGCTTCCTTTTTTCCTTAATAGGGAACTCATGGTATCCAATGAATATTTCACGTCCTTATCGTCGATACCTCACAACACACACTTTTCACTGTTCAAATGATTGCCAGTGGTCATCTATAGGAGGCCACTGTGACGTCAGGCAAGGATAGGCCCTATCTCTTCCAGGAGCGGCTTCGAGATAAGACCAAGACTAAGACAAAGAAAGGAAAGGCCAGAACATCCCGGAAGGATTCCGATTCCACAGACTCAGGTGAGAGTTTGCAATGCCAAAAGGACCCTAACAGGATGGTGCAGATGCAAGAATTGATTAATGCCATCCAAGGCCTTTCAGCTGAAGTACAGGCCTTGAAGGCCGAAAATGACACCTTGAGACATATGGTGACTGCAAGAGATGCAGTTACTCCCGACTCTCCAACTGGGTTCTGGACCTCAGGGAAGTTTTATGGTTCCCCTGGATGACTTAAAGAGTATTTGGACTCTTGTACAGTACATTTTTCGTTTTGAGATAACACGTTTGCCACAGACAAGTCTAAGATTGGTTTTATGATTTCAAACATGTCTGGGAATGTCTTATCTTGGGCTACTCCTTTGGTTATCTCTGGAAGTCTTTTAGTAGCTTCATATGCTGCCTTCGTACAAGCACTTAAAGACATGTTTGAGAGACAGGAAATAACTTTTCATGCTTACGAATCACTCCTGGACGTCAGACAGGGAAATCCGGAGATTCTGGCTTATGTAGCAAGATTGGGAAAAGGAAGCTTTATGCAAAAAAGATAGTAGAGAACTTAGACCATGCATTGACTATAGGGGTATTAACCAGATAACCGAAAAGGATCGTTATCCCAACTTTACTCATCAATGATATTGTTGAAGCAGTTCAATCAGCAAAAGTATTTACCAAACTCGACCTACAAGGGACATATCATCTAGTCCGCATTAAAGAAGGAGACCAGTGGAAGACAGCTTTTCACACACCAATTGGCCATTTTCAATATCAGGTCATGCCTTTTGGTTTGGTCAACGCTCCCGCTGTCTTTCAGAGATTTATCGGTAGGCTTTTTCTGACATTCTTTTTCATTACATCATGGTCTAACTGGATGACATTCTGTTTTTTCTCCTTCACTTTGCACTCACTGGATTCATCTAACTGAAGTATTGGACACCCTTTCTCGGAATGATCTTTTCGCCAAACCAGAAAAATGTTTATTTGAAGTTCGGTCTGTGCCATACCTCTGATTAATTCTCTCTAACAAGGGCATAGAAATTGATCCACAAAAGACTTTGGCTATACAAGGGTGGCCGGTTCCAGCTTCAGTAAAGGAAATTCAATGCTTTCTAGAAGTAGCCAACTTCTACAGGAGGTTCATTGATCGGTTTCTGATTCTGTCCTTCCCATCACTGAGCTCCTAAAGAAGGACGTACCATTGTACTGGAAGGATGCGGCGAGCCGCGCCTTTGATACACTCAAGAGAGCCTTTTGTACGGCTCCCATCCTTAGTCAACCCCATCAAACCAAGGTATTTATTGTTGAGACCGATGCATCCTTATGTGCTTTAGGAGTAGTTCTTAAGCAACTGTGAGACGACGATCTAGAACACCCAATAGCCTTTTTTTCTCGCACTTTAGGTCCCAGAGAGCAGAATTCTTCTTTGATAGAAAAGGAACTGCTGGCCATTCAAGAAGCATGCATGGAATGGTGTCACCTCTTGTTGGGGTCACTGCATGAATTTGAAGTCCGCGCTGATCATAAGAATTTACAGATCTTATAACAAATGCAATGCCGCAATAGAAGACAAGTTCGATGGGCTTATTTTTTCTCAATTCGGGTTCAAGATCACCTACATCCAGGAAGCCGAAACAGCATTGCTGATGCTCTTTCAAGAAAAGAAAAAGAAAGAAGGGAGGAACCCCTGTCGGGTGAACAGATTTGGGGCAATAAGACTTTCGTCTGTACAGTCTCCCCTTTTCTTTATCAAATCAAGAAAGCCAATTCGACTCCAAAAAATGAAGAGACTCTACAAGAAGATACTGATCTATCTCTTCAAGACAGATTATATTGCCATCTGGACCGCCTGGTTTTTCCTACCTACTCTCTGCAGATTAAAGTCATGACCTGGCGACACGACAATCCAACGGCATGACATAGGGGAGTCTTGCCCACATTTGATCTAATTTTTCGTACATTCTAGTGGTCATCTATGAAACAAGATATAAGAAGATGCGTTGAATCCTGTCCAGTGTGTGCCAGAAGCAGATATTCGACTTCCAAACCAATCGGAAAACTGGGACAAGCACCCATGCCTCTAGGGCCTTGGACCCACATTTCTTCTGATTTAATTGAGGATCTTCCCCCATCTAACAGCTACACAGCCATCATGGTTACCATAGATGCTTTCACAAAGATGGCCCACTTTATGCCATTACCAGGGGGTTCCATCCGCTCCCAACATGGCATCAGCCTTCCTTAGAGACATATTCCATCTACATGGTTTACTGATGTGAATAAAACAGGCCGGAGATCTCAATACACTTCCGAATTCTGGAAGAATCTTTGTGAATTTCTAGGCATAGAAAGAGCTCTGTCCTTTGGATATCACCCCCAAACTAATGGACAGACGGAATGTCTACATCATACCTTAGAACAATACTTACATTTTTATACCACTGGTGCCCACAATTCTTGGTCATATCTACTTCCCATAGCAGAATTCTCCTTCAACAACACAATGTACACAGCTACAACCATGAGTCCATTCTTTTGTCATTCCGAGTTTCATCCAAAGACACTTCCAGGGAATGCATGTTCACCTTCCAATATTGCAGCTCTCAACGATTTCTTGAAGAGAATACAAGACAACCACAAGACAGCTTTCAACAACTAGTCTATCCAAAGAGTGGAACAAGAAATACAAAGACAGACATAGGAAGGAAAACCCAACCTGGAACGTCGGAGATAAGGTCTGGCTGTCCATCACATAGCTTCCCAAATGGATACATCGCTCTAAGTTTTCTCCACGGTATGTAGAACCTTTTGTCATTTAAACTAAAATCAATCAAGTGACCTTTAAACTGAAGTTACCCTTTTCATGGAAACAAATTCATCCAGTGTTTCACTCTTCTCTCTTAAAGGAGCACCGACATGATATTTTTCACTGCTCTACCAAAACGGAAGGACAGGATCCCCCAAGTTCCGAACCAGAAGAATATGAGGTAGCAATGATTTGTGAATCCAGGTACTATAGAGGGTCTGTACAGTATTTAATCCACTGGAAAGGATATTCCATACAAGAACACACCTGGGAACCTATAGCTCATCTCCATGCACCTATTGTGGTTCGCCAATTCCACAGACAATTTCCATGGAAACCCGGACCCAGTCGAGTAAACAGGAGGCAATCTGTCACAGGGGCCCACTGGTCCCTGTGGCATGGATGGGGCAGAGGGCACAGAATGCTCCATTTCATACAGAGGATTAGAAGTACAAGTGTTCCGCCACGTTGCGATTCAAGCTACAGAAACGGTCTAGTCTATAACCAAGTTGGCCGCCAGACTACCAGAGTTCCTTATTTACCAGCGAACACTCAACGCGCATTGCATTGCAACCATGTTTGCTTCGGCAGTCATTGAGTAAGACGCTGGTGCTAGTTTACTCTCTGTGCATGCTTTTCCCCTTCTTACAACCGACCGGCCTTTTGAATCTCTACTGCTTTCAACTCACTTCCTCCTGGATCCCTGTCTTCAGAATAATTTCTCAGATTCTGCAATTCCCCCACTCTAGTACTGCTTCTCCGTACCTCCCCTTTTTTGCCTCTCATTCTCCTATCGCTTGGAATCTCTTTAATACTGCATTCCCTGGATCTCTCGACTTCATCCGCCATCAGCCTCATTTATTGCCAGCAAGCTGAACGGCCCATTCTCTCCACTTCGGTTTGAAAGAGGGTGTTTGTGCCTTTAGGACTTTCCCTCAAGACTTTGGGCACGTCCTGCCGGGCTGTCACAGTGTCCACCCAGCGGTCATCTATAGGAGGCCACTGTGGCGTCAGGGGAGGATAGGCACTATCTCTTCCAGGAGCAGCTTTGAGAAAAGACCAAGACTAAGACAAAGAAAATAAAGGCTAGAACGTCCCAGAAGGATCGTGATTTCTCAGACTCAGGGTGAGAGGGGCTAGATACTTGATGCCCCATTGGCTGGGGCAGATAACACCCAAAAGGAAAATGATGGGCTACTAAAGTGAGCTATATAAGTTATAATACTAAGGCTACCGATGATTCCTAGTCTGCCGGTGGGGAATATTCAAAGCATGTGAATCCAGGAAAGATGCCAATGCTGAAGAACTGGAGTGGCAGGTAAGCAACATACTCCTGCTGCGGCGAGACCCACACCCGGCTGCTTCAGTGTCATGTGAGAGGACATGCAGGAGCACCCTCTCTGCATATTCTTCTCTGCAGTACCCGAGACTGCATCCCCAATGCGGCATGAAAAACAGTAGAAGCAAAATGCTCCCAGCCTTGCATTGCCCATTGGGCATGTACACTGCAGTACTGAAGCCAGCCCAGAAGCACTCCCTCAGCCACTGGAGCTTAGGGAGAACTCAGTGTTTTCAATGAGTTGGCTTGACGCGACCATAACGAGTAGCAGGTCGGTGCCCTTCCACCCATTATGAACGTACCAGCCCTGGTAAACACCAACCTGTGCTTTAAGTGATGCAATTGCATGTGTTCAAATGGCACAGGCATAGGCATATTTCTATGTGCCGATTGCAAATGTTTTGACTCACTATATGTGAACTGCTTGCACAATTTGTGGCAGCCATAATTTAAACATTGAGCCGTCCCCACTTGCATTTATTGCTACGACCATGCTTTGAGACTCAGACCTAATATGTTATTTGTGCAGCACTTGCTACAGAAGTGGTTCCTGTTTCGTGGCTTTGTAAATAACAGATGTTTTTTATTAGACAACCAAAGTGAACTTACTGTATGGCACTACCTAGGATGGATTCAGTGATAGGCCAACTTGTAACTTGCATGTTGAGCACAGATCACCGTATCTAGCACATAACAAACTGAACTATCTGACCGTCTACGAATACGTTTATACTTTTAGAACACATACCTCCTGCTCACAGAAATTGGTTGTAATTAAAAACATCCCATCGCACTGCGAGCGGTTGTCACAATTCTACTACCATGCAGCTAATAGTGATTAATTAGCAAGGGGCCAACAGTCCTTTTCCACATATCTTGATAAATTGCAATACTTCTTTGATGGTCAATACCATCAGAAAGCAGAACTGTTAAATTATGTTTACCATTAGCACTAGCACAAAGGTCAGGATGTTTAATAGAGCCCATAACTCTTACTTTTGAGAAAAGGCTTAAATGATTTGCCCCAAATTTAAAGCGAATAGTTTGTTTCCTTGCAAAACCTCTTTCCTAAAATTAGACCGACTTTACTTTTAGACATTTAATTCATTTTTGATAGATGATGGTGGAATCTAGTCACACACAGTAAGTCAACATCGTGAATAGCTGGGATTGTATGAAAAGATCGAATCTAACATGCCGAATGCACGTTTAGTGTGTATTCGGTATGGTAGATTAGCTCAAAACCCATAATACCGAACAGGGGAGCGGGGGTTGTGGTGGTATCACCTGCTCCCCCAGTTCGCTATTATGGGCTGTGGGGTCGCGGGGGAGTCCCCTGCATACATTAAAGGCAGTGTGGGGGACAAACGGGCAAAATCCCAAAGGATCGAATTACAAAATGCAGGCATGTGGGCTCCGCTATTTTGTAATTTGATCTTTTGCGATACCATATTTTAACGTACATCCGTGATACCTCAAAGTAAAAGCTCATAACAGACGTTTTATAACATTATTGATATGATCACAGAAGGTTATACGTTCCTACAAAACGTCCTGCCAATATAAATACTATATCTATTTGTTAAATATTGAGATATAAGACTCTACAAATCAGTCAACTAGCAGCATAGACTTATTTCCATGCTATATCAATAATGTATATTTATCATCTTCATTTGTGCCCAGGTTAATGCAATTATAAAAATGACCCATGTTCTCCACCCCTGTCATATTTCTTTTCCAGGCTCTACAGTAAAGGCTTGCTACCGACCCTAACTAAGGAAACAGGACTTTGCAGCTATCCTTGCGCAGCTATTCCTAGTAGTGCTTGCACAGTCAGGCCTAGCTCTCAGAAGTGGACACTTTAAAGGTACAAGATACCTCTTTGTAAGAGTGGTATCACTGATCAGGCTCTAGCTTGGTTACCTCCTTTCTCATCCACTGACCCTCTCAGGTCCAACTGGGTCTTTCCTCTCTTCTATCTCTTGCTCTTCTTGTGGTGTTCCCCAGGGATATAACCTTTCTCCCTGGCTTTTCAACCTTTCTCCCTGGCTTAGCACCTCTTGCCCACTGCATTACTACTTTCTGCTCCAATTTTCAGTGTTATGCCGATGACACCCAGCTCTCCTTCTGGCTCCCCTCCTGTGAGGCTAAGAACCTTGGTGTCATCTTCGACTCCACCCTCTCCTTCTCTCCTTAAATCTCCCACGTCTCTAAGAAGTCAAGCTACCAGCTGCACCTCCTCAGAGGTATTCCCTCTTTTTCAATTTCCCCCAGAAGCTCACCTCTGGTCCTCTCTAGGCTGGACTACTCCAACAGCCTCTTTCTAGATCTGCCTGCCTCTATTCTTCAACTTATCCAGAACAGGACTGCAAGACTTGTCCTTTGCCTCCCTCTGGAACAGCCTCCCTGCCTTTCTCAAACTTCCGGAAGCAACACTAGACTGTCCTTTTAGTTATTTCTGCTTTCTCCCTTCCTCTCCCCTGCTGATGTCCCTGACTGCTCTGCATGCTGCTCCTTCATGTCCAGTTTCCTCTGCAATGCTTCCGGGCTCATGGAATTTCTTGGACGGTTTAAAGTGACTTTGCACGGCTGAAAAGTGATTTTGCACTGCTGACACAACCCCTGATTCATCGAACTGTGTAAAGTGTATTTTTGCAGTGCAAAGTTCGTGCAAAGTCATTCTGTACTACAAAAATGACTATGCACTGACTTTGAATACACTTTACACAGTTCCATGAATCAGGGTTTGTGTTGGCAGTGCAAAGTCACTTTTCAGCAGTGCAAAGTCACTTTGGACTGCGCAAAAAACTCCACGAATTGGGACCTTAATATGTTAGAGACACTCTAAATAGTTTCCCACAGAGAAGAGTAGTGTCAAATGTTTAATAGGGAGGTTGTAAATATGTGCCGCAAATATGTCAGAGCAACTGAGCATCGCAATGAGGCCCGAACCAACCAAAGGGGGTTTGGGCATGTTCTCCCCCACTGAGGATTTTTTAAATATTGGGTTAAAATAGTGCATTTACAGTGTAAAATTGAATGAAAAGCCAGATTGTTTGCAATCGGTTTTGTAAAATAATGGATGCAAGTCACAAGCAGTGCACAGGAGCATTTCCCAATGCATTTTCATGATGCATTTCCCCACAATATATGCAAGTATAAAAAACATCTTCAGGCTGGCTGTTCCCATACATGTCGATGCTGGCTGCACCAATATATTCCAGTCTATAAACATAGTCATATTTGCTTAGCACATACTGCCAGTAATGAAACTATAAGGAAACATGTCCAAGCTGGCTCTGCAGATATTGCCAGTATCCCCACTTAAGAAAAAAATGATGTTTGTTTGCCATTAAAAATGCCATGCCACGATAAGAAAACATGTCCAAACTGGCTGCACGATGTAGGCCAGTCTATTCACATAGTTACACTTATCATCTTTGCTTTATCATAGATGGCCAGTAAAAAACACCATGCCACAGTAAGATATTGTAGGTAGACTCACTGCACCAAAATGCCAGTCTATAATGCTTATCATTCTTTATCATAGATGCCTAGTAAAAAAAAGTCATGTCACAGTAAGAAATAGCTAGTCTGGACGCACCAAAATGCTAATCTACCCACATAATAACACTTTTCATGCTTGCTTTATCATAGATGCCCAGTAAAAAATGTCATGCCACATTAAGAAATGGCAGGGTTGGCTGCACCAAAATGCCATTCTACAAAGGTAATACAACTTATTTTTTTGTATTTGTATTTATTTTTGATTTATATGGTGCTTTCACCAAAGCGCCTCACAGAGAATATAAAAGCGGTAAAAACCATCAATGCATAAAACAAATTTTTTCCAAAATGAGGAAAATTAAATGTGACAAATCCTAGGTTATTGTTACTGCTTCCATAGTGGGAGTTCCTTCCCATGAGGCAAGGGAGTTGAGGCTGCTACACAATAGTCTCTCTGTCTGGAGGTGGTACTCAGCGAGTGGATCTCATAGGAGGGGGAACCCCCTTTGGGACCATTGATGACCAAAGAATGTAGTATGTCTGTCAATCACCTGACCCTAGACTCCCTTCCTACAACCTTAACAACAACCCCTTCCCTAATAGGGCCATGAGTTATTGTCACCTTATCATTTCCCTAGAAAGTACTGGGACTATGAGGAGCACAACTGACCCAACGGAGATCAAGGGTAGAAGTACTGAGATGAAGAAGAGCTCTATTGACTCTCAGGAGAACATGCAGATTACAAGTACTGAGATGAAGACGAGGTGCAGAGATAGAGAGTACTCCTAGGAACCATAATGAGCAGTCTCATTGTTGCCAGCTGCTCATTGGTCAATGTAGAGTAGAAAGGAAGAGAGACTCAGGAAGCAGTTGTCTAGTCCTCCCTGGAGGAGCTAGCACGGTGCAGGAAGGTGAAAGGAAGCAGAGGGGAGCTGGAAGGACTAGGGCCAGTCCATAGTGAAAGGAGCAGAAGGCGAGCTGTTGGAGAGAAGCTCCCAGTGTTTCTGAAACCTGGGAAGTGCGTGAAGGGAAGACTGCACCGCCCAGAGGAAGATTGAGATGGCGGCGTACCCGGGAGGACCAGAGCCCACTGCAAGTCTCCCTAGAGTAGGGGCAGCACTCGGGCTGGCTGTTGGGAAACTAAGAAGTGCAATCTCCATCTTCATAGTCACAGTACCTGGCAGGGTAGTGAACCAGGTCTCTCCCCCAACAAGAGAAACTTAGGGGTCTTAGGGACCCAGCATACAAAAGTAACACAAGTCATCTTCCTCATGGCGGTACTTGGGATGAGAGGGCCCCAAGTATCCAAACACAGAGAAGAGGGGTCTGGGACCCACCGCACAAGAGTAACGCAAGTCATCTACCTCATGGAAGTGCTTGGGCGGAAATGGCCCTAAGTATCAAAAGGCAAAGAAAAGGGATCTGGGACCCACCACTTTGTGAGAACAAAATGAGTCATCTTCCTGATGGTGGTACTTGGGAGAAGAGGGCTCCATGCACCCGCACACAAAGAAGAGGCGTCTGTGAACTCCTGGAAAAGCTGTCCATCTCCTAGCTTAATCTACACACTAAATCTGTTGGTTGTCTCCGTGATCATCAGTCAGCCTTCCGAGCTGCCAGAAGCACGGAAACTGCTCTCCTGAACATCGGTGAAGACCTGCTCTCCAACCACTATTCCAACACCCCCTGTGTTCTCATCTTACTTGATATCTCTTCTGCCTTTGACATGATCAACCATGCCATCCTGCTCAACCGTCTCCGTGATAACCTGGGTGTCACCGATCTGGCCCTTGCTTGGCTGACTTCCTTCCTCGCATATCAACCCTCCCAGGACCAATTTGGGTCATTCCTCTCCTCTATCTCTATCTCTATCTCTAGCTCTGGTGTTCCCCAGGGGTCTAACCTCTCTCCCTGGCTGTTCAACCAAACCTGGCATTTCTTGCCCACCGCACTGCTGCTCTTTGCCCCAACTTTCAGTGGTATGCGGATGACACTCAGCTCATTTTCAGGCTCCCTTCAGGCACCTCTTCTTCTTCTCTCATCTCTGGCTGTCTGTCTGCTACCCAGGAGTGGTGTGCTGCCAATGATCTCTGCCTTAATGCCAGTAAGACTGAGATTCTCCTCATCAGCACACCAGCTCCCTCCTTTCCTGTTACTCTCTGGCTGGGCTCTCTTGGCCCTCTTCCTGCTCCAACCTGTGAGGCGAAAAACCTCATAGTCATCTTTAACTCCACACTCTCCTTCGCTCCTCACATCTCTGACATCTCTAAGAAGTCATACTACCAGCTGCACCTCCTCAGAGGTATTCTTCCTTTCCTCTCCTTCCCCCTGAAGCTCTCTGTCTCCAGAGCTCTGGTTCTCTCTAGGCTTGACTACTGCAACAGCCTTTTTCTAAATCTGTCTGCCTCTACTCTCCGCCCTCTGCAACTCATCCAAAATAGGACTGTGAGACTTGTCCTTGGCCTTAAACCCAGGGATCGTATCTCGCCAGGACTGAAATCTCTTCATTGGCTCCCAGTGGCTGCGAGGATTAAGCTCAAAACCCTCTGCAATGTCCACAAGGCCTTCTAGTCCTGGGGGCTAAATACCTTCAACTCTCTCTTCCTAAATATCTTCAATCTCAATCCCTTTGCTCATCTGCCTCCAACTCCCTCAGGGTCAGTTGATTCTCCAAAGAACGAGTTGGTGGTAGGTCTCTTTCTTCAGCTGGTGCCTCCCTCTGGAACAGCCTCCCAGCCGCTCTGAAACTTGAGGAGAACCATCTCCAGTTCTGGAAGCACCTCAAGACCTTACTCTTTGCTTCTGCTTTCTCTCCTCCTCTCCCTTGCTGAATTCCTAGCTGAATCTGAAATTTCACTGGTCACCTGGCTACCCTCTGTTCTCGGGCCCAGGTCCACCCCCTGCCATTTGCACACCTGCCCTGCCCGCCTGTCACCCCCTGCACTCAGGGGCTGTTTCTGTATCCCTACAGCGCCCTACCAGCACCTGACACCTGATGTCTGCATTTACCCATGCACTTATCACCACTTGGCAGCACTTCTTATTTATTTTATTCATTGGTTTATTTATTTTATTGTTATCCTATGTACTGCGCTGCCCCTCTCCGTCCTCCCATGCACTTGAGCAATCTCAGTGTCACCTGGCCTAGTAGGATCGTTTGTCTCCGTCTTCCCTCTGTTCCCTCTCCCTTGCCTCGTAGCACCTTGAAATACTTGTGTTATAAATGCCATATCATATCATATCATATCAATACACGAGAACCATACGAGTCATCTTGCTCATGGTGGTAGTTGGGAGAAGAGGGCTCCAAGTACCCGAACATAAAGAAAAGGTGTCTGGGAGCAACTCCTATGAGAGGAAGGAAAACCACAGAGCAATTTCCTAAGGACCATACTGGCAGGAAAGTGAAGCAAGTTGGTCCAAGTAGGAAGAGAGAGAAGCAAAGGTCTGCAACCTACACAAGATCTTTCCTAGAGATCGTACTTGCCAGGGAAGTGAACCAAGTTGGCCTAAGCAGACAGAGAAGGAACCAGGGCAAGGGAGGCATTGCCCTGGTTGTTGTGTTGCAAGAGACAGAGAACTGCCAAGAGAAGGAACTAGGGCAAGGGAGTCATCACCCCTGGTTTTGTGTTGTCAGACACAGAGAATTGCCAAGAGAAGGAACCAGGGCCGGGGAGTCATTGCCCTGTGTTCCTGTGTCGCAAGAGACAGAGAATTGTGAAGAGAAGGAACCAGGGCACGGGAATCATTTGCCCTGGTTTATTGCGATGCTTGTGTTACAGGCAAATATCTAAGAACTTTATGGAGATTTGTTTTACATTTAAGAACCTTGAGTTTGGAACTTTTGTTGTTGGAAGCTGTCTTGAAAAAGAAAAGGCGACTCGAAGGAGGACATTCTTCCAGAACAAGTCTTCCCCTACTTTGATTGGATCAAAACTTTATTCTTCTGAGTCAAAAAGATCTTCTGTTCTATATAGTTTAGTCTATAGTGTGAGGGATATGATATGATATGATAGGTTATTTTTAACGTGCTTAATACCCAGGGGTTTCTAAGCACGGACCCAAGATTGAACCTGTGTTGCTCGGTGTTGTCTTGCTTCCAAGGCGAGCACGTTGCCCCAGAGCTATCCTCCTGAGACCATAGGCATAGGATAGAAATAGGCTTTGGACTTGTGATAGTGGACTATTTAATTTAGACAAAGACATCCTGAGAGTTTCATTTGTTTTGGTTGAAGGCGGGAAACCCCTCATAGATATAGGGACATGTAGGGTTTTTCCTAATTTCCTTGTAAATAAATGTTTATGACAACCAACATGAGCCAACAGTGTCTGAGTCCTAATTTTACACCCTTACATGAGATATGGAGGCAAGAAGATGCCAATACGAGGGAGTCAGAAGATCAACAGTGCAGAAGTGGGACTCGGCACAAGGGGGCTTAGGAACGGAAAGAAGACATTGGGATTGAGAGGAGAGGGGATATACATAGAAACCAAATAGTATAGATAAACCGGTGCTAGCCGATGGACACATTAAAAAGGAATACTAAGGAAACGGAATTGAAGACAAGCTTCGAAGGATAGCCAATGAAGAGAAAGAAGAGCAGATGAAATAGAAGAGCGACAGGGATCAAAAAGAATGCCTATGTTGTGGGCAGAGAATGAAAAAGGAAAGAGGACAGGGAGAAAGCTAATAGAAGGAGGAGAAAGTGGGGGCAGTAGATGCTAGAAAAAAGGGAATTCAAATTTTAGTGTAATTTCATTTGAAGAAAACGAGCATGCATCCATGCTTGGATAGCAAGTAGACAATCAGTAATGACAGAATTCAAAGAATCAAAAAAGGAAGAACATTGAGATTTGTCTGCATAGAAATGTGCAGGCAAACCAAAAGAGGAGAAAATAGCAGAATGAGTAGCAGTATATAAAGAAAAAAGGAGAGGGCGTAGCACTGAGCCTTGTGGCACACCATGCACAAGCATAAATGAGGGGGACTTAGGTCCACCCCAAGAACAAGAAAAACGGTCTGAGAGATCGGACTTCAGCCAAGACAGAGCAGAGTCAGACAAACAGAGAGAGTGGAGAGTCGAAAGTAATGTGCAGTGAGCCACATTATCAAAAGCCGCTGAAAGATCCAAGAGAATAAAGATAGAAGAGAGTTTAGTGTGCCTAGCGGATAGTAAAGAGTTAGAAACAGAGAGAAGCACCATTTCCATTGAACACTGGAGAGGCTTTTTTCCATCAGATTCCACTGTCCATCCCATTTTTCTCACCATCTTTGAGGACAGCAACACCCACTTGGTGAGTGCCTTGCTCTGCTGCACTTTATTTGCATTCCTGACCCAGCACTCACTTTCTTTCTCCTGTTCCCTACCCGCATACAGGTTCTTCCAGTCCCTCCTCCCTCCAATCCCCCCTGCCTGCCTCCCTCTTGCCCATTAGTCTGTAATCAGATAACATGACCAGAACTTCTCCTGAACAGCAGAGAGGCTTTTGTCCGTTGGATTCCACTTTCTGTCCCATTTTGTTCACCATCTTCAAGGACAGTAACATTCACTTGCTGAGTGCCTAGCTCTGTTGCACTTTATTTGTGTTCCTGTCCCAGGACTGTATTTGTTTCTCCTGTTCCCAACTGCATTCAACCCCTTCCAGTCCTTCATCCCTCCATTCCACCTGCCCGCCTCCCTCTTGCCCACTGGTTCATGATCAGATCACACAACTAGAACTACTTCGCTTCAGAGGCCTTGCCAGCGCAGCCTTGCCCGTGCGGCCGGCGAGCAAAGGGCAGCTCCATTGGGCAGCTCCCTCACATGTTTGCCTGTTCACTGTGGGCACCCAAGCCAAGTCCTTAAAGTAATGGATGATATGGTTTTAAAGGGGAGAATATTAGGGTGTGAGAGGATAGTGCTTGAAAAGATGAACAGGGAAAGGAGATGAAGTGGGGAAGGTCCATTGGAGGTTGTTGTTTGTTTGTTTGTCTATTTCTTTGTAATGCGCGCCAGACCCAGGAGTATCAGGGCGCAGAGGATACATGAATACTTTAGGCTTAGGGTTACACAGTTGTGAAAAGGAAAGGCAAACATATGCAGAGTTGATAACGTCAGATAGTGCAAACAATAAGAGAAGTCAACGCGTCATTACATAATACTACATAATGCATACTATTTACATACATGGAGTCAAAGGGTACATAAGAATAATTCAAGTGTCGATATAAATTAAAACTAGATAGGTTCACCAAAAACTAGGTATTGTGGTATCTATTACAATGCAGATACAGAGTGGGAATATTAGGATAGTAACTGGAGTACATTAGCGGTCGTTTCCTTTGAGCCAATTAATGATATTGTGTCTAAAGTTCAGATAGGTTTGGTCCGCCCTCATGGAGTGAGGTAGGGAGTTCCAGAGCTGCGCTGCTTTGACTGGGAAGCTGCTCCCTCTGACTTTAGTGAATCTGAGCCTCGGTACCACTAGACAGTTTGAGTTTGCGGTTCTGGTAGGCCGAGTGGAGGATTTTTTATTGATTCTTTCTATGAGATAGCGGGGTGCAGCGTTGTTTAGGCACTTGTGTGTTAGCCAGGCGGTTTTGAGTAGAATTTTGTCGCTGGTCGAAAGCCACTTATTCTGTCTCCTTACATCTGGGATGTGCTCTTTTCTAGCAATACCCAATGCTGCTCTAAAGGCATTATTCTGGAGAATCTGAATTTTGTTGATGATATGCTTCTTAGCGCCAAGGTAAAGGGAGTTACAATAGTCCAATTTAGATAAAAATAGAGCTCTAGCCAGGGTGGACCAGCTCTAATAAGCTTGAATGTGTATGCAGAGGCAGAGGCCATGGAGTTAACCTGTTTGGCAAAGGTGGGGTGGAGTCTAGGTAAAAGCCTAAGGTTTGTACTTCTTTAGCAACTTTAATAGTGTTGCCAACAATATTAAAGGAAGGGTATTTGTGGCCAAGTTTATTGAGGTTGGACCTGGTTGCCAGAATGATGATCTCAAGTTTGTCATCATTCAGGCATAGACCGTGGAGAGCCATCCATGCCTGGATGATGAGGTAGATTTTATTTACCAAGGCCAAATCCTTGTCATAATCCCCAGTAAGTGGTATGAGAATCTGAGTATCATCTGCATAGTTAGTGTAGGTGATACCAAGAAGGTTCAGATCATCGAAAAAGGGGCTTTGTAAATATATTGTACATTGTGTGTGAGAGACAGGAGCCCTGCGGCACTCCACAAATAATAGGAATGGGGTCAGCTGCTGCTGATGGTGAAAAGACTCTCATAGTCCTATTGCTCAGAAAGGATTGGATCCAGACTATGGCCTCTTGAGAGAAGTGGTCTGTTGTGCAGTGGCGGCTGATGAATTTTGTAACTGCAGGGGCGTAAATATTTGTCCCAGATATGCCACAGCAACCAAGCGTAGCGAGGGACCCCACACCAATCAAGGGAGATTCTCCCCCAAGAAGTTTTTTAAAATAATAAGTTAAAATGGTGCATTTTATAGCGCACTTTTTAGAAAAATTGGGTAAAAAGCCAAACAGTTAGCAATTGGTTTTGAAGGGTAACTCGGGAAAAAATCCAATAGATGCAAGTCACCGACAGTGCAAAGGAGCATTTCTCCAGCACATTTCCATGATGCGTTTTCACATAATATGTGCCAGTATAAAACATTTTCACACTGGCTGTGCCCAAACATTTCCATGATGACTGCACCATTAAACTCTAGTATTCCCATATAAGAACATAACCATGTTTGCTTTGCGCATAATGCCAGTAATGATACTGTAAGAAACGATGGCCATGGTTGTTCTGCCAATATATGGTAGTATCTCCACGTAAAATCATACTCCAGTTGGCTTTACCATTAAAAATGCATGCCAAAGTATGAGCACATGTCCAAACTGGCTGCACTAAAATGCAAGTCCAGCTACATAATAACATTCATCATGCTTGCTTTATCAAAGCTGCCCAATATAAAATGTCATACCACAATAAGAAATGGCTAGACTGGCTGCATTAAAATGCCAGTTTTGGTGAGAAACATCAATGCAGTAGATTATTATCCCAGTCGACTTTTATCCGGCAACCTACTTTTTATCATGACCCCCAAACAGGGTTGTTTAGCCACTTATCTGGATCCACCCAATAGACAACCCTATAAAGCAGCATTTTAATGACCTCGTGTTGTAAACAAACCATGGTAGGGGTGCATGGCTGGTCTAAGGTGGGCTGGGGAGAGGAGTTTCAGTGTCTGTGAAAGATTAAACTTATGTTCTGCTCTCTGCTCTGTGGGCTGAACAACAGACTTTAAGCAACTGTCTTATGTATGCCACAGTGATTCCAATCCTGTGTAGTGCTGCCCCAGTGTGCCAGGCAGAGTCCCATTTAGGAAAGGGTACGCAGGTAGAAAGTATGTGGGGGGGTGCTAATGGAGGAGCCGAAAATT
Source organism: Ambystoma mexicanum (assembly GCF_040938575.1). Lineage (NCBI taxonomy): Eukaryota > Metazoa > Chordata > Amphibia > Caudata > Ambystomatidae > Ambystoma > Ambystoma mexicanum. Next base: position 707,832,385 of record NC_090939.1, read on the forward strand.
CAACTTTGTAAATAATGAGCATCACCCCTGTGGGCTGTGCGTTTACAAAATGCATTGTCATAAAATTAAGATTGATGTTAAAGTCGGGTATGCATACGCACAGTTTGACTCAAAGTGTTAAATTTGCAGTGGACTTTGGAATTGGCGTACAAGCCCTTCTGAGAAAGTGGTCATGAATCCCAGTCTCACAAGCATCCCATCCCTGATGAAATCAGTCCACCACGTCATCGCAACTCATTACTGAAACTAATAAAGCTGACAGCTGTACAACAACAGCTACAGCGCCCAGTATTAGCAACAGCTACAGCTTCAACTACTCTTACATGTCCTCGACGCATGGTAGCTCCAGAGGCAACCCCTCGATGAACATGGGCAACTTGGTCCAGCAGAACACAGCAGGGCAGCCACAGTTTCACCAGAGCACCACGTTGCCCTCCTGCAGGGGATCCGGGCCTCGGACTAGAGATGGACTCGGCCCCTCCTGGGCACACCTGCATTGAATATGTGCCTGCCCTGTGCAGGGTGGGATAGTCCCCCACTCCTGACAGAAGGAGGGGACGGACTAGCCCACCTCTGACTCTCGCCAACGTCAAGGACAGAGAGGGGAAAACTGTTGCCAAGGATTGATCTAGCCACAGAGGTGGTTGAGTTTGTGCAGCACCTGGTGGTGCCACAGCCAAGGAAAGTGTGAAGACTGCAATGCGCACAGCCACCGCTGCATATCTATAGCACATATACAGCTTAATGATATATATATATGGAGAGAAGAGAGAAGATATACATAAATATATATGTGTATATGCAATATACATTAAGCACCATGCACACAGAGTCTGGAATCCAGACGTATTCAACCTATTCAATACAAATTGAAAGATGCCAGAAAACGGTGTCAAGAGATTATTAAACAGTGAGTTAACTCAAATGAGCTTTGCCAACAGGCAGGCTTTGCCAACAGGCAGCAAAGGCCTCACTGTGCAGGTTGGCAGGGCCATGGCGTTCTGTGTGAGCATGGATATTCCTCCTGCACTTCAGAAAATGTTAAACTGCAGCAAAAACTCGGAACCAGGCCTGTAGTCATGGAACCAGCAGTTACATCCAACAAATGTATTAACAGCAGTCTACACAAAAACAGGGACATACGTAATATGTTTCTTACACAACTTCGAGAAGACCCCCTTTCTCTGAGGGGTCTAAAATGTCATAAAGCATGCGTGTTCTGGGCAAGGTGTCACGCTTGACGCTGTCTAGTTATTTGCAGTGCTACACGCTCCATCATACGAGCACACATACTATACACTGCACTGTAACTAAGGTTATCAAAAAAGGCGATAGGCGTGCCACTGCCTTGTGGCTCCCACGCTGGTATTCAGACACGCGTTTTTCAAGAATTACCTGCAAACTAGGGACCTCAAGTGCTCGACACTTAAACAACAAGTCGTGTTTCCCTAGATAAAAACACACCTGGAAAAGCAAAGGAGTTCTGGTGCCAGATTTTAGTGCCATAGCATCCGCCGTCGTTTCTACCCTCAGCAGTCAGCCAAGTAGAGGGCCTCCAGGCCCGAAGGACCATGTATTTTTGCACTGAAACATTAAATAATATCTCCTTAAATAGCATGTATTCATGGTTCTCAGAAAGCACTTATGTTGATTGATTCGATGTACGACAGTGTCAATTTCTCCCCCCTGGCCTGGCTGCACCAACCACCATCCGTGACCCAACCCTAACCCTGGCAGCCTAGCCTGCTCATCCCCGGAGAGACAAACTTACTTACCCGTTGTGAGACTGTCACTCAGTGGGATGGGAGCCGAGTGGAGGGGGACTGTCTTATTTGGGCCACACAATCCACGTGGCATTGGCAGGCTTGCTCAGGCAGGAATGGATTTGCAGCTAGCGAGGAGCAGAGAAGGACGATCACCATGCCCTGGGCGGCTAGTGAAGTAAAAATGTGCGCTGCACACGTGTGCCAATCACTGGGCCACCCCAAATGCGTAACCTGACCATTAATGAATGTCATTGACTGGCAAACAGTCAATGAAAACTGTACAGTAGACTGACAGTTACTAGGCAGATCAGAGACAATCTGACGAACGCTGTTTGTGCACAGAGACTAGATAATACTGGTGGGGCCGGGGCCGCTGCTCTTACGTCCGGCCAGTCTCTGACATTAAAATGCTGCCACTGCAACACAAAGTATGTGAAGCTTTGAGCTCCAATGCAGTTTAAACTAAACAGAACTGCATTCAATGGGACGGGCCCCTGGGTTGTGATCAGGCAGGACCAGCCGCAGCCAGTCACGAGCATAGTGCTGCAAGAGATATTTATTTATTTATGAGCAGTACATTGCTACCCGCCACCGTGCTTCAACATAATTTACAACCATCAATCCTCCAAACTGAGAATTCTTTTATCCCTGCACTCGGGGGCAGGGAGGCGGCACCCCCATGCCCTAAATAACAGGCCACCACTTCTGCTGAGTCAAGGTAATTGCAAAGGATCTTATGGTCCACCAAGTCAAACACAGCCTAGAGATTTAGGAGAAGTAGTAAGGCAGATTTCCCCATGTCCTCAAGTATGTCAATTTCAGCCTTAAGATCAATCAGAGCAGTTTCGCTGCTGTGTTGAGGCCTGAAGCCTGATTGATGGACTCCTAGGAGCTGGTTGTACTCTAAGTACTCTTGTATCTGGAGATAGGCCACCCTCTCTAATATTTTATGTAAAAATGCACTGTTGTAATTGGCCTATAGTTGGTGGGTATAGTTGGATCTAATGACTGTTTTTTGAGGAGAGGGAGTACTCAAGACTCCTTTAAGTTGCTAGGGATGGAGCCAGAAGAGAAAGATGCATTGATTAGCATGAATATAAAGGGAGGTAGGTCTCTTGCAGCATCTTTGATATTTAGGGCTGGGCATTTATTTCCCTGACAGTTGAAGGGTTTGAGGGAGAGCATGATTTTCTCAACCTCGAGAATAGAGACTTTAGCAAAGATAAAGCGTTGTGCTGGTTTATGAGGAGGCATGGGAGTACTAGTCGGTGTGACAGTATTAGGTAAATTTGCTTTTTCTTTGGCAATCTTGTCCTGAAGCGTGATTACTTTGTTGTTTAAGGCCATCTGGATGTTGGAACACCAGGTTTTGTCCTTCACTCTGTTGTCTGACACAGGGACTGGGGCTTCAAGTTCTTTTAGGATTTGTACTTCAGTTTGCTTGAATGATCCTATTGTTAAATGTTTCCTTCTTGGTAAGAAGTATTTCTTTCTTCTAGAGGGATGAGATGTTGATGAGGTTAGTTCTGTTTTCATCAGAGGGTGACTGCTTCCAAATTACTTCACATTTTCTTTTTTCCGTTCTAAAGGTTTTGAGGTGAGGGGTGAACCAAGAGTTCAGGTGAGCTCTGGGTTTACTTTTTCTCATTTTTAGGGGGCCAATGGTGTCTAAGGCTTCAGTCATAGTTTTATTATATTCATTAATAGAGTAGTAGGATCAGTGGTATCTGGTAGTGAGTTAAGGGTCAGTAATATTAATGGTAAGAGTTTATCTGCTGTGATGTTCTTTTTGTTCCTCGTTAGGGTGGGAGGAACAAACAGAATATTTTTGGTTGTGAGGATTCTAACTGCTAATGTAAATGCTAAAAGATAGTGGTCTGTCCATAGCTGTGGAGTTATGGAAGTCATGGAGGTGTTGAAATTAAAATCTGCCACCCAATCAAGTGTTTGTCATGATTCACCGTTTCCGCCGTAGTATCATGTCCAGTATACTACCAACATGGCTGACGCTGCTAGGCAAGCCACAGTCTAGTGTTCCAGCGATGTCTGCCACTTCCTAGAAAACAGACACACCTCCGCTCTGCGCGTCTCAACGCTAACTTTCCTTGTTGTTGTACCGGCAAGTTTGTTACCCTGTTATCCTTCCTTATTCGCCTCCCGCTTCCTTTTGTTCCAGCGGTACCAATCCCTTCCTTCCTGGTATCCAGTCTGTACCGCTCCTCACATCTCCGCATCGTGGATCCGTGCAAGTTCCCTGCTCCTCTATGGCACCTGGACTCCTCCTGGACATTTGCCTAATACCCACGAAATCCCTCAAGGAACACTGAACGTTGCAAACCTTACCATCTTCCCAAGGCAGGAATCCGAACTGCATTCATACACCTGCATGCTGGCGACGGAGGAGAATTGTCCGTTCCTGTACAAGTCTCAGAAAACCAGGAAAAAAGAGAGCCCTTCGAATTCCAGAAAGAAGACTTCGAAGGACAAACAGGTGAGACAAGAGCACAAGTGTGACAGTGTTCTTCCTTTGCCAGGTGTAGGTAGCGTCACTCTTTGGGTAAGGCCGAGTTCGGTGAGAACATTAGCGACTGCTGCTGCTTGATGGTCTTTGTGGTCATTGAATCCCAAGTTGAGATCCCCCAGTAGGAGTACTTGCGAGGTGTTTTTTAGATTATCGGACAGGATGGTGGATATATCCTCTTCAAATGCACGAATGGGGCTTGGAGGTTGGTATATTAGATGCATGGTGAGCATTTTGGAGTCAGAAATGGGTAATTTGGCAGTGAGGGATTCACAGGATTTGACATCAGGGGAGGGGACTAGTCTCATCTCTAGATTAGACTTCACTATGAGAGCTATTCCTCCTCAGCAAGCCTCGATTCTGTCTGCTCTGAGAATAGTGTAATTATCCGGTACCGCGAGCATGAGGGCAGGGCCTGCTGCTGCATGTAGCCATGATTCAGTAATGGCTTGAAAAGTCATAGTTTCCTGTCTGTATTAAATCAGCTATCTCTCTGGTGTGAGCCACTAAAGATCTAGCATTTATTAAGGCCCCCTTGAGGTCTGGGACAAGGTTACCTGTCGATGGCTTGGGTAAGGTACAATTACTTCAACATTCAATATCGCAGTGTGGCGTTTATTCTGCTGATGTTTTTTGTGGGTAAGGTCGTCAGTCTTAAATAGGGGTCGAGTGATAGGGCTGTTATTTTTGCTCATGATGGTTTGTTTGTTTTGTAGGTATTTTCTCCTAAGGCCTAAATTAGTCATCGGGCTGGCCGGTGGTTCGAAGAGTTTAGTCAATCTAGAGCAAATTCTAGTTACTTTCTGGAGGATGTGTGGCAAGGTCGGTTGGTTTTGGGTAAACCCTGGGTAATATTGACATTAAGTGGGTGTCATCGTAGGGCAAGGTTACTGGGTATCGGAAGGGTAGGAATAGTACCCATTATAGCTGCCATATTACTTGTTGAGGTAATGTTCGGTACAGGTATGTTAGAAGGACCTGGACTACTAGACAATAGACCTAGTGGCAGTATGGCCCACAGTATGGCCCACAGTAAAACTGGATGTAGGGCAGTAGCATGCATAGTGCATTTAAGGCCGTTGCTATGTGGTATTTCATAAACAAGGGATTTAGTTCTGCAGATGAATAGTTTAAATACGCAGAGAACAGAGTTTAACAGGATATTTCAATTATTCAAGCCTGTATGCAAGGGTGCACAGTCTGTCAAGAAGGGCTAGTTTAGATTGCCAACAAGGATGCAGAATATCCAGGTTTGCTTAACAGTGGGGTGAAATACCCTTTGGTGTGATAGGCTGATTCAATTTTAACACGGTACACTTGGGCAAGGCAGCATGCAAAAAATAATGGCTGCAGTTTGGGCTGACTAGGTGAATGGTACCCTAGGCGAGATAGAAAGCTAACACAAAGACTGTAGTTTGGGTTAAATGCTCGTTACACTTGAGCAAGGCAGGATATACTAAATGCACAGTACCCTTAGGCAGGGCAGGATACTAAGCATAGAGGCTGTGGTTTGGGACATATACATGGTAAAGTAACGTGTGGATGTACACGTGATGAGGTCCACCTCAGGCTAATTTTATATGGGGCAATGCTGGGCTGTGGGTGTAACATGCCCTTGGAGCAAGTGGACAGCAAATCATAGCTAATACAATCCAATGTGTCATGCAACGTACAGTGAGTGCAATTTATATCAAAGTAAAGCAGACCATTATAGCACACAAGATACCGGTGGGCAGTACAAATCACAAGGTAGTACAATCCCGAATGGTACACAGAATGCAGTGCATAATTTAACACAGGTGAAGAGGTATTGTACTGTATTCTGCGTACAAAGAGGGTGATTTATTAATGTAGACAACTATCCATTAGCAGGAGTAACGCAGATTGCTGCCCAGAATTTACATATGTCCAATGGTCCGTGCTCTAGCCGGAAACAATGTTATGGGTTTCTGGACTGCGTATTCAAGTATCAGACACTTAGCACTTCATATTAGCAAATCATAATACAGCCTGCCATGGAAGCCGGATTAGAGACCTACACAGGAAGGTGAATCACTAATAGAGAATGTGAATACAGGTTAGCCAATTAAAACAAAGAAGTAGGCTAAACGTAGTAAAGGTGCGAACGGCAATAAAGGGTTGGTACATGTGCTGGTAAATACTAGATCACTAAATGGAGTTTAGATCACAAAAAACTTCATATCGGCGGGGTACGTTGCAATTTCCATGAGGCAGTCAAATTGAAAGCCTTTTAAGACTGTGTATATGAATATGCAAATTAAGACGTGAATCGAGCAAATCGTGGTACCGGCTGCAAAGTCAGCAGTGCTTGGTACATACTGGAGTACAAACAAATCACAGTAAACCTAAAACGTCAGCAAAGATCACTACATCCTAGTAAAGATACAGGGCCTCATTACGACCTCAGCGGTAGCCAAGCCGCTATTGGCGGCATGGCTGCCGCCGAAATCACGTCCGGGTCCACAGAATGAGGAATTACCGGGCTATTCCGAGTTCGGAAGGCCCGGTAATTCCTCCCTCCAAGGACCCTTCCCCATTCCCATTTCAGCCCCCATAGGGCTGAATGGGAATGGGAGAGGGAGCAAACAACGGGCCATTACGAGTTGGCCCGTTGTTTGCTCCCTCTTCCCCTCACGGGACCCGGTAAGCACACCTGGTTTGACCAGGCGCTACTTCCTGGGTCCAGCGAGGGGACCTTGTAATGAGGCGGTACGGGGTAAATGGCGCCGGCACCTTTTACGGTGCCGTTAACCCCGTACCGCCAGTGTCGTAATGTGGCCCACAGTATTGAAGGTACAAAGTGATGATTTTTGCGTTCGCTCAGCGGTACTTAGTACAGGCCGATCTCAATTGCGATCGAAGCAGTGATTTAAGCAAGTCGGAGAACTAGAAGGGCAGATGTGCTAAATTAACAAACGGTTTGAGTCCACTAATTATTGAAAGACTTTGCAATCGGGCTGTGCGTGGACAACATTCTAAGGTGCTCGGCACGTACTTGATGCAGCATTTAGTTAGTCAATTACCGTGAGAGGCTTGGATGCGAAGCGTATTTCATAGTGTAACCGTCATGAGGTGACTAGACAAAGGGGCTCAGGGTGATACCGTAAGGGGTGGCACGTCCTCACGGCTCTCCCGGCTCAGAAAGGCTCTGTACAGGCGCCTTAGTTCGTTGCCTTTGTTCGTAGGCCGGCGTTCTCGCCTGCCGGCGATCGATGATTGGCTTATCAGGATCACTATGGTCAATCCCGGTGCAGGCTGCAGTGACCAGGCAACAAGCATGGAAGGAAGCTGCTCACGGAAAAATGGCCGTCATCTTAGTTGTATTGCACCACAAAGAGATAGTGCGGGATAAAGTACACAAGGTGTGCAATGCTCACTCTTATTTTTTTCCAGTTTGCATGAGCTCTGAAAATGTTGACAATGGAGGCATGGACTTTGTACTTAGATTGCTTGGCGATCTTTCACTTCAAAGGATATCTCACCAATTGCTGAATGCTCCACTCAACCCAACTTCTCCCCATCCAGAGCTCCCCCCTTTACTGCTCCCTCTGCCAATTTCAGCTTCTCTTCTACCCCTGCACCACACCTGTAACCCGAGGAATGTTTCCCTTACATATAGCACTCAGTTGCTTCCTTGCCTGAATGAATGTTTCAAATATTATTGAATGTATTTATGTATGTATGTGATTTATAAAGCAGAAACCTAGCTGTGATGCAACAGAGCTTTATATCAAGAAGACAGACATATAGAGTTACAAGCAGAGTGCAGTGGTAGCAGAAGAGCTAGGATGGGTAATAGAAGCAGAGGAGGCAGAGAAATAGGGTTCAGTGGAGTGATCAGCAACTGCTGATATGTTATATGAAGATAAGGGTGTGCAGGTCCTTTCTGATGTGTAGGGTAGAGAGGGACAGACTTATCTGCATTGGGCAGAGTGCATCTTACTGCCTTTAATGCACCATTATCAGCTCCCTGCTCTCCAGTGGCACATAGCAGGTTCAAAGGTCACACATGCATCCCTGACAGCTGCTGGACACTATGTCCCTGGGCCAGAGGCCGCATTTTTACTTCTGCACCACTGTTGTAAATGATCAGAATTGTGTGTTTTATCAGTGAGGTGGCAGGGTAATCTCTAAAAATAATGCATGCCTGGCTACTGTATGGTGACCAATTGAGAGGCCATAATTATGAGAGCTACACCAATTTGATGACATGCATGTGTAAACCATGTGAGCCAAGGTCCAGTGATGTCAGGGCAAGGTAGATTCAGGCTTGGCTGTTTGTCTCCACTCAGCCAACTGAGAAAATAGCCAGTAGCTGCCTGTATTGATTCCCGGGTAGAAAGAGAGATACATTCCCTCCAGGGCCTTCCAACAACTGATCTCCTAGAAATTGGTGCATCAAAGGCAGCACTGACATAACAGTAAGTCTTGCAGCATGGTGCAGCATGAAATTAGGCCTTTTTAGTCAGTAGGCATGGGAAAGGGTCAAAGTTAGAGAAACCAGCGAGGGAAATAAGCCTGAGAGGGGATTTCACCATCTTGTTTTTTTGATAGGGCTCTTTTTTCTGTCCCCTCCATTTCCTGCAAGACAATGCACTCTGTGTAGGATGTCAGAAGGCCAATTACATCAGGCTTGCCATGGACCAATCCCCTGTGTCATTGTGCCTTTATAAGGAAGGGGTCCCACGTCCTTCCTTGATTCATATTTGGATTTTCAAAAAGACAAGAAGAATTTGCTGGACTTCTATTGGGAGTGCAGTCCACTCCAAAGTCCTCCAACAGTGAGGTGCAGATAGAAGGCATCCAAGGCAGAGAAGAGCAGTTTCACCTAACCATCCCCTTCGAACATGGGTGCAAAATGCTGTTTCACCTGAACTTGTATTCCGGGCAATACAGGTGTCCAGTCCTCAGATTTCAGTGGGCCAACTCCATCATGTCTTCTCTGAACTGCTTTAGAATCAACAGCTAGTAAAAATTCACCCCTTCTCCCCTGGTGTTTACATCTACCCTGATAAAGGAGCCCCTTCAGTTCGATGAAGTGTAGGGTCTTCAGCATTTGGCTCTCAGCTTCAGAGTCTAGCTTTCTATTGGCTTGTTCTAGAAGTGGATACATTATCTGTGCTTCAGCAAATTCTAAAGACGCAGTCCTGGGGTTCCTTGGGAATCTGATTCTTCTTGTTGGGCCTATGTCATTTGTCTGGGCCCGGCACTGACTTGCTAAGTTTGTGAAGGATGGCCATTTGCTAAGGGTGTTGGAGCCCTGACTTTTTTTATTTTTATTAAATCAATGAAATGATGTAGGTAATTCCATCTCTGAAAGGGACATCTGCTGAACAGATTCCTCTTTCATAAGCTCCATGTCAAAAGCAAAGTGTGTACTTGTGTCTGCTGCATCAGTATCATAATTTGCTACGCCTGCCCTACCAGTTGCACAGAGTAGGTTCCGAGGTCACAGGTGCCCATTTGACAGCTGTGGTGACAGCCAGGTCTCTGCAGTGCAAGGGATGCATTTAAGATATGCACCCCTAGTCCAAAACCTTATAATTATGGGTCTACCTCATGGTGGCCGAATATTCTTGAAAAATAAGCCATACCCGAGTTAAGGTATGGTGGCTAGTATTTCCATAATTATTACAGCCACATCCAATCTTTTATCACAAGTGTGTTAGCTCCAGTGAGCCCAGCTCAGCTGTGGAAGGTGATGTGTATTTGGGCCAAACAGGTTGTACCTGACAAATGACAGGACAGGATCCTGAATGGCCATGCCACTTCTTTGATTTCTTTGTGAGGGTAGGTAACACGCTCTGCCAGGGAAAACTACACAGCAGGCAGCTGCCCTGAGCGCAGGCATCAAAGGAGTACACCCATTCACAGGGAGGAGCCTCACACCAGGGTGCTGCCTTTGTAAAGGCCTTTGATCCTAGTGAGAAGGGTAGGGGCTAGGTTAGAGTAGTCAAGGGTGATCTGTTCCGTGAAAGGACACTTTCCACCATTTTGTTTATTTCTGCCTCTCTCTCTCTTTCCTGTTCCCTCCACTTCCTCTAGAGCAAAGCACTTTGGGTGTGATGTCAGAAGGACATTATTAGTTCAGGTGCAACATAACACTTGAGGCACATTGTGCCAAGGTGGTGAAACAAAAAACAGCCGACAAGCATTTCAACCGAAGTCTTTCTCAAGACAATTGGGTTGTGGTGCAGGCTCGCGTTGGAGCGTGTGGAGGAGTCACGCTAGATAGGGTGCTGGGTGGTGGCTTGATAGCTCATCTGAGAGGATGTCTGTGTAAAACCGAATTCGGCTGTTTTTTGTTTCACCACCTTTGCACAATGTGCCTCAAGTGTTATGTTGCACCTGAACTAATAAATATAAATGCACAACTAAAACTCAAGACTGAATTGTGAATAACTACCGACAGTACTGGAGCACCAACTCCCAGCGCCCGCAACTAACAAGGTTTTGTCAACCCACGCAGAACTTCTAAACCTCCCGGGAACCTTGGAGTTTGGTTCCCCAACAAAACCATGTGCTAGGCCACAGGCCAAACCTTGACCACAGACGATTGGTTGTGCAGGGGACCAACCTGTCCCGACACTAAACTCCTTACCCCTTGCCATTCTATTTTGGTTAGCCTCTCTGTATTCAACATCCACCTTGGCTGTGGGTGAACTCTGTATCAGGGTCCTTATGATCCCACAATTACACCACTTGGCCTCAAGAACACACCAACTCTCAAAAATAGGTAAAGGGATTTCATTTTATCTTTATTTAAGGGGCCCTCAAAGGGCCATACCTTTCTACCTTAGATAATTATGGGCAATTCCCTCCCTTGCCCAGGTATCCTTCAAACCCGGGCTTGCCACTAGAGATTGGTATCCTGCACTACCTTAAGCTATCTGACTAACAGTGATTGCCTAAAGGTAAACACGTTATATCACTAACACCCTCTGGGACCAATGTACATAGCACCTAACCTAGAATCCCCAAGGCAGTTTGCAATAAGAATAGCTGCCTCTCAGACACTCAGGTCCCACTTGGTCTCTAACATATGTGCCCCCTTTCTCCTCTTGCTGTGACCATCTGTTTATCTCCCTATTCTGCTCCTTCCTCATGCCTCCTCCTCCCACTATCTCTCCCTCTCTCTCTTATCACATTCTACTCTCTCCCTCAGATGTTCCCCTCTCCTTTATCAACTACCTACCTCGACCCTCTGATCTGTCTCTCTCCTACTCCTTCTATATTACTCTACTCCTACCCCTCTCTCCACTCTACTACAACACTATCTCTACTCTTCTACTAGCCCTCTCTCCAAACTACGACTCCACTCACACCTTCATTCCCAGACTTTCACCCCTCGACTCACCTTAGCATGCACTCCTTTGTCTATCAGTCTCACTCTCACACCGTCCATGCACAATCACAACCCAGTACCATGTTCTGTGACTATCCAATACCTTACCTTGCATACCCCTTGGATACATCTCCACACCTTTCTCCACCATCCTTCCTCTGCCTACTCTCTTAGTCTGCCTCCTTCTCCTTCCTCCGCCTCACCTGAACAACCCAAACCTTCCTGCTTCTTGTTCCTTCTTATATCCTCCCCTTCTCTATCGTCCCGGGAGGATAGCCCAGCGGCAATGTGTTTGCCTTGGAAGCAAGACGACACGAAGAAACACAGGTTCGATCCCGCGTCCGCGCTTAGAAACCTCTGGGTATTTAAGCGCGTTCTAAATATGCAACTAAGACAACAATGAAAAACAATGACACAACTAAAAAAATAAAATAACAATTCCTGTAACAGCGCCTCGATGCCTGCGGGCTGTGTGAGCGCTTTAAAAAATGCAAATAAATAAAAAAAAAATCCATTGGCTACCTCCCTCACCTGGTTGTCCAAGCCAAATGATGGCTTCCTTTCTCCCGGGACTTGTCAAAGGTGAGTAAAGGCATATATAGTGGCTTTAGCCACACCCCGTTTTATGGCTCGGGTCCTCTGCATTTCAGAAGTGGCAGACAGCAACAGTCTTATTGCTTCTGTGTGTAAGAATCAATCCCTGTGTAGAGCTGAGGGTGTGTTGTTAATATTATCCAAGTGGGCACAATGTTTAAGGTCTCAATACATTTCTTTCGTGTTTAGTTTAGTTTATTGTTTGCTTGTTAGGCGATTATACAGCAAATACATTCTGTTTCAAAGCGCTCATAGGAAACCAGGGAGGGAACATGGGATTGCAGTACAATTAAAATATGCAGAAAAATACAGTGAGGGAAGGGACGGATGAAACTACTATGCCTTGTGAGTATTCAAAACGTTCAATTGCAGCAAAGAAGAGGGCATTGGGGTAGATGCTGGGGTCTCCTTGCTCGAAGGTGAGCCACAGATGAAGTGCAAGGTATGGTAAGTGCTATTGTCAGGATCCGCCGACCAGGGAGGGCAGGAGCCCATCCTTCATCACTGCAACATCCACTCCTGGAGACAGAGACAGCAGCCGCTTGAGCAGCATTCTGTCATGGTAAGCAGAATAACATCTAAATTGCAGCCAAAGTATCCATTTGCACACCACCTCTACACTAGATGGTGCATGTGCCTGAAATCTGCCTTCGCGCTACTCCAGAAGCAGTATTTTCGTTGCTGGTGCTTTGTAATAGCACAATCCAACCATTCCAAAATGGTTGTCACCACACGTTCATCCATTTCCTAAGCAACATGTAAACACTGTCCCAACATGCTCTGATTGGCTTCACCGTCCTTTTTACACCCCAATCAGGTGCGCCGGCAGGCGCAAGCCGGGCCACACCAGAAGGCCTCACTAAAAGCCCAGATACCTGTCTGTGCCTGTCCGGGCCAAAACGGGTCAGAGGGGCCAACCACGCTGCATGCAACATCTGAAATCTGCTTCAATATCCTATTGAAGGCTAAGCAAAAGCACTCTTTTCAAATTCCATCTGCTCACGACCTGCTGCTAGCCCACGCCACCCTAGACATTGCTTGTTTGTCAATTGACTATTTGCCTGTGATGATCGCATTCTTATACGCCGTGCATCATACTGCCGCTTAATTACTCATGCTCCCAGCAAGTTTAATCATTTGCCATTTAAGTGTATTCGCATACATCCGTGTTGCCTGCTAATACGTCTATGATTTGTACCTTACGCCATTCGTAATCATTAATTTTGTTATTCACGCCTGATATGACATGACCGGTACTCTGCCATACATGTTTTTATTTTAGCAGCATTGCTAGTATGCTAGTATTGTTCCCTACTACTTAGCAGCCGTAACAACCATTCCATTGCCAAGTTACACCTCATGGGTCATGACTGCACTGCACGATTCGCTCTTTTACTTGTATACATGTAACAATCTGCTATTCACATTTTGTTTTTCAAATGTATTGAGTGACCGTTCCCCTGTCTCTTGTACTGCAAGGCCTCGACATTTTTCTTGCAAAGTTTATGCCAATTGCATTCTGATTTATTTCATGACATTCATGCCTGCTATATTTTGCCACTTGCATTCTGCTGTTCATAATTGTACTGCATGATCTGCTCCTCTGCCACTTATAATTGGAATTATCTTAGTACTGCTCCCCAACCTAGTGCTCGTCAGTCTCTGCCACTGTAAAGTGTCTAGTTCCCATAGTTCAACCATACTCTTCTAGTCACCATGCTCACCATACCCTAGCAAGTCGTTACCAATAGCAGCCTCCTCTCACCATTGACCAAAGCATATTACACATAGGGCTTAGCCATATGTATGCTATTCCCTGCTACAGCCTTCACCATAATCTGCCTTACAATTACTTACCTGTCTACCTTATCCACTACTAGAACTAGCCTCATACTCCTACCCACCATGGATTCTAACCCCACTCCTAGAAACGCCACGCATTTGCTTATCCATGGAGCTAAGCTTACTGTTATCGACCCATATACCCGCCTCACTTTTTTGCCACCTTGCCGACAAACAGTACCTAAAGACATCACACTATCAGGTTTCTTACCATCCAGCCTATACACTGTACTTAAAGATATCACACCGCTGAGCTCCACTTCCCTGGACCTCACACACCAACGAGGTTTCCCACAGCCTTATTCTCTGATGACTCCAGTACCATCGCTTACTACGCCACCTCTTAAAGACTTGCCTACTCGTATCACACCTTCCCTAAGGTCAAGCCAAACGAGTCTAACACCACTATCCAACACCCCATGACCATTAAATTACAGGAATCTTCGACTAGGTTCTAGATTCCCATTGTTGTACACCTCTCCTATCATCAAACGCACTACCATGGCAGACAACTCCTCTAAGGATTTGGTATCCATTGCTCCTACACTAAAATATTGCCCCCCACAATCCAAACGCACACTGGACAACGCCCCTTCCATAAACAAAGGTGCCCTTATCAATACAAGATCATTGCCGGCCTATGCACTTGATATTCCTGATTACATAACATTGCATGAGCTTGACTTTATAGCAATCACAGAGACATGGCTCCATGCCGCATCAGGACCCTCTCTTGCTATCCCTGACAAATACTCTATCATCCGGCATGACCGAGATTCCAACCTTTCCAAAGGTGTGTGTATTGCCTTTATATATAAAACAACACTTGGTTTAAGAATCATCGCCAATCAAACTATGCCCTCTGCAGAACTACGATCCATTAAATTACCAACCTCACCATTCAGCACCATCACCATACACCTCATTTACCGTCCCCCAGGCCCTACCACCACATTCGAAGACGATATATCGCTCCTCCTATCGACTAACACCAAACCTAAATCTCAAGTCATCCTTCTGGGTGATCTTAACCTGGGCTTTCAGGACCCTAAAGACCCAAAGGCTTCTGCCATTGCCGACACTATCACTGAATTAGAATTCTTACATAGAATAACCAAACCAACACACATCAAAGGTAGAACCCTTGACTGGTTAGCTGACCTCAACTGTGACATAAACATCATATCCAACACACCTTGTGCATGGTCAGACCATCACCTGATCGCCTTCACCAGAAAAGAAGGTATCCAACCCAACAAACAGATCCTGGCCCCACCTATGAATACTAGAAACAACCGCAATATAACACTGGAGAAACTGTAGCCCTTGCTCCAGCCAATTATCAGTCACTCCATTACACTCACAGATTCCACTCCCTTAGTTGACCTCTATAACCGTACTCTACTCAAAGCCATTAATATGATAGCACCTCTAAAGCTGCGCAAATCTAAACCACAGGCGTACCTCAATTCATGGTACACCCCTCACCTCAGATCCCTACGGAAATTGAAAAGAAACTCAGAAGTTCTATGGAAAAGTATCCCCTCCACAGCCAACAAGGATAATTTCTCATTAGCTTCCCTTAATTATAAAGAAGCCATTGTCCAATCCAAAAAAGACAATTATAATGACTACATCACCAAGGGTAAATAGAGCACCAAGGAACTCTTCAACATCTTGAAAGAGCTAGAATCTCCTGCTCCACCTCCTGATATTTGCACCAAATATATTTCCTGGTGTAACTATATTCAGAATGCATTACAAGATAAACTTACAATGATTCAAAGCAAAATAGAATCTAAAAAGCTCCACATATCCAACACTTCCTCTATTCCCAATCCCACTTTTCCAGACAGGAATACACACAACCAATTCAATTTCTTCCCCCTCTCGATCAAAGAAGTTGAGAACATCATAATGAGATTAAAACCCTCGAAGTGCCAGGGAGATATCTGCCCTGCCCCCTTTATTAAAGAGGCTGCAAAGGAACTCGCCCCCTTCACCACATTTCTTATTAATGCTTCATTCAAATCCAGTACTGTACCTAACAACCTAAAAGATGCCTGGGTACTTCCACTACTAAACAAGCCAACTTTAGACCCCAATAATCCCTCTAATTATAGACCCATCACCACAGTACCCTTTCTGTTGAAAATTTTGGACCGAACAGCTTATCTGCAGATTCAGCATCCCCTGGAATCAACAATCTTCTTGGTCTCAGACAATCAGGGTTTAGACCCAGACATGGGACCGAAACAGCGTTGATCGACCTTAAGACCCACATTCAAGCCATCAAAGACAAAGGCAAATTGGCCCTGCTGCTCCTTCTTGACCTGTCGGCTGCATTTGACCTTGTGAACCACAAAGTCCTTTGCAACAATCTAACATCTGCTGCACATTTCTCAGATGAAGCTAATGCTAGGATCAAGTCATTCCTCAATAATAGATCTATGACGGTCTTTGCACCATCAGCTTCCGCAGAACCAACACCCGTCACATGTGGAGTTCCCCAAGGTTCCTGCATGTCACCAACACTATACAATGTGTTTATCAAGCCACAGTTTGATGACCTTGACTATTTGGGTGTCAACTTTACTAATTACGCTGATGAAACCCAAATACTCATCCCTATCACCAGAGACTATGCCACAGTCAAACACTTTATACCTGGAAACGTTTCACTGCCTGCAGACCATTCATAATGCTGGCAAACCGCATCACTATAGCTAGAGCCTTAGTCCTATCAAAACTTGACTGCTGTAATGCACTCTACTCTACGGAACCTAAATAAGATGCAAATCAATCAAAATAATGCCATCCGGTCAGTTCCAAATATCCAAAGATCACAACATATCTCTGAAACCAGGGGTAACCTGAACTGGCTTGCCCTCAAGCAAAGAATCACACTCAAAACCTTGTCTCTTACTCACAAGTGTCTCGCCAACTTGGCTCCCCAATACCTGTCCAAGAGCTTCAATTGTAATTTACCAACCCGTCCAACCAGAACTGCTTAGTCTCACTGCATTAAGATCCACTGGTACAACTTACAAATAGCAGGAGGAATTAGCTTCCCTGTCCTAGCAGCAAAAAGTTGGAACACGCTCCCCATAACACTAAGATCAGAACCCTCATACCACATATTCAGAAAAAATATCAAGCTTTGGCTACATGAGCAAGAACGCAGCTAATCCCCATAACACTGCCTACCCTGTACAGTTTTCCTTTGATATTGTAACTATTATGTGTATTAACCTGATTTCTACCTAACTATTGTGTATTTGCAAAATTTTACTGTATATTTTCAACTTGCCAATATCCTATCAAACTCAAATGTATATATGTAACTTTGTCAAATGGAATTATGCAACTTGTAAGCTAAGCGCCCAGATGCCTCAGAGCTTGGAGCGTTCTACAAATAAATAAACTAAACTAAACTAAACTACACTATGAAGCCAGGATCGGTGTTTGGTGGAAAGGTGCGAGTCTCCAGTGCAGAGGGTGTGCCGAGGCAAGTGCTGAAGGTAGACAGAAGCTGGGGATATTTGGTGTGAGTGGTCATGGGCCCCAAGGATGCATAAGGGTCTAAGATACCAATCACAGCAACTGTGGGTTTAGCAGAGGAGGGAAGAAGGGAAGGAGGAGGAAAAGAGGAACGTCTTGAGATGCTTTCTGACCTTAAGAAGGTCCTGCTCAAGACTCAGAGGGAGGGGGAGGTTGTTCAAAAGGAGGGATCCAGCTGAGGAAAGCGAACAACCTCCTGCTCTCTGTTTAGCTAAATGCTTTACACACAGGGAGTTGGTGCCAGAGAGATTTGCAAATGATTTGGCACCCAGCCCCAGACAACCTTGTGGATGATGCAGAGGGATTTGAATTTGATCTGTGCAGCAACCGGGAGCCAGTGGAAACTTTTCAGGGCAGGAGAGATGCAGACCCTGTGTTTAAGGCCAAGGATTAATCTTGCTGATCTATTTTGGGTTAGCTGAAGGGGTCAGAGAGTTGAAGAAGATAGATTGAGGCGGAGGCTGTTGCAATAGTGAAGCCTAGAGAGAACCAGGGCTCGGGAAACATTGAGCTTCTGGGGGAAAGTGAGAAAAGGGAGAATTCCTTTGAGAACAAACAGTTGAAAGTGGAACTTCTTAGCAATGTCTGTTCGTGTGAGGGATGAAGGAGAGAGAGGAGTCAAAGATCACTCCAAGGTTTCTGGCTTTAGAAGAAGGAGCAAGGGGAGAGCCCAAGGTGGGAGGCCAGAGAGAAGGGAAGAATGAGGGAGTACTGGTCCCAATTGGAAGGATTTCAGTTTTGCTGGCATTGAGACAGAGATCGTTGCAAGTGCACCATGCCTGGAAAGCAGATAGGCAGTCAGGAATGAAGGATGGTACGAGTGAGTCAGCAGGAAGTCTGAAAAAGTGTTGAGTGTCATCTTGCCAAGCGCTGGGGATCCCTCTTGTGCTTCCTCCTCACATGTGTCTTCCACAGAGCTGTCCTGGGCTTCGGATACCTTCTTCATCTTCCAGCATTGTTTCTGGGGTTTCTTTGGCTTCTTCTCCTTCTTTTGATGAAGGTAGGGGTGAGCTCCCTTGGAGGCCACCTTGACCTGAAGACTCACCCAAATCCAGAGGAACTCCGAGGAGCAAGCCCCCAGATGCAGGGAAAAAGCTGCGTTGGCAAAAAAAACCCTGGATGACGAATAGTTCAGGGACCTCTGGAGAGGTCCTTAACTTGGAAGAATGATCCAGTTGTGGCAGTCTCACTCAGTGTGTAGAATAGAGTCTAGGTGCGAGGGAACCCCTTATGAGCAAGGCAGTGGACCTTTTGATATGAAGGAAGGCAAGCTGTTCTTTCAACAAGTCAGTCTCAGACCTCCTGAACTGAGGCCTCTGCACCCTTACGTTGGGAGCGTGTTGGGAGGATAGGCTAAGTAAAGCCCAAAGGCACAGATCACAAGAAGGGCAGAGCCTAAATGGGAAATAAGGACCGCAAGATAATGGATAACTCGTGTGATCAAAAAAGAAATGAAATAGCAGTGCTCCGTAAGGAATAACCCCTAATGATAAACCCCAGCGTGTCAGGCCAGAAGAGCAGGAGTGTACCTGACAACAGAAGAATGGCACGAGCACCGTAGAAACAAATAGAGTGAATACCGACTAGGACCCGTAGAAGAGAAGAGAAGAGAGCAGGACCCCAAAGAGGGACAAAGAACAAGGTGCAGGATAGACAGAAGTGCACTTGAAAGAATAAGTGCGAAGGTAATGATCGTGTGATAAAAGTCATAAGAACAAAAGATAAAGATAAGGAAATGCCTTAGATAAACAAGAGCAACAGAGCCACGAGGAGCGGTGAGGTAAACAAAGGCGCAGCGAGGGACGGCAGACAGACTGAGAACTATAAGGACAGAAAACTAACCTAAAATGGTAAAGACACGCAAAAGCAAGGAAAGCAGAGAAGGAACTCCGGCAGAGTACCGGAGCGGGAAAGAGAAATGCTAAAGGCAAAAAGGGTCGCTGGCACTCCACAAACAGAGATCTAGCAGAATATTCCCCAATAGACGGATACAACACAGAGAGCTGAGGTCACCGCCCACCAATATAGATGCAGCGGCCATGTTAGTGGAAGTCTAGACCGCTGATCTAGATGGAACTGATGCATCTTCCTACATGTACCTCCACTGTTGCCAACACTTCCACGGGTGGCGCATGACACATCTTCATAACACTGGATGTTGGGGTAGAAGGAGGAGAGGAGGAGTGCCAGATGAGCAAGGTAGATATTAAAGAGCCAGGGGGAAGAGGATGAGATCAGCTCCTGGTTTTCTTTGTGTAGAACTCCATTCTAGTAGAACATGTCTTTGATGAAGGTCTCATGGTGTAGCTCTGGTTCTCAATATGTTCTGTTCTCACTCCAAGGACAGTGATGGCCATAGCTAGGTCTCTCCTCATTGTGAAGATAAAACCTGTGAGTGTTTGGGCTGTAGCATTAACTTCCCTAGTCCCGTTTTTTTTCTTCAGATTAGAGGTATGGAGTGGGGTTCTGAGCAGTGTTAGTTGGACCACTTTTTTGTGTATTTGGCATGATTTGGATTAGTATGTAACAGGATATTGTAATAAGGAGGAAGTAATGAAACCCAAAATCAGAATGTATTCTTGTCACATCAGAGTGGTTTTAAAGAGACACTTGAATGGGGGAAGATCTTGCCAATGGGACATTATGTACCTCAGAGAGAACCTTGTGTTTGAACCAATAAGAAGAATTAAACTTGTGAGTGGTAGGTAAATGAAACAATGAAATAAAATTAGTTTCATTGATATAATGCATACTGTTTTGGCTTCAATGTATTAGACCCAGTTTTACAGATTTCAAAATTAGGGATAGGTGGAAAGATTTTTGGACATTGTTCTGTAGCAGTGTTATTAAAGTGACTCTTCTTATTTCTTTTTGACATAATGGGCTCTTCCATTGCAGATGAGATGGAAAGTATATCCTGCAGGAGAACTGAGGACAGTGTGAGTCAACCTCCAGCCCAGTACCCTGTCGAAGTAGTGCAGTGTGAGGAAAACCGGGGCAAGCCCATTTTTCCAGACGGCTGTCCCATTGGAGTAGTGCAAAATGCTGCTTACCTGCACCCGGGGACGGGGTGTCCTCCATCCTGGCCCAAAAATTACTCAACCGGCACCACGCAACTCCATTCGGCCCTTGCAACTCTATTTCCTCCTCGCTCTCTCACCTTGGCTGTTGTCCCTTTTTCTCCAAACTTACATTTCAATTCCTCTGTCTGGTTTGCAAATCTCTTCATGTCCTATCTATCTCTTTACTCTCCTCTCATTTTACACTCCCTCCCGTTCTCTCCGCTCTGCTCACTTCTTCTTACTCACCGCCCCCCCGTCCCCATGTGCCTCTTCAGGCTTACGTTGCTTTCAGCTCTTGGCCCCCCTACATTGGAACTCTTTACCTCTCTCTATCTGCCCCATCCCCACCTACACTTCCTTCCACACTTCATTGAAATCTCTTCTTCTCCACTCCCCCTGGACCTCCTTCCTTCCCTTTCAAATTTGGAGAGCGTTACTTTCTGCAGACCTCAGGCCCCATGCTATGCCAACATCTTTATGTTCTTTTTGGAATACGAGCACATATTAACATCTCCCAGATGGTCACGCCACTTGTCACTTTATACACGATATAATGATGACATCTTTGGAATCTGGACGGGTTCAAAGGATGAGCTTCAACAATTCTTTGCCATGATGGACCAGATGAACCCAAGAATTAAGTTCACGACATCCATTAGTGCGTCTAAAATCCACTTTTTGGATGTTGAGGTTTATGTGAAAGACGGGAAACTGGAAACACGCATTTTTACAAAGAAGACAGACAGGAATAGCTTGCTCCTAGCAACAAGCTTCCACCCACAAAGAACGTTGGATAGTGTACCGCTAAGTCAATTCCTACGGTACAGAAGGAACATCGAGGAAGCTACAGAGTACTCTAGGCAGTCATCCTCTTTACAAACTAAATTCATTGAAAGGGGATACAACAGAAATCTGATTTCTGAAGTAAAAGAGAAAGTGAACCTTATCCAAAGGGAAACCCTTCCGACACCCAGACCTATCCAAGATCAACAAAAATTGGTATATGTGACAACACACTCAACCCAGAGCAAAAGAATAAAAAGAATCATTTGGCAACACTGGCATATGTTACAAATGGATCCAAAACTCCAACAACTTTTTTCCGGAAATTCCGACATTTGGCTACAGGAACAACAAGTCTCTATGTAACAACTTGATCAGAGCAGACATAACCACCACAAGAACTGCAACATCTACTTTTAAAGGCACTATTCCACGTCTAAATTGCCACTATTGTAGTAACATAATAAAAGGAAATACTATCAGACACCCACATACAGGGAAATGATCTCCCTTATGCATTCCTGTACATACGATTCATCTAATGTCATTTGTGGGCTTAAGTGCCCTTGTGGCTTATTTTACGTAGGCATGACCACTTGAAAGGCAAAAATACGTTGGTCATAAATCGAACATTAGAATGAAGAGTCAAAAATCACCCGTCGCAATGCACTTCGCAGAAGCTAGACATTCCATAGCACAATTTAAATGTGTAATATTGGAACAGGTGAAACTCGGCCCTAGAGGTGGAGATGTTGTGGGAACTTTACATCAGAGGGAAATAATGTGGATCGATACACTTGACTGTCTTAGCCCTAGGGGGATGAATATAGAGTTTGATTTGATGTGCTATGTCTGATGTGTTAAAAAGCGTACTTTACTTTGATTCAACATGTATCCTACTTCAATGTGTGATGTTTGAGCCCAATGTTAATATAGACTTTGATTTGAGGTCCTATGGTTGATGAGTTAAAAATCGAATTAAGATGGACACTACTCTGTTTTAAGATGTACCTGGTGTTTGAGGGGTGATATTTAAGCCCAATGTGAGGGGCAGACAATTAAGCCATTAAATGCTCTAGGTTGTGAATGTCTTCTAACATCCTGAGGGGGTTCTGAGCCCATATGATGGCAGGGACTAATAGAATATGTACAACTATCAACATTTATCTTTGGAAGTGAGTACATGAAATGAGTACCCCAGGAGAGGCATATCAAATTTCATGGCACAATCTGCCTTATGAGATACAGGGAGTCTTACAACCTATCCCAAATAAGGTACGACCAGCAAATGGTGTGATTATATGGAGGTTGCAATTTATTGATGCAGGGTTTTGTTACAATTGAACCACAGCCTGGGGTATACGGGGACCCGAGCAGACTCTGGTCTGCGTCGCCCCCACTCACCCGGACAGTGCTCAGGTAACATAAATCCTCTTTATTGATGGGGACCTACCATACCATAACCAACCATATTTATTAAGATATCTCTGCCCCCTACTCATTTGACAACATACAGGGTAAGTAGGTATCCCCTTACTGACTGTAGCCTGGGGTACATGGAGACCCGAGCAGATGTTGTCTAAGGGGACCAGCAACATGTTCTTACTTGAATATTCGTTTTACCTCAGATCCGTACACGTATAGACTATACGTATAGAAAATGAAGTATTATACACATCTGTAGGTTCCTATACAAATATCTGTTCTCCCTGATATCCAGTCAGGATTAAATTATCAGTATTGCATTCATCTATACTCGGAGTCGTAGATAAACGCATGCGCGTTAAAAATACCCTTCCTCCCCAAGTTGGAACCCCAGTCAATGCATACGCACATGCACGGGTGAGTAGCGGCCCGAGTCCAGGGTCAGTACGATTAACCTTGCGCATGAGCAGGTGTATAGCGTCCCAATCCTGGGGTTCGCGCTGCTCGCCTTGTGCATGCGCGAATAGATGCAAGCAGCATTAAAACACAAACATACGGGCTGGAGCGTATCACTCTCATGCCGGACGCCAGAAGATTTCTTAATCGTGCTCGCCTCTCATATAGAGGTATGGGACGTATCTTTACTTGGAATCTTGATATCTTTTTACATGGGTTACACGAACTCCATGTCTCACAGCTTCAACAATTACAGAGGAGCCATAGTCGTAACAGCAGAAATAGTTGAACATGACTGCTTCACAGCCATGGGGTTGAGTTATTGGTTCACCTTAGCTTCTTACGCGTATCCACCTAATATTCTATTTTATGAGACAATATAAGATTAGATTTACCATTTTGGCACAGTGAATACGGGTTAATTACTAACTAAGTACGGTGAGATGGACAACTTCGGCCATCCATGGACACAAAGATTAACACAAGATACAAGTCACCAGGGGTTATGTTGAGTGTCTAGAATTTCCCAATAAGTAGCAATTAAATCTACACTTCTTTCTGCCTTTACTCTAGAAATTGATTTCTGAGTGAGTCAGCTTGAGGTGGAGATTGTCACACAGCAGTGTGTACGTGCGTAGTCACATCCAAACACAAGGGTGTGCCCAAAGACTGGAAGTAGAGATCCTACCAGTACTAAAACGAGGTGGGTCATGTGTAATTATCTAAATTTGAATTGTTGACGTTGAGTCTGATAAACAGCACTAATAGTTGGTCATTTTTCACATTTTGCCTTAGGAATTGAAGGTGTGAACATATATATATATATATACCTATATTTTGGAACCAGTAGTATCATTGGCCCTGAAGATGGACCGTTGTAAAGCCCGAAACACGTTGGTAACACAGTAAAAAACTCTGATGCTATTTGGGATTGGTGATTTTAAACCAAAGAACTTTCTTTTCTTTTCTTTTCTATGACCAAAAGTGGACATTGCAAATATATGCCAAGAGTGTAAAGAAAGTGCTCTACGTCTGTGTCTACAAAGAACTTCCCACTGACACGGGACGTTACATTGTTCTCGAGCCAAAGAAAGGCAGCCGTTACGCCCTAAATGTTATGCTATGCTTTGAGCAAAAATTGTTCTTTCAGCTCTATAATTGAAGTTCTGTAATGTAAAGCCTGTGATGTTAATTTGATTTACTTTTCGCTTTTGTTTGAAAAACATTCACGAAGAATTGTGCAATCTAATTGATTAAAATAACCCACAGAGGGTACGTTTTACTTTCATAATAGTTTGTGTCACGAAATTGGTTTCATTGACAGTGTTGATCTGAGAAACTGTACATTTCTAAACTAAAAAAGTGCTTAACGTTTACACACATTAACATTTGGTGAAACTATCATTAAGCCTGGGAATGGCCATTGACTTCCCCAGACTTAAGTACTCTAACTCTATAAGTTAAGAAACTGTAAAACAGACAGATCTATAACTGCAAGTAGTGGGGCTCCCTTTGAACTCCACTTACTAGCCACACTAATTCATTTGGGATTTAATTCCCCATGGAGTGCACTGAGGGTTGGTAGGTAGCAATACATGGCTTTTTCCTCTAGTTCCTTCCTTCCCTACCATCACCCCTCTCCTACTTCCCCATTCTCCCTCGTTTTCCCTTCCTACCCTCCCCTTCCCCCTTTCCTTCCTCCCACCCCCTTGAAAATTGATTCTGATAATTGAAAATTGATACTTCATCTTTTCCCTTGACTACCTCCTCTCTCCTTTCCTCCTCACCTTTTCCCTCATCTTCTGCCATCTAGGTAAATTGTTCTACATATTGTTTCATTGGTTTGTTTCATGATTCTCAATATGCTTCTTTCATTATTCTTGTATCTTGTTGTTATATTGTAAAGCGCTTTGGATTAAAGCGCTATATAAACCTAATAAACATACTTGCTAACCCTACTGATTTTTAAGCAGTCCTACTTCCTACTGATATTCCTGTAAAAACCTACTGATTTTTCATTTATCATAGCTCCAGTAGGCCTGACTGCCTGAGGCCCACAGCAGCATCCTGAAGATGGGCATATTGTCACGGCTCCAGCCTTCAAGCGCAGGAGTGGTATGAACCAACCACTCCCTCCGCGGTCTGGGCGCCTGCAAGTCACAGCTTACAAAGACCTCCAAGACCCCGGCGGGGAAAGAGGGTTAGGGAATCGTTGGTAGTACAGGAACTGGTTTTTCAGGGTAACCGGGAAGAGGGTGAGGAGAGGGAAGGTGGACAGGAAAGGGGAATATGGATAAATACAATACTAACAAATAAACATGCACACCAAACCAGCATACAAATGACATGCCCATATTACAGTCTGTCATCAATGAGGCAAAGAGAGCAAAAAGAGACTTATCTCTGGGTTTGAGTGCTGGCCTCCTGCCTGCGCACTCTCAGGTCCGGTATCCGGAGCAGTTAAATGCTGCAAAGAGAGTTTTTGCGTTATTACCTTGTGGGTGTTTCTTCACACACACAACATGGTGCAATCAGTGGGTTAATGACATTTCCCCATGCAAACCCACTCGTCTCTGGCTTGTAACGTTTAATTCGCATGCCCCCTGAAATGGGTTTAGCCCTGTTATGCGGGTTAAAGCCGCACGTGGCTCCGCAGTAAGTACTACTCCACGTGTTAACAAACACTGAATTTGAAACGTGCTGCTAGCCGCACGTGGCGCAGTGCGACTTCAGTACAAGTCACAGCGCTTTCCAAGTTGCGGTTCTCCTAGATGGCGCACATGGCTAATTATGCATGGTAATGATATGCACTGCTCACGGGGTCACTGCGCCTCAGGATGCCCCTTTGCGCGGTCTCTAGGTATGAATTGGAACGCTACTGCGTGCTACAACTTATCTTTGTAGAGCAGGGGGACTCAATAGTACGGGCGGTGCCCCCTTGCATATGCCCCAGTTCGCGTGGGAGGTTCCTTGATGATCAACTTCTGAACGCGGCTTTGCTGTAGAAGGCGCGTCTTTCCCAGAATGTGCCTAAGCTACCCTGCGCTTGCAGTACTTATCTCAGGTGTGTGAGGGGCCCGGGTGAAGGTTGGCTGGGGTGTGGCCCCTCGCGTGCGTCCCCTTCCTCGGAGCTCCGGAATACACGTCCTCTTCGCTCGGGTGTGTAAGCACAAGCCCCGTGCTGTTGCACGCGCGCATGCGTGAGCATGCTCCACCCAACGTGGGTGGGGATTTGTAGTTCCTGGTCCAGGGCCTTCTGGGTAGTGTAGTGTGCAGGTTCTTTTTTCTGTAAGGCTGGATTCGTTTTCGTAGGTTTTTCTTGTGGGTATTTATTTGTGGGCCATGTCTGTAACCCACTCCTGGCTCCTTACTACACAACCCCAATGCCTTACCCTGACAGTACTCCCCCCGCACAGAAGGCTCTGGGTTTAGGTTTGTTTGGGTAGTTTTGATGGAATGCCTTAATCAACCAGGGTGCATGCACATTGTGGGCCGGCTCCCAAGACCGGTCCTCAGGGCCATATCCTACCCAATCAATAAAGTAATACAAACCATTTTTACGTTGTTGAGAATTTAAAATGGCCCTAACCTCGTATTCTGGGTGTCCCTGGACTAATATTGGAGGTGGCTTTTCAGTAGGGACAGTGGAAGGCGCAGGTTTCAATAAGGACACATGAAAGGTGGGGTTGATCTTCATTTGTTTTGGCAAGGCTAGCTTTACTGCCACCGGATTAATTACTGCAGAGATGATAAAGGAACCCAAAAATTGTGGTTGCAACTTACGTGGACCAGACATTCGAATATTGCGTGTGGATAACCAAACGCGATCCCCCTGTTTATACGGAGGACTTTGTCTTCTTTTCAAGTCGGCGTAATGTTTATATGATTGTTTTGCAGCATCCAAATTCCTTTGTATACTAGACCAGACTTGTTGCGCATAAACATGATGCCCCCTGAGTGTGGCTAAATCTTCCAGGGACGGACTGGGGGCTGTGGGCAAAACCCTAGGGTGGAAACCATAAACCCCAAAAAATGGAGTATGTTTTGTGGACCTGTGAAGAGCATTATTGTATGCGATTTCTGCTAACCATACATACTGCACCCATGAAGTTTCGGTGTCTGCAGTATAGCAGCGCAGGTACTGCTCAAGGCCCTGGTTTAACCTCTCGGTTTGTCCATAGGTTTCCAGATGGTATCCTGAGGATAAATTTACTTCCATACCGATCAGCTGGCAAAAAGCGCGCCAGAGGCGAGAGGTGAATTGTGGCCCACGATCAGTAATTACTCGTGTTGGAAGGCCATGTAGCCGCACTATGTTTTGTAAGAACAATTCTGCCAATTCCCCAGCTGTGGGTACACCTTTACATGGAACAAAGTGACCCATTTTTGTGAGTGAGTCAACCACTACCAGAATGGAAGTGAATTTTTGGACAGGTGGTAGGTCCACAATTAAATCCATGGTAACGGTGTGCCACGGGGTAGGAGGAGTTGGTAAGGGTTGTAATAACCCTGCCGGTTTTTGATGGCTGGACTTTTGCCTCCCACAAACGTTGCATTCTGTCACGTATTTGCGTACATCCCGAAGCAATGTAGGCCACCAAAAATGCCGAGCTACATTCCGTTGGGTTTTGGCTACACCTGGATGGCCTGCGGTAGTAGCATCATGGCACCATTGCATAACCTCCTTTCGAAGCACTTCTGTGGGCAAATATAATGCCTTAGCATAATAAGGGAGGCCATTAACTAAAGAATGTTGAGATCCCTTCACACACCCATCCTGTAACTCTTGTGCAGTCATAGCTGCTTGTACGTCTTCAAATATATTAGGTCATCTGACTACCCCTATAATTTGTGGAGGGGGCACAATAGGCCGACTTTCTATAGTTCCCTTATCGTCAGAATCAGGATATCGAGACAAGATATCTGCTTTCTTATTATCTGCTCCTGGCCGATAGGTCATAAGAAAATTATAGTTGGTAAAGAATAACGCTCAACGTAATTGACGTGGACTGAGTGTCTTAGCTGTTTTGATGAACTGTAGGTTCCGATGATCTGTGATCACGGACACGGTATGCTGAGCCCCCTTGAGATAATGTCTCCATTCCTCAAAGGCCATCTTCACTGCTAATAACTCCCGATCAGCTATGGTGTAATTAGCTTCTGCAGGAAGTAATTTACGGGAATAGTAAGCCACGGGATTGAGCATTCCTGTTTGCACGTCTCGTTGTGAAAGGACTACACCTATGGCGTAGCTGGAGGCATCTGTCTCTAACACGAAGGGCTGAGCAAGATCAGGATGCTTTAACACCGGGGCAGACGTAAAGGCCTGTTTTAACTGCTGAAAACCTTGTTCGGCGGATTCGTTCCATAGATAGGATCGTCCCTTTTTGAGTAAGGAAGTGATGGGGGTCACCAACTCCAAGAAGTTTTGTATAAACCGCCGATAGAAATTAGCAAAGCCTAGGAAGGATTGCACTTCCTTCACTGACTTGGGCGCTGGCCAATCTAGGATTGCTTGTACCTTTCGTTGGTCCATTTGTACCCCAGACGGAGTTAAAAAGTACCCCAGAAATTCCACGGTAGTGCAGTGAAATTCACACTTCCCCAGTTTAGCAAACAAACCATGTTCTCGTAAACGCTGGAGTACTGCCTTAACGTGTTTTACATGTTTGTGTATGTGTTGCGAGTAAATCAAGATATCGTCGATGTACACAACCACGAAGATATCAAGATATTCACGTAGCACTTCATCCAAGAAGTGCTGAAAGGCAGCTCGGGCATTGCACAGGCCAAATGGCATCACCTGATACTCGTACAGGCCAAACTTAGTCCGGAACACTGTTTTCCATTCTTCCCCAGCCTGCACTCGTACCAGATGATATGCCCCCCCCGAGATCCAATTTGGTGTAAATGGTTTCTTTACGCACCTGAACTAGTAAGACTGGGATTAACGGTAAAGGATACCGATTTGTGATTGTAATACGATTAACTCCGCGATGATCGATACACGTTCTTAGATCTCCGGTCTTCTTTGGTATGACGAAAAGAGGCGAGGAGACTGGGGAATTAGAGTGTCTGATAAACCCGCTTCGCAGATTATTGTCGATATATTCCTTTAGATGTTTTGTTTCATCTTCAGTGAGCACATACACCCTACTACAGGGTAAGACTGCTCCAGGTTCTAGGTCAATTCGGCAATCAAATGGCCGATGAGGCGGCAGGGTTTCTGCAGCTTGTTTGCTGAATACATCTGTGTATTCCACATACTCAGCGGGCAAAGCACTCATGTCTAGAGGTTCTACTATGGCTATACATGGTCCCACTTCAGGCCTTATGCAATGTTCTAGACAGAATTTCGACGGAAAACACACCTTGCTTTCTGACTATACTATTTCAGGATTGTGTTTGTAAAACCAAGGGAGGCCCAAAATAATCCCAAATTGCGGTGCAGCAATCAAATCGAACTGGATATCTTCCTTTGCTGACAGCGTAGTGTCACAACCTGTGTACTTTGAATGATGGGCCCAGAACATAATGTGGTGCCATCAACTGCCCTGACGGATTCTGGAGTAGGTTTTCTACACAAAGGTAGCCCCAGCTTAATAGCATACGCAATATCAATAAAATTTCCGGTGGCTCCCGAATCCAAGAGTAACGTGACCCTAACCTCCTGACCCAGAAAACTCAGCAAACCTGACAATGTGACATGCAGAGCATAATTGCTGAAACCAACAACTGGGGTAATCTCCACCGCCTGGCTCGACTGTACCACCCCTAGTACTGCCGAGCCAAGGCGTTTCCCTGCGGCTTAGGCTTAGTAGGACACTCTTTTACAAAGTGACCCGTGGTACCACAGTATAAACATAGCCCCTATTTACGTCTGCGTTCTCTCTTCTTTTTTGTAAGGGGACCGCGCACCAATCCTATCTGAATAGGCTCGTCTCCTTTTTCCGCAGAAGTGGGAGGACGGGAAGTCCCAAAGCGGTCCAACCTAGCTATAGGTTGCGAATCCCCACGCCTTTTGTCCCCACGACGTTCAGCTTGTCTATGATCCAATCTTAGCGCCAGATCTATCATTGCGGGGCAATCCTGGGGCTGCAGGTCTACCCGGGCTATGAGATCTTTTAGTTCATCACGTAACCCTAGGTAAAAGAGGGACATTCGCTTTTCACGTGGCCACTCGGCTTCTGCTACGAGCCTATTAAACTGAGTGACATAAGTCACAAACTCTTTGTTACCTTGACGTAAGGTAAGCAACTCTCTGTCCTTACACGTGGCGGCTGCCTTTCGGTTGAATATTTTACCGAACTCTAACTGGAATTCGTCCCAGTCGTACAACACTCCGTCATCCCTATGCACTAAGGGATTTGCCCAAGCCGCAACGTCCCCGGTAAAATAGGAAATTACAAAAGCAGTTCTGGCTTAAATGGTTCTGAATGCTGCTGTTTTATTAAGAAAGTGAAGTTGGCATTGGGTCATGAAGGTCTGGTATTTCTGGGGGTTGCCCGCATACCTTTCTGGTGGAGCTAAGGGTACTACGGGCTCAGAGGTGACCTGGACTTACACAGGCGTAGGGAGTGAGGGTTCCGCAGGGAGATAGGCTGTTTGTGCAGTTAAACTACGCACTTGTGTGGCTAAAACTGCGTGATCTTGTCTGGTGGCAGCAAGCTCAGCCTGGAGGCCCTGCAGGACCTTAGTAAGTTCCTCCATGACTGGCTGGTTCGCACCACTAGGGCGCCTGTTACACTTGGGCTTGTGCTTCTGTCACGGCTCCAGCCTTCAAGCGCAGGAGTGGTACGAACCAACCACCCCCTCCGCAGTCTGGGCACCTGCAAGTCACAGCTTACACAGACCTCCAAGACCCCGGCGGGGAAAGAGAGTTAGGGAATCGTTGGTTGGACAGGAACTGGTTTTCAGGGTAACCGGGAAGAGGGGGAGGAGAGGGAAGGTGGACAGGAAAGGGGAATATGGATAAATACAATACTAACAAATAAACATGCACACCAAACCAGCATACAAATTACATGGCCATATTACAGTCTGTCATCAATGAGGCAAAGAGAGCAAAAAGAGACTTATCTCTGAGTTTGAGTGCTGGCCTCCTGCCTGCGCACTCTCAGGTCCAGTATCCGGAGCAGTTAAATGCTGCAACGAGAGTTTTTGCGTTATTACCTTGTGGGTGTTTCTTCACACACACAACATGGTGCAATCAGTGGGTTAATGACATTTCCCCATGCAAACCCACTCGTCTCTGGCTTGTAACGTATTAATTTGCATGCCCCTTGAAATGGGTTTAGCCCTGTTATGCGGGTTAAAGCCACATGTGGCTCTGCAGCAAGTACTACTCCACGTGTTAACAAACACACGTAGACTGAATTTGAAACGTGCTGCTAGCCGCACGTGGTGCGGTGCGACTTCAGTACAAGTCACACCACTTTCCAAGTTGCGATTCTCCTAGATGGCGCACATGGCTAATTATGCATGGTAATGAAATGCACTGCTCGCGGGGTCACTGCACCTCAGGATGCCCCTTTGTGCGGTCTCTAGGTATGAATTGGAATGCTACTGCGTGCTGCGCTTATCTTTGTAGAGCAGGGGGACTCAAGAGTACGGGCGGTGCCCCCTTGCATATGCCCCAGTTCGCATGGGAGGTTCCTTGATGATCGCCTTCTGAACGCGGCTTTGCTGTAGAAGGCGCGTCTTTCCCAGCATGTGCCTAAGCTCCCCTGCGCTTGCGGTACTTATCTCAGGTGTGTGAGGGGCCCGGGTGAAGGTTGGCTGGAGTGTGGCCCCTCGCGTGCGTCCCCTTCCTCGGAGCTCCAGAATACACGTCCTCTTCGCTCGGGTGTGTAAGCACAAGCCCCGTGCTGTTGCGCGCGTGCGCATGCGCGAGCGTGCTCCACCCAACGTGGGTAGGGATTTGTAGTTCCTGGCCCAGGGCCTTCTGGGTAGTGTAGTTTGCAGGTTCTCTTTCCTGCAGATGGGGCACAAAAGCCTTCTGTAAGGCTGGATTTGTTTTCGTAGGTGTTTCTTGTGGGTATTTATTTGTGGGCCATGTCTGTAACCCACTCCTGGCTCCTTCCTACACAACCCCAATGCCTGTACCCTGACACATATTAATGGCCCATTGTTTTGATTGATGGCATTGCGCTGCCTGGACGAGTGAAAAAGACACTCAACTCTGCCCTGCCATCCCGTGCCTCTCTGTGTGCTGCCTGCCTCATTGTGCTGCGAGCTCCAAGACAGTGGTCTGTGTCTCACGAAATTCCTCTGAATATGGTCTGTCACTGTGTGCTCAGCTCTGCTGTAAATACATACAGCTGCTAACTGGAAACTTT
Organism: Ambystoma mexicanum; assembly: GCF_040938575.1. Lineage (NCBI taxonomy): Eukaryota > Metazoa > Chordata > Amphibia > Caudata > Ambystomatidae > Ambystoma > Ambystoma mexicanum. The sequence goes on from NC_090939.1 coordinate 707,865,099, forward strand.
TGTCTCCAACAGCACCGGATTACCCATAAGGCCAAGTAGGCACCGGCCTATGGGCCCCACTCATTTTAGGGGCCTGTGCCTTTTGGATTTTGTATTTAATTTGGATTTAACTAGTATTTTGTATTTAATTTGCAGCACCTGCACCGCGTTAGCATTTAAAACAAAAAAAAACATATTTGTCTCTTTCTCCCGGTGTCTGCGTGTGGACACCTCCCTGACAAGTCTGTCTTGCAACATTTTCAATTGTTTTCAGTTTCTACTTTCATGCCCGTGTGTGCCAGCCAGGGCCCACGTGCAGACTAAGTGAGTCTACGACACTCGATGGCTGGAGCACACAGGCAGGCAGGCAGGCCCAGGAGCACCACCACCAGCAGAGGACAAGCAAAAGTGAGGCGAGAAAGGGAGCATCGAATGGGTGAAAAGGCTGCAGAGGAGACAACGCAGTCAGCTAAGAGGAGAGGGTTAGAGAATGGAATGAGTGAGGGAACAGGTTGGGTGCGATAAAGAGGAACTGTGAGAAGTAAGAAGGCAAGAACATGTAAGCGGGAAGAAGTGAAGATGAAAGAGAGACAGAAGACAAAGATATAAAACATCAAAGTGAAGGGCAGAATCGGAGAGAATCTGCCTCTACCCCTCAGCCCGCTGCATGCCGCTCATCACAGGGCTCTTGGGTCCTGACCCGCCCCCCCCCGCACCGCATCTCTCTCCCTCCCCACAGGGGACCTACTCGGCCTGCTCCGCCAAAGCCCTTCTTCTTCTTCATGAATTATTAAATTGGTGTTCCACTGTCTGGCGGCCAGGGCACCTGCCAATCCCTAGCGCCCCTAGACGCGATCCGCTGAGCAAGCCAGGCAAATTCAAACCCAGCAATCTCACAGACTCCCCTCTGCATCCAATTTTAAGACAGAGTTTATCAGAAAAGCAGCATTTTGCATGCACACAACACAGGAATTAAATATCCGCCATCAACAACAGATCTACATGAAATATGTTTCTCAATTATTTTTGCGAGGGGGGGGCAACATTTTGACTGCCTAGGGGCCTCCACAGGGTTTAATCCGGCACTGGTCTCCAATAATCTCTGCAGGCATGGTAAATTACTTAAGTTAGTTTAATCACAACAATAAATGATATGGGCAGGTCGTGTCAGTACACTTCACGAGTCAAGTGTGTAAAAGACGTCCCACAACTAAACTTTTCACAGTCCTAGGAGCTTACATCTAAGGCCATAAATGTTCACCCACGATGAACAATTGCCATCAGGCACTGGAGCACAAGGGTTCATTAAAATTTGGCGCAATTTTGAACATCCTCCACCCCCGCCCCACCTACAGGAAGTGGAACTCGAAGGCATACTCTTTCTAGTTTCTGGGACGAATAATGCTGGCATGACAGAGTTCCCTTTCACTGAAATGGGGATGGTGTGGGTCTAGGGTGGCTTATGTCTCACTGGCTCATGCAAGGACTGCGAAGAGTGTGAGAATGGGCCTGGGTATAGTACTTCTCTGGCCATGGGCACACTGGACGGCATCAGGGCCTTGCCACCTTTACTATTGAAAGGTGCCATGCATTAGCGTCAGACGGCGGGGCAGAAACCTGACCCATGTTGCCAGTCAGCAATAACACAGCACTATATTTCTCTTTATAGTTCTGGGGCTTTTTTGCATGCACGCCTTACAAGCGACATTTGCGGGAGACATTGCGGACGTCACTTCCCTTGGAGTATAGAGAAGTGTTATCACTGTGTTGCCTTTTCACACCCATTACTCCACAAAAGGCACTTGCTGACATGAAAGGATTTATAGCTTTTCAGTGGCTATTTCATGTTCCAGCTCCCTCCTGCCTGGTCAGCTGGTGATAATCGGAGGTTATTAACTATCAGATGTATTTCTTTGCCATTTCATTGGGTAAAATTGATGTGACATTTCCTGCGATGTCATCATTATGGTTTTTACTATTTTTGAAACTTTAAGATTCCTACAGATATTTGGTCACAGAATGTTGGCATGTATGCAGCTCATGACTTCAGAGAAGAGCTGCACAGTAACAGCAAAAAACCCACTACCCCTTGTTCCGTTAGCATCAATAAAGGTAACTGTGGTGAGTCCTGAAGCCAGCTAGGCCATCCTTACGATTGTCCGGACGCAAGGTAGATTTCCTGTCCTTCGGTGTCAACATAGACAACCCCTTTAATGCCAACAATGACAGAGAGGCTGCACAGATCTATCCCGTAGTAGTCTGGGTCCCTTTGACTAGCAAGTAGTCTGGTATGACTCAGGCACAATGTTTTCAGTTCCAGGAGTTCATGTGCAGGGGAGAGTACACACACTGCCACCAGTGTTGCCCCCTCAATGTCGTGCAGTGTTGCTGAGCCTGTCTAGAGAATAGAAAATTGTCACCTGGTGGCGACGACGAGAGAACTTTATCTTTCTGACAGTTTTTTGAGGGATGTTAGATACTGAGGCTGGGCCTCATTACTCAATGTCTCTGGTTGAGAGTGTAGTCGGAAGGCAGGAATTATACCAGCAGGAGGAGGGAGGGGCCGAATATTGTAATTGGATAAAGGTTCCTGTCATTGTAGGCAGGCCGCAAAAGTAAGTACTGGGACGAGAAGGAGAGAAATGGAGGTAATATTATATCACATAATCAGGGCTCTTGACTTTATCATACATGTGTCTAAACAAATGTGTACGAATAATGTTTGGACTTAATATATTTCTTTTTATATGTATCCGTTCAAACTATATAATTTAATTGTAAACTATACAGAAGAATAAATACATTTAGTTAGTAGTTTGAGATTCAAAATGTTTCCTTTCTGTAACAAATGTGGGAGAAAAATATAAAAAGTCACGTACAGCAGAAGGCAAGCAAAGGTTTTCCAGGGGATTGCAGAGGTTGCTCTTTCCTGGTCTCGAGCTCAGAGGAGAAATGTTATTTCATCTGGTTTTGTGTCTGAAAGGGAACTTGTGTCACCTGTGACATTAACAAGTTGCATACTGGGACTTGTAAATTGGCTAGTGTATATGAGTGGTGGGGCCATTTGGTAGCTTTGCGTTGTGTATAACAGGGAAAAATGCATTTTGGGAATGCTAGTGCTTCCGCATAGTGAAATCAAAGTGCATGGTTTGAAACATCAGCACAATGGATGAATAAAGGGAGGAACAAAATGCCCACTCATTTTCATAATAGTGCCTCAGAGAGTAAAAAAGGTGAAAGGAATCCATGTGTCTTTAAAAATGAAACTTCAGGGGGCATGGTCAAACGCTGAGGAAGATGGCCGTGTAGCCGAACCGCTCCGTCCCACTGTTATTCACTTAAGGCATTAAGTTTGTTTATTTTCGCATTTCTTCTTACCTTTTTCCTGCTGGGAAACGTCAGGCTCGTTCCGCGAGCTATCACTAAAGCTCCGGCCCTGTTCCACCCTTCAGGGATTTTTTCCATGGTCCGATGCCATCGCACTGACAGCTCCTCCCTGGTGTGACCGCCCTTCATGAGGAGACGTTCAGCATCACACCCACTGTGATGTGCAGGCCTTGGCTTTAGCTGCTCCTCCTTCACAGTTACGCCACCAATGGTGCTGTAAGCTAACCTCACAGACAATTATCTAATTGAGAGTTTTATACAACGCTCTATTTTATATATGTAAAGGCAGTGCTGTTTGCGGGACACCTTCAGTGCAGACTCCATTGGTGTGCCAACTCTCCTCACAATACTTCAAAGCAGGGAAGCAGCATTGCCCTTAGTATTGACTTTCTCTTTTGCGTTCTATAACCTCTCACTACATTAACCATTGGATGAGACTATTTAAGATAATTTACGTTCTTTCGGACTACTTACAAAGATCTCTGCTTGGTCACATAATAGTTTGCAATTACGCCAGTATTTCAATATATGTAACTGGAGGCGCTGTGGAATTCCATGACCCAAAAAGTTTCTTCTTCTTCTAATATTACTGGCAACTACAGAATTTGCTTGGATTGTGGTGCTCTCTTGCTGATATCTACACAGACCTGCGCTACAGTTAATTCAGTTATTTGAGTGCTGGGGCTCAGTGCCTTGATACAACATTTCAATTGGTGTCGCTGCATTACTCATCCCGTCATTAGTGTGCTACTTATTATTATCTGTCAATTCTATTTGATCTCCATTAACAGGAGGTAGGCAGTCAGCATAATATAGACATAATAATTGTAAACTATAAGATATAATACCTCAACAGCTGACCAACAAGTGACTTCTCTAAATTGAATACGTCATTCCATATCATCCTAAAGGTTGTCTCTAACTCTGGGTGGTGATGCTACCACCATTCTGCTGAACTTCAGCCTTTGGTTCTCCTCTTCATATGCCTTGTTTGGCCTTCAAGCTGTAGCACTTTTATATTAGTGCCTCCCCTTTGAATATTATCCTGCCACTAACAGCTGCTAATATGGCTACCAGCAAAAACACTCAAAAAAATGTACCCACGACAAAAGAATCTAATATCTCTTCAACAAACCTTAAAAGACCTAAAAGTGATTTGCCATCCCCGCTAAATATCTCTGATCCAGCTATTGAAGTCATTCTATCAGCAATTAGGGCACTTAAACCTTTCATTGAGACCACAAATCTAAAACTACAACAATTAGATAACAGATGGATGGACTTCAAAAATAGAATGGAGGAGGTGGAAAGAAGAGTTGTTCTAGTGGAGGATGTCTCCACCACGTAACGCAGCTTGAGAAGTCTGTCAAAGATCTTCAGAAACACAACAAAGACAAACCGTAGCAGACGAAACAATCTTCGAATTTCCGGTCTGCGGCAGGGTTCTAAAGAAGTTAACCCCATCGCATTTTTGCAAACATTTCTACCAGCCTTACTTCATCTACTCCTGGAGACTGCATTCAATATATAGCCTGCTCATCGTATTGGTCAACCAACTGTCTCCACTACCTCTCACTCCTCCCCCAGAACACTTATATTCAACCTTCTTGAATACTCCCAGCTTCAGCTCATCCTATCTACTGCCAAGGAAAGCAAATCCCTCATCTGGCATGGTAATATTTATTCATCTAACAAGATGTTGCCAGAAGTACGGCCCAACGCAGAAAGGTATGCCTATCCTTTCGTCCAGCACTGAAGCAGCTTAATAATCGGTATGGGCTATACCATCCATGTTCCTTTAAAGTTACACACAAAGGTCGTACCGCCGTGTTTGATGATTGCGCTGACCTAAGTGCTTTCATACGCTCCATTAAAACCTAAGGCATGGACACATCCTCTCCTACTAATGCATCTAATTCTTTCATAACATGAATGTTTTTTTCTTTCACTTGCTTTTTGTAACTCACTTGGTGCCATTGTTATCCTTTTATCATAACTAGGTGGGACGGGCATTGTTGCACAGTCCTTCTTCCACTCTAGGTCGTTCTTCTTCCTTTTGACTACTCAGCAGACATCACCTATCCCTGCCGCATATTTCTCCCTTCATTTTCCCTGTATCCTGGTCTGATCTCTCTATTCTTCTTTATTTTTTATTTCTATATATATAATTGATAATCAGACCCCCTACCCCCTTTTCTGATCCCCTATGTGTTCTCCTTATGTGTCTTCTCCTGGTTATGTGTTATCATTAATGCAGTTCTACTATATTGAATCCCAGTACTCCCCATGGTCTCAGGCTTTGCTTCTATAATTTTTCAAATGGTTAAATGATTTTTAAGTGTGTTATGTGGAACATTAAAGGCTGCAATAATCCTATTAAACGAAGTAAGATTTTATCTCACCTTAATAAATTCAATCCATCTGTAGCCTGTATACAGGAAACACATTAATTGAGCAAAAAAGCTATGAAACTTAAATCCCTTTGGGTCAAAGAAGGCATTTCCAGCCCAGTTATTGCCAAGAAAAATTTAGTTGCCATATTAATAAGTAAGAAACTACCTTTCAAAATTCTAGACCAGTGTGCTGACACCAATGGGAGATGGGTATGGGTTAAACTCTTGATTGAGTCTACACATGTTTCCATCCTTAACATCTATGGTCCTACTCTACCTGATCCCAATTTCTGGATCTCTGTCAAACAAATGATACTTAAAAATAGTTTCACTGATTTAATCATGTGTGGTGATGTCAATCAGGTCCTTGACCCATTTCTGGATCGGAAATCCAGCTGTGTGTTCAAAACTACCAAGTCTCATAAGTCCTTTTTGGGGTGTCTAGCTGAAACTGGTCTTATCAATTCTTGGAGGCTCTCCCATGCCACGCAACTTGACTATACTTTTCACTCACCCCCTCACAACACACTCTCACGCCTAGATTACATTTTCTCCACTAAAACCCTCACAGGTTCCATTGTTGACTCTAAGGTTGCCAACATCATTATTTCTGATCACGCCCCTGTATGTACCTCCTTTGGTCATTCAGATGTTAACAAGATCTCATCTCGTTGGAAACTTAATAACTTTATGTTACAAGATCCACAGTTCCTTCAATCCATTCAATCATTTGCTCAACAATTCTATGCTGATAACCAAGACGGTGACACCTCTGTTGTGAATAATTGGGATGCGTTTAAGGCTGCACTAAGAGGCCATATCATGGCATACTCGGGGGGGGGGGGCATTGCACAGAAAACATCTGGATGATCGTAATTCCCAGTTCACCCTAGCTGAGCAACATTATTATCACAACTCTAACTCAGATAATCTCCATCAGGTCATGGCCCTACACTTCCCATTAATAATGAGATTACTGATCTAGCTGCAGGGACCACTCTCAAATATAAAACATACGTTTACCAGACATTCAATAAAGCCGGCAAGGCGCTAGCCCACATTAAGGATACATCAGGCACCTCAAATCATCAACCTGATGATATACTAAAGTGTTCTAAAAAGTTTTATGAAGATTTATATGCTTCTGACAACTCTATTTCTCATAATAATATTGTTTCATTTCTCAATAATGTTAACAAATCTTCTTAACCCTCAAACTGATCTTTACCATTTAGATAATGATATTACACTTACAGAGATCACCCGAGTCATTAAGGGTTTGGGCAGGGGAAAAGCCCCTGGTCCAGACGGCCTCTCCACTGAATTTTATTAAATTCTATCTCAGTCCCTTAAACTCAAACTTAAAACTCTATTTTCCTACTTTATATCTCAAAAATCCTCATCCGGTTCATTCTCCGAAGCCCTACTCATACTATTCCCTAAACCAGATAAGGATCCAACACTTCCTAGTAATTATCGGCCCATCTCCCTCATTAATGTCGAAAGTAAAATCTTTGCAAATATTCTAGCCAACAGAATTGAATACTTTCTCCCCGCCCTGATTAAATCAGACCAAGTTGGCTATGTAAAAGGACGCAAAATCTCCTCCAATGCAAGGCTACTACTGGATGCCATCCACCTAGCAGCAAAAGATAAAAAAGATAAACAAGGCTATGCGGCCATTGCATTAGATGGAGAAAAGGCTTTCGACCGTGTCAATTTGGACTTTATGTTTCAATCCTTACAATGGCATGGTTGTGGTGATAAGTTTATTTCCCTTGTTAAACTTCTCTACGCTTCCCAAAAATCCTCCATCTGTATCAATGGTCAATCTTCATCATTTTTCCTTCTGCTTAGAGGTACTCGACAGGGCTGGCCTCTCTCCCCAATCCTTTGTATTCTCTCACTAGAACTAATTAGATCCAACAAAAATATTCCAGGAATCTCAGGGGGAACATCACATATTAAAATGGCAGCATATGCCGATGACATCCTTATTCTTATTAAAAATCCTAAACTCCATCTCCCCAACTTACTTTATACTCTATATCAATTTGGCAAGTATCGGGATATAAACTTAATAAAGACAAATCCGAAATGTTGCCCCTAAATTCCTATTGTCTCAAACATGATATTCACCCCTTTGGCTTGAAATGGTGTAATGTCTCTTTCAAATATCTAGGTATTTGCTTTGATTCAATGATCCATGATACTGTCCAACTCAGTACTCAGATTTTGCTGGATAATCTCAAGGACCTTACCTCTAGATGGTCCCACCTTTATCTCTCATGGTGGGGACGGCTTCATACAATCAAAATGATGCTCTCCCCCATTGTTTTATATTATTTGCAGCTCCTTTCTGTCCCTCTACCTTCTTCCTTTTTTAAATCCATGTACTCTATTTTACTTAATTTTCTCAGGGGTATTGGGAAAAGTAAAAGGATTGCCATTGCCTAGCTGAAAGCGCCTTATACATGGGTGGGTCAGGTTCCCTGATTTTAAATGATATCACTTTTCTCCTGAAGCAATCCCGATGCTGGTTTGCATGCCCAGAAATAGCTGATGTTCCCCTATAGTGTACTTTAGAGAAACATATGGTTCATCCCTTTGAAATTGCTGACCTCATCTACATATTTAATCACTCCTCCATGGCTATTGCTGATCCCATTAAAGCCTCCATTTCGGCCATACAATTCTTTCTCTTTCCTCATACTAAAACTCCTGAAAAGTGCCTCTCTCCTTTGCTATGGCACAATAAGATTATTGTGATTAATAATAGAGCCTTGAATCGGAGATCCTGGCTGAAAAAAAGCAATAGATGTATTCAACAAATTGTTCATGGCCATTCTATACTCTCTTTCAACAGTTAAAACACCGATTCTCCATCTCCAATGCAGACTTTAATTATCATAACAATCTAGTCAATTCTTGCCTTGATGTACTCCATCACTTTTGTAAAGATATTCTCTCACCAGACGCTTTTAGATTGTTGCACTTTATCATGATCTCCGATATCAGAGCTTCTAAATTTTACGATATTCTTGCCTCCACCTCTGTGGTTTGCCTTCCGTTCCCTATCTGTTAGGGGATGGTGAAACAACATCTGCCACATACAAAGAATGGAACTATGCATGGCGAACAATCTAAACTCTATTTCAAAGTACAATGCTAAATGTTTTTTTTCATTCGCTATCTGGACTCTTGTAATGCAACTACGCATGGCACTTGAACATCTACTTGCATATTCAACTCTCCTTTTGTTTTGTTAACAGATCTACTTATAGGTTATGCCTGATACCACTACTATTGCATTCATGAAATTCTGATTGTTATATTATGTTTATATGCAGTCCGTTAGACTGAAAAAAAGATATGTTATTTTGTTGTGCTCTATACTCGTTCAGTGTGTTTAGTGAGAGTTTTGTGCTAAATGGCATTACACCTGCGGTGGACCGCATGGATGATTGCATCTGTCCGTTTCCAAACCGACACTGCTCTGCAGTTTGGGTAGGTTAGAGCACCCACGGATGCAGAGGCACACAGTGCCTTTTTTATTTTGGTTATTGTCAGTGGCAGAGCAGCACGGTAACAGGCTGCAGTGCAGGCTTGTAAGGCGAGCAGTGCTGCAGTGGCATGTTTGGTGCCTGCAGTGCTGTCGACCCAAGTTCAATGCCTGAGACAGGGAAGCAGTGTTCATTTTAAATACATTTTAAATACATTGGGGGACGCAGGCTCTTGTGAACGCAATGACGGCTGCTTTGCATTCAGTGGGGGAAAGTTTGAGCAATTGAGTTATCCCAGAATGTTAATGTTAATGTTAAAGGTATTTATATAGCGCACTGTCACCAATGGAGTTGGTCTTGAGGTGCTCAGGCGGATCTGTAAACAAAGAGGTGGGGTTGGGTTAGTGGGTGACGAGGACGTAGGAAAGTGAGAAGGTGGTGTCCTGTTGGCAGCTTCAGTTCGGTTTTCAGTGTAATGTACGTTTATTTTTCTTCTAAGGAACTCTGCACCTTGGTTGTGTGTGGGTTGCTCTGTGCCTTATGCACATTGATTTGACCTTGATCTGCTGTTTGATGGGTAACTAGTGTAGCGTTTTCAGCACTGGTGTGGTTTGTCCTCTGCGAGGTAGTTTAAGGAGCATTTTGGCCACCGCATTTTGTATGCGTTGGAGTTTATTTAGGAGTCGTTCAGGCATGCCTAGATATAAGCTATTGGCGTAGTCTAATCTGGACATTATGAGAGCGATGACGGTAGTTGTTTTGTTGGTGAATGAGAGGAATGGTAGGATCTTTTTAGCCGCTCGTAGGAGGAAGAAGCATTTCATGATTAGGGCATTTACTTGTGGCTCTAGAGTGAGTTTGTTGTCCATCAGGACTCCCAGGTTTTTTACAATTGGTGATGGGGCTGGGGTTTCACCAAGTTCTGTTGGCCAGAGGTTGTCTTCTCTGTTTTTTGTGATGATCATTATTTCTGTTTTGTCTGGGTTGAGTTTGAGGTAGTTTAAGTTCATCCAGTTGTATATTTCACGAAGGCAGTTCTCTAGTGTTGAGTTCTCTTCTTGTGAGTCTTGTATTTTATAGACTATTTGTGTGTCGTCAGCGCAGTTGTAACAGGTGAGGCCATGTCTTTCGATGTTTTTAATTAGTTGAGACAGGTAGATGTTCAAAAGTAGTGTCGAGAAGCAGATCCTTGTGGAACTCTGCATGACGATTCTCTTGGGCTTGATTTGAAAGGATTCATCAATATTGTTTCTGTTATATTTGTTAAGAAGGATCTGGTCCATAGTAAGGCATTGTCGGTGATTCCGAATTCTTCCAGTGTCATGATGAGGATGTTGTGGTTAACTGTGTCAAATGCTGCAGAGAGGTCTAAAACTATCAGGGCGGTGCTGTTGTTTGAGTCTGGGTTTGCCTTGAGATCATCCCAGATTGAGATAAGTGCTGTTTCTGTTCCTCTCATTGGTCTGAAGCCTACTTGTGCCTGATGTAATAGGCGGTGTTCTTTTATCTATGAATTTTTGCGTTGTTCTATATATGTGTGTTTCCAGGAGTTTACCTGGGAAAGGGATGTTGGAGATGGGTCTGTAATTGGAGAGGTCCTCTACGTTTCCTGCTGTATCCTTGAGGAGTGGTTTGATGTATGCTGATTTGCAGGATTGTGGCACTCTTCCTAATGTGATCAACTGGTTGAGGGCGATTCTGTATTATTTCATTGGTGTTCCTTGTGAGAGGATTGATTTGTAGATATCAGGGCGGCAGGGATCAGTGGGGGAGCCTGATTTGTTGCTTTGATTTACCATTTTGACGAAAGTCTCCACTGATATGTGTGGGAAGTTTTGGAGTTTGTTCCGGTGTTCCTTGCATCAGCGGGTGTCTTCAGTGTTGTGGTTGCATGGCCTGTTTTGTATCATCTGTTAGATGGTCATGATTTTATTTTTTAAATGGTCTGTGAGGTCACTGCATAGTTTCTTCGATGGTATTGGAGTGTTGATGTAGCTGGGTGGTTTTTTTTCTTCGTTTTTGGGTGTTTGGTGCTTTGAGGATTCTGTTGTAGTAGTATTTCATTTTTGCTTTTTGTATTTCCTTTTTGTATGACCAGGCATGTTGTTGAAGTTTGAATTCTTTTCTGCAGTCTTTATTGATCCTCCACTCTAGTTCTAGTTTTAGTTTTTCCTTTTCATGGCACCTAGTATTGGTGTGAACCATTTTGCCGTTGCTCTTTTGCGGGATGGATTGAAAGGTTTTTCTTTTCAATTGTTATGGTGAAGTATATCTATTTTAGTGCCTAGGTCAGCTTCATCCATAGTTGTTGCTTGTGGTTTGGTGATCTCCAGTAGTTCCATTAAGTTGAAGCTGTTTATGGTTCTCTAGTTTCTTTTCATGCTGATCGGTCGCTTTTCTTGTTTCTTGGTTATTGGGGAGGGCAGTGTGATTACGAAGGGGATGATGAGGTGGTCGCTCCAGGGGATCTGAATTGGTGGCACTGTGGTAATTTGTTTTCTGTTGGCCAAGATTGCATCCAGTATATGTTCTGCCATGTGGGTTGCTCCTTTAACCAGCTGATGTAGTTTCAGCATTGTTAATTGGCTGGAAAGAGATTTTTGTGAGGTTGTGGTTTCTTCATCAGACCAGATGTTGAAGTCTCTGAGGATAATCAGGTGGTTATGCTTGATAGCTAGTTTGGTGATTGCTTCTATGAAGGTGTCTACGAAGGCTGCATCATACGTTGGTGGTCTATACACCAGTATGAATTTCAGGTTTGTTCTGGGATTTGTTGATAGACGTATGATTAGGGATTTGCATTTATTGATGTTTAATGGTTCTTCCGCTTTAATTTCCAAGTGTTCCTTGTGGATGATTGCCAGTACACCACGTCTTTTGGTTTTCCTGTTTGCTTGGATGCATTTGAAGGTATCAGTCAGGCAGTTATTGAGGGTGATCTTGTAGTTGTCATCTAGCCATGTTTCGGTTACGAAAAGGATGTCGATGCCTCCGTCACTTAGGAGGTCGTAGATTTCAGTGGCATGTTTTGACATTGATCTTGCGTTAATTAGATTGCAGTGGATCTTTTTGTGAGATTTGGTTTATTTGTTGTTCAAGGTTTTGATTTGTAGGTGTTCATCCCATTCTCTTCTTGGGTCCACTCTTCTTTTGTTCTGTTGTTCGGTGAGGGTTTTATCCATCTGGAAAGGTCGGTGTCGTTGAAGTATCTAGTTTGTTTGGTTGGTGCGAGGTACGGTGTAAGGTATAAGGATTTTTCTCTTACAATGTTTGTTCTGTCGATAGTATTATTTGGCGGGGTGTGTTCTGTATTGAAGGTGTCTTCTGCTGGGGGCGGTTGAGCTTGTGCATTTGTATTATTTGTATCTTGTTCCTTTTCTCTTTGTCAGCATCCAATTCTGTGTCAGGGCATTTTTGGTCCTTGGAGGGGGGAGTTGGTCTGGGGTTTGGGTTTATAGGGGCAGTTGTCCAACGGTCATTCCTTGTAACAAGCTGGTTTTGATTTTAATCCTCCTAGGTTGTTGCATCTTGAAGTTTTTCGAGGGGTGTCTTTGTTCAGTCGGTTGAGTAGGGGTGTTCCTCTTACAATGGGAGGGCTGTCCTGGGGAGTATTGTACGTGGGAGGGTGGTGAGGCTCGTTATGGGCTATGGTCTTTGTTCAGTTGGTTGGGTAGGTGTGTTCCTCTTACAACCGGAGGGCTGTTCTGGGGAGTTTTGAATGTGGGAGGGCGGCCCGGCTGGTTATTGCTATGGGTGTGGTAAATTAGGGTGGGGATTATGGTAGTAGTTACTGGCTTTAGTCGTTGCTGGCTGTTCTGGGGGTTCCATGTAATAATGTCGCCACAAAAATATCGACATACAAAAATATCCCTGAAAAATTGTCATTTTTTGTGGCGACATTATTGCATGGAACATGCGGGGGACACCACCGCAACCCCCAAATTTTTTTATTTATTTATTTAAAAAAAAAATGTTTTTTTTTTTTGCCCCTATCGCCACATATATGGTCACCCAAATAATATCGCCACAACATTTTCCCGGCAATATTATTTACGGCAACCATATATGTGGCGATATTAATACCTGATACCGTTCTGGGGGGGTTGTGTTCTTAGGATTCAATCATGGCAGGTACTGCTAATATCAAGACAAGTGGGACGCAAGAGGTGGAGAGCCTAGGTTTTGCAGGTGGTTTACAATGAGTTGTACTCTTGGGAGTAGGATATCAGATGTCCGAAGGGATGTAGGTTTCGGCGGGAGCCAAGCGATGATTGAACAGCTCGATTCCTGATCCTTGGACAGCAACGGGTGGGTCCAGGTTCCGCAAAGGCAGGCAGTGATCAAGACTTGGACACCTAGCTATCGGGAGAGGTTTTAGGCTTTGCAGAAGGCAAGCAGTGATCAAGTATCAGGTTAGGGACCCCTAGATGACAGGGGAAGTTTAGTTTGGGAGAGGTAGGTGGTAAATAACGCCCAATTTTAAAATGCCTAGGTATCAGGAGGAAATTCCAGGCCTCTAAGAGTGTCAGGTAGTAATTGAACATCTAGACTGGGACACCTAGACAACAATTGTACACCTAGAGTGGGACACCTAGATAGCAATTGCACACCTAGACTGGAACACCTGGACAGCTGGAGAGGCTGTCAAGTAGCAACCGATCTCATAGTGTCATGCAGCAATTGAGCACCTAGACTGGGACAACAATGCAGTTTGAATGCAGTTTCAAATACAGGGGAGCACACCTAGACGGGTCCTGTATAGTGGGAGAGAGGCCCAAGCCTCACAATGTAGTTTGGTATAGAAGAACACACTGAGCTTTGAGAGTCCTGTATAGTGGAAGAGTGGCCTATGTTTCATAATGCAGTTTCAAATACGGGTTCAAATGCAGGGGAGCACATTTAGAAGGGTCCTGTATAGTGGGAGAGAGGCCTAAACTTTGCAATGCAGTTTCAAGTGCAGTTTCAAATACAGGGAAGTACACCTAGAAGGGTCCTGCATAGTTGGAGTGAGGCATAAGCTTCACAATGCAGTTTGAATGCAGTTTCAAATACAGGGGGCACACCTAGACGGGTCCTGTATAGTGGGAGAGAGGCCGAGGCCTCACATCGTAGTTTGGTACAAGAGAACATACTGAGATTTGAGAGTCCTGTATAGTGGTGAGAGAGGCCTACATTTCAGAGTGCAGTTTCAAATACAGGGGAGCACACTTAGAAGGGTCCTGTATATGTAACGCTCACCTGATTCCCGTAGAGGCGCCGGTCTTGACTGGGCGTATACCGTATCTTCAAAGGTGATGTGTAACACACGGCTGGCTCTTTGGGCTGGACCTCTGTGCGCTGTATGTCTGACTCGAAGGGTAAGATGTCTGCAGATAGAAAATATGGGATTAAGGAACTGGGTTATTGAATGTCTCTCTCTTCTTCCCTTTCTCTTCTCCTGTAGAACCCCAAAGGTTAACGCTCTCACCTTAGGTAAGTGAACGCCGTGCTCTCCATCTGCCTCGGGGCAGGGTGCTGTAACCAGTTTCTTCACTGGATAAGGGGAGCATGCCTCTTGACTTCAGAGGACTGCTGTCCGTCGTTTACTGCACGAACGGTAAGTTTCGAGTAATTCTAATGTCTTTAAAGTCTTTAGTAATGATGTCTCTTGTTTTGCAGGGTTCCGGCGATGGCGGATGACGGGCTGAAGTGAGTTGAAGATGGAGCCCGTGTGATGAATAGAAGCGCCTGGAAGCACGTAAGTAAGCGCTTGTTGCCTGCTTCACGATGCGCTCTAACTGTCTTTTTATTTTGCAGGTACAAATCCGGAGCGGCTGCAGGGTGCCGGAATACCCACTGGGTTAGATGTGGAAAGGAGTAATGGCACGTGAGTATTAAAGTTCCCCAATGTCTTTAAACGCACCTTGTTTTGTCTTTCAGATGCGGGATGCAGCGCCGAAGGCCTCCGGAGCGTGCGAAGAGTTGGTAAGCTTTTGTCTTTCAGATGCCGGAATGCAGTGTGAAGACCTCCGGAGCGCACGAAGAGTAGGTAAGCCTTTGTCTTTCAGATGCCGGAATGCAGCGCGAGGCGTTGGTGACAGCCGATGGACCAGGTAAGTGAAGAGCTGTCACTGAAGACCGTAATGCTAACCTGTTCTTTCTTGTCTTTATAGGTGTTGCTGAAGACTGGATTCAGGATGGTAAGCCTTTTTCCTTAGGCCCAGGATCAGATGCAGAAGACATGATGAGCGTTCTGCTGCAGAGGATGCAGAATAACGCAAAGCAAGATTCATCCATCGGGTGTGGTTTAAATAGCCTCCTGTAGTGCTTAGGTGTCTCCTTCCACAGCCACGCCTAGGTAAGAAAAGAGTTCCTGCTTTGCAGAAGAGTTCCAGTGTTCTGAATCTAGGGAGTGGCTCCTGCCCCACCCAACAGGAAAAGTAGTTCCAAACAGAAGAGGATCAGAGGCTCAACTGGCAGGCAAGTAAGCAGCATGGTCTGCTGCAGGTAAGTCCACCCAAGCATTATGAGCCCGGCGCTTCCAGCGCTGGGACTGGGCATATTTATGAGCCTGGTGCCACTGGCGCCAGGACTGGGTCCAAAAGGTCCCAATTGGGACTGGTTGGCACTCGGAACCTGGGTTATGGATCTGCTTCCAAGGGAGTTGGGAAAACCCTGACCTTTTGGAAGCAGAGATCATGACAGTATAGTTGGAGACAGGCCTACGTTTCACAATGCAGTTTCAATGCAGTTTAAATAAAGGGGAGCACACTTAGAAGGGTCCTGCATAGTTGGAGAGAGGCCTAAGCTTCACAATGCAGTTTCAAATGTAGTTTCAATGCAGTTTCAAATGCAGTTTCAAATGCAGTTTCAAATACAGGGGAGCACACCTAGAATGGTCCTGTATAGTGGGAGAGAGGCCCGAGCTTCACAATGCAGTTTGGTACAGGAGAACACACTGAGATTGTGAGTCCTGTATAGTGGGAGAGAGGCCTATGCTTCAGAATGCAGTTTGAATGCAGTCTCAATACAGGGGAGCACACCTAGAAAGGTCCTGTATAGTGGGAGAGAGGCCTAAGCTTCACAATGAAGTTTGGTACAGGCGATTTCGTATTACGTCTGTATATGTTGTAGATAGAACAGTAATCCTACCTTATCTGCTGATGCTGGTTGACGGCAGCCTATTTGTCGTGAGTTATGGCAGGGTGCTGTGGCCTGTTGCAACTGCTTGTCTGGTGGGGTGACTTTGCAGCCACTGCTAGTTGGCTGTAGTTGTGGGTTCTGTAGGTTACTCTTGGACTTAGGTGTAGGGCTAGCTAGGTGGAAGTGTGTGCTTATTAAGTGGTGGAGTCCCACAGGAGGAGGGGAGGTAGAGGTTGGGGTTTGGTGTATGTAAGTGGCTGGCCCCTGGCCTCCCCTGCTGACACCTGCAGACACTGTCTGGGGCTGCTGCTTCAGGAGCCGCCATTTGTCTTGGGCCCTTAGCTGCCAGGGCTGCACAGACAGGGGCTGCCCTGGGAGGCTGCGTTAAGAGGTGTAGGGGAACCAATCAAGGGAGGGCGCGGGAGGAGGGAGGGACCGGGCCGGGCTTGGGGAAGGCAAGAAGAATGCTATTGCAGGTGCGCAGGGGAGGCCTACAAAATTAATTTTTAATAAAATAAAGGCTGATTACACTTATAGAATTAGGGGCCTAATGGATTTCTTCTTACCTTCTAGAAGCAACAGAGCCAAAAAGAAAATGTGGGTGGGGAGGGGTGGTAGTTGGCAGAGGCAGATGTGGAGGCTTTTTCAACCCCCATTTTTTATCAAACATATGGAAAAAGAATAAGTATTTCAAGGTGTACTTGTCTTTATTTCTATTTCAAACTTAAATTTTGTAGTACACATTTTCCGCTTTTATCATTTGTTTCATGAGAACATATTGGTAACATTCTGTCTCACATTACAGACACCATGTGAGGAATTCGACCATCCGCACGGGGAGTGTGTGCTCGCCTGCGCTTTTTTGACTTTTTGTAATTAAAATGAATGATGGGAGATCAACCTCAGAAACTGTTGGGGCTAATCTGCACAAATTGTGGGGCCAGCCTAGAGGTGCAATCCTCCCAGTCACATTTAGCTGGAATGTGACAGCCACGGATACATCAAAGCATCCAGGAAAGGGGAAGGCAATAAGACATGGCCCGCCTATTTAAAATTTCGAAGGCCCCATGGATCTGCCCTCTCTATTGTCTGAAGTTCTGCTGGTAGCAGCGCATACTGATGAGGTAATTGAAACAGGCCTGCGATAGGCCTGAGCGCAAAGTGACCGAAGGGGGCAGGACACTAAAACCTCTCTGATATGCATGTGTCAACTTGAAGCTAGCTCCCACCCCTCTGTATGAAGGGCAGTGAATGGGATGTTTGGGGCAACTATTTACAGTAGGCAACCCCTGCTGGGGGACCTCCTTTCAGAGGGGCGAAGTATGTGATTTGAGATTTGAGGGAGCCATAAGTCTGTTCTCACCACAAACTTAAAGGTAGACCTGTGCTTTGATCAAGAGTCACAGAGAGCTCAATTAACGATAGATACACTGATCCACAACAGACAGGAAGAGGGGTGGGACTTAGTAGTACATGTTGTCACCCTTTACCTTTCCTGTTGCTGGGAGGGAGAAAAAAGGAGAGTAAACATAAATATTAAAAAAGAGGGGGTCTCTCAAAGGTGGGGTAGAGTTCCATTTATTTTGCCCTAACAAATACCACACGGGACGTAGGTTGGGTTGCCTGTGCGACTCAGGGCCAGTTTCCACTTTCTAAACCAAAACGGATTGCACCTTTGTCGATTAACATACTTCAGCAAAACTGCCATTCTACCCATGCCACGTGGTCCACAAACTGATGGAGAGGGCACAAAACAAAATGGCAAGGAGGGGGATTTTCTTTTTTTTAATTAAAATTTATGCCCCAATTTCTACCACATAAGTGCATTTGACTACTAATGTGGTAAAATGCTACCACTCTGGTGTAGCCAAAACTAACTTTCAGCTGGCACCAGCCTACTCTCCAACACTGTGTTAGACTCCTCCTGGGATGAAAATGGGTGGACACCTGCCCAGGCAGCCATATTGGATACTAGGAGCAGCACATAACAAAGACGGTGCAGTAACAAAGGGGCTTCAGTATGCTATGATATTATATAATATTTTATTTGTATCGCGCTCCTACACAAGTGTTTCAGAGCGTGACAAGGCAAGGGAGGGGAACAGGGGATAACACAACAGTGATCTTACTAGGCCCAGTGACATTGAGAATGCACAAGTGCATGGGAAAGGGAAAAGGTGCATGGAAGGGGAGAGTGGAAAGGAGGAGCAAAGGAGAAAAGATAAATAATAATAAATAAAAATAAATAGAAAATAGAGGCAATAAACAGTGGTAGTGCAGCCAGCTGTGTTTACGGGAGCAGCAGACTGGGTAAGTCTAAATCAGTGCAGAAAAAGAAGAAAATGGGGGAGTGGGGAACTGTATGGGTACAGATAGAGTCCCCAGTGCAAGGGGTGGCCAGGAGGCAGGCAGGCGGGTGGCAGGGTGAGCAGGTACCTGGGCCCAGGGGACAGAGGGTGCCCAGGTGTACAGTGCCAAGAGAGAGCAGATCAGCCGGGGAGAGGCGGAGCGAAGGCGGAAGCAAAGAGGAAGGTCTTAAGGTGCTTCCCGCACCAGAGATGGTTCTCCTCAAGTTTTAGAGTGGCAGGGAGGCTATTCCAGAGGGAGGCCCCAGCCAAAGACAGAGATCTACCCCCAGCTCATTTCTTCAAAAAAACGACTGACCATGCAGGAGTTAGAGGTGGAGGAGCAAAGAGCTCGAGCGGGGAGGTTTTTGCAGAGGGATAACTGAAGGTATTTTGGACCCAGGCCTCCGAAAGCCTTGTGGACAATGCAGAGGTTTTTCAATTTAATTCTTGTATCCACTGGGAGCCAATGGAGAGATGTCAGAGTTGGAAAGATACGATCCCAGGGTTTGAGGCCAAGGATAAGTCTTGCAGTCCTGTTCTGGATTAGTTGCAGAGGGCACAGAGTAGAGGCAGGTAGATTTAGAAAGAGGCTGTTACAATAGTCCAACCTAGAGAGAACCAGAGCTTGGGAGACCATGAGCTTCTGGGAGAAGGAGAGGAAAGGTAGAGTACCTCTGAGGAGGTGCAGTAGGAAGTTTGACTTTTTAGAGACATCAGAGATGTGGACGGAGAAGGAAAGTGTGGCGTTAAAGATGGCCCTGAGGTTCTTAGCCTCGCCAGTGGGGGTAGGAGGAGGGCCAAGGGAGGTCGGCCAGAGAGTGAGGGGAAATGATGGTGAAGGTGTGACGATGAGGAGGATCTCCGTCTTGCTAGCATTCAAACAAAGATCACTGGCGGCACACCAATCTTGAATGGCAGTTAGGCAATCAGAGATGAGAGAGTGTGAGAGGAGGTGGCCGAGGGCAGCCTGAAAATGCGTTGAGTGCCGTCCCTCTAGTGTGAGTAAATGAGTAGATGTCCTTCTAGTCACAAAAAGTAAGGCAAATAAAACATGGAACCAGTTAAAGTTTTGGGGGACCCACAAAGTTAGATAACATTATCCCAAAAATGAAATTATGCCCCAATAGTTTCACACCACAGTGGCTAAACAGAGAATCCTCTTTCCTTGGGTCAAAGTTTTACCCATGGAATGTTTTACATCAGCATTGCATCCGCCTTCCCACTATTCTGGGTCCATAGGTAGCCTCTTCCTCATCTTTGGCAGCTGTAAAATCTTTAGTGTTAGTAGAGGAAAGGAGAGGCACCTACCCTCCATGTGCTAAAAAACAGGGCCCATTTTCTGTTAAACAATGGTTGCACAGCAAAGTACACCTGGGAGATCTTTCATTACACAGGCTATTGGATAACCCTGCAAATGAGTGAATGAAGCACTATCTTCCTCTAAAGGAATGGGAGAACCAGCATGTTTCGTAAATAAATTAATTCACCCATCACAGGGACAACTCAACACTGCCCTTCTTTCTAAGGGTATAACATCCAGTGACACCCACTAATAAGTTGGCAATATGAACCACTAGAGGTATCTAACTTGCCATAACTAGGTAACCCTTGTGCAAAGAGGCAGGAAAGGACAGTTGCCATATGAGCAGGACACAGGCGTTGTGGCGCTATTGAATGCTGTGTTTGGCAAGGCGCAGCAGGTTTTGTGGGTTTATAAATAGCAAATGCGGCTGTACCCAGGGTCGCACTTTTTTGTCTATGAATATGATTGTGAGTTACTTATACAAGCCTTGCTCTGGATGGATGGGTAGCAAGTCTCTATGCAGCTAAAAGCTTATGCTGAGACAAGGCATAATGTATTCTAAAGGAAAAGCTAATGTTGGGCATGGATTTTCAGGAGATGGCAGCCAGCACGGAGCTTAAACAATAATTACCCAAAGAGGTGGAATAAACTCTTCGTTACCAGCGAGTGATATGGCAGGTTATTTATAATGGTCAGACCGAGAATCGAACCTGTGGTGGTTCTGTTTGTTTTGTTTTCAAGGTAAAGCACGCTGCCGCTGAGCTAAATCGCTGAAGTACAAATTTGCGATTTGAAGGCAATGAGCTTATAACACGCCTGTATATCCTACGTAAAGGAAAAAGAATTTTGTACTGAAAGCACGCAGGGCGCACATATTACCCCCAGAACGAAAATAGAGAAACGCATGTATTACCAGGTGACAGGGAGGCAGATGCTGTACCCCAAATTAATTTGAAAAAGGTGAAAGGGTTCCATGTGACTTTAAAAGTGAAGCTTCATTTGATTGGCTGTCACACATTTAAATTAGCTCAGTGAATGCCGGGTTTTTTTTGTGTGTGGTGGGAGGGGTTTGCTTTAGCTTGCTACTTGGCTAGGGAGCTGTTGGTTTTTGTTAAAAAATGGAAGCAGCCCATGTTATATTTACGTTTAGTTAAAATTCACGTTTGTAGTTGGACCACTCCAGGCTAGAGTGATGGGGTGGGGCTAGACCATTGAAATGTGTGTGTTGTTGTTCATTCTTTTCATGTTATAATGAACGTCTTCTATGGGAGTGCGACCTCCACGTGTTCATTTTAAATACATTTAGGGGGAGGGGGGACGCAGCGGGGTCGGGGAAGACGAGCGTGAACGCCATGATGTCTACTTTATATTGAGTGGGGGAACGTTTGAGGAATTGAGATATCCCGGAATGCCCGAACTGTTGACACAAGAGCAGGACGCAGGTGTTGTGCCACTGCCGTTTGGAAAGGCGCAGCAGGTTTTGTTGTTTTATAAATGCAAATGCGGCTGTACCCTGGTTCGCACATTTGTGTCTATGAATGATTGAGAGTTACTTCTATGAACCTTACTGTGGATGGGAAAGCAAGCTTCTATGCAGCTAACGGCTTGGGTAGAACACTTGGGAACAAGGCAGCATGTATTTTAAAAGAAAAGTGAAAGTGGTGCAGGGATTTTCAGGAGATGGCAGCCAGCACAGAGCTTAAACAATTGCCCACTGCGGTGCGATAAAACCTTCTTTGCCAGCAAGTGGCTGGGGTGGAGGATTTGGGGTTAGAAGGCAATGAGGTTATGACACTTCTGCATATCCCATGGGAAGGAGAAAAAGAAGCCTGTACTGCAAGCTATCAAAGCGCACATATTACCCCCAGCACGAAAATGGAGAAACAAATGTATTGCCGGGTTACAAGGAGGCAGTTGCTGTACCCCAAATTAATTTGAAAGGTTCGAAAGGCAATGATGCCGCCCTGGTCGGATGCAGACTCCGCATCCAAGCTTTGTGGCCTTCAGGCGAGATTAAGGGGGTACGTTGTAGAAGACGGTTGTATGAGGTACTAGCAGGGCAGTACCCATCATTGCAAGAGGGTGGGAGAACCAAATGCCCTGCTTCTCCTCCCCCGCCCCCACTCCATATGCAGACCGCACAATTTCATACATTCTTGCCCCAAACCTCCCATCAATGCCCCAATCTACTTTTTTGGTAACATTGGTGGCAGATGGAATTTTAACACGTAACAAAATCAAATAAAACTGCAGGACTGTTGCAGATGCAGAAAAGGCATCTATTAGCGCTCTGTCCAGGCGCTCTGGGGCAAAATACATGCAACCCTCCCAATTTGCACATGGATTGCACCACCAGAAGTGCCCTCACAGAAAAGGACATTGCAGGGAGCATCGTCATCATTATTTGGATAAGTTGCTATTAGTAAGCCAAGTGGCAAATAACTTTGGTGCAAAATAACTAAATTGCACTATTATGCATGGAGCAACTCTTGGCACTTTGAAATACTGTTCGGTTGTATAAAGTGCCTAACAAATGCTCAATAACTGAAGAAAATAGTCATTAGGCTTTTAAAAAAAAAATAAAAGCATGATATATTAACATAAGATATGAAGTGATTCAGAATCACTTAGAAAGCTGCAGATAACATCTTGCGAGTAAATTATTTGCCCAGGATCACCCACTTTGGTTAAATGGTGAAACCGGGATGTGGACAATTTAAGTAAGTGGGCACACCCGCAAAGATTTAGTTGGTGTAGATATCAAGGTTTTGCTTTGCATTTCATGTGCTTAAATACTTTATGTATAGCAGTGCCTTGGAAGCAAACCAATTACAGAATAACCATACTTTCCTAGTAAACTAACTATAAACATTGTCATAGAAATATGTTGAGAAATAAGAGTATGGCTTTAGTTTTATTCTCCCCATCCTGCATTCAAAGTCACAATAGCATGACACAGATTAATGTGAGCCTAACAAATCCCCCTTGTGTTTTAAAGCCATAGTAATTATTTCATAAAGCATGCAACATTATGCACCCTTTTCATTTTGGATCACTCCCTCCTGTTGTGGTTTATTACGCGGTCACACCCAACTCTGGGAGTTTCTTTCCCCGCAATGAATGTGCTGGATCAATAAAGCACTTAATGTTCATTGTGGTAAGGCCTCCAACCCATCTCACACCTAACCCCCAACTAGTCCCTTTTGCCGCAATGGACTAGGAACCAGGCCGGTGTGTATTTGGAATATATATTTATTCACAAAGAGATTAACATCAGCCACCAATGCTGTGGCAACACAAGAACAAAAATGACTTCTGTATAGACACCAACACAGAGATAATACTAAGATATGCAGTCACAATTAATTTGTTTTAAATCACCCACCAATGCCGAAAATGAATAATTTAACAGAGTGATATCTGATTTGGGTCAGAATACTTTTCTCCCAGCAACCCCCTCCTCCAAACATCAATTAGACTTGGCCCCTCTGAACTGAAGGCCGGTGGCTTGAGTGGCAACACAATGGGAAAATCGGTTTTGGAATTAGAATCACAGATGCAATATGAGAAAGAAAAGCACATGGGAAATTTCATTCTGCCACATCTACAAAGAACAGGCAGGGCTTTGGGGCTTTGGTCAGAGCACAGTGGATACAAAGGGCCAATTTTATTGTGCACCTTGCATATGCAAATACACTACCAGGCTTCACACCTATGATTTAAAATGAAGGGTATCAATGGAGTATTTTGTCTTGCACCCTGCACACTCACGTGGAAACAGGGTTTGGGGTTAATTATTTTGGCAATTCTTTGTCTATACCGGCTCAAAATACTGTGAAGAGTTTATTGGTTTTGAAAGCCAACACACCACCCGTGATTTCTATAGAGGAATTAATTGGTTTAATATATTTAAATATGCTAGGCATCTACACAGTCAAACAGGATATTTTTCTATGTGGAAATAACTAAAACAATGCTTTAAAACTATGGCTTTGTGGTAGTTTTACTTAAGGTCTTCAAATGGTCATTGGGGCACCGCTGGGACAGCAAGGGGGTCAGTCAATGATCTCATCTCAATCATCCAAGAGGTCCTAATCAGTTTCTATGTCTCCTGGTTCCCGTCTCCAATGCAAGAGTTAGGCCTGTTTGCTGTCATGTTTCTCGCAGAATTTCAGCAGCAGGTTGCCTCGGAATTAGTGGAAGAAGTCGAGTTCTAATGGCAAATGACATCACAAACTTGTCATGATTTTGGCGAAAGGGACTGGTTGAAATTTCACTACCCACCTGTGTGCAAGGGGATGGGGGAGTGAGTTATGACAGCTGTGAGATCATCCCACTTTGAAAGGTGGGCTCTGCCTGCTTTAAACACACAATCTCTCAACATGGCAAGTACCCTAAATTTTCAAATCTTTACATTTATGCATATATTTTTGAGAACTACATTTTAAGGCAAATTGGTTAAGGCTAGTCTGAAGTCAGCATGCCCTTCTATGCAGAGTTGCAGCATTGCAGCTTTTCTTCGTTTACTCAGGAGCTATATCAGTGAAAAATGTTAGTTTTTAGTTTACTTATCTTCCTCACGCTCATACCAGCTTTCACATCTCTATGAATCAAAGAAAGGCCAAATCACATTTTCTTTAATAACTTTAGTTATGTTTCTCACAGTGGAGTAGCTTCGCTGAAAATGTTGGGGGGGGGGAGCATGACATTGAAAGATAATATGCCCCTACCAAATCAAAAGGGACAAACTGGTGTACAAGGAAAGCTGGGAGGGACAAACACCCTTGACCCCCGCCCCCTATAATTACGCCAATGGAACTTTCTCACACAAATTGTTCTAGCATGGCTAAAAGGGGTCACCTGACACCTTTAATAAAAGTCTGGAATGATCGTTGTGGCGTCTACACTGTCCTTCTTATGCAATAAAATGTATTTTTCCATTTACTTAAACTCCAGCTTCACAGGCCGCACTCTAGCCCCAACCGTTTTTCCTGTAAGTTTAATTTATTCTTACATGTGACTAGGCAGGGCCTGGCTATTTAAGTTTGCCTCCGCCTTCAAGGCATGTGAGGCCCTAATAACAACTCTTAATGTACATTTCATGGGACTTGTGTGCTCAAGGTCACTCCTGCTGCAAGAACAGACATGGCTTTATCAGTTTCTCACTGTGTTTTTGATCTAAGAAGTGTATTTCTTTCTTATATTTTTAAGTAATGCCCTGATTGATGACAGCCAGGCCTGTCTTCAGGGCAGCAGAGTGAAGGTCCTGGAGGTTAGTTTCATGTTGGGGGAAAATGACACTCCTGTACCCAGCAGCAAATGGCCTTTCAAACTCCCACCCAAATGCATTATACATGACATCTTATCAGGCTTTCACAGTTTCAAATACAGGAGTATTACTTCTGAATTGTCCATATGTATAAAGCTGTTAAATGAGAAAACCATGTTAAAGCTTTGAAAGTCTAGTGAGCATCTCTTAGCATACTGTCAATTTGGATGAGGAAAAAACAAATGACATTCTTTTATTGTATTTACAATGGGCTCCGTTTCACTTTAGCTGCTTGGAGCACAATCTGGTATTCCATTTAAGATACTGTACACAGTGCCGTTTCCTTATGTATCGGTGCAGCTCTCCATGGATTGACAGCCACATGTCTTTCTTTTGCTTCCTGAAATGCATTGCGCATATCTTCACGCTTTTGGTTTATGCCCACTTTCTTTCCTTGGTGGTTTAGGTTCAATAGGCCTTATGTCTGACATTTCTGTGCTAGCATTAGATTTCGGCAAGCCTTTACAATTGACTCTTGTCTCTGAATTTCTAGCATTCAGGGGCTACATTTCACCCCACACTCTCATTCCCAAAGGGACAAAAGTTGTAGCAAGTGGGGGAATATTTCATTTCAGTATGAAGATGTGTTACGGTCGGTGTGCCGATGGTTAGAATTACAGGCCCGGGGGCCCTTTCATGTTGGTAGAGCAGCAGTTTGCTAAGTAGTGCATTTTCCCAGACCACAATTTGGTCCGCAGCATGGTGGCATTATCACACCTATTATTAGATAATTTCTGTAAATACATATGTGCTTGCCATATGTTGCCAATCATTAGATTATGAGCTCCCGGACGTTCCCTTGGGGGTCAGAGGGCCTTAAGACCCATTCACTTTTAGAATACAAGGCTGTTGCAACGTCATCAAGGGTGCATCCTGACCTTTCATTTGAAATTTGTTCTCTAAGGTGAACTGGAAAATGCATGTATATTGTATTGCAGGCATCAAGTCATGTGTAAAATCACAGATATCGGAATGGGACACTTGATGAAGTACAGAAATCATTTTATAGACCTGAAAAATGCTAACATTGAAAACTAATAAGATGTGAAAGAATGCTCTGTTTAAATTTCCTTGCCACAGCATAAAATGTGTCCAGGCGGCTCTGAACATGCACTGTTCTGGAGGTCAGTCCATCAGAAGAGGCACTCTGGGAATGCGTGTGATGGGGATCTGGGCTCAGCCCATCAGAGGAGGCAGTCTGGGAGAAGGCGTGATGGGGATCCGGGCTCAGCCCACCGGAAGAGGCAGACTGGGAGTGTCATGACGGGGTTCGGGCTCAGCTCATCAAAGGCAGCCTGGTAGCACCATGACGGGCCTCTGGGTCAGCCCATCAGAAGAGGCAGTCCGGTAACGCATGTCACAGGTCTTTGGGCTCAGCCCATAAGAAGAGGCAGCCAGGCAGCGCCATGACAGGGCTCCACTCATCAGAAGAGACAGTGTGGGAGCGCGCATGATGGGGGAAATCTGAGTTCGGCCCATGAGAGAGGCAGTGTGGGAGCACTCAGCCCAGAGAGGGCATAGTGACTGATGACCTTCCCATTACCTCACAAGTTTCGCAATCGGAACGAAATTGATAAACAGGGATAATGCAGACAGAAGTTGATCCTTTCAAAATAAGACGATGGAAGGACATCTCCTGGGTTTTGTTTCACTGGAAAATGTCTAAAATACCTGCAAAACATGGAAAAAGCAGGGAATGTGAATTTACCGAAGGAAAAAAAGGCAGTGAGCCTTCTCAGTAAAATGTGAGATGGAGCTTTAAATGAATGTGCCAGCTGTTTTTCATAAAGAAGCATTTCTCTGAATGAAGGAACATTTCAGGGGCGCTCTGTGTAGATGGGTTATATAAGCTGCGAGTAAAGACCTACTACTAATCACAATTGCTATCATATATTACTGGAATACGAGTTGATAAAGCTCTTGCACAACATGAGGCTTCATGGCACTGACACTAAGAGGAAGCGAGAAATTAATTTGAAGAGATACATTTAAGCCAGAGAGGAATCGCTTCAGTAAAATCAATCTAGCATGACAAAAATGTGAAATGGCACGTGGGGAAACAGGGATTTTTCTGTTTCAGTTGCTTCTTGTCTGCTATCCTTTATTTCCCAGTGTTTGTATCTCTTGGTTGGGAACACTTTGATTCGATGACAGAATTAACTTTATTGCTGAGACAGGACGTGTTGGGATAATGTCCTTAACGGAAACCAGACGAGATTCACTGCATTATTGCTGTGGCTTTTGGTGTGGTTCTAAAATTGGAGATTACAAAAGATTAACATCACAAGAGAAATGAATTATATGTGCACCTGCCCAAAGATCTCAATTTGCCGGTCCTGTACCTGCCATTGCTGTGCAGTTTTGAGGCCAGCACGAATCTGGCTTCACTGCTGTTGTTCACAGCAGCCATGCTAGGCCAGTTGTCGGTCCTGTATCTGCCGTTGCTGCACAGTTTAGGAATCAGCGCGGATCTGGCTTCACTGTTGTTGTGCCACATGAAACTTTCTAACTTATTGAGCATGTTAAGCACCCAGAACTGCAAAGTTTTGGTTCCATAGGTCAATTTCGGAATAACCTTCCCTGCATAGTATTTCACTACAGGGGTCCAATGAGAATTTGCCATTCTTAGATTTGACCCTAATCTGAGATGCTAAAGCAGCTGCCTTATACATCATATATTCAAGTATGTATTGCTTGCTAGTCTTACTAATTGTGGGGAAACAAAGATAAATTTCATTGTCAACCACCTTGGTACAATTCTGGTTAATCTTCCAATTAAAAAACAACTTTTTCCTATACATAGTAAACTTCAAAACCTTGGTATTCCTTGTATTAATTTTTAAAGAATTCTCTTCAGCACATTCTGAGAAATCTGTAAACAACTGCTGTAAACCCATAGGGGTGCGATCAAATACCAGAAAATCATCAGCATAAGAAAGCCAGACTAATTTACACAACCCTAATTTTAGAAGAATAAACCAGCACAATTCCAAACACGTGTTTACATCCGACATGTAAATTCTAAAGAGGCAAGGGCCATGATGCACCCCTGCCTCAAACCTGTCCTAGTTAGATTTTTCTTGTGAGAGATTCTGATTGATCTAGATGCACCTGTATGTTTGAGTGCTTGTACAACCCAATAATCAGTTAAGTCCCACAGGTATTCCCCAATTATACAACTTCGTCCAGAGATGGTTGCGAATCATCAGATCCAAGGCTGATGTTAAATCAGTTGAGGCCACATATATACACTCATACCTTCCAGACCAGGTCAATTCTTGCAGACATCTCAGAACGTTGCCAGTCAAGTTGGTACTATGTAGCTTCCTAAAGCCTGTTTGAGGTTCCCTATCGCTATCCATGCCTACCGCCTATGTTGTTGCACGATAGTGGCAAAAACCTTATTGTCCACATAAAGGATAACAATTGGGCGATGGATTCTACAATCAGTTTTCAGACACTTTTTATACACTGGGACAATATGAGGTGTGCCAGAAAGTAGAAAAGCACCCCTTGTCAACCACATCTATATAAATAGACGGTCAGAATGGTTGTCCATACCAATGGATCACCCTTGAATAAATAGTTTGAAAGATCACTATACCCAGGGGCCTTTGAATTGCTTACATTCCCAATAATCTCCTGCACCGGCTCTTGATCAAAAATGTCCCATAATCGATACATTGGTCCAATACAGGATTCATTGGAGGAGAAAGCACGGTCTCCATTGAATAAAGGGTTTCAAAATGACAGACCCAGTCAGCCACATCTACTGCATTAATGTGTTTCTCTGACTGCCCACAGCCTAAAGAGTTTTACCACATCACTCTTTTTTTTAAGAATGTCAAACATTGCACATCTTTTTGAAGATGTGCACGCTGTTGCTTGCGCCAATTTTTTAAACTTTGCCTTGTGAAAACAAAATCAAAATATGAGGCTGAGTACCCCAAAAGGAAATACACCGAACATGGGTTACAAAGGAACATACAAAGTACTTTATTTTAAACTGAATCCAGTTACAAAAACAGAGCAAAATCAGAAAACTATCGGCCCTCAGTACAACACAACGAACTCCAGCGTAGTTCAGTGAGAGACGTTGTACATTAGAATGCATTCGCTTTTTATACATTTGGTGGGCACGATGTCCAGCCCCACTTCGGGTTAATATTCTTTTTAATACATCACCGATTTAGGGTTTGTGCCAAGTCTCAATCAACCACATATAACTGGTTTGCCTTTAATACATGTATCAACAAGCCTATGCAATAACTGTGTATTCTAGGATTTTCCATGCAGGCCTTCTCAAACACTATGTAGTTAAACGTTTGTTATTCGTTCAGTATTTGAATACATTGTCTCAACATATGCTTGTGCATTAGTTTCATTGCACGAGTAACCCTTCTACACATAGGTCAACGAAGGACAAGGTCTCAGTTCACGATCTCAACAAGTGGCCTGCAGGCAAGTTACACATTAGCTATGTACAGAGGTCAAGACGGCCATGTTGTATTCTGGAATGACATTGTCCACCATTTTAACTCACAGGGTGACTTTTACAAAGTGAAGCCTAAAATGGCGGTTTGACCTAAAATGGCGGCTTACATGGATTTAAGGTCAGGACCTTGCAACACGGATTTCTTTCGCAAGTGACTTTCGAGCAGCTTGGCGTAGGCCAATATTATATTTATTACAATAGGAGGCACAATATACTTTCTCTTTCGACAGCCTAAATAGTTTTATTTCTTTTACTTCATCAAGCACCAATTCATTTTTCTTCACTTCCCTTTTATTAATGGTATCCTGTCAATCCATCGAACACCATAGCCTCGCATTATAAGCAACGAAATGCCATTCCATCTAATGACCATTTCATTGCATATAATTCAATGGTAGTATTGAAATGGTTCGGGTTTGGGTTAGGGCTAGGGTTTGATTAAGGGTTATATTAGGGTTGGGGAGGTAGGGTCATGAGGGTTGGGGGGTGTTGGAAGGGGAAACCCCCAATATACAAAAGAAAACACGTTACAAGGAGCTGGCCAGTGCTGAAATTTCAGCATTGGACAGTTCCATGTAACTTTTTAAAGTTACGGAAAATAGCATTGAAATGCTATCTTTTACCTGTAAAGGCCGCATTTCCATTGAAACCAGTCCATTTATATTGTCGATGGAGTGGTTTAGATGGAAAGGCACTTTTATATGTAAAAGATAGCCTGTCGATGATTTGGCATTAGATGCTTTTTTGTCGATGGTTTGGTTTGACAATCCCATTTTTTTAGATGTAATCACTATAAACCTTATTAATTTGTATTTGTATTTTATTGAATTTATATGGCTCTTTAATCCAAAGTGCACCACTCGTTTTTTCTGCGCTACAATAGAATCAAAATCATGGATATATTTACAGGGCTTCCCCAATTGCATGTTAGTCACCTTGTTTTTCAATATTGTGTCCTTTAAATTTCTATCTTAAAAAAATGTATTGGTAAGATTAAAAGTATTTAAATCCTGAATAATAAGCGAATTGCATCTGTTCTAAATGATACTAAAGCGAGTAACTGCCCCAACATTCCAGATAGCTGTCATTAGTTGGATAAAGCTCTAGATAAATAGGACTACCCATATTGCACCTGGACAGATGCAGATCGAAAGCAGCCATCACAATATTGTGGTCACTCCACGCACTTCGTACAACATTCATGAGACTACAGCAATTGAATAAAAAATTATCAACAAGAATATAATCCAAAACAGAAGAATTTTTAACTCTGTGCCAGGCCATCATACCGGGATTATCCTTGGCACAAAGTCCATTTTAAACCATGGGAATTTCTTTTAGAGTTGGAATCCACAGGAGGCAGGCAGACAATGTTTTAATAATATCATCCTCATTAAGATTGGTGGAATTCAAATCCTATGCTAATAGCACTAATCCATTGTCAGTCAAACCATGCAATTTCAGAAAAAATCTGAGTGTCTAAAAACTTACTTGATAGGGAGGTGTCTATGTGGCAACAAATGTTTTCAAACAAAACTTTTCGCATCTCCTTTGGCATACAAATACTCACTTCCACAGCTAAAGCCCCTCCCCCGCTGAACGTTATATTCCTTAAAAATAGTAAAATATGGATGTGATTTGATGATGAGCATTTAATAACCTGCTGGACGTCCACCAGAACCTTTACGAGCGGGGTAGAAACAAATCTTATACCCGTTAAAAACAGGCCAGTCAACCAACCAGGTTTCTTGTATCAGGATTACCTTGTGCCTTTTTAATATTAATCCTAGGTCAGGATTCGTAAAGAGATCTGCGAGTTCCAGGATAAAACATTATAATTGACACTTTTACGAAAGGCTATAATCCCCTTGGGGCCCCCTGGAACAGTTATACAATGGACCTGTTAACCAGGAACAATCAGGCTTTTCATTTCAGTTTACAACTGAATGTGCACCATTTCAACTTCCCTAGGCTCCTTACCCCCCGCCCCTCAGAGACAGTAATCATAATATCCTTCTACAAGTTTGACGCTTGAAGGTGAATTGATAACATAATTGTGAACATTCCTAGTCTTATATTCGGTGATATCAAAGCCAGCTTGCCTAAGAGGAGCAGACTCTTACAATGGGATCAAAAACAATCTTGGAATCCATGTCTAGTGTAATAAAATTGGTTCTAATTGAGTCAATAAACTCCACTCTCGATGTCCTTATTAGAGATAGCACAAAGATTCAGAACTTCGGCAAAGAGGGACAAAATATTCAACCAATACAAGATCAATTGCTTGTCTTCTCTACATAAACTCTCTGGCAAAATCATGTTCGATTTAGGCTTAACAGGAGGTTTATTATCATTTGCTGACTACGATTGCTACCTTCGCTGGTTTTTCAGCCCAGAAGCTTGTCGTCCCTTGCACATGCAGACTTATCCGGACAGCCCATAGCCCTCAAAATAATACCCCTCAAAATACTAAAAACAGAGTTTTTCCCTAGCACTTGCTGCTTTCCAAGCCCAGATGATTGTCCCATACAGGGAGTCTTGGTCCTTACTTCAAGAAAAGTAACAGATTGATTTGATCTCAAGACTGCTGTATAGGCGTCTTCTCCAGGTTGCTTCTTATCCATACCGCAAGCAAGAGGGCTACTTTTTGACCCCACATCCCTGGTATCAAGAGCACTAACAGGACAGAAATCACTCTTTGTCCATTTGTACAGCAGTAGAAAGGGACACATTGGTCTAAGTGGTTATTGGTGTAATGTTGCTCCCTGATGACAAGCTCATTCATACATGATCTGCTTGTACACAATCGAAAGAGAAGCCCTTACCAGGGAAGTATTTTTAACCTTATGCCGACAATGTTCATTGCTAGTCGTAGCAACAGGGTCACAACAGGGTTGCAAAAAGTCGAGTCACTAACCAGACATAGCTCATCCTCAGAGGAGCTGTTGGATCCATCCTGTATAGGGTCCGCCTTTGTGACGCCTATCTGATTATTAGCATGACTTTGTAAAAAACATTCCTGAATTGTGAGAGGAGAGGCGAAGAGAGATACTCAGAGCAAGCTGTTTGACTTTTTTAGTCTGTTTTTTCTGCTCATTGTGGAGACGGCGTTATAATCAACAAAAACCCCTTCCTCATATGGTAGCGGCTCGGAGAGGCAGTCGGAGCAGTCCGAGTCGTCCGTGTGGACTGTGTCCAGACTGTCTCCCATCGTGTGGGTTTCTCCTTTAGAAACCAAAGGTCGGAACATATTTTAACATATGCCTCGCTCAATGTGATAAATTTAAGGATATGAAGCCTTCCTTCCCCTTGGCAGTTTTCTTTTGTCTGCGACTACCTGCCTTTGGAAACACAAAACTGTTTGGCTCAGCAGTGGGAATTGATTGAGCTTTGTCTGCCCCTGGTGCACTTTTCCTTTCCTCCGTGCTTCTTATCAGGGATTTGCTTTGAATGAACTTGCACTGTTATTGATAACTGGAAATAACTGACCTAGTGTCGCTCTTAAATCAGTAACTGCAGGAGCCTTGGATCCGCTTTTGGAATAACACACTCTGGCCTTTGCTCTGAAACTTGCTTGCTTTTAGTTTCTGGTGGTGACTGCGGGCCTTGAAGCCTTTGAGCCAACCTAGTAATACATTTAATAGGTAACTGTAGGTTTGTGGAGGTTTTGAGCTGATGGAACGATTATACTCTGGTTTTATTATTTAACATTTGTGATTTTATCAGTCTTTGGTCGGTGTCTGTGGGCCTCAGAGCCTTTGAGTGGGTCATATTTTTGTTATATA
Organism: Ambystoma mexicanum; assembly: GCF_040938575.1. NCBI lineage: Eukaryota > Metazoa > Chordata > Amphibia > Caudata > Ambystomatidae > Ambystoma > Ambystoma mexicanum. The sequence goes on from NC_090939.1 coordinate 707,898,743, forward strand.
TGTGCTTTTGTACCAAGGTTTTATGAATTTTTCATCTTTGTTTTACATTTGGTTCTGTGTTCTGCATTCTAGAGTAGATGTTTGCCTAAACTACAATACATTGTTGTCAGTCTTATTTCTTATGCCTATATGTTAAAATAATCAATGCCACAGAAGAAATCCCAAGGAACATGAGAGGGTGTGATAGTGATCTCTGAAAACTCAGAGCTCAGGGCAAAAAAAGAAATTACACACTCGCTCAACTTGAGCCCCTTGAACTCTGTCCAGCAATGACTTCGTACGACATTAGATTTTATTGGACAAATACAAAGGAACTGGAAAAACAGATTTGTAACCAAACTCCAACTGAATTACTTCCCTGTCCGCCTCAAAAACCCACTTTACAAAAGTGTGAGAACAGGGAGATCCTTTTAATAAACTTTGAAGAAATTCCAGACTCTGCCCTTGCGTAGGAAGTCAGACAAACAAAATGGGGACCTCATTATAAATTCTCAATTGGACGGACTCTCAGGTCAGACCAATGTGGCAACTATGGAGGAACAACTTCAAACTCCCATTTTTTTCCTATGACTGAGGTACAGGTTCCTTATTATCAGACCCAGTAAGAATAACACTTAATTCCCAACCTGCTCAGATTTTGGTTAGCTCATCAAGAAAGGAACATGGAAACCAACAGCTATCAATAGGCCCGGAGTCAGGCCTTTGGTCTACCGACTAGGGAAAACTGTTCGGATCTAGCAACCCAAGATGAAATAATTTTAGTACAAGAAAAACACAATTGTGTGCACCCTTGCTGGCTCTCTGGTTAAATGTATACGCTCCCCAATTGTATATCCTGAATCACTGAACTCCTCATCCCCTGCCGTTTCTTCTGTAAATCCAAGACATACTTTTGGTCTGAATCTCCATTGTTAGAAATTACTCTAATTGCTATGAATAATAGTATCATGGCTTTAACAAACATATTTGAAATAATGGTAATACCACCAATAAAACCTTTCTTTACTTACAGAAAACAATATTATACCTGTGGCAATTCAGACCGGATGTAACGTTGACGTTTGGATCTTGGAACACTGATTCCACGGGACTGTGACAAAGTTGAAACATATCAATCTCCATTAGATCAAAGCATTTTAAAATCTCCTTGATTTGGAAAGTAGAAATCGTAAAGAGACATTTTTTGATATATTTACAAATAAAAAGAGGAAAATACCATACCATTTCATTTTAAAAAATCAAAAAACCAACCTTTGTTGATAGAATCAACAAACTTTGTCTCCAGGAAATTCGTAGGAGCATTGACCATACCCTCCAGGACCAGGGAACCACAAAAGTAATTAAAAAAAAAAAAAAATAAGGAAAGTAAACTTAAACAGAAACCACCACATTGCCGACTGAAGGGATGGGAGGGCAGTCCAACGTTTAGGAGCAGGCTCTGGTTGTAAGGAAGAGAACGCACAACTCTCCAGGGGACGAGAACCTACAAAATCTCTCTACTTATTCAATACCAAGTGAATTATCAACTCCTAATCCAACTACGCCTATTGGCCCTGATCCAGTTATGATAACTCACCATATGCAATGTATTGCGACGCATAGAGAAAACAAGAGCTTTTAATTTTGAAAACTTCACCACACTCGAACAGAGAAGATTCCACTCATCACTAGACTGGGAGAGGTCCACTCATTACCCTGAATATACCCCTCTTAAGGCTAAGGGGAGCCATAGGAATGTAAATGGGTCTAGGAGTGGGAGCTTTAGCGCCCAGAGAGAAGAGCATACATCCTATGAAGAAAATATAAGACTAAGCTCTTATCTTATGTTTAAAAAAAGGAAAGGCTTGATTCAGGGTAGGGGACAGCAAAAACATGATCAACGTTGCTTATACCTACATATAAAGGATAGGCAGAGGTGAGACCCATATCCCAACAGAACATATGTTCTATCACTTATGGAAGTCCTGGGCCTAGGCGCAATTCAGTTTAGGGATATAACCCAGATATAGATATAACCCACAATTTGTTGATCAAAATGTCCTAGACAAAGTAAAGCTGGTAGTTCCATCAACACTTTTCAGGGAAGCCTTATCAGAGACAAAACATCATTTTAAGCAGCGAGGATTTAGATTGGAGAAGGAATAACTGTGATCCTAACCGTAAACATTCATATTCACAGAGGTTAATATCCCCAACTATGGAACCTCATTTGGGGTATTTACCTTCGCACGTTTCTTGCCAAGGAGATCAGGGAAATACATTGAGATAAGTTGTTATTGCACATACCACAAAAATCGGGGATCAAGCTGATTGGTCATGATTACAAGGTGCCTTAGGGAAGGACAGTAATATCTTGCTTAAGTAATGTCTAAACAACTACTACAAAACACAATATATGACTTGCCTCATGGAACACTAGAGACTTTTCTCATTTACTTTTGCATATAAACACCACACTATTATCTTATTTCATGAAATTTGGCTTCTTGATCCGCCAGTATCGGAAATCATGCGATTTCAGCCATTAAAGTTAAAAAAAAAAAAGGAGGCCTTCAGCCAGTTTACTGACTGCATGTAAATTAGATACTGGATTAACCCTGGAACCTTGGGTGGCACCTAATGCATTTATCCAACTGACGAGACTGTATGGTCCTAAGACAAAGGTCTGCCCCTTGAAGCAGCATGCTGTGCTGAAGCCATACTGGAATCTGCAAGCTATTGTGAATGACGAGTTTATAGGGGCAGTGGAATCAATGTTGGATCTCTGTCAGGCTGATGATAACCTTGGCACTGTCATTATAGCGGGTGACCTGAACATCAAGTGTTTTCAGACTGGAGATACCTTAGTATCCCCCAGAGCACGACGATGGGTACACCTAATGAACAGCGGAGGTTTTATGATGTTGATTGGGCCCTTGAAGGAGATATTCTGCATCCAACCTGGAGGCACCTCTCTCAGATAGCAAAAATGTATTAAGTATTTGTTTCCATACACTCCTTGATGGCATTGAAAGGAGATATGTGTCGGTCCTAAACTTAATGGAAAACAAGCAGTACAGGCAGCACAGCACTTTTGCATAGGAAGCCTTCATTCCGATGGCAAATATGTAATCGGCTTCCCCAGATTGTGCCAGAATATTGATAATTGGGAGTGAACATAAGTACTAAAGATCACAATAGTCCCTTAAAAACTGGTGTTGAGGTGTAAGATGGAAACAATGGTGGCTCAAGCACCATTGTCCATAAAACAAATTCTCAGCTATTCCAGTGATGACCTTTTTATAAGCAAAAAGCAGTCCCTATAACAATCTATGGGGCATAGACAAAATTAGAGGAGCATAGACCCAATTGGGAGTAATTAGAGATACTGTATTGGAAAAGAGTATTACTACTTCCAAAAGGTTTTCCTATACAGATAATCTGCTTCGGTTTGGTCTTCCGTCTTTGAGAGGCATGGTAACTTGCCGTATTCTGGTACTGTATAGGAAATGTTTCATGAAGCACTATACTACCTGCTTGCTACCGGTTTTAGCTCAGATATTAACTATACAGACGGACAAATCCTTAGAATCTTGAGTAAAGGAATGTTTGGAAATGATGCTAAGGGCAGATTTTGACCTAGACTATTAAATATTCCGGAACGACCGAAAATGTTTTTTTTTAATTATGATTCGAGGAAGTCCTGCGAGGACTGTAATAAATATAAATTTACTATTGGTATGTTTGCTATTGAAGTGCTCCATCAAATTCCTATATACTTGCTGAAATGCCCAAAACCCTAGATATTCCAATATATTTTTAAGGCTACATTTTAATTTATGGATGATTTATGGATTACCAGAGGTTTTAGTAACCCATTCAAAATGGTGAAATGACTAAAAATCTTGTAGATTCTGTCAAGACAAGGACAAGCTTGAAACATTAAAACACATTGTCGCTTGTCCAAATCAACTGATACAAAATAGGCAATTTTTCCATAGACACTTCTTAGATTATAAATTGTTGACTAAGGATAAAATGTGGGACATCATTTTTAATGGTCAATTTGTCAATTTTAGATGCAGTGAATTATTTGCTGTTATTGAAGATCTTACCAAGTAAAAATGAAGAAGGGTTTTCTATTTGATGCTGGAACATTGTGAAAATAAATGGCTTTGTTTTTAGAAATTGGAGAAAGATTTATGAAATTATTTATGTATTCAATCTAATTGTATATATAATTGTCATTTTATGTAGTATAGAATATTGAAAGGTTGAACATTTTCAGCCAAACCATAAAAGTAAAAAATAATGTAAAACATGTCTCGAACATTTCCTGAAGTATTTCCTAGTTGCATTTTTCGTTGGAATGTTTTTAGACTTTTTCCCTTGACACAATCTTCCATTCTTAATCTTCTGGACCAACGTCTTTCCCAGAGGCTCAACATTTGTACCTGCTTTCGAGGCTATAGGAGGATTGCCAGCATCCTCCCCCGGAGCCAAAACCTGCAGCGATTCAGGCACATTTATTATGTCCAGTGAGTCACAGGAATTACTTGCACAACCCGGTTGCTCAGATTGTATGGATTGAGACAAACATGATGAGATCTGCAGTAAAGAAATGGCTTGAAGCAAGTGGCAGAGGTGGGGTGTAGGTGTATTAGAGTTTTCAAATCTAACTCAATTGCTGCATTATCCAATTATTTTAGGATCGAATTGAGCAGTATAATGTACACCTTTACCTCAGATTTTATATTCTTATATAAAGAAACTAACATCAAAAGTGCATAATTCAGCACCACCAGAGATTTTTGAGCACTGCCATCTATTTCCATATCTGTTTGCTTAAGTGGCGTAGTGCCTCATAAACTTACCAGGACGAGGAGCAGATATGAGAACAGAGAGCTATTATTGTTGTCACTGTCCTCTTCTGAAGGAATTGGAGGAGTGTTGTCACGGGTATCATTTGAAACACCTCCTTGCCCTTCAAGCCCTCTGCAACCTGTACTTTAGCACGTGGGTTGTAATCGATGGACCGATCCTTTCCCAGCGTATTACAAAAATACAAATTCTTTTTCCATTTTTTTTCATTTTTAGTCACCTGCCCAGCTTAGAAATCCCCACTGACAGGATGTTGATACCTAGTTCACTTATGCCCTCCCCCAGAAACACTGGGACAGGAAGGGCACAAGCCATCTTAAACATCTGTTCATTTAGCGGTACATTAGTCGACCGTGAGAGACTTTTTGATGCATACATGATGAAACACATCTGGTGGCGAAACTCACCAACGCTCTGCTGTCCTTATACAGTCTGTCACCTTCAGTCTGTGCCTATCTCCCACACTCAAACAAGACTCGTTATGCACTCTGCATGCGCCCCATGCCAACCATGGTGTTTTGTAGAGAATAGGTGTCCCAATAGAAGTGGTCCGCACAGAAAGATATAAAAACAAAGTAGCAAAATTCCAGGGAGTTAAACGGCACTCGTGCACTCCGCAGGCACTTGTTAAAGATCATTTTGGGCTATATTTTTTAGTATCTCATGGTGTTTTGGTAGAGTAGTATTTTTGTCTGCTCCTGGTAATATAGTGTGGTCAATTTATTGGGGTATCTTTTTAGTGGTGAGACTAACTTAAAAATGCTGCCAAATAATTATTTTACCAAGGGCACTAACGGTAAACAAGTACTGGACTTGGTACACCCTGAATAATCGGCTCATGTCCTCCTTTCATATCTTATGTATGATACCACATTATGCCTTTTTAACTATGTTTAATAATACAGTGATCTATTCAGAAACAAATAGCTGTACACGCACGCCTAGCACTTCTGAAAAATCAACTCCTAAAAATCTGTCTTAGATTTTACTACATGTGGTAATGTGAATAAGCACTTGCTGTAAAATAAGCTTACCACCTGTTGGACCTCAGTCTATGAGCTAACAATAACTTGGAGACCTAATAAGAATGCTGATCGTTTTTCTCTTTTGTGGCTTTATAAAATGTTAACATTCAGAAAATTGCCAGTTGCACTATACTGTACTCATTTTCAGTGGCTTATACTTGAAAATTGACAAAATGCATTTCATTAGAGAGCTTGTACACATAGCTTTTAGCTTTTTTAATAATAAGCTCCGGTTACACATTAGTTGCTGGTTGACATGCGCTCAGTCTGATGAGGGAACCTGTGATGTTTCTCTCACAATCCTTGGAAATTAGGAGACTGTTATCTTAAAAAAGCTCACTTCATAAATGGGACTCCATGTAAAATATAGATTGTGAATTACTTTAAAAAAAAACATATATATTTCTATCACACAACCTGTAAGCATTTCTCACATATATTACACACTCCTCAATTACTGTATAATTACATAAATCTGTTGGTGATAATCCCTGATTCAGCTCGGACAGGATAGGACAGGAGAATTCTTATCATGTCGACTCCCTTTCTGCCTGGAATGAACGAGTCAGCCTTTCAACTTCCCGAAGTCAGCCAGAGATAAGGGCCCTGTAGTCAGCTCTCTCTCTCTCTGCCAGTCCTTCTGTTACCTTCGCCAGTGAGTGAATGACCCAGCCCTCTCTGCCTCAAGCCTTTTTTCAAACTCATGTGTCATTCAAAGAGAACCTCCCCTTGACAAAACAACCCCTTAAATAGCACACGATTTCCTTTGTGCCTTTTGACGGAGATTCAAACTGCAGCGGAGAAGAGAAAAATGTTACATTCATCCGGCGCTGTTTCCTCCTTTTTCATGAATGAACGATTGAGTATAGGGAAATACTTTTCCCTATTTTGAATTTCAACAAGGTAGCTCTGCATTTCATCTTCCACAGTTTAGCAAAGGTCTGAATTTTAACTCGGACCAATGGTGTGAGACTCGTGTGAGCCTCAAGCTGTGTCTAATAGATGTCAGTATTATAATGCAAAAAGCACAAGCCAGCCAATTTGAATTTGACCCTGCACAGCAGGCTTTATCATTTGCACCACACTACAGCAATGGACTAAATGCAATGACAATAAAATAACACACTAATTCTACTAACATTCCAGGACCCAATAACATATTCCCCTACCTCCCCTACTAATATTCAATGCAATTTAGGCCATTGCTTATGTGTGTAAAACATTGGTGCATAGGGGCAAAGTGGCCCATTTAATAAAATGGAAAGATATTTGAACTGCGGAAAGCCAACTGGAAATGTAGAATTAGATTTGTACTCTGGTGAATAGGTGACCGGTTTGAGATGCAAGTTGATTTATTCAAACTGACTCCATTGTTCATTTATGAAAAAGGAGGAAACGGCCCAGGATGAATGTCACATTTTTCTCTTCTGTGCTGCAGTTTGAATCTCTGTCAAAGGCGCAAAGGAAATCGCGTGCTTTCTAATGGGTTGTTTTGTCAAGGGGAGGTTCTCTTTGAATGACACATGAGTTTGAAAAAAAGGCTTGAGGTAGAGAGGGCTGGGTTATTCACTCACTGACTGGTGACGGTAGCAGAAGGACTGGCAGAGAGAGAAAGCTGACTACAGCGCTATTAACTCTTGCTGTCTTGATGGAGTTTAAACGCTGACTCGTTCCTTCCAGGCAGAAAGGGAGAGGACGTGATCAGAATTCTCCTGTCCTATCCTCTCCAAGCTGAGTCAGGGAATATCGCCAACAGATTTAGTAATTATACAGTAATTGAGGAGTGTGTAATATACGTGAGAAATGCTTACAGGTTGTGTGATAGAAATATACGTTTTTTTTTTAAAAAAGTAATTAACAATCTATATTTTACATGGACTCCCATTTATGAAGTGAACTTTTGTTAAGATGACAGTCTCCTAACTGCCAAGGATTGTGAGAGAAACATTCAAGGTTCCCTCATTAGACCGTGCGCTGGCCAGCCAGCAACACATGTGTAACTGAAGCTTATTATGAGAAAAGCTATTTAATGTGTGCAATCTCTCATGAAATGTATTTTATCCATGTTCAAGTATAAGCCACTGTAAAGGAGTACAGTATAATGCAACTGTTTGGTCATTTTCTGAATTTTAACATTTCATAAAGCCACAAAAGAGGAAAATGTATTGGATTTGCATTCTTTTTAGCTGTCTTAGTTATTGTTTATAGAGGTCCAACAGGTCGTAAGCCTATATTACCGCAGGTGGTAATTCACATTACCACATGTAGTAAAATGTAAGATAAATAATTTTTTTCTGGCTTTATAAAATGTAAAAATTCAGAAAATTACTATACAGTTGACACTAAAAGAGGTCTGCTCAGAGACACAAAAACAAAGTAGTGACATTCCAAGCAATCCGTACAGCACTCATTGTGCACTCTGTCTGGAATCAGAATATTATGTTCCCATTTGTACTTTTTGGGTTTGATTCAAAATAAAATAACACTTCAGCGAATCTTTAGACATCCGAGAAACCTTGTCTAATCATGAAATAAGAATATCAAAATCAACTAAACGCTGCCGATAGGTTTAGCATTACGAGCATGCCAATATCACCTTAATTGTCTGACCCCAAAAATGAAAACCCACAGAGCCCCAAGAGCTGTTTCAATGCCATGACAGGGCCTGCAACCACACTGGAATGTGCCAATAATACCATGTTATTCAGGAAGGTTTTAGAGTTGTGAAGTGACTCTCTTCTCAAGGATCATAACAGGCCTGCAATAGGGCATAAATTAGAGAGCAAGTTAACGTCAAATGAGGCTTTTATTTGAGCCAAGGAGTTGGGATCTTTTGGGATCCTTTGGCACAATACCTTGCACCAAGGAAACCTTGAAAAAGGCAGTCATAAAATCACACCGTAAGTGGGGCATGCTGTTTGGCAAGACATGTCGGAATATGATCATAATTGTTTATGGGTTTTATTTTAAAAATGTAAATGCTTACTTCCTCAGGGGTAACCGAGGTAAAGATGAATTCTGGTGATGTCAGTACGGTGCCTGTCATGAAGTTGGAATCTGGCATATAGGACTGAAAGGTGGGGAGTTGAGAGTCCATATTCAATCGAATAGAGTTAATTTTCTTCATGAAGAACTCAATAAAATCATTTGCCAATTCAAGAGAGGGTAATGGGCTGGGTGAAATTAACGGGGGTTAACTAAGTTATTTATTAATTTAAAAAGTTAATTCAGTCTATTATTGGCAATGTCTATCTGGTTTTGAATTAAAAAGGACTCGGCTGATAGAATGCCCTTTTTATATTGGTTCAATGCTTCTTTTTTTTATTTTTATTGTATTTGGTAAGATTACAAACCTTTACAATTTACACAAGATTTTGAGCATATATTTACAACAATATAAAAAACATGTTTCTGATTCCTAGCAAATAAACACAATTCTTTTTGCTACAATTCATATGTGATAGGTCACATTTCCTTATTATTTTAAAAAATAATCATTGATATGACAAAACTAAAAGTGAACTTATTCAGATCATAAAATCCTTATTAACCTTAATAGTTTAGTAATTTCATACTATGTACATAAGATTCATATCCTTTAATTTCTTGTCAATTTCACACAGTAACATAATCAAGTTCATAGTCATTTTGGTACTATTGCCTATCATACACCTAGACCAGAGGGTCATTCTCGCCAGCAAAGAGGGATCAAAGTAAGATCCAAAAATACTAAATCTCTTTGTCTCGAAATAGTCACAGAAAACAACCAGATGTTGTAGAGATTCAACCACAGTAACCTTCTGACAGAATCTACAAGCACCAGAATTAGTTGATTCCCTACATCTTCCCCATTGGGCTAATCTTTCATTTGTAGGGAATTGGTTCAGTCTGAAGCGGAGGTATAGATTTGTACCAGAAGCTGATGGAAATTATATAAGATATCTCGGACAAGTACCCCTTTTCCTTCTAGTCTGAGCATAATCCTGATACATGAGATACCTACTTATTCTTTCCGATTGACAACACCAATAATATAACTGCATTTTCCATTTGCAGCTAGGTAAACCCAAAATTAGATGTTCCTCTGGGATCAGTGTAGCGGACATAATATCCTTCATTTTTTCCACAAATGCTGATATGGACGGAGGATGTTTAAGCAGCACCTGATTGCTTACATCTTCATAAAGACTATTGGCTGGTGGATTTAGGTACTTAACATAATTAAGCATCCGCCAATGCCATTTTACAGATAGAGGAAGGAGTCCTATTTCATGTCTTATGATATCATTTGGAATTGAGGCGGCCAAACCCATTACTTGCTTCCATATGCCACCTTGTAATGAATCAAGAACATCTTCAATTTCATAAAGACATATATCAAGAAAATATAGAATGCATGGTTCCACTTTGAGTAGATAAAATTGTAAAACAGGTAATATGGAATAGCCGCAATATTTTCTCATGAGAATTTTCATCTGAGAGATTAGAGGCCTAGCTTTTTCATACAGTTTGTTTTTCCACCATTGCAATGAGTACATATCAGACAATGTATAACCAAGATATTTAGTAGATTTTACTACCTCAATAGGAATGCCATCCATAGACCAGTTAAACCGATATGCCTTTTTTTCCCCGTCTGTGAAAACCAGTATGTTAGATTTAGATTGATTCACTTTCAGATTATCCTCTGATGCATATCAAATAATAATAAATCATCGGCAAAGCCCATGTAATTGAGTTTCAGCACCCCCAGATTCACAGGGAAATTGATGACCTCTGTCCAACAATCCTCAATATCGCAGATGTATAGATTAAATAATACAGCTGCAAGAGTGCACCCTTGTTTAAGTCCAATGTTAGTTGGTATAACGTCAGTGGTAGCGCCTGTTCAATTTAGTCTGACCTTATAATAAGTCGAGGTATGCAGAAGGGCAATTAGCGACACCAGGTACGAGGGGAATCCCATGTTTAGCATTTTTCTCCACAGTATTTCCTCACCACTGAGTCAAAAGCTGCACTCAGGTCGAGAGAAGCCATATAGACTGCACCTGTGTGATGTTTAGTGTTCCATCGAATGTGGGAAATAATTGTAGCATTTAGGGAGCACCCCATTGAGCGACGAAAACCGGTTTGGTATTTTGATAGGGTAGCATTAACATACATGTACTCCAGGAGCTCCTCTAAGATAAGATGACAAAATACTTTTGAGGAGGCATCCGTGAGGGCAATCGGCCTAAAGTTATTTGGATCATTAATAGGGCCCTTTTTATAGATTGGAATGATCGTAGCGGCACACCATGACTGGGGTAAGGATTGAGTAACAAATACCATATCAATTTTATATTTTATAATACTAGCCCAGAACATTATATCTGATTTTAAAAGGCATGCTGGAATTCCATCAGGGCCAACCGCTCTAAAATGCATTTAATTTCATGGTTGCCCTTTCAACATCATTAAGGGACCAAGGATTGCTGGCTAACCACACAATTGAGGGAGGAAATATTTTTTTTTCCGCAATATCAGTAGGCAATGTAAATTTTGACTTGTGTGATCCTCCCATACAGAACCCGCAATTGCATTTTCCTTTAGGCCAGTCTTTTCATGATTTATAGATCTTAATATAGCCCAAATGTTACGTGTATCACATTTCAGCAGATAATACATCATATTTTGGTTGTCAATCATGTATTGATTAACTTTAAGACTCTTCAGTGAATTTTTGTATGCCTGTAAAATGCTGGATTTTGAGACCTCATAGGAGTCCCTGTCAGTAACATTTTTTGCAAGATTTCTAAGATTAGCATTTTTTACTTTCTTTAGATTAGATATCTCAATATTAAATGTATGCTTATGTATTTTATCAATGCTGACAGGAGCCATCTTCTTAACCAAGGCCAATACATGAAAGTTAGTTCGCTTGGTTATAAGTGCATCCATATAGGGTGCATCCATGTTTTCACGGGACAGATTATCCATGATTATAGCATCATTTTTCATCCGCCAGATAAGCTCATGACATGTGGATGTAGACCATCTGTCTGACAGACCCGGTCTGTCCGTATCCACAAGAGTAAGAACGGGACAGGTAGTATAATCCCATTCACCAAATTCAAGTTTAATTGAAATAGCACAATGATCTCCAAAACCCAAATCTTCAATTGTAATCGGATCGCAGAGGTGATACAATGAAGATGACAAAAAAAATTATCAATGTGGGAGAATAACCCTCCTCGAGACCATGTATACGGGGATGTTTGATCACCGACTTCGATCACCTGCATATCCCAGTTTAGAAAAAAATGTACCCATTTTTTACCATTCCTGACCGTTAGAGCAGATGGTGACACATTTTGTCCAGCTTTTTGACCTTTATATAAACAGGATGAATTAAAGTCTCCAAGCAAAAACAAAGAGGTGATGGCTGGAAGGTTTAGAATGAATCTTAACCACTGGCATTGCTCTGGGCAACCCTCCAGACCACCGTTCTTCGCCTGCCAAGCCATTACAGAAGGGGAAAGACCATATGCAAATCAGGCTTGGCCCCACCCCAAAAGGGGCAGTCCAGCCCGAACTGCTAGGCCATATCCCTTCTGCACGAGACCACAAGCATCCCCAAACATGTTTCGCCTCCATTATTTAATTAAAGTCTCCTCCAGCTAAGACACCAATATTCGCATGTCGGCCAAGCACTTCCTCCAAAATAGAATCAATCAAACTTTCCAACTCATTGTATGTAGTAGTAACCCTATTCCAATAAATACATAGAATAAGAATTGGTCTCGCGTGATCTGAGGCTGATGATAGCTCGACAGCAATCACAGCATCATCATTGAATACCATTTTTGAACTAAGCTTACAGGAGTTATTGATAAGAATGGCCAAACCTCCTGAAGGCCTCCCCAAATTCCCCCTTTTAGCAGATTGAGAGTGGCATACAAAGCCTTCAACATTAAAATGCGACATATGCATGGTCTCCTGTAATAAAATGACATCCAGATGACATGTATCTTTCGCTGTGTCCCACCATCTGAAGAAATTAGCCAGGCCACAGCTGTTCCATGAGCGACACAGGATATTAAACTCATTACAGATTTGATTAGGGGGGGTAGCATAGTTATTTTCGAGACAGCATTAGAGAGAGTGCTATTCAAACCATTTAAGCCATTCAAAGTGGCAGTCAATGCCATTAATTGTTTGATCAAATTGTCATTAGAAAGCATTGATACACGCATTGCTCCGTTTGCTCGGTCGTCAACAACCTTCCTGATTGGCATTTCAAGAAATGTTTTAGCTTCCAAATCGGTTTGAAACAGGCTGGGTAACAAGCCAACATACTTAAAGTTTGCCCTTTGCTCCCATACCAGTTTCATAATCAGCAATGAGTGAAATCCGCAAATCATTCTATTGTGACATGGGGTTATGTCTCACCCAATCAATATCATCCAAACACAGCGTTCTCAACGGTGGTATAGAATGGAATGCTTTTAATAAGGAGGAGCGGTTTAGATTGATTTTACCATTGATATTCGTGTCGTTTTCCCATCCCAGGATGAGTGGCATCTCGGGTGTGATTAGGATTTCCCTTTTTTCCATTTGGTTCACATCAACATTTTGGGTCTCAAGTACTGCCCCCTCACTAGCCGCTAGATCAGGAGATGATTTAGGCAACACTTCCCCTGCCGTTATAGGCGGGGTTACATTATATTTAGAATCTGCAATATTTGAGGCCACTTTGTTATTGAGACTGGGCAGAGTTCTGTGTGTACTAGGTACCACACATTGTTCATCTTTGCCCAGAAACCCCATCATCCAGGGTTCACCCAACTCATTCTGTGAATTTAAGCTCTGCTTGACTGGCAAATGCTCATTAGGGAGCTTTATATTTTTTTTCACAGAAGTGGTTTTGTGGACCATAGGATAGAATTGTGAAGATTGAGAGGTAGCCATCACCACATCCGATGCCTGCAGTCATTTCTTTTTAGAATTTTTATTGGGAATACTTAGATCAGGGACCATCGCTTTTTTGGAAATTAAACTGGAGTTGTTATGGCCCTTTACTGCAACAGCCGTACCATCAGGTTTATGATCTAGATGAACTCTCGATTCCTCATTTAATTGGGATAAATCAATGACCCCCTCTTCGCTATGAGTACCAGGAAATTCCTGCGAGGGGCGTCTTGATTAGATTTTATAGTCTCATTCACCATTTTCTTTTTTTTTGTGGCATTGGCTTTGGCCCTTCTTTTCTGAGCTCTCATGGCTAGTCTTTTTTCTCTTCTTGTCAGTACAACTATAGATTTCTCTTGGTCATCGGCCTCTCTTACAGCCTGTAACTGTAAGCCCTCTCTCACAACACAATCATCAGTAAGGTCAATTAAGTCCATCAAGGGAGAGGGGCTATCTGGACTCTTATTATTAGATGAAACCTGACTTGGAGGAACTTCAGACCCCATATGTTTCAAGGACCCACAAAGATCCTTAAGGTCGTTCAAATCATGTTCAAGTTTTTGCATTGAAGTAGCCATGTTTATGGGCCCCGCCTCAATCTGGGGAAAAGGATCCGTCTGACAATGTATAGTTTGCATCACTTTCACGGTGGTAACCTCTGCAAAGGTTTTCTTCTCCCTACCCGATAAGTCAGGCTCACTGTGGGATTGAGTTGTTCTATCCGCCCAGGTTTTCTCTGTGCAAGACTTCCCTGTTAGGGTGGCAACTGCTTCACACGTGAACAATAGTCCCTCAATTCGATTTGTTTTGTTCACGAGTTCTTCAATTGATCTTCTCAAAAGACCAATCTCACAGTGAGACCATTCATGTCCTTTATCAAGTAGGTCTAGGATTCTCGCTATTACAGGGAAGTCAGTGTTTAGTGATTGCCCTTCTAGTAAATCTGATTGAACCACAGGGGACGGAAAATCCTTGTCTTTATCATTTGAGGTCGACTGGAACTCCTGTATATCGAGTTTCATTCGAGCATCAATGACCGATTGGGGACTGTTCGTTTTTAAGGAGCTCATTTTAGGTTTTTCTATATGGTAATCTGATGCAACATTAGGTTCCCATTGTACCATTGTATTTACGCCATCCTCTGATTTCAGATAGGGGAGTATTACCTTAGATTTTTTTTATTAACGGATTGCTAAACATGAATACATCTTCACGACCCATGGTTCTGGAATTCACTGGGGTCGAGGGGCTTAGCGAAAGCCGCACCCTTTTCCCCAGTTCAGCTTCGATGGCGGGACCCATCATAGAACAATCCATTACATTATCTTTCGACCCTTTAATTGATACAACAGATATGTCATTATTCATCTGTCTCCTAAGTTCCACAACAGGGTCATCATACGACTCATCCGAGTGCAGGATATCATTAAGGTCCTTTACGGCATATTTGGGTATTGAGTCGTATTTCACAAGGCTAATAGGGGAGGCATGTACCTGTGCAGTTATCAAATTTTTTGGGATTATTCCCATTTCATTTAGAATCCTATCTTTGTGATCTACTGGTATATCGAAGTCTTTTTTATCAGCCTCGTCCACCATCTCACTATCTAAATATAGTGGCAGCATATCATCATCCATAGTAGAGGACATGCATGCCCCATTAGCATGGATTGTCCCCGTGGGGCAGTGTGGGTCCTTTAGTTTCTTCAAACTCCTCAGACCAGTAGCCATAGTGAAAGAAAATTTGAAGTCTGCTGGTTATCATTAATTTAGGGAGTATATATAGGTAGTGACTTTATCAGTTCCAATTCGCAATAAGCACACACCTTCCCTACAACAAAAGGTCAAGCTAACATGGGGACCTTTGATGATGTATCATGTAATAGCACAATTCCCATCTATCACAGTCAGTTAACAGTTCTAAACGGACAGCACCAATACCTCTGTGAAGGATAAGAATCGCTATTTGGGCACCCCCCGAACCGCTGAACAGCCAAACAGCCACAGCACTTTCGGATGCGCGGGCACCGGAGTATATGTAGGAAAGGCCGGGATGCAGTGGGCGGATCAGAGGGCGGAGCTGGAGAAAAAAAGAAAAAAACACATTTTGGCACCTAATTCAAATAAAGAATAAGTTCAGAGCAGTAGCAAGCACAAGTCCAACAAGTCGTACTAAGTACGAAAAGTCTATATTTACTTGGGTGTTTCCACACTCCTCATGCTTCTTCTTGCCGACGGCTTCATTGCACGGCCTAAGGCAAAGATGAGTGCAGCAGTAACTATGCAGGTAGAGAGGCAGCGTTCCACAGCCAAACAGCCACAGCACTTCCCAGGCACTTCCGGATGCTTCTTTCAGCAGCCTGGTGGTCAAGAGGATGTGTAGATGAGAGCCAGGTCTTTTTCCTTTATTCAATACGTTCTTTAGGGCCCTTAGTGATTCAGTGTACCACGTATTAGTCTTGTTTTTTGACTTGCTCCTGGATTAAAGAAGAACATTCAAATCACAGACTTGATGTAGAATCGACATGTTGGAGTGAAAAGTCTTCACAATAAAAATGAGGGTTAAAAGAAATCAGTCTGGATGATATTTGCATGCCTGTAATCATGTTAAGGTTTTGCTATGCAAATAATATCAGTGGACTGGGAAACTTTGTGTTGTCTTGCGTGATCTGTCTGAATACAGAAGGTTATGATGTGATGATCAGACCACACAACTGGGATAGTGTGCTGATAGGATATAGTTTGACCTTTTTAAACAATGTTAAATCTAAACCGTGACCACATTTATGAGAGGTAGAGGTCATAAGCAAGGAAAGATTGTGGGACTGGAGAATTTCATTCATTAAGTTTGACGCAGTTTGGGTCATCAAGGATGTCGCATCGAACTTCCAAAAATAAACAAGTTAGAGTAATGAAGGGCGCATCTAATTTTTGAGACTCAATAAGGTCATTAAGTGCGGCTGCATTCCGATCTTGCATTAATAAGGCCAGCACACAAGCATGGCTTTGATGGATACATAGCTTGGTGTTCATGGACTGCAGTTTCCTTAATTTTATAGATACCAGGATATTTACGTTTATAAAGGGCACGCAAGGTAATGGAACTGTGTCCATTATTTAATTCCAGAAGCTTGGTTTTTGTATATTTAAACATAGCACTTAATGATATACAATAATGGATATGTTAAATGCAAGTAAACAAGACAACGAAACGCACACGATAACCGCAGAGAAATTAGCATGGTATCGCCTGCTTGTCCACCTCCTCTGTAGTGTATCCCAATTTGAGGCTAATATCCCAACCAAGAACCGCCGAGGTAGACTCAATCCTGTGCTCTAGCACCTTGAAGCCTCTATCGTGCTAGAGGGTAAAATACTGCCTTAATCTCAAGAAGTAAAGCAGGGCAAATAAACACTCATCACATCGACTCATGCAAGATCACACTGTCTTATCATTCATTTTGAGCTTATATAATGTTAGATGCGTCATCCTATGTGGCAAACAGAAGAAACTTATCTGGAGGTGTTATTGGATTAGCTGATCGTATCTACTTATACAAAATGTGTGTTAGTCTCTCATTGGTGGTCTCTTTTCTTTGAGGCACACACTAAACTCGGGGTGGAGGGTACTCATCATAGCAGAAAATGTGGCAGCAAAATAATATTTTTCAACATTGTATGTAAAATTGCACTGCAGGCAATTCTAATTAGTAGGCAACCCAAATCCAACCATGGGCATTCAGCTTGTTAGCAGCACGTACATGGAAATGAAACCCAGGTGCTTGGCGATGCATCAGCTCTCCCCTTGATTCCCAATTAGGCAGCCCTCTCATCGGCAGGCCTCATGCCAGTGAATGCTGGTTCCTAATGAATAATCCTTATTTGCGATCTCATCACATGCTGCAAGACCATCTATTTGATCATTTCCACAGTGCATTCAACACCATGTGATTCAATTATGCTGGGTGCAGTTATCCTTTTAGCCTTTGGAGACTTGCTCACTCTATCCCATATTGACTTTATTCTCTTTTAATGTTACAATATTTGGCACAAGTAAATGTTCTTGTTCCCTCCTAATCGTTAGGAAATATGTCCTTGCACATGGTCTACCTTTGTGCTTTTCCCTTAATCTGTCGAAATATCATCCTTGATTCAAAGCTAATGTCCTCTATCTCGCAAGGAAAACAGCTTTTTCATCATCTATCCATGTTAAGATTCTGGGATCGTATTTTGAGGTGGTTGTGTTGATTGACATACACTGTTCATATTGTTCTTATGGTAGTCCTAAACATTGAATATTACCTCTTATAAGCAAGCTTCTATGTATTTTCTCTACCTTGCTTTTCAGCATATTTACAGTTATTGACCAGTGTGTCACTTAATTCTTCTTTGTATTGTTAAACACTGCATCATGGAGTACATGTTTCTCTTAGTGCTGCAATCACATCATCATTCTTAAGTGTTGTCATTTTGTTTCAACATAGGGTCATATCTTCTTTAGGACACTTGCTGCCATTAGAATTTGCTTAACGTACATCCATGTCGTGCATCATTTGATCCATGGCTGCATTTTGACAGCTCGGTAAGGGAGGTCCTTCTTGGTAGTTTTCTTCAACTATGTCAACATGAGGTTATCTTCTGAATGCTACCTCGGTGCAGATCGTCTTTCATATAGTCAACGGGGTATGGACATATTGCATAAACTTGTGCATGAGTTCCCATTTGTAACTCCTAGTCTGTCATTCCAATAGGACGGGGATGACGGGGCAGTGACTAAAATGCGCACACCTGCTCCTCTACTATGCTATGAACGCACGGATGACAAGAAACTGAAGAGAAAGCTTGAACAAGAAAGATGTGCAGGTGTCACAAATTGACTTCTGCCCTGCAGGAGTATAAAGATGAGTACAAGAATTTGTAGAGGCTAAAATTCCCACTCATCTCTCAAACCTCTACAAACCAAGAGCCAACACAATGATAAAGGTAAAACAGGCCCTTTGCTCCTTTGACAGGGGTACCCCCAGCTATTCAATGTGTAGCTAGAGAAGGAGAGGATGAACTATCCCAGATCTACAACCCTTTTCCATGTTTGATTGATAACCCCCTTTATTCATGAAGTTGGTGTCTCGGGTTCACAGATAACGTGTCTTCTCAGTTACTGAGGTAGGTGCTCTCAGGTCATAATATTCACTGTTCTCCCTTGTTGCTTCAAGTTTCATGGAATGTTTGGACGAGCTATTTAAGAAACTCTTTACTCTCTCCCAGACATTTGTTAACTCATGTTACCTGTATTTGGGCCATGATGCTTCCCCGGGGTCGGTAGGATTTCGGATGATGCAATCATCCTTCTCTTTTTGGGCAGAGGGGTGCCGATTCTTGCAGCCTCACCCTGCTTATTGTTCTGATAACGATAGTGTCTTCGACTGCCCTTCTCATGTAGGTCCGGCACCACCAAAACTCTGTAGTTGTCCCCGCCCGGCCCATTCTACTTTCTCTGTCGCAAGCCTGGGCTAGGGGTCTCGGCATAGTTGTCAGACCCGACAGTTAACCTACTACAAGTCACGCCCCTGCTGTACACTCTGTCTTTCCGTTGGGCACTCTGCCGAAATGCCAGCCGTTCATCATTGCGGTTTCATTTTTACCTGCTGGCTACTAAGTGTAATTCTGAAAAGGTTTGGCATTCTGTCTTTGTACAGAATGTGTGCTCCAGTCTCTGCTTCTACTCCCCCCCTCCCCCAACACCAGAGCAGCCTGCTGGGCGTCCTTGTGCGCTCTACAGAACCACACCCTCACACCCCTTTCACAGGCGTCCTGTTCTACCTTCTGCAATATGCTCTGCCTTCATTGGCAAACCCTTCTTTCTTTTTCAGTCTCTCAACCTCTGCCTTCTCCTTGGGCTCTGTTCTCATCCATGAGTCGGTCACTCCAGTCTCAACTCGCTCTTCCTCTTAGTTTTCCTCCTCTTCATTATTTCTCAATCTCTCTAGTAGTCTCCTCTGTATCTTTCTTGGTACTCTTCCACCTTCATTTGTTTCTGATGCCCTGATATAGTAGGGCTCACCCTGGCGTACCGTCCATTTCATTAACTACAGCTGGACTGGTATTTATTCCAGTCGCTTGTAGCATTCTTAAAAGCGTATTCGTCTCAGTACCCAACTGTCAGGCGGTTCACAGTAACGCATGGTTTAGTGATGAGCTTAGAACCTGAACCTTGTGGGTCTATCATCAGCCCACCAGGTTGGGATTTAAGGGGGTTGTGCCTCCCAGTCATGTCCTTATCCCTAGGAGAGGAGTATCTCTCAATGAGATCCTCCTGCATGTTACCACTCAGTGGGACTATTGGTTAGCAGCCCCACCTCCCTAGACTCTTGGAGAGGTCTTCTCACCTCGTGGGAAGTGAAATAATCTGAAGGATTGTCACAGCTGGAAGAGAGGCAGGCTTAAGGTCCAGCAGCAGTGTTCAGCTCCAATGGTCCCTGGGAATGGTTAAGAGACATATCTTGATTCTGCCTTTGGAACCCCTGCCTACAACCCACAACTGGAGGACTTTAGAAAGGACTGCATTCTCAGCAGGGTCCAACACAATCTTCAGGATAGTTCAAGATGAGTACAGTTGGCTCAAAGGAGTGGTGGGAGACACCTTCTTTTATACTCAAAGGTCCCCAGGTGTTTGGACTAAAGCTAGCCTGGTTTAGGGGTCTAGTCTAATCCCTGCTCTTGAAATGTGTGTACTTTGCTCTTATGATGTCACAACCAAAGTGCTTTTCTCCAGAGGAAGTGGAGGGGACAGGAAAGAGAGGCAGAGAGAATCAAGATTGCAAAACCCTCCCAAATGGTACAGATGCCTCTGGCTATCCTAAATCTGCCCCTCCCCTTCTCAATAGGACCAAAGTCCTTTAGAAAGACAGCACCCTGGTGTGAGGCCTGACTTTCTGTCAATGGGTGTGTCTTTTGGTTTCTACTCTCAGGCCAGGTTCCTGTGGAGTTGCTGTTCCAAGGATAAGGGTGGTACCTGCCCTTACCCCCCAGGCTACTTTCCTGCAAGTAGGGGAAGAGTCTGGCATGTAGGGGGGAATACTTGTAACCCTTCCAAATCTAAACTGGGCCGACAGGGCTGACAACGTAGGTTATCAAGTTAATGTGGCTGGGATATTTCCAAGATGCTGGCCACCATACCCTAACTCATTTATGTCTTAGATTTACAGTTGTATGTGCCACCCGGACAACATCTTCAAAGTTAAGTTGTTTTTGGAACAGGGGTGCATATTTTAAATGCAGCCTGTGTTGCTTGGCTGTCCTTGCAGCTGTAAAAAGGGCATCTCACTTCAGGACCTGCTCTGTGCCACTGGTAGAACAGGGTCTGCAAATCTAGATGCTGATGCAGCAAGTCACAAGTACACACTATGCCCTGGCATTGAGCATAAGAAAAGGGAATCCAAGATTCATATAAGCATCAGATTGTACTGCATATTAGCTGCATCCCAATGTGAAAAGGGTCCAAAATATTTGTAATCTCAACAATTTTAGCCATTCTGTCTCATGTTATTTCTTCCTCCTACCCATCCCCATCTTGTTTTCCTTATCATTTCATTCATTGCAATGCGTCCATTAGAACTGAACACCATCAATTCCTGTCATCAAGAAATGACAATACTCTCGCCCAAGCTTCTTCACCGTTTGCCCTCGTAACAGTGATCTCCATCGGTTTAGTCATTTTCAACTCTCCCAACTAATGTCGGGAACTAAATCATAATTATCTGAAGCCATGGTACCTCAAAGATTAACTTAAAATGGTCCCTAGTAATATTTCCAGGCTCTAAACCCACGACAAAAGTAATGAAAGTACAATTTACAAAAATGATTAGCCTTGAAAGGTCAATTAAGGTTATCAGTGTGTCAAAATCACAAGGCTCCATAGGGATACCTAAACAACAAATACACATATGAATGTCTGTCGTGCACTCTAGGTTTCAATGCTCTTTTAATGCTCTTTGTTGGGGTGACTGCAAGATCCCGCCCCCCAGGTTCTTCAAGCCAGGCCAGACGCTTAATGTTGGGCACCACTTCTCAACACAGTTCAGCTTTGGCTGCAGAGGGGCCTTGAGGACCTCCCGGAAAAGGGCACAGGCTGTGTTTCTCGGGGGGCTCTTTTGGTTGTAAAGAATAGGTTGGGGGAAAAACAAGTGACCACCTGATGTGGTTCATAATAATTGTTAGCTGGGTTAGTGTTTTCCTAATCTAAATTTTTTGATGCTTTGCCTGGAAAGGTACATGTCATTTCCTTTGCCTATACGGAGGGCACTAAACCTATTAAATGTCTAAAGAATTTGCCAGAGGACTGACATTTGAGAAGGCAATGTAGTGTTGTAGTGTGACAGTGCACTTCACTTGGAATGATCTATACCCAATTGTAAACTTTCAGAGTTCTAGATCTTGCTTTCCAGAATTTGTCACCCATCACCTCCCTTTGGTTTCATTAGCATTCGATACTATGCTTTTATCTTGACTAAGTAGTCTTTTGTTTACCGCTTATGAGAACAAAACCTATCTCAGGTTTCAGGATGCTGCATCATGAAATACATTACTTCCCCAGAGACGAGCAAAGCATTTGCATAACGAATGCTATCTTCTATGTGCAATTGATGTGTTCAGCCGCAGCATTTTGCACTACAGTGGGCTGAATAAACCTCCTGCTTGCAAAGGCAATAGAACATGTTATCTGTATTTGGACAACACAACAAACAATAAACAATGAACATTACAATTGCTTGTAATTGCAACCCAATCATCACATTGTTTTAGCTGTTCTCCATATGTGATTCTTTGATACTGTGAAAAATGGCTTCCCAGCTTCACAGAGGGACACCATGGACCCACAAGAGTCTCTAATGGAGAATAGGCTTAACGAGAATGGGAAGAGTCATGTGACCTATGTCTGTTGAGTTATAAAGACACAGCATGACAAAATGCCTAAATAATGGGGGAAGATTTATTTGCTGGCAGGAGAGCATAAAAGATGTCGGTCCAGGATTAAGCCCGGAACTATAAGCTGAAAACATTTATGCCAAACCCATACCTAGCAGGGGTATGCAACCTCTTGCTCGCCAGATATTCTGAAAAACAACTCATCCCTAGCCATCAGTGGAAAGGTATCGGGGGAATTTTAGTCCAGACCATTTTGGCAGCAGACACCTACACTAAAGCTGGAGGGGAGAAGTATGTGCTAGGGTTCCATATGTTAATATCCCCACAACAAAAATATTGCCATATTTTTGTGCCGATATTAAGGCATGGAACCTGCGGGTGACACCCCTGCAACCCTTGTATTATTTTTAAAGCAGCGGGGGACACCCCCGCAACCCCTGCTCCTAAAAAATACAAAAAGTATCACCCCAAAAATATCACTTATGGCCGTTCCAGACGACTGTATGTACAGCGATATTTTTGGTTTGGATAAGAAGCAAGATTGGCCTAAAGTCTGGAAACTGCCAAGCACAATGCAACCTGAATGTTTGTTTATTTACAGAGACTGTGAAGTCAAAAAGTAAGCTGGGGTCCTGACAGTCAGTATAGCCAAAAAAGTGACAGGGGGGGGGGGAAATCATCTAATGAACTGTGAAACCAAGGACTGTGGGGAAGAGGTTGGGTGGAAGTAGGGAAATGTCCCCAATTCCTTACGAAGACTACCTCCGCATTTTGAATGAGCTGGCCCTGCCATCCTTCTTTAGAACATCCCAAATGGGGACAGAATTACTATAGTAAAATATTTCTCCATGACTTCACACAACCAAAGCCAACTTTCAAATGCAGCCGAGTAGTACCTCACTTCAATTTCAGATGCAAGAATCTGTGGCAGCATCCTCACTCGCATCGTTGACCACATTAGTTCTTAGATGAAGACCGGTTGTAGGTAACAAAGCCCCAGGTATGTCATGGGATTCGTTCTCCACCTCTTCTGAACATCTTTGATGAGAGATTTTAAATCACTACTTGTCTAGTGTCCTTTGTACAACAGGCAGCTGTAGTAATACTGGCCATGGTTCTTCTGATTTCCTCAAAGTTAACCAAAAGGACGGCATAGCTCTACACTGAGACAATCTAGGGCATATGGTGGAGTCTGTAGAATATGCATGTAATTCCAAGGAGTTAGTCACCTACACTAATTCTCAGTTTAAGAGAAATTGATCAGTAAATGCCTTCCGGCAGAAATTAAAACCTGCTCTGCTTTGTCAGAGCAGGGGAGGAGGCGCAGAGAATAACAGAAAAATTAGCAACTTCAGATTGAGGTTAAGTTTTACATATTGTATGGTGTGTGGCCCCACTGTTGGTTCGGACCATGGACGAGTAGGATGTTTAAATCGGGTGACATAAATCCGGCAGATTTTTCCACCCACCCCAAACCAGGCATGCACAATTTTCCTTTATTTAATAAAGTTCTTTTTTTTAACCTGGGATCCCTAATTTAATAACCAACCTCACCATTCTGTACAAGAAAAACACAGGATTGCACAGACAGTTTTCTTTATTAATAAACTAGTTTAATGAACAGGCCACCTTTTATGCACCTGTGTTCCTGCAATGGGCTGCATGTGAACTCTATTAATTAAGGGTGCCTGATCCTGATTACCATGACATGCTTGACCATCAAGCATCTTCTTTGTCCCAGTACGAAAGTGGTGAGAGTACGTGATGTCTATTGCTCTGTTGTTTCGTCCTCATCTCAGTACTAGAGTGAGGAAAGTTTGTAATGTACCTAACTCTGTTGTCTCTTCTTCATCTCAGTACTGCTAGGTACCCTAAGAAGGGAATGAAGGGTACTGCTCTATAATGACCCATAAAGATTGGGATGGGTTAGGCTGATCATCACAAGGATAAGGGGGGGGATAACATGTCTCGCCTAGAAGTACCTTACTACCAATACCCAAGGGCCCTCGGACCAGGTTATCCTTCCTCACTTGTCCACCCCCATGGTCCGTATCCAATAACTATAGCCTTACCCTGGCCACATGCGTAGAGGATCCAAGGGGAGTAGCAGTGAGAATGCCCTCAGGTTTCTCACACTTTACACTGCGTTCTTGGTTACAAAAACCTATGAGTTGAAGGCACTGGTTGGGGGAATTGTCTACATATAGGATACATATGGGTTAGTGTTTTCATTGGATTTAACTATCTGATGGCCCCACCCTTAAATTGATTCAAGTAAGAAACATCATCTTAGCAACAGATAATTGGCTAATGCAACAAATATACAGCAGACTCTTTTTGAGAGCTGTGATTGGTTTGGCATTGGTTTTACCAACCTTGGATATTTTGGCAGGTTATCAGCACATGAGCTAAAATAATTGTAGGTGAGTGACATCAGGGAGCTGCTTCTAATTGATAAGACACAATCCTTGATTTTCTAGGTGACGTGCCAGGCTGTCTAGCTTTGTATTTGACCTTGTCTAGCGACTGACGTTCTGGGAATATGTGGGAAGTTGAGGCAGGTGTCTATCAGTGTCTGGGG
Source organism: Ambystoma mexicanum (assembly GCF_040938575.1). Taxonomy (NCBI): domain Eukaryota; kingdom Metazoa; phylum Chordata; class Amphibia; order Caudata; family Ambystomatidae; genus Ambystoma; species Ambystoma mexicanum. The sequence goes on from NC_090939.1 coordinate 707,924,084, forward strand.
TTCATGAATGGACACTGTTCTTCAATTATAAATAACTTGTGAGGAGACCATGTTTTGAATGATTCTACTCTACTTTATTATGATTTTATATCAAATTAATACGAGTGCTATTACTTTCACCGGCCACTGGAGATTTGGTCGAGCTACTGCCCATGCAGTATTGATCTTCTAATCAATGCCAGGTGTCCATTAAATGGCTGTTGATTATATTACCTAATCTAAGAGAAATATGCCTAACGCATGTGAATTGTTACTTTGTTCTTCTCAGAGCCATCCAATCCTCCCTTTTTGCAGTAACCTTGGAGGGGGTTGTGTAGACACTGTCTGGCCTGCACAGGTCTGTTTTTTAGCTAATTACAGCACATTGAATCTCCCTGCAGCTTTGAGGCTTCTCCAAGGCTTCCCATTTGCTCTAACATGGCTTTGCTGTCCATTTTATTCAGAATGGCCACTCATTACTGTTGCGTTTCTAGGTTTAGCAAGCTTTATTTGTATCTTGTTTGTCTTGTGTTTCAGAAAATGCATTGATTATGTTATGTTACTCATGTCTATTGGTGCTGGTAATATTATTCTTGTCTAAATGCAAGTTTGACCTAGTGTCTGTGTTTCTTCCTGGTGAGTGCATATCTGTTTCATGTTCAGTGTATCTATGAATGTCAGTTTGGCAGTGATGTCACTTGCGCTCGACATCTTCAATTACAGCATGTTCATTTCTTCTAGAGTTGGCAGATTCATCTCTTCTATTTTTCCAGGATAAGGGTGTTAGGGTTGTCTTATTGAATATCGTCTCTCCTATTTGCAGTATAGCTGCAATAATCCCTCTAGTTTCTACGATATGGAGGCAGGGGAGCAGATGTGATGAATGACGTATTTATCTGCCTCTCGACAGGTTTATTTGAACAAAAGCCCCTGTCAGTTTTCTTATCCATGGGTCCTTGCTCTAAGAAGAAAAGGTAACAATCTTGGTTGTGCTTGTTAAAAACAGATGGTGGAGGGTCTGATCTGTTGACTGCACGCACCCACCTATGTACACATTACAAGGTCTGCAGTAGCGGCCGTGTAGTTATGGTTAAGGTGCTCAACTCAAGCTGCCCAAAAACTGCTCATCCTATATAACTTTGCTCCCTCAGGACGAATCCTTACCAAACTTTGCAAAAAAAGTATATGGCCTGCTCTGAGGGGCAAGTTTGGGGAGGTTTCGTCAAGGGGTGGGCAAAGTTATAGGCGGGGTCCCCAAACCTTTTTGTTTTTCCATAGACTCAATGGACATATTTATTTGCTCATGCCTACAGCCCAAACCACTGGATGGATTTTCACCAAATGGCAAGAGCGGCGCTTGGTCCCAAATGCGTGCTTTTTTAAAATTTGTTGTAAATCAGTACAGTAGTAGTAGGCAAAACGTATGCCCAAAAAACATTTGGGATATCTGGGTCCACTCCGCAGACCCATTACCCTGTTTGCTCTGCGACAGGACTCAGATTGGCACGGAGGGCGGTGCTTGCTGATTGGCTGGTGAAAAGCGTGATCTGTATCATATTTTTCCGAAATGCCCGCCATGTTCTATTTGTTGATAGCCTCCGCTGTCGGCGGATAGGGTGGTGGGAAACAGGGCTGGGATGGGTGGGGGAGTGAAAGATGGTTGATATCATGTATTTGTTTAGGTGGAAGAAGACCTGCAGGGCTCAGCAGTCCGCGGACAGGGCCTTGGGCAAGCGGCATTTCTGGTGAATGCAGGCAGACTTCATTAGAGTAGGGGAATGGAATGTAGATATGAGGATGTTTATATAGGTTAAAAATAGGCCATGCACCCAAGAATCTAGGCTCGGGCACAACTACTGCAGTATCATACGGCCATGCAACCAAGAATGTACTCGCAAGTTTTGCAGTAGGTAGTGTTTGGTGGGTAGTTGGAGAAACATGTTTGGGCTTATTTGTTGACTGCACGAGGGCTTCTTACAGTAGTGGAGTGGTGTCAGATTGATATGGTGATATTGCCATTGGTGAAAGAGGGCAAATTGAGTTCTGATTGTGGCCATTGGCCAGATTCTTGGGTGCATGGCCGAATTATGCTGTGGTGGAACAGTGACACAATACCATTGAAGTGGAAATGGTGCTTTTCTTTGATGTACCGTCGCAGGCACAGATTGTGTTTGTTGCACATGGTAATGCAGCAGAAATCTTTGCTTCTTTGTGAAAAACAGCATATATGTTAGGTAATGTACTGCACAATGTTGCATTGCACATAATGTCACATATTCATGTACTTTGTCGACCCTCATAATTAGTACATTTCCAGTACTATGCGGCAAACAACATTATTGTACATTTTGCAGAGTTGCTGTGTTTGGTTGCATAATCATTGGGTCTGTGGAAAAATCCATGCAGGATTAAAAACTGATCATAGTACATTTATTTGACATTAAGTGTCACACTGTTTGAAGTGTGCAGTACTTACAGGAATGTTTAAGGTGCAGGAATACATGGTTTTGCTGTTAACACTGCTGCAGTAGGAGGAATTGGTGTTGTGTTTTGCTTTTCGAAAGTGGTGGTGGTATGGTTGTAGTTGGATTCAAGTTACCGTATTCTAACTGTGCACAGTTTTACAGTTTTGCAGGGTATGTTTTGTAGCAGTTTCATTCCTGTTGGTGGATTTCAATCCTTTCACTATTGGAAAGTGATATTGCAGTATTATCGGTGCAGTTAGATGTCAGTTGGCATATTCATTGCAGTTGTATGGGCGCAGTTGGACAGCAGTTGGCATATTGTAACAGTTGATAGTTTTACAGGTTTTTGACAAAGTACTGATTACAAGGGTCTACAAACTTTAAAGTACTGTGGGTGAAACCATGTTAGTGCATGTTTTGCACAGTTGTCGTTTCGGTGTGCATTATCATTGGGTCATTGGGGAAACAATGGTATAGGATTAGCAAAAATGTACAACATGCACATCTGTTGCCATATTTAAACTGTTTTCCATTTCACAAACAGCATTGTAGCGCTATGGATGTATTCACATACCAGTTGGTGTTAAGTTTCTAATACTTTTACAGTTCGGAAGGGTATTTATTTTTAGCACTTACAAACCTGTTGGTGTCTATCGTGCAGTAGCTTATGCTAGTTTTAGAGGTTGGTGAGTACATTTAGGTTCAAGGAACTTTAAGTAGGCATTTGTTAGATTTGCTGGTAATCTATATTTCAGAGTAATGGAAGTATCATTGCATCCAAACCAACCACATTTTTTTAAATGTTTACAATATAGTGACCCGCACTGGTTGTGGCACCCATATGGTAGATTATGCCTACTGTTGTGAAGGTTTTCTTGTCAAGCGATAATTCACATGTGTGAAGCTATTAAGCTTGCAGTTGTTTTTGGTACCATCTGCATTGTATCTTAAAAGCATTACTATTATGTATTGGCTATGTGAGTTTGTCTGAATTGCAAACAGTACATAACATGCCATGATTTGCATTAATTAGGTATAGATACATTTAAAAAATTGTTCATTAGGGACTTGATCCTGTGCAACATGGTTGCAGAGAGTGCATGTATGTTTTCCACGTATATGAAATCTGGAAGATTTCATTATAGGTATATTTTCGCTTTCTAGCACTTGCAGTAAGTACATTAGAAATTCATATGGATCTTCCTGTGTATGTATGGTGAATCTTACCATTCCCACACAGTAGTGCAATTCTTGCCTTATTTCTGAGACACTAAATGTTGTCAGGATTCTTTGTTGCATTTTTATGAAGGAGGAGCATTTGCAAACAAAACTGGTATCCGCCATGCAAGTAAATGTTTTGCACAATTGGTGGCAATCGGAACAAAACGGTGGGGTAGACGCCACTTTCACTTTCTTGGGTGGTACTGTTGGGAGTTCTCTTAGGAGTTCTCTTAGAAGTTCTGTTTGCATTGCTTTTCTTTTAAATTTGAACTTTGTCTCATTGAATTACATACAGCCTTCTAGGGTTGTCTTTAAGGACCTACATTTCACATTTTTGTGTGCTTATTGTTCCATGACACCAGGAACAGATGTGCCATGCCCATACAGCTCATGGATGAGTCTACTATGCAAGATAGATTGTGCATCCTTAGCAAGAAGTCCAATCTGAATGCTTTTTAACATGTTAGCATAGGTGAGGTCTTTGAGTTAGTTCTCTGTATTGGAAATGTTGCCAGAGATTTACATTTCCTATGCTGCCAAGTGTGTTACGGCACAGTTTGTGTCCTAAGGTTTTATAGGTTCACCTTTCACTGGTGTTAATTGTAGGAGATCTCCGAAAACAATGTGTTACTCCAAAGAGTTCTTGGTACTTCATTTTAAGGGCCTCTTGCAATCTAAGGTGAATCAAAGCCAACATTAGGTTGGAGATCATGCTCACCACCTCTATTAGGAGCATTTACATTTGCTTAAGAATTCTGTGTACCTCCATTGCAGCTTCTGTTGAAAGTTTGTAGTACTATAATTTGTTTTAATGTTCTACTGGAAGGAGCAGCTGTCAGTATAAAGTAACACCTGCTGTGTTGTAACAGACCCCACAGGTTTCGCTGCCTACAACAGCTGAAAGCTTATTGTTTTTTTTAATTTTCTGTGGAATTTGCCGATGACTGCTATTAAGAATGTTTTGCCTGAACCAGCTTCACCACTTAGAGGAGTACAGGTTTATAATGTTGATGGCTACACATTTTACTTTCATGCTGCAGACCATGTTCAATTTCTTTAGTTACCCATCATTGGGTTGTGATTTCAGCAGAGCAAAGTTTTCTTCTTCTGATTCCTCATATTGACATATGGTGTTTTCTACTTCAGTCATGGCTAATTCTGCTTAATTTACTGAGTGGCTCTCCAAGTGGTTCTTGACTTCCTGCCCTCAGGAGTGTCATCATTTAATTGTGCTTGAACATCTTTCTCTTGTTGGCATTCATTGTCCAACATGTTTTTGTACTGCTTGAAATTGTTATTTATTATACTGCTTTCATTTGCGTTGAAAGCATCTTCAAAGGAGTCCTGGGTGCCTAATAAATCCTCTTCTTTTCTCCACGGTTTAAAAAGTTAGAAACCTACTACATGTGTCTACTCCATGTTCAGGGGTTTTAAATGATAGCTTTATATGATTAATTATGCTGGGTTTGGTAAGTTTAACGAGGCTGCCTTCACAAGTTTTGACTGTATTTACCTTTTTTTTTCATCTGGTTTAACATTCTTGTACGAGAAATTTTGGGCTATGTGGTATAGGCACATGTTTTCCAAAGCACAACTTCTGTTCAGGTTTTTTTTATAGTTGCATTTACAGTTTACAGAAAACCATACACAGCACAATACAAAAAAAAACAGATTAAGGAACAATTAGTGTTATCACCAGAAAAAAAAAACATAGCTTCTATAAGCAAAAAGACAAAGCATTAAACATACAGAAAATTCTATTTAAAAAACCTTTTGTTTCTAATACAAACATTTTCTAATCCAATTCAGAGCTTAAAAATAGAAGAAAATTATTCAAAGCTAAAACCAAAGAAATGGCAGTGACCCACATACGACGACACCAAAATAGATTTCTGGCCACCTCTGAGCGGCCAATTATCTTATCCCCAAAAAACCTGGTTCGTTCATTATCAAAAAATGTACATACAACAACCAGGTGTTTCAGGGTTTCAAAAGATTTGTTTTCACCGCAGAACCTACATTCCCTCTTTGATGCCTTCAAATCAGCAAAGGTATTTGGGCCATTCCAATTCCTGATTTTCTCATAGACAGGCAATTGATTTAACTTGAAACGCATAACATTCATGCGTGTTACAAGGAAGGGGAATTTCTGAAGATCTAGTGGAAGACATTCCCTTGCATTCGTGAACTGTGAGTATTCCACAAAGCTGGTATAAGAGTGGATGCAATCCACTGTGTCAGCCCAGTCATATCTAAACAATCTTTTAAAATCAAATCATCTTCAGAGGCACAAATGTAAACCAACACATCCGTTCATTAATCTCGCTCAGCGATGGAACAGAGCCTGCTCACATAGTCTCCTTGAGACTCTCATAAAGGGAATTCTTAGGAGGAGCAATTCAAGAACGCTGTCTCCAGACATACCTGGCCTTTAATGACACAAGACACAACTCGTGTCTAATGATTGCATTGGAAATAGCCATGGAAAGGCCAATAACGTTCTTCCAGAGTCTTCCCTGAATAATAATCAAAAAGTCACCCATGTTATGGGAGCAAAGGTTAAGATCATACAGGATGATTGCCTCACATTTGGCTAGATAATAACGTCTCAGGGTAAGCAAAGAAAACATACACTTTCTGCTTTAAGAACTTCATTTTAGCCGTACATTTCTTTGCTTTATCATTCAAGATGGATTTCCAATGTTCAGTACTGACCCTGTTAGCCAAATGGTATCCCAGATAGATTAAAGTCTTGACCTGCTCCACATAGGTTCCCATAGTCCAAGCATAAAGTATATCTTTGGTTCTAAGCAAAAGGACCAGGACTGTAGATTTAGAAGCATTGGATAACAAGTTATTTTCTTGAGAATATTCAAAGAAAAGCTGCATCTTTGTTCTCAGACCTTGTGGGGTTCTATCGAACAATATAAAATCATCTGCATAGGCCATCCACTCCAGCCTAACACTTCCCAACCGTGCCGGTGCAATGGAGGGAGCCTGTTAGTCCCTCCGCATCGCACGTGTAAAGGTTGAAGAGCATAGGTGCCAGGGTACACCCTTTTTTTACGCCTGTGAAGGTAGGTATCTCAGAAGAGAGAACACCGTCATCAGACAGGCAAACGCAAATCAATGTTTTAGAGTGCAAAAGAGCAGTCAGCTGGACTAGTTTACGAGGAATGCCAAAAGAGCATTTTTTGCCAAAGCCTAGATCTTATCACCCCATCAAAAGCACTTGTCCTGTCTAACAAAGCTAGGTAGACATCACCAACCTGAGAATGTTGGACATAGCGTCTGAGATGGGATAGAAAAGACAAATTGAGTGAAGTGCCAAACTCGGCACGAAACCCCACCTCTAACGAAACTAGGTAGACATCACCAACCTGAGAATGTTGGACATAGCGTCTGAGATGGGATAGAAAAGACACATTGAGTGAAGTGCCAAACTCAGCATGAAACCCCACCTGAAACCGGTCTCTTAGAAGATTAAACTCCCTTATAGCACTATTAAGATCCCTTAACAGAAGAATAGAAAATACCTTACTGGTTGCATCAGTTAAGGCTATGGGTCGATAATTAGACAAATCAAGTTTATCTCCTCTTTGATAAATGGGTATAATATTAGATTTTTACCAGGAAACAGGCACTGTATGGGACAAAAAGATATGGTCGAACATAGATTTTAACAGCTCGACCCAAATGCCAGTATCTTTGTTTGGGTAGTATGTGTCTACTACATTGTTTTTCAAAATTTCCTGGCTTTTGGGATCGTTTTTGGCTATTGTTTCTGTATCTTGGTACAATTTGAAACCTCTTTTTCTGGATGCAGTAGGACCAAGGCTTAGCCAGACTATTTTTCAGATTTGCCATATAGAGCTGTGCCTGTTAAATGGTCTGCAGCTTTTGTAGCATCCACATCCACATTCACTATGGGGCAGCATTTTTATGCCAAATCTGTACAATTTTTGGGAGAGTGTTTTGTCAGATGATATGTCATTTAGCTCTGTTTTCTCAGCTTTGGTTAGGTAGGCTGTGACATATCGTGCAACAGCAGTGGAATTGTCTGCAATGTACTGTATATATATGTTTGCATTCCACAAGAGGGCAATGGTTGCATTGTAATTATTATCTACTTTGAAGCTTTGTTTCTTTTAATGCAGTGTGTGTTTTTAGGCGATTTGTGCCTAAAAGAAGACATGAAGCAGTTTTATTGTCCTTTTTACTGAAACTGGTCTAGGGAAACCAAAGCAGCATTTGGTGTAGTATTTGCCTTTTTGTTTTTTTATCTGCATCGACAATATTTGCCACATTTATGTCTTAGTGAGCTACATAAACAAATGTTACGCTTCCAATGTGTGGTTTCTGAAGGGATGATGCAGATAACATATTTGTGAATGAACTGCAAAACAGTGGCATCGCTGTCCTGAACAAATTTAAGAGCATCTTTTATCCACAAAAGCATGTGGATGTGTGGTGCTCCTCTGGACTGATATTCCTTTCTCCAAAAGAAGTGTTGCACTTCTCCGAGGGGAGGAATTGTTTTATTACAGATGAAGTGCAGAATGGCAATAAAGTGGTGGTGAAATTACCTTGATACATTAACAGGGTCGAGAAAGTAGAGTTCTCCTTGTGTTTTTATGTCTATCCTTTCTTTGTTTTGTTTTGATATGCGTTGGAAGTCGTGCAAGTCTTCCCATGCATACTCTGCACAACTTAAAGTGACAAATCATGTGGGTGGGCCAAGGTTCCGTAGCATACACTGTACCTCTGCATGACGTCGGAACCAGTATTCTTTTGTACCACGCATATTTGCCAAGAGATTTGTGATACTTGACTGCAAAACTTCATCTTTGTCTTGGATCATTTGAAGTAGTTGCATAGCAGACATGTTATTGGAACCTATTTTCAATGTGTGTGCAACCCCGTAATATAGAGTTGCTGGTTCACTTTCGAACAGGAGCTGGAATATGTATTCAATGTTTTGTCTGAATCTGGGGTCTTCAGAATACGTTCGTAAAGAGCAGTATTCTGATGCTGTTATATTTGTGCATCTTTCATCGTACCTTCCACCTTTTCCAGTAGGAAACAGTAGAGGAAAGGCTTGTGCATTTACAATTTTTTCCCATATGCTGATTGGAGATCCTTTGGCTTGCTGCATTTGATATGTTTCTAGTGCATCATCTATGGTTTCTCCGGAGTGCAGTGGGTGAATTGTATACTGGTCTAAAATATTGGATGCCTTAATGGGATCTACAAGTTCAAATTGGCCAGTTGATGAGGAATCCTGAATTATTTCGGTAGTATCCCTTAGGTTTTCTTCAATGCTTTTTTTCTTTGTAATATTCCTTGGTCTCTTTAAGATATTGTAGGGCTTCTCTAACTTTGTTTAAGTCTACTAATTGTTGCCAAATTTGTTTCTTTCGTAGGTACACCATTCACAAGGATAATCAAAGATTGATCTATTGGCCGTTGCACTCCTTGAGTGTCTACATTTTCTTTAAAATCTAATGGCAAATAAACTACTTTGCCACAAATGCCTTTCAGTAATTCAGAAGGAGTCAACTTTGTTGTTTTAGGTTGAAAGCGTATATAGCTTTTAATGGATGTACTGTTTGGATTATAATGCGCTCATATAAATTAAGCTGTTGGAGAGGTTTTGCAAGTGAGCATATTTCAAAGTTATTAGTGATAGCCCGTGAAGGCATTTGGTCTTTATCAAGCTTTGCAGTGCAGTATGTGCAAAGTATTGAGGGGTTAGTAATTTCATATTTGTTTTCTGCCATAAGATAGAGAGCTAATTGACACCATTGGGATTCCTCATTGGTTTCTATTTTGTACGCTCGATATACAGTTTTGGTGCTCTTTGTATAAAAAGTTCTGTAAAAACACACACCTTTGGTTTGGTACTTCAGCAGATGTGCTTTTAAACTTTGCTATTTCTTTTTTGTGCTTGCTCATTAGAAGGTTGCCATTTGTAAGATTTTCACTAATCTTCTCTAAAGTTACTGGATTTTCTAAGCGATTTTAACTTCCAAAATATTTGATTTGGATGTGATCTATTTCTTCAAGGAGTTCTTTGGCTGTGCCTTGAAGGAGAATGTGATTTAAATGTTCCAGTTCTAAGCCAGACTTTTTGCATAGTACAGTCTCTGGACAAGATTCTATATAGCGGAATGGTGTGTTGCTAACATTCTGTTGTGGTGGAAGGTGCTTTTGCAAGCAAGTCCGGAAATGCAGGCTAATAAATGTCCTTGCAGTCCTTTGTAATTGCAAACCATGGACTCTGTCCATTACGCACAGTTTTTTTTCTTATTTTCTCTTACTTTCACATAGTGATTGAGGAATTGCCATAAACATTTGAAGGATTGTTTTCATACGTTTTAGATTGAGGTACAGGGCCATTTGTAGATGGGACGGTTTGTTTCGGTGGAATGTAAAGTTGATGGTAAGTTTGTTGGGGACATTCTTTGAATGAGGGTTTCTTCAGCCATAATGGTGTTGTCTACTATTGCATACCCTGGGCCACTGCTATGTATGGCACTTGGGTTTGTCTGCTCTTGTTTGTATGACTCTTCATTGAAATATGGTTCTCTGCTGGTTGTGTGAATCCACTCACCCGCACAGAAGTTTGCAAAGGTGTCTATGTTGAAATTGCGCATGTTGTGAAGTACTTTTTGTTTAATGATTAATTTTATTGGTGGTTTCATTCTGGTTAACATTAATATAACAATTTTCTTCTGAGGAGCATTGCACTGTCAATGAGTGCTTCCAGGATTAGTCTTATGCAGTAAGTTTTAAGGGTTGAGTGTGATTTCTCTGCTGTTTTTATAAGTTTCTGAAGTACTCAACGGTGGAACATTTTTTTTGTGTAAAATTAATTTTTTGCACTGCTTCACTGTGGATATGTTAACATAGATAGATGCAGTGCTAGTGCTATTGGCAGGTTTATTCCTCTTAATACATTTTTTATTTTTACTTTTTGGAAGTGGGGCCATACTTTCTTTCCTGCTATCTGGTTGAGTTCTGCTGAGTGTGTGTATTAGCTGTTTTGTTTGAACATTTGCTGCAAACTTTGCTAAAGGTGGATGAGTATTTTGCATGCTTTTAGGTAGGCATTCTCTTCTGTCTTTTGGAGAAAAAAGGAAAGTGTGGGTTTGAAAGTTATGCAATGCATTTGCTTGCATTGTACACAAGTGTGAATATCAGGACAGGCACAAATAGATGGCTGTGTGATTGTGCAATGGGCTGTTCTGGTTGGGAAGGTTGTAATAGTAGCTGTATGTGCTGATGCGTGGAGAGCTTGCTGCAGTGTGTATGACTGTGTACTGTGCATGAATAAGTAAGGACATTATGATGTTTTTACAATACTAGTTGGTGTTGCAATACTGGTGTTCAAATGAGAATACAAAGTGTGTGCCTGCTGAGGTGCAATGAGTAAGAGTGAAGCAAATGGTGTTGGATTGGATATAATTGTGTAGGCTACTGTATGGCTACACTGCACTGTATGAGCTTCAGAAAGAATACTACTACACTACTGCACTTACTTTGTTGGATGTGAAGAGTAGTTTTCTTCTGGGTTTTATCTTATAGTGGAGACGTTTCTGTCTTTCAGGATGCTGTTCTTTACTGCAGTTGGGTCAGAAGAAATTAGTGGATATGCATGGTAATGGTACAACATGTACTAGAAGAGCACATTATTTTAGACTGTGGCAGGATTGTTGGGAAGAAGAGTTAGTAACATTGCATATAATTACGAGTATGGTTGTAACACTGCTGTTGGTGCAGATGGGTTGCCACCAGATTACTAATACTTGTTTGGCAGGTAGCTTCCCAGAGTCACTAGGATATTACAGGCCCTGTTTGCCTGGAAAGTCAGGTGTTGGAAAATGTCACACTATGTGTGTGCAATTGTATAGCAATGTATGGGGACTTGGGAGCACCAGCATCGTTGGTATTGGGGCCGGTGGTCCTGTGTTGAGTATGCCCTACAGGGCTGCAGTTTTTGAAGTGCGAGAGTTGTTGTTGCCCTATTTGTATGGGAAATGGCGTGCTGAGGAAATGGAGGAGCCTAGAAAGATGTACAGATTTGAAAGGGGAATTTCAGTATGTGCATTTCATTAACTTTCCCCACATGGATGCTTGGCACATGAGTGCTATTGCAGTATGTTTGAGAGATGCTTTTCATTTGCTTTCATTTATTTGTTAAAAATTACACACAACACTCCTATAAATGTGCACATGCATTAATATGGTTTCCATCACATGGTGGTGAAATGAATAGTTGTAACCGCAGTGCATTTTGTCATTTTTCAATCGAAGTACATGAATTTAGAAGCGTGCCCAATTGCCTCTGTGAAAGTTGAATTTAGAAGTACATTTAGAAAGGTGAATTTAGAAGTGTGCCCAATAGCCTCTCCATGAAAAGTTGAATTTAGAAGTGTACCCAATAGCCTTGCTGTGATTCTAGAAGTGTGCATTTAGAAGCTGAATTTAGAAGTGTGCCCAATAGCCTCTGTCATTCTAGAAATGTGCCCAACAGCCTCGCTGAATCCAGAAGTGTACCCATTAGCCTCTGTCATTCTAGAAATGTGCCCAACAGCCTCGCCGAATCTAGAAGTGTGCCCAGTAGCCTCTCTGTGAAAAGCTGAATTTAAAAGTGTACCCAAGAGCGTCTCTGTGAAAAGTTGAATTTAGAAGTGTGCCCAATAGCCTCTGTCATTCTAGAAATGTGACCAACAGCCTCGCTGAATCTAGAAGTGTGCCCAGTAGCCACTCTGTGGATTTAGAAGTGTACCCAAGAGCATCTCTGTGAAAAGTTGAATTTAGAAGTGTACCCAGTAGCCGCTCTGTGAATTTAGAAGTCTGCCCAATAGCCTCCCTGCGAATAGTCTCTCTGTGAATTTAGAAGTGTCCGAAAGGGCATGTAACCCATCATATCTCACCAACACGCTTACTCTCTCCTTACATCACCACTCAACTAGAACACAGAGATACTATGACACCATTCGGTATAACTGTTCTCATATCAACATTCGCCGCTCACTCCACATCATTCTAAGTAATCACTGCTGGTTACACACCCCCGGTGAGGCGTTCTCCTCAGGCCTAACACAGCCACATACGATCTGGATAAATCCTGCCAGAACGAACACATACTCCTGACCTCTCAACCATCACACCTACCGCTAGAAAGCAGCTATTACACGGATACCGCATGAGCTGTACACATACCCGGTGCTCACACGCACCTTTTGACTCTCTCTACTCTCTCTACTGATATGAACTTTGGTTCCCAAGGGCGTTCAACCTACCAGCGCCTTCAGACCATACCAATGGTATATAAGGCGCTATATAAATGCAAAATAACAATACCATGCTTTGGTAACATAGATGAAGTTTTTTTTGTTTTCAGTGTGTATTGTGGAAGTTTTACTGCAGGTGTGTCAGTGGGAGAAGTAGTTTTAAAAGTGACAGAAGGCAACAAGAAAAGAACAGTTCCCACATTAGAATGGGTGATATGGGCAAGCATGCATGGCGTGGTCGTATACTGAAGTTTCACATAGGATCTGGCACTTAAACATGCTGTGGAAATGTTTCACATGTGGATTTGCTTTCTGTTACAAAATATCAGTGATATTGAAATATATGTTTTGAAACTGTTATGAAAGTGCTCATTAAAAGAAAACTTTCTCAGCAGACACTAGTGTAAGTAACTGCCACTTTATGTCAGTAGATGGGAGAATTGAGAGTATGATTTAGTAGATTATGTAGGGTAAGTGGCCGGAACCCCGTTTATATGCATTTGTGAAAGAGTCAGACATTTACTTTACAACATGTATGCATACTTGTAATTTGTGTTGCTACATGCAGATGTGGATAAATCTGGAAGTAGAAATCTTGGAGAATTTTACAGTACTTTTTGATGCCAGTGCTTGGGAATCACAGGAGACCTGTACTCGGAGTGTTGAACAGTACATCTGGTGTGTTGCATTGAGATCATAGTTAGATGTCGAGTTATTGGCTGTGATTGGTGGATGTGTGAGGGACTGCTTAACAGTGGCAAATGAGGGAGTGCTGCAAAGAGTGAAGTGGAAAGGGAAGAAGGGCTGCTCCTGTGTTTTGGGGTCTGTGGACACTGCGTGTCACATCCAGGTCTTCTCAGCATGCCTGGAATGGAAATGGGACTGTGGGGATTAGCCAATCAGGTGTTGAGGTTGTTCTTTATAGGAAGAGAGGGTAATACTTTTTTTTATTGCTGTGTGTAGTGAAGATGGCAGAGATGCAGAGAGTCAGTGTGTTGATGGTGGGAGACTCCTTTTGTGAGTGATATGCACAGGGAAGAAGCATTTCTGTGAAACTTGGATTTCAGGGAGTGGAGGCTTTGTGGGGCGGTGTGCCTGGCTGCAATTTGCAAGGAGTGCTTGCACTTTGCAGAGAAATGGCTGCTTTCAGTACTCCTGATGTTGGTGTGCATTGTGGAGCACTGCATTTGGGTTATATCATTGCTCCAAGTTTGCTGAGTGCACTGAAGGACCTGGTGAAAGGCTGATGCTGCTTTTTCCCAGTGCAAAGGTGGTTTTCTCACACATACCACCTAGAGCAGTATGGAACAACCCCAATGTCCTCCTTCCTCAGCAAGATGCAGGAAGGTGGCTTCTAAACAGAGGCATGTCTGCATTTTTGTCTAGTGCTGGGATGTTTTATTTCCACTATGAGAACATTCATTCTTTTAGTGTGAACTTTTTTACTGCAGATGGCATTTCTTTGTCCACCCTTGGGAAATGCCTTTCTCTTTTACAATCTAAGGGATGCTTTGAAGAGATTCATGAAAGACTGTAAGGAAGAAAAGCAGAGGGCAAAAAGGCACACATAAAATAGAAAACAAAAGGTGTTTATTTACAAGCACCTTTAAAAAAAAAAAACTCTTTTCAGAGCCACCACCAAAGAAGAAATCTCTTACCCTAGGTTACATTTCTTTCCTCACTCCCTTGAATTGGATGATATTTCTGCGGACATTTGAGGATGGCAGACATGGAAATGGGCCTGTGGAGGGCAGGGGATTGGCCAATAAGATTTCCTGGGTGTGGTATGCAAGGAGAGACTGTGGCAGAACGTATGTTTGCTAAGAGGAGTGCAGATGGCTATGGCTGTGTCTTTAGGAAGGCAGTGTGTGGATTTTTGGAACTCATGGATACATTGGTTGCAGGTGTATGCAGAGCACTGTGGAGTTGCGGCACATCTTGGATTTAGTGTGCGGCATGAAGTGGATGGACTTGCTTCCACTTTGTGCCACTTTGGTGGTGCCCCATCATCCGGCCATTATTATTGTTCATTGTGGAGGGAACAGTTTAGGCCATGTTAACGCAATCTCACTTTATTTTGTGATGGAGGCATTGGGAAAGTCATGGACATGTTTGCCAACTCCTGAGTAATTTTTTCTCGCACTGCCCAGAGACAGATGTGGCTGCGCTTCAGTTCACTTGGTCCGTAAATGGAGAAAGCGAGGCGCAATGTCAACAAGGCTGTTTGAGCATTTTTGAGTGATGTTGGCATGTTGTCCTTCCGAAATGAAAACATTACATTTCGTAGTACCAATATTTTTCGCAGAGATTGAATCCATCTTACTGATGCTGGCAATGCTTTTTTTTTTTTGGCAAAATATCCAAAATGCTTTGCTGCCCTTTTTGCAACTTTAGCATGCATTTTTCAGTAGGTGTTGCCCACTTTAAATCTTCCAAAAAACAAAAAATTGCTCTTTCCCATGCATAAGAGTGAAATGTTTTGGATGTCACCACCAGCTACATTGTTTTGGATGTTCATGGACTACCGCGCTGTCCACGGACTTCGCAGGCTGCACAGGGGCATGCACCATTGTTTTGTTACTTCTGTTTCAACTGTGAAAGGTGGCTCTGAAAAGAACCGTTTTTTTTTTGTTTTATAATTTTTGTAGGTATTTTTATACAGGACACACAAGGAAGGGAAGGATGGGTGGTGAAGGGGCACCAACTACAGGGACGAAGGGCAGGTGGGAGAGAGGAAGATGTTGGTTGGGTCTCACTTAGGTAGGGGACACTGTTCCTCACGCTCTCGGACCGTAGCCTCGAAAGCACTCATTGTTACCCCCCTGCAGAGTACTGCATCAGAGTACATACACAATACAATATGATCCACTGCATTATGTATGGCCTGTGAGGCCTGTTCTGGGATCTGCTTGCCCGACAGGAGCAGATGTATGGGGTGCAATATAGGAACTGAACCTGCTACCACCTTCAAAAGGGACGACACTCCGAACTGCTGCCTTGTGGTTTGACCCCAGGTGTCGCCGCATGGAGGTAGTCGAGGTGAGCCTGGGATGTACAGCTACGGGACCGAGTGCTGCCTCAGTGCAGCAAACCTTGGTCGGGCGCACCTTGGGTACCCCCCAAAAGTGGTGACTAGCCTCCACACTCAAGACTCAAACTGGCAGCTGATAGTGGGGACTTCCACTACCTCTTCCTCTGCATCCCTATTCCTGTTACGCTCTCCAGGCCCTATAGAAGATGGTGGTGGTTCGGGGTGGTGGTGCTGAGGAGGCAGCAGCAGGAGCAGCCATGTATGCCATAATGTGCAACAGCAGGAATCCAGAAACAGCAATCCCAATCTCACTCAAGTGCTCTGTCCTGGGTAGCTAAAAACAGAATGAGGTGCTGCAGTGGAGTGTGGCCTTTTATAGTGGTGTGGGTGAGCGCTCCGTGGACAGTTGCATGCTCCGTGGACACTTCGAACCCCAAGCTGGGCTCAAAGTTGCACAAAATCTCTAGATCAACCAGGGCATGGTCTAGTACCTGTGCAGGGGTGACGTTTCAGCTTAAAATGCTCTGGATTGGGCAAAAATGCACTTTTAAAGTCTTCAGGGGTACGAACTATGTCCGCAGATAGGCCTGACGCTCAGCATGGATGTGGTCACATGGTGACATCCGCGGATAGGATGGCTGTCTGTAGGACACCTATTGCGCGATGTGCCTAGGTTTTTGTAGGACTGAAGGGGGAATCGCCAAACTAATTAAAAGTGCGACAAGTGCAGCGAACAGTTCCGGACAGCGAACAGTTCCGGACAGGCGCGATGACAGCGGGCTCCAAATGGGCTTTTAAAAAAGATTCTAAAAACACACACCCACCAACAGTATACACAGATATTTATTTACACACATAAATACACTAGGGAAGGGATAGCAGAATGGGAACCATATAAAGGGCATATGGGGAATTGGGGTTTTTAAGAGCAGCCTATACTAACAATCATTGTACCCCCCCACCCGCAGAGTGCGAGCGGGCGGTACAAGCTTCCCCAACATGGCGGCCACGTATTGGAAGTCCCTTCCCCCTTCCATTCGGGGGATTGACTCCCTTGCGACTTTCAGGAAGGCCATCAAAACTAGACCCTTTGATTAACAATGTATTGTCCCATGTGTTTTGTAACCTAAATTGAAAATGTACACTGCTATTTTTTCCTAAAATCATGATAATGTGCACTGCAACTGGCTTCTGTTATCAAGTATTTCTGCTGGGGCCACATTCATGTAACCCTGAATCAAGCCTTCCTAAGCCTTCTCATAGTGCCTCGATGCCTGAGGGCTGTAGTGCGCTCTACAAATAAAAAAAATAAAATAAAATAAAAATAAAGAGGCTGTTCATCAGGGGAGGAAGGGATTGCGGTCTCATAGCATTGGTGATAAAAGGGATTTGGTGGGGATTATTGGCTGGGAGAGGGGGAAGGGGCACAGATACACGTGGGGCAGTGGTATTTAATATTGTCCATTATATGCCTTTCTACAAATGTCTTTAACTGTGCAACCATTGGTGTTAAGCTGATCCATTTTTGCAGAGAGACTTCTGAGTTCATCTACAACATTTACATTTTGGGTCCATCTGTGCCCATATTCTTGCAAATTTGCTGGTAATTCCGGGCCAGTTTCTTCATTTTAACTATGTGCTGTTAAAAAAAAAAAAAATGTTTTCCGCGACCTATTTAGCAATGTACATTACTATTACTACTTTAATGGTACGCAGTACCATTTTTAGAGTTAATCCTCTCACTCATTTCATCATGGGGGACATCATTTTCCTCTAACCACTCCAGACTGCTTGCCATTTCTGTGGCCAGCATGTTGGGGCGGGGAGGGGGTAGGTCACTATGATTTAAGGGACATGTAGACAAATTAAGGGTATCGTGATAAAAACCTATAAAATTCAGTGAAAAACTTAGTACAATTTAACCATCGGGAGACTTATCATGAATTGCTTCATCGATTAAAGAATGTACTGCCCTGAACAACATTCCATTGCAGTGGTCTTCCTAGTACAGGAACCTAATAATACAAAAACATAGGTATTGGCTGCAGCATGCACCACAGATGTACAATTTTTATACTCTTGCAATGTTGGATAGTAAAATAATGAATGCTTTCTTATCAGAGTTTTGAGTACTATCAAACATTTAATAACTAGCTAATAAAACTAGCTAATAATTCAACACTTACTACATACTTGTGCTACTACAAACAAAGACCACAATGCATACACATCAGGGGCACATTCAGGGAAGCTAAAGTAAGTAAAAAAGAAGCAGTATCATCACAAACTGTTAACCTAAACATGTATCTTCATGTACAGAAATGATTGATGTGTTTGAGACCTGATCATTGCCCCATGTATATGCACCATAAGCTGCGAAGAAACCCTAAGGAAAGTACTGTAAGAACATATGAGAAGGGCAACATCTACATATAAAGTACCTTTTGAATTTTAAGTGACCTAAACCACCTGGGCCAGATATCTCGGTGAACAAAAACAAGGGTCCAGACATGTAATGTCATCTTTGATGTCCTGGGTTTTAGACTTAGCAGTGCACGGTGGTCGCGTGAGTTATGTTTACTTAGCTTACCATAACTGGCAAATTTCTGGTGTTTTTCGATTTTACTTGTAACCATAATATCGCTTTAACAAAGTTTTTCACTGAATAATATATATAGATGCAGAATAATTAAGAAAGACCATCTTTACTTTTCATGTACCTAATACTGGGATAATTATTTTCCAGCAGGCATGGCTATTTATGAGCTGTAGTTACTTTTTCCAGAGAAAATGAATGGTAAATTCCTTTTCCTCTGCTAGGTGTCACTTGCTGGCTCACACAGCTCCCGACCTTTTAACATTGCATGAACCCTGTGCCCTGCACTTCAACATGGGATATGGAGGTAAGCCCACTGCCCCTTGGGCCCTGCAGGCTTGCGCAGATTGGCGCCTCCATCTGTGTTTTCCTTCACGTTTTTGCCTGATTGTGGCTGAGGTCATGAGCGAAGTAAAACGCTGACATTCGTTTCACCTGCCAATTAATTTTATTCTCATTCTGACTGAACTGCGAGCCGCCATTCCAAGATGGTGGCCTGCACACAGAGCACTGGAGTGCCTGCCTCTGTGCTTTCATTTCTCCCTCCTTAACATACAATCTGTAAGCCAGCAGGCTTGGCCGGCCCTTATCCTAAGGCCCCCGTTTGTCCGGCCCTTATCCTAAGGCCCCCGTTTGTCCGACAGGTATTCTTCCCATCTCCCTCTGGAGGTGTGAGTGTGCCCCCACCCCCTTCTGGACCCCTGTGAGGCGTGAGTGTGCTCCCCCACTCCCTTCTGGGCCCCTGTGAGGCGTGAGTGTGCTCCCCCACTCCCTTCTGGGCCCCTGTGAGGCGTGAGTGTGCTCCCCCACCCCCCTTGGGCCCCTGTGAGGCGTGAGTGTGCTCCCCCACCCCCCCTTGGGCCCCTGTGAGGCGTGAGTGTGCTCCCCCACCCCCCCTTGGGCCCCTGTGAGGCGTGAGTGTGCTCCCCCACCCCCCCTTGGGCCCCTGTGAGGCGTGAGTGTGCTCCCCCACCCCCCCTTGGGCCCCTGTGAGGCGTGAGTGTGCTCCCCCACCCCCCCTTGGGCCCCTGTGAGGCGTGAGTGTGCTCCCCCACCCCCCCTTGGGCCCCTGTGAGGCGTGAGTGTGCTCCCCCACCCCCCCTTGGGCCCCTGTGAGGCGTGAGTGTGCTCCCCCACCCCCCCTTGGGCCCCTGTGAGGCGTGAGTGTGCTCCCCCACCCCCCCTTGGGCCCCTGTGAGGCGTGAGTGTGCTCCCCCACCCCCCCTTGGGCCCCTGTGAGGCGTGAGTGTGCTCCCCCACCCCCCCTTGGGCCCCTGTGAGGCGTGAGTGTGCTCCCCCACCCCCCCTTGGGCCCCTGTGAGGCGTGAGTGTGCTCCCCCACCCCCCCTTGGGCCCCTGTGAGGCGTGAGTGTGCTCCCCCACCCCCCCTTGGGCCCCTGTGAGGCGTGAGTGTGCTCCCCCACCCCCCCTTGGGCCCCTGTGAGGCGTGAGTGTGCTCCCCCACCCCCCCTTGGGCCCCTGTGAGGCGTGAGTGTGCTCCCCCACCCCCCTTGGGCCCCTGTGAGGCGTGAGTGTGCTCCCCCACCCCCCCTTGGGCCCCTGTGAGGCGTGAGTGTGCTCCCCCACCCCCCCTTGGGCCCCTGTGAGGCGTGAGTGTGCTCCCCCACCCCCCCCCCCGTGTCGGGGCCTTTAAGTTTTCATTTAGGGTTTCAGCTCTTTTATTTGCTGCCTTTTTGTTTTGCACTCAAGAGGTCAGTGAACATGCCCCGTGATCATCTTGATCTACTCTTTCCCTCTATTGCTTTTTCTAGGATTTTGCCAGAGAACCCACAATGTGCAGATGTTGGTATGCACACATTCTCCAAAGAAGTATCAGTCTCACAAGCGAAAGGCTGTGTGACTTTGAAAGAGGTCTGGCTGGCAAGTACACATTTTAAAGCTATTCACTTATCACAGGCACGTGGTTCCCTGTTTTCTGTTTTGAGAGATGGGGAGTGGATAGGCTTGGGGATGAAGTTAAAGGTTGGCCTCCTGTAATGCACCCTCCATAATAAAAGCTGACAAATCGTGCATTGGATTTTGCATTAGGAAACATCTGCATTATTTTTTTTTTATTTGATTATTGTGTCTTAGTACAAATGTACTTTTGACACAAGAAAACAATCACATATTACAAATACCATGTTTTAAAAAGCAAAAGCATACAGACAAATCATTTAGCACAAATTTAAACAATACTTAAATGTAACTTATATAAAACCACTGCACATTCCTGTAAAAATTCTAAAATAGTAATGAACTGACTTTGTCCATACATATTTAAAATCCTTCGCCATAATTCTTCCTCTGTAGTAGCGTATTCTGGTGCGCAGGGAACAGTCAGACACTGGACACACAAATGCTTCAGGGTCTCAATGTGTATATGACAGTGGCGGCACAGTCTCTCCTTCCGAGGGATCTTCAGTTGCCACCCTAGTATTTCTTGTGTTTGCACCAAGTTTAATCTTATTTGTAGCATTTGGCACCTGAAGTACCTCGAAGGGTGCTTTTTCATGTACGGAGCAGGCGAGTTAAAGGTTTTACATGTCCGGTCAAAATGATCACCAAAACATTTGTATTGGAGTAGGGATTCTCTCACACCAGCCCACGCATGTCTAGACAATTTTAGCTTAGCCACTGTTGGAGTAATTACCAATGCCTCTATTAATATTTCTGTTTGCTCCAATATTTTTTCACAACCGGCAACCCAGTCTGTCAGGACTTTACAACCACCTGTACTCCAAACATTGTTTACGGCCTCATAAATTGATGCAGCTGGTGAATTTAAAATACCAAAGAACAGCTGAAGCTTCCCCCAATTAATAACAGTTTGACTGGGGAGTTGGCCCAATTCAAAAAGTACCCCCACAAGGAACTGATTGCTGTAGCCGGAGAAGCTCACGCCAGACCATACCTTCTAATTTAGACCAATCTATTTGTCTACCCCTAGTTTGAGCTATGTATGTCAGTTTAGGCACCAATTGCTGCTTATATCATTTTAAAACCGGGAGAATCGAAAATCTCCCGAACTTGGTATCAAAAATATGCAGCTTTACCAGTGCACCCAGAAAATTAGCCTTAAGATCTACCACCAACTCGGGACCATTAAAATTATCATATACGGGCAAGCCTAGGTAAATATATTTGGAAACCACTTTGAGTTTACCAGATTTTAGTTTCCAGGGAAACGTTTTGTATTTTTTTCTCCCACATTTTAAGACCAGAAACTTAGACTTTTCTGTATTTAAAAACAGATCCAGAGTTTCCAGAAACTCCTGTACTGCCGTCAATGCTCTTTGTAGGCCTATGGCTGTTAGGTCACATAACACAATATCATCTGCATATAATAAGTATTCTATTAACAGAGATCCCATCCTAGGAGGATTTGTGTTGGCTTTACCAAGGTGGCGTGCAATACCCAACAAGTGAAAACAAAAAAAAAAAAGTTCGTTTTTTTTAATGAAATGAGGCCAAGTGTTTTAGAACCTGGCGTAAACCCCTATTTGTCGGGATCCATGAGTACCCTCCATATGCATCCAACCTCACTTTAATTCTTGTTCCTAAGTGCAATGCCTCAAGTATACCCACAAGCGACGGCGGGCAACCCATTTCATGTAGTTTCTTCCACAGCAGTGCCCTTTTACATGGTCAAAGGCCTTGCTAATATCCAAAAAGGCCATGAAATACAGGTCTGGGTTGGGATTTTGCATGCTGAGCCAATAGGTCCAGCACAAAACTATTTAAAGCTGTGCCCATGCCCTGTCTGAACCCAGTCTGATAAATGTCCCCAGAATTGGATTCTCTAACCCATCTTTGGAGCTCTTTAAGAATTATTTTGCTGCTTTAGATGAGTTTTCCCAGCTGAAGTCGAGCCCTCCCCATACATCCTTTTTAAATGTGCGCCCAAGAGACTCCCAAGCATCAAAAGCCAACCCGGTCTTGGTTCCAAGTGCAAGTTGTATACTATGCCTCTTGAATTGAGTTTGGAAACAAAATCGGAATTTAGGCACGTGGGAAAGACTTTGCGAGCCTCAATTAGCATATACGTTGATGGGAATGTGACGGCTGTGGCAGTGCTATTTGAATTTTGTCTTCACCTTTAATGCAGATTTAAAATGTATTGGTAGGGCGTTTGTTTTAACATTGGAACCATATGAGTGTTTCATACCTGATGATGCACATTCTTACTTCACAAAATACCCACACCTTAAAGCCTCCACCCATATCATGCATTTGACACCATAAAATCCAAAAAGGTTAAACAGTTCCTAAATTACATGCCCTTTAAATGTTTGTTAGTGTGAATTCAGTCTTGCTGCTGCAGCTAGGATTACTGATTTTGCACTAGCTTTGAAAGGAGTTTTTAATTGGCCGGTTCTAAAAATAGTGTGTTTGGAGGGTTCTACAAGTCTGACCCTCACTGTAGATAGGTTGATGTAAATGATGAGCTTCTCCCTCGAAGTAGTCCAAGTCTGAGCCTTGTTCTTCCTACATTAAATGCAAAGCCTTTCCCGTTAGTATATTACATTGAAGAGTATTTATATTTTTCATATTGTACTTGTAATAAACTGAGCGTGCTAATTAAATCTTTCTTAGCAGAAAGCTTGCTACCACACATTTTTCTTAA
This sequence comes from Ambystoma mexicanum, assembly GCF_040938575.1. Classification (NCBI taxonomy): domain Eukaryota; kingdom Metazoa; phylum Chordata; class Amphibia; order Caudata; family Ambystomatidae; genus Ambystoma; species Ambystoma mexicanum. The sequence continues at coordinate 707,947,302 of NC_090939.1, forward strand.
CACTGACAATTTAAATACATCAGTTTATTATTATCTTCTGAAGCCTATCAGCCATAGTCTGCTATATAACTGACACAACAACACTAACTTGCACCAGTTAGTATCTTCCTCTTATGTCAAGAGAGGTGAAAAGCATGTCTGCTTCCCCCATGTCTGTGAAAAACAAAGGAAGCCTCTCTTTTTATGGTTGAGCTGAGGCTATCAATCAATTAATGAGAAGATATGTCTGTATCCTGATTTGTTAGTTGTACAGGCATAGGAGAAGTAAAGGTCTGAAGACATTCAGAATCCAAGATGGCTATCCCATGAGTGCTTTGGATGGATGCTTTCCAATATTTATTTTATTTATTTTTTACATTTGTATAGCGCACAAACAGTCATGGGCATCGTGGCACTGTTACTTGTAGGGAACTTATTTGCAGAGAGGTACAAAATACATTTTTTACATTTTACATTGGTAGCAAATTAGTACAATTAGTAACAATAGGTATCTTGTCACCCCCCAACTCCTTGCCTCTTAAAGATTGTCACTTTGTGTGGAAATTCCTGCATTTTTAACGCACAGGTTTTTGTCTGAACATAATAGCAATGCTGCTGAGGGTCTTGGTGTGGTGGTATTACAGCAGAATCGGGCTTGGTAAGCCCAGGTGTAGTCTTCATCCTCCTCTAGGTCCTCCTGCAGGCGCAAGGAGAGAAAGATGGAACAGACCACAGGAATCAGTTTATTATATCCAATTTTCTTCCTTTCCTTGTCTTTTGATTGGATGCCTCCCCTACTTACCTGTAGAGCTCTAGGGCTGCTCTGCCTCATGGGATTGGTTCTCCTCTGTGTGTGTGTGTACCCATCTTCTAATTAGCATACCCCTGCTTCATTTAGGAACATCCACCTTTCTCCTTCCTGGTGATGTGGTGCTTCCCACTCTCACCAGATCTCCCACAAAAAATGTTTATCAATTTACTGTAGGGTGGTGCTGTTTGCTGCTCTGTGATGTTCAGAGGTGCATTGGCCGAAGATATAGGGCCGGGTGCATGTGCAGAATGGACTACGAGTCTCCTCACAGCTCCTTGGTGGGGAAAACCCCAAACTGTCTTAACAGCCTCTGCACCATCCTGTAGTGCGTGTATGGAAAATTAGCTAAAAAACATGGCACCAATGCACGGTCAATTTGGACAATCACTTCCATTACCGCAATGGCAAGCCAGTAAAGCCTACGTTTTCATGGGCTCAGCAAGTAAACATATATTTCTGCAATCGAGGCAAGGTCCTATATTGATGGTAGTTGAACTAATTGGGAAGAATAGTTATGGTATTGTCTGCCGAAGGACAAGCCAGAAAGGGGGTTGGAGCGCTCTGCAGGTGCAGTGATAAGGGACACTGGGAATGAAAGCAAGAAGAGAAGCTGGGTTTCTTCCATTCCACTCTGGGCCCCTCATGCTTATCGTCTGCTCTTCGGCCGGGAGCAGTCTGGTAACCCATGATGGGTGTAGATTGAAAGTAGCCCCATAAAGAGAGCAATTATTGGAACAAGTCTGTTAGAATTTGATCCCCGGGTGATGCAGTCTCACTGAGAGGGAGGATGCTCCACCTCAGATTCCTGTTAGGACAAGTGATCTTTGTTTACCTGCTCTGGGTCTAAGCATTGTTATTGTGGCCGAGATGAAGGCGTCTTCTGCAACAATCTTTCTTAACTGTGAAATTAGTTATACAAACAAATAGAAAAGTAATTGTGTGCTTATTCTTTCTATGTATGTTGTAGTTTAATAAATGGCCTATAAGGAGCCATTTATATACCTGATATAGCTAAGGTGTGATGTGTAAGTTATGTGTCTACCTGAGTCCAAAAACTCATTTTGCTAGGGCCTGGGAGGCGTAAGCATTGGTTCTCCTTGTGTTGCCACGATAAAAGCAAAACACATCCGTATATCTTCAAGGTGTAGCTGTAAGATATTGAGCTGTTGTGTGTAAGCCTCACTTCCTCCCCACACCCACCTGAAAACTGCTGGTCCTTTTTATTCTTGTTTCCTTCTGCTTTGAAACCCTCCAAACCGACAACCTGCGGGCGGAGTGGCCCTATCATGGTGCTGCCCCTTGTACTTCCTGTTGTTCCTGGCCTGTCACCTGACAAGGTTTGTTGGGGTTCCTGGGCAGCTTTATGGGAGGTTTTAATTTTTTAGATCCTACTTGACTGAAAATGTTTGTCTACTGAAAACTCAGTTTTTACTCTGGGTGAGTAAAAGATTGGTTAGAGAGTTCCTTTCTGTGTTGTGGTAAGCTGCTCATCCAGTGTGAATGGCCCTGTGCCTGATACCAGCAGACTGCCATCTCCTATGTTGGGGTCTGACTTGGGGTTTTGTGAAGCCTGTAATAGAACACTATGAATGTGTTTGTGAAGGTTCTTATCTGTTGTTCGTGGCCCTGTCAATTTTCCCCACCTGCTCATTACTTCCAATACATCATTTTTTGATAAACCAAACCCAGACTTGATTTTCAAAATGAGTAAGTGTGGGCTAAGGCACGCATATCACTTTTTGTGAATTCTGGCCCAGGTTTTAGGGTTGAGAATGTTGCATGTTGGGTGAGGTTTTGTGATCCGATATGATTTTTTGTGAAATGAGGCCAAGTGTTTTAGACTGCAATGGTTTGAAGTGGCGAGAGGGTACACCCTTGGCCCCTAGAGATTCTTGATGTGTGTGAGTGCAATACAAATAAAATCATATAAGTGTACCAGAGCGCGACGAGGCAAGGGAGGGAAACAAGGGAGGACAAACAACAATCTTACTAGGCCCAGTAACATTGATAAAGCGCAAGTGCAGGGGGAGGGAAGGGGCAAAGTGCAAGGGAGAGACGAGGAGTGGAAAGTGCTGAGCAACTTATCAAATCAAAACTGGTAGTACAGCCAGCGAGGAGGCAAGTGCAAGGTTAAGGCACAGACAAGGGGTGCTGATAAGTGCAGGTAAGGGGACTGCAGGGTTACAGATATAGATAAGTGCAAGGGTTACCAGGAGGCAGTGCGGGTGTGTGGCTGGGGGGGTGGGGGCAGGGACATGGGCCCAAAGATCACAGGGAACTTCCTAAGATCAGACTTGGGAAGTTTTCCTCATTTGAATCTTGTCTGTAAGTTTTAAATTTCTCTTCAGGCTTAATTGCTGATATTGTAATGCATTAGCTGAGATGTGGTTTGCAAATTCTCTTCCCTGTGTTGATGCTTTAATCTCGGGAAAATGTAGGTCAATTACTCGGGACCTGCAGGGAATTGAAAAGAGTTCTAGGAAATTCTTCTTGTATCGCATCCAGGTTGCACCTCACAGAAGTGGTGCATACACTCTTGGCCCCAGTGTACCTCTAACTTTATTACCTAGGTTCATGAGATATATGCTTGATGAACATACTCTCAAGTCTGGGATGAATTCACCCGAGTCTGTGTGTGTGCTACCTAAGCTTTGGAAATAAAATCTTTATGCTTGCATCCCTTACTGGATGGAGTATTTCAAGAATTGTGTGGAGGAGACCTGGTGGTGGTTCCAAGCAACACAATGTCTAACGTTCCTCTCTGCTACATTTTGATCCTAGACATACAAAACGTAGCAGGCTTGATATTTGACATTTTAGGGCATCATCATTTTTTTTAGGGCATCATCATTGTAAGCAATCACCTTCAACATCTTCACAGTATAATTTTATCTTCAGAATTTGGGCACATGTTTACCATGAAACAAGAATAACTAACCCCTAGAGTCCACTGCTTTGCTGACCTGTTTTCACCGGGACAAAGGTCATTCTGACTCCACTATGATTGGTTGCTTTCTCTCAGCATACTGTTGCAGTTCTTGTAGGAGAAGCAGTGTCATGCCATAGGCTGCTGTTGATTAATTTTGATGAATAGCAGTTAACTGTCTAAAGCTACAGGGAGGCTTCTTCTGTTGTCAGAGAAAATTGTGGAGCCATCAACATTCTATTGTCAGTGCTGCTGGTGCGGACGAGCACGGCTGGCCACACAGACAGTTTGGATAACCAATATTGGCTGGACTATCTTCTTGTCAGTGCTAATATGTAACTCAAAGCCACATTCATTTGTGTATCATTGGGCTTTCTTGCACTAGCTATTGTACACGCTGGCCCAGGCACATTGAAGAATCAGGATCAAGAAGCACATGAGTGTGTGAGAGAGAATTGCACCTGGCATAGATGCAGTTTTTAAGAGGTGACTGACATGACTGATTTCTTCTTGCTGGTGGGGATTCTCAGCTGTCTGCCATTCACTCCCTACTCTGTAAACAATTATTCTTTCAAAAACATATTGTGCAGTTATACACATTTTACCTGTTTATCAGTAGCATCTTGATATCCTGCCCTCCTCTCCAGTCTGAAATGCATCCACTTTCCGCTTAAAGCAGCCAGTGGAGGTAGAGCTGTGGGTGCGGGGGGCAAAGTCAATGGATGAGGTGTGACAAAGTCCCCTGTCAGCCCATTGGTCTGATGGTATGGGTGCCACCACTCATACCATGATGCTGAACACCAGGTGGTGTAACGGGGAGGATCCCATGGCCAACTCCTTCAAACCGTGTGAAGGCAGGGGTGCACCACAGAATATATCAAACTGGTGATATCACTTTAAGGTATTTAGGGCAGCGTTTTACACGCACATGTAGAAATAGTGAAAATCAATGACTTGGTTTTTAGAAATTGGAGAAAGATTTATGGAATGCTTTATGTATTCGATCTAATTGTTTATACATTTGTTATGTTCATTTGTTATGTTATCGGTACTTGTATAGCGCACCGTCACCAACGGAATTGGTCCCCAGGTGCTTTGGCGGATCTGTAAACAGGAAGGGTGAGGTAGGGTTAGTCGGGAGGAGGGGAGAAGGAGAGTGGGCGATGTGGTGTGCTGTTGGCAGCTTCAGCTCGGTATACACCGAGTACTGGGCTTTGGTGCTGGTATCGGATCGGATGAAGGCCTCGAGTGCTGTGGGTGAAGTTTGTGTTGATGCGGTGTGGTAAAGTGCGTGCGGATTGCTGGGAGAGATGGTTGTGTATTCTTGTATGGGTTTAAGTATGCAGAAGATTGAGGGTTGGGTTAGTGGGGTCTGTATCCAGGTTCAGGTACTTAAGATTCCGTTAGAGTTGTATACCTGTGGGTTCGGATGTTGCTGGTTCCTGTTGGCCGACTCGATTTTGTGGTGTTGTGCTGATCCAACTGTATCCTATTGAGTATAGTTTGGATCGGTGGGTCATTTTATGTAGAATAGAATATTGAAAGGATGAACATTTGAGCCAAACCATAAAAGTAAAAAAAATGTAAGATATCTGAAATATTTCCTGAAGGATTTCCATTTTGCATTTTGCATTTGAACCTTTTTAGACTTTGTGACAAAGAAAAATCTTCCATTCTTGCTCTTCTGGACCAAATTCTTTCCCAGAGGATCAACAATTTTAACTGTTTTTGAGGATGTAGGAGGATTCCCTGCAACCTCCACTGAACCCAAAACCTGCAGCGATTCAGGCACATTTATTATGTCCTGTGAATCATAGGAATTACTTGCACAACCCGGTTGCTCAGATTGTATGGGTTGAGACAAACCTGGTGAATTCAGCAGTAAAGAAATGGCTTGAAGCAAGTCGCAGGTGTTTCAAGTCTAACTCATTTACTGGGTTAACCAATTATTTTGGGATCACATTGAGCAGTATAATATACAACTAAAGCACATAATTCAGCACCACCATTGTTGTCACTGTTAACTTCTGAAGGAATTGGAGGAGTGTTGTCATAGGTATTATTTGAAACACCTCCTTGCCCTTCATGCCCTCCGCAACCTGTACTTCAGCACATGGGTTGGAATCAATGGACCTATCCTTTCCCACAGTATTAAACAAATACAGGATTTCTTTTTCCATCTGTTCATTTTTAGGCACATGCCCAGCTTTGAAATCCCCACTGGCAGGATGTTGATACCTAGGTCACATCTGCTCTCCTTCAAACACCGGGACAGGAGGGCACAAACCATCTCAAACATCTGTTCATTTAGCGGTATATCGCTCAACCTTGAGAAGCTTCTAAGTGCATACATGATACAACACACCTGGTGGCGAAACTCATAGAAACTTTGCTGTCCTTATTCAGTCTGAGTCACCTTAGGTCCGTGCCTATCTCCTGCACTGCAAACAACACTTGTCATGCACTCCATGTCCGCTCTACACCAGCCTGGGTGTTTTGTAGAGAATCGGTGTCGGACTAGAAGCGGTCCGCACAGAAATACACAAAGTAGCAAAATTACAGGCAGTGCAAACAGCACTCGTACAATCTGCGGGCGCTTGATAGAGATTTTTGGGCTTTAGATTATAGTAACTCATGGTATCTTGGTATAGTAGTATTTCTGTCAGCTCCTGGTAATATATTCTGGCAAATTTATTGGGGTATCTTTTTAGTGGTGAGACTAACTTCAAAATGCTGCCTAATAATTATTTTTCCATGGTCACTTGCAGTAAACAAGTCCTAGACTTAGTACACTCTGAATAATCAGCTCATGCCCTCCTTTGGTATCTTATGTACAACACCACAGTATGCATTTTTGGCTGTTTCAAAATACATTGATCATTTCACAACCAATTAGCTTTACTCACATGCACGCCTAGCACTTAAGATAACATTTTTTTATGAGTTGGGTTTTCATATGTTTTACCACATGTGGTAATGTGAATGCAGTAAAATAAGCTTATCACCCATTAGCTAATAGACTGAGTTCCAACAATTATTTAGACACATAATAAGAATGCTGATCCAATTGGTTTTTCACTTTAGTGGCTTTATAAAATGTAAAAATTCAGAATGTGGCCAAACAGTTGCATTATTCTGTACTCATTTACATTGGTCTATACTTGAACATGGGTAAAATGCATTTAATTAGAGAGCTCACACACATTAAATAGCTTATATAATAATACGCTTCAGTTATGCATTTGTTGCTGGCTGGTCTGCCCACCGTCTGATGAGGGAACCTTGAATATTTCTCTCACAATATTTGGCATTTAGGAGACTGCTATTTTAAGAAATAGCGCATGATTTCCTTTGTTCCTATCACCAACAGATTTAGTAATTATACAGTAACTGAGAAGCCTGTAATATACGTGAGAAATGCTTACAGGTTATGTGATAGATTGTGAATTACTTTAAAAAGAAATATTTCTATTTTTTACATGCACTCATTTATGAAATGACCTTTTTTTTAAGTTAGCAGTCTCCTAACTGTGAGTGAGAGCGAGAGTGCAAGAGCGAGAGCCAGAGGGAGAGCGAGAGAGAGATTGCAAGTGAGGCAGAGAGAGAGGGAGCAAGAGTGTTTGAGCAACACAAGCGAGAGAGCAAGCATGAGCGAGCGAGAGAGAGAGCCAGAGCGATATAGAGCGAGAGAAACCAAGAGTGAGAGAGGGAGCACGAGAGCAAGCATGAGAGAGGGTGAGCGAGAGAGCGAGTGAGAGCGAGCAGCATGAGAGTTTGTGAGTGAGGGAGCAAGAGTGAGTCAGTGCGAGTAAGAGAGAGAAAGTCAGTGCGAGTAAGAGAGGAAGAGCGAGAGAGAGAGGAAAAGCATGTGAGAGAGAGACCTTTCTGCCTCAAGCCTTTATTTTTCTAAAACTGATGTGTCAAAGAGAACCTCCCCTTGACAAATCAGCCCATTAAATAGCAAGTGATTTCATTTGTTCTTTTGACAGAGATTCAAACTGCAGCACTGAAGAGAAAAATGTTGCATTCATCTGGCGCTATTTCCTCCTTTTTCATAAATGAATAATGGAGTGTAGAGAAATGTTCCTATTCTGAATTTAACAAGGTAGTTCTGCATTTCATCATCCACAGTTTAGCAAAGGTCTGAATTTTAACTAGGGACAAGGGTGTGAGACTCATGTGAGCCTCAAGCTGTGTCTAATAGATGTCAGTATTATAGTTCAAAAAGCTCAAGCCAGCCAATTTGAATTTGACCCTGCCAACAGGTTTTATCATTTGCACCACACCACAGCAATGGACTAAATGCGATAAAAGTAAAATAACATACTAATTCTACTAACATTCCATGACCCAATAACATATTCCCCCTACTAATATTCAATGCAATTTAGGCCATTGCTTATGAGTGCAAAACGTTGGTGCATAGGGGCAAAGTGACCCATTTCATGAAATGTAAAGATATTTGAACTGCACAAAGCCTACTGTAAATGTAGAATTAGATTTGTTCTGCAGTGAATACGTGACAGGGTTGAGATGCAAGTTGATTTATTCAAACTGCCTCAATTTTTCATTTATGAAAAAGGAGTTAACCGTGCTGGATGAATCTAACATTTTTCTCTTCAGTGCTGCAGTTTGAATCTCTGTGAAAGCCACAAAGGAAATTGCGTGCTATTTAATGGGCTGTTTTGAGAGAGAGAGAGAGAGAGAGAGAGAGAGCTTGTTTGCTCTTGCTCGATCTCGTTTGCTCTTGCTCGATCTCGTTTGCTCGCGAGTGAGGGTGAGCGCGAGAAAGTGAGGGTGAGGGTGAGCGCGAGACAGCGAGAGGGAGAGCCAGAGACGGCGAGCGGGAGAGCCAGAGACGGCGAGCGGGGGAGAGCCGGAGACGGCGGGCGAGGGAGAGCCGGAGACAGCGAGCGAGGGAGAGCCGGAGACAGCGAGCGAGGGAGAGCCGGAGACAGCGAGCGAGGGAGAGCCGGAGACAGCGAGCGAGGGAGAGCCGGAGACAGCGAGCGAGGGAGAGCCGGAGACAGCGAGCGAGGGAGAGCCGGAGACAGCGAGCGAGGGAGAGCCGGAGACAGCGAGCGAGGGAGAGCCGGAGACAGCGAGCGAGGGAGAGCCGGAGACAGCGAGCGAGGGAGAGCCGGAGACAGCGAGCGAGGGAGAGCCGGAGACAGCGAGCGAGGGAGAGCCGGAGACAGCGAGCGCACAAGACAGCGAGCAAGAGCAGGAGAGAGCAAGAGCGAGTGAGCCTGCAAGAGAGTGTGAGGGAGCAAGCATGAGCGAGAGAGCAAGCGAGAGCAAGCATGAGCGAGAGAGCAAGCGAGAGCAAGCATGAGCGAGAGAGCAAGCGAGAGCAAGCATGAGCGAGAGAGCAAGCGAGAGCAAGCGAGAGCAAGCGAGAGCAAGCGAGAGCAAGCGAGAGCAAGCGAGAGAGCAAGCGAGAGAGCAAGCGAGAGAGCAAGCGAGAGAGCAAGCGAGAGAGCAAGCGAGAGAGCAAGCGAGAGAGCAAGCGAGAGAGCAAGCGAGAGAGCAAGCGAGAGAGCAAGCGAGAGAGCAAGCGAGAGAGCAAGCGGGAGAGCAAGCGGGAGAGCAAGCGGGAGAGCAAGCGGGAGAGCAAGCGGGAGAGCAAGCGAGAGAGCAAGCGAGAGAGCAAGCGAGAGAGCAAGCGAGAGAGCAAGCGAGAGAGCAAGCGAGAGAGCAAGCGAGAGAGCAAGCGAGAGAGCAAGCGAGAGAGCAAGCGAGAGAGCAAGCGAGAGAGCAAGCGAGAGAGCAAGCGAGAGAGCAAGCGAGAGAGCAAGCGAGAGAGCAAGCGAGAGCAAGCGAGAGCAAGCGAGAGCAAGGGAGAGCAAGCAAGAGAGCAAGGGAGAAAGCTTGCATGAGCGAGAATGAGGGAGAAAGCTTGCATGAGCGAGAATGAGGGAGAAAGCTTGCATGAGCGAGAATGAGGGAGAAAGCTTGCATGAGCGAGAATGAGGGAGAAAGCTTGCATGAGCGAGAATGAGGGAGAAAGCTTGCATGAGAGAGAATGAGGGAGAAAGCTTGCATGAGAGAACGAGTGAGTGAGTGTGAGAGAGCAAGAACGCAAACAAGAGGGAGAGGGAGATGATGAGCATGAGAGAGCGTAAGGGAGAAAGCGAGATAGAGAGCGGAAGAGTGTGAGCGCGAGAGAGTGCAAGAGAAATAGCGAGCGAGAGCAAGAGTGTGAGTAAGAGACAGAGCAAGCAAGAGAGCAAGCGACAGTCTGTTCCTCATGATGTCCAGTAGCCACATCGTCGCTGAGCCCACTGCAGGAGCAGCCCGCGCTGCCCCCGAGATGCAGAGAGGAAGAGGTAAGCTCCAGGCATATCAGCTGCCTCAGAGCCCTCGTTATCCTCACGGCACATCTTCGCCTCATCCGCTCTAAAATCGCTTTTATTGAAGAGCACCTGACTGCTATGCGCTACAAAGGCTGCTCACCTTACTTACCTGCAGCCTCCAAGCACTTATTGCCCATGTGTTTGCATTCCGCTCGAAAATCATTTGTCAGGCAATTTAAAGATGGCTGCCGTGTTTTGGTCCCCCCGCGCCTGACCTTGTCCTGAATGCCTGCCTGACCTGCAACCTGCATCCTGCCTCTGGATTGATGCTGTCTGGCAACACATCGTGCCTCCAATCACCGGCAGGCGAGAGCCGGCTAATGGGGTAAGGCCTAGAGAGAAGGCCATCCCCCTAACTGAGCTGACCGAGCGCAGCCAGGCGCCAGGCGACATCCTTATGCCCAAAAACTTCTGCAATTAATCTTGTCTCTAGTGCCCCTCCTGCTAACTCAACTAGCGGTGCTTGACCACCTGCAATGGAAGGTAATCCACGCTACCTTCACCACCTTTAATGTACTTTATTGACTCTGAGATACGGCGCTCTCCTCTCCTTTTTGGCTCTCACTGCTAAAATTGGATTTAGGTGTCCTTGTTTATGCATTTAAATTTAGTTACTTTTTGGCTCACTGCTAAAATTGGATTTAGGTGTCTTTGATTATGCATTTGAATTTAGTGCCTTTTTGGCTCACTGCTAAAATTGAATTTAGGTGTCCTTGTTTATGCATTTGAATTTAGTGCCTTTTTAGCTTTAACTGCTAAAATTGGATTTAGGTGTCCTTGTTTATGCATTTGAATTTAGTGCCTTTTTAGCTTTAACTGCTAAAATTGGATTTAGGTGTCCTTGTTTATGCATTTGCATTTAGTGCCTTTTTGGCTCTCGCTGCTAAAATTGAATTTAGGGGTCCTTGTTTATGCATTTGCATTTAGTGCCTTTTTGGCTCTCACTGCTAAAATTGAATTTAGGGGTCCTTGTTTATGCATTTGCATTTAGTGCCTTTTTGGCTCTCACTGCTAAAATCGAATTTAGGTCTCTGTGTTTAGGCCATGGCATACTTTTGTTGACGCATCCACCTTGCTGCACTCTGCGCTGCCTAAACCTTTTGTTCTAACAACCAGACTTCTGCCTGGTGCATTCTGCACTGCTTTACTTGATGTGCCCGACATTGGAATCTAGCCACACTGCATTTTGCATTGCCTCAACCAGTTGTGCCTGACAAACCCTGACTTTTCATTATCATTTCATTATGCCCTGGTCACTATACGATTGATGTTATTCAGTCAATGCTAGTCTTTGCTCACACTGTACACTCAGGTCACCTTTATGTTTTCTGACACTTAGTCTAATCTGGGCACTTGTATCCACTGTGCTGCTCTGGTCTTTGATACCATAGTCCCATCTTATGTGACCCTATCTTGACCGGTGTGAACAATTTCTTAGGTATCCTACTCGGATAACTAGTACTACCATCATGCACGTTAGTGTGCCCCTACTACTATACTACACTCTAGCCCTATGGGCTGCCCAAGTCACTCAGTTACCCACTGCAACAACCTTCCCCCTTTCGGTTAAACCGATCAGCCACCCAATAGTCTGGCCTGCCTGAACCTACACCACCAGGCACGGCCGACTATGACTGTGACTCCTAGAATGAGCCCTGCAGCTACCACCGCAGGTTTACATCACTCTAGCAACCATATTAACCAATACCTTAATGACACAGCGCTGTGCTGGAACACTTCGCCAGGAAACCCACACCTAACCAGCCTTGCCCCCTCCTTAGAAACAAAAGATTAGGCACTAGATTCCGCCTACGACACTCCCGCAACAACACCACCAAGCAAACTTCATATACACCACCTGGTTCACCCTCATCCACCGCCACATGCAACTCCACTACCACAGGGGTTAAATTGTCAGTGTTCAAGGGCGCCCTTATCAACACCAGATATCTCAGCACACACATTAGACATCGCTGACCTTATCACCACCTCTGACATCGACTTCATCGCCATATCCGAAACATGGCGACATGCTGCATTTGGCCCCTCACTATCCTTGGTTTTACCGCCTGACTACGGCATCACGTGATGTGACCGTACCACTGCCCATTCCAGAGGCGGTCGTGAGGCCTTCATCCATAAAAACTCTCTTGACCTAAGAGTGGTACTCCAATCTCGAATCAGCCGAGTCATTGTCAATTAAACTATCACTAACGCCCAACCAAACGGCCACCCTCCACCTTATCTACAGGCTCCCAGGTCCGGCACCGACCTTTGTCGGTGAAATATCTACTCTCCTCCTTTAAAAAAAACTAAAAATAATTCACAAACTATCATCCTAGGCGACCTTAACTTAGGTCTTGGTGACCCAAAAGATCCCGTGGCAACAGATCTGGAGAATTTTCTAACTGATCTCGGCCTCAACTTGGACATTCAAGAACCCACCCATATCAAAGGCAGAACCCTTGACTGTTTAGCAGGCTCTAACTGCAATATCAAGGTTCTTGACAATACACCTTGCTTATGGTCTGACCATCACATCATAACTTTTAATATTGAAGCAACCCCGTGAACTCCGACACCGATAGCCCCAGCACTCCCTACTAGAAGTAAAAAGGACACAACTAAGGAGAAACTCCTCCCACTGTTACTCCCCTCCCTTAATGCGGCCACCAACACCTGCTCTGATCCCACCTCCCTAGCAGACACATAAAGACCCTCATGGATCTATTGCTCAAAAAGGATTTGATCCAGGCTGCAGCAGAGGACGAGAAGTTGGCCGCAGAGTGGAGGTGCCTGCATAGGAACTAGTGGTTGACCAAATCAAATGCGTCTGAGAGGTCGAGAAGTAGTAGCATTGCTAGTTTGCCCTGATCCTTCAATACCTCAATTTGGGTTTTTAGGTCTATTAAAGCAGTTTCCGTCCCATGTCTGGGGCAAAATCCAGATTGTCGTAGACCTAGCAAGTTGTTAGATTCCAAGTAATCTTGGATCTGAAGGTATGCTGCGCGGTCTAAAATCTTAATCAAAAACGGGACCGTGGTGATCGGTCGGAAGTTAGTAGGTATGCTTGGGACTAGGGATGGTTTTTTGAGCAGTGGGATCACCCAAGCGTCCTTAAGGTTGTCCAGGACAATACCTGTTTTAAAGGAGGAGTTGATGAAGGCCATAATTAATGGGGCCAGATCATATGCAGAGTCCTTAATGATGGGAGCTGGGCAAGGGTCACCTTGCAAGTTGGATGGTTTAATTCTCAGGATGATATTTTCTACCTCGGTAGCGGTGAGAAGGCAAATGGTTTAGTGTTGGCAGTGTCTAGAGGGAAGGCCCTAGCAGGGGAGTGTGAACGGTTGTCAAGCTTCAGGCTGTCCTGCTTGTCTTTAATTTTAGATTGTAGTGTAGAGATTTTATTTAGTAAGGCTGCTTGAATGTTAGCACACCATTTACTATATTTCGTGCAAGTGTCTGGGGGGGGAGACTGGAGTTTCTAGCTCTTTTAGGATTCTGAAGAGTTCCTTTGTATTCGAATCAGCTTGCAGAATGCGATTAAGAGATTTTTTTGCGGTGATGATAGCATCTTTGTAGGCGAGTGAGGCAAGAAGGAAACCATCTTTATGCTCATCAGTGTGGTGGCTTTTACAGTGGTTTTCAGCACAGCGTTTAGCTTTGCGGAGCATTCTTAACTGTGGGGTGAACCATGAATTAAGATGTCCTTGTGGTTTGGCCTTCCTAAGTTTGATAGGTGCTATAGAATCTACGGCCGTAAGCATAGTTTGGTTATATGACAAGACGGAGCTCCTGATCTTGGGCACTGCACAACGCCTGAGCAAACTAGAGCCGTCCTATCAGTCATTCACAATAGACGGTAACACCATACGAGTCTCGAAAAATACTAAAATATTAGGTTTTTACCTTGACGCCACCCTATCTTTATCCTGACAAATAAATGCAGTCAGATCTGCTTCTGCACACACCTGCAAACTTATTGCAGCTTGCAGACCGTTCTTCACCACCCCCAAAAGTGTCACACTAGCTAGAACCCTCATTATGGCTAAAATTGATTATGGTAGTGCTCTTTACTTAGGCACCAGCCAAGAGAACCTGAATAAACTCCAAACAACTCAGAACAATGCCATTCGTGCTGCCCTAAAGATCCCCCGCAACCACCACATTTCAGAATCTAGAACCAACCTAAAGTGGCTACCTGTCAAGCAGAGAATCTCACTAAAAACACTCGCCCTTACGCACAAATGCTTGGCTAACAAGGCCCCTATCTATCTCTGCAGTCGGCTGTCACGCCACTCGACCTCCCGACCACTAAGAAATGTCCAGTCCCACTGTCTATCGATCCCTAGGTTTAAACTGCAAAAAGCGGGGGGCTCGAGCTCCCTGTACTAGCCTCTAAGCTATGGAACCCCCCATGCTACAATCAGAGCTGAAGACTCATTCAACAGGCCATAACCAAATGTTGGCTCTTAGACCAGCTTTAAGACATGTAGCACCCTTGTCTTACTTACACTAACCCTCTGACCTTCGTTACTATTTTATCCTACATCCTATGGGATATCCACTGCTAAGCCTTAGCGGCACAGAAACCACTGTAATATTTGTAGATGGAAACCCTGTTAATATTTCTGTTAATGTAATTTTTATGTCTGTATATATGCATTTTTGTAACTTTGTACAAATTGCGCCCTGATGCCCCCGGGCCTGATGGTCTGCACGTTATAAATAAACAAATACAAATACAAATATGAGGGCGAGTGAGAAAGAGAGAGTGACAAAGACTGAGCAAGAGTAAGAGAGTGAAAGAGAACAAGAGAGCGAGAGAGTCCGATAGAATGAGAGAGCACGAGAGTGAGCGAGAGCATGAGTAAGCAATAGCACACAAGATGGGAAGAGAGTGTGAGGGAGGGAGTGAGGGAGCAAGAGAGCCCGAGAGAGAGCAAGCAAGAGATAGAATGAGCGAGAGTGAAAGTGCGAACGAGAGTGTGAGCAGGAAAGCGATAGTGTGATAGCAAGTGAGAGACAGAGCGAGAGAAAGAAGCAGAGAGAGCAAGAGCGTGAGAAAGAGCAAGAGAGTGTGAGCAAGATGGCAAGCAAGAGTGAACGAGCAAGAGAGCACACGAGAGAGAGAGAGGGCGAGAGCAAGCAAGAGAATGAGAGAGAGCAAGCAGGTGTAAGAGCGACAGTGTGAGAGCATGAGTGCAAGAGTGTGAGGGAGTGAGCTAGAGCAAACGAGGGAGGAGACAGCCAAAGAGTGAGAATGTGAGAGAGCGCAAGAAAGCGAGCCAGCGAGAGAGCAAAAGAGTGAGAGATAGTGTGAAAGAAAGCAAGAGCATGACAGCGAGAGAGAGCAAGTGAGAGCGCGAGCGAGAGAGCACACGAGATAGATAGCAAGAGAGCAAGCAAGAGAATGAGAGAGTGCTAAAGCGAGAGAGAGCACATGAGAGAGATACTGAGAGAGCAAGCAAGGGAACGAGAATGAGAGAAAGAGCGTGAGCAGACGGGAGTGAGAGAACGATAGTGAGAGAGTGTGAGAGAGTGAGTGAGAGACTGACTCGAGCCTTTTTCTCAAACTCATGTCATTCAAGAGAACCTCCCCTTTACAAAGCAGCCCATTAAATAGCACATGATTTTCTTTGTGCCTTTGACCGAGATTCAAACTGCAGCACTGAAGAGAAAAATGTTACATTCGTCCAGCACTGTTTCCTCCTTTTTCATAAATGAACAATGGGGTGTAGAGACGTATAAGGAAATACTTTTCCCTATTCTGAATTTCAACAATTAAGTTCCGCATTCATCATCCAGTTTAGCAAAGGTCTGAATTTTAACTAGGGCCAAGGGTGTGAGACTCATGTGTGAGCCTCAAGCTGTGTCTAGAACATGTCAGTATTATAACGCAAAAAGCTCAAGCCAGCCAATTTGAATTTGACCCTGCAAAACAGGTTTTATCATTTGCACCACACCACAGCAATGGACTAAATGCAATGAAAGTAAAATGACCTACTAATTCTACTAACATTCCAGGACCCAATAACATATTCCCCTACTAATATTCAATGCAATTTAGGCCATTGCTAATGAGTTCAAAACATTGGGGCATAGGGGCAAAGTGGCCCATTTTCCTAAAATGTAAAGATATTTGAACTGCGCAAAGCCAACTGGAAATGTAGAATTAGATCTGTTCTGTAGTGAATACATGACAGGGTTGAGATGCAAGTTGATTTAATCAAACTGCCTCAATTTTTCATTTATGAAAAAGGAGGAAACATGGCTGGATGAATGTAACATTTTTCTCTTCAGCGATGCAGTTTGAATCTCCGTTAAAGGCACAAAGGAAATCACATGCTATTTAATGGCCTGTTTTGTCAGAGTGTGAGAGTGAGCAAGCGAGAGTGAGCAAGCGAGAGTGAGCAAGCGAGAGTGAGCAAGCGAGAGTGAGCAAGCGAGAGTGAGCAAGCGAGAGTGAGCAAGCGAGAGAATGACAGTGAGAGAGACAGTGAGCAAGGGAGCACACAAGGGAAATAACGAGAGCGGGCGAGCGATAGAGAAAGCGCGAGTGAGAGCAAGCATGAGCGAGAGAGAATGTGAGCAAAAGAGCAAGTGAGGGAGAGAGCGAGAGCGAACATGATAGGGAGAGTTAGCAAGAGTGAGTGAGCACGAGAGAGCGAGAACAATAGTGTGTAAGAGTGAGAGCAAGTGAGATCACAAGAGACACAGACAGAACGAGATGGAGCAGGAGAGAGAGAGAGCGCGCGGGAGCGCAACAAAGCGAGCATGAGAGAGAGTGCGAGTGAGAGAGCAAACAAGCAAGAGAGCAAGCGAGGGAGAAATCAAGAGAGCAAGCGAGAGCAAGAGAGCTTGCGCAATTGAGCTAGAGAGAGCAAGCATGAGCGAGTGCAAGTGAGAGAGAGAGCGAGAGAACATGAGAGAATGTGAGAGCAAGCGAGAGCACACACAAGAGATAGCGAGAGAGCAAGCAAGAGAATGAGGGAAAGCAAGAGTGAAAGAGGGCAAAAGAGTGAGTAAGAGAGTGAGAGTATGAGACAGCGAGAGAGAGCACATGAGAGAGCGTGAGAGCAAGCAAGAGAATGAGCGAGAGAGAGAGAGTGAGCAAGAGCAAACATGAGATAGCGAGAGAGCAAGAGAGTGAGAGAGAGCAAGCAAGCGAGTAAAAGAGCAAGGCAGAGAGTGCAAGTGAGGCTGAGAGCGAGTGTCAGAGCAAGCATGAGCGAGAGAGCAAGCATGAGTGAGAGAGCGAGCGAAAAAGTGAGAGGAAGAGAGCGAGAGAAACCAAGAGTGAGCAAGAGCATGAGAGAAAGTAAGGGAGAGAGAGCGCGCAAGTGAGAGCGAGAGCAACAGAGCACAACCGAGCGAGAGAGCGAGCACAAGAGCAAGCACGAGGGAGAGTGAGAGCAAGCAAGAGAGCACAATTGAGAGAAAGAGAGAGCGAGTGAGAGAGAATGAGCATAAGTGAGAGAGAGCATGAGCACAAGAGTGAGAGTGACCGAGCACGAGAGAGGGAGAACAAAAGAATGAGATAGTGAGCATGAGAGAGTGAGAGCAAGAGAGCGAGCACGAGAGAGCTAGAGAGCAGCATGAGAGAGATTGCGAGTGGGGACTGAGAGCAAGAGTGCACGGGAGAGCAAGAGCGTGGGAGAGTGAGCAAGAGAGTGACAGCGAGCAAGAGTGACAGCGAGCAAGAGAGTGAGGCAGTGAGCTAGAGTGCGAGCACAAGAGCACAAGAGAACGAGAGAGCAAGAGCACAAGAGCGAGTGAGTACAAGAGAATGAGAGTGCAAGAGCATGAGAGCGAAAAAGAGAGCATGAGAGCAAGTGTGCGAGCGAGCAAGCGCGAGCAAGAGCTTGCATGAGAGCGAGCAAGATAAGAGAGCAAGAGAGCTAGCATGAGAAAGAGCTAGAGAGAGTGAGCATGAAAAAGAGCTTGAGCGAGCATGAGAGAGCAAGAGAGCACGAGAGTCAGTGTGAGAGGAAAAGCAAGACGAGAGCAAGCGAACACGAGAGAGTGAGAGGGAGCGAGAGTGCAAGAGAGCAAGATAACAAGCAGGAGTAAGAGCAAGCATGAATAAGAGCGTGACAGCAATTGAGATAGAGAGAGCGAGAGAGCACACAAGAGAGAGCAAGCAAGAGAACGAGAGCGCAAGAGCGAGCATGAGAGTGAAAGCGAGAGAGATAGAACAAGAGATAGCGAGAGAGAGCAAGATCGCGAGAGAGCTAGAGAATGAGAGCACAAGAGTGCGAGTGAGAGAAAAAGCTAAAGCGAGAGAGCAAGAGCATGTGAAAGTGAGAGAAAGCGAAAGAGTGAGGGAAAGAGAGAGAGCAAACACAAGCGAGAGAGTTCGAGAGAGCAAGAGCGAGCAAGCAAGCGAGCATGAGAGATCACGAGACAGTGAGAGATGGCACATGAGAGAAAGAGATGGCGAGAGAGGATGATAGAGCAAGATTGAGCAAAAAAGAGTGAGTGCAAGAGCGAGCAAGAGAGAGCGAGACTCTGACAGTCCTTCTGCTACCTTCGCGAGTGAGTGAATGACCCAGCCCCCTCTGCCTCAAGCCTTTTTCTCAAACTCAAGTGTCATTCAAATAGAACCTCCCCTTGACAAATCAGCCCATTAAATAGCAAGTGATTTCCTTTGTGCTTTTGACCGAGATTCAAACTGCAGCGCTGAAGAGAAAAATGTTAAATTCATCCGGCACGGTTTCCTCCTTTTTCATAAATGAACAATGGAGTGTAGAGAAATTTCCCTATTCTGAATTTCAACAAGGTAGTTCCGCATTTCATCATCCACAGTTTAGCAAAGGTCTGAATTTTAACTAGGGACAAGGGTGTGAGACATGTGTAAGCCTCAAGCAGCGTCTAATAGATTTCAGCATTATAATGCAAAATGCACAAGCCAGCCAATTTGAATTTGACCCTGCATAACAGGTTTTACATTTGCACCACACCACAGCAATGGACTAAATGCAATGAAAGTAAAATAACATACTAATTCTACTAACATTCCAGGACCCAATAACATATTCCCCTACTAATATTCAATGCAATTTAGTCCATTGCTTATGAGTGTAAAACGTTGGTGCATAGGGGCAAAGTGTCCCATTTCATAAAATGTAAAGATATTTGAACTGCGCAAAGCCAACCGGAAATGTATAATTAGAATTGTTCTGCAGTGACTACTTGACAGGGTTGAGATTCTAGTTGATTTATTAAAACTGCCTCCATTGTTCATTTATGAAAAAGGGGGAAACAATGCCGGATGAATGTAACATTTTTCTCTTCAGCGCTGCAGTTTGAATCTCTGTCAAAGCCACAAAGGAAATCACATACTATTTAATGGGCTGTTTTCTCAAAGAGCGAGTGTGAGAGCAAGAGTGAAACTGAGCGAGAGTGAAAGCAAGCGAGAGAGCTGGAGCAAATGAGTGAGAGCGAGTGAGTATGTGAGGGAGGGCAAGAGCGAGAGAGAGGGCAAGCGAGAGTGGAAGCGAGAGAGAGTGCAAGAGAAGGAGAGTGAGTGAGAAAACGAGCAAGAGTGAGAGAGTGTGAGAGCAAGAGAGCAAGCAAGAGAGACAGTGAGTGAAAGCACGAGAAAAAGCGAGCAAGAAAGTGTCACTTGCTCTCGCGCTCTCATGCTCAGTGAGATAGAGCAAGAGAGAGAGTGAAAGACAGTGACAGAGAGTGCGAGTGAGACAGTGAGTGAGCGGGAGTGCAAGAAAGTGAGAGAGAGCGTGCGAGTGAGACCAAGAGCGAGAGAGAGAGCAAGAGAGAGAGAAAGTGAGAGCATGCAAGAGAGCTTGCACGAGAGAGCTAGAGAGAGCGTGCACACACAAGAGTACAAGTGAGAGACGGAGTGAGAAAGAGCGAGCACATGAGAGAGAGATAGCGAGAGAGCAAGCAAGAGAGTGAGAGTGAGTGAGCATGAGAGACAGAATAAGAGAGCAAGAGAGCAAGCAAGTGATAGCAAGAGAGTGCAAGCAAGAGAACGAGAGAGAAAGCAATAGAGTGAGAAACCAAGAGTGAGCGAGAATGTGAGTGTGACAGCGCGCAAGAAAGTGACCGTGAGAGGATGCAAGAGTGAGAGAGGGAGAGACAGTGAGTGTGCAAGAGAGTGAGTGAGCAAGAGCAAGTGAAAGCAAACAGGAGAGGGCACAAGAGAGTGAGTGCGAGAGAGAGCACAAGTGAGCGAGAGAGAGCACAAGTGAGCGAGAGAGAGCACAAGTGAGCGAGAGAGAGAGCACAAGTGAGCGAGAGAGAGAGCACAAGTGAGCGAGAGAGAGCACAAGTGAGCGAGAGAGAGAGCACAAGTGAGCGAGAGAGAGAGCACAAGTGAGCGAGAGAGAGAGCACAAGTGAGCGAGAGAGAGAGCACAAGTGAGCGAGAGAGAGAGCACAAGTGAGCGAGAGAGAGAGCACAAGTGAGCGAGAGAGAGAGCACAAGTGAGCGAGAGAGAGAGCACAAGTGAGCGAGAGAGAGAGCACAAGTGAGCGAGAGAGAGAGCACAAGTGAGCGAGAGAGAGAGCACAAGTGAGCGAGAGAGAGCACAAGCGAGCGAGAGCACAAGCAAGCGAGCGAGAGCACAAGCGAGCGAGAGAGAGAGCACAAGCGAGCGAGAGAGAGAGCACAAGCGAGCGAGCGAGCGAGAGAGATAAAGACCATGAGAGAGCACGAGGGAGCAAGCAAGAGAGCAAGTTAGAGAGAGGAGAGAGCCAGTGAGAGAGAGAGAGAGCCAGTGAGAGAGAGAGAGAGCCAGTGAGAGAGAGAGAGCCAGTGAGAGAGAGAGAGCCAGTGAGAGAGAGAGCCAGTGAGAGAGAGAGAGAGCCAGTGAGAGAGAGAGAGAGCCAGTGAGAGAGAGAGAGAGCCAGTGAGAGAGAGAGCCAGTGAGAGAGAGAGAGAGAGAGAGAGGGAGAGTGAGAGAGAGAGAGCCCGAGAGAGCAAGAACGAGCGAGGGCAAGAGAGAAAGAGCGAGCAAGTGAAAGAGAGAAAGCAAGAGAGCATGCAAGCGAGAGCTTGCGTGAGAAAGCTAGAGGGCATGCACGAGAGAGTGCAAGTGAGAAACAGAGCGAGAGAAAGCTCACAAGAGAGATAGCGAGAGCAAGCAAGAGAATGAGAGAGAGCAAGTGAGTGAGGGAGAGAGTGAGCAAGTATGAGATAGCGAGCGAGCATGAGAGAGTACAAGCGAGCAGGAGAGAGCGAGAGAGAGCGAGCAAAGGATGGCAAAATAAAGCAAGGACGAGAGAGTGCGACCAAGAGTGTGAGAGAGAGCGAGAGAGCAAGCATGAGCATGAGAGCAAGCGAGAGAGAGAGAGCAAGCAAGAGTGCAAGCAAGAGAATGAGAGAGAAAGCAATAGAGAGAGAGAGCAAGCGAGAGAGAGAGCAATCAAGAGTGCAAGCAAGAGAATGAGAGAGAAAGCAATAGAGAGTGAAACCAAGAGTGAGCGAGAGAGCGAGCAAGTGAGAGCGAGCAAGTGAGAGCGAGCAAGTGAGAGCGAGCAAGTACAAGAGCAAGCACGAGTGAGAGGGAGAGAGAGCACAATTGAAAGTGAGAGCGAGTGAATGAGCATACATGAGAGAGAGAGCATGAGCACAAGAGTGAGTGACCGAGCACAAGAGGGGGAGAACGAAAGAGTGAGATAGTGAGCGTGAGAGAGTGAGAGCAAGAGAGCGAGCACAAGAGAGCAAGAGAGCGCTAGGGAGTGCAGCATGAGGGAGATTGCGAGTGGGGACTGAGCAAGAGAGTGAGCGCAAGAGAGCATGAGAGAGTCAGTGAGAGAGAGAAGAAAAGCGAGAGAGCAGGAGAGCACAAGAAAGCGAGGGAGAGGCAGAAAGAGCAATAGTGAGCAAGAGAGTGAGCAAGAGAGTGAGAGTGAGCAAGAGAGTAAGTGGGCAAGTGAGTGAGCGAGCACGAGAGAGCACGAGCACAAAAGCGAGTGTACAAGCGAGAACAAGAGAACGAGAGTGCAAGAGCATGAGAGCGAGTGAGCACGAGAGCAAGAGCACGAGAGTGCAAGAGAGCGTGAGTTTGTGAGGGAGAGAGCAAGAGCTTGCATGAGAGCGAGCAAGAGTAAGAGAGCAAGAAAGAGTGAGAGAGCGAGCAAGAGAGCGAGCATGAGAAAGCTAGAGAGCGAGCACGAGAGAGTCAGTGTGAGAGAGGAAAAGCAAGAGAGCACATGAGTTAGCGAGAGAGCATGCAAGAGAGCATGCAAGCACGAGAGAGAGAGGGAGCAAGATAACAAGCAGGAGTAAGAGCAAGCGTGAATGAGAGCGTGAGAGAGCAATTGAGAGAGCGAGAGAGCACACGAGAGAAATAGCGAGAGAGCAAGCAAGAGAACGAGAGCACGAGAGAGCAAGTGAGAGAACGAGTGAGTGAGCATGAGAGCGAGAGTGAGCAAGCGAGAGAGAGAGCGATGGAACAAGAGTGAGCGAGAGCAAGAGATAGCGAGTGAGAGCATACCGCAAGAGAGCTAGAGAATGAGAGCGCAAGAGTGCAAGAGAATTAGAGTGAGTGAGAGAGAGCAAGAGAGCACAAGAGCCAGCACGAGTGAGAGAAAGCAAGCGTGAGATAGCTAGAGAGCGAGCAAGAGAGCAAGAAAACAGGAGCAACAGCGAGAGAGCACAAGAGAGTGAGTGACTGAGCACGAGAGAAGGAGAGCAAAAGAGTAAGAGAGCGAGAGCATGAGTGAGTGCGAGAGAGCGAGAGCGAGCATGAGGGAGTGCAAGAGAGCGAGAGTCAGCGCAAGAGCACAAGAGTGCGAGTGAGAAAAAGCAAGAGAGCAAGAGCATGTGAAAGCGAGAGAGCACATGAGAGATAGCGAGAGAGCAAGAGAGCAAGAGCGAGCGAGCAAGAGCGTGAGATCAAGAGACAGTGAGAGCGAGAGACGAGCACATGAGCGAAAGATGGCGAGAGAGCAAGCAAAAGAGCGTGAGAGAGCGTGAGTAAGTGAGTGAGACAGAGCGAGCAAGCGAGAGAGAGAGCAAGAGAGGATGATAGAGCAAGATTGAGCAAGAAAGAGTGAGTGCAAGAGCGAGCAAGAGACTCTCTGACAGTCCATCTGCTACCTTCGCCAGTGAGTGAGTAAATGACCCAGCCCCCTCTGCCTCAAGCCTTTTTCTCAAACTCATGTCATTCAAATAGAGCCTCCCCTTGACAAATCAGCCCATTAAATAGCAAGTGATTTCCTTTGTGCTTTTGACCGAGATTCAAACTGCAGCGTTAAATTCATCCGGCGCGGTTTCCTCCTTTTTCATAAATGAACAATGGAGTGTAGAGAAATTTCCCTATTCTGAATTTCAACAAGGTAGTTCCCCATTTCATCATCCAGTTTAGCAAAGGTCTGAATTTTAACTAGGGACAAGGGTGTGAGACATGTGTAAGCCTCAAGCAGCGTCTAATAGATGTCAGTATTATAATGCAAAAAGCACAAGCCAGCCAATTTGAATTTGACCCTGCACAACAGGTTTTATGTTTGCACATAACCACAGCAATGGACTAAATGCAATGAAAGTAAAATAACATACTAATTCTACTAACATTCCAGGACCCAATAACATATTCCCCTACTAATACTCAATGCAATTTAGGCCATTGCTTATGAGTGTAAAACATTGGTGCATAGTGGCAAAGTGTCCCATTTCATAAAATGTAAAGATATTTGAACTGCGCAAAACCAACCGGAAATGTAGAATTAGAATTGTTCTGCAGTGAATACGTGACAGGGTTGAGATTCTAGTTGATTTATTCAAATGGCACCATTGTTCATTCATGAAAAAGGGGGAAACAGTGCTGGATGAATGTAACATTTTTCTCTTCTGCGCTGCAGTTTGAATCTCCGTCAAAGCCACAAAGGTAATCACATACTATTTAATGGGCTGTTTTCTCAGAGAGAGTGTGAGAGCGAGAGAGAGCAAGAGTGAAAGTGAGCGAGAGTGAAAGCAAGCGAGAGAGCTGGAGCAAATGAGAGAGAGAGAGAGAGAGAGAGAGAGAGAGCGCAAGCGAGTATGTGAGAGGGCGAGAGAGAGGAAGAGTGAGAACAAGAAAGCGAGAGAGAGAGCAAGCGAGAGTGAAAGCGAGTGAGAGTGAGCAAGCGAAAGCGTGAGCGCGCAAGCAAGAGCACATGAGAGAGGGAGAGCAAGCAAGGGAATGAGAGAGCGCAAGAGAACGAGTGTGAGTGAGATAATGAGCAAGAGAGTGAGAGCGAGAGAGCGAGCAAGAGACAGAGTGAAAGCACGAGAAAGAGCGAGCAAGAAAGTGAGCATGAGAGCAAGCGACAGTGAGATAGAGCGAGAGAGTGAAAGACAGTGAGCAAGAGAGCAAGCACGAGTGCGAGTGAGACCGAGTGCAAGAAAGTGAGTGAGAGCCTGCGAGTGAGACCAAGAGAGAAAGCAAGACAAAGCGAGAGCAAGAGCATGCAAGAGCGCTTGCGCGATAGAGCTAGAGAGCGTGCACATGCAAGTGAGACAGGGTGAGAAAGAGAGTTAGCACACGAGAGAGAGAGAGAGAGCGAGAGAGCAAGCAAGAGAATGAGAGCAAGCGAGCAAAAGAGATTGTGAGAGCAAGCAAGAGTGAGAAAGCATGAGTGTGCGAAAGAGGGAGCAAGAGAGCAAACAAGAGGGAGAAAAGGAGAGAGACGGCAAAGAGAGAGAGAGGGAGCATGAGAGAGCAAGCGAGACAGAGCGCAAGAGAAAGAGCAAGAGATTGCGAGTAGGAGACAGAAAGCAAGCAAGAGCAAGTGAGAGAGGGAGAGAAAGAGCGATCGAGAGAGAGATTGAGAGAGCACAAGTGAGGGAGAGAAAGCGAGAGAGAGGAGAAAGCCAGTGAGAGAGAATGCACGAGAAAGAGCAAGAGAGCGAGTAAGAGACAGAAAGCAAGTGGGTGAGCAAGAGAGGGAGAGAAAAAGCTATAGACAGCGAGAGAGAGAGAGAGTGTGCAAGAGCACGAGAGAGTGCGAGTGAGCAAGAGCACGAGAGAGTGCGCAAGAGAGCGTGTGCTCAAGAGAGCACGCGAGAGAGCAAGAAAGGGAGCGAGAGAGCCAGAGAATTAGCAAGCGAGAGAGACAGAGAATGAGAGTGAGTGAAAGTGCGAGCAAGAAAGGGAGAGAGAGCAAGTGAGAGAGCGAGAGAGAGCAAGAGAGAACCCGAGAGTGAGCGAGGGAAACCGAGAGTGAGCAAGAGTGTGAGAAAGATCAAGAGAGCGAACGAGAGAGTGAGAGTGAGCGACCAAGAGAGAGAGTGTGACACAGTGAGCCAGCAAGGGAGAGTGAGAGAGCACATGAGAGCGATAGAAAGCAAGAGAATGAGAGAGCGAGAGAGAGCAAGAGAGAAAGAGCACGTCAGAGCGAGAGAGAGCAAGCCAGACAGAGTGTAAGAGAGCGAGCACGAGAGAGCGAGAGCATGAGAGCAGGTGAGAGAGCAAGCACGAGCGAGAGAGCAAGCACAAGCGAGAGCAAGCAAGACTGCGAGAGGGAGCGAGCAAGAGAGAGAGAGAGGGTGATAGAGCAATAGAGAGCAAGCACGAGAGGGAGAGAGCGAGCAAAAGAGAGAGTGAGTGAGCCTGAGAGAGCGAGACAGAGCAAGCGAGAGCGAGAGAGATAGAGCGAGTGATAGAGCAATAGAGGGCAAGTGGAAGAGAGCAAGTGAGCGAGAGGAGAGAGAGCAAGAGAGCAAGTGAGAGAGAGAGCTAGGAGAGTGAGATAAAGAGCATGAGAGAGGGCGAGGGAGCAAGCGAGAGAGTGAGTGAAAGAGTGAGAGCATGAGAGAGCGAGGACAGCGAGAGTGAGCGAGCAAGAGAGCGAGAGTGAGCAAGTGAGAGAGGGCGAGGGAGTGATGGAGCAATAGAGAGCGAGCAAGCGAGAGAGAGGAGAGAGTCAGGGAGAGAAAGAGTGCTAGAGCTAGAGTGAGCAAGAGAGAGTCCAAGAGAACAAGAGAGCAAGAACGTGTGAGAGAACGAGAGCACAAGAGAGTGAGCGAGATCGAGGGAGCACGCGAGGGAGCGAGAGTTCGAGAGAGAGAATGAATTCGAGCGAGAGTGCGAGCAAGAAAAGGAGAGAGAGCATGAGAGAGAGAGCAAGTGAGAGTGAGGGAGCAAGCAAGAGAGTAAGCAACCAAGAGAGAGTGAGTGTGAAAGAGCGAGGCAGCGAACGAGCAAGAGAACGAGAGAGCAAAAGTGAGGGAGCAAGAGAGCAAGCAAGAACAAGCGAGAGAGCAAGAGAGTGAGACAGTGTGAGAGAGAGCAAGCGAGACAGAGCATGAGAGACAGTGCGAGAGAGCAAGCATGAGAGAGAGTGCAAGAGAGCGAGAGAGCAGACGAGAGCAAGCGAGAGCAGGAGAACAAGCATGAGCGAGAGAGTAAGCACGAGTAAGAGAGTGAGCAACCAAGCGAGAGACAGAGCAACAAAGTGTCATAGAGCATGAGAGAGAAACGGAGCAAGAGTGCGAGGGAGAGCGAATGAGAGAGAACATGAGTTGGAGTGAGCAAGAGAGAGTGATCGAGCATGAGAGCAAGCACGAGAGAGACAGAACAGGAGAGCAAGAGTGAGAGAGAGGCTGCACTGCCATGGTTCATTGCCTTTATAATTTATTTTTCTTATGTATTTATGTACAAAATGAGCTGCAGGACTGAGTCTCTTGCTTTCTATTGACAGAAATCTGTGTTATGTTATGCTGTATTAGCATTTTTTCCTAGCTAGCTGCCATTTTCATGGTTTCCAGGTACTCACATGGATCTGGAACGAAATGGATGGAGGTTGTGGTTGGAAGGTATGGGGGAAAGACATGTGTTTTGCTTTAACGTTGGTGCATGTAGAACCCAGAGCAACTGGCGTCTGCGTGGGTGTGTTTTCTTTGAGGATTGTAATTTGTACCCCAGAGGTGTTTTTGTTTTCAGATGGGAGACCTGGAGAGTCTATGGAGGAGCTGGGTGTTTTAGCCATTGTTACAAGTTTTCAAGTTGATTGAAGAGATGTAGAGTTGTGACTATACTGGTGTGTGGTTTTTCTTAAGCCATTTGTGTTAGCGAGTGTGTAAGCATGTGATGAGACAGGAGCTTGTTAGTAGGTTATGTTCTTTGCATATTGCTTGGGAGTAAAGTTAGTTTGATCATTGCTTTCTCATTGGTCCCAGTGATGAGGAACTTTTTGAGAGAGGGTTCAGCTCTGTAGGTTTCTGGTTTCAGGTCCAGTTTGAAGGAATATATAGTCTGAGATCAGATAACATAGTAGTGCATTTTGAGAACCACCTAGATTGAGAATGCGGCCTATCGAGCGGTGCAATGTGCTCACGTGTTAGAACATCCAGGTTGAAAACACAATTTAGAGCAGTGATGTGGGCTGTAGGGAACTGTAATGGGGACATGGTTTTCCCTATTCTGAATTTCAGCAAGGGTAGCCCCACATTTCATCATGCACATTTCAATAAAGGTTTGAATTTTAACTAGGACCAAGGGTGCGAGACTCATGAGGGAGGCTCAAGCTGTGCCTAGTAGATGTCAGTATTATAATGCATAAAGCACATGCTAGATAATTTGAATTTGACCCTGCACAACAGGTTTTCATCATTTGCACCATACCACAGTTATGGACTAAATGAAAAAGAAAATTAACATATTAATCCTAGTAACATCCCAGGACCCAATAGCTTATTCCCTTACTAATATTCAATGCAATTTAGTCCATTGCTTACGGGTGCAAAACATTGGTGCATTGATATAAAGAGTCCCGTTTCATAAAATGTAAAGGCATTTGAGCTGTGCAAGGCTAACATTTTTATGGAAAATATAGAATTAGATTTGTTTTGCAGTGAATACGTGACAGGGTTTAGATGTGAGTTCATTTATTTAAACTGGCTCCATTGTTCATTTATGTAAAAGGAGGAAATGGTGCCGGATTAATGTACCATTTTCCTTTGGCGCTGCAGCTTGAATCTCGGTCAATGGCACAAAGGAAATCACATGCTATCTAATGGGCTGGTTTGTCAAGGGGAGGTGGTTTGAATGACACTTGAGGTTTTATAACAGGGCTTGCAGCAGAAAGTGTTGGGTCCCTCCCACACTCTCTGGCTGACTTTTGGAGCAAAAAGGCTGGCAGCTGTCTAAAGAGGGTTCAATCAGGCGATAAGATAGTGGACCAGATAAGAGTTCTTCTGTCTGACAACAAGAGTGGGGTCGCGAACAGTTCAAGACACACATAATTAAAGATTTCTGCAGTAAGTTCAGTCAACTTGAGGAGAGTGCAGATAAGCGAGTGCTTGTTACTAGGTAGCGTAGGGTAAATCAGTCATTTCATTTTTTGGTGCTGCACCATGACATTTTAAACAAGTATGTAAAACTGTGTTCATATTTTTTTCTTTCACGTTTTGCTGCGATAAAACTCAGATTGGCAGAAGCTGTGCTATGCCAATTTTTGTTGCGAAGCGCAAGGCCAATGTTGGCAGAACTCTGGGAATTATTGCAAATAGAAGGTTTTGAGACCAATTGCAGCAACGACTTTGCTTATGTTTGAATTACAATGTTGATGTACATGTCATTCTGTGTAACTTGCATATTTCTAGCTTCTGATAAAGAATAACAATTTGAAAAGATGATTTAGCCTCAGTGTACTTATTCTCTACTCAGTTTTTTTGGGTTGGCATGCAGAGAGATGCAGAACGTGCAGTAAAAAGAAATGAAAACAAAGTTAATCACTGTAAATTTTCTTACTCTGAGAGGCTCTGAATGACGGTTTCGTCTTTCATTTGCATGGTAAATGTTTTCTGGGATGCAAGCCACAAGGGCATAAGGTGGTATTGTAGATAAGATACCACAGGAGGGGATGGGTTAATTGTTTAGAGTGTACTAAGTCCAGTGTTTGATTACCGTTAGTGATTCCGGTAAAATAACTTTTCAGGTGGTATTCTGAAGTTAGGCTCACCACTATACCAAAAATACAGTATCTGGTCTTTCCATCAAATGTTTTCCATCTAAAAACTTTACATCTAATGCATATTTTTCGGGGGTAAAGTTTTACATTTGGTTTAGGTGCATATAAAGGGTAAAAAACAAGGGTTGGGAGATGCACATTTTTTAGATGGAAAACATTTGATGGAATGGCATTAGATGGAAAGACCATAAACCCAAAAATAACACTACATCAAAAATACCACGAGATACTAAACATATAACACAAAAAGATCACTAATGGGGCTTATTTCTGAGAATACCTAATTATAAAACAAAATAGGGAGCAACGTAATGCCTTTATGTCCAAGAGCATCTAGATATAAACTATATAATGGAGCCATATCTGCACAAAAGTGTAAAAACACTCAAAGAATATGGTATTGTGTGTTGCTACCCACTTGTATTACAGAAACACTGTGCTACTATCTCATTTGAATTGTTATTGTTCTTTGTGTGTTGGGCTACTAGATATGTTCCTCTTCTCTTTTAATGTATTCTTCATCCTCATGATCTCTCTGCCCCTGATCCCCATGATGTCACTGGGTGCACAGACCTTTTGGCTCACCGTGTTCACTGGGTGCCCAGACCCTCTGGTTCCCTGTGTCGTCACTGCACAAACCAACCCCCTGGTCCCCTTGAGGTCGCTATATGCCCCAGCCCTCTTTGTTCTCTGCGATGTTGCTGATTCCCCCTGCCCCCCATGTCTCCTAAGATATTGTTCTGTGCCCCGTACCCCTCTTGTTTCCTGTATTGGCACTGTGTGCCCCCACCCCTTTGGTCCCCTTGATGTCGCTGTGTAAACCCAGCCCCTCTGGTTCCCATGATGTGTCCTTGTGCCCCTCCCCATGATGTGTCTCTGTGCCCCCTCCCCCGATTCCCATGCTGTTGCTGTGTACCCACAACCCGTCTGGTTCACTGTGATGTCTCCTTGTGCCCCATATAGTTCCCATGCTGTTGTTGTGTGCCCAGACCCTCTGGTCCTATTGTACCTTTCCCTCCTGTCGCTAGACTGGGTGCAATGGCTAGTCTCTGCATTCCTGTTCATGGCCTGTGGGAGGGTCTTTGCGTTTTCCCTTGTCTTAGAGTGCTTTTGAAGCGCATTGTGTGCAGGCGCTGTATAGATGAACCATCATATCATATATCACTATGCTTACTCTCTACTCTACGCCATCACTCTATTAGAGTGCAGCTACACCCCTCAATCAATTCGGCTTAGCTGCTCACATATGAACACTACCTCACAAACACCTCATCATTCTAATAGAACTCAGCTGTATCCCATGAAAAACCAGCCTAGCTGCACAAATAAGCGTTCCGCAGGCCTAACACAGCGAGAACCCAGTCTTGGTCTCCACCGGCCAGACTGCACACATTGCATTATAGCAATACCACCACACCTAATGCTAGGATGCAGCTTCCATCAAGCAATTACATCAGCTGCACACTTAACTGGTGCACCCAAGCACCCTTCTTGACCCTACTCTTTCAACTGAACTGGACTAGAGTCCCCCAAGGGCGTTCAACCTCCTAGCGCTTTGAGGTCATACCAATGATATATAGAGCGCTATATAAATGCCAAATAACGTAACATAACATTCAGTGGTAACGATTTTATTTAGTTTCAATTATATTTGTAAATCGCACCTAATTTGGCTCTACAAAGTGGTCTGCCTATTCTGTGCAAATGTGAGTTTAATTTCCTATGTATTGTATTTAAATGTATTCACAGGCTTGTCCCTACTTACTTATCTGATCCCATTGCCTTGCATCAACCTTTTCGCTCATTAAACACTGTTTCTTTGTGTCTTCTTAATGTTCAGCGTCCTCCTTGTGCAACTTCTCGCGTCAGTTCATTTCAACTCTTAGATGCTAAATTAAGGAATGCTTTGCCTCTTCATGTTTGTCTAAACACTACATTAACATAGTTTAAAAAATGACTGAAGCAACATTTTTTTCTGCCCTTAGCCTTCCTACTTAACTATGCTTATATTGGTTTGACATTGTCTATTTTTTTGTACTTATCTTAACATTTAAATCTGTTTAATTTGTTTTTGTACTGCCACTGTATAATGATTTCTCCCGAACTTTGATAAAAGGGTGGTAAGACTACAACAAATAAATAAAAACAAAAACACCAACAAAGAGATACAAATATGGTGCAGAGAAATGGGTCCACGTCTGAGAAAACCCAAGAACAGAACACCATTTAGAGTAGTGCAATGCGCCCATGTGTCGCCTGGACAGAAAACTCTACATAGAGCAGTGCAATCCACTTCCATGCGAGAACGCCTAGTGTGAGAACACCATATTGAGCGGTGCAATGCATCTATGTCTGACACACCTAGATAGAACACACAATATAGGGCAGTGCAGTCCACTTAAGTCTGAATACGTAAGTTGAAAACCCTATGTAGAGCTTAAATAATGCCATATTGATCAGTACAATGTACTTAATTTAGACACCTTCCATTGTAATGCACTTGTATGACAAAACCTAGATTGAAAAAAACACAATATACAGCAGTAAAATGTATCTTATGTTTTGGAAATCCTTGATACAGTACATAGCGTATACGAAAATAGAATGTGCTTATGCCTGACCATACCTAGACAGAAAACACCAAATTAGGCAATGTAATGTGTCAACATCTAAGAATATCCAGGTATGAAACACGGTATGGAGCAGTGCAATGTGTGTATGTCAGACTATACCTAGATGCAAAACACTTCTAAGAGCAGTGCAGATGTTGGTAAGCTGTTGATTAAGTAGTCCCAGTGTAGAGCAATACAATGTAGCCAAGTTATGGGTTAAACTTATTTAAAATGCAGAGCAGTTATGTTGTTACTGTAAAGAGAACACGGCTGGAGATTCACGGCTGGAGATTCTCGTTACCTGGGTGTTGCTGTGAGTTTCATCCCAGAGGGCTGTCTGGCTAGGATTGCAGGTTAAACGGGCACACAGAAGGGCTGCTCGGGGTTTCTGTATGAAATGTGCAGTTCTGGGTGACATGACCCACCCATCATTAAATCAGCCTTGAGTAGGGCATGCAGTGGTATGGATGGAACAGAGAGCAGTGGGACTTAAGCGTGGATTCTCTTTAAAAGAAGAAGGAAACAATGATTTCATTGGGAAAAAGAGATGGGCGGTGAAAAACACATGCTTTCCAGGCTACTTGTGGAGATTGGCTCCAAGACAGCCTGAAACATTCCATGTCCATCTGCCCTATTGTTCTGGGACCAAAAGCAATACATTATATTTCATATCTCTTTGTGGTATTTCCCATGACATAAACATGTTACCATTCCTAAATATTCAAAAGGAACGGGTCTGTGGTAAAATAGCATTCAGTAGATCATTGATGCCCACTTAACCAGAGTTGAAGGAGTGGCTTGACTTTACTAAACAATGATTTCATTGGAGTCAATTCACAAAGATATTACTCTAAGTAACTCAAATTTACTGTTGACTTACTCATTGTCAGAAATCCTCATTTCAGTGATGAGGGCTCTGTAGCACAGCCCTCTGTATTGTCCCCTTGCACCCTCTTCAGTTGTGAGAATTGATAACTGATTACCCTTCTTATGCCACACTGTCTTAGGAGGACATTTAGCAGGCCACAGCATCGCAGTAAGAACTGATGTCTTCCTACAGAAGCACATAACCACATAATCGCAAATTACTAGACCGTGACCTGGAGCAAGTGCTCCTCTTGCCTTCCACATTCAGTTCCCCCCTTAAATTTCCCTACTCCTGTGTGGCCTTCTGGGACTCGCATAGTTCCACCTTGGGACTAGTGGGATTTGTTCTGGAATGTTGGATTTCTCTTCCCAAGACATTGCGACTCTACATGACTTCCACTGGATTTACTATTTGGATTGGAGTTTTTCTCCAATGTGTGATACTTACTAGGACTTGTGGTTCCTCCTCCTTACATTCTCGTTTTGTCAGGTGGTTAGGCCCTGCACTTTTTCTCTCTTTGGACCTTCATGATGGGATGTGTCCCAGTTGTGCTGTTTGGTTATTTTTTTGTTTTGGTACTTGCTACCCATTTGCAAAATTGCTGACCTTATTGTTGTTTGCTCTTGCAGCAGCAGCAGGTCAGTGTTATTTCTCACATCCCGCCCCCTAGGTTTTGTGACACTGCCAGATGGTTCCATCTTACTTGTGGTCATACTGTTCTTACATTGTACAAGTGTTCTCCTCAAGGTATCGATCCACTGAGACAGTGCTAGCCCATTCACAAAAGGTGCACTATGAATAATTCAGGAGTAGCTCAGACCTACTCATAGGAACTTCTTTTGTGGATCAAAAAGCTCTCTTCAATAGTAACTAGAGTTACTCATAGTAACCTTGTACTAACCTTGTTGTGAATTGCCCCCTTTGTGTTTGTCCTAGCCATCATAAACAAGACATTCATTGAAGTTTGGGTTACGGCCTAACCTAAAATGTCTTCCTTGTAGATGATACAAGTTAGATGTTGACAGTACAGGGTTTATATTTTAAAGTTAAGATCTATGAAAATTGGGAATGCCAACATTAATGTTCAACATATTATTGAATACTAAAAGTAAAATAAAATATACTATTTTTAAAGATTGTAAAGATAGATCGTAAATTAAGTATTTTTTAATACAGTATTAGATGGATATTTGTCTTCACATTTCTGCATATTGTATTGTTCGTGTGAGTTGATTATTGTGCAGATTATGTAACATACCATAAAAGGGCATTGGACTTTTGGTGATATGTTCATGTTGTAAAGGTTAACATTGCAACCAATGAATAAACTTGATAGTTCCTAATTGGATTATTGTGTTTGTGGTTGACGCTTGAGAGTGTAGATTGCTCTAGAAGTACACCTACACAAAAGTGAAAGTGGTGTAATGTGACCTATTAAGGTTTATGTATTTGGAAGCCTGTTTTTGCTTAGTAGATTATTTACTTTGATACTTTTCGTTGAGGCACCCATGATAATTTGTTGTGTTAACTATACAGCACATGGTTGACATTTTGTTTTTCATGAGGGTTTGAAAAACTAACTTGAAAGCTATGTACTTATTTGTTCTTACAGAAATCTAGGACAGAATTTGTACTTGATCCAGTGCATGTGCAACGTAGAGGTTCTACCAAACTTCCACATTGAGTGCAAAATACAGATCTTTGGTGAGAAGAAGACTGTACTTATAGGGGGCCCCTTTTTTCCAATGTAAACGTTTTGACAGGTGGGCACGCCCCCTGGTTGTCTATATTCCTGCC
Source organism: Ambystoma mexicanum (assembly GCF_040938575.1). Lineage (NCBI taxonomy): Eukaryota > Metazoa > Chordata > Amphibia > Caudata > Ambystomatidae > Ambystoma > Ambystoma mexicanum. The sequence continues at coordinate 707,981,577 of NC_090939.1, forward strand.
CCCTTTTGGTATAGGTGTATTTCTTTTTTGATATGGGATTTGATATCAATTAATGTTTGATATCAAAATGTTATATCGATTTGATATGTTTTAAATAAACAGCTATATAAAGTGATTTTGTGTACTTTGATATGTTTTGATACAAAATTTATATCAAAATGATGTAAAGTGTATATCAAAATGTTTGTTTGTAAATGTTTATTCGAAAAAATAAAATATTAAACAGATGCATATAAAATATCACAGTAAGACATAGTTCATCGGTGCATTTAAAATACAAAAGTATTCAGTACATTTTAAAACGGTCATAAAAAAAAGTTGCTGTTGAGTACACATTACAATATGATTAAGATGCTGCCACTTGCCTTCTCCAAAAACCCTTCTATAAAAAATAGCAGACTTCAAGTACAATAAGAAGGCCCAAGCTGACAGTTCCTTTTCTGCCCTTAATAAGAAAGATAGTGCTGGCCTGTGTTGGCGCCAATCTGTGTGTCTCAGGACTTGCAATATGGTCTGCTCTCTAATGACCCCATACCCTGGACAAAACAAAATAAAGTGGCTAAAATTTTCAAAAGGGGCACCATAATAGGGCAACTTGGATCGTCCAGATATCCTGCCCAATTTGCTGTGTTTCCTCTCAAGCATAAGCAGTCATAACAAGCCCTTGTAATGAGCCAGCTTCGATGGCCTACCCTGGCCCAGACAAGATACGGCTGTAGAGTGGACATCCCACTTATGTGCTGATGGTAACTATCTGCCTGAGACACCTGTGTTACATTGGAGCGTATAGCCACAATTTCCCTGTTTACCACTTCCCTGGAAGATCTTACTTGCTTAGTTTGCAACATCCTGGTGGCGGGTGGCACGACCACATGGTGCGCCTTACACATCAGCTCTTTCATTGATTTTATCCAAGGTATTTTATGCCACACATCCTTACTCAGGGTTGAATTTATTATAAAGTGGCACAATGAGGCATTGGTGTTGCCCCAAATTCTTAGCCATAACATGCTTGGGACAGCTGCCCAATCATCCTCCAAAAAGGCCATCCCCAATTCTCTGTGCACCGAGGCCCAAGAAGAAGAACCAGGGAGTCCCAATAAACTTTTGAAGTAATGATTTTCCTTGGCCTGCATGTCACCAGGCTTTTGATAGCCCCAGGGAGCTGCTCCATATAGAGAGGCTGCCTTGACTTGCAAGGTATACACTTTGAGTGCTGATTACAAGTGTTGACCTTTACATTTAGTGGAAAAACGGGAGAGACCCCCCAGGTATTGGCACATTTTCAGGGACTGTTTTATTACATGTGCGTTACTTGTTAGAGACTCAGAGTATGATTATTTGGGTGTCAGATTCTCGATCACCCTCGGGATCACATCCCCTTACAGGTTATGGGTCGCATCTTGATAGACTTCCTGCCTCCACTACAACTCATGACTGCTGGTTTTACAGAATTTATTTTAAGACCTACGCTGGTCATGAAGGAGGCATAAGCGTCCTCCAAGGCCCGTAATGCCCTGGGGGTTCTGGCCATAAGCACAGTATCATCAGCGTAGGCCAGAACCGGGAATGGCCTGCCCCCCACTCGCAGAAAGTCCACAGAAGTGTTCAACAAAACCTGCAACAACCCATTGATGTACAGAGTGAAGAGAATGGAGGGTTAATACACACCCCTGATGTACCCCCAGTATGATGTCAAGCCATTCATTGCACCGCCCCCCTGGTCCAAACTGAACATTGGCTTTGGTGTTCGAGTGGATCTCCCGCAACACTTCCAGACTAACCACAGGACAACCCATGGACTCAAGCATGGCCCACAGCTTTGCACAATCCACTTTATCAAAAGCTGTGCTTAAATCCATGAACACAAGGTAGTCTATCTCGCTCTTACAGAAGACAAAGTTCGATACCAATAGGTACAGGTTGAGCACCTGCTCCAAGGTGCCCAAACCAGGGTGGAAACCAAATTGTATATCTGTTAAAATGTCCCTCTCAGTAAGCCAACACTCTGTGTCCCAACAGCACCCGGCCAAAAATGTTAAACACTGTATCCAACAGAGAAAAGGGGTGACACGAGGAAGGTTTGGTGATATCCCCATTTTTGAAAATCAGAAAAATGGTTGCCGTTTTACACGATGGTGGCTAATGGCCTGAGCTTAAGCAAGCAGTAAATGCTCCAGTCAGCAGCGGGGACCATAAATCAAGTTGGCTCATGAAGAGGTCAGCAGGTATCGCATCCAGGGCAGGTGCTCGATTTCGAGACTGTGCCCCAAAAGTTTTGGTAACCTCCTCCAAAGAAAAGCATAGAGCCACTAAAATGCACTGCTTTTCCTCTCTAACTCGGCCATCATCATGCAAGATTCCGAAATAAGAGACCCAATCTGCAGCCCCTACATGGGTTCCATGTGGGCCTTGAGTTCCCTTATTGCAAGACCCCCTTGATACAAATTCCCAGAAGCCCTTTGCATCATTTACCCTCAAAGCCTCTAGAAATTCCTACCAGGCCATGACTTCCAGCTCCAGTTCCCTTTGCGATAGTCAGTACGTGCCTGAGCAATGCTGCGTCTGTCCACCGCCGGACGCTTTAGGACATCTAAAAGGGCTGATTTTACCAACCTGCATTTTTGATCAAACCAGCCCCACTTTCCTTCACTTCCTTGTTGTTTAGGGACCACTGAGAAACCCCCCCGTGGGTGGTTCCTCCAAGATACCCACTAAGAGGCCCACCACTACCCGTTGTCTGCTTGATTCATCCATGATCCCCATTAGGCAGCCTGTTGGGTGGCTAATAATTCCAAATGCAAGCCAGAACCCAAAACTTCCCCCCATTTGATTCTTCTTCGTGATGCCACATCACTGTCTACTTGACACAAAATGCTAGAAGCGCATGCCTCCTCATCAGTTAATCCCTTAATAGTTAACACCAATGGGTAATGATCACTGTTCCCTACTAGAGCGACTTCAAAACTCTCAATGTGTTTCCAGAGGTCCAATGTTAGACAAAAATAGTCTATGGTGGAAGAGCCCAAATTATTGTTGAACATGCGTTTTCCGGGGATATCTGGTTTAATGCTCCCATTCACTGAGCGCAACCCCCACTTGATAAGCCAGGTGCTTCACTGGAGGCCCCTGGTGCAGACCCTTTTATCCTCCATTTCCGGTTCAAGAATCCTGGACATTTGTTCCTCGATGCATTCATAGAGGTCCTTAGAAAGACCACAACCCATTTTTACTTTAAAGTCCCCACCCCAAATAAGTATTTTCTTGAGGTTCATTGATTCAACCATATATATCTACAAATTCCTTTAGTTTAGGCCGTAGCTCCACCTTTACCTTGTTTGGACTATTATAGAAATTTAAAAAATCAAACCCTTCGGTGCCCGGGGACTTAAACCTCAAGAGTTGTAGGAACGCCAACCTGGTCTCAACCACCTGCACCCTACAAGGTAAGGAGGCTTGGACCATCACTGCCAAACCACCAGAACTCTGCCCTCTCCTGTTTTTTGGCAGGGTTGCCATAAGCAGCATAGCCATCCAAACGGGGCAGCTCCAACTCCCAAGTTTCTTGCAGTAGTATGATCTCGTGGAGTTTCAAAAATCTCACGCTCTCATCCAATTGCAATTTGCTCCTGGAGCCAGCTATATCCAGGAGTCAAATTTGATTTACTTATCCACCCCATTTTGTTCGAGCCCTGAAGTATTGTCTGATTGCCCCCTGCCCCCACAGTGCTCCCTCCTTTCAATCCTGGGCATCCATCGACTTAAGTGGCTCAAATTGATGCTGTACAACAAAGTTCCCAATCGGTTCTGCCCGCCCGGGTCGGTCACAGCCATTTATCCCCACATTGAACCATGAAGGCCCGTGTTCCACGGTGGGGGCGGCAGATAGAAAGACACTACCCTGACACAAATCCCCCTGTGAAAGCTATTCCCCTCGACCCTCCGGTAGGGCTGCCACCACCATCCCTTGGTGATAAAAATAATCCATGCCCACCAATCTGCTATCTAGTTTTGAGCCATTAGCCCTCAGACGCCTTGTTAGGTTACAGGTCACCATGTGGCTGACTATATTGTGGTGTCATTCTCCAACCCCATATTAGTCACCCTTAATTAACTTCCAGGTGGGGCCCACCCAGCCCACTCTTCTAGTCATTAGCACCGATTTTGGGTTTATACTAGGGCTCATTATATTCGAGTTAATCCAGTGTGTAGCTTTATTTATCAATGATGAGATTGTTTCTAAAGCACCCGCAGTTAGGCTCAGGACCCCCATTATCATACCTACTAAGGGGGCTGCCTGCGGGGGATGATTAAGTACTGTGCTAGCCCTGCCTTCCTACCTACGGATGAATTTTTAGACTGGACACGCGGAGGAGGATTTACCCCCCCCCCCAATAGACAGCCCTATGCCAGTGTGACTTGTTAATACAGATGTTGGAGTGGGCCACGGGGGGATATGACTAGTGGCTATACCCACCCCCTTTCACCCTTCACCATCTGACTACTTGCCCTGGTGGTGGTTTGCTCTAGACGCAATCCACTCCCGGTGCTATTTTGTTGTTTGGCATTGAATTTCATTTTAAGATCTCTATTTGTCATCCATTATCAAGGTTTCCATAACCCCATTTTTAAATGTTTGCAACAGAGCATATGTGGCCTATAGTTTGGTTTGACATTGAACATCCGGGTGAGGGCACCCCATCATATGCCCCCTGTTTGCATCCAGTAATGAAAATAGGGGTTTCAATTTATTGTCTAATAACGCCTCCAACCAAGTTTTGTCGTCATCTTTTGTAGATGATGCTATGGAGTTATCCCTGGATAGTGATGTAGGCCCCAGATCATCTAGGGTCTCCTCAACCCTCCTAGGGATGACCGGTGATATTGCTCTTCTCTGGGGGTGCCAGATGTTTCAATATCCTTATTTACAGACGGCACCCCCCATGACAATCCTTGGGGGGCTCATGATACACAGGATGCTGGGGATAGAAAAACATTCTCCCATTTACCCACCTGCCATTACATTAGTAACCCCTATTGAGGAGGCGACTTCCCAGATGGCTTTTTCTGTCTTTTATTCTGTCATTCAGGTTCCCTGCCATGGTTTTTAGATAGGAGTCCACAAAAGTTGGCTCACATTTTGTCTAGGTTGAAGGGCCCTGACGGCTGGCTTTGTGACTGTCTTAGGGGTTCTTAAATGCTTTTATTTTTTTGGCGCTAGTGGCCATAGTTCCCACCTCTCGTAATTTGCGCTTTACCATCCTTAAGGCAGATCACCTTAGCGGGCCCCACAGGGACCCTTAAAAGACTGATAGAGGAATAGTCAGGGCAGAAAGTAAAAAATTAAAGTGGTGGTTCAGAAGGCACCAAGAGCCGTGCCTGGACAGTAGAGAGTACCACAGCTGAGCAGCCAAGGTGCCGGGTACAGCGTTTTTTAGCTAAGGACACAGGCCGACTATCTTAAAATCCATTAAGACACAGTAAAGCAATATATTAGCACCAATGTTAAAAATATAAAATAATAAATGCAACAATGCATACAGTATTCTAAAAGCAAAAGGTTGCACCATGCATAAATTGCGCCCAAAGCTCAAATAAAATACATGACCTGCAGGGAGACAGTAGACAAACTGCTGGCAATTTTCCCAAAAGGTGGGGAGAGGAGAGCAACCCTATCTTTGCAGCCCCACTAACAGCAAAAAATCAAGCAAGTGTGCTTATTGTTTCACATTGCCTCGGTGAAAGGCACTCCTAGACATGGGGGAGAGTTATGTCTCGCAGCTCCCTAAAAAGGAGATAACCCGTCACACACTGAGAAAGAGGGAGAGGAGGGCCTTACAGCCCTCTTTTACAAGCAGGTCAGTAGAGGAAAAACTTTAGAGAACACTCAAATAGTCCTGATCAATAACTAAATGCAGCTAAACCTGAGATGTGAGATATTATAAAGCAAGAACTTGCATATAACCGAACATTTGAGCCAGCAAAATAGATACATTGAATACGATGTTTAAACATGCTTCATGGTTAATGCATGGTTAATAGAAAAGTAGGATTGTACGATAACAGCAATCAACAGTCCACAAAGGATAAGAAAAATAAAAGGCACTATGGAACACCGGTCACAAGCACACGGGCACACGGACAGAAACGCTGTGTCAGATGGGTGATATGAGTTTGCTGCGAAATAGCAACTTTAAAAGGAAATGTCACAAGAGCAGCTACAGTAACAATGTTAATGTCAAAATGTCAATTTTTAGCAGCATTCCGGTTTGTATTTCCTCTTTCGTGAATATGCAGGAATGGGCAGAGGAGCAACAAAAAACAGCGGGCCACTGCACGACTAACGAAAACTGAGCAAGACTCCTCGGCATCAGCGATCCTCCAAGAGGGTTCTGGAGATAAGTTTCCCAGGCAAAGCAAAACAGAGTGGGACAAGATCCACACTCCCACGGTAGGGGGGCCGCAGGGTATCACAGGCTAAAGTACCAACGTTAATACCCACGTTAAACCAGCATTAGACTGGCCAAGAAGAACAAACAGGACCAAATGAGTGTGGGGCACGCCCAACAGCTAAGGGAGCTGCCTTAGTCCAACTCGCCCTCGATGCCCAGTGAACACAATGGAGCACACTACCTGCAGCTGCAGTTTGCGTGGCACCATCTTCCAATGTGTTCCCCTAACGCCTCGTCCAGAACTGGAGATGAGCAAACAAACAGGATGAATTCAGCAGTTCTGCAGGGACACGCGCACATGCCGCCGAAGGACAGCAAAGGACTCAGCAGGAATCTGCTCGCTCCGCTCCTGCAAACGCTTCTTAAGCAGGAAGGCTCCTCCTTCCAATTGTTAACCCCTTCCTTGCCAGAGCACAGAGACCAGGGGAAAGTGTTCCAAGGACGCCAAAGAAATCAGCAGGACTCCCATTCACAAAAGTTGCACTATAAATAATTCAGGAGTAACTCAGACTTACTTATTTGGAAGCCTGTTTTTGCTTATTAGGTTATTAACTTTGATACTTTTCATTGAGGCACCCTTGATAATTTGGTGTTTGGAAGATATAGCACATGGTTCACATTTGTTTTTCATGTGCGTTTGAAAAACTAACTTGAAAGTTATGTGCTAGAAATCTAGGACAAAAGTTCTACTTGATCCAGATGAAGTACTATGTGCCGCATAGAGGCTCTACCAAACTTCCACATTCAGTGCAAAATACAGATCTGTGGGTGAGAAGAAGACAATAGTTGTAGACGGCCCATTTTTTCCAATGTAAACGTTTTGACAGGTGGGAACGCCCTCTGGTTGTCCTTATTCCCACCCCCTTTTGATATGGGTTTATTTCTTTTTGATATGGAATTTGATATCAATTAGTGTTTGATATCAACCTGTTTTGATATAAACTGTTATATCGATTTGATATCCGTTTTATATAAACGGATGTGTGTACTTTGATACGGTTTAATACAAAGTTTATATCAAAATGTTTTTAAAATGGGAGAGCGTGTGTGCGCAGTTGCTTGATCGAGGGCAAAGTGAGTTGTAAGGAGTTAGACGCCGAGTGTTAGGGTTTGGTGATGCAGCGATGACACAGGAGTGGGTGGTGCTGTGTGTGTAGGAGTTTGATATAGGTGGACTATAAAGCTAGGCAGATAGCACTGCGTGATGTCAGCCAAAGTGTTTTATGAATATAAATCTAGGCATTCTAAATGACAGCATGACTTGTTAGGGGTTTTAGAGAGTTTGAATATAATTCTAGGTGGATTGCTGACATGATTTTATATGGGTTTGATATAATTTTACAACACTTCTAGCCAATGTTTTTTTTATATCGGATATTTTTCTGATATCCTTTTTGATATCAAATTATTATCAGTCATTTCTTATATCAAAATTTCTCTCTATCAAAATAATACCTTTTTATATTAACTTTATATAATGTTAATATAAAATGTGATAGAAAGGGATGGCTTAAAACTGCAATGGTGACCGCAGGGAGGGTCGGACAACCCAGAAATATATCGCTCTGAGATGGGCTGGAAAACACAGCACTTTTTCGGGGAGCAGCTATTATGAACAGCTATGGCTATGGCGAGGGGTGAACACCCCCAGAAAGGGCTGGAGGATGCTCAGGATCTAATGGCCAGCTATGAACACAAACAGTTTTGGGACAATGACAAGGCTGTTTTGGAGCAATAATTTGCAGTTGACGCAAACCCTGAAGATGAGGACTGCGGAGCTACAGTGATGCCGGCAGACATGGCGATGATGACGGAGACCGCTTCCGGGCCCCAGAACCCTGATGAAAAACAGGGCCAAGTGTGCAGGGGTGGGGCGAACCAGACTATGGTAGAGACTATTAATATTTATTGCGCTTGCTGTTCCAGCCAGTTTGAAACCCCAGGGTCTTTTGAAAGTAGCCTGTTTAAGGCCTGTCTATAGCTGCTGGAGATTGACGGGCTTAAAGACAATGCTGCTATTCAATGCATTTGTTGCTCAAAACAAATTGAAGGCCCAGCGGATATCAACCTGTGCAAGGATTATATTGTGCTAATGAAGACGGCAGACCCCTCTTCATGTTGATATTCGTGCCACCCATGGGATTACAGCCATCATAACAGGGGTGTGTTTAAAACAACACTTTTACAGGTGGTACTACGGGAATAAAATTAATGAGCCACAGTAGGATGCTCAAAAGTGTTTGGAAAAAGCTTAGCAGATAATTCACTACATAAATATGTTTTGTGTTGAGTTCAATAGACTTGCATGATAGACTTGATGCAACTGACACAACCGCTGACGCAGATAAGGATCGGAGCAGGGACTGAGCAATACGTATCTGAAACATTATAGGCTAAAGACTTGGCGAATAACCCGCTTTTGAAAATTAAGCAGTTTAGTCGCCTGTGTCCGATGGGTGCTAGAAACATCATTGGAAAAAACAGTTCCCAACTGGGCGAGTATAAAATATATATAAATGGAGTATAACATGAGCGCTTAACTAAGCTGTGGCATACAATGTGGTTGTGCGGTATTCGCAGGTGTTATTTTAATGTGAATGATTTAATACGAATATATTTTGTGTAAAATGTCATGCCAATAAAAACACTTGTTTATAAATACTGATTGTGTCATTATGTTGAGTTGTTGGCTTTCAGGGGAGGAGAGGCCTATGCATTGCATAAGCCGGCCCAGAAACATTTTAAATGGCGAATGAATGTGGTATGTGACGTCAATCAACAATGGCAGGCATATATTATGAATTTGAGCCAGCTACGTGAAGACAATGATGGTTTCCGCTGTATTCTAGCCGTCATCGTTATTCTATCAAAATACGCTTATGTTGAGGCTTTGAAAAACAAGACTGCGCTCAGCGTAACGGCGGCCTTAAAGCACATATTTAACAATGGAGTTTTTAAATAAACTGCTGCGTGTACACCACTTTGTGACACATGCTGAAGTTAAAGCCTCTATTGTAGAATGTTGTATATACACCTTTAAAACACGACTCAGCTGCTTTTTTTTTTAACAACTGAAAACACCTGAAGACATGTGGAAGTGCTACCCGCATTCATAAATGTGTATAACGTGCATCTTAGATCTATTAAAACCATACCGGCGGGTGTAACACTGCAGAATTCCCTGGCTGTACGGTGAATTACTTTTTAAAAAGACAAAAGATATATCCCTTTAAAAAGGGGGATCATATGCGAATCTCAAAACACAAGGCCGTCTTAACAAGGGGTACGAGCAGAACTATAGGGTCGAGATCTTTATTATAGATGGTGTTGTTCAAACGGAGGGTGTATATATATATATATATATATTCAATAATTATTCGAGGAAGGCTGTTTTTTATGAGGATGAGATCTAGAAAGTCAGTAAAAACCAGCGATGTATTTATAGAATCGAAAAGACCATAAAAAGTAAAGGTTGTTAAATTGGCTGGGATGGCCTGAGAAATTCAACAGTTGGGTACCTGCCGGATCCCTAGAGACCACAGGTGTGTAGCTGGAGTCTGCATCTTTTTATATCATGCTTTCCCAGCCACGCTTCAGCCAAGACATTTCCATTGAACAAAATATCCAACTTTACCATTAAGCTGGTCAAACCCCTACATTTGGAGGGTCAATGGACTGGTGCGGACACTGAGGTTCAGTATGTCTGATCACGGGACACGTTAGCCCCGAGGCAAGCTATGTTTATCATAAAACGAACAAACCCTCTGAGTCATCAACAAGGCCGTAGCATGCATACCCGAGTTTGAGGACACATCGCTACATATAGGACTGCACCAGCAGAACGTTTTTCTACAGGGCCCAGACCCATCTGTTAGGTTTTCAACAACCAGGAAACTGCGCAGCATATTGGGAACTGTGCCAACACATTGGAATTAAGGAACCGTGGGACAAAACTGCACCGATATTAACGTTTTTTTCCATAGCTTATTGTGACATTGTGGAGTATCAAAGGGCGGGGGACAGCTACGCCCTGCTGCTAAGAACCTTGGAGATTAAAGAAACCAACAACGATATTGTATGTAAAAACCACTTTGACACCATCAACATACAGATAAGAGACGATCAGGGGCAGTTTGTTTCATTTAAATATGGAAATGTCTGGCTGCAATGGCACTTCAGACCGCTTCAGCTAAAAGACAAATAAAAACAGTGCTATAATGGCAGTGGTGAAGAACTATGGAGACCCAAGGGCTTGCATGGAATATTACATTGACCAAGCTGGTTACAGCGATCAACTGTATTTTAGCAGAGCCCCCTTTATGTTTGGGGCAGGGCTCAGTGGTATCTTTAAATGTTTTTCTATGGCGCAGCTTTGTTTTAGTTGAACCGCATGTGAAAACGGCAGCAGGCAATATTGCAAAAGACGTTGTGGGAAGCGTGACAACAGCGGGTGCTGAGCAGCTAGCCAGACAGAAAAGAGAGGATCAGGACGGGTCGGGCTCATTTATAAATCATATAGAAGCGTTAAGAGGAACAGGTCGGCATCCATGTTGCACGGTCCACCAAGACCCAACAGGAAAAACAGATCAAAGCCCTGCTGCGCACCAAAGCATGGGAATAAGAAATGTGTTATTCCTAAAAGACACAAGGGCGGTGATATCTTCTAGAGAACAATGGCCTTTCTACACAGAGCATCTGGGGAGTGTTTAAAATTGGAGCTCGATCTCTTTACTATGCACGTTCCCAAACCAGCATCGACAACCGTTTCTTTATTGAGGTCTCGCTGCTGGCGGCTCTGTCGCTGCTAGCCCCCATAGAGTCTATCGGGTTCGACCGATATGTATATGCATTTGAAAGATACGCTGCTACATCTAACCTGTAAAATAACTGAGGCTGATGGAACCAACACTGCTGCTATAGCGCGAGCGGGCACGATCGCTTACCTGTTAGCCAGCATATTCAATCAGGTGGACGTGATGCTCAGCGACTGACTGATAACGCAGAGAGATAACGTGTACGCCTACTGAGCCTACATACAAAAACCTGTTAAATTATAGCAGTGATGTCATGGACAAACAGCTTTTCGGCCGGTCTCTTTTACTGCAGTAACGCAGGGCACTTCGACAGCACCTCTCTGGACGGTGATTACAAGGGATTCGTGAAAAGAGCCTATCATGCCAGGACCAACATAGTATTTGATTGACTAGGCTGCCTACACACTGACCTATTCTTTCAGGATAAACTAATGATTAACAGCGTTGATATTAAAGTGAAACTATCCAGGAACACAGATGTTGTCTGCCTCATGAGCAGGAACGCCGAGCAATACAAACTAGTCATTGTATTGGCCAGTTTATTCGTTAAGCATGTAAGCGTCTCCCCGACTGTTATACTGGCGCATACAGAGGTGCTCCAGATATCTAATATGAAATACCCTGTGCACAGAGTCACTCTGAAAGTCCTCAGCATTCCTACCCGTTGCTGCGGTACCAGTCAAGACAACCTGTTTCTAGGGCAGCTCCCTAAAATAATCAACATGGGGATTGTTGAAACAATGACCCTCAATGGGGCATACGATAAGAATCCCTTTGAGTTCAAACACTGTAACATGAACTATGTGGCGCTGCACAAGGACAGTGTTTTGATCCCTGCCAAAGCATATACCCCCAACTTTGGACTTCCAAACATAATCAGAGAATACATGGGGGGTGGTGGCTGTCACGGTGAAACACAATTGTGATGTGCCGGTTTCCTTTACACACAACAAATATGCTCTTGGCCATCCCCTACTGGCCTTTGATCTAAAACCCCATAACATGTCAGCGGGGCATTTCAACCTCGTGAAGACCGGAAACCTACATGCTGAGATAAAGTTTGAAAGAAACCTAACCGCCACACATTCGCTGCTAGTGTGGAGCATTTTTAATTGCGTTGTTGAGATAAACGCACAGAGAAACAAACATACTTTTTGATATTTAATGGACACTCTACAAATAAGAGGATTTCTGTGCAAGAATAGACCTGCACGAAAAAAAATTGTCAGTGTGTATGCTAGCGATACATGCTACAGCTGTCTACCCAGAAATTGCCTTGTAAGCCTGGTAGTGAACACCGACCCTCAGGACCGTGGTGGAACACACTGGATAGCTCTGTGGCTGGAGGCGGATGTGTTAACGGTGGTGGACAGTTTTGGAGTGCTTCTCGCACCACCCTATATACGCCAGAGTTTTAACAGACTATGTACGAAGCATCGCAAAGTATTTATGCTATATTACTATACCAGTTCAAAACTCTAAAGCCATGACCTGCGGTCAACACTGTATATTCTTCATCATTCAAATGTCAGAATGGTGACTGCTGTCAGCTGTTTTGAAAATGTATTTGAGCAACCCCATGCAAAACGATCAAATGGTGGCCAGATTTGTTAAGATGACGCTACACAACATGCCTAGATCTCGCAAAATGTTAAGTTATGTTATGTTACTTTGCATTTATATAGCGCCTTATATACCATTGGTATGGTCTGAAGGCGCTGGTAGGTTGAACGCCCTTGGGAACCGAAGTTCAAGTCAGTAGAGTAGAGGGTGACAAAGGTGCGTGTGAGCACCGGATATGTGTGCAGCTGGAGTGGCATTCGTGTAATAGCTGCTTCTTAGCGGTAGGTGTGGTGGTTGAGAGGTCAATAGTATGTGTTCGTTCTGGCAGGAATTATCCAGACCGATCGTGGCTGCGTTAGGCCTGAGGAGAACGCCTGGCTGGGGGGTGAGTAACCAGCAGTGTTTAGTTAGAGTGATGGGGAGTATGAGGCAGATGTTGGTATGAGAACAGCTATACCGAATGGTGTCATAGTATCGCTGTGTTCTATTTGAGTGGTGGTGTAAAGAAGAGAGTAAGCGTGGCGATGTGAATATGGTGGTTTACTGTAGGTGCTTGAGATCGCGCCCACTCCAGTAGTTCCATGAACTTCATCCGTTCCATGTACTCCGACTGTTCCGTGCATTACGACCGTTTCAAGCACTCAGACCGTTCCTTTCAATGCTCATTCAGGTGTTCCATGCGCTCCAAACTATTTCATGTACGTCCCGCCATTCTGTGCACTCCAACCCGCTCGGTGCACTCCAACCCGCTCGGTGCACTCCCATCCGTTCCATGCACTCCCATCCGTTCCATGCACTCCCATCCGTTCCATGCACTCCCATCCGTTCCATGCACTCCCATCCGTTCCATGCACTCCCATCCGTTCCATGCACTCCCATCCGTTCCATGCACTCCCATCCGTTCCATGCACTCCCATCCGTTCCATGCACTCCCATCCGTTCCATGCACTCCCATCCGTTCCATGCACTCCCATCCGTTCCATGCACTCCCATCCGTTCCATGCACTCCCATCCGTTCCATGCACTCCCATCCGTTCCATGCACTCCCATCCGTTCCATGCACTCCCATCCGTTCCATGCACTCCCATCCGTTCCATGCACTCCCATCCGTTCCATGCACTCCCATCCGTTCCATGCACTCCAACCATTTTATGAACTACTCCTTTCATTCGTTCTATCCACGTTATCATTTGTCCATGCGTCATCCATACGGATAAGTCATCTTCACACTGCTCCTTTCATTCGTTCTACCCAAGTTATCCTTACTCCATGCATCAGCCATCCACATATGTCATCTTTGCACGTTCGATTCTTGCACCAACTTCACTCGTTACACCCACTTCACTAGTTCCCCCCACTTCGCCGGTTCCAAGTACGTCACTCGTTCATTTGCCTACTTCATCCGTTCTACCGTTTCACCCTTTCCACGTCACTTCACTCGTCCCATCCACGCCCTTCACCCGTCCTATCCACGCCCTTCACCCGTCCCATCCACGCCCTTCACCCGTCCCATCCTTCACCCGATATAGGGTATCCACTTCACCCGCTCACCCTATATAGGGTAGACTTTCAAGACTTTGGCACAGTGACGTTATTAGGTACACTGTCAAATCCCGCTATGCCAGAGGGGTGGTGTTATATACACTTCTAGAATCAACTTTGTACCGAGAGGATATTAGGCACACATCAAAATTCAACCAAGGCACGCTCAAACGTGCCCTTTTAGACAATCTCTACACTTCTAAATTCAACTTCTAAATGTACTTCTAAATTCAACTTTCACAGGGAGGTTATTGAGCGTACTTCTTAATTCACAGAGAGGCTATTGGGCATACTTCTAAATTCACAGAGCGGCTACTGGGCACCCTTCTAGATTCAGCGAGGCTGTTGGGCATACTTCTATAATCACAGAGAGGCTATTGGGTACACTTTAAAATTCCACTTTTCACAAGGAGGCTTTTGGGGACATTTCAAAATGCAACTTTTCACAGAGAGGCTATTGGGCACACTTCTAGATTCACAGCGAGGCTATTGGGCACACTTCTAGAATCTCAGCGAGGCTATTGGGCACACTTCTAGATTCTCAGTGAGGCTATTGGGCACACTTCTAGATTCTCAGCAAAACTATTGGGTACCTTCTAGTATTCACATCGAGGCTATTGGGTACACTTTAAATTCAGCTTTTCACAAAGAGGCTAGGCTATTTGGCACATTTCTAAATTCAACTTCTAAATGTGCTTCTAAATTCCACTTTTCACAGAGAGGCTATTGGGGCCACTTCTAAATTCAGCATTTCACAGAGAGGCTATTGGGGCCACTTCTAAATTCAACTTTTCACAAAGAGTCTATTTCGCACACTTCTAGATTCACAGCGGGGCTATTGGGTATACTTTTAAATTCAGCTTTTCACAAAGAGGCTAGGCTATTGGGCACACTTCTAAATTCAACTTCTAAATGTGCTTCTAAATTCAACTTTTCACAGAGAGGCTATTGGGTACACTTCTAAATTCATCTTCTACATTCATTTCTAAATTCAACTTTCACAGAGAGGCTATTGGGCACACTTCTACATTCATCTTCTAAATGCACTTCTAAATTCAACTTTTCACAGAGAGGCTATTGGGTACACTTCTAAATTCATCTTCTAAATGCAGTTCTAAATTCAGCATTTCACAAAGAGGCTATTGGGGACACTTCTACATTCAGCATTTCACAGAGAGGCTATTGGGCCACTTCTAAATTCAACTTTTCACAGAGAGGCTATTGGGTACACTTCTAAATTCATCTTCTAAATGCACTTCTAAACTCAACTTTTCACAGAGAGGGTATTGGGCATACTTCTAAATTCATCTTCTAAATGCACATCTAAATTCAACTTTTCACAGAGAGGCTATTGGGACACTTCTACATTCAGCATTTCACAGAGAGGCTATTGGCCACTTCTACATTCAACTTTCACAAAGAGGCTATTGGGGACACTTCTACATTCAGCATTTCACAGAGAGGCTATTGGGCCACTTCTAAATTCAACTTTTCACAGAGAGGCTATTAGGACACTTCTACATTCAGCATTTCACAGAGAGGCTATTGGGCCACTTCTACATTCAACTTTCACAGAGAGGCTATTGGGTACACTTCTAAATTCATCTTCTAAATGCACTTCTAAATTCAACTTACACGAAGAGGCTATTGGGTACATTTTTAAATTCAGCATTTCATAGAGAGGCTATTGGGCACACTTCAAGATTCAACTTTTCACAGAGAGGCTATTGGGCACACTTCTAAATTCATCTTCTAAATGCACTTCTAAATTCAACTTTTCACAGAGAGGCTATTGGGTACACTTCTAAATTCATCTTCTAAATGCACTTCTAAATTCAACTTTTCACAGAGAGGCTATTAGGACACTTCTACATTCAGCATTTCACAGAGAGGCTATTGGGCCACTTCTACATTCAACTTTCACAGAGAGGCTATTGGGTACACTTCTAAATTCATCTTCTAAATGCACTTCTAAATTCAACTTACACGAAGAGGCTATTTGGTACATTTTTAAATTCAGCATTTCATAGAGAGGCTATTGGGCACACTTCAAGATTCAACTTTTCACAGAGAGGCTATTGGGCACACTTCTTGATTCACAGCGAGGCTATTGGGCACACTTCTAGAATCTCAGCGAGGCTATTGGGCACACTTCTAGATTCTCAGTGAGGCTATTGGGCACACTTCTAGATTCTCAGCAAAACTATTGGGTACCTTCTAGTATTCACATCGAGGCTATTGGGTACACTTTTAAATTCAGCATTTCACAGAGAGGGTAATGGGGCACTTCTAAATGCACTTCTAAAGTTCAGAACTCCATACTAGGGTGGCAAATGCTAACAGTCACATTTCTATCTAGATGTAACGCGAGCTAAACTTTGTGGTTCTCTCGGGGTATGGTACTAGTTAAATTATACTGCACGCAGTGTTTGCTGTCCAGCCATGAATAGGTCTAGGCTGAAGGTCACATATCTCTCTAATAATGCATGGTGTAGGTCTATAGCCGTCTAGGCCATTGAAAGGTAAGTTAGAGTGGCAGGAGCTTTCTGGAGTAGAGTAATTGCTCTACCCGCCACCCATGCCAGCACTTACAGTTTTGTCGGTGTCTGGTGGCTTCCCTTGCTGACACCTGCGGACACATCTTGGGGCCGTCCTTTGCCTCGGGGTCCTTCGCCGCAGGGCTGCCGGGCAGAGGGCTGCCCTGGGGTGTCCTTGATGTGGGATTTGGGAACCAATCCGGATGGAGTGGGCGTGTTGGGAGGCGGGCAGAGGGGAACCAGGAAGCGGGTGGGCTGGGGAGAGGGACCACGGTCTCCAGGGCTGTGTGGTGGAGGGGAAGGCTTGTCCAATCAGGGCCATTGGGAGGCGGGGATAAGGGAATCCAGGAACTGAGAAGCCCGGGGAGAGAACGCACTGCCGCCATGCACCGCGTGCTTTTTAAGGCACTGGCGCTGTTTTGGGGGGTTGTATGGGGCCATGGGGCAGAGAGGCAACTCACCTTGCCTGGGGTTTTCCAGCGAATGGCGCTGGTGCCGCGCTGTTCGCAGGTCTCCAGGCCTGTGTGGTGGAGGGGAAGGCTTGTCCAATCACGGCCATTGGGAGGCGGGGATAAGGGAATCCAGGAACTGAGAAGCCCGGGGAGAGAACGCACTGCCGCCATGCACCGCGTGCTTTTTAAGGCACTGGCGCTGTTTTGGGGGGTTGTATGGGGCCATGGGGCAGAGAGGCAACTCACCTTGCCTGGGGTTTTCCAGCGAATGGCGCTGGTGCCGCGCTGTTCGCAGGTCTCCAGGCCTGTGTGGTGGAGGGGAAGGCTTGTCCAATCACGGCCATTGGGAGGCGGGGATAAGGGAATCCAGGAACTGAGAAGCCCGGGGAGAGAACGCACTGCCGCCATGCACCGCGTGCTTTTTAAGGCACTGGCGCTGTTTTGGGGGGTTGTATGGGGCCATGGGGCAGAGAGGCAACTCACCTTGCCTGGGGTTTTCCAGCGAATGGCGCTGGTGCCGCGCTGTTCGCAGGTCTCCAGGCCTGTGTGGTGGAGGGGAAGGCTTGTCCAATCACGGCCATTGGGAGGCGGGGATAAGGGAATCCAGGAACTGAGAAGCCCGGGGAGAGAACGCACTGCCGCCATGCACCGCGTGCTTTTTAAGGCACTGGCGCTGTTTTGGGGGGTTGTATGGGGCCATGGGGCAGAGAGGCAACTCACCTTGCCTGGGGTTTTCCAGCGAATGGCGCTGGTGCCGCGCTGTTCGCAGGTCTCCAGGCCTGTGTGGTGGAGGGGAAGGCTTGTCCAATCACGGCCATTGGGAGGCGGGGATAAGGGAATCCAGGAACTGAGAAGCCCGGGGAGAGAACGCACTGCCGCCATGCACCGGTGGGTAAGTGTCAAAAATGTAAATGTGTTTCGTCTATACACTGATACATGTGTCACAAAATAGCTTTTTTTTTAAACCATGCAGCGCGTGTTATTATACATATTAGATAATATAACATAATAAACAACCAGTCATGTTTATGAATTGAAAACATTTATTAATAAAAAGACATTTAATACTGAAGGAAAATATGATAGCAGAATATAGCGGTGAAGAATCATACATTCAAAAAGCGGTGCCCTGCATTACTCTGATAACCATATATGCCTGTCACGCCCTTGTCGAGGTCTAGACGTTTCAGAGTCATGCATGCTGGAGGTGGCTAAAGAATCCATAAACCAACTGGTATTCCTCCCCATGGCATGGCTGGGTAAGAGGGGCTGCTGATGGGTGTACTTAACAGGCTATGTTCTTGGCGAGGAGTTGCGGGAGCCAAAGTCGGTATATTTAAATTAGCCACCACCTGCATAAACCCCATCCAAACGATGGGGGCATTTATTGTAGAAGTAGGGTGTCGTTTGTAAAACTTTGCACTAGATTGTGCAAGTTCAAACCCCTTAAAACTCTGCCTTTATAAACAAACTCTCCCCTATCAGTCCACGCGGCCACATCCTTTGCAAGCACTACTAGATTTTTCGGCCGCATGTATAAAGTTAGTTTGTTTTTCTCTGCATTGCCGTGTCAGGCATGGTTGAAGTATTTGTGCAGACTATTCAAATACACCGCCGCTTTATCATGCAACGATAAATCAGATCTGTTCAAAGCATTCTTCATTTCCGGGTCAAGACGCATGCTAGCAACTTTTCATGTATCCCAATCCAGCAGAGCTTTGGGAATCGTCAGGTTTTCTAACTGATGCTTATCCACGAGATACATTTTATGGGTGTGTTCAGTTATTGGCCCCAAAGCAAGGTGGTAATTAACAGTAGGGCTATGCCTATGAGCGATCCTATGGACCCACCGTCCTGCGAGACCACTTTTCTTTTAGCCCTTAGCAATATTTGCTTATTGCACAGTTTGTTGATAACCTTTATTCTTTTTCAACACGCATTAATTTGATGTTGTGTTAGGGTGAAATGTCCCTTTAAAGTGTTCTGAGAAATGTCCGCAATAGTGGCCACCAGATCGTCAGAGGCAGCGGCTAGAATGGCCTTTAACAGCACAATGTTTCTTCGGATGCGTGTCGACATGGTGAAAGCGCGACAGGGTACTGACGCTATATTGCGCTTAATGTTGTTTTTAGATGTCTTTCTTAGGCTATAAACAGTGGGTAATCCCAGCGGAAATAGATTGGTGCGCAATCTATAATCCTCTAGAATGTTTGTTTTTAAATAACATATCCGTAGGGCTTACTGGACGTGTCTTCAAAAGCTTCCAAGAAAAAATGGGTTTTGGTCAGATACATCAGACGGGCTATCACGGCTAATTGCTGTTTATCCCGGGGATTTTAAATAACACTACATAGCTTGTGTTTAGTGTTATCAATCTGTTACTCTTCCCCTTGAGAAATAAGTTTTGCACAATATAACCTATGCTCAGATTGTGGTGATGGGAATATTGTGTAAAGGCTTTTTCTAGTTGGCCATTCTGACCCCCTTGGTCATCAAATCGTCCACAATAATCATATTCACCACGCTCGGTGGTAATAAACTATCGCCGTTGACACTCTCGGGCATCCTTTCTACAAACCGAAGGTGTTTAAACTGCTGTTGCAGGGTGTTGTAACGAGGTTGCCTGCAGCTTTAAAGCCAAATCACATTTCAAGGGGGCATGTGACATCACGGTGTGGGCGTTTTCTAAACGTTTTTTGACAAAATAACTCTTGCCACAGCTAGAAGGGCCTGCCAGCACACACGCAAAGGGGTGTTGTAGCCTGTCTCCATAATATACTTGCGCATTAGTGAAGCATGCGCAGATATCCAAGTATGAGCCACTCGGTAAGTTGAAATCACATTGAATGGCACACCTTTCAAGTTTCTAAAAGTTGATAAAAACAACATTACTACAGCTGCAAGCTTATACCCAGCATTTAAGCCCTATGTCAAGACTTACACCGAATTGAAAATAAAAAAGTTGTAAATAAAATAGCTTTAGGAGTTATAATGAATCATTCAGCATATTGCGCCCCAGCCCTGCGCACCTCTAAAAACACTGTTAGCATTTGCCATGCATTCCACGGCACCGGTTCTCAGAAATAAGTGAAGACTTTGTGGCGTTGGAGCCAGAGGCCCCTTTGTATGAAATAAAGAACAACTCAATTTTACGGGGCCCCCAGACACTGCTTGGGCCCTGATGGGCAAACCAGAAACAACTTGGATCGTAGGGGTCTCCAGACACTCCTCTGGCCCTGATGGGCGAACCAAAAAGAACTTTGATCCTAGGCGCCCCCAGACAGTCCTCGAGCCCCGATGGGCAAACCAGAAACAACTTTGATCTTAGAGGCCCCCGAGATAACAACTTTGATCCTAGGTGCCCCCCGGACATTCCTTGAGGCACTGATGGAACCCCTAGAAACATCTTTGATCCTAGGGGTCCCCCAGACATTACTTGCCGCCCACTCGGGGTGAATCAAAAACAGTGCTTCGCCCTTTGTGGCGTTGGTTGTCAAAACTCTGTGATCGATGTCTTGGTAGCAGCAGCTCCGCCATTGTACAACCCTTGGTGATGACGAAGCAATGGGAGCCATGCAAATCCAAGTGGACCTGGTGCTGAATTTACAAAATAACTTTGTGGTGCCTGTCCCATAGAGACTCCACTGGGCATAGCAAACACACCAGACCCAAGCGGGCCTAGTGTCGAATTTACAAAAGAACTCTGCGGCTTTGGGAACCCCAAATCCCACGACCCTTGCTGAGGCCGTAACAAAAGAGGGAACCTGATTCCGGTGTCGTTTAAACATTCCAAATGTGTTGCTCTGTGCAGGACAGCCCCCGTCCCAGCGCCCTCAAAAGCCCCAGTTGAAATAGGTTGCATCATTCCATTCACCTCGGGAGATCTAAAATTCGTTGTCCCCGCTCCATCCTGAATTCACTCTACAATTCACATCCAGCGATTGCGACGCCTGTGCCATCCGGGTGTTGAAGACCATTTCTATAAAACAGAGAAATATAGAATCAGCAGCTGATAATGTTAATATTTATACCCTGAGTCAGAAAATAAGATCCTCAATCTCGGCAGCTTAAAAAATGTCAATCGCTTTTGTAATCTGTGACACATTTACAAACCGAACATTCTTTTATAAAAGGCAGTGTTATATTTTAAAATCATGAAACACAGTTAAGAAAACAACACAATAGCGACTATGTAACCATCAGGCTCAGTGCAGCCATTTGTTCCAGTAGGGACAGTCGTGGGATCACTGCTACAATACCGCGTATGTCCCTAATGGTCCAAACGGCCACCCTGTCCCTAACGCTTCAAGTGGCCGCACTGTCCGTAATGGTCCAATTGGTCGCACTCACTCTGAAGGTCAACTGTGCTCTCCAGCAAATTTGAAAGAGACCCCATGTTTAAAATAAATATTTAACACACAAAATTATGTATCTTACGCACATTTGTGTCTTAAAAACTGACACACACACAAGCATGCACACACACTTTGCTGGAATTTGTGATTGTAAGAATACACATGAACACTACTTTCAGCAGTAAGTGCTTAAAACGCTGAGCGATCCTCTGAACCATCACTGCGCCTAAGTTTATCAAAATGTATTTCACCTTTGACTATTGTAAATGTTCAAGGCAGCATGTGCTTAACACGCAGAGCTATCTTCTGAGGTATCACTGCTCCTAAGTTTATCAAAAGGTATTTCAACTTTGGCTAATGTAAATGCTCAATCCAGCCATGCAGAAATGTGAGTCGGGGTTTCTTCATCAGCGCGTAATTGACAACAATAACCGTGTGATTGGGTTAGAGCTGCAACGGCTAGCCGTATGCCATTTAAGTTTGGTGAACAAAGCAAACTAACTTCTTTAGGACAGACGGATCTGTAGTATAAGCACCCCATACCAGAAATTGCTAAAGTTCTCAAAAGCCAAGCTTTCAAATATTGCATCACTTAACTGAAGTAGAGCGCTGTGAACTAGCTTGTGGATATTTAAAAAACATTCTCACAACCGTTCCTTGCAACAAAATACAAGATATTTGGTTAGTGGTTGGTAGTTAACTCTGTCCACGCACAAAACCCTTTAAGATCCTAGAACATTGCACGGCCTGCAGCGAAACACGTCTTTACATTACAAATGTCACGCGCGTTGTCTGTAGCGATCATTCACACAGTGGGGAGCTGTCAATAACTTTCCCATGCACTTGTGTGTTCTCAATTCTCCCATGCACTGCGCGTTCTCAATGTCACTGGGCCTAGTAAGATCGCTGTTTTGTTCTCCCCTGTTCCCCTCCCTTGCCTTATTGCGCTGTGAAACACTTGTGTATGAGGGCGATAGAAATAAAATATCAATACCTCCTAACACAGATTGTCTAGGCCTAACACTGACATTTCACATTTCAAAAACCAAAAACACAATAACATGCTGTTAGAAACACACTTTGAAAAATATATGCAAATCCCCCGGGCAATCTTGCTTACCTTATTCACACTGTGTTGTTCATTGCCTCAAAGTCAAGATAAGAAAAGCTGGGCCTGGGGTGGTGTCTTCCTGCTCTGGCCGAGATATCTGCCTTCAGAGTAGGTTTACAAAGGTGTCCAGCGCCAACCCTCTCCTATTCACTTTCAGCCAGGTAATCCATCTCCGCTAAGAGTGGCACCTTGAGGGGGCTGTCTGTGTTAGCTATTCACCTTTGCAGGGGAAGCTGGACCTCACACACCCAGTTGTGCAAGCCTGGCGCTGTAATAATGGTTCAGGGGACCCCTCTTTTATAGAACAAGTTAAACATCTTTGTAGAAGCGGTTTTGTAGTTCTTTTCCCCCTCGTGACACTCAGCTGACACCATTAGCGCTACATCATTTTTATTGTCCCACATTGTCTCCTTAGATTGTGTGAGCACACAATACTCAGCCCTGGAACTCTTGACATTGCATCATCAGGCCTAGTCTAATAGCTATTTAAAGTTAGGAAAATGTGCACGTGCAGACGCCTAGGGCATTACCATGAATGCCAATCATTTTAAATGTTTGATATTATCTCTTTAGATTGTGTGAGCCTGCAATACTCTACTCTTAGTCTCCTGACAATGTCATTTCATCACACCTAATTAAAACACTTGGTTAAACAACCCCCACCCTCCCCAGGCATAACAAGAGCCCAGATTCACAGGCTGTCCTCTCAGCCGTGCATCTCTTGACATTGCCAATTTGTCCCACCGATCCTAATAGCCATTTAAAGTTCAGGGTTTATCAGGAGATGTGCGGGGTCCTAGGGCATTATCAAGAATGCCCCGTCATTTCAAATGTTTGATATTATCTCTTTAAATTGTGTGAGCCCACGCTACTCGGCTCTGTGTCGGCTGACAGTGTAATTTTGTCACATCTAATGAAAATAATTGGTCAAACCCCCCCGTGCATAACAAGAGCCCCCATCCACGGGCAGTACTATGTCTTCTAAGCTCAAACTCTGTGAGGGAGTGCGCTGTCTTTCAGCTCGACACAGATGCATTTCATTTTACAAAACACTTGGAGCTTTTTTTTTAAATGAGCGAAAGGCATTGCCTGCAGCTGCGCACAGGTCTTTGATTTCGGCTGTGTTCAAGAAATGGGGAAATATTATATATTTGCATTTTGTTAACAGTTTTAAATCTCCTAATTGGTGTGTGTGTCTGTGTACCTCCTGTAAGCTACACAAATGTATTGCTTGCGAGTGTAGCAAAAACATTTTCAGAGCAGGCTATTCTCATGTATTGTATTCGTTTAGACTGCTGCAAGCACACACACACACACACACACACACACTCTCTCTCTCGCTCTCTCTCTTTTCACCTACCTTGTGGGGACTATGTGTGGGTACCTGCCTTGTAGGACTATCCTTTCCCAATGTTTTAAAAACATGCTAATAGTAGAAATACATTCTGAACAGATGCATAATTCAGGATCCA
The DNA here is from genome assembly GCF_040938575.1 of Ambystoma mexicanum. Taxonomy (NCBI): domain Eukaryota; kingdom Metazoa; phylum Chordata; class Amphibia; order Caudata; family Ambystomatidae; genus Ambystoma; species Ambystoma mexicanum. The sequence goes on from NC_090939.1 coordinate 708,005,875, forward strand.
GCTTCAAATTTGCAAAAATACCTATTTTTAATCACACATATGGTACCATCATTGCGGGGACTTGAACGTGTGTTACCATGCCCGTGGAGACTTATTTAATTATTCTTATTTGGAACTGAATGCATTCATATGCAAATGCCTAAATAGTTTTCAAATTACTCTTCACACATTATAACATTCTACTTCTGTACATCAGTACCTGCCCGCATCACAGGGATGCACAAGAGATGGACAGTGATGGTATTGTGTTCCCCATAAGACTCTTCATTCTGTTATTGCACTCAATAGGGCGCAATGACAGAATGAAGAGCCTTTAAGGAAAACTCCAAAATGTATCTGCAAAGAGAACTGGGGAACAGCATGATGATGCACACGACCCAGGATCACACACTGTGGTCAAGTGAGGAGCATGGATTTATATTCAGGTTTTTTTGTTTAACAGTCACCATCTTGCCCACTGAAACACATCTCCTCCCAAGGATTGTTTTTTACAAGGATGTTATGATCCACTTTGGGACTGTTTGTGATAACTTCAATATTATTTTCCCTACGGGGAGGGTGCATGATTATTGTAAATGAAACGTCCCCATAAAGATTGTGTGTTAATACTTTTTTTTAAGTACCCATAGGGTTGATGTGTGCTCATAAAGATGCTAAGTCCTCATAGGAATGGTGTGTGATAATGGTGATGTACATTCTCATGGGATAGTCTGTGATAATAATGATGGAGATGGTATGTGATGATGATGATAAACAGACATGTTGTATGTTAATACCAATGTCAAAGCCCCCACATAGATGGCTTGTGATTATCAGGATATTAAAGTCCCCATAAAGATGGTGTATTGTGCTGTAGTCCCAACTGAAATTTTGTGTCATGATACAGATGTTCAGGTCCTCACAGAGGTGTCTGTTATAATTAAGTTAATGTCCCCACAGAGATGGTGTGTGATAAGAATGAAGTCCTCACAGAAACGGTGTGTGAGTATAATGATTTTAAGCACATATCCTCTTGAGAATTGGCTTTATAAAGATTGTATGGTCCATTTTGGAATTGTGTGTGATATTAGTGAAGTTAATTACCCTATGTGATGGGGGCATGATTACTCTAAATGGAAAGTCCCCACCAAGATTGTGTGTTAATAATATTATTGAAGTACTCATAGGGACAGTGTGCGTTCATAAAGCTAAGTCCTCATAGAGATGGTGTGTGAAAATAATGATGTTAAATCTCTGAAGGAGATGGCGTGTGATTATGAGGATATTAAAGTACCCATACAGATGATGTATTGTGTTGAAGTCCCAATAGAGACTGTGTGCCATGATACAGATGTTCAGGTCCTCACAGAGATGATGTGTGATAAAAATTAAGTCCTCACAGAGGAGGTGTGGGATTGCAAGGATCTGAGACACATCTTGATGGTCGGTATGGTCCACTTTGGGGCTGTGCATGAGAATAGTGAAGTTAATTTCCTTATGGGGAGGGTGTATAATTATTGCAAATGGAAAGTCCCCACAAAGATGATGTGTATATGCTATTTTTAACGACCCATAGAGTTGGTTTGTGCTCATAAAGATTCCAAGTCCTCATAGAGATGGTGTGTGATAATGACAGTTACTCACCGTAGTGACTACTTTACTCCTAGTCCATAGTCCCCTTTCCTCCATACTTGTGGGACATTCTCTCCTTTGGGACGGGACCAGAGTACTTTTATTAGAATAAAAAAAATAACTTTTTGTCCTTTTATTTTTATGCGGGCCACTACACTTGACCATAGCCCCGCCTTCCTGCGCTCCTCTCCACGCATCACCCTTCAGTCCTTTTCTATCGCCAGGTCTAGGACCATTTAGCAACAATAGAGAATAGGTATTAGAGGGAACGGCTGGTGGGCGTATGGAGGAAAGGGGACTATGGACTAGAAGTAAGGTAGTCACTACGGTGAGTAACTTTGTCATACTCCTGCGTCCTGTCCCCTTTCCTCCAAACTTGTGGTAGATTAACAAGCACTGACCACAGGTATTACGGGTGGATGGAAATGTCCCTTATTGGAACACATTCTTAAAAACTGCCTGGCCAAATGGGGCATCAGCACTGGAGCTCAGGTTGAGACAGTAATGTTTGCAAAATCCAATGGGGAGGCCCACGTAGCCGCCTTGGCAATGGACTCCCAAGGGACGTACTTTCGGAAAGGCAACAGCAGCCGCTGAGCCACGAACCATATGTGCATGAATGCCCTTTGGTGGTTGAAGGCGTTGAATCTTGTAGGCCTTGGAATCACATGAAGCTACCCAGCGGTAGATGGATGCATTTGAGGCTGGTTTCCCTTTTGGGTCATGAAACGTAACAGAGTTGTGAAGCGCTTCTAAGTTCACTCGTTCTATCGAGGTAGAACTTCAGAGCTCGTCTGACTTCTAGGTTATGCAGGAGCCTCGCAGCATCGGAGACCGGGTTCGGGAAAAAGACTGGTAAAGATATAGAGTGATTCGAATGGACTTCAGAAACCACTTTAGGAAGGAAGGGAAGGGTGAGTGTGAAGCACAATCTTATCCTTATGGAAAGTTAGGAATGGATGTTCCACCGAAAGAGCCAGAAGCTCACTTATTCGTCTTGCAGATGTTACCGCAATCAAAAAAGCCACCTTCCAAGACAGGTACTTGCGTTTGGTAGTGGCCATGGGTTCAAAAGGCCTATGACATAAAACAGTGAGGACCACATTCAGATCCCATTTGGGGCGAGGGGGACGAACCGACAGAAAAGATGGAGTAGACCTGGAAAGTGTCTCTTGATGACTGGATTAGCCAACGAAAAGGAGCAACTGTCTGTAGGCAGGTAAGCCGCAATGGCGGAAAAATATGTCCTGCATAATAAGACATGTATGCCAGAGGCTGCAAGGTCAGATACAAAAGACAAAACTGTGTCAATAGAAGCATGCCTGGGATCAAGCTCTTTGGCTAGACACCAATGACAAAAACAAAGCCACTTGCTCCTGTATTGAGCTCTTGTAGTGGGCATTCTGCCGCTTGAATTATATGTATTTTGTCCTCAGAGAGGTTGAACTGCGCTAATTATTGGAACTCAGGCACCAGGCCGCCAAGCTGAACGATTGTGGGGAGGGGGCCACAACTGGTGACTGCTCTGGTGAAGGAGGTCGGAAATCTGCAGCAACCTGATCGGAGAGGTGCTGCAGTTCCGAAAACCAGAACCTGGTTGGCCATCAAGGAGCTGTGAAGAGGATAGTGCATTTCGATGCTCTCCTGAGTTTCCAAAGTGACAGATGAATCAGTGGCAAAGGAGGAAAGGCCTAAGCTTTCATGTTGTCCCATGGGATCTTGAGGGCGTCCCCCAAGGAAGACATCCCTGGAAGCATAAAGAGGAAGTTTCCTATTCCATGATGTTGCAAAGAGGTCCACCTCTGGAGTACCCCATTGCTGAAAGATCTTGGTGAGAACAACAGTGTTCATCTCCCATTCGTAACTTGCCGTAGATAGGTGGCTGAGGGAGTCTGCAGTCACATTGATGTGACCCGGAATGTGCACATCTTGGGGCCAGACATTGTGTTGGATAGCCCAATTCCAAATTTGGATAGGAAGGTCCACCAGGAGGGGGTACTTGACGCCCCCTGTTTGTTGATGTAGAACATCGCTATGGAATTGTCCGTCCAAATTTGAACCACACTGTTGGTGATAGAGGGTTGAAAAGCCTCGAGCACCAGAAAAACTGCCAGGAGCTCCAGGTAATTGATATGTAACCACCTGTCGTGAGGCATCCACAAATTGCACACCTCCAGGTGATGGAGTGTTGCATCCCACCACAGAAGGGAGGAGTCTGTAGTAACCGTTGCTTGTGGGCAGAGCTCCTGGAAGGAGGTCCCCACTGAAAGTTTGCTGGCGGATGACTACCATTGAAGATCTGCCGTCATGCAGGATGGGGCAGGAATCATCTTGGAATCCAATCCGTAGCCTTGGACCAGCAGCTCCGAAGAGCAAGCTGATTGCATCTCATTTTCAGGCATGCAAGAGGTAGAGCTAACACGCAAGAGGCAGGAAGAGCAGGCACATGGTCGAAAGGTCCGCAATCCTGTATTGTGTCAGGAAAACTCTAGTACTGACAGTATCCCAACAGAAACCCAGAAAGATCAGGTCTTGAGCCACCATCATCGTCAATTTCCGCCAGTTCACCGACAGCCCAAGATGGAACAGGAGCGGAAGGAGTGCCTGAAGATTGGCTCTAGCGGCATGGGGGCAAGGACTGCACAGGAGTCAGTCGTCCATGTATGGATATACATGAACCCCCTACAGTCTCAGAAATGCTGCAATGACCAACATCATCTTCGTAAAGACATAAAGTGCTGAGCTGAAACCAAACAGAAGCACACGATAAAGCAAGTTTTCCGTTCCCACAGAGAATTGTAGATTCTGGCTCCAAATAAGAATATGCATGTATGTATCCTGAAGGTCTAGCACGCTGAGTCAATTGCTCTTCCGGAGAGAGGACTTTATCTGGCAGGGCAAATCATCTTGAAATTCTCTTGGCATACAAAGAGATTGAACTTGGATAGGTCGAGGATAGTGCACAGGCCAGCCTGGTTGGGTTTGGGTACTGTAAACAGACGGGAGTAATAGCCCTCCCCTTTCTCCCTCAAGGGATCAGGTTCTACTGGTCTAAGGTCTAGAAGTTTCTGCTCCTCGGCTCTGAGGGAGAGCGACCCAGTCTGCTGGAGAGGTGGGTGAGGTAGGGGGGAGGGGCAAGCAGAAGCCAGCTCGAGCGACTGACGAAACCCATCAGTCTTCTGTGATGGTCTGCCGCGCCTCCAGATGAGACGAAATGTGTCCTACCACCGGAGTCTCGTGCGACCGATAGAAAATATAATTTAGATGTTTTATCAGCCGAAAGACCACCCATTGCTGAAGAGTAGGCTGTTGGCTGAGGAAAAAAACTGGCCACCTTGCTGTTGCTGTTTGCTGTTGCGATCCTAAATGCCTCAAACTAGAGAAGGACCTTGTTTGAGACCCCAACCTCTGAGTATAAGGTGCAGTTGCAGGTGTTTTCACAAGGACTGACAATGACTTGGCAGGAGCTGGAGCTCAGGTATTGGGATGCCTAGCAGTGCCATCATATCCAGCACCCGTCGTGAAAAGCTCTTACACAGCGGGGCGGGTCATTACCATCCTGGTCCACCGGGTACTCATCCATTGAGACGGGAGTACAAGTCTGATCCGTTGCACGTGGTGCCTCAGGCCCTGAAGGCGTGGTTGACAGAGCAACAGAAGTCTTTTCCACAGGGGAAAGTGGAGGCATAGGAGGCAGTGGAGGAGGAGAAGGCCCCACAGGAAGAGGTGGAGGAGGTGGCACTACCGGAACCTGCATAGGGATTGCCAGAGCAGGGGCTGGTTCAGGTGGCTAAGGATAAATGTTCTTAAATAAATCCTTAAAGTATGCCTTCATGGAATCAGAATGTATACGCATCTGAAACTTGCCAAAAGATGTATCCTCAGACGAAGGTTTAGGTGCTCAAGTAGGCAGAGTGGGCAGAGGCTGCTCGGAAGGGGCGTATGCCCAGGTTCGCAAAGAGGATGGTTGCCAGGATGGTCCCCCACCAATTGGATCCACGTAGATCAAAGGCGTGGACGCAGGAGGGAGCGTGACTATATGCAGCAGCAGAGTCCCAACACAGCAATCCATTGGAGGGACGAATGGGTTCTTATTATCCACAAAACGTGGTAACGGCTGCTCTGCACCAAAAATAGGCCCCTCAGCACCAGCCGTGGTGAATGTTGATGTAAGAGAGGTAGTCAAAATGGCCGCTGTGGACCGCAGGGGTTGGGCCGCCATTTTGTCAACGCCTGAGGCGAACTGCGTCAGAGGTGTAAGTGAGGCCGTGGTCACCACATGGGAGTCATGTGTTTTATGTGCCAATTTAGCCTTTTACTGAGTGGCCTGCTAGGAATCATTCCTGTTGAGGTGTCCTCCTCAACACCTAGGTGATCATGTTGACCCCAACGCTACCAGATTCGCTAGATGCCATCCACCTCTCTACTCCCCACCACCCTGTACAGCTGTACCCCTCCTCTTTGCCCCTATTCATCCTACCCCACTGTATATCTGTTTGGTTGTTGCCTCTGAAAAGCACTCCATTATGCACTTGATTCTTACTGAAAAGGATTGATAGTTCTGGTTTTTAAGCCAGGGCTCTAGATTTCTGAAACCAGCTTCCGTCTTCTCTCAAGGGCTGCAAGTCTACCACCCTGTTCAAGAAATTGCTAAAAACATATCTATTTGAGCTAGGCAAATGTAACCATTGTATTCCTTGGTATTGACTCTCCCGTTTCCAACACTGATTTCTTTGTTTTCTGTTTTGTCTTTGTCATGTGAGCGTACTGTGGTCTATGGGTGAATGACGCTATATAACAACATAATAGGTAGATGGATAGATCGATAGATAGATCTGTACTGTTGTATAACTCTGTAAAGCGCTATGTCGCTTCTTGAAGCTAGGTTTGCGCTCAATACATACCATAATAATCATAGCAGTGAAAGACATTTGTCAGGCGTTCATCAGGTGATTGTTTGGGGCAGGGGCAAGAATCCCATGCTGTCTTCCACAAGCCCCAAACTCTCAGCACACAGCCCAAAAAAGTATCCCCTTCCACCTGCTACAACAGCCACCCATTTTGACGCCACACCAGGCCTCTGGTACCAGATTGATGCTGCAACCCTACAGGGGATTCTTAACAATAGAACAAGGATCAACAAAGATGTAAGATGGAGTGTGGATTTCTAAAAATAAACGTGCAGCACATTGGCCTTAAAAAGGGCATGGAGAGGCAAACCGGGTTCAGGATGTTGAAAAGGAGTTTGATGGCAGTGACAGACATGGAATTTGGTTGCGGGGATATGATGCAGCTTTCTCTAAAGCAGCAATTTCGAGTCTGCAGTCTTCGTAGTCCCTTTCTAGCTTAGAGTCTCAGTCTGAGAGTATTAGGGGAATTTCTTTATTTGTGCTACAGCTCAATGACTGCACCAGTGTAAATACAGCCATGCTTTATTCATCCATATTTTAAGGGCTGTCCTTCCAAGGCAGGGAGGGAACATTGAAGTATGAATACCTGAGATGGTGCAAGGACATTAAGAGGAAATATCTCAATGGATTGTGCACCTGGGGATTTCTAGAAAAACCTGTTAAAGGTGAGAGTCCCTTTAATTTTGATAGTAATACTTGGAATATGATAGGAGTACTGGCACGTATCATGGAAAAACCTGCCAAAAAATTACAGGAGAAGGGTGTATGATAACAGCTGGCAAATCTTGTGTATATGAAGGAAATTACTATGAAAAGTCTATGCAATTGATTTGTAAAAGCCAAAACTATTCACTTTGGCCATACTTATTCGTTATTGCTAATGAAATATAATAGTCAAGCTAAGAGTCCCCATACAATTGTCATAAATGTATCTATGACTTGATATAGTTGGATCAGCTAAAGCTTGCCTTGTAATGTAAAGACAACGTCTATGGCGAGCAGCTGCCATTTTGTTGCGCACTGCGGTCAAAGTTAAAAAGAAGTCAGACCTAGACTCAGGTTTGACTGAACCACAGTATAGGGAAACATGCTGACTGATGAAGCAGTTGCCATTAAACTGAAGATACACATTTATACAGCCTAACGAGAGAACTGCACTGTTGTATCTGAATGAACTGCAAAGTAATATCTCGTGTGTGACCCAGTTTATGTCAGTAATATAGATGACAGAGAAATGCAGTGGTAATGTTTTTTTGTATTTCCTTGAAAAATGAAGATATATGCTATCTTTTAATAATATGATAGTGACACATAATTAGTGAATCGTAGCATTTATCAATTTTAAGCAAACACTCCTCTTATTTTGTACAGTTTCTGCATGAAGTAAAATGCTGTGCCAAAGCACTTGAGACTAAAGACAATTCTTGTGTCGAGCATTCTGTTGGAACTGGGAAGGGAGATGTCCCCTTGACCTCTTGCCTTATCCCAGCAAAAGAAAGATGGATGTCAGTCTGCAGGCAGGGAACCTGTGTGTTTGCTCAAGTTCACATTCAGCGCTGCTCCCTTTCTCTGATGCAGTGCTATTCCTTTGTTGCTCCCTTGGTTCCTTCCTATGTCATTATAAACTTAGGCTTTGAAAGTTTAGTGGAGGCCCTCATGATCTAGAACAAAACTGTGCCAGTACAAGTGTATAAAATAATGTACATTGCAAAACAAATGTGTGTTTTTCGTTACTCAGTCTTTGTATTTTGAATGCATGAAGAAAGGTAGCACAGTCTGTGCCTTGCATATGCATGCTAGTTAGTGAGGGTTACTTTAAACAAAGCCCCTGTTCCTTCTGCCTGTTAACGCTCTGATACAGAGGTGTACATGTAATTTACATGCAAAGAGATTCCTTGTGAGAAGCCTCTGCAGTAGTTGGCTGAAAAGAAAATGATCTGCCTCAGACTTAACCTTTTTTCAGCAGACGACCTAACTTTTATTTAAAAAAAAGTTTAACTTATGAGGGGGCGCTGTTGCGCATGCACGAGATGGAAGCCTAGCTGTAGAGCTCTGCTCCGATTGCAATCTTGATTCAAAATGAATCCTACTTCGAGGCCACCCAGAGAAGCAGTTCAGCTTGATATTCACTTCTTAAGTGAGGAAGGCTATCCGGTGAAAAAGTCAGGTTATTCTGAATACGACTGGCTGAGATATCCAACCTGTGTGGTGTGACCTAAAGATACGAGGTGCGGCAGCCGACCGGAGTTCCACACGGAAACCACTCCAGCCCCCAGGGGTAACCGCGCCACTGGGCCACACAGGAGGAGGGATGGGGCACATCATTGGCTTTCCGGCTACCCGCACAAGTCACGCCGCACTAGCTGCTCAGCTATATATCCTGCGGTGCCGGAAAAATGCACCAACATCAACCGGAGGGTCTGCGACCAGCAGCCTGTCGGGGTACAACCGTGGCTGCCCACGCAAGCCGCTCAGAACTGCGCCATTGCCTCCTATGTAAATGATCCACAGATTTAGGGGCTGAAGCAGCGACGTTCGTAAAGGAGACACAGCCGTGATCTGTCATCGCCCGGAGGTGACAGTGGCCATCCCGCCCCCACACAAACTTACCGACTGCGGAGTTGGTGTCACAAAGTGTGCAGGGTCGGCGCACTTGCACACACTCTGAACCGCGCACGTGGCAGGTATCCTCAAAGAAGGGTCCCACGATGAGGAGAAGATAGCACTTGGCAACCAGATCCATTGAACCCAGGGCCCCTCCCGATCAGCTCACTCAACGAGATTAAACAGACCACAGTACTGCCCCATACACAGACAGAAGCCTTTCAGGACCTCGTGCTACTTCGGCAGTCGGCTGCTGCAGCGACTGCATTTACCGATACGTGGGGGGGGGACAGTCCATCCTTGTGTCCCTGCCCGAGGCCACTCTGGGTCTACTGCTGGTGTGGGTGCTTTGGTGGTTGCCGATCTGCCTGGACCCGATGGCCATTAACTGACATCTCGGCTTCGCCTAATACCGAACAGGGGTTCCAGGAGCAATGAACCATAAACGCGGGCTGCCCACAAAGCCTGGTGACTACGTTGCCATCGGACATCACTAACACAGCAGGGACAGAAGGTAGTCACGCCTGAAGCTCCACATTGTAACAGAGGCCCAAAATTGTACACAGATACGAATCACCTGCTCCTAAGTAAGTGCCCAGCCACATGTTTGCTACAAACTCTACTAGGCCCTGAATTTAGACTGTTTGATGCAAAGGGGTGGTGCATAGTACGCTCCTAGCCGGGTAACAGGGTAATACAAATGGACAGTGCTGCTAATAAGCTGGTGCCTGATCCAGAGACATAGACAATATCCCTAAACAGGTAAGTGCATATACAAAGAGTGACGGCATACTGAGCATCAGAGTGGTGCCCGAATGTAGCTACAATATCCAGCACAACCTTGCTCTTCATAGATATGGCACTAGGCACTATGTGCGGCTGAACAAGCAATACTGTAACTCAACCCAGTCAATACCTCTCATGGATGTACCACTGACTGCTGGAGAGACACTCGGTGGTTACATAGCACACTCTGAACCGGGGGCTGAGACGATACTGCGATGGAGAGTGGTAAACAACGCAGGTCCAGTTTCTGTGACAGTCAACATCCCCAGACGTGGAATGCACAATCTGTCCATATACACAGTGTGCAGTGGAGAAAGCATGTTGTGGAACGACGGGGTGCCTGGCCTAGGCAGTCTTATATACTAGCAGACCCACATCCCATAAACAGAACATTTGTATCCCTGGATGGCTAATCGATCTATACAGTGACTGCATCACTTCTTATCCTTGACGGAGGAATCATTGGCGGCCAGATAGCAGCTCCCCCACTCTGCTGAGAACATTACATTGGCAAATTACATGCTAAAACATTACACTTAAGCACGCCGACATATGGATGCGGTACTGGGCTGGAGTTGTTCTGGCCAGTCGTCGAGATTGCTGAAGTCAGCCTGACGAAGTTAGCCTTGATATAAACATAGGACCCCTCCCGTGTATTGAGATTTTGAGCCTGACAACTTGAAGCTTGCCGCTCTGGGGTGCAGGAAGGTGGCTTGGGGAGAGAAGAACCACATCTACACAATCAATCCTGACACAGTGAGCGGGACCCCCGGCGAAGTGACAACACAACAGCAGCCTTGCCACAGTGCGCACTCAACCTCTGCACACAGCTCCATTATTGCATAAACCGCTCTTCATCCCCACGCAAGGTGCAGGATTACATAAGCATAATAATCCTTTCACAATGACAAAGGGCTCTGGCGCCAAGAAGAAAGGACCAATGGACTCATATACAAACACTCAAGCTACGGCAGACATGGCGTTGATGACTGGGGAACCCCCTTCGAAGTCTGTGGACACTTCCTGGGACGATTGACTCATCGCCACCATGCAAAGCGGGTTTCTCGCTGTTAATGAAAAACTGGATGACATTGTTTCCACCATTGGTCACTTAAGGCACGTCTGGATAAGGAAAGCACCCAGGTGACTGAAGCCGAGACCAGGATAAGCACCAACGAGGACGCAATCAGCTAACATAGCCACGAACGTGCTCTGCTAAGGAGCGAAGTCACCAAGATCCGAGGAAAATGTGACGACCTGGAATCCAGGTCCAGGAGAAACAACGTTTGAATAGTGGGAGTGGCAGAATCCTCTTGTAAAGGACCATTGGAGATGTTCATCGAGGCTCTCCTGCAATCCCTCTTCGGGGCTACTTCATTCTCAGAACATTTCCTCGTGGAGGGAGCCCACCGCATTCCGGCCCTGGTGCCTAAACCTGGAGCTCCTCCTCGCACCATCATTGCCAAACTACTCAATTATGGGTACAGGGATGCGGTTCTCAGACTGGCGAGAGAGATGGGGCCCCTATGTCACGAAGGAGACAACATTCGTATTTACCCTGATTTTGCTGCAGGGGTACAAGCACAAAGGAGATCCTATGAGCAGGTCAGGAGGCAGCTCCGACTACGACAGGTCCCATACGCTGTAATCTTCCTAACAAAATTATGGATTCAACACGGTGGCAGAGCTCACTTCTTTGAGAATCCGGCAGCAGCAATGGATTACATCGAAACTTGAATCCCATTACCGCCACATGATCGTGGACCAGAACAGATCCCTTCAACCTGAAGCAGATAAGAGGCCAGGCGACTGAATGTGACCGACTGCAATATCCTTTGTATACACCAAGAGGTGTAATTGCTGGGTGTCACCGAATGAAATTGTAAGGTTTTACTGGATCAGAGAGTCCGGCTGAGGCAAGTGCGAATGACAGCATTTGCATACCCGCAAGGTTCCACAAGTTCAAGGCGGGATGTCATCATCGTGTTGGGGTTGATGGTGCGGGTGGGAGAGGGGGGAGGAGTTCACAATGTTTGGTCCTTGACAGTGGACAGGGCCATGTTGGGAATGTTAAATATTTGAAATTTGAGAGTCATGTCGCTGAGTACATTATTGAATTGGATCTTTCATATAGCTCTCATGATGGGCACCGTGATTACATATGGCACGTAACACACACACGGGTTGTCAATCAAGCTACTCTCTTGGAATGTGAGGGTTCTCAATAACCCGGGCAAGGCCAGAAGAGTAGCTGCGTACATGTCAAGACATAACCACAGATATTGTTGCTCCAAGAAATGCATGCGTTGAAGAAAGTAAATAAAGGCTTTTATGCACAATGGGGATCACTACGATATTATACAGAATATTCGAAGCCGTCTAGAGTGGTCCTTACCCTTACACATCATTTGCTAGGCTTACGATACTTAAGCAGTAAAATAGACCCTATGGGTTGATATGCGCTGGTGTGGGGGGAATTAGCTGGGCACTAACTGGTACTGGTCAATACATAGGGCCCGAATGTTGATGATCCTGAGTTCTACAGGGCTGTGTTGGATGTGATAGTCCCTTTGGACGAGACTCTAGTAATCTGGGGTGGCGATTTCACACAACACTGGACCGGTCATCCACTAGCCCTCGCACCCTCACTAACGCTGCTGCCACCCTGCAACAGATGCTACAGACTCCTCTAATAGACACTTGGCGCATGCTACAACCGACGAGCAAGCAATATACATACTATTGGACAGTCCATGATTCTGAATCTCCGAATGACTACTGGCTTCTCTCTACCCCACTCTCGAACGTGGTGTCGGCATGTGACAACCACCTGCCACTGTGGAATATTTTTATCCACGCCAATGCACCACACTGCACCCCTATGCCAATGGGGGAACAAAACGGCCAAAAATGGAAGCGATCACTGCCGTGCGCAAAAATCTGCAAATTGCGCCTGGTGCATAAACCACAAAAGAGCTGCACACCTTGCCACACACACAGGAAACCATGGATTCTCCAGGCAGTCAGAGGAATCCAGGCATCACTGCCTGACAGCTGCCTAAGGAAATTGGCTGTCAAACCCAGTTTAAACGTGTTTTCTTTTTCCTGAGGAAGTGAAAAATCCGCCTGTTTAAAGCATTTTTCTGTGAAGGGCTTAATTCCTTTAAAATGTCAAAATCCTTTATAAACTCTGTTCATTATATATCTTTGAAATAAAAGATTGTAGGTGAATTTTACAGGAACCCAGTCTGGAGCTAATCAACTATTTAATTCTGATCTGACAGTGCCTGGCCTGGGAAAGTTCACATCTCAGCTTGACACTTCCTTGCTACAGGTGTCATGGCCACTAGTCATGGGGCCAGTCCTTCCTCATCCCCAGGGTCCCATTGGACCCAGTCCTGGCGCCTCTGGCACCAGGCTCATGTTAAAGTGTGCTCTGCACACTCTAGACCTAGGGAGTGTGCAACTGGGCCGGGCGTGGCCCATGGAACAGAACTGGAAGGCACGTGCTACAAGCCCAATGAAGGGCAAGGAGGAGTTCGTAGGCGAAGCTAATGGGAGGGGCATGAACCAGCCTATATAAGACCAGCCCATATAAGCCCAGCCCATCCACGTGCCCTCGCTTCACGTTATTCTGCTTTCAATCAGCTTAACGCTCTCCGCTGTACCTACCTGTGTCTCACTGGATTACAGCCTCATCTTCGAGATTTCGTGGGAATGCTTCTTACCTGCAGTCTTCCGCCTCATCACTGCGAGCATCTTCTCTCCAGCTACTCCGTCGCTGCGGACGCGTCTTACCTGTTGTCAGCCACTCCATCCCTGCATGCGTTTCCCATCTGCTGCCAGCCACTACATCGCTGAGCGTGCATTTTACCTCCTGCCAGCCACTACATCGCTGAGCGCTCATCCTACCTGTCACCAGCCGCTACATCGCTGAGCGCGCATCTTACCTGTTGCCAGCCGCTACATCGCTGGGCGCTCCAGCTGCTACATCACTGAGCTTGCCTCTTACCTGCAACTCATTGCGGCCTGTGTCGGACTCTTCTTCTTACCTCCATTCCATTACGGCCTGAGCCGAGTCTTCTTCCTAACGGACATTCCACCACGGTCGGAGCAGGAGATGCCCTCCTGCAACCGTGAATCTTCATCGAGGACCCGTACACCATTCTTCATCGTCGGCCTGCACCTAAGAGGGAAAAGAACAAACAGGTTAGAACTCATATGCATTCACACGGCCGCGTATATACAAGAGACTAAAGTACCTTATAAAGACCTTACCCGTCACTGTTGAAATTCCATCAACCTCTAAGGTCTTCCAGACTCTCACCAATCCAGACTCTCTTCCCTTACCTATGGAAATGGAATGAGACATTGCAAGAATTACCGCTAGACGGAATACAGCCATTCTGATCGAACTATAATCATACTAAAAACTTACCTCATAAGTGGATTGGTCGCAGTTGGTCTGGATCAACCTTCCCACAGGCCAGTTAAGTAACTAGGTCCGTTCTATGCGCCCCTGTTAGGAAAGGCAGGACGGATAGCTCAACATCACTAAACTACAGGTGAGCGTCTATGGGAAAGTGCATGCCCAACGTTTTCTGGCACGAAAGGGCTGGGGGAAGTCACGGGTCCCCGCTCCATTCTCATTGCCTCTCCTCTTCACGCAGGGGCAACACCCATCTCCTGAGCCGCAGGTCCAACCACTCTCTGAAGGGGAAGGTGATTTTGAGGAACCAGGCCAAGGGAGGGCTCCAAAAGTGCCCCAAGGCCCCCGCGGAGACCAGGTGAGCGTAACAGAACGCAAAGCCAGTCCAAACTTCCACCTAGGTGTTATGGAAACTTCCGAAGCTGACCAGTTGACCCAGCTCTTGGGAGAGGTACGGGCCGAGGTGCATGCCTCCACACAGAAGACTAATTCCCTGAGGAGAGACCTTATTGTAGCCCGAGAACGAACAGATGACTTGGCAAGACAAATGCTTCAGGCACATGCAGGACAAGCCCCGTTACCAGGAATTACACCAACACTGGCGCCTCAGCCCTCACCACCAGTATAGGTGGTACTCCCAGGGGCGGTCCCACTTGCTCCACCCGAATGCTTTTTTGGCGACCCAAACAAATATGCGGTGTTTATGAATCAGTGCCGCCTCCATTTTTTGTGTTGACCTGGAGCCTTCCCTAATGACAGTGCTAGGGTGTCCTTTGTGCTTTATTATTTAGGAGGCTGCACAGCTGATTGGTTTGTACCATTAGTGGCTCAGGATGATCCAATACTTCAGAACTTTGCAGGATTCCAATGGGAACTAGAAAATCTGTTTGCCAGACACACTCAAAGGCAAGCATTGGACAACAAACTACTGTCTGAGACAAGAAAACCATGACTTATTGACTTACATTGCCAACCTTCAACCGCATTGTAGCACAGACCAACTGGCCAGAGGCGAAAAGGACCATGCTGTTTTACCGGGGGCTTTGTGGTGAGTTAAAGGACGTACTAGCTCAAGTTGTTAACCCACCTGAATGCTGTGCAGACTATATTAACCTAACTGTGCAGTTAGACCACCGGTTACAAGACCGAAAAATGGACCGCACAAGAGCTGAAGGAAGATCAGTGTATGTGAGGCCTCGGCACACTCAGACCAAGGACCATGAAACCCCTGAACCATTGCAAATAGGGGACTACGGGCTCCCATTTCCAAGGCCGAAAGAGAAAAAAGAACAGAACAGCGGCTTTGTTTATATTGTGGAAAAGCCAGACATTTCCTACGGGATTGCCCTGCAAAACCCCCCAAGAAGGTGGTAGGTGCCACAGACAATGACAGTCAAGACAAGGAACAGGAGCCGGAAAACTTGGATGCCCGGCAAGTGTAGAGGTCCACTTGTCGAGCGGAGTCAAGAGAGTTGTAACAACCTCACACCTGGTTATTCCAGTATTAATCACCCACCCCCAACAACCATAGAAAGTGCATGCTCTAGAAGCCTACATTGATAGCGGTGCACTGGGTAATTATATCGATCAGGGGTTGGCTGCACGGATAGGCCTTCTGCTTCAGCAAAAAACGCACTTGGGAAATGTCACAGCCATGGATGGCTCTCAGCTGTCTTCGGGGCCTGTAACTCACATACCGACAAGGTACTGCTGACATGCCACGATGATCATCGGGAAAGCATTTCGTTTTGACCTCGTAGGGGCCTCGCAGTTCCAAATTATTCTAGGAATGTCATGGCTGGAAACCCATAACCCAAGGATCGACTGGCGCACCAGAAGACGGACCTTTCCTCGTGAATGCACCAAGAGTTGCTATCTTAAGGATGTGAGGAGATTACAACACCAGGGGAAACCCATCTTGGGAGTGTCAGGTTCATTGCCCTCTGAATATCAAGGCTTTGCGGATGTATTCCAAAAGGAACAAGCCAATACCCTACCACCACATAGAACATACGATTGCCAAATCGATCTGGTCCCGGGAGCACAAGTCTCCTGCAGCAGAATCTACGCTCTGACAGAGCAGGAAAATCAGCACCTACGAAAATATCTTGATCAGTATCTAGCTAATGGGTTCATCCACCCATCCAAGTCTCCGGCCTCCTCAGCGCTCTTCTTCATACCGAAGAAAGGAGGAGACCTCAGGACCTGCATAGATTATAGGGCGTGAAACCAGATTACCGTAAAAAATAGGTATCCTCTGCCACTCATTCCAGAACTACTCGACAAGGTGAAGCATGCTCAAATCTATATGAAGCTGGATCTGCAGGGGGCTTACCACCTGGTCAGAGTAAAAAAAGGCGATGAATGGAAGACAGCATTCCGAACCAAATATGGGCTCTACGAGTATCGGGTTATTCCCTTCGGGCTTTGCAATGCACCAGCCGCATTCCAGTTCTTTATGAACGACGTACTCCATGAACTGCTAGACGTCTGTGTCCTTGTTTATATCGATGATATCCTCATTTATTCGGCATCTAAAGAAGAGCATGTGGGCCATGTCAGAGCGGTATTGAAAAGCTCCGTAAGAACCAATTATTCGCCAAATTGGAAAAATGTTTTTTCCAAGTTGCAGAAGTCGAGTTCTTGGGCTTCATGCTTACTCCTCGGGGAGTGCAAATGGATACTCGTAAAGTGGAAGCAATCCTTCAATGGCTATCTCTGACATCAATCAAAGGAGTGCAGAGTGTACTCAGGTTTGCCAATTTCTAGCGGCGGTTTATTCCAGGATTCTCGCGAATTGTCCATCCTATCACCTCATTGCTAAAAAAGAATAAAAGGTTCTCTTGGACCTCCGACGCTGAAAAAGCATTTCAAGAATTGAAATCAGCCTTCACTTCAGCCCCTATCCTCTGACACCCTTGACCCGATCTACCTCATGTGGCTGAGGCCGACGTCTCCATTGTGGCCATGTGGGCGGTGTTATCGCAGAAAGACCCTGATACCGGACAGTTACATCCTATAGCATTCTGGTCCCACAGGTTTACAGCACCTGAGAAGAATTCTGATATAACTGACAAAGAGCTATTGGCAATCAAAGGATCCTTTAGAAACTGGAGGCATTACCTCCTGGGGGCTAGTCATACTGTCACCGTTATCACGGACCATCGCAACTTGCAGTATTTAAAGACAGACAAGGCCCAATCATCTCGTCAGCTCCGTTGGGCTCACTTCTTCGTGGAGTACGATTTTGTAATCATGTACTGGCCAGGAGTATGGAACGGAAAAGCAGACACCCCGTCACAAATTGGCGATAACCAGGACGCATTTATACCATCAGAACCAGTACCCATTATTCCAGAGGAACAAATTCAGAACCAGATTGCAGTAACCGCCTGTTGGGAAGAATTAAAGATCGACCTCCAATCGCAAATGGATCAAACCGCCCTACATAAATGGTTGAGTAAGGGAGATCAGTATTCTGTCATGGACAACTTACCCTACTTTCAGGGAAGGTTATACATTAAGGACAGAGAGATCCAAAACAAGATCATCGCTACCTACCACAAATCACTAGTGGAAGGACACCCCGGGATTACTAAAACACAGGCCAAGATTAGGAAGAACTATTGGTGGCCCACCTGGAGAAAGGATGTGGCCCAATTCATTGCAACTTGCGGAGTGTGCGCACATCAAAAATCTCAAAAGATCAATTCTGCAGGCTTATTACGTCCCCTAAGTGTACCACTGGTGCCTTGGCATACTTTGTCCATGGACTTCATTACAGACTTCCCTCCTTGTGATGGTGTCAACACCATCTTAGTAGTGGTGGACTTATTCTCTAAAATGGCACACTTTATTCTGCTAAAAGGACTCCCTATGGCTGGAATCCTGGCCACTGTGTTCCTGGAGCAAATAGTCAAATTGCATGGCTTCCCCTCTGTATTGATCTCTGATTGTGAAACACAATTTTTCTCAGCCTTCTGGAGGAGTTGCTGCAAAATAGCGCAGATTGATCTCCGCCTTTCTACCAGTCACCATCCCCAGACTGATGGTCAAACCGAAAGGACTAACCAGACACTGGAGCAGTACCTGTGATCCCAGACTGAGGGATCCTGGAAAGATGTTTTGTGGCTAACGGAATTTGCTTCCAATAACTCTATCCACACTAGCACGGGACAAACCCCATTCTTCATCATGAACGGTCGGCACTGCCGGACATCTTCCTTCGACCCACTTGTTGAACTGTAAATGCCAGCGATTACCTCTCTACACAAAACTATTACTCAAACCCTCAAGGAAGCAACCAAGAACTTAACTAAAGCCAAAGAACAACAAGAGAAGTTTGCTGACCGACATAGAAGGGAAGCTCCACACTACCAAATCGGAGATAAAGTATGGTTAGCGGCCAGAAACATCCTGCTAAAAGGACCTCGGGTCCTCCGCCCCAGATATTTTGGGCCCTATCCCATCAAGAAAATGTATAAGGGGCGCCTGCTTTTGAGTCTGTGGTCTATCAGGCAAAACGATAAGTCCTATCCCATCAAGGCCATCATCAACCCCGCCGCGGTAATGATAGAGCTACCAGACAACTTGCAAATCCATCCCGTATTTCAGGTTTCTCTTTTAAAACCTGTGAAGCCCGAGACAAGAATTACACAACCACCGGAACCCGAAATCATCGACGGACAACCTGAATATGAGGTTAAGGACATTTTGGACTCCAAGGTAGTGTGATAAAAACTGTACTACTTGATCGACTGGAAGGTTTCTGGGCCCCAAGATCGCACCTGGGAATCTGTGGAGTTTATCCATGCTCCTCGACTAATCAGGTGGTTTTATCGCAGTAACCCCACCAAGCCGCAGCCAGGGAGGAGATCGCCCGTGAGAAGGGTCTTTCGGGAGAGTGCTGTCATGGCCACTAGTCATGGGGCCTCTGGCACCAGGCTCATGTTAAAGTGTGCTCTAAACACTCTAGACCTAGGGCGTGTGCTACTGGCCCGGGCATAGCCCATGGAACAGAACTGGAGGGCACATGCTACAAGCGCAAAGAAGGGCAAGGTGGAGTTTGTAGGCGGAGCTAATGGGAGGGGCCTGAACCATCCTATATAAGACCAGCCCATCCACGTGCCCTCGCTTTGCGTTGTTCTGCTTCCAAGCAGCGTAACGGTCTCCGCTGTACCTACCTGTGCCTCACTGGATTCCAGCCTCATCTTCAAGATTTCCTGGGAACGCTTCTTACCTGCAGTCTTCCACCTCATCACCGCAAGCGTCTTCTCTCCAGCTACTCCATCGCTGTGGACGCGTCTTACCTGCTGTCTTAGCCGCTCCATCCCTGGACGCGTTTCCCCTCTGCTTCCAGCCACTACATCGCTTAGCGTGCATCTTACCTGCTGCCAGCCACTACATCGCTGAGCGCGCATCAAACCTGTCGCCAGCCGCTACATCTCTGATTGCGCATCTTACCTGTTGCCAGCTGCTACATCGCTGAGTGCGCATCTTACCTGCAAATCGTTGCGGCTTGTGCCAGACTCTTCTTCTTACATGCATTCCATTATGGCCTGAGCCGAGTCTTCTTCTTAACCAACATTCCACCACGGTCAGAGCCGGAGATGCCCTCCGGCAACCGCAAATCTTCCTCGAGGACCCGGACACCATTCTTCATCGTCGGCCTGCACCTACGAGGGAAAAGAACAAACAGGTTAGAACTCATATGCATTCACACGGCCGCGTATATTAAAATTCCCTTATAAAGACCTTACCCGTCACAGTTGAAACTCCTCCAACCTCTAAGGTCTTCCGGACTCTTCTCAATCCGACTCTCTTCCCGTACCTATGGAAATGGAATAAGACATTGCTGAGTGAATGGAATGCTGAAATTGCTACGGAGCAGAAGGAACGTCTTTTAACCTGCTTTATTTGTGGATTTTTGCAAACAGCTTTCTCCTCCTCGCAACAATGCGAGCTCTGGGCTCTTGCTGCTCCTAGGGAGGCGGAGTAGCCGAAGGTCACGTGCCGGGTCACGCGACACCGCAGGAACATTCAAATACCCTACACAGCCACCCTTGCGGCGTAAACCCTGGTGGCAGAAGGGCTGGTGCTGTTTGGCTGTTCGGCGTGTGTGGTTGCCAGATGCCAGTAAGCACTTCAATTTTACTGCAAATATTGATGGATGACTGATTAAGCATTTAGCACTTTAACTTGGTTGAGGGCTCATAAATATCCTACAGATACAAGTTGCTTTACTTGTGATGTGCTGCCAGAGACTGCGGAGTTGCAGACTAATAACTATTACTGCTATCTCTTTGATCTGGTCATTTGTTCCTTTAGGGACAGACATGCTGGGGAAAGTACCTACAAAGTATCAGTTTTCCGCCATTGTGAAGCAGCCTGTTACATTTATTAAGTAACCTGCTCCTTTTAAATATACTTGTTTGAGCTTTTGGAAAGCAATATAGTTCTCACACATTTCTAAATGTTCACGTTGACTTCAGGCATGCCTCCCGGAACTTTAATACCTGGCCTTTGGGAGTCAACTTCTGGCCTTACAACTCCCACACAGGGTAAGAAACGTTCATGGAGTGTTTCTACCCCTTTCCCAAAGATTGTAAAACTTTGTTCAAAACCAATAGAAAGTCCTGTGAGGCACATGGACATCCGCTCCTTTTACTCAAGCATGCCGCAAGCCTCTTCGCCAGTATTTAGTAAAAGAACACCTACCTTGCAAAGAGCTATTTACATGGGGCCCCGGTCGATTGTGGATCATGGTAAAACCGATTCAGTAATAAGTGCGCCAATAGAACCATCGGGAAGCACTGCTTTGGGATCAGAGGAGTTGAAAACTCTGCCACGTGCAAGTCAATGTGCTGATGTTCCGTTGTGTTTGTATGAAAAAAATATCTCACTGTCCGACAGTGTGTTATGGTGCAATCTAATGACAGCCCCAGTTTCCACACCTAGGCAAACAAAAGAAGCCCAGGGCCATCAGCTGAAAGACCCTGTGATACTTAATATTGATTTAAATGACTCTAGCTTCTCTTCACAAACATTGCATGATAAATTATCGGCCTCGCCTATGTTATACCCCAGTACCCCTCACTCTGTGATCTCGGATTCATCTTTTGCAGCACCCACCCCGAGGAAATGCTCACAAAATATCCCCATGGGAGACTTAAGTCAAGTGCAAACCCCAAACAGGCTATTGGAGATTACTTTAAACTCGATGAACTTGGCCATTCAGTAAATGGGCAAACTTTTTGAATCTATGGAGCTGAAGAACGCCGCTCAGTACAAACAAATTGAGCAGATGATGGTGTGGCAACATTCTGTGACTCTGAAATTACAGGGAAACAAGGAGAAGTCGCAAATGGTTGCACCCATCGCAAAAGTGAAATCCCAATCAAATGCATCTACTCAAACTACTGGCTCTCCAAATGAGGAGCCAGTACAAGCTCCTAGCAAATCTGTTCTCCCTCATTTTGTTGAAATTATAACCGACGAAATTGATATCCCTCAGGGGGGCAGATTTGGCGCTTGAGAAAGCCAAGGGAATGGTGGGAGGCAGTGAAAATAACAAATTTACAAACAGTAAAACCTCAGGTCTGCCTAAACCGCTATACCCCATATTCATTGTGGCTAGCTCACAAACCCAAGTAGCCAAGATGGTAAAAAAAAGTAACCTTTGCTTTGGGGAAAAAAACGAAAAACCTTAAAAATGTAAAGATTAACACCACATCTCAGACAAAACAATTTGTTAAAAGGTTACCCTGCCCAGTAATTAACAAAAAGGTTCTAGAAATTACTAAGAAATACCAAGCTCAAGCCCAAATAGCGCAGCAAAGAAAGCTGTTCATATTAAAAAAGGGACTAAAACAATTCCTTCATATAAACCGCTGGATGATTTAATAGATGCAGCTCAGCCTCCAATTCAGGCGAGGGTGTGTTTCATAGGGAAAAGAGCAAATCTAAGAAGGTGTTGAAACCCCAAGATCCCCAGAAATCCAAACTCAAAGGGGAAGGCGATATTCATCTACGAGATATTCGTCGTGCAGTCGATGAATATATGGCTTCACAATCAATCCAAGCATTACCCTTAAAACATGTTTCTGAACAAAACGCACATTTAACTATAGAAAACACATTAAAAGAAGCATCTTTGGAGACCGAAATTCCATCTGCTGTCAGGGGAGATGTCTCTGCATCAGAGAGCGCAGATGATAACCTAGATCCTTCTAACAATATACACTTGCCGAACAGCACATTGGCTAACGCTAGTCACGGAATATCCCAATTTGAAATTAAATATCTAATCACCTCTACCATCTTGGAGGTATTACAAAGCAGACCAGTGGAATCACGACAAGCTCTAAATGCACCTATTTTACCTAATAGGGTTTCCAACAAAAATGTTTTGAAAACAATGCAACCAGCTCTTTTTTGGCTTACATTAAAATGCTGTCCTCATCCGGCGATACAATACATTCTTAATCGAAAATCAGTTTTGGAGATCCTCTTGAAAATCCCAGCGTTGGATGAAATAAAATCACTTCACAATGAACAGGTGGAATTTCATTTGAGGGGGGATGGGACCGAGGTAAGACTATGGATAAATTCCAAAGTGATTTGGAACATGATCTGGGCAGAAAAAGCTCACCTGTTGAAACTGGGCTTTATGCTCCTGAAAGAAGAGCACCCTCCACAACAGCTGAAGGTGGACTCGGTTGCCCCTACCCTCAATTACCTCAACTTGGATATAGCTAAAAATCAGGAAAAAAACTCAGTTTGTGCTTGCAAGCAGCAGGGAAATTCTCATTAATGATTACCCCAGAAAGATCAGCTCTTGTCACTGGTTAGCTGGAATTCGAGAGGTTTTAGACATCTCCTGAATAAACCTACAGAACTAACCACTCATGATATAATAATGCTTCAAGAGACATGGCTCATAGAGCCTCCTGTGTGGAATGGTTTTGACCTTCAGGTAATCCCAGCTAACAAGGCAGTTCGGGGGAGGCCCACATCAGGGTTGCTGATCGCGGCAAAGCTGAGCACATCCATAAAGATTGAGTACTGGAAATCTCCAAACCCACATATCCAATTGGTCAGGCCACAGCATAATTTAAAATGTTTTGCCCTGCTCAACTTATATTGGAATCTGGAGGCCATGGCAGATGATGAATTTTTGGATGACCCTATAGGCATGCTGGGCTTGATTTTGCTTGATTCCTGTATTTGTTACACCATTATTGCAGGTGACTTTAACCTCCACTGTTTTCTCGCAACAAGAATTTCATCGTACTAGGCGGTTGATGAAATGGCTAAATTTGGCAAAATCAAGAAATCTAATGCTTTTGAATGCGTCTTTTCCCTCTGACAATCCTCCAAATGCGACTTGGCAGAGAGGAAATAGTGCTGGCATCATAGATTACATCTATGTGGATGAAAATGTTATGTCACAAATCATGTCTTTTCAAGTGTGCCAAAATAATTTGAGTGATCATAACATGTTGTGCATGAAATAGGCAGTTAAAGATTTGGCAGAAAAAATTCCTCCAGAATATATGCAAGGCGATGTAATTGTGAACACAGCCCGAAATAGACTTTTGTGGAATAACAACTCGCTCAAAGCGTTTGGGGAATATTACGCATGGTTACTCGGACAAGCAAATCTGAACCAAGACTTAGAGGAAGTAGTGTACACTGAGGCCATGCAGAAGTTCCAATACACCTTAAGACCTCAATTGCAAAAGCAAATGCCACACTTCCAAAATTTTAGTAAGGAAGTTAAAGATAGGAAAACAAAATTCAGACAAGAAAAACGCCAAGCTTTACAATTACCACTAGCTTTACGAATAAAGCGCTTAACACAGATTAAGACCAAATGTAAAAATTGGTTGAGGACAAGAAATCGCAATCTATATCAAATTGATGGAGCTAATATGCTACATACTCTTAGCAATAAAAACACCAAACAAATGTGGTTGTTGTTAAACCATTCTACTGCGGGAAATCAGGTGGCTATACAGTCAAATTGTATTAGTGAACAAATTTGGGTGGACTACTTCTCTAAAATATATACACAACAGATAGACTTAAATATCACTCCTAGCCCTCCCTTTATTGGGCCGTTTTTTCTACACTTTGACTGGGAAGATATTTTATAAACAAAGCCAGTAAATCGAGAGCTCCTGGCCCTGACGGGCTGTCAAATTTCATGTTGAAACAATATCCTGAGATATGGTCTAACATCTTGTTTGACATGTTTAATAATATCAATCAAATGCAAAGGATACCTGAATCATGGAAAAGTGCTGTTATTATTCACATTTATAAAAAGAGGGACCGAAACAATCCAGCAAATTATCGCCCGATATCACTCCTGGACGCACCTGGTAAAATATTTGTACGGATTGCTTTATGTGAATTTAATACCTGGTCCCAAAACACTTTTAAACATGATCCCTTACAGTCTGGGTTTGTATCAGGCATAGGAACTATTCCAAACATGATAACTTTGAACATGCTCAAATCACAAAGTGCAATTGAAGGCCGGTCATTATACATGGCCTTTGTGGACTTTAAATTGGCCTTTGACTCCATTGATCGCAATTCGCTATATTCAAAATTGCACCGCCATGGATGTCCTCCCCACTTAATTGCACTCATAAAACATTTGCATACTGACACACAACTCCATGTCGGGGTGAATACTGAGGGTCTTCTAACATCCCCGATTAGAACGAACTGCGTCCTATAACAAGGCTCTATCTTGGCCGCTACACTTTTTATTTTCTTTGTACTTGATATTGGTGAAGTTTTTCTTTCCATTGCAGCAGATCCACCAAAATTAGGAACTCAGTGTATACCTTGGTTGTTATACACTGATGACCTGGTGTTGTTGTCTCGAACTCCGACAGGTCTACAAAAACTAATAGACTGCTTAGCACAGTATACTGAGTCAAATCAACTATTTGTTAACCAGGAACAAACCCAAGTACTGGTATTTAAAAAAAGAACTGCAAATCGATTCACCAAATATATCTGGCATTTTCAACAAAAGGTTTTATGTACTGTCCCAGAGTATAAATATTTGGGTATATATGTTCAAGACACTTTATCCTATGCGAAACACATGCACAGTCTTGACAGTAAAATAACCGCGTTGACCTCACAAGCAAAAATCTTGGTGTATAAGTATGGTACATTTTCATACAAACAGATCTTGGTTTTCTACAAGCAGAAAGTTGTGCCAGTCCTAGTCTATGGCATGGAGGCATTGATACATAACCAACAACCAGCATGGCACGTTCTTGAAGCTAGATTTTGGAAGAAGGTAGTGAGACTACACTCCTGTACACCTATGCCCATCTTGCGACACAAACTGAGCGTAGTGCCCTTAACAGTATATGTAACATGGAAGAAATGTGCCCTTTTGCGTAAGTGTTTATTGAGCTTACAACTAAATAACATCCTGGGGGTTGTAGCACTTTATTTGACAACTTCAAAACATGGTTTTCCGCAATAGTGGCGATTAGAGGTTTTTCAAAGTATGTCAGAAGCAAGTATCAGTCTCCTACTTTTATTAGAAAACCCAACCGTGGCTAAAAAAACTATACGAGTGTCACTGGATTATCAATAGAGAAGAGTGTACTTCATACAAGGACTTTTCAACTGAATTGTTTGGTCATAAGAGACTCCGCCAAATGTCAGATTATTTGGTGAAATGTCCATCTGCATATATAAGAAACAAATATCTAAGATTCAGATTAAACTTGGCCAGGAGAAACCAGATCCTGAAGAGTTTAAATTTCTGTCGGTTCTGTAAGAACACTATGCAGAAAGAGACTTTGCAACACATTATAATCTTTTTTTTCCAAGATATTGTGTATTTTCATGCCAACTGATTATGAAGACATTTGGCGGCGCGTCTCTTGTAGCACAAAATTTGCCATGAGGAAAGCAATTGTCCATTTTTTAAATCAGTTATTTCCAGATCAGTCGTAAGTTTTCTTAAAAGTATGTGTTGGGTAAATCATAAATTGCTTTGTAATTTTATTCTTAATAAGTTTTAAAATGCAAATGTAACTAAAGCATGTGTAAATAGGAGTATATTAAATAGATACATTTGTGTGTAATTTTTGTAATGATGAATTGAAAATTTGAAAGGTTAAAGTATTTCAGCCAAACAAATAAAATAAAATATAAAAAATAAGACATTGCAAGAATTACCGCTAGACGGAATACAGCCATTCTATAATCACACTAAAGATTTACCTCATACGTTGATGGGTCGCAGCTGGTCTGGATCAACCTTCCTACGGGCCAGTGAAGTAGCTAGGTCCGTTCTACACGCCCCTGCTAGGAAAGGCAGGACAGATAGCTCAACATCACAAAACTACAGGTGAGTGTCTATGGGAAAGTGCTTGCCCACCGTATTCTGGCACGAAAGGGCTGGGGGAAGTCACGGGGTCCCCGCTCCATTCTCATTGCCTCTCCTCTTCATGCAGGGGCAACACCCATCTCCTGAGCCGCAGGTCCAACCACGCTCTGAAGGGGAAGGTGATTTTGAGGTACCTGGCCAAGGAAGGGCTCTAACTGTGCCCCAACGCCCCTGCAGAGTCCAGGTGAGCGTAACAGGAAGGCTTAAGTGATGCTAATGGTTCCCGCATAATGACAACAAATGGTACAATGGGACCTCAGTGGACTTTTGTCTGGGGCTGAGCCAAAGGACAGGCTGAGCATTGACCTCTGCTGGGAGGGGCAGGAACTTCCCCCTCCAGGAAGGGAACACACCCCCTCAGATCAAAAGACTGGACAGCTACTACCTGAAAAGGGGAGGTTCCCAAGAAGAACTTTGAGGTTAAATCCTTATGTTTGATTAAAGTTTAGAACTATTTAACTGAGCAACCTAAAGAGGAACAAAACTGAAAATTGGTAGACATTAAACTAATTTCAGCCTTGTGATTTGAAGACATTGATAAAACTTGTACCATTTAGGGAACCTAAGTTATGAAAAATGACTTATTGTAGCAGAACGATCAATGTTGCAAACCTAAAATTGTATGTACATGATCCACTGATTAGCGCCCAGAGATGTACTGAATTAGAAATGATTAATCTAAACCGTTATAGTTAAAATTGATAAAAATCCGTAAAATGAGACACAGCTCGCACAAATGACGGGTATTGAATGTGAATATAGACAATCAAATATCAAATATGAAATGTGGGTGTCCAGTTTTATTAGGGTACATAATTGTAGAAATATGCATGTGTGCAAAAGTTATGTTTTGGTAAACATCAATGTGGGAGTGCCTAAATCCTGTCATAAGATGACAGCTCTGTTCAGACCACCAACCAGGACAAAGCACATGCCTGTAGCCATTCACAGACATGGGGGTGTGTTTTTGAAGTTCTGCCCACGCCATAAACTTTATAATGGATACATATAGGAGTTTCACTACACATAGACACACACTGCTTCCAGAAACCATTCAGATATCCGTGCAGCACCTTATTCCAGAACTCTTCACCTTGTTGCTGACTCCAGAATTCTTTGAAGATCCAGATTTCTTTGCAGAATCCAGACTTAACATTGCCGAAAGCTTGCTGGCTTGACCAAATTGCAAACCTCCAGAACCTAAAAGAATAATTCTGATTCAGCTTGGCTTGCTACCATTAAAGCTTGCCCGCTGAAACTTGCATCGTGTCATCTACCGGGTCCAGTAACCAGAAGGGCCCATCCCAATCCAGCCTGAGGCGCAGTCCAAAATTGACCAGAACTGCGCCGCTGATCCAAATCCCTCCAGAGGTGCCCTGCTGCCGGTAGACTTGATCCACCCATTGACCAGAGCTGACGGTCCAATTTAATTATAAAGGACTGTAAGTATAACAAGAAGAACAGTAACCCATAGCCTATCTGTATTGTATTATCCCAATCTCAACCCAACCCATCTTTAATTCAGAACCTTAGTATTGTTAGAATCCTTCTTGCGCTGATCTTCTCATCTGTGTTACAACACCATAACTCCTTAGTGATTTTGAATAACTAAAGTAAATCCCAGAAATCGAGTATCCACCACGGACTGGTTCCGCTGGCCACGTAGCTGTGAAGTTTCATGTGTGGCATCCTCTTTTTCATAGTCCTTAATATAGTATACGAAAACCCATCTGTCATTTTTAAAACCGAATATCTGTTTCCATTTTTGCGCCTATTTTGCAAAAACGCATCTCACTAAAACCTCTATAACTTCTTCAGTTTTAAAGATAGAAAAGAAATTTCAACTCGTCTATCATCACAGATGCCTGTGGGAACTTCCACATCATCAGACCTTCAGCACCATCAGAAACTCGGCATCACCAGACCTTCAATATCATAAGATATGTTATGACATCAACATTATCACCACACACCAGCCCCTAGGAGTCCTCAATATCTGCATACAATCCCTGTGGGGACATCTACAACACCACCATTCACCACTGAAAATATTAGTGTTATCACACCCTACCCCTGTATGGTACTTCAATATTGTCACACACTTGGCACCTTAAATATTAACACACAACATCATTGCACATTGTGGGGGCTTAAATATCACAACACAAAAAACAGGAAGGTTCTTCATTAGACATCTGCTTGGGGTACTTTCATTATAATCCCAATGCATATGGTACGTTACTCAGTATCATCACACACAAAGCATTTAAAGCATACAATCTGTGGAGACTTTAGAATAATTACACACACAATTGATGTGAAAACATCAATATCAGCAGACACCACCTTTGTGGGGACTTCAACTTTATCACACACCATCCATATGGGGACCTAAATATCACAGCATACCATATCTATGGGGACTTCTTCGTCCGTCTAATCCCCTCTTCATATTTTAGCATAATTGCAGATGTTTAGTGGTTAGACTGCTGTTTTTCCACCATGGGAAGCACATTTTGATTAACAAAAGTGATGTACTTGTTTGGGATAGGTACAGGGGAATATGCAATGTATGGAAAGGTCATATCAGACGCTTCTATGTACATTTGTAAACCAATACATCTGCAGTGTAATTGCTGCTTTCCTGCTAGTGTTTCTAACCCTGATACAGTGGTATCATTTTGTTCTGTCAATTATCTACCACATGTCATTTAACAACCATCATAGTCAAAGGTTCAGCAGTAGCCACGTTGGTGCTTTGAGCTTCCGAATAAATGAATGCTAACATGGCATAACACCACCTGTATGGAAAGTCAGGCAGCTCAATCAACTACTGATTTTAAAAACTGCAGAGAAAGAAAAAAGTCACTATCACTGGTTTTCTGTAGCTGCACGCAATCAATATACTGAAATGTTTAAATATAGTATTCTTTGCACTAAAATAACATAGTTAATCAAATAGTTTATAATTATGTTCTAAAAACAGCTAAATCGAACATTTGGAAAATAAACCATGGGCAAAAGTAAGAGTTTCATTTAATTTAAATAAAAAGTACAAAATTGCGTTGCATCAAATTTTGTATTCATCTAAAAGCACTTTCCCTTTGGAAAATATTCTTCTGCCTGCTACTAGTTTGGGTATCGGTTTGCTGTAAATTCCTGTGCGTTTTGAAGACTGCAGTACCGCCTCTGGTCTACGGGGCAGACCTGAGTAAATAAATACACACACCAAAATAAACACAGGTCCCCAAAAGGCAATCTTTTCAAAAGTTGTAAAAATTGCAGAGGAGATAAAATGGGTGGAGGACCAAGGAAGGAGAGAGCGCTTGAAGGAAAGAAGCAGGGTTGACAGGGGCAGCAGCAATTTGCAATAGACTTGCTCGAAAACATCCCATCGATTAAAACAGTAATCTTCATACACACATCATTGTTTAATCTTTGTCTCTAATAAGAAACTAGGCTATCATACAAAGTATGGTACACAAATAACTGGGTGACCCGCCGCTCACTCGCAGCCAGCATGCATCTCTTGTGCACTATGTGGGTGCCCTGAGTTTAGCAATAGAACAAGAGACTGATTAAGAAAATGAGGCTAGGCAGAAGGTGAGTGCGCAAGCCAAAGAGGATCAGAGACTGTGAGGAGCACTGAAGAATTCCTCCAAGACAGGGTTATGTTTTGGAAGGAGTAGAAAGACATTACAATCACCTGGTTTCTGTGTGTCAGAAATGAGCAGCATCACTCTAGAGTGGTGTCATAGATGCTGGTCTGCGTGAATCTGCGGAGACGTGTGGCATGGTCAATGATATGTAAAGCAGCAGACATTTCCACCGGGACCAAGGCTGTGAAACCTTTACCATCAAGAGAGATGCTGGGGTTTTCAAGAACTGCGAACAGTGCAGCCTCAGGGGGGGGGGGGTGAAATCCAAACTGTAGGAAGTCCAGAAAGTCAGATATTGCGAGAAAGTCTTGACGGATGGTGGTGACTGCTTTAGATCAGGAATTTTAGCCTGATCAAGGATCAGGACAAAGTGTCTTAAGAAAGGGACAACCCTCTCATACTTGAAGATGGCCAGTACACAGTCAGCGGATAGAAGGGAGTGAACGTTATGAGTGGTAACAGTAACAGTAACAAGAAGCTGTATATGGTTCTTACTCAACTTACGTTGGAAAGGGTTAGTGGGTTAGCAGTTTTTATTTGTTGCACTTCTTAAGCACTGGTAGGGGTGTTTGGGGGCCTCCTGGAGATGTTTGAGTGGGTGGGTGAGAGGGAGAGAAGGGGAAATAGTTAAGCTGGAGATGGTGGAGCTGACCAAAATCTGCTTACAAAGTGCAGTGATTTTGTCAGAAAATGAATGTTATTCTGTAGGAGGCGGCACAGCATTAAAAAGGGCTGCGGTAAAACCAGAGTTCTTTAGAAATGGCACACATAGATTTTCGGATACTTAGCAAAGCAAATACTGTGGCATAAAAGTACTTTTTTATGACCACCAACAAAGAGGTTTTGTATTGGAGGAAGTGGGCTATGTAGGCCT
The DNA here is from genome assembly GCF_040938575.1 of Ambystoma mexicanum. Lineage (NCBI taxonomy): Eukaryota > Metazoa > Chordata > Amphibia > Caudata > Ambystomatidae > Ambystoma > Ambystoma mexicanum. The sequence goes on from NC_090939.1 coordinate 708,037,181, forward strand.
CACATGTCATCCAAGAATTGTTAAGGGCCCTTTGTGCTCCAGGTTTTTTGTCTCGGATTCCAATTCCTCTTTGGATGGGCTATACCATTTGGAAGGTATCCTGTCTGATCTAATGGTTTTTAATTGAAAGAGGGCGTTCACTGTTTTATTGATCCAATCAGTACACAAACTATAGTTGGCCTCAGTGGTATGAACGACCAGGAAGTAGGGCTTGTAGTACTAAAATAAGTAGCTACTTGGGCCTGGGGATAGGACAACCAGTTCCAGACAGTCACCTTGTTGTAACAAGGAGGTTTGCTGTGGCTGTCAGAGAGGTTCATGATGTTGCAAGGAACAGCCAAATGATTTTTCCAGGTCCAAGGAACACGGCAGTCTACCCCAATCAGTGAGAGCGAGAGAGAGAGAGGCAAAAACTAGGTCTAATGTATGAACTACCTTGTGTGTGTGTGTGTGTGTAGATGCTTCAACTAGCTATGTAGGTCAAGTGTCTGCATATTGTTTAGAAGACAGCCCACCCATGTTTCAGTGGAATCCTCACTCAAAAATGAAGCCACCTAAGGCCATGATTTGGCCATAAGTTGCCCTTAGACTGGATCAAGTTTAGGGTACATGTTTAATGGGATGAAAGTGATATAAAATGCATTCAAGAAAAGATATTTGACACCAAGCCATTTTGCTAACCATGATCAAGGATGCTGAGCTAGAAGAGAAAAAGTCCTTGAATGTGATTTTGAGACACCATCCAAGGAGGGGTGTTGGATGGTTCATTGGCACATGTTTGAATAGACGGAGGTATGATGGTGAGAGTATCAGGACCTACAAAACCCACAAGCAAGTTACAATAATAGTTAAAAATCACAGCGTGAGTTGCTTATCAAATGATAACATTTAGATTGAGGATTAACTAGCACACTTGCATTTAATATCATGCAGGTGATTAGGGAGATTCCAGGCACATTTTGGTATACCGGTGACTAATAAAAACAAATATATGCTGGCACAGACAACCACTGGCTCTAAGACCCCAGACAAGAAAAGGAAAGTTAATTAAAACAATTACCTACCAAGCATGGCGACGTAAATGCAATGCAGTCTGCAATGCTGTGCAGCAGATAATCATTTCTTCTGACTGACAGGTATCTGCAGGTATCGTATCACCCAGTTCTCTGGGGGTTGTAGCGTTGTACTAGTATAAATCAATAATTTTCATCTCATCGTCATTTCTATGTGCTCTCCTCAATGACTGCCCACCCTAATAATTGGCGGGGAATCGTCCAGAATGCATAGGTTGAACATCCCATCACATGACAGCCATCCATCTATTTCTACAATTATTTCTACAGAAAGATAATACTCCTAGTGCAACCCTGAGAGTGGGCACACCCAGTGGAGGGGGATATGTCAGTGGATCAGTGGATACATTAAGGCGAATGCAGCCATTCATTGACTATTCTACTGGCGTTGTACACACTATAGAAGAAAAGGATGCCTTTGTAAAATGGCCCTACTCTACCAGCCAACCATTGACTAAGGTTTTCCACTCCCAACCTGGTAATTTCCCAGCAGGACGACATATGCTTGGAGGCTCGGTGGGTACCTTGCTCTTTATTTATTTATTTCAACTTTATTTATTAAAAATATACAATACAATTAAATAACCTCAAAAATATCAGAGTGAGAACAAGCAAAAGATCACACCATATACAGCAATTCATTGAAATGTAAATTACACACTAAGTTAACAGCAATTTAAAGAATGAAAGGAAATCATAGATCATAAACAAAAACAAGACAGAACAACACAAGACAAAAATGCAAAACCAACAACACCACAAAACAAGCACCCCTACCCACCCCCCAGTCTCTAAATCCATTGACAGAAAAAACATAAACTACACCTCAACCAAAAAGATCACGAAATGACCCCCACCTCTCCTCATATTCAACTTCCCTATGATGTCGAATTGCCTGAGTCTCTTCATACCAAGAGGCGTACATATATCCGCCACCCACTTTTCACAATGCGGCTTCTTCCTAGACTTCCACACCTTCATTATCTGTTTTATGGCCATCAGCAATGCCCTATCAATCCAATCCGAAAAGTCCCACAGCTCCACAGTCCAACCATCAGTTGAAAGGAAAATCACTGACAAAAAAGGTACGAGGCAATAACATACCAGTTACCATATCAATGCAATCTATAACCTCTCTCCAAAAGTCAACCACCCAACTACATTCCCAGAGCATATGCAAATAAGTCCCTCTCAAGCTTCCACACCCCCAGCATAAGTCCACATCAGCCAAACCTCTCCTTTTCACCCTCACCGGTGTCCAGTAAATGTGTCCCAAAAGACGTTTGTGAATATATCTCAGGTTTAAGTCAACCTTGGCCCTCACTGAAGCCCTCCAGCTATTGTCCCACAACTTCTCAGAAAGGTCAGTTCCCAACTCGCACACCCACTTCATTCGCAACTGGTCCCAGGAATTCCTCACAGTCCTGCAAAGGCATCAACTGAACATACGAAGAAACCACCTTAGGAGATATAGCAAAAATCTCACAAACACGAGGACCACTACTCAAAGGTTCACTCAACATTCACATTCTTTCTACAAGTAACGGCTCTAAAATCCCATATCTACCCAATTCTCTGTTATGCAACCCATAATAATGAACCAATTCTCCAAACGGAACCATCCCCCCTTCCCCCTCCAAACGTCTCCAATCTTCAAAATGCCCCAATTTGTCCAACCCCTCCAATTAAGCATTTTATTGTTAATCCGTAGGCCCGGATTCAACCAAATAGAAGCCGAGTCATACAAGTACAAGGATTGTCCACACCCCAGAATTTGCCAATCTCCCAAAAGAATATAAATAATTCAAGGAGAAAGGATACAGCAGTTCCCTTTCTATTAAAAGCCAATATGTGTCCGATGCCTGCCTTTCTTTAAAATAATAAGAAGCCTTCTTTAATAAAAAAGCCCCTACAATAATTCTCCAATACCGGATAACCAAACCCCCCATCTTTAACTCTATGCACCAAAATCTACATTTCTGGAGGAGAGGTGCTAACCCTTCAAATGTTGGGAGAGGTGCTAACTTTAGAGACAGTGAAGGAGGGGCAAACTTATTTGTGTGGGGGGCATCTAACTTCTTTACACATTCTAATGAGACTTTTCTAGAGCAACTTCAATGTTACAAGCAGTTAACGCTCTCCTTTAAGTCTGAAAGTGTGGGGATTAGCCTTTAATCATCTTAACCCAAAGGCCCAACACTTAAGAAGCGAGGACACAGTTGTACATAAAGCAAGTTTATTGGACAAAGCTCTGGGGAGTGGTTAGATGGTGTTGCAGCAACTGACCTAAGAGCTTTAACTTTGAGTGTGATTGCACATGGTCCTCTTATGTATTTTAGCAAATAGGGGAAGGTCTACATGAACAGGATTTTCTTTGAACTACTGATTGCGATCTCAATTCCCCAGACTCATGGTGCCCCTAAAAGACCTTCTAATTATGGAGCCACATACATCCTCTGATCACCTGAAAAAAAACGTAGCCACCGGATACCATGGCCCTGTGCCTCATGTTTCTTAACACCAAACAAATGACTAACCCCCTTTAAAGATTTTAATATAAAGGATGAGATAACATGTGTTCCCTGTAAACCTTGTCCTGTTCGCATGCTGACCTTCTTACTAGGTAACTCATTTTTCTTTCCGTCAAGAATGCCCCTGCTACTAAGAATTCATGTGCAACAGCTAACGTGGAGCAGAAAACCCCATTGAGTGGATTGTGTTTGTGTTGCATTTGCAGTTTTAATATTGTATCTTTCTACACGGTGAAGATCTAATATGTATACATTCTAAATGATTGTAACACTTAAAGTAACATATCGCATCCATAATTAACTCCATTCGATTCATACACACTTGCAACACTTTCCAAGTTCACTGTCATTCCCCATCATCAATATGGTGTGCGCAACATGAATCCCTTGTAATAATGGGGACCCTCCTTGACCAGACCAACAGAAGCACCCGCTTAAGGACTGCTGTGAGAATGAGCGGTCTCCTGTCCCCTCTTTACCCTTCCTAACTATCAGTCCCTGGCACGCAAGTACTAACGCCACATCACGATTTCAATTGCCTAAAATATATGCATATGAATGCAGGTGCTAACAGTCAAATGCTTCACGTTAGTAATTGCTGGGCTTTTGTTAACAAAAGAAGCCCAGGTGCCGTTTAACATCTTGGTTCTGATCTCTCTGGCCACAGCTCTGTAGGTCAGCCAGGTCCAGTCAATATAGTCCAACATTTTAGGGGTGAGGGGTGAAGTGCAGTCAGCTCAATGGTGTTGCACCACTGTGGTGCAGGGAGGGAAAGAGGAAGACAGTTGAAGCCACTGTTCTGTTTTCCACTGCTCGAGTCCCACAGGACGGAGACATTTTATTTGAAAGTTCTGCCTGCACATGGTACAACATTCTAACATCTGTATTGCCCATCATTGCGGACTATTGTGGCCATGAATAACCTGTGAGCTGGCATTTTGTGGCCATGAATATTTCGCTAGACTGAACTTTAACACTACAGCACAGACACGGAAGTGAGTATTAAACCCACCACACTTAACAGACCCCTTCCTTAAATCTCTCCTTTTGTGTTTGGCTAGTTTGGCTAGTTTGACTTAATCTACAATTCTGGATTGCAGGGTTTAGACACAGAAACCAACTGCTGGAACATTAAAAGTGAGAGCACTCACAGGTCCCTTACATTTCAATCGGAGGCTCATGTGACATTTTCTGAAGTGAAAAAGCAATAAGTAGAGCTTCAGGTCCGACTATGTGCTCTACTGGACTCCATCTTATTGGTGCTCAGAGGTCATCAATGATAGGGCTCCATGTCAATGTTTCTGTCCTAGGTTTTTCAGTTTTGCTTTACATGTGGAAACCCCAGTACCCTTTGTCCTTTTCACTCTTTTATTCCCACATTCTCATTTTCCTTTTTTTCTTGCAAAAACCCCTCCACTATAATAAAAATAAAAAAAATGTAAATTTACGCTGCCCCGAGTACTATGGGTGGTGTGGCATGGCAACAGTCGATCGGTTAAATATGATGACGTTTCTGCTGCTCAATTTGCAGTTAATTAAGAAAAGATCCATATACTACACGCCTCTGCTTATTTCAGAAAGGAATTGACAATTATGTCATATCTCTGTTAGCAAGCTTGTTTGAAAACAGCACTGGAACCAATTAAGAGGGTATTAGACAGATAACAAGGTAAGTCACACGGCATCTCTTACCACTTTTCCATACATTTAAATGTGTCATTTATTTTATGAGATCTAATTTAAGAGTCTATATACCTTAAATCTGTTAGTAGAACTTATTCAAAACCTAGCTGCATTATGATTGACACAATGTAATCCAATTTATGAAAAATTCCTGCAATACCTGATGTATTTAATGACTCACAGTCAAAACGTTAGATGAAAAATTCAATTAAATTAGTTGAACGACCGCATTTTAAAGAAAATCTACAAATGTGTCAGTGCATAATATTTGCATTCTGTGGATATTACATAAAATTTGCTTTTCCATAAAGAGAATAATATCACCAAGAAAACTGCATTTGTAGAGTTGTGTATATATTGAATTAAGGTGACACAAATACATGAACAAATAAGTCCTAAAAGTACAAGGATAATAGATAACATCTCTCATGAGGAGGAAGGCACAAAACACTAATATACATATCATATGGCAGTTTTTATTTGTGATTATCTCAAATAAGGTGAGGTTGGTGGGAAACTGGGTGTAAGCTAAGAGAATGGGTCTACTTGGCAGTGTACAGGTTGGAAACCAAGAAAAGGCTTTCACTCAACCACAGGATGCTCGACTTGGCAGAATTCTAAATCTGAGATTTCAGTGACAACAATATCGTTAAGTAGTTCTCACTCTTCCCTGTTCCTTGTCCTTATATAGTCTGGCATCCCTGGCTTGGTTCACCAACCGACTGCCTCTTAGACATAAATCCTAAAGTCAGGACAGAATGCAACAAACCCCTATAGTGTCTAGGGAATAACTGACCAACACCAGAAGGAGGATTCTTAAAAAGAGTGTCAGAATGGAGGGTAAATCGAATCAAATGAAGTGTAAAGCTAAGAGGACCTATTGTCCCCAGTCCAGGGTCCAGTCTCTATTCTAATCCACGCAGGTCTGGGTGCTGCCACTCAAGAAAGCATCCTTCAGTGCATCTACAATCTCAGGGAGCTTTTAGGGACACCTATACTTTGAAACTATGGTATGCAGTGATTATAACGAATTCAAAATAGAGAATACCTTTAATAAAGAAACAATAATAACAAACACATATCTAATTTAAACAAAAATGTATACGGGGTGGGCGTAAGTGGTCAAATGGGTGGGAAGGGGTTTTGGTTGGGTTTAAAAGCATATGGAAACAGAGGGTTTGGGGGGCTCCCAAATAAAAACGAATAATACATTTCAAATTGTTTGTTATAAAAGTTTTGTTATTAAAGCATTCTCTGTAATGTAATTCGTTATAATAACCAAAATCATTGCATTAGAGTGCAGATAGGGAGAAATGGCATATAAGGAGGGACGCAAAGCTTGCAGGTGTTTGGTTATTTGCCCACCCATTGACTGTCCATGGCTATGCTAATCCCAATATGTGCCACCAGAGACCAATGGGGGTGATAATCCCTTTTGTGCTACCTGCTGTTCCCTTGTAAATAATTGCAGCAATTTACAACATATCTAAATAGCTTTCAAACTGAATGCTCAAACATAAATTCACTTAAGCTGCGCTTCTATATTTCCTTTAATGCAGAGACGAGAGCAAAAATGTCCAATGCATTTCGGACTTAATGTCCTTCATCAGGGTTCTTATCTGGAAGGAACGGTGTAAAACCCGGAACAGGCGCGAACGGTACCCTAATATATAAAACGGCAGCAAACCTCACCTGAAAATGATGCAAACACACACGAAGAACATTTTGGAAATGGGGAAGGTTGATCAATGTGCTGTCATTAACCCATTACTGCCCAAAATCTACATTTTCACACAAAGTACACGGAACAGGCCGGAACGCTACCCTAATATATAAAATGACAGCAAAACTCACCTGAAAACGATGCAAACACACATGAAGAACATTTTGGAAATGGGGAAGGTTGGACAATGTGCTGTCATTAACCCATTACTGCCCAAAGAAAGCTTGGTGGACCAGGCAAAAGGCCTTGAATTGAATATGTTTGTGGGGGGCGTGGCCAGCGAGCAAACAATGAGGACGTGAATCCACCGTGCTCCCGGGACCGCCAGCTGAATCCTGTCAAAATCCTGTATGTTATGAAGATAATTTCCTGAAATAAGCACTTATCAGATGAACACCACTGCGACGGTACGCTGTGGTGTGGACCCTAACCGGAGTGCAAACAAGCAGATATTCCACGTGAAGCACGGAGGCACTCGGCGGCGTGTGCTAGTCAAAATGGCCAACAGATCGAAGAAGCGGGGAAGATTGACATGACGGGAACAGGGCCACTGTGCGGCTGTCACCCTGTGATGCAGATGGGCGAGACTGTGATCCTGCAAGAGTAGGAGATGGAATGTGTGTGAGTGAAAGTAACATCCATCAACCTCCGGAGACACATAACCCACACCACGGAAAGAAGCAGAGACACCGCAGTCTCTAGAGGTGCTGCGCAATGCTTGTTGGAAGCGCCAACAGGGGCTGACCCTGGCACTGACTTTAGCAGGACTGAAACGAGGAGGGGGACCCACCTGGAACTGTCTTCCGCATGTCGGCTGGATGGAGCAAAACCTTGAGCCTGCCCAGCGGGAACTCTGGCAAGAGCAATGAAGGAGTGGGTAACCTGACGCCCATGGAACCGGTCTGCCTGAGCCCAACAGCAACAGCAGAGAACATTGACAGAGTGGCACCACATGGCACCGTGCCACAGCACACGGTCTGAACCACCTGGTGGAATGGAGGATACACGTAACAGAGGCACTCCAGGAAAGTCAGACCAGGCACAGCATTCTTCCCAGCACCCCCTCTTCCCCCCCCCCAGGGAACTGATCGACGAGCAGGAGGCACTGACGGGTTGAGATAACGGGCCAAGAGGACATATCCCAGCGGCAAGCTACCTAGATCGGTTGCTCTTGGTAAACTGGCCCGTCAACTACCACAAGAGGTGAAATAGCTTGCAATATCAGAAACTCCCCAGTGACATCTACAGTGGAAAGGGCAGACAAAAACAGAACAAGATCACAGAGACTACAGTCCCGGAGGACAGAAAGTGTTCCAACCATGCTGAACACAGAATAGACTCCAGCACCAGAGACCTACAGGCTTGGTGGAACTACGCAGAACACACTGCAATTTTAAAAGCAGGCATAGCGGCGAGACCTGGAGGTAAGCAGTCAGCATTGACAAAACGCTCAGTGTGGCACCAGGGTGTTGAAACTATAAGCGTTAAGATGGCAATGTAAGATCTGTGAGGCTGAGCTGTGATTGGGGACTATATATAACCGACATTGGATATGACCAGCGGTACTCAAATATAACCCTGGGAAAGCGTGATGTACTATGACACAAGCTGATTGCCTGACTGAACGGAATCCAGAACACATCCGGGTTGTGTCCTGCCTACAACCACGTCTCCCCTGTCCTGATAAGGACAAACAGAAGCCCCCTGACCACTTACACATGTAACTTTCTACCCACAAGCAAAGTGCGAGTACATCACAAGCAGTTGCCTTATTGCTGCACATGAGACGGGGTGCATGGGCGTACATGTGTCACCGAGGACTGCTTTCTATACAGAACTAGTGGCGAATACAGATAGTACCCTGCTCGACAGATCCAAGGGTAAAACAACTTGAGGGCACAAGCTCAGCGCTTGACACCATGACAAGGGAAGCCCACCTGTGAGAGTATGTGGATACAGCCAACAGCCCTGCAGATTCATAGAAGTACTCAATAACGGTTGATATCATCAAGATCTGTGGCAAAATCCCAAGCAGGAATCAAGACTGGTTGCAAAGCCCATATGTATCTTAGCACAACAGTGCTGCACCCACGGTAAACATAGCAGTATACTGCAAATACCTCGCACATACAGTACTGACGCGTGGTGGGCAGACCGGCTCCAGCACTAGTAGATAAAACAAGATTAGTGCACAACAAGCAGGACAAATACACTGCAACCACTGATTAGCCTAGCATGGGTAAAGACAGAGTCAAAAAAGTTACCACACAGAGCAAAATGGAGCAATACACAACGCCCACCCCAACCCCTCCACCGGAACACACAAAGTCTGGTGATGCGCAAGGCACAGAAGACAACATTTCGTTCAAAGATGTAATGACCGCCACAGCGGGCTCACAAACCTCCATGGAGAAAAAAATGGACGGCATAAGTGCGGAGGTGTCCAATGCACCTCAAAACAATGGAGGAGTGAGTGGAGGAAGGGGAGGGGAGATCGAGACGCAACAATATCCGGATCCTTAGACTGCCCGAAAAGACAGAAGGCCCGAGTATGGAACTATTCCTTGAGCAATGGCTATCTGATCTGTTTGCCCCCAAGACCTTTTCGAAATTCTTTCCATTGGAAGAGCCCATCAAGTGCCAACTGGTAGACAAATTGCTGGAACGCCCCCACGCACAGTGATCACCAAACTACTGAATTACAGGGATCGGGACGCTGTGCTTCAGATGGCCAGAACCAAGGGATCCATGACATAAAATGGCTCCAGGATCGTGTTCTTTCCGGACTCCACCAGAGAGTTCCAAAAGGAAAGGCAATCTTTTGATCCACTTAAAAAGCACCTTCAGGTAGTCAATATTAAATTTGGGCTCCTATTCCCTACACAAATGAAAATATACCACAATGGTACGACCGTACACTTTACGGATCCCAGGGAGGCATGGAATTGGGAAGAGCGACACCTGGAAGGAGGCTGGAGGCTGCAAAGAAGGAATGAGAATGGCAGGGATAGAACACGACTAGATAGAGCACCACCTTAGTGACCACCGTAAGAACCACAAGAGATGACTCATGTGGACGATAATTAGAGAAAACAACTAGCCTAATACAGCCAGATAACCACTGCAAGGAGACTATGGATGTACTGACATTCTTATATTTACTGTGCACTACTAACTTATCCTGTTTCCGTGAAGGCTGGCGGCCCACTGTAAGACGACCCCTGGTAATTACTTGAGAGACGTATAAGTGAAATTACTTAGTTGTCTCATAACTTTGATTAATGAGTGTTTGATTGTTTGTTCAATAGTTTGTTTTTGGTTGGGCGACAGGCGCTTTAGTTGGGGTTGGAGTGTAGGGAGCGGGGAAAGAGGGGTTTGCTTGTTCCTATATGTACGGGTCCACTGAGTACACAAATACTTACCAATTGATGAAGGTTCAGAGCACGATTAATGAAATGCACGTTTTTTATGGGACACATCACTGCAAAAAAGCGATATGTACACCGATAACAATATCCCCAGCTAGAGTCAATACCAAACATTTAAGATTTCAGACATGGAATGTCAACGGTCTGGGCAACGGTATCAAAAGATGTTTGGTGACACAATTTATAAACAGACATGCACCTGATATAGTGCTCCTTACTGAAACACACCTAGCGGGCACAACATGCAACCTCTTTAAAAGGACTTTTAAAATGGTTAATGACAGCATATTGGTTTACCTTTCTCATTTCAAAATGATCTCCATGTATGTTTGCATCATTTTCAGGGGAGTTTCACTGCTGTTTTATATTTTAGGGTAGCGTTCCGGGTACTTTTTCGTGATAAAATGTAGATTTTGAGTAGTAATGGGTTAATGACAGCATATTGGTGCACCTTTCTCATTTGAAAATGTTCTTCATGTGTGTTTGCATCATTTCCTGGTGAGTTTCGCTGCTGTTTTTATATATTAGGGTAGCGTTCCGGCCTGTTGCAGGTACTTTTTCGTGATAAAATGTAGATTTTGGGCAGTAATGGGTTAATGACAGCATATTGGCGCACCTTTCTCATTTCAAAATGATCTCCATGTGTGTTTGCATAATTTTCAGGTGAGTTTTGCTGCTGTTTTTTATATTAGGGTACCGTTCCGGCACGTTCCCTGTTTTGCACACACCCTATCGGGAATGCATTTTTCATATATGCAAGAAAATCACAGCAATAACCATTCATGTATGTTACAGTAATGCATACAATCCCCAAAATTGTAGAAAAAAGAGAAAGTGTACACCTTAATATTGTCCGCGCCTATAACAACAGTTGGTTCAAAGTACAAGTAATTTATGAATATTGGGGTATTTCAAAATAATGCACTCTTCCACATTGTTGTACTTGCTTAGCCTTGATTTATTCTTGACAAGACATTTTACGTGTTGCTTTACGCTTGAATTTCAAATTCATTAAATTCCCAGCAATTCCATTATATCATTTGTTCGATTCACTGTCGTTTCAACAAATTGAATTAATTTGTATTTCCTTAAGACCTAAAAAGAAAGACTCCTTGTGCCAAACATAAAATGTCAGCATATATAAAATGCGAAAAAAAACTAAAATATAAAAAGACAGAGAAATAGTAGCGTTACTTCCACATTTACCTCACCATGTAAAGGACAACATGGATATCGTAATGTAAACTATTTTACCCAATGTCTCTCATCCTTATGCAGAGCGGATTTTACTCTAAAACCAACACCTGTTCCTGTAAGAGTAATGATCATAGTCAAGTACCTGCATTGATTGTGTACTATAAAGCTATCTTTTAGACCAAGTATTTTTTTTACAAAAAGGAGTCGATCTTTCCTGTGAGAATGACCATAGTAATAAAGTTCGTCCAATGACTGTCCATTAGCCTAGTATGTTTACAATAAATTGTTTTGCTTCCAAGAATCTCCTGTCCCATAAGTGATAGTAATGGGAAACTCTGTGCAGACACCCACTCTCCCAAAGTCTGTAGTCACTCTGAAGGGAATATCACCGCTTGCCACCTGGTGAAGGACATTAAGTCCGAAATGCACTGGACATTGTTGCTCTTGACTGCGCATTAAAGAAAATATTCAACCAAGGCTTAAGCGAATTTACGTTTGAACATTTGGTTTGAAAGTTACTTAGGTATGTTTGTTTTAAATTGCAGCGATTATTTGCAAGGGAACAGGTGGCACCAAAGGGTCTGGTGGCGCTTACTGTTTATGCACTATATGCAGCAGTGTTCATCTGTCTGTTCCAAATATCATTATTGTACATTGCAATTATCAAGGCACCTGACACGGTGAAGGTGGTGCCCGATTCCACTTTTTTATGCTGAAGCCGATGGCCATTCCAACCCAATTCCTGCTCTCTCCCTGCTAAAAACTACTGTTCATGGGAACTTTTTCAACTTGCTTTAATCAAGCCTTACCATCAAACTTTGCACTCGAAGTAGCTACCTGGGATTTTTCAAAGCCATCTTCTCAGTGTTAATGACTAAATTGGAGTTGTAAATGTTCTACTGGTCTAATGAAAATGTCTTAACCAGCTCTGGCTCCAGCCACTCTATTTATAAGCACTATGCGTTTCCTTCACAGAACTCCTGTTAAAAACAAGTATTGGCAAAGCCAACCGTTTTGGCTTGTGTACAAGTATTAGCATTTTCCCGGCACTGTTATTAGATGCCCATCTACCATTTTGTACCTACTACCACTGATAGCCAGTTAATAACACTAGGGTAGTGCCTCGCAAGTGCCTTTCCAATGCTCACACAAATGCCCAAATGCCCAAACTGTTGGCCCTGGCAATGTTTCTTTTCTTGATCTTGGCAGATAATAGAACTATCATAGTACCTCTCTTGCCAGCTTTTAAAAAAATGATGCGTGACTGATATCATCTGAGTAAAAAGTTATACCGTTTTCGCAATTGCCATGCTTATAAGAATTTTCTCCTTAACCTCTACTTAACATTAAGATTTCTATTCTTTGCAAGAAAAGAAAACATATTTTCCTGCCAGAAAAGTGAATTAATCCAAAATGGCATGCACAACTCTGTATTGAAAATGGGCTGGCATTGCCCTGTTAGGACTTCATGTCCTCAGGTGAACTTCTTGTAAAGCTATGTTTTCCGTATGGTAGGTAATTGGTACCACCCTGCTTATTTATTATGAATTGTCCACAAGGCATCTACTTCTCATGAATGGCACTGAGTTTGAAAGGCACTAAATTCCAAGGCAGGTAGCTGTCCTGGGGTATAAGATATCTTGGTGGCTTTCTGGTTGGGTGAGTGCTTTACCAATTGCTAAATTGCTTTTTAAATTTGTTTGTGACTTGTTGGGGTTATCTTCCCATCCTTCTCCTACTGGATGCAGGGAGCCTTTTACAGGATAATCAACTGAGGTTTATATGGACTGAAAGCTACCCCATTATCTGTCCCTCTCTCAACATGAACAAGAGAGATGATAGAAGAACAACCCAACCTATTATTCTCAAAGCTAACTAGCAAGTCTTTTAGGGTGTGGTTGAATAGTTCAACCAATCCATTTGTTCATGAGGGTCCCACCACGCCCACTCTCTGGCCTTGACATTTCCCTGGTGAAGAAGAGACTCTGGAGCAAGCAGGACACTCAGGCTGGTTTCAAGAAGTCGTCAGGTTTTATTTCTTCCAATAGGCAATACACAGGACACATCATCAGGAACATCTCTGGACTCTGCATCAATTTTTAGGCTCACCCATCCTTATATACACATCTAGGGAGGTGAGGTAATTGTCTGGTCACAGGTGCAACCCCTTTCCTATCTGTGATTCGCTGGCTTATATGGCATGATATGCCATGATCAATGTGCTGTTCCTCTTTCTTACTTGTGATTCACCGGATTATCTGCCACTCAAATCTAGTTTAGACCGGGTTTACCCACTCATTTCCCCCACTTTTGTCCCCTGGATTACTTTTAATAAAAATGATCTCTACTGGTGTCATCATGACTCACAGCAATGTACCATTTTAGGAATTGCCTGACCATGCCTGATTTATCACAAAATGGTGGATCATCCTTTTTACGGTCATATTTTACCTGGTCCGATTCAAGTCTAGTTTTTTTAGTAAAATATACTTAGCACGTACTACTTAACAAGCCTTCTATCATTCAAGACATTCTAACCTCATAAACATGGATCAGCGTTTAAAGCGCTTTCCTGTGAAGCACTATAATTCTAATTTCTACAACATTTAGAATAATGATCAATGGATCATCCCTCCAAGTTATCTATGTTCGGTATGAGGGGGAGTGGGTCTATCTACACTACATTCAGTTTGATGGGGAGGGGATAGTCATTCCTTTACACATTGGTCATTGGTGAAAGTTTTCAAGGGACAGAGAGTGGAAACATTGTGGACATTTATGTTGATATGTTCCATAAATAGTTGCATGTTCTCTGGGGCTTGGTATTCCTCTGGAGATCCTGTAGCTCTCCCACTTTTTTTTAAACCGCTGACATTCTGTCAAACCTTGGCTTAGTGGTAACTCTTCTAAGAAGGATGCAACCTGCTTGGGATGGCCTTTGCAAGTTGTCTCTCCCTATCTATAGGTCACATATGCACAGGATCAACACCTATTCAGTGTGACAGGCACCATTTTACTTCCTGTTTGTGGAGGCCAGGGTCCCATTTGTTTTCGCTACAAACTGGTTTTCGTGGGCCTTTTTTTAAAGATTGACTGAACTGTTTTTTTTTCTTTTCAGAAGGCTGCCCTTTTGGCTTAAGTGTAATCATTTTATTTTTCCTTTGGACTGCAGACTTTGCAAGCTTTTGATGAGTTGCTAGAGCCTATGATCCACTACTTTACTGGGTAATGATATCAATCCGCTTCACAGTTTCAAAGGATAACACCTGTAGCAACCAGTTTATAGATGCCTACAATGTGACTACATCATCACCACTTATCAAACTACTCCTCAAAGACAGGTGTGCACAAACGTTAGTAGAAAGAGGAAACCAGTATGATGACAATTTTGTTTTCCAGAAGAAGTTCAAGAGAAATCTATGGCTTGTATCGGATACATGCATGCTGGTATCACAACTCAGCTCAGAGGTGTTCCTTTCAACATAGGTATGCAGACAAAATTAAGTAGAGTATCTCTCTCACATTAGGTAGTGTTGGCCGATAGGCAGGCTATACTTTGCTGAGAAACAGGACAACATAGGGACATGGCTAAACAACAGTTCAATAATTACTAAATGAAACAATCAATGTGGAATGGCACTCTTTGCTACAACATTAAACACACAAAGGAAGATCAGATATCAAAAATCGGCAGGCTATATTCTGAGGGATGTTGGGTGTCTTGACCCACGTTCAAGTTATTATGCTGCAACATTTGGTGCTGTGGGTTTAGAAAATCCAAGATGGCCGAAAAGCCCACATTTGCGCCAGAATCCAGGAAAACCGCGCAGTTTTGCGCACACCAAGGGCCAAAAGCGCCATGAGTGAAACGTGGTGCCAAAGGAAAAACAGCAGTGCCTGTTAGCTCAAAAAGCGCTTTGAAATCACCTTTGTTTCTCTGAAATGCAAGCTAAAAATGCCTATTTTAAACATTGCAAGATATTCAAAAATCTCACTGAACACCAGCAGACATTTGGCAGAATGTAGTCTTTTGTGCATACAAAATCTGGAAAGATGAAGAGCCCAAAACAATGTTTATAACAAAACTGGCTGAGCTGTGGATGTCAGCATCTTAACTGAAATTGGATTTAAAACCACTAAAATCGAAATGTTTAAAATAAACGAGTGACCTACTTTTGAGTGCCACATAGGTTGCAACTGTTTAAAGGTCATAGTTTTGAACTTAGAATCAGCGTTCTAGCTGCATGTGTAAACATTGTAAGTTTGATTTGAATGAAGAAAACTGGAACAAAAGTGACATTTAGCTGAAGCCTGGCTTGAAGAGATTGAATTCTGCCCGGCAACTACCCCCGACAGGAGTTGAAACTTGCCCAGCAACTGCATTTGCAGGCCTGGCTGCCTTCTGCTGTTCCCACCAAAAGGAGATTACACCTCTCTGATTGAATCAGGGGAGGAGCACCTGGGAGCAGGGAAACAGAACAATGAGCTTTCCTTGGCTCAGGCAAATGTTAAATTAGGGGGGTCGTAAATGGCTTCCTCTTGGAAGAAACTCGGAGGAGCAGTGCCTCTGTGAGCAACCTGAGTTGGAGGAAGTGGACAAACCAGAAATTCCACCATGTGCTTTGGGAAACCACACCCCTCTGGGCCAGAGCATAATTTTAAAAAGATGGATAATTCATAGTACGGACTTGTCAAAATTATATAATTAATATCATTATTCTTGTGATTTTTTGTGCACATTTTAAGAGGTGTTAGGACTCTGTGGTATGCTCTGGGGGGTAGTAGCGGAAAATAAGGTATTACTCCGAATGTCTGTATGTTAAAAATCTGACACTTTATCATCTGATGCCCATATTCCTTGTGCATGTTTGTGTAAATTCTGGAAAAGTTTAGAAGTTGTGTTCTTGATGAAAAGGGCAGAATTCTGTCATAAGTTGACACAACATCTTACAAAGCCAGGGATCGGATGGTTTGGTGCTACAGAAAATATGTTAACTGGGCATATAATATTAGAACAAATATACATAGATAAATATGTATTTGGATCAAAAATAGATTTATGTGCAAATTGACAAGGGGAGTGTTTTTTCTGTATGCCATAAAATTGATGCCTGATGACACTCCATTCCTTCCCCCAATCAAGGGAGAGAGGAGAGCTTGGCCAATGATAAGTTGTGAGGGGCAGGCTTAGTTATGCCCACGCACACACCCATTTTCAAAAGACATAAAAAGAGCCACTAAGACCCAGGAAGGGACTTTACTTTCCCCTTTCTTGCGAAGCATTTTGCCGGACCAGACAATATCCAGAAGGACCATCTCCAGAACCTAGAATCCAGACTTCAGAACTTGTAGCAGAGAGGCCTGAACCACCAGCTGAATCTTTTTTCAGCAGGCCTCAAAATCTTTTGCAAATTATTCAAACAGCGGGGCTGAGCTGTTGATTCTGGCTAGAACTCTGTGCCAGTACCCAGAAAGCGTGCTGTATCCAGAATCCACTTGATCCAGACCAGCAGAACCAGAGATCCAGACCGCTGTGCAGTGCCGAGTACCAGACCAGACCAGCAGAGCAGAGCTGACCCAGAGAGCTGTGACTTCAGAACCACCCACCAGGAGTCCAGTCCAAACCTGACCAGACCTTGACGGCCTATTTCAAATTTATAGTGTGAGTACTCAGCCAGAACTGTGCAAACCAATCTCTTAGTTTAAAATAATCTAATTCAAACCATTTCCACCTATCTAGAACTGCATCATAGAATTGTGTGTCCATCCTGTTGATCGAAAACCTTCCACAGCGCATCTGTCATTCTGAAACTTTAATTTCATTTCTGAAAATCTATCTCCACAAAATCGTCCGTATCCTTTGAACCGCGTGTGCTAGGAACGAGATTTAACTTTCATTTTAAAGCTAAGAATTTAAGCTTTCTAACAGGCCTAGAACAGATCGTCTGTTCTTAGAGTTATTCCGTAATCGCGCTCGATGCACGCGACTAAATTGCCACGAATTGAAAAATTAGCTCCTGTCAAAAATAGCCGTCTTTTGCTCGCCTCTGCTGAAATCCATTTTCCCTCCGATAATAATTCCTGAATCATTGCCAGTGTGACTTGAACTAATCTTAAATAGCTATCACCTACCCTGGACCTCCTACAGGGAATTAAAATCATTTTTAGCATATTTTTGTCCTTCTTGCATACCACATTTAAAAGTACTTTTGCCTGTGTTTAAAACCATCCCTGTTTCTCTAAACTTGCTAGGGGGGAACTGAAATTCGTATTGTATTGTGATTGTATTCCTGAAAACTGTGTGCTTACTTCCATCTCCTTATATTGCATGGGGGGGAGTGAATTGCCACAAGGGGAAAAGTGAACATATTATCTCTTGTGAAACCCTATCAGTTTATTTCTGTACTGCATTTTTATTCATCATTGCATTTCCTTGAAATCATAAAAGTATTCTCAGCTACCTTATCCTCCCTATACTAACTCCTAAGTAATTAAATCGTTGTGCTAGTGTAACATCATCCATTGTTGATCACTGTCATATGCCTAAGTGTGCTATCAAATATTAATTTATTCATAAAAGTGTGATATATATATATATATTGTTTACTTTCTCAATAAACCTTTTAAAGTGCAAAACAAACCTACTTCTTGGCTCAGTGAGGTCAGGGGGATTCAAAGAGAGGGGCGTTATATAAGGGTTTATCATCCAGATTATAACTTGTCATAAAAATATATAAATAAGGGCTTCTCTTGGGCGTCCCAGACGAGACACTGACTTAGTGGGATTGCTGAATTGAAGTCACTTAACAGGGAATTAACTGCCAGATGGCATAAACAAAATAGTCAGTTAATTAAAAAGGAAAACAAACACAACTACAATCTTTAAAATGTTGTTTCTTTAGATCAAGAACACTAAACCAGTCTCTAGGACATAAGGTAACAATTGGCGGTCAGAGTGTCTACGGTGTGTGCCACTGGCTTATATTCCACAAGTTCAACTACCTTAGTCTTTTTTGGTGGTGTTTTAAAAGCATCAAATTGGTCTTTTCGCTGTTTTGGATGGGTACAAACATGATGATATGAGTTGCATTAGGTGGTTCAGTGGTGCTTTTTCCAATGGTGGTGTCCTAGGAACAACAGGTTTGACTGGTTTCAACAGAATTTCTTTGTTGGGAAGAAGTGCAGGTGGCAGTCCATTACATGGGAATGGACTGTTTTGGCTGGTGGTTTGATGCTTGCACGATGGTTTGATCACTTGATTTAGCAAGATCTTAAGGTCTGCTGGTCAACAGCAGCAGCCAGAAGTGACATTTACAGGGGAGATGGGTGCTGGGGATCAGTGTGAGTATCATTATCCCATATCCTATCATTTCCTCCACACCTACACATATCTGTACAAGATAGATTGTTTGCTAAACAGTCACAGAGTGGACTGCATCTGTTCTTCCCACACAGACATCTTATTAAGTGCAAAATGGAGCCTGGAGCACTTGATATTTCATAAGTAATGGGAACTATTGCTCCATTTTCTATGTTTCATCCATGTCCAATGGGAGATGGTATGGTTGGCCTTGATTGGTCATCTTAGCTATATATCATTAACTGGTAGTTCACACAGATCATTGCAGGGAGAAAGTACTTCTTGTAGATTTTTCCCAGCCCGTCTGTTTCTAAGATAAGATAGTCCAGCGCAACTCTGCAACTTTGGTCACACTGGTTCCGATTCTAAAAGACTTGGCAAATGAATGCATCTAGTCTGTTCATAGCCCGTTCAGGATTTTTGTCTTGGGTTCCCAGTGCATTACATGCCAAAATGTTCTCCACAATTACTGAGCGGAATGCTTTCGGGTATGACATTTGACCTTCTCTGACAAAGTACCAGTGCAATCAGATCAGGGAAAACTTTAAATGCAGGTAATGCAGAAACTCTTATGGAGCCTACTGATAGGAATATCTCTGCAAGTGAAATAATGCCCTTTGAAGTAGGTAAAAAGTAAGACTCAGGGGAAAGTTTTAAATACCTTCTTGTATCAAAAATGAAAATAGCTGTGTCTTGTGCAGTTATGTAGAGCAGTGAAGCTCCTTTGTTTGTGGATTGAGGACATGAAGAATGATCTCAGTGTCTGCCTCTCCTTGTGTACTACTAAGACCGTCCAAAGAGCAATGCAGGCAGACACTTCTGTATACCACACCACTACAGAGTCTTTTTATTTTTCATAATTTGCGCATGCTGAAAGATTTCTTGACCTAGGCAATAAGTTAATTCATCTTTGGTGTTAACTATGGTTGTGGTGTTCACGATTTCGCAGTGGGTTGGGAACAATTCCCTGGAGCCTCTTTTGCCTTGTAACACTCTTTATTGAGTTTGATTTGTATGTCTCAAAAATCTAGTGTATTTTATTGGGTTTCCTTTACATTTTGTGCTGTGAATGCTTCAGCCACATCCTTGCATGTCTGGATGCCCTTTGACTTATACAAAGCTTGCACCTCTGACATGCATTCAGCCAGCTAAAATCTTTCAATGTGGAGTGTTGGTAATTGCTGTTGTTTGAGTTATTTGTTTGCTGTTTTCGCTGCTACTTTAGTGGTAGTGGGATTGATGCCAAGATTTCAGACAGTTTGCTTTTTTGTTGACAAAGATGCACAGTTCCACCATTAATAAACAGATATGATGATAGAGCACAGAATTCACAGAGACCTAATGGCTCACATAAATCTACCTGATGCAGTGATCTTCTTACAAGTAGTCAAGCAAATAGTAACATGTCTACTACTTAACTCTTAACACTGCCAGACAACTTTATTTTAATGTTATTTTGGAAGTTGAACATAGATTTATATTTTCTTTCCTAATAGGACTTCATAAATTCGTGATGCAATTTTCAGAGATGTGTCTTTGTGTTTCGGCCTCATCATACACCTAATTCCAAGATCATGGAGTTTGCCAAAATCTTTTGTAATACCCTTACTTTAAACTGCCTTGATTGTAATGTTGACAAGATTAGGGCCATCATGTTAAAATAGATTTCCCGTCCGTTTAAATTCAGTAAGCAATTTGTTTATTGCAATATTCTCGCAATTTACTGTTTCTTTAGAGTTGTAATAATGGTTGTGTGATGCTGCTTGCTATGGTATTAGTGCCATGCTGTCTGTCAGGTCAGATGTATGGTCAAGCACTTGCGCTGTTATAATATTAGAGCTCAAATTCCTCAGGGTGTTGTGTTATACCTCCACTCACCTTTAAAACTCTGTTTTGATGTTACATCCCCTAATCGGCTCCAAGAGCCCAGAATAAAATATTCGTTTTTGTCACAACCCAGGTTCTTTTTCAAACTCTTCCCATATTCAAGATCTGATTTTTGCTAAACGTTAATTTGTTCATGAAAGTATGCCATTACCCCAAATTATTTATTTCAGATTAATGCAAAAAAATGCCCGTTGATTGCTTCCAATGGGGAGATGTGTGCATTCTATTCACCATGTGTAGCAGACACATCTGTGTTGTGTTATGTCTGCCCGAAAGGCCGGGTCTTTCAATGATGCAGGCTTAAAATGCCACTGCGGTGAGTGATCTGATAAGGTTCTAGGCAATATCCGGCACTTGGACACCCAATTTAATAACCTGTGTGATACTAACCATAAATCAATGCGCAAATGCATATCATGCACCGATGACTAAAAGGTCTATGCGCGCTGGGTGTTATTGAGTGTACGCCACACATCTCTCATCCCCATATCCTCATTATGCGTATGTATAACTCCTGCAGCCCCTGTTAATGATCTTGGTGTCGACGAGGTGCGGTCTAAATCTATGTCCAAAATGGTGTTAAAGTCCCCCCCACAAATAACTAACGCAGTTGGGTACCTGGCACATTTTCAGAATAGAGTGTCAGAGAATTCTGCATCGTCCACAATATGCCCATAAACATTTATTAAAAGGACCTCCAAGATACCCAAATTGCCATGGACAACTACGAACCTGCCACAATCATCTCGTATGGTCTCACAGTGGATAAATGGTAATGACTGGTGCGCCATGATCATGACCCCCTGCACCCTGGTGGAATAAGACGTATAGTAATGTAGATCCCCCATCCGGGTATAACTTGCATGCTTGATGCTCTAACAGGTGGGTTTCTATCAGAAATAAAACATATTCTATAGCCTACTAACATATGAAATTACCCTGCACGTCTTCATTGGGATCCCAAGCCCACACACATTCCAACTCCAATAGTTTCATGTTGCATAGATCATTCCCGGCCATATTACCCTGAGCATTTCAGACTGCTCCTCTCTGCCCGGCAACCCATTATGACCAGTTTGTGTTGTACTGTATTTACCTTGTGCATTTTTATAACATTTACACCCAAACCCCCAACACCCTCCTCCACGTACCCCAAACTTTAAATATGTATATACCAACCCCTCTGCCCCCCTCCAAACCCTCTCTAACAAGCATGTGCACTCGCATTGGGGGCGGCCGTTACCACAGCGAGTGGAGTGCCACGCAACGACAATATATCTCCTCGATCCATGATAGGTCAAACAAAACAATACTAGCATTGCTAACTGTTAAGATGGATTTCTGAACTCTGTCCTGGAGGGGCAGAGGTTCAGAAGGCCAGCCTAGTTTCTTGGAACAGGGTAACCTCTGGACAAGCCAGACCAATCAAGGTAGCGATTGCGGCGGTCAAGACTAGGTCTCAAGAGGGGTGAGGGTGACTGAAAGCCCGCAATGAGCACACAAAGCAAGGACGCTTACAAATTACCCCAAGCAGGTGTTATATTAAAAATATAGACACATTTATTACAAGGCCTTTGTAACATTGACCATAGTAAAGAATCACGATAAAACTCAAGTAAACGAACACATCACAATCAAATACAATATATATACAATTACCGAAGGGTCTAAAGCGTTCGAAACACAAAATATGCAGGCCACCTAGATGGGGAGGAAAACAGGCAGTGCAAGTAATCGTTAGACCCAGTTCGCCTTCAGAGGGCACCCAACTAGAAGGAAGTCCGAGCCCTACGAAGAGTGGAGCCTTGTGCTCAAATGTACCTGCACACGCTGGTGCCAACGGGCCAAGGGGAGTCTCTTCAAGGAAATCATGCAGTTCAGAGCGGTGAACAAAGGAGGGCGAACAGATCTCCGCTACTCAAGTGCGGCCTCCACTACGGGCTACTGCAGGAGGGCGGCCAGTTCCTAGCGTTGCTACTCACTGGTCCCCGATGCAGGCAGACCCAGGCTTCTCCGCGTCAGTTTCAGTGCTGGCAGGTTCAGATACGAGCAGGGGACGTCTCGGCATCGTGTAGATTCCGTGGCAGCAGAAGTTAGAGTTGAGGATGTCCCAAACGCAGTGAACCCGCACAGATTGTTACCACAGCAGGGCAATGAAGCGGCTGTGTGTATTTCAGCCCAATGTATACTTCTCACTTCAGACCTGGGAATGCCAAGTGTACGAATCGTGTGAGAGTGTCAAGAACTCGAAATACAGTAGCAACCTGACGGCGGTGACAGAGCAAGACTCCTGGGTAAGCTGGTCAGTCCACTGGATGGCCCAGAGATGCTTCCGAAGGCTTACGTGCAGGAGATGATGAAGATGCCGAGAATAGTTGTTCCCACTATTCCAAAGGGTCGAAGTACCAGTGCAGGCCTTCTCGTTCGAAAAGAGGCAGAATGGTTTCACAGGGCGACAACAGTGCAGAGGAGCAGTCCTTCAGCGGGTCACCAGCGATTCCTCCGTTCAGCCTCTTAGTTGCAGGATACTTGGCTCCTGTATCCGTCGTTCATGAGAACTCCGGAGATCGACATGGAAGTGGTGTTTCCAGCCTCCTCTTATCCAGAGTTCCCTTCGCGCCAAAACGGAGAGGACCAAATGGGAGATCTGCTCACAAAACACTCACACCATACGTGGACCTATCACGGACCACAGTGGTCCCAGGCATTCAAGACACACTAGACTCTCAGGCACCCAGGATCTTTATTGGGACCAGACATCCCAGCCCACATCCTGGAGGCACACACAAGGCATGCAGAAGCCTACGAAAGCATCTGTGTTTCGTGGGAAAGTACATGCCCAAATAAGGATGGCCCCGAGTCGGCTCGACCCGGGGAAGGTGAAGGGGCAAGACGGTCAACGGACAGGACAAAGAACCTCGTGGCATGGCCATTTTGGAATCCAGGCCACCCATTTTGGCCAAACGCGAGAAGCGCGGTTAACAGGGCAAAAGGGAGTTCAAAAACACAAAGAAACGATCGCTGCCACCAGTCCCGTCTGTGACATACTTGCACAGTTCGTTATAAATCCATCGAGAGTTTCTAGGGCCTGTAGAATGACTAGAGACCCAAGAGCGCAGTAACGTAAGTTACAATGTGCACTCTTGTGCCATGTTGCGCGAAAGCTGCAACATGAGAAAAGAACTACGGAAAACAACGTTTCCCAGTACTGACTGTCTTAAGGGCATGTCAGTTTCCCCGTAAGAATGGAGCGAAAGCCCAGAGGAGTGCGGCGGAAGGCTGTGCTTCTCTGGCAAAGTCTAGATCAGGGTGAAAACAACAGCAAAAAGTTTAGGGGTTGCCACATGTAAGGAAAATTACCTACAATTAAGAAATCTTTCCTAACACTCGCCCCTCCCAGACTATGGACAGGGGGAACTAATCCACCCCTGGATGAGTCTCTTGTTCAGGTCGGTTAAACATTCTGGACAACCCATCAGCATTGCTATGTTGGACACCTGGCCTATGCTCAATAGTGAAGTCAAAGCCCTGTAGACTTATGGACCACCTAAGCAACTTTGGATTCTCTCCCTTAATGTTCATCATCCACTTTAAGGGCTTATGGTCAGTTTGCACAGTGAAGTGGGTCCCATAGAGGTAGAGCCTCAGCTTCCGTAGGGCCCACACAACAGAGAAACATTCTTTCTCTACTGTGGAGCATCTGAGCTCTCTGTCCTTAAGCTGGCGACTAATGAACCTAAAAGGGTGTTCCTTACCCTTCTCATCTACTTGTGATAGTACAGCTCCTATCCCAGTGTCAGAGGTGTCTGTCTGCACAATAAAAGGTCTTTGATAATCAGGGGCCCTAAGGACAGGGGCCTGGCACAAGGAGTCTTTTAAGCCGTTGAAGGCCTTCTCACACTCGTCGGTCCAGGTTACCTTCTTGGGTTTCTTCTGAGTGGTGAGGGCAGTCAGAGGGGCAGCTATGGTGCCATAGTCTGCCATGAAGTTGCGGTAATACCCTGTGAGTCCTAAGAAGGCTCTCACTTGGGTCTGTGTAGTGGGGGTAGGCCAGTCTTGTACTGCTTGTACTTTACTGGGAAGAGGCTGTATCCTCCCTCCACCTACTTCATGTCCAAGGTAAACCACTGAGCCTTGTCCAATCTGACATTTACTAGCCTTTATGGTCAAGTGGGCTTTCTGAAGAGCCTGTAGCACAAACCCAAGGTGTATCACATGGTCTTCCCAGTTGGCGCTGAAAACTGCTATATCATCCAGATATGCAAGACAGAATTCATCCAACCCATTCAACACATGATTCACAATCCTCTGGAAAGTGGCAGGTGCATTCTTCAACCCGAACGGCATTACCCTGAATTGGTAAAGACCGTCTGGAGTGGAAAACGCTGTTTTCTCCTTGGCATGTTCTGCTAAGGCTATTTGCCAATAGCACGCAGTGAGGTCAAACGTGCTGAGGTACTTGGAGGCACCCAAGGTATCCACCAGCTCCTCTGTTCGAGGCAAGGGGTGTGCATCTGTCTTGGTGACAGCATTCAGAGCCCTGTAATCCACGCAGAACCTCAATTCAGAAGTGCCTGCTTTTGGAACCAAAACCATAGGGCTGGACCAAGGACTACTAGAGGGTTCAATCACCCCAAGATCTAACATCTTGTTGACCTCTGTCTTAATGTAAGACCATACTTTGTCTGACATCCTGTATCCTCTACTTTTGGTAGGAACACTGTTTCCTGTGTCTATGTTGTGTTTGCACCAAGGTGTCCAACCAGGGGACTGCGAAAACAGGGGGGAAAATTGCCTAAGCAAACTTTTTACCTCAGCCTGCTGATCAGAAGTCAGGTGAGGGGCCACTCGGACACCCTCAAAGGAGCTATCTGAAGGACCGCTTTGGAACAGGTCGGGGAGAGGTTCAGACTCCTCCTCCTCCTCAACATCTGAAGCCAGCAGCAGTGCTGCGATTTTGACTCTTGGGATGAAAGCCTTCAGCCTATTTACGTGGAACACTTTTGTAGCCTGTCCAGGCCTTCCCAGGTCCACTAAATAGTTAACCTCACCCAGGGGCTCCACCACTATGCAAGGGCCTGACCATTTGTCCTGTAAAAGCTCTAGGCCTTATGGGATTCATGATCAGGACTTGCTGACGAGGTGTAAAGTTGATGAGGGAAGCCTTCTGGTCGTACCAATGTTTCACCAGCGCTTGT
This sequence comes from Ambystoma mexicanum, assembly GCF_040938575.1. Taxonomy (NCBI): domain Eukaryota; kingdom Metazoa; phylum Chordata; class Amphibia; order Caudata; family Ambystomatidae; genus Ambystoma; species Ambystoma mexicanum. The sequence goes on from NC_090939.1 coordinate 708,063,261, forward strand.
CCTGCCTTCAACTTGTCACTAGCCAGACCCATCGGAAGTACCATCCGTTTTCTTAGCCCTAACACATAGTCGACTACCTTGGTAGTAATAGGGGGAGTGGGCATCTCCCATCCCTCCTCGACTATGGCTAAGGGGTCCCCGCACAGGGTGACCAAACAAAAGTCCGAAGGGGCTGAAGCCAACACCCTCCTGTGGTACCTCTCGGTAGGCAAACAGTAAGCATGGTAAAAGAAGATCCCATTTTCTTCTCTGAGGTTCTTCCAGAGCCCCAATCATGCTCTTTAACGTTCTGTTGAAACGTTCCCCCAGACCATTGGTCTGGGGGTGGTATGCAGAAGAGAACTTGTAGGTGACCCCACATTCTTTCCAGATAGCCTGCATATACTTGGACATAAAGTTGCTGCCTCTGTCAGACACAACTTCTTTAGGGAAGCCAACCCTAGTAAAGATGCCAAGTAACGCTTTTGCAACTGACTTGGCAGTTAGATTTTAATGGGATGGCCTCAGGATACCTGGTAGCATGGTCGACCAGCACCAGAATAAACCTATTGCCTGAGGATGTTTTTTGCGGGTCAAGGGGACCAACGATGTCGATCCCTACCCTTTCGAATGGTATTCCCACAACTGGGAGTGGTACCAATGGAGCTTGGATTGTTGAGCCACTCTTACCAGATAACTGGCAGGAGGCACAACTCCTGCAGTGACTTTCTACTTGCACCCCCATCTTGGGCCGGTAGAAGTGCATGGATAACCTTTGCTTGGTCCTCTTAATACCAATGTGACCAGCAAGGGGCACTTCATGCGCCAGCTGCAGGAGGAAGGGTCTTACAGCAAGGGGAACCACCAACCTCCTACGGTCTCCTTCTGTAGACTCTGTGGGCTCAGGTGTCCACCTTCCCAATAAATCCGATGCTTCCCAGGAGGTTCACCCTCAAGCTGGGAGCAGGCCTGTCTCCTTAGGCCTTCCAGAGATGGGCACTCACGTTGGCCTCTACTGAATTCTTCCCTGTCAGGACCACCTTCTACTAACAAGTCTTTTAGTTCAGGATGGTCATTGGGGTCAAATACTTCAGGTATCGTCGCCTCCTCGTCAGGTCCGGGCGATTGCCCAACTTCCTCCACCGCAGTGGTGGATGATTTCGGGGGAATATTTTCTTTCCCTCGTTTGGTTTCTTTACTCCTTTAGCCTTGGGTTTCCCCTTTGGATGGGGCAGCGCATTGGTCTTGGCCAATGCTGCCCGTATTTGAGACAGTGTGCAGGGTCTGTCAGCAGTGTCTCCCATGAGCCCTAAAGCTCTGAGTGTCAGTTCTAGCCCTCCCTCGTTCTCCCACTGTCCACTCCTCCTCACCTGATTCTTCAGAAGAGGGTTGCCGTCTTGGTTCTTTCTTCTTCTGTGGCTTTTTGCGTGAGAAGAGATAGGGCCGTACCCCGAAGGAAGCCACCCTGGCTCCCTAATGGGACCGGGATACAGGGGACCTCCCCCCTGAGGGGCCACCGAGAGGAAAAAAGCAATTGCTAAAAAAAAACCTCTCTTGCCGAAGGACCTGATGTTATGGTCTTTTGGGGTATGGTCTTTTGGCTGGACGATGATCACGATCTGGACTTCAAGGGTAGTATCCCGAAGGCTGTGCCAGCAAGCCTGCAGTTTAGGAAGGGGTGCAATGAACCAAGCACCGTAACCTGAGAGGACCAGGGTAATGGAGGAGGAGTAGAAAGGAAGAAAGAGGCAAAGGGTAAGTAGAAGAAGAAACAGAGGAGGGGAAAGAAAGAAAGAAAGGACCTGGACCCAGTGGTATAACCGGGTAAAGAAAGGAAGGAGAAACCCAGCGGAGAAAAGGTAAGGCACCCGCACCGTCGCAAGAGACGGTAACGGGAAGAGGAGAGGAGGAACAAGCGAAGAGGGAGGAGAGAGTGGGACGAGACCCAGAGATGAAAACGCGAGCCGAAATGAAGCGGCGAGCAGCAACAGAGGGAGCGCAGGCAGCCAGAGCGAGAAAGCAAGGGTTGCAACGCGCCGGGTGAAGGAAGAGGCAGGGCTAAAGAAGGAAAGCAAGAAAGCGAAACCAAGATCAACTAGACCGGGAAACCAGGAAGTGCAAGAAGGAATGGAACAAACTAATGGCGACTTATTCGCCATCTATTCCATAGCCGCCAGCAGGGAGTGCGCTTGAAGCGCGTGACAGTATGCCCCCTTCCATGGTTCACCCCCCCCTGGCTTCCCAGGATGGAGACGATGGAACCTCTGTACCAGTCTGGGGGCGTGGATATGCGAAACAGGTTCCCAGGAATCATCTGCTTGTGGATAACGTTTCCAATGCTCAAGATATTCCAGTCGGCCTTTTCTGTATCTTGAGTCTCTGATAGTTTCCACCTCAAATTCATCGACATCTTGTACTGCAGATAGTCTTGGGATCTTTCGGTGATAAGGATCCTCCTGATGAGCTTTTAATTGGGAGGAATGAAAAACTGGATGAATACGGTTCATGTTACTGGGAAGTTGAATGCGATAGGACACCGGGTTAAGGCGGTCCAGGATGGTGAAAGGACCAATAAACCTCAGAGTCAGTTTTGAGGGGTGTAACCACCGAGGTAAGTATTTGGTTGATAACCATACTTTGGTTCCTGTGTTCCACTCTGAGGAAGGAAGACGATGAGGATTCTTCTGTTGACAATACCGTAGTTGGCTAGTTTGTAGGCTATCCAGGGAGGTCTTATGAGCTGCAGAAATGTTGGATAAAATGGCATCAACAGACGGCATGACCGAGGAGGGGAGAGTAAAATCTGGAATGAAGTTGGGATGAAAACCATATGAGCAATAGAACGGACTCAAGTTTGTAGCACTGTGTTTAGAGTTATTGTAAGCAAATTCTGCTGTTGGCAATAACGAGACCCAGTTGTCCTGTTGGGTATTAACAAAACAACGTAGATATTGTTCTAGGGAAGCATTGGTCCGCTCAGTTTGACCATTAGTCTGTGGGTAGAAACCTGAAGACATGGCCCTTTCGATGCCCAAGAATTTACACAGCGTCTTCCAAAAACAAGATGAATACTGTGATCCTCTGTCGGATATGATCTTCTTAGGTAGTCCATGCAGTCGGAAAATGTCCCTAGTGAAGATAGATGCCATTTCTGCGGCTGTGGGAAGACCCGGTAGGGGAGAAAAATGAGCCATTTTAGTGAAACAGTCTACAGTGACCATTATACAGGAACACACTTCTGAGGGAGGTAGGTCAACAATGAAGTCTGTGATTATGGTACTCCAGGGTTTTTTGGGAGGCGGCTCCTGTTGAAGAAATCCCAATGGTCTTTGTGTCTGATATTTAGACCTACAGCAAATGGGACAGGATAAGACGTAGTCGGTAACTTCTTGTACCATGCCAGGCCACCAAAATTGCCGTTTAAGAAGGTCAGTGGTGCTTGTAATGCCTCTATGTCCTGCCACTGGGTTGTCATGACACCACTGCAAAGCTTTAATGCGAGTCTTCTGATCTGGCAAGTACAATCGATGGTTGACGAGATAGAGGCCATTGTTCTTCTGTAAAGAATCTGAGGACCGGACTAAAGGTGGTGAAGGTAGATTCTTAGACCCTTTGCGTACTTCATCCAAAAAGGATGCTACGATCCCGATAATCCTCTTTTGTGGCATCAGAAGATTAGGGTAGGCCTCGGTAGACAGGATTTGGGAGGGTATTCTAGAAAGTGTGTCGGCCAATATGTTTTTGGTGCCAGGTAAGTACGTCAGAACAAAATCATATTGAGAAAAGAAATGTGCCCAGCGGGCTTGTCGGGAATTAACGCATTCCATGCGTCTGATGACCTTCAGGTTTTTGTGGTCGGTTTTTAATTCAAATGGATGGTTAGCTCCCTGTAACAGGTGACTCCACTCTTCGCAGGCAGCCTTCATGGCTAACAGCTCTTTCTCGATAACAGAATAATGGAGTTGGCTGGTAGTCAATGTTTTAGATAGATAGGCCACAGGATATTCTGTTCCGTCGTATTCTTGCAACAGGGCGGCCCCTATGGCGGACGCAGAAGCGTCAGTTTCGACAATGAAAGGCAGTCCCTGATTGGGTTGACGTAACACTGGTGCGGAACAGAATGCCTTCTTTAAACGCTGAAAGGCTTCATCAGCGTTGATGGACCATGAAAATGAAAGCATCGTCTTCTTTAATAGTTGGGTGATGGGTAGTACAATCTCGTAAAAACCGGAGATAAACTTCCGATAGAAGTTGGCTAAACCCAAAAACCTTTGAACTTCCTTCACTGAAGTGGGAACAGGCCATTCGAGTATGGATTCAATCTTGCGGGGTCCATCCGTATCCCTTCTGCTGACAAGATAAACCCTAAGTATGGAACACTGGTAACTTGAAATACGCAGTTCTCTGGGTTTACGAATAGATGATTCTCTTGGAGTCGTTGAAGTACACTTCTTAGGTGTTTGACGTGTTGTTGTTCAGAGGTGGAATAAACCAAGATATCGTCCAAATAAATGACTGTGAACTGTAGTTGGAGAACCGAAAAGACACTATCCATGAACCTTTGGAATATGGAGGGTGCATTTACCAACCCGAAGGGCATTAAACGATATTCAAAGTGACCGAAAGGGGTCCGGAATGCCATCTTCCATTTGTCTCCAGCACGTATGCGTAGGAGGTGGTAAGCTCTTCGTAAGTCAAGTTTTGAAAAAATCACTGCCCCTTGGACAGCCTCCAAAACATCTTTTATTAAGAGCATGGGATACCGGTCTCGAATGGTAAGTTCATTAAGTCCTCTGTAATCTATGCAGGGTCGTAATTCACTGGTGCCTTTTTTGGGCACGAAAAACAAGGAAGCGCCGGCTGGAGAGCGTGAAGGTTGAATCAGCCCATTCTGGAGGTTATCATCCAGATATTTCTTTAGGACTTCCTTTTCTTTGACAGACAGCAAAAACATTCGCCCAAAGGGGATGATGGCACCAGGAACAATGTCTATAGCACAATCTTCGGGTCGGTGTGGGGGCAATTCTTGAGGTACCTTATCAAGAAACACCTCATTGTATTGACTCAATTCTGGGGGTATGGCATGGACCCCAACGGATTGTGTTGAAGAAGACAACTCCCTACAGGCTTATACCATGGTGTAGTGGGATTCAGACAGACAAGACCTTAGGCAGTGCATGGAAGTGAAAGCCATTTGGTTCTTTTCCCAGTCTATACAGGGATTATGTTTCCGTAACCAAGATATTCCAAGTATGATTGGAAAGTGGGCGGCTGTTATCAGATCAAATCTAATACTCTCGGTATGTTGTAATATCTTCATTTCCATCAGTGGGTAGGTGTGTGTGATGAGCCCTGAACTGAGAGGTTTACCGTCTACCCCTTCCACCTTCTGATCCACCTCTTTCTCTTGTCGTTCAATATCTGTCTTGTTTGCCCACACAGTGTCCATAAAGCAGCCTGCAGCCCCACAATCAATCAGTGCCAGCACGTCGTACTTTTTTTTTGAAAAATTATTTGTACTGCAACCACCATCAATCGATTATCCTCTGATGAAGTAGTCGGGGTTATGGACATTGATACGTAGGGACTGGGTAATTCTCCTCGGAAACTTGTCCCTAAAAGTTCAGAGGACGATGGTTTCCCTGTCGGCGTGGGGGAACCTCAGGACAGTCTCTTAGGAGGTGTTGTTCCGAGCCACAAAACATATACACATTGTTATCTTTTCTTCTCTTTCTTTCTTCAGGGGTTAAAGGTCCTCTTGTGATGCCGATCTGCATAGGTTCTTCTTTGGGGTGAACAGGTGAGGAGGTAGGGGTCACAGGGATGTCCTGGAAGGCTGGGAGGTTTCGGCCTTTGCGCCGCTCTGACCGTCTTTCTGATAGGCGAAAATCCAATTGTAGGATGGTGGACCAAAGTTCGGACAGTGTAGATGGTCTGGGAAGGCGAGCAAGTTCGTCCTTCAATTCTTCTCGAAGACCACGCCTGAAGATGGTATACTGAGCAGTCTCAGGCCACCCAGTCTCAGCTGCTATCCTTTTGAATAGAGAAATGTAGGAAAGAAGGTCGTTATTTCCTTGGCGAATGTCCATTAATTGCTCACTGGCCATCTGTACCGTCTCCTTTCTTTCAAAGGCTTCCTTAAAATGAGCCGTGAAGCCATTGTAATCTTGTAATAGAGGGCTTGCACTGGTAACCAAAGGGGTGGCCCAGGCTAGGACGTTCCCTGTTAAATTGGAAATCAAAAACCCTATACGGGCTTTATCAGAAGAGAAGGTCTGAGGTCTGAAAGTAAAATGGATTATACAGGCCTCCATAAATTCTTTGAACTTGCGAGGTGAGCCATCATATTTCCACCAAGTTAGTGGTAAAGGAGGTAACTCGGTTTGCATCTGTTCATGTTGGTCCACTATTTGTCTGAGGACAGTATTTTCAGCCTTAAGATTTTGGACTTCTTGGGATAGCCCTTGAACAGCTGTAAGTAATTCCCGAATTTGTTCAGCAGAGGCCATGTTGGAACTTTTTGGGCGTTGCAATCTGTCAGTTCTAGCCCTCCCTCGTTCTCCCACTCCCACTCCTCCTCACCTGATTCTTCAGAATAGGGTTGCTGTCTTGGTTCTTTCTTCTTCTGTGGCTTTTTGCGTGACAAGAGATAGGGCCGTCCCCGGACGGAAGCCACCCTGGCTCCCTAATGGGACCGGGATACAGGGGACCCCCCCCCCCGGAGGGGCCACCGAGAGGAAAAAAGCAATTGCTAAAAAAAACCTCTCTTGCCGAAGGACCTGATGTTATGGTGATCGATGGATTGAAAGTCCGGTGGAATTCGTGGTCTGAGTGAGACGTAGATGACTCAAAGGTTCCGGGGTATGGTCTTTTGGCTGGACGATGATCACGATCTGGACTTCAAGGGTAGTATCCTGAAGGCTGCACCAGCAAGCCTGCAGTTTAGGAAGGGGTGCAGTGAACCAAGCACCGTAACCTGAGAAGACCAGGGTAAAGGAGGAGGAGGAGTAGAAAGGAAGAAAGAGGCAAAGGGTGAGTAGAAGAAGAAACGGAGGAGGGGAAAGAAAGAAAGGACCTGAACCCAGTGGTATAACCGGGTAAAGAAAGGAAGGAGAAACCCAGCGGAGAAAAGGTAAGGCGCCCGCACCGTCGCAAGAGACAGTAACGGGAAGAGGAGAGGAGGAACAAGCGAAGAGGGAGGAGAGAGTGGAACGAGACCCGGAGATGAAAACTTGAGCCGAAATGAAGCGGCGAGCAGCAACAGAGGGAGCGCAGGCAGCCAGAGCGAGAAAGCAAGGGTTGCAACACGCCGGGTGAAGGAAGAGGCGGGGCTAAAGAAGGAAAGCAAGAAAGCGAAACCAAGATCAACTAGACCGGGAAACCAGGAAGTGCAAGAAGGAATGGAACAAACTAATGGCGACTTATTCGCCATCTATTCCATAGCCGCCAGCAGGGAGTGCGCTTGAAGCGCGTGACACTGAGATCGTTGCCCAACAAGACCTTTCCTGGGACGTTTCTCTGAATGCTCACTGGAATCCTGACTGCTGTACCTTTTAAAGTAAGATTTACAGGTATTACTGGAAACATGCGAGGTGGGCTGTCAGCCAACTTAGTGGGCATCAGAGGAGCTCTGGCAACTTCCTCTGAGTCTACCAAGGTAGAATCCACTACAGTTCGACTGCACCCACTATCCCTAAGAGCTGGAGTATCTACTCCATTGATCAGCACACTGTCTTTAAAGTAGTGCTTGGTGTTATCTGGAATCCTAGCATAAGCCTCTGCGACTTTAGGCTCCCAGGAACCCAGGGAAACTAAAACTACCTCAGCTTCTATTCCACTTGGGAAGGAGTCTGAGGAGAAGGATGCTCCTGCAAGCTCTTCTTCCACGTAGGAGGAGAAGGCCAGATTAGCGGAGTGGACCCCCAAAGGTTTAACCTTACACCGGGGATCCCCCTTCATGTGGTCAGTTGCTCCACAAGCAAAACAAGATCCATTGGGTCTGTTTACATAGGGAGGCTTATTATAACCAGTGTTCTGTTTCGGAGGCTGACCTCCACTACCCTGTGAGTTCTCTTGTGTCTTACCCTTATTTTTATTTTTGTGGCCCTTTTGAGAAGAAGATTTATCGGATTCCCCACCCTCCTTATCTTTGGACTTTTTCCCTTCCTCCTGCTTACCAGGATGAGTTTTGTCCTTATGGGACACTCGATGTGACACCCATAAATCTGCTGCAATGGCAAGTTTCTTTGGATCTATCTCCTTAGAATCCACCAAATGCTGCTTAAGCTCCGGGGAAGAAGATGCAAAAATATGTTCCAGCATGCCAACACTTATCATTCCTCCAAAGGTAGAAACCTTCTTCGACCCAGCCAGTCAAGTTTTTTAAGGATTCGGTTACATAAGATACCCAAGTACCACCTTCTTTTTTCTTATACTCTCGGAATCGTTTTAAATATTGGGCAGGAGTCTTTCCAAACTTTAAAATGAGTTTGCTTCAACATTGCAAAATCTGCTCGCCCAGCCTTCGACATTTCCATAATGGCACTGCAGCCAGAATGGGGCAGTCTGCTGAGTAACCAGGCAATTTTATCAGCATTGTCAACTTGTTGAACTTCACATGCATACTGAAACGTATTCAGCCAGTCCATAATGTCATTCTTTTCCTCATACACACTGAGCAGATCTTTTGGAAACCTTGGATGAGAGGAGGCCCCAGACCTATGTCCAGGACCCTTTGATCCATTTGCAACCTGGAGCTTGGCCAGTTCCAACTGGTGATCCCTGTCTTTCTGTTTTTCTGCCTGTTTGATTCTTAGTTTGGCCATACTGAAATAAAGCGCCTTCTGCCTAAACAGCAGCTGTTGCTTCTTGAATTCAAGCATGGCCTCCCCATCCACACTGGCAGAGGAAACAATAGTCATCTCATCCTCCCTGTCCTCATGGGCGCGGTGGACCAGTGCAGCGGCAGAACCGTCAGTTCTACCAGTGAGAGCAGCCCCACCTCCTTCTGCACTGTCCTCGGAAGCTATAGCGTCAAGCTGAGCTTCTTGCCACGCCATGATTCTTTGGATCATATCCAATTTGGTGCCTTGAGAGGAGACACCTCTCTCCGCACACATCTTTTTCAATGTTTCAGATTTTGAAGCATTTAAAGTTAACAAGGTATTTGTTTCCATACTGTTAGATAGGACTATGGCCTTTTAAAAGTTATATTATGACAATTCACTACGTGTACTGGTAGGAATAACTTGAAATGCCCTTGCTCGTGTGCAACACTTGATACCTTCAGTCGTATCACACTGCTGCCACCAATTTGTTAAGATGGATTTCTGAACTCTGTCCTGGAGGGGCAGTGGTTCAGAAGGCCAGCCTACTTTCTTGGAACAGGGTAACCTCTGAACAAGCCAGACCAATCAAGGTAGCGATCGCGGCGGTCAAGACTAGGTCTCAAGAGGGGTGAGGGTGACTGAAAGCCCGCAATGAGCACACAAAGCAAGGACGCTTACAAATTACCCCAAGCAGGTGTTATATTAAAAATATAGACACATTTATTACAAGGCCTTTGTAACATTTACCATAGTAAAGAATCACGATAAAACTCAAGTAAACCAACACATCACAATCAAATACAATATATATACAATTACCGAAGGGTCTAAAGAGTTCGAAGCACGAAATATGCAGACCACCTAGATGGGGAAGAAAACAAGCAGTGCAAGTAATCGTTAGACCCAGTTCGGCTTCAGAGGCCACCTAACTAGAAGGAAGTCCTAGCCCTATGAAGAGTGGAGCCTTGTGCTCAAAATTACCTGCACACGCTGGTGCCAACGGGCCAAGGGGAGTCTCTTCAAGGAAATCAGGCAGTTCAGAACGGTGAACAAAGGAGAGCGAACAAATCTCTGCTACTCAAGCGCGGCCTCCACTTGCGGGCAGAAGCAGAGCGCGAGTGCGGAAAAGGTGTGCTGTTTAACACAGCGAGGAAAAGCTACAAGCTACTGCAGGAGGGCGACCAGTTCCTAGCGTTGCTACTCACCGGTCCCCGGTGCAGGCAGACCCAGGCTTCTCCGCATCAGTTTCAGTGCTGGCAGGTTCAGTTACGAGCAGGGGACGTCGCAGCGTTATGTAGATTCCACGGCAGCAGAAGTTAGAGTTGAGGATGTCCCAAACGCAGTGAACCCGCACAGATTGTTACCACAGCAGGGCAACGAAGCGGCTGCGTGTATTTCAGCCAAATGTACACTTCTCACTTCAGACCTGGGAATGCCAAGTGTACGAATCATGTGAGAGTGTCAAGGACTCTGAATATAGCAGCAACCTGACGGCGGTGACAGAGCAAGAATCCTGGGTAAGCTGGTCAGTCCACTGGATGGCCCAGAGACGCTTCCGAAGGCTTATGTGCAGGAGATGATGAAGATGCCGAGAATAGTTGTTACCACTATTCCAAAGGTTCGAAGTACCAGCACAGGCCTTCTCGTTCGATCAGAGGCAGAATGGTTTCACAGGGCGACAGCAGTGCAGAGGAGCAGTCCATCAGCGGGTCACCAGCGATTCCTCGGTTCAGCCTCTTAGTTGCAGGATACTTGGCTCCTGTATCCGTCGTTCGTGAGAACTCAGGAGATCGACATGGTAGTGGTGTTTCCAGCCTCCTCTTATACAGAGTTCCCTTTGTGCCAAAACGGAGAGGACCCAATGGGAGATCTGCTCACAAAACACTCACACCATACGTGGACCTATCACGGACCACGGTGGTCCCAGGCATTCAAGACACACTAGACTCTCTGGCACCCAGGATGTGTATTGGGACCAGACATCCCAGCCCACATCCTGGAGGCACACACAAGGCATGCAGAAGCCCGCGAAAGCATCTGTGTTTCGTGGGAAAGTACATGCCCAAATAAGGATGGCCCCGGGCCGGTTCCTGGGGAAGGTGAAGGGGCAAGACGGTCAACGGACAGGACAAAGAACCTTGTGGCATGTCCATTTTGGAAGCCAGGCCACCCATTTTGGCCAAACGCGAGAAGCGCGGTTAACAGGGCAAAAGGGAGTTCAAAAACACAAAGAAACGATTGCTGCCACCAGTCCCGTCCGTGACATACTTGCACAGTTCGTTATAAATCCATCGAGAGTTTCTAGGGCCTGTAGAATGACTAGAGACCCAAGAGCGCGGTAATGTAAGTTACGGTGCACTCTTGTGCCATGTTGCGTGAAAGCTGCAACATGAGAAAAGAACTATGGAAAATAACGTTTCCCGGTGCTGACTGTCTTAAGGGCATGTCAGTTTCCCCATAAGAATGGAGCGAAAGCCCAGAGGAGTGCGCCAGAAGGCTGTGCTTCTCTGGCAAAGTCTAGATCAGGGTGAAAACAACAGCAAAAAGTTTAGGGGTTGCCACATGCAAGGAAAATTACCTACAATTAAGAAATCTTTCCTAACACTAACAACACATCTTTATTTCATAAACATGGGCGAGAGACTCTGCCAGAGCCTTATATCATTTCGCCCCTGATTCTCGCCCCTCGGGGAGAAGGATGTTGTCTTCTACAAATGAAGTGGCTTTTTCTTGCTGCACCGCTAAAGTATAATCTGGGAAGATGCGAATCACACTGGATCCCATCTTCAGCTCTTGCTTCTCACGTGCAGCTTTCAGCACCAGTCTCTGTCTTTGTAGTTCATTAGACGAGCAATTATTGTCCGGGCATACCCCCACTCTGGGTTTTGCCATTAATGCTCTATGCGCCCGTTCCACCCCAAACATCAGGGACCATCCGGGATCACCCAACAACTCTTTCAGTAACTCCTCCACTGCTATTTCCATTGCACCTTTCAGGGCATCCTCTGGTACGCCTATGATGCAGACATTGTTCCGCCACGACCTCGCCTCCAAATCTTTGCACTTAGTCTTAATGGTGCCCATATCCTTAGCAAGGGACATCACAGTCCCCTGTAGTGCTGTTATGGCATCTTCTGCAGTGCTGATCCGGGTTTCTGTCTCTGTGATCCTCCGTGATGCCTTCTCCAGCTGTGCTCGTAGAGTTGCAACATTAACAGTTATGCTGTCTAATTTATCATCGATAGAGGCAAAACCTTGCTGCATCATTGCCATGACACCCTGGAGATCAATAGGCGGCGTGGACAAGGCACCTTCCACCTGCACCTGACTGCTTGCGCTTTCACCCGCCATTTCCATAGACTTCAGGGTGGGCTTCACAATTTGTCCATGGAGCCACTCTTCTTAGGCCCAACTCCCTCAGGCATGGTTGGTCACCATTTAATAGTCACAGCCAATTAGTAACATTCTAGAGCACTGGTCCCCCACAGCAGCGCAGGGTCCAGCAATTCCTTATCCCCACTTAGGTTGCCAACGCAGGAGGTAGGAGTCACTAGCCCAGTGAGGCTGCAGTGCGGTGAGCCAACACCACCACCACCACCTTACACATCAGGCATGTTCAAGTAAACGATGTGGTGGCCGCCCCAGGAACCGCCCTTCAGATTTGCAAGTTCAGTTGGTTTGGGGCATATCTTGGGTCCATAGATGAGCCACACACCCCACCCCCCACAGCCCAGCCCATGTGTCAAAAGCAGAGTGCCAGGGATAAGTCAGGGCGCCTGCTCCTCATGCCAGGTTACCCACTGGTATGCACATGTAACTTGCCACCACGGCCAACAGAAACAGAATGGAATGCTGCACGCAGTGCTGGCTATGCAGTGGGCTCTTATCCTTGCATGTGTTCAGTCTAATCATGCCACGATCGGTCTCGATGGTCTCCAATGTCTGCGGATATGCTGCACATTAAGGGTACCACCTTGCGTGTTCACCTGCACAGGATTACCTCAAGGCCCCTCACCTGAGTTTCCTCCTGGCTCTGGCAGTGCACAACGCCGCTTACCCTGTGGCCCTGTCTCCGACAGGAGTCAGCAGCGGCAAGCAGTTATAAAGGACCACCTCAAGGGGACAGACCAGCTTGTCACCGGCCCATCACCACCTCCATGCACTTCCTATACACGGCTCACGTATCAGTGCTAACGGCATAACCAGTCGCTCCTCTGTTGAAAAATCAAACAGGGTCTCCTGTTGCTCGGAGACCTCGCCGCAGCAAATTAGTGCTGTCTAGGGTTCGCCGCAGTTCACTGCTTTGTATCTCAGCATCAAAAGCCGCTCTGCGGATTTCCTAAGCGCTGAGCATGCCATTGCCCCTCTGTAAGCTTTTCCTCTGCTTTTTATTCAAGGACGCCTCATTTTCTGCCAATAAACTTGCGGGAAGTCTCCTCTCTGTGTGGAGCATATGCGAAAGCCACCATCTTGGAAATCGTGTAACACCACCCCCCATTTATCGGTTACGTTTATGGGGAAAGCCCAGCCTATTGTTAACTCGAACCTTGGTGAGAGATGCAATGACTTCAAATGGATATGGTTCTTCCCCTTGGTCAAACCATATTAAGAACTCCTTTCGTAAACTTGGTCGCGGATGCCTCCTGAATGAAGAAGCAGTGGTCAGCAAGGCTGAAGAAAGGGAGCTTGCACGCAACTTTATCTCTCCGAGTAAACACACGGAGAGATATTGAGCTGCAAAAACAAAGCGTGCAATTCTATCATAAAAACATCATCCCTTTAGCTCCCTGGACAAGTCATGCTTACTGGCTCAATAATCAGAGGAAAATACAATTATTCTCTGCTTTAGGACAAACCTGCTTTTTGCTTATGCACCAGCATTTACTTCGCTGAACAATAGTATCACTGGGCAGACATGCACAGGCTGCGGGTATAACATGCACGACCTACAACATGTTCTGTTCTTCTGCTCTATATTTCTTACCTTGAGAAAGAGGTTTATTTTCCCATTGTTGAGGGCGTGGGGTGTGAGGTACGTTCAGGCAGCCTTCAGGCTTCTTCTTTCCGTCCCAGATTTATCCGTGGCACAGTGCATTTCCTCGTGTATATCGAGAATTACTTTTCATTAGGTGCCCACTCACTAGAAATGGAAACTTTTTAGATCATCACATGTTTGATTTCTAATGGCCTGCATTTGGGCCTTGTATATGATTTTCCTATGTGTAATTCTTTTATGGATGATTTGTTTTATATCTGATTCAGTCTATGTAATATTGCTGATTTTAATGTTGAGTTTGATGGGATTTTAAGTTCCAAATAAACTTTTATGAACTGAACTCAACTGACAATCTTACCTTCCAAAAGGGTATCTAATAAACAGTAATTAAATTCCACATTACTTGTGCATTCTGGCACAGTCGGTGGTGTTTCTGGAGGCTTTTCTGCACTTAGCAATACATTGGGTCTATTTTTCACATAGCTTTATGTGTGATATAGTATGTCATATGCATGAGTCTCTTTTGGATTGATGCACTAACTCAATTTAGGTTGGGATTACCAATGTCCAATCAACTGAACAGCTTCATACAACTTCTGACATGCATTTTCAGTGCCAACGGTGTGCAAATGATGCCTCTAAGATTCAGGTATATGGCAGAAGATGCAGTGTTATTGTAATTTCATACCAGTACTTTGGGATCTTGTACAGGGAAGCTCCTGCCTGCTCTCTGGGCTCTCACCAGCATCTTCATCTTCAGTCAATTATTTTTAAGTATCTGACATGTAGCATATCAAGATAATTTACCTTGGTTTTTGCACTGGACATATGTCACCTCGCATGATGTTGGTTTACATCTTTTGCAGTAGTATTTTCAGCATTTTGCTCAAAACTCTGTTACAGCAATTGATATTTTCTAAGGGCCAGTGTAGCTGTTTAAATGGGTGAGAGATTAGCTGAATGTTGGTTTAGGGGGCTTACTTTGTTTCCCTGCTACTTCGTACTATGATGGGGAAGGGTGGGATTCACAAATAGATTTACACACTGCTCGGTTTTTGTAGCAGGAGACAGTTTTAGTCCAATACGTGCAATAAATAATTCAATGCCAAATAATGTCTCAGTCAAAGTCCATAAAGAGAGTATCTTACTATTGTTCTAGCCATAAGGTCCATTCACCTGTCTTAGCAATTCAATTGGTAACCCTGGTCTTTGTATTCAGGCTGAGAGTTTGAAGGGATCCTTAGCCCACAATGATTGAGTTTGATGGAGGGGCCTGCCACACACACATATGTTCTGGGTTTGGACCAGTTGGTAGATCTTTAGTAAGGTTACACAGTGGCTTCGCTTTTACAAAATTGGTCCTCCTAGACAGCTTTGTGGTAATGGGCCTGGGTGTTCTTGGTTGGTTTACCACCCATCTGCTCTTGAGGCTCGGTCCCTAAGACAACCCCTCTTTATTGCTAGCAGAAGCTCCCTCACCCACAGTAAGATTGCACCATTTTGTTCCTCCCCTTCTAAGTTCTGTCTTGGACTGATCTCGTGTGCTGTAACCTCAGGTCTCTCTATTGCTAACAGGGGTACATTTTCTCCTCCCACCTCCTTAGGCACAGTGATATCATCTCCCCCTCTCCCTCTTTCATCCAAGGCCCAGATGGAAAAGGTGTCCATCTCTGCCTCCCTTCTGGGTGATTGGATTTGGGATTTTACTGCTTCTCCAACCTTCCCACACATCTCCTCCTTCTGATAGTAATAATCTCTTTTTCCAGCCTCCTCCCAAAACACTTTTTATCTTATAAACTACCTTTTTGAATAGTCAAAGAGGTCCATTCCTCTAGCTTCTTTTATGGTGTGAGAGTGAGAGGGAGAGTGTTCTGAGTGATTTGAAAAGTAGGGCATTGGTCCCTCCCCCCATCGGCTGTGTACAGTGGGGATCACAACGCGAGCTGAGAGCAAAATTACAACTTAAACTGAATTGACAACTATAACAACCACGCTCTGCTTGGATCGAGCTCAGAAAGTGGTTGTATGGTGAGGGCCAGTCCTTACTCAAGCATCAAGCCCCACAACGAGGAGAGGCAGCTCCGATCTGCAGTATACGGCCTGCGACGTGCAAAAAGCCTGTCAGGGATAGCAGCGAATCCCGCCAGAGGGGAACCAGAAATCCGAAGTGGGAGCAAAATCCCGGCATTACTGAAGTGAACACCGCAAGCACTCTGAAGGCAGCCGGCAAGTCAGGAGTTTGTTTAGTGCTGGGGAAATTGCAGTTGGAGGCAGTTCCAGGTGTGGAGGCGGCCAGAAGACACTTAAAACCACTGCAAAAATTGCAATGTGGAATCGGTGGGGAGACAACGTGTTATCCTTCCCATAAAACCTGCAAACGGGTGCAACACGTGTGAAGGGCAGTTGAGGCCATTGAAGCTTTGCTGCCTGCTGCCAGGGCTTGCCGATTTCCAAGCTGATTCACTAGGTGAACCGTTGAGAAGAAGGATCGGGTGAGTAGCACCCCCTTCCCTTTTTATACTTGCATCTTGTTACATTATATGCTTCTTATGGTTACTAGGCATTTTTGCCAATCTTGCACTGAAACCCACCAGAAAGGCTAACACCGTTCTCGGAAGAAGAAGGTGCACTAATAAAACACTTAAGAAGTCTACTTTATGGAAGGTGACCACCAATGAATCCACATCTCTTATTAATACAGTGAACTGGAGGCTAACTGAAAATGTTAATGACTTGCACTAAAAAATAGGCAGCTTTCTTTCGACCAATCCAGAGATTTCATCATCTAGAACGGTATGCAGTCTTTCCAACGAAACATTTTCCACCAAAAATGTTTCCATCAAAACTTTTCCAACGATAAAAAGTGCATCGAATGCATATGTATGTGGGGTAAAGGGTTCATTTTGTTTGGGGTGGATTTTTAAGGGTTTAAAAAGGGGGGCAAGTGGGGACCCCCCTAAAACAATGCATTCAATGCACTTTTTTTCGTCACAAAATATTCGATGTAAACATTTTCGATGGAAAATGTTTCTTGGAAAGACATGCAACCATCTAGAACTAATGCAGAAGCCTCAAAAATACTATCTCCAAGGCATACTAATGAACTGTCGGCAAATGTTCATAGTTTGCCGTTCATCAACAACAATAATTTGCTACTGGACATGTGTCTTAATCTTCAAACACGTGTATCCCCATTGGCCTTTGACAATGTAATAGGTACAAAACTATCAGCTTCTCCCGACTTATCTAGGTTGAGAGAAGTTACTACCTCAATGGCAACTACGGATAGCGAAATTGAAACGACCACACACTCATTACTATTGCATAATATCAAAGGGGTTACCACCACACATTTGAGTGTCTCCTGATGAAGGAGTAATTTCTTCAACACTATTTATTTACTCCAAACATACTTCATATGTAGCCTTGTTTAATTGAAACTGTGATCAAGGGGATTCATAGGTAATTGTTAAATATTACTGTTAAATGTTAAAGGTATTTGTACCGCACACCGTCACCAAGGGAGTTGGTCCACAGGCGCTCTGGCGGATTTGCAAATGAGAAGGTGGGATGGGTTAGTAGGCGAAGAGGGAGTAGGATAGTGGGAGGAGTGGTGTTCTGTTGGCAGCTTCAACTTGGTATACACCGGGTGCTGAGCTTCGGTGCGAGTATTGGATCGATGTCAGTCCTCGTGTGCTGTTGGTGTTGCTTATGTGTTGTTGCGGAATTTTTGATTTGATTTTGATTTATTTATTTATAGAGCGCTTTGCACCAAAGCGCTGTACATTGGAACAACAAATACACAGAAATAACAACAAATTAACAGTGTGAGCAAAAAATTACAACTTGAATCATTCCATAAAACAGTGAAAAGAGCAATTACCTGAGGGGGGGGAGAAGTGGAGTGGGAGTTGGAGAGTTGAGGGGACCAGGAGAAGGATTGAAAAAGTGTAGAAGGAAGGGAGGGAGAGAGAGAGTAAAGGGAGAGGGGGGAGAGGAATTGAAGAGGGGAAATCGGGGGGGATACGAGAGGGCAGGAGGGGGCTTCACGGAGGGGGATGGAGAAGAAGGGATTTAAGGGAGGTGCGAAATGTGGTGAGGGTGGTGGAAGATCGGATTAGGAAGGGGAGAGAGTTCCAGTGCAGAGGAGCAAGAAGATGGAAAGAGCGGAACTGGGAAGAAGCACAGGGGGAAGGGGGTACAGTGAGAAGGAAGTGGTCAGCTGAACGAAGGGAGCGAGGGAGGGGAGTAGAAGGAGAGAAGGGAGGAGAGATAAGGAGAAGCAAGACCATGGAGGGATTTGAAAACAAGGCAGAGAAAATGGAATTTTAGTTGTAGGTGGAAAGGTAGCCAGCCAAGGTGAGAGAGCGAAGAGGAGATAGAATCACGTGGGGTAAGGAGACAAAGGGTACGAATAGCAGAGTGGTAAATGGATTTAAGAGGGGCAAGATGAGAAGAGGGAAGTCCGAAGAGAAGAGTGGAGCAGTAGAAGAGACGGGAAAAGATGAGTGAGGAGACTAGGAGTTTAGTAGCATGGAAAGTGAGGGAGGGACGGATTTTGCGAATGTTGTAGAGGTGGTATCGGCAGGAGCGGGAGGTGAGTGAGATGTGTTGCGAGAAGTTAAGAGAGGAGTCAAAAAGAACGCCTAGATTGCGAGCATGGGTGGCGATAGCGAGATCAGAAGGAGGAAAATGGATAAAAGGGGTAGGAGAGGGAGTGGGAAGAGTATTAGAGGGGCAGAAAAGGACTTTGGTTTTATCGGCGTTGAGAGAGAGAAAGCGGGAGGCCCTCCAGTTCTTGATGGCTGTGAGACAAGAGGAGAGTTTAAGATGGATGTCAGGTGTGAAGGAGGAGAAAGAGAGAAAGAGTTGAGTATCATCCGCATAAAAATGATGGGAAATGCCAAAGGAGGAGATAACAGGGGCAATGAGAGAGGTGTAGAGAGAGAAGAGGAAAGGGCCAAGTACAGAGCCTTGAGGAACACTGTAAATTAGAGGAAGGAAGGAGAGGTCTGGCCTCCCTATGAGACAGTAAAGGAACGGGCGGAAAGGTAGGAGGATAGCCATTTTAGAACAGGGCCTTTGAACCCGAAGCAGGACAGAGTATGGAGCAGGAGTGGGTGATCGACAGTGTCAAAAGCGGCAGAGAGATCAAGGAGGATAAGAATAGAGGATTGCTTAGTATGACGAGCAGACAGGAGCGAGTTGAGAATGGAGGTCAGAGCAGTTTCAGTGGAATGTTTAGGACGGAAGCCAGATTGAAAAGGAGGAAGGAGAGAGGAAGTAGAGACAAAGGAAGAGAGTTGAGAGTAGGCAAGGCATTCAAGGATTTTAGAGAGGAAAGGCAGAAGAGAAATAGGTCTGTAGTTAGCAGTGAGCAGTGGATCTGCAGAGGGTTTCTTAAGAATAGGAATAATCGTTGCATGTTTGAAAACAGAGGGAAAGGTAGATGAGGATAGGCAGGAGTTGAAGAAAGTGGTGAGATAAGGGAGAATAAGAGGGTAGATCTTAGGGATGAGAACAGAGGGGAGAGGGTCAGAGGGGGCGGACATGGGGTGGGCTTTAGATACAAGGGAGGAGATATCAGAAGGGGAAACAGATGAGAAGACAGACATGATGGAAGATGGGGATAGGGGGAGGAGGAGAGGAGGAGTCAGAGAGGGAGATCATTTTTTGCCTGAGAGAGATGATTTTAGAGGAAAAGTAGTTGGCAAAGTCAGAGGGAGAAAGTGAGGAATTTGATGAGGGATCAGGAGTGGGAGGAGAGAGAAGACGGGAAAGAGTTTGAAAGATCTGACGAGGATGGGAGGCTTGAGACTGAAGAAGGTTAGAGTAGTAGGAGGATTTGGCAGTCGCAAGACAAGAATTGTAAAGTGCATGGTAGGAGAAGTAAGAGGTTTGATTAGAAAGCAAGGGAGTTTTGAGCCAAAATCTCTCTAGTCGCCTGAGAAGATGCCGCATAGAGCAGAGATGGGAAGTAAGCCAAGGTTGAGAAGGTTTTTGAGTAGGGCGGAACAGAGAAAGGGGGTAGAGTTGGTCAAGAGTAGTAGTGATAGAAGATGAAAGGGAGGAGAGAGCATCGTCGGGAGAAAGTAGTGCAAAGTCTTGGTGAGATGGGAGAGAAGAAGAGCAAGTGTGGGAGAAGAGGGTAGGATCGAAATTACGCAGGTCCCGACGTGAGAAGATTGGTGGGGAGGGATTAGTATTAGTGGAGGGTGAAAGAGGAGAAAGGGAGAATGAGAGTAAGGTATGATCAGAGAGATAAACAGGAAGAGAAGAGAAGAGACAGGGGAGGAGGGATAGGAGGAGTTAAAGATGAGCTCAAGAATGGAACCAGAGGAGTGCATAGGGGATGAAGGAAGGGGGAAGAGGAGGTAGGAATCGAGGATGGAGAGGAGGCGGGAAGATTGGGGGGAGGAAGGAAGATGAATATTAAAGTCGCCAAGTACAGTAAGAGGAGAGGGGGAGGGAGAAATAAGTGAGAGGAGTTGATCACGGTCTTCAAAGAAGGTGGAGAGAGGTCCAGGGGGACGATAGATGATCAGGAAGGAAATAGGATGGGGAAAGTAGAAAGACTTGTAGAGGAATTCAAAGGAAGGGAGAATTGCAATTGTGAAAGTAGACCTTTTGACAAAATGTACAGGCAGAATAGATATGCTAATGTATGTTGTTTCTTTTGTCTTTTTGCACTTGTAACCCGTCGATTTAAGTGAATGGATATATGCTAGTACATTTTTCTGTTTTCGATTTTTGCAGAGAACTACCTATAAAATCAACCTATAGGATTGCAAATATCTGGAGCTGAACCTACTTAAAGAACTCTTAAGAAGCCTAAACCCCCCCCCCCGATCTCAGAAGAGCATACGGGGTGTATGGGCAGGGCACACCGATTTCAAAATAAGAGGTCATAAGGGCAAATTGTTGCATGCAAAGTAAAAAGTGACTGCACCACTGCTATGTTTCATCTACAATGAAGATATGGCAGCCGGTTGGCCCAGCACTTAAAGAAATCTGGATCCAAATAGTTGCACGTAGCAGGTAGAAATCCCCAGATCGCAGGAAGTTCCAGACCCATGTTGTTCATTTATGTAGTTAGCAAAACTCTGAACAAGGTCCTCACAGGAGACTTGATAAGTTTGTGCTGTCACTGATATCACCCCAACCAAGAGGGATTATTTCACGACTGGACCATTCAGGACCACAACAGAGTCCTACCTGATGACCTACATTCTGATGGCAGTGAAAACATCAAGGGATGCCTCCTAAGTGTAGATACAGAGTTGGCATTTGACAAAGTAGGTTGGGATTTTCTATTTGTATACAGATTGACAAACATTATCCTGGTTCTGTACCTTTGATCAAAGACGTGTGAGGGTCATCTGCGATGAATTGGAGAACATTGAGATCAAGGTATCGACAAAGCCGAGCTGCCTCCTTTCTCCACTCCTCTACGGCCTGGCGCAGAGGGGTAGGGTCCTATTTTGAAATTCAGGAGTGTGGCAGAAAACAAGGGCCTGTGCTTTTCACAGCTGAATTTAAAACTCTGATGTTTGCTGATTACATGGTGCTGTTCTTTATGGACCCTGAGGAAGCCTTCCCTATTATATTTTGCCTGCTTACAGATATCGGCATGATCTCATGTTATAAAATCAACTGGATGAAATCGATCCTCATTCACACAACCCGAAGGGCCTTCACTTAAAACCTGAGAAACGTACGCCTCAGGATACCTGTGGGCCTCGTATTTCCAAATTCCATGCCTAGAATATCCTCAGTGAATGTTGATCCGTTGCAATCCCCAGACCGAAACAGGTCTTCCTTGACATTGGCAAACTGTAGACCAACTTACTCTTGAGGGGAAAGATGCAATCTTTTTCTCAAGAGACTCCAGTCGCAAGGAACAAAAGGGAACTTTGGTCAGTCATGCATTGATCATTACTATAAGGCTCCCATCTTGTGTCAAGCTGTGAACCACGTATGCAGGCTAAGAGGGAATACCCAAACCGGGCCAAGCAGGAGTAGGAAATGAGCGTCAGTGATCGGGCACTTCAAACAGGGCAAATATCACCAGCAAAGGGAACGTACAAGTCAGCACACAAAAGGCAACAACACAAAGGGACTGCAGCCTATCTCCATTACCGAGGCATGTCGGATGCACTACAAATCAGGAAAAAAGGCACTGTGTGAAAAGGGGATCTTCCTTTCAGCTGTCAGCCTGACTTATTTTCTCGGGGGCTGCAACAATGTATTAATGTACTTCATGTAGAACATACATCTCTGTCTATCAATTGAAGGGAAACTTTCTGCCTCATGCTTCCAAACCGCATCATAGGCAACTCTTGCTGCATTCTTGCCGTCTATCAGAGGTAACACAGTACCCTTCAGTGGGACATTTGCCTGTAAGTGGCCAGCGTATAATTCAATATGTTTTCCAATAGAAGCTTTATGATTAAGAGGCCATGCTTCTGCATATTTTCCGCCATTTTCTGCGCTTTTTCAAACCTAGTTGCCAAATCTTATCCATGTCAACCTGCTGTTACACAAGGCTCTATCTGCACCTCACACCGGTAGGCGCGTGTTTCCTTTGCCTCGTTGCTTGGCTTCTCCTGTGTGGCAACAGTGGAAGTTGCCTTGGAGACGTACGACATCATCTCCAGTCGCTATGGAAAAGACGTGCAGACCGCATCACGTGACATGCCAGCTGTCTGCACGCGCAACACAACCTCACAGACTCCGCCTTCATTCTTCACTTTAAAGGTTCCGCGGGAGTGCTTCTCTGTTATTTGTAGCGTTACTCTAAACCTTTGATTACTGTTTCAATTCCTGACTATGGCTACTTTATTCGGACTTCCTTTGTCTAACCCTTTGTACCTCATCTTTGTACCGGCTGTCAAATGACTTAGAAAGCTACCCAGACTTCTTATGCCTTACGTCCTGTTCCTCGTTAAGATCTACCGCTGCCGAACGTCACTGGCATTCTGGATTCTTTGCTTCGATTGCAACCTGCAGGTATCCCGCTACTTGCATAATCACGCGGTAAGACTTGTTCTTTGTCTGTCTAGGTGTTACCGTGTAAATCACTAGACAGGCTACAATCTTCTGAAACGGCAGTAATCAGCACGCCGGGGTTCCACATACTCTTGCATACATCCAGTGGCGTAACACAAGATGTGGGGGCCCCCCTGCGAGCCATGCTGAGGGGGCCCCCCAACTAAGCAACAAATCAAGGGTCGCGCCACACTCTGGGCTGGCCTAGATTATCACACTTGCACAATACGTACAAACGTGCTGCTGAACGGATATGCCGCACACTGCACTAGGAGAAAGATATAAATAAGTATTTTAATATAACATACAGCACACTGTCTCAGAAAAATTGGCTAAAAAGCCAGAGTGTTTGCAATTGTTTTGTAGGGTAACACCAATCCAATAGATGCAAGTCACCAACAGTGCACAGGAACATTAATTCTTTGCTATTAAAAATTCCATGCCACAATGAAAACATGTCCAACTGGCTGCACAATGTAGACCAGTGTAGACATGTAATAACAATATAGTAAAGCTTGCCAGGCCACATTTAGACATATCTAGACTGGTTGCACCAAAATGGCAGTCGAAGCAATAACACTCATCAAGAATAGAACACACATTCAAGCCTGTGTCTCTGTGGCCTCTAAGAACACGGCCAAACTCTTTAAAATCTGAAAAGAACTGGTCAATCCTGTTGCAGTCTTTACATCTCCTGTTCCCTCGCAGGCCTTCTGTGTGGCTCTGTCATCTCACTTCTACGCTAAAACTCAGGACATCCTGTCCTCGATCTCCTCTTCCTCTCCCTCTTCCTCTCTCGGCCCCCCTTTGGCCATCTCTACCTCTTTTCCTCCTTTCTCCTCTTTCTCTCTGACAACACCTGACGAGGTTTCTAGACAAGTCCGATCTATGAAAGTGTCATCCAAACAGGTGCTCTCCTGCTCCCCCAGAACCATCAAGAACCATATTGACACCCTCGCTCCAGCCTTGACCGATTTCTGTAATCACTCTTTCCCCTCTCCCGTTAAGCACTCCCTTATGCACCCACTCCTCAAGAAGCTTTCTGCCGATCCTGCCTGCCCGGCAAACTATCGCCCAATCTCCATCACCCCTTTCCTGGGCAAACTGTTGGAAAAGCTGGCAATCTCCCAGCTTACTCTCCACACGGAATCTGGTGGTTGTCTCCATGACCATCAGTCTGGGTTCAGAGCTGCCAGAGACACGGAAACTGCTGTCCTGAACACCTGTGATTCCAGCATTGATTCCAGCATCTCTAACCTTGATTCCAGCATTCCCTCTGTCCTTATCCTCCTTGATCTTTCCTGTGCTTTCGACACGGTCAACCATGCCATCCTGATCAATCGACTCCATGAGAACCTGGGCATCACGGATCAGGCCCTTGAGTGGCTGACCTCCTTTCTCTTGGACTGCCCCTCCCAGGTCCAACTTGGTCCCTTTCTCCCCGCTCTATCCTCTCACTCTGGTTTTTCAACCTTTATGTGGCCCCTTTGACCTACCTGATCTCTACATTCTCCTCTAACTTTCAGTGTTATGCGGATGACACTCCGCTTTCCTTCAGGCTCCCCTCATACTCCTCTCATCTCTCGCTCATTCGCGACTGTCTATCCGCCTTAATGTCAGTAAGATGGAGATCCTTCTCATTTGGACTCCTGCCCCTGCTTTCCCTCTCTAACTCTGGCCGCCCGCATTGGGCCCTCTTCCTTCGCCTTCCTGTGAGGCAAACAACACTGGTGTCATCTTTGACTCCACTCTCTCTTTCTCTCCTCACATCTCGGATGTCGCCAAGAAGTCCCACTACCAGCTGCTCCTCCTCAAAGGGACTCTTCCCTTTCTCACTTTCCCCCAGAAGCTCACTGTCTGCAGAGCCCTGGTTTTCTCTAGGCTGGACTACTGCAACAGCCTCTTTCTCAATCTGCCTTCCTCTACTATCCAGCCCCTGCAACTAATCCAGAACAGGACTGCAAGACTTATCCTTGGCCTCAAGCGCAGGGATCGTATCTCTCCAGCCCTGAAATCTTTCCACTGGCTCCCAGTTGCTGCAAGTATCAAGTTGGAGACCCTTTGCATTGTCCACAACGCTTTCTGGACCCGGGGCCCGCACTACATCCAACGCTCTCTTCCAAAATATCTTCCTTCTCGAGCCCTTTGCTCAGCTACCTACAACTCTCTAAGGGTTAGACGCTTCTCCAGGAAGAGAGTGGGGGTAGATCTATCTCCTCTGCAGGTGCCTCCCTCTGTAATAGCCTCCCTTCCCCTCTCAAGCTTTAGCGGACCACCTGAAGTTCTGGAAGCAGCTCAAAACTTTCTTCTTCTCCTCTGCTTTCTCTCTCTCCCTCGCCTGCTGGCCTACCTGACCTACCCGTTTGCTTTACCGACTGGTTGCTTGGCTACCCTCAGAGTCTCACTGAGTTGAGACACTTTCTTGATCAGTCACCCTTGCACTGCCTCTGGTCCTACCATGCACTTAGGGGCTGTAACTGTAACCCTACAGTCCCTTGTTCTCCTTGCACTACCCAGAGCTGTGCTGCCCTGACAGCACTTACTCAGCCTTGCTGCCCTATTTTTCCCCTCCCCTCTCCCTTGCACTTCCCTCGTCCTTTTCCCCTTGCACTTCTCGTTATCGCACTTCCACAATCTGAATGACACAAGGCCTAGTAAGATTGTTTGTCTTGTCCTCCCTCTATCTTCCATCCCTTGTCTTGTCACGCCTAGAAACGCTTGTGTGCAGGTGCGTTATAAATGACTTATATCATATCATTTGATCACAGATGCCCAGAAAAATATACAATGCCGCAGTAAGAAACAGCTAGACTGGCAGCACCCAAATGGCAATCTAGCCAGGTAATTCACTTAGCAGGACTGCTTTATCATAAATGCCCCATTAAAAAAAAGTCATACCAAACTGAGGAATGACTAGCCTGGCTGCACCAAAATGCCTCTCTAGACACTAATACCACATATCATGCCTGCTTAGCCTGGACATGGACAGCTATTATAATTTGTTGTACAATCCTGCCCCCCCCCCACAACCCCTCTCCCTCCCATCCCAACCTCCAAAATCAGCTCATTGGCCCAGAATTACCTCCATGTCCCTCTTCCTTGCCCCAGAGCTTACGGTTGAGGCTCCTTGCCTCATAGGTAAGTACTGGGATGAGGAAGAGTGGGACTAGGAGTAATGAAGAGTACAGGTAGCTAAATCAAGCATTACCTCCATGTACCTCTACTTCATCCCAGTACTTGTGTATGAGGCAGAGTGCCTTATACACAAGTACTGTCTCATACACACGGGGACGAGGAAGAATAGGGCTAGGAGTAATGAAGATTACCAATAAGTAATCCAGGCATTAAACACAAGTATTGGTGCAACACCATTGAGTTGACTGGGATTCAGCAATCCCCCCACTCCACCTGAAATGTTGGGCTATGTTGACTAGAACTGGCTGACCTTCAGAGCAGTCCCAGACAGAAAAGGACAGCACATGGGTTTCTCTGTTAACAAGAACCCACAAATTACTAACATAAAGCAATTCAATGTTACTACCCGCATTCAAATGCCATTTTTTTTAGGCAATTGAAATCGTGATGTGGGTTTAATACTTGCATGCCAGGGGAGTGATTGGCAGGGTAGAGAGGGAACAGGAGACCACTCATTCTCACGGCAGTCCATAAGTGGGTGCTTTAAACCTTAAAGGAGAGAGTTAACTGCTTGTAACATTGAAGCTGCACTAGAATAGTCTCATAAAAAATGCATAAAGAAATTAGATGGCCCAAACAAATAAGTTTGCCCCTCCTCCACCGCCCATGAAGTTGGCACCCCTCCCAACATTTGAAGGGTTAACCCCCGAAATGTAGGTTTTGTTGCGCCCCTGAACGCAAGCACACACACCATTCACCATATACTGACACGCACACCCAGCCATCCATACATTTAAGTGTGAATTCTTTCACCATACTGGCACACCCAGGTAGCCATCCATACATTTACGTGTGCACCCTTTCACCATACAGGCACACCCAGGCAGCCACCCATATATTAAAGTGTGCACCCTTTCACCATACACTCGCACAGGCAGCCAACCATACATTTACGTGTGCACCCTTTCACCATACAGGCACAACCAGGCAGCCACCCATATATTAAAGTGTGCACCCTTTCAACATAAACTCACACACACACACATCATGGGGTTGAGGGGAGCCCTAACACTTAAAAAAGAAATTGGGCCTCATTACAACTATTGTTTTACAAAGGTAGCGGTCGCCCCTCTCTCGCAAGAACAGACATGATAACCTGTTCAGTGGTTATTAACCACTTGAGAGTTCGCAGCCACTGCTTTTACTCACTGTGCCTTTCACAGATGGGAAATATCCATTTGCATATCAGTCTTTGTCCTGCCCAGGGGCAGTCCAGCACCGAAATACAATGGCAATTCCAATCTGAACGAGAGTACCACCAGCAACCCCATACACGTGTTTCACCCTTGTTGGGGATCATCAGTGAGGTGAAGCTGATGCCTCTCTAAGCACAGTGAGAGGGAGACCACGTCTGGTTGCCCCCAGGAGACCTAGGGTTACCAATCCCAGGTGCTGGACTGCCCTTGGGCAGGACAAAGACTGATATGCAAATGGATATTTCCCATCTGTGAAAGGCACAGTGAGTAAAAGCAGTGGCTGCGAACTCTCAAGTGGTTAATAACCACTGAACAGGTTATCATGTCTGTTCTTGCGAGAGAGGGGCGCCCGCTACCTTTGTAAAACTCATTACAACTATGCCGGACTGTAAACAATGGTGCTGGTAAGCTTACCGGCACCGTTGTTTCCGGGTCGGCATATTACAGCTCTGCGGGTGGTTGCCGTCCTGCCTGGCAGGTCAGACCTGCCGGGCAGAATGGCACCCACCCGCATAGTTTTCACGGAAGCACCAGCACCGTTATTAACGGTGCCGGTGCTTCTGTGGTCCCCATTCCCATAGAGTCCGATAGGACTTTATGAAAATGGGGACTTACCATTTGCCGGAGCCTGACTTCCCAGACCGCCGGGGCTGTAATCCCCCGGTGTTACCGGGAAGTCGGGCGCCGGTAAATCATTACGGGTCCGGCGGCAACCTGCAGGTAGCAATGGCATGGTTGCCGCCAAACCCGCAATGAGGCCTATCGTTTCTTTTTGAAGTCACTCTGACTTCATAAAGAAATTATTTCTGTTACAGAAATAATTTCTTTATAAATGCAGTGAATTCAAAAAGAAAAAAACAAATTTTTTTTTTGCAAAAAATTATTATTTTTATTTTTTTCTACAAGTCCTGGGAGGGGCCCCCACACTAGCTGGCGGGGCCCCCTGCACTGCGGGGCCTGCGGGGGCCCCTGTTACGCCAGTGCATACATCCATACTTGCCTGTTATAGTTTGGAGCCACTTTTGTTCTTCAGCTCCACCTGGTGCCATTCTGAACCACGATGATTGTTCAGCTTCACCATAAGTGACTTCTGGAATAATATAAGGACTCGTTCCACGTGCACCCTTGAACACTTTGCTGATTGGTGCACCATCCCGAATCTAGCACGACCCTCGTGGCGCCCGGGTGAATATTCCTGTACTAACCACCCTTTTTGTTATTTTGTCCCGTCGTTGGTTCCATTGACAGTCCGATCCCATTTTTGGTAAACCAGTACCTTACTTCTTATATCCTTATAGAGTACACCGATTGCGTGGGGTAACAGTGCATTTTGGGTTTTCAAAGGTTCAGACCCCAGAAGAAGTAGACACCATCCATTCTAGGAAAATAGGACATCTTTGGGAACTGTCTATATTAACCATTCTCAGTTCAATTCAGTATTAACCTGTTATCTGTACTTTCTTGCAACATTGGTTTGGCGGTGTGTGTGTGTTCGCCGCTCTTTTATGTGATCAACACCTCTGTCTGTATAACGCTTAAACAGCAGAGGGGTGTATCAAAAAGAAGAGTCCCTCAAGTTGAGGAGGCCCGGGTTCTGGGTGAATCCTGGCTGTCGAGTGGTGACCCAGCGGGGTTTCATCTCGCTGTTCCATTCAGTGAACTCAAGGATTTCTAAGCAACACCCCGGCCAGCAAGGTGGTGAGTGACGCCAGCATGATACATGGGACAGGGTGAGCAACAGCCTGCCTGCAAGTCCCCTTGGAAGAAGCAGCAGCAGCCCGGCACTGAGTATATGGCCTTGGCAACGGCGGCCTACATTATTGATTGGCACAACCCTTGTTGCTTGCCAGTAACTTGAACGCCCACAGCGTGCTCATTCAGGGTGCAGTCACGAGAAGACTTGTTTGCGTGTGTCAGTCTTGCTACAGTTGTAAATGAAGAAAGCAGTTGCGGCTTTTAAGCTTGAATGCCACTCGTCCCGTGCACTTTTGAAGCCACGCCGCACCTAAGATAGTGTCATTCTGGCATTACGTTTCATGACACGGCATCACCGCTCGCCAAGCACGATGCTTCTAGTTTGATGCTAGTGTGACGACTTTTTCAATTTGCAGATTAAGTATCTGTCAACTTTCGGTTGAAGTGCACTGCACCTTTCCAAAGTTTTTTAAAAGGATACATATACAAAAGAAAAGACACATTTTGATCAACTGATTAATGCGTGTAATCTATTTAAAACATGTTTAATGAAGGGAAGTCTCGTGGCCTGATTTACTGACGTTTTCGAATTGGATTGTAAGACGCTTTTGTAAATCTGTTCCTCGATCTCCCTTGGAGAACTACGGGAGAGAGAATACGTCTTTCCTTAAACAGCCGATTGAAATGTCTTGCTTCTGCCCGCGCGCGGATTTCTTTGTTGATCCTATTTATTTCTTTGGCACCGCACGGGAAACTTGTGCCCTTCACTGTGTGACATTTCCGCTGTAAGCCGTGCCACTCTTCTCGCTTTGCACAGATCTAAACAAATCCGTACTGGGTCTTAACCCCTCACAAGAGGGAAAGCACAATGCATAAGAAGAGCTGGGCTGACTAAGGGCACAAAGCAAACTGTGACTCCTGCATCGCACCTGTCTACTGACGAATTCTAAATGAAATGTATTTTTGTTAAAGTGACATTTTCTCCCTCATATAGGACATGCCATTTTTCGAAGACGGTGTAGCAACACGGTATGTATCCTTCCATAGACGGTCAAATAATTTAACTCACTCAATTTACAACAGTCCTTACACCGGCTCCCTTCCCTTTGAGAGAACGCATTGCACAGCACATTTGTTTGCTGAAATGATATTGTTACCCTGGTCCATGCCTCCCACTAGAGGGCCCACCCTTATACCTGGTACTGACTTTGAGCAAAACTGCTTTTCTGCCAGGGATGGAGGGAGGGAGCAAAAGGATTGTGGTGATTAATGAGGATTAAGGGGTAAATGGCTCTTCTGATAAACAATGAAACATTATCTCCATCCACCTTCCTGAGCACAGTCCTCACTTCTTGAAAATATACCCGGCAGAACCCCAGGCTTGTCCCATTAAATGTTTGTGGCAGGAATTAAGGTAAATTGATTTATTGAAAACACATGTTACTTAATTAGGGGAGTCCAAGGATTGAGTATCAAGGTCGACTGAGAGATATTTAACCAGCCTCAGCCTGTAGTGTTGTACAGAGGTGGCAGGTTATGCCCAGGTTGCCACGTTGTCGGACATAATCCCCGCACTTCCGCCAATCAAGTTGCCATGCCCTTTGTTGATTTCCGTGGTACTGGTCCAGGTGTAGGGTTGGGTGAAGTGATTACCATGCTGTGACAGTGGATTTGGGTCATTGACTTAAGGTAATCATAAATAGCTTTTATCCTTTAGCAGAGCCACAGGGAAGAACAGCTCAATCTCTGCTGAGCTGAAAGGTACAGTCCCTTCCTTGCATTTGATGAGAGCGCTTGCCGTGTCCAGAGTATGCAGTCTTTCTTCTTCCTGAGTTTGAGGGCCTTGGAGGAAATGGAAGGCAGGATAATGTCCTGTTCAAATGAAACGAGTAACATAATTTAGCCATGAATTGTGGGCTAGGACAAACATTTTACCATGTTCTGGACGAATTTTAGGTAAGACTCTGAAATCAGGAGAGCACCCAATTCCCCAAACTCACCCGCTGATTTAATCACTAGGAGAAAAGCCACCATTCAGGTCAAGAATTGAAGTATACCTCCTGAAATCCTATGAAAGGTACCTTCTGTAGTTGATGGAGCGAGCAACAGAGGTAGATGATAGTATCGGAGGGTGACATGGGGGTGGACCTATGATACCCAGTCAGTTCACGTATGATACAATGACCGTAATAGGGGAATAGCTCTTAGAAGGCTTCATCATGAATTCTTCTTGGCAGGTGTTCTTCCCAATCTAAAACCATTGTCTAGGAAATTCATAACTCTAACTACCTGACACTGGGTTGAAGTCTTAAAATGAACGCCAGGTAATGAAGGATGATCAATGATGCAAATAAAATGCCGCAGTAGTTGGGCAAACAAGACTCATGTAATGATTCTGAAACGTATCTTGACAATGCTCAGGCCTTGCCATTCAGGATTCAAGCTGGCAGCTGGAGTCGCACAATTTTTTAGTCCCAGCGGATTATGGATGTGACTAGTGGTGTGTTCTCTGATAGTATCAATAGTGGTTCAAGTGCAAGGGGGTGCATAAGGGGGAAACCATGTCATCGATGTCCAGAAAGTGGATACCAGTATCATCTTAGTCCGCTCAAACTGGATAATTTGCAGCACTATTCACAAGAGAGACAATGGGAGGAGAGAGTACAGAAGGCCTCTTGGCCAGAAACTTGAAGCACACCCTGCAGCCAGATGGGTGAACCTGGTTTGGGGCACAGAACCACTGAATAAGTAAGATTTTTCTCTTTCACAAACAGGTCAAGCCAACATCTTTCCAACTTGTGGGGCAACTTCTTCAAGCTTGAGATTTGAGGAGGTAGCTGATGGATAATGACAGTCCCTGGCTCAGCTTGACTTCTCACATGTTCTCTTTGTCTGGTATGCAGACTGCTACTGGTGAGTGTAGGTATGTCTCTGCCCATTTTCACATGTAGTTCCCACATCTGCTTACATCAACGCACCTACTTCCTTAGCGATTTCATTAGCCATGACCAGCATCATACACAATTAGCTTTCTGTCATAAGAAATTAACAGTAGCTGCTGACAATATTCAATAATTGACTACCTTGTTACATACATAACCAAGAGGTGTTTCAGATTGGAACTGACTGATTTTCCCTATTCAGAAGACAACTTTGAATGTGACTGCGAACGCAAGAACATAAGGTTTTTTAGTGACTACCTACACATTGCTAAGTGTATTGATTAAGCGTTTTAAACAACAGCTTGGGCTACATGTGTAACATTTGAGACAATCTGTGAAATCACATACATTGTAGTGCCTGCAAGACCAACTTTAATTAGGCAAGTACTGCAATCCTGGGATATCCTATATGAGGTAGCAACATACAAGGTAAAGACTTCCTATAATGTACCTTACAAATGCCTTCAGTGACATAAGGTAATTCAACTGTTGACAAGTAGGCCCTTAAATACTGTGTTGTAAAGCGCTAAGAAGCCAGCCACTGTGATGAAATGATTTCTGCCCACAGAATTACAAGGATGACTATTAACTAAACTCTCTTATCATTCCTCATGCTTCTACAAAAAAACAGTGATCCCAATCATAAAGGTAAAACAGGCATTGTTAAGAGAGATACCGCCTCCTTTTTTGGTAATGTGGGACAAGGGGAGGGTATGCTCTTAAGAGGAGTGCGAACGTGTGACAGTAGCAGCCCAAGCACCACTAGAGCAACACTCCAAATAAAGGAGTTGTCCAATCAAGGTTCTATAAACACATATATAATTTAATTGAACATACCACTGTGCAAAAGAAACAGTCCTAGAAAACACGAACAAAAGTTCAGTCGGAGTGTGGCAGTGAGTGTGGTTTGCCGTGGTGCAGTAGTGCATTTTCGAGTCTCTCTTCAATGGATACCTTTTGGAGGTTCGCCACTGGGAGCCAAGGTGCTAAGGTGACTGATGATGATGATTATTATTTTTTTTTTTCCCTTTGGCACTTGATCTCCACTCATTGTGCCAGCCTAAGTGACAGAGTTTGTGATATTCACTGAGTAGCGACTGCAGGCTGTACTGGCATTTGAGCTGCTTAGTTTAGAATTGTCTATCGTAACATTCTGACTACCTAAGCAGCGACTGCAGGCTGGACGGGCCTTTGAGCTGCTTGGCTGAGATTTATCTGAGAATTATCTGTTGTGTCATCTTTACATCCTAAGCAGCAACTGCGGGCTCGATTAGCCTTGGAACTGCCGGATAATAATCCTGCTCGAAAAATCTCTTTAGTGCTTCTTACTCATAACACTAACAATCATGACACACATACGCAACTTAAGAAGTGGGATGCTGGGGAAGACTTGCGAGCCCCTGAAGTGGAAGAAATGATGTGGTCTGGTAAACAACCAACTTTTCAAAGTCAATCTTCAAGCCTTTGCTGACGGCACACTCTAGAACTCCAATCACCAATGGAAACCTCTTAACAGATAATCAAGTCCCGTCGTCTTCAGGGTTTAATGGAAGGGCGGTTAGAAAATGTAAGTAATAACTGTCTCCACACCAAACAATTTAACCCTGGCCGATGTCCTAGCAAGAAATAATGAATATACTTCGACAGCACCACCCTAAAACAGACCATATGTGAGTTTTTCCCAGTAAGGAAGAGCTGCGCTCTGAATGATGTCACCCAGGTCAAAATAATCTAGTTCCTTCATACAAGCGAAGAAGGTTATAAACACAACAAAGCTCATCTATCTACCCCCAAAGCGTGGGTTGGGGGGAGGAAAGTCAAGTGGATCTCCATATGTCTCCTGAAACATCATTTGAGCTGAATGCAATTCCAGTTTCCAGGTTGGACTCAATAGAGATGAACCAGAACCCAAAAGAAATTCAGGAAAGGGAGAGACTAGAGAGCAGTGACCCAAACGACTCTTGGAGGAGTAATGCCAGCCTGGATATCACCCCCACGCTATCTGCTTTGAACTTCATACTTCCCTGGTGAAGGTTTTTAAATCACTGAGAGGTGAAGTTCACCAGCACACAGGAATCCTCATGGAATTGACAAAGGACATGGAGGAAAGTGAAAGCACCTTAGTGACCTTAAAATCCGCAATAAATTCAGCCATTGAGGACGCCCTGGTACAGATCAAATCAGACTCAAAACAACAATTGGAAATACTGACGACCTTGCAGAGGAACTGGGAGGGTGTAAATGGCGATCTACGATCTTTGAATGAGATGATGAAAGACATGAGACTGGAGCCACAATGCCAACACCAGAGTCATTGTAGACAAGGAATTGATAAAGTAATCCAAGAGGATATGGCTCACTTTCTAGACGATACGCCCTTGTTGGTGTCAACCATGGAGGAATTTTTGCGAATGAAGCAGTCATCGGAGGAGGATTATCAAAAAAAAAATAAAAGCTTCACAGTCCACAGGGGAAAATAATTTGGAGAAGAAAACAACAGAGTTGTGTGCCAAGCCGAATGGGAAAACAAGGAAGAAGCAGAAAAGACAGCAACGTTAATTAATGGTGGAATCGGCTGAAACACAGTCACAAGAAAAAACAAAACAAACATCAAAGAAACAAAAAGACCAGGAAGTCGGAAGCAACTCCGTTCATCCTTAAGATTAAGTTGAAACAACTCTTTGATAAAGATCTATCTACAAAGGGCAAAGGAGTTCAATTGGAAAATCCATAGAAAAATCTGACAAAAGTACCAGACGAGCAAAAAGAAAAGCAGAAAAGCCTTTAGAGAAATAACTATGGCAAAACCACCAGAGTCAACTTCAACTCCAATAGTACTGCGTCTAGCATTAAACAAAACAAGAAAGGTAGAAATAACAAAAGGAAAAGAAAATAATGCAGTGGAAAGAAAAACTTCCACAAAAATTCAACTGTGATTTTGAAGATTCATTTTACACTCCATTTCTACTATTGGGAAAATAACATCAAGATGGAGAAGAATTAAGATACCAGAAAGGCACAAAAAAAACACCTGCCTAGCCCAGAAATAGAGAATAACAACATGCCAAGAATTCCAACGAAAATGATTGACCTTGAAAATATATTTATTACAATAATCTTCCAGTCAATGATACCGTTTGTGAAGCTACAAGAAGACGTCCTTGCTAGCAATGATACATACAAAACAGATTTATATGGAAAATTTCACACACACAATTGAAAAAAGACTTATATCGGAGGCGGAACAAACACAAAGATGGCAGGAAAGACCTTTTGAAATAGCAAGAAGAGATAGAGAAGAAAAAATGTGACTTACAACCAGTGTCATGAACTGGATGTCTGCTGTCCAACAACAGACAAAACCTGGTTCAACAAGGGAAAACACGATGGAACTTAAAAACTCAAATCCAACTCAAACAGGATGTAGTGAATCAAACTGCAGTGATGGAAAAATATCAGACTTCTCGATCTTACAACCAACAATTGCTAATCCACCATTAACAGGGAATAAAGATACAACAGACATCTTTCAGATATTTGCGCAACCAAACAAATTACCTCAACAGAAGGCGGTAAACCAACAAAAGAAAAAGAAGGTAGTTCCCAAGCAGACAGGCTCAAGAGCCTTCTTAAGAAATATAAAGTCATCCACTGAAAAATTACAACAACCCAGATCTGAAACAAGAACATCTGCAAAAAGCGGCAAACATCTCAGCATTACTCAGACAAACAAGAAAACATCATTAGACCAAAAGTCAGCAATTGGGGAATATCCTGACCAAAGTATTGTTGATCTACTTAATATAACTGAACACCTGGATGAGCATGAAAGAACCATGCAAGAAAAAACTAATGGAACAAACAACTCCACAATGATAATCATGGATGAATATACAGTAAAGAATAATGACTACCATGAAAATTCCTGCGAACAGATATCAGAAGATTCTCTGGATATATCATTTGGAACAATCGATGAGCAAGAACAATGTGAAGAAATATCCATCAAATCCTTAGAACCTTCAATGAATGAGTCCAGCATTCATGGAAGAAAACAAGAAAATAATTATTGTCGAAAGATACAATTAGAAAATGTAAGAGGGGTAAAAACAGAGGAATAAATCAAAAACTACTAATACAAGATGACATCAGAATTCCACAGTTCATGAATCCAATGAAGGACCAAATACACTACAACCTACAAATAAAAAACAACACACAAAGAACGAACCGTTTAATACTAAACAGAACAAATATCCCCATACTTCTAAAAGCAATTCCAAAACTAAAGTCAATTTCAACGAATGACATCAAGCTGGTAACTTTTGAAGATCATGAATGCCTGGACATTGTCCAAATCGAACTAAAAGATAAGGAAATGATGGAGAAAATGTACTCACTAAAAGAAACGCTGAAGAAATTGGGATTCAAATGCACAGATACAACACAAAAGAGTCCTTGACAAAAATGATGAGACTCCAAGCGTCATATGTGAAGAATCAGATCTAGATGAAACCATTTTATCGAGCGAGAGAACGCAAAACAAGAACTCATCGTATTCGACAACAAATTCAGAACCAAAAAAACAATGGGATGGTGAAATCTACCCATTCCAACACATTTATGACAGCTTTCACTCAGAAGAAACACTCTACGAGACAAGAGAACCATAACAATCAAAGAAAATCAACTCCACATGGTCGATATGTACTTGGAATACAAGAGGAAACAAACACCTTTTTGATCAATCAAAAAATGAACATGAAAAATTCAATATCATCTGCCTACAGGAAATGTGGCTTAGGGAAACACCAGCATGCGATGGATATATTACAATGCTAAATCCAGCTACTAAATGAGCTCAAGGCAGAACCTCATCAGGTTTACTTACACTGATAAAAATAGTCCCAAATTGGAACATCGCATCTTACACTAACATCAACCATTGCACCCAGAATATAATAAAAATTGTACAACAAGAACAAGAAAGGAAACGGGGTAAGAACAACCTGGAACGTGTCATCTCTCTAATGAACATATATTGGAATACTGCCATGATTAATGACAATACCTTCATGGATGGAATCTTTCTAGAAATTGATGAAACCAGAACAAAATACGCACAAGTGGAATTCATCATGTGCAGAGACTTGAATATACATCTCTACATAGAGAAAGGTACATTAGCAAAAAATGAATATCTAACCATGAGAGAAAAGAGGTGGCAAAAAGAAATACATTTCAGAAACCTGACACTCCTAAAACAACCAATTGACACTGAAGGAAAAATTATACCAACATGGAAAAGAGGGAACTCCTCAGCAGTCATTGATTATATCTACTTATCTGAAGAACTGAAAGACTCAATTAGAGAAATCAAGAGTGACTGGACATCATCCAGTGACCATTACCAACTGTCAGCAGAAGGACATGGTTTATCAGAACCTAGAAATCTGATTACATGCGTACCTTTGGAAGCCACAGGAAAAAACTTAAGGTTACGAATAAACAAAGTGGAAACACAACTACTCGCACAAAATCTCCAACACCCACTAACTACTGATACAGACAAACTGAACTACAATGTTCTGCTAAAATCGTATCTTAAAGGGAAAAAACACAACGTAACTAAACTGCATCAACATTCATATAATGGTGAGCTAGTAGAAAAGAAAAAGGAGATGAGAAAAGGAATCCGAAAACTGCAATCAAACAACAGTCAGAACTTTGAACAACAAAAAATAAAATATAAGAAAGTCATATGTAAACTGGAAAAAATTGCATATCCACATAATGTTGCAAAAAGAGGCAGAGGCAATAATGGAAACCTACAAAAGGCACAATTTACGGGAGCTTTGGAATTTGCTAAATAATGATGCCAAGAAACAACAAGACATGACAGCCAACGTTAATGAACAACAATGGATCAAGCACTTCTCTACAATATATGCAAATGGAAACACGGACATGGAGGATGAAC
The DNA here is from genome assembly GCF_040938575.1 of Ambystoma mexicanum. Lineage (NCBI taxonomy): Eukaryota > Metazoa > Chordata > Amphibia > Caudata > Ambystomatidae > Ambystoma > Ambystoma mexicanum. The sequence goes on from NC_090939.1 coordinate 708,101,120, forward strand.
CACAGCAAGACACAACACAATGGTATATTGTATACGAAAAACAAGACCTAATAGAGATGATAACAAAATTGAACATCTCATGCGCCACGGGACCTGATGGTCTATCAAATGAAACAATCAGAAAAGAGCCTGAGCTATGGGCAAGCATAATGGGTTCAATCCTCACAGCAATCAACCCAACAAACCAAATCCCGCAGTCCTGGAAACAAGCAACGATAATACTGTTATATAAGCAAGGACCAAGGAAGGACCCTCGAAACTTCAGACCCATAGCGCTATTGGATCCCCTAGGCAAACTACTGGCATCTTTACTGCAAAAAAAATTAAACCAATGGGCAGCAGAGAATAACCACCTTGCGGTCTGGCAAACAGGTTTCACCGCGAATGTAGGCACAAATGTGAACCTATTATTGCTAAACTTAATTAAACAGGAAGCAATAAAAAAGACGAGCAATGTACACGCAGCTTTTGTTGATCTGCATATGGCGTTCAACTCAATACGCAGACAAAAATTATGGAGAAAACTAAGAACATGGAACTGCCCATTTGAATTACTAGAACAATCAAGCAACTCTACACAAATACCTTGACAACAGTAAGAATGACAAAAAATGGCAAGACTACTCCGAATATCGAAAATACTAATGGATAGAAACAAGGTTGCCCACTGGCACCTACGCTCTACAACTTATACACTGCTGACATAGAAGCAGAGACCAAAAGTGACACATTGAATCCACCAAAAAAAACCCTCAATACCAGTTCCATTAATGATGTGCACGGACAACATTATACTGATGGACAAGACACCGGCTGGACTACAGGAAAGTTTACAACTATTAAGTGTGTATATGGAAAAAAACAAACTGAAGATAAACAGCGATAAAACTAAAGTGATGTCCTTGGCAAAACAACCATTCCAAACCGCAAAACCTCTGAAATTATCAATCAATGGAAGCAGACTTGACGAAGTTACAACATATAAATACTTGGGGATAACCATAAATCAGTAGTCAACCTAGAAACAATGGATTGGAAATTTGGAGGCAAAGACACAGTCGCTAGCAAGACAAGGTTGTGTAATACATCGAAAATATGGAACATTTTCAATGAAACCAATACTCGCATATTACAAACAAAAGGTTCTACCAACGATCACAGACGGAAGCAAGTCAATGTTGCAAATACATGACATTACGTGGCTAAGACTAGAAGGTGCCTTCTGGCGAAAGATCCTGAGCTTACCAGCCTCATACCCGATGGTCAGAATACGCCACAAAATTGCCACCCAATCCATGGCTTCCGTAGTAAAATTAAAACAACTAGATATTCTACATAAAATGTTATCAAATGACAGAATACCTGCAATTGATATTCTAAGAGAACAGGAACTAGCCATGAACAACTCAGTTTTAAAGTTGTGGAAAAAAGGTCTATTCCAACTGATGGAAGCTGAAGATATCACAACAGAAATGCTCATAAAAAGACCCCAACACGCAAAGAATCAAATAATGACAAATGACTGGATAAGGACGTGTAGTGGTATCACAAGTTACTCAAGAAACATCACTAGTCTTACGGATATCCGAGCAATCAACAAAACACCAATGTACCTCAGAAACTTTCCAGACCCATCGATAAGAGCAACACACATGAGAATAAGATTTATAATTCTCCCTAACAGAGACTATCTAGCTGCGACAAAAAAACTAGAACCAGAGGAAGCAAATTGTTGTTTCTGCATAACAAAAGAACATGAAACAATCTACCATTTGACAATGATATGTCCAGAACTAAATGAAAAAAGACAGATGTTTGATGCCTTCTGTAAGATCTCATCAACTGAAATGGATACAGAAACAAGATGGCCAAAAATCATGAATGGACACGTGAAGAAACTCATCTTCACAACAGTGCAATTTCTATGAAATGTTTTAAAATTAACGCAATGTATTGAATTAGCAATTTAAACAGCTAATTTAACTGATCTACAGTATGAACTTAAGAATGCTCGATAAATGAAAAGTTTCTAAGAAACTACATAATTTTAATTAAAAATAAAAAAAGCACAAAAGCCAACAGCTGCCAACAACTTGGAGGGGGAATGGGAGCCTAGGGCAATAACTGTGGGTGTCCAAACAGAAACACAAGTGGAACCAAGAAAGTTAGCGCCAATCTTCCTGAGAGGAAAAACTGTTACCAAGATCACCACGGAAGACAACTCGATTCCTGGAAGCCAAGATGAAGACACAAGGGAGTGGGACGCAAACACAGCAGCTGGTGCTAACCTCGCAACAGAGAACGTGAAAAAAATTCTCTTGGGAGGTACAACACGAAGACTGCATAATCATCCTCACTTCTCTAAAGCAAAGTAAGAGTAAGGATGTCTCCATTGATCAAAGTTCAGCTACAACATTGAAGCAAGGACCTGTGCAGTGTAAATGCTCAACCAATCAGACAGATCAACAATCAACAGATCAAGAAAAGAGACTGCAGGGCATTCATCAAAGGACGATGCCTAAGCTGTGGATGAAACCAGTAGTAGACACAAGAACGAGGCCAAAGCCCCTGAATCGCATCATGATTCTATCCATATTCAAAGGTGTTCCAGACCTGTACTATCTCTCCATGGTTGACATTGAGTATATTAATTTCCCACATGCTAAATGTACAGATATTGTAGAAGTCGGTTTAAAATTAAGGTTAGGTGTAAGTGCCATTTTAGAAGCTAATGAAGAGTTGGTGGAACAGGGTTATGCGGTATCCCCTAAGATGCTGTATATAAGCAGTAGCAATTAGCAAGAACAATATGCAAACGGGAGTGATAGTGGGAAATCTAAATAAAAGTCCTGTCACCAAAGATAAACAAACAAATGGGAAAGAGTCTCTACAACTTGATGCCAAAGCAAATGTATGGGTCTTAATGCCAGACATCCTGACAAAAATCAAAGATTGGGGTTGCCTTGAAGTCTCTTTAGCTAAACAAGAACTTCTATTATACACAGATCACTACAGCAGATAATTCCACCAGTAAACTTTTCAACATCCTGTCGGGGGGAAATTCTGCCGGGGTCGGCCGGGCCGTCCGCAGACCTCCAGGCAGGGAGGCCCCAACTCCTCCCGTGTATATCCCAGATGAGATAGAGTATGAGACACACACAAGGAGCAAGGTGACTCTGCTGTTTATTAGACAAAACGGCAGGGATGGGTCAAGGAGCGTACGCGTCCGTCCTGACACACACACAATCGTGGGGCTCGCAGGCCCTTTTTACTGTATTATGACGCGCTGCTTGCGTCACTTCAGAAAGTTAACAAAAAACCTATCGCCACTCTTAATTGGTTGCTCGAGTGGTAGGGTTAGTATAGCACACATATAGAGAACGATGTTAGTGGACAAAGGGTAGTCAGGTGGTATATCTGGGTTGTCCCTACAATTAGATACATGAGAATTGTTACACGAAGACTCCTGGGGATTGGTTAACATTACTGGCGTCAGTGATAGGAGCCCCATGTTCTGATTGGTGCGCCCGTGAGCTTCCCAGCCTGGGACCACCGCTGTTCCCAGCTCTCGGTGTACCTGCAGGTTGCAACAATGTTTCACTATGGGTACGTGCAGACAATGTGAGGATTTATTCATAGCTGGAAGGCTGACCGCTCCCACTGTCGCAGATGTCCATTGAGCCTTTCATGTGTATCTGCCTGTGTCCCGTAGCGAGAGATCCAAACGCCTCTTCTCTCCTGGGTTTGGCATCTCGTCAGGTTCGGCTTGGTCACGTGGGGAGGGACCGTGAAAGAGGCAGAATTCAGCACAATTAATATTGTTTTTCCACTGCGCGTCTGGTTCAATTTGCCGGTGTGACTTTAACATTGGTGCGCGGAGTACGAGGTTGCAACATCGTGCCTTTGATGATCTGTTCTTGGAATGTGGGTTTGCAACATTGCGACCTTGGCTGGTTGCTCCACCGGGCTCTTTCTGCAGGATCAGCAACCTGACTCTTGCTTTAATGTCCACGGGAGCTCTTGTTTGAGGCCTACTCGGGCCTGGTGCATAAGTAGTCCGTTTGGTGCATAGGTGCTTTAGGTTATAGTAGCATATAGTTCCATGATCAGTATCGTGTCTCCATTATACCTCTCATGGTGGTAACGGGTTTCAAGAGAAGCATGAGCAAGCTTTATAGATGAGTTCATGACGCGTCTTGCGTTTCTGCATTCTGAAAGCCTATGTAAAAATAATAAAGATGCACGTCCGTGAATATGCCTGTCGCCTACGTCATAGCACTGAGTATATTCTTCGTGTAGATTGGTGTGGGAATGTTCATTGTGTATATTTGTACAGATGTGCTTCCCGTTGTCTAGGTCGTCATGGCATCTCTAACGACGTGTAGATTTTAGTCTAGTTGATCCGTGCCGCGGGTGTCGGCATGGCCAGTGCGGGTTGCTGGGCAGGCAGATGGACACATCCGTATGTTCCTGTACCAGGGTATCTGGTCGTCTGGTAAATGGACAAACTCTTCTCGTGGCGGGTGTCTGGGTCGTGACCCTCTAGGCCAAGCGCGAGAGGTGAAGGACGGGAGCCTGGTCTTCCATTCTCCCACTTCAGTCCCCCCTCAGGTCGACTTGTCGACCACAAACATATCCTTCTCGTTATCTCCTCTTACTCGCCATATCTTAGTTATTCCTCCGAGATGTCCATAATGGTTTACATGATCTTCAAATGACCAATACATATATTCACAGGTTCCTGCAGGAGTACAGTATACCCATCTTCCTATGTAGCTCCTGGGGTTTCTTGGGTTCTCGATCTTCACTGATGGTGGGTCTAGGTGGTTGGTGATGATTTGGGTGCGCAACTTCTCCCTCTCCTGTATTATCACACCTGTATGCTGGCTGTCATCTGCTGGCATCAAGGGGTGCATTCCCACCATTTCCAGCAACTCGTCAGTAGTGCGTGCCTTCCGGGCCTTCCAAAATCTAATTATGATCAGAGTAGCTCCAGCCAAAATAGTACAACCCACTATTATTTTCAGTCCATCTGACAGCCAGGATGGCATCCATGACCATAATAGTGAAAACCAGCTCTTATCCTTGTTTACACCGTTACTTTCATCCATCATTTTGGAGTGCATCTGGGCCAATTGTGAAACTGCTTCTGTCAGTGTACCATTGTCAGCATCGTTGGCAGGTATGAACGTGCAGCATGATTGTCCTATCTTTGCACAAACTCCTCCTTCCATTGCTGTGAGAAGGTCCAATACATATCTGTTCTGGAGTGCTACCATCCTTACAGCTCGCAGCTCCTCTTTTATTGCGTTAAACCCATTTACTGTAGAATTGATGGTCATCATTAGTTCCCATCTAGTTATTTGGAGCCATTTTGCGTTTGCGTAAGCCTGCAGTCCCGGGTGTATTATTGAGGAGAAGAACATTGCTGCTCTGCTGAATAGTCTGTGTTCTGGCGGTATTGATGTTAGTGCTGTTTCCGACCTTCCCCACAGGTAATTTCCTGTCAGTGGCTCTCCTGGTCTTTTTCTTCTATTTAGGACAGTATTATTGCTGTTGGTCCTGTTCCCTTGCTCCTCCTGAAGTGGTGCAGATCTCTTTCTTCTCTTATCCCCTTCATCCATTTTAGGAAATTTCGCCACATTGACGTGCTTCTTAGGTACCACTAGTGATGGTACATTGACGTGTACCATTGTGCACACACCATTCCACAGGGGAGGCAGTGTATGGTATGCCTTTTCTCCACAGGCCCAATAATGGTCCATTATTACTGCTGTTCCCGCTCCCCCCTCAGGTAACTCCATCACACTTGCACAATTGGTGTTATATCCTACGTCCACCTCTCCTTTATGCTGGTAGCATACCTTGGGCGCAGTCAACGGTAGTATTGTTATTGGGTCTTCATCTTCTTCTACCCACGTGAGCATTGGTACATACTTGATCCACGTCATCCAACATCGGTGATTGTGTGTCTCGATGGTTGAGATAGTTTCTTTTGTTACCATGTTGCTGCCAATCACTCCTATTTCCCAGCTGTTGTCCAGATACACCTTTCCTGTTATCGTCACCAGCGGCCTCTCCAAGCATCCTTGTTTACCCGGAACTTCAGTGGCGTACCAATCACATGGTAGATACTGCAGTGTTACTTTCTTAGTTTCTCCTTTTGCAGGGCCACTTGTTATGTATTTGAATGCTTCAGCATGTAAACTGGTCTTGTGATAACTCAAATAGGTCTTGAGGAAGTTGTTTTCATATGGGTATGAGTCTCGTGTTTTCCATGTCATGTGCACTACTGTTCCTTGAAATCTTCCTTTCGTTTGGAACAGTGCCAAGTATATTATGCACTGTGCTGTCTTTTCATCTATTTCTGTGGCAACAAATGTTCGTGAAGCACTCATGGCGTATGGTATTAATGAGCAAACGTAGCAGCTATCCTCAGTTGTCTGCTTACCAATGCGGGTCATGTGTTGGTACCATATGTTGTTTGTGACGTGTGCTGAATCTTGTATATAATTATCAATACCTTTATTGTCTGAGTATGTGCTGCGTTTAACTCTATTTTGCTTGGGTGCAATGTTACTATTACCACCTGACGTAACACCTGTTGCAGCAGGGGACGGGGGTATATTAGGTTTGGGTGCAGCAATAAAATTGATAGCATAGCTGTACTGCCAGACAGAGGCAGCCAAGAACCCGGTGATCATCAAAATCCCTATTATTTTTATTACATATGCTAATCTCACCGGCATTTTGCTCTTACCTTGCTGCAGTCCTGGCAGCGTATTCTTGCGACGTTAAAGTTGCCCGCCTAAAAATTCTCAAAATGCTTGTTATTAAATGTTAGTTTTGTTTCTTTTAAGCTCTCCCTATCAAATAGTCATTCAGTGCCCAGGCGAAGAGCTGCTCCCACGCTACTCTAAGTGATCGGTCTCTTAGGACCGGCAAGTATGGGCGGAGGTGGGGCATGGAATATTCTATGGCCAGGAGGAAGGCTGTGTAGTAGACACGTACCCTTCTCCTTTTTAGGTATGTTGGCCTTTTTATTTCATATACAAATTGGTGTGACAATTCTTCTGGGTAGTTATCGTCTGGGAGTACCATCTACGCCTGAACAGTGAACTTGTTAGTTAGCTTTTTCTTAACAATACGATATTACGCAGTTCCTGTATGTGCGAGAGAAAAAAGAGAACATTCACGTGTTTACATGTGTATTTGTGCAGGCAATGTCTTTCAGTTTAAGTTATAACTGTACTTGGGAGTCAATGGGCGGGGGGTTTGGGCTCAGATGGCGGAAGTATTTTTACTCTTTGAACGTGTGACCATGGGGTGGGCAGTATGGGGATCACCCCTTTCTTCGTCAGTTATTGTCTCCGGGGTAGCTGGGTAGTGACACAGTAAGGGAACAATTGGGTCGTTGTCTGTGGTAGAACTTCCTTCCGCTGTCGGGGATGTTGTTGCTGTTCTTCCAATGGACCTGTCGTTGGCGCTGGGGCGGGTCTGCAGTTTGTAGATCTTTACATCGTGTAGGTGGTTCCAGGCACGCTTGTCCTTTAGTTTTACTGCTCTTGTTGATACGTCCTCTACCAGATGGGGGCCGGTGAACCTCTTATCGTTCCACTTCCTATTGAAATTGCGAAGTAGCACGTGGTCACCTTTGGCAAGTTTGCACAAGTTCTCTTTTTCCAATTCTGTACTGGCGCCTTCTTCTTGATTTCTGGTAGACCCGCCCCGTGTGCGCTCGAGCTGTTGAGACACAAACACGACACTAGTAATCAAAGAAGACACATATTGATACATTTCATCACCTAACACACTCGCTGAACTTTCGTGGTCAGTGAATGCCCTTGACGTTGGCGTTAGGGGAAGGCGCATTTGACGTCCAGTAACCACCTCGTGAGGGGTGAGGTGGTGGTCGGACCCTGGCCTATTCCTTAATTCAAATAGGGCTAACGGAAGGCAATACAACCAACTTTTCTTTGTTGTTTGTTGTATCTTTGCAATTGCCTCCTTCAATAAGCCATTCAGGCGTTCACATACACCGTTAGCCTGTGGGTGGTATGCACATGCAAATTTGTGTTTTATGCTCAGCAGGGATGTGATATGCTGGAACATTTCGTTTGCGAAATGCGGGCCATTGTCTGATCTTAACACCTCGCACACTCCCCACCTGGGGAAGACCTCCCTTACTAGGAATTTGGCTGCTCTAAATGCATCTGGGTGAGAACAGGGCCCTGCTTCAATCCACCTAGAAAATGGGCATACTACTACAATCATATACCTATTACCTTGACATATGTTGATCATATCAACATAGTCAATGTGAAGGTGCCGAAAAGGTCCTTCTGGCCGGGGTATGGTACCTCTTATCACTTTTAGGGTATGACCGGCCGTAAACTGTTGACATGTGAGACAATTGCTGATAAAATTTGACACATGAGAATTTAACTCGGGACAGAACCAATCTTCTCTAATTCGTGCTGCAATTATTTCCTTGCCTGTATGGGCTGGGTGATGTAATTGGCTCAGGGCGGTGTTTAAAAGTGCCAACGGTATTACAACTTTTCCAGTGCTACCCTGGCGCCATAGTGCGTCGGTTGGTGACATTGTACATCCTCTTTTTACCCATATTTCTTTTTCGGCCATTGGTGCAGCCGCTTGTAGCTCCATAATCTGTGTGGCTGGGAGATGGGTGTACCCTTCTCTTATTAACATCTCCCTAGCCATTCCCCTCCCTCTCCCTTTCTGTGAGTCTGTGGGGTTCCATATCTCACCAAAGTATGCAGCATATTTCGCATGTGCGTCTGCTGCTGCATTCCCTTTTGAGACGTGGTCTTCACCATTGGTGTGTGCGGTGCATTTGACTAGGGCTAGTTCTTGGGGGTCGTTTATTACTTCAATTAGTTCAGCCAACAAGAGGGCATGTTGCACTGGAGTGCCATCAGCTCTCCTAAACCCTCTTCTTCTCCATTTTGATAGCCCTGAGTGGACAGTGGATGTAACATATGCACTGTCGGAATATATGGTTACTCGTTTGTCAAAACTTTCCTTCAATGCCAATATTAGTGCAACCAGTTCCGCGGCTTGAGCAGAGTAATGCTGTGGTAATTGTACACACTTCATAGCCACACACACCGGCGCCTCCATCATTTTTACTACTGCTGCCCCAGTCCTCCGTATCCCATCTCCTTGATCAATAGTTGATGACCCATCAATAAACAAAAGCTCACCTCCCTCTAATGCGTTTTCTTCAACTTTTCTAGTACATGAGTACATTTCAGTTATTTGGGTGCAGTCGTGGGCGTAATCTCCCTCCTCAATTACTTCTGCTAGGAACCTTGCAGGGTTAACCGTGCTACATCTAACAATTGCTAGTTCAGCTCTAGACAAAATGATCTCATAACCTGATGCCCTCTGTGTCGTTAGTGTGGATTTGGGTTTATTCAATATTGCAAATAGTGCATGTTCCACAAACAGTGTAGTTGGACACCCCATGGTTATTGCTGATGCTTTTTCCACTGCAAAAGCAGCTGCAGCGAGACCTTGTTCGCAAGGGAAGTGGCCTAACATCACAGGGTCTAAGTGACCGCTGTAAAATGCTACTGGTTTATAGCCCATGCTCGTTTTCTGGGCCAATACTGCTTTCATCACTGCTGAGTCGCAATGTGAAAATATAAAAAAGCGTCGCTCATAGTCTGGGGATGCCAGTACTGGAGCAGTTGATATCGCGTCTTTCAATTCATCAAAGGCCTCCCTCATTTCCATAGTCCACCCCAACTTTTTCTCCCCTTTATTTGCTTCCCTCAAACCCTCAAGCAGGGGTCCTATGTATGAACTGTAATCAAATACCCATGCTCTACAGTAGTTGCACAACCCCAGAAATTGCTGCAGTTCTCTCACAGTCTGTGGCACGGGAGTACTTGAAATGGCCTGTGCTCTTTGTGGTGCAATCTTTCTTCCATGTTGGGATATCAGTTGGCCAATGTAAAGTACCTGTTTCTGACAGTATTGTATCTTTTCCATGTCTACCTTGTACCCCTTTTCAGCCAATATTGTCAACATTTTTAAGGAGTCCTCTCTACATTTACTTTCGTTTGTACTGCAAATTATTATGTCATCCACATACTGTAACACTGTGCTTTCCACCTCAACGTTACCCAAATCCATTTGTATTACTCTATTGAAAATTGAGGGTGATTCACAATACCCCTGTGGTAATCTGGTATGTTTCCACTTTGTATTTCGGTAAGTGAAGCTTGTCAAATCTTGTGAGTCCGGGTGTAATGGTATTGAGAAAAAAGCATTTTTAAGGTCAATCACTGTAAATCGTGATGCTTCTGCTGGAATGCCACACAATATTGTGGCCGGGTTTGCTGTTACTGGATACTCTGCTTCTACTATGTTGTTCAAGGGCCTGAGGTCCTGTATGAAGCGCCAAGACCCCCCTTTAGCCTTGCGCACCGGGTACACAGCCGTGTTACATGGTGATTCTGAGGGGACCAATATGCCATTGTTTATAAGGGCCGTTATGGTTTCATATATGCCCTCATCTGCCTCTTTTGACAATGGGTACTGTTTCACTCTTGGTAGTATGGCGCCTTTTTTCAATTTTATCCTTACACCCCCTATGCTTTTTATGCATCCCACGTCATAAGGGCTAATAGTCCATAATGATTTGGGCACCTTTGACATATCCTCCTTAAAGAATGGGACTGAGGTGCATGCGGGTGCCTCAAGTGCCATTGCAATTTTCTGTGCTACTTGTTTGTGAGCCACTCTTAGCCATATTTCTACACTCATCATGAACACCATTTCACCTTCCTCCTTTTCTTCTGAGAACAGCTCTTCATCTGACACCTGGGTCAGCCTACATCCTTCTGCTAGTGCTATCACTGCCCTCCATGCTCTCCCTTCTTTATCTTGGGCGTGCACAGCAACATAATCAGCTGTTGCAATAATGCTCTCGATGTCCATTACAAACACCTTTCCTTCTGGTTCATTAACAGGTGTTTCTGGTCGGAACAGATAGGCTGCTGGCCTCCTACATATTTTCCCTTCTATCCCTGGCATCCATGCAAATGCCATGTCTGTGCCATACTGGAATAGCTCGCCATCTACTGGCTCCGCCCTAATCGCTGTCTGTCCACAGTATGCTTGCATGATCTGTCATGCTGCGAGCATGTTAATCCCTGGAGTAGAGCAAATTATGCCATCCTCTGTAAAGGAGATCGTCATATTCAACCTGTTCATTATGTCCCTCCCCAGTATATTTACTGGTGAGGCACTATAATACAAAAGTGGAACCGACAGATCATAATCTCCAATAGATAAGGGAACGTTATCAGTAAATGGAACCAACTCTTTAGCCCCAGAAAATCCTTGGGTGTTCATGGCTTCGCCTGACATCTTAAATTTACCTTCCCTTATGCAAGACCGGGTTGCCCCGGTGTCAACAAGGAATGATAATTTTTTGTCACCTATCGTTACCTCTATGCGTGGCTCCTCCGCACTATTAGGTGTTACTGACAGGATGGGACACACCAAGGCCGTCTGTGGGCTGTCCTATTGGGGGTACAATGATTGGCCATTCCCTGTGTAAGGGTTGTGTCCCAACACCGTCACCCTACCCAATTGCGTTTGTTGAGTTTGGGGTGGTTGTATTAGCGCTACTTGTTGTTGTGGCAGTGGCTGTTGTTGTGTTATTTGTTGTTGTGGGAGTGAATATGTTTGTGGCTGCTGTTGTGTTGTTTGTTGTTGTGGGTCACTTCCTTGTTGTAACATCTGCTGTTGTTGTATGCCCTGCTGTTCTTGTGAGGTCCTAGGTTGTGCTTGTTCATTCCATGCTGGTGTTCCGGGCCTGACCCTACACGTACGTGACATGTGTCCTAATAGTCCGCAACTCCAACACACGGGTGGTTCCCTGCTTTGCCATGGGAAGCTCCCTGTGTTGTCCTGGTATACGGGTTGCCCTGTGGGGTAGGAATTTCTAAGTCCCCCCGCCTGCTGTTGGGTATTATATCCGTATCCTCTCCCTCTCATAAATCCTCCTCTCCCCCTGTTATAACTATAATACCCAGCTCCTTGCATTGGGTACCCTCCTCCCATGTTTGGTGCGTGTAATTGCAGAGGCTGCACTTGCTGTATTACACTTTGTGGAGGTGCTATTTGAGCGGGATCTTGTGCAGCCACTACTTGTGTGGGGCTTTGGGCCATTGGTGTGGGCGTAGTTATTAGTGCCCCTTCCATTGTGTATTTAGTAAGTTTTTTCTGTACTAGTTTGGCCTCTTCTGTTTTCCTGTCCTCTTCCTTTTGTTTCATTTTTCCTTGCCATGTCCTGCAGTGATGTACTATAGTCAGTTGTATTTCTGGCCATGGTTTTGCTTCCATTCCCACTACTTTCTTTAGTTGTTTCTGAACTCCTTCTGGGTGCCCTTGTACTAGTATATGATAAAATATGGCTGGTGTTTTGTCCCATTGTTCTCTAGTTTCCATGCGCCACTTCTCTTGAATATCCTGGATATAATCAACAGGATCCTCATTCTCACGCATCTTACGGGAAGTAATTGCTCCTATGTCTGATGTGTCTGGGTACTGTACTCTCAGTGCCTGCCATAGCGCATGTCTGCAGTTTGCAAATGGTGCCCCATCATGCGATGTGTTAGTTATTGTTACCCCATGGAATCCCGCTCTCTTCCAAATGTCATCCGCTCTATCCCCTAATATTGATATTAACAGGCCCTTCACATCTCCTACTGCTCGTTTCTGTCCTGCGGTGTGTTTTTCCATTTCATATATCCACTTACCCGGACCTCCACTTAGTGATGGGAGCCTACATTTTATATTTTCTTTATCCGTATGCTTCCAAGGTACATACTGTGGTCTAACCCCTCCTCTCTCCAACAGTGGCATTAAGTTGTGTCTTGCGTCACCCTTTACGTTCCATAATATCGAGTCCTCACACCCCTCCTCTTCTCCCGTTTCCTTTACCTCTTCAAGTTCATCCTTATTACCCCTGCTCCTAACTCCTTCTCCGTCCTTTCCCCTTTTTTCGTCATTTCCTGTGTTTAATGTGGGCATGTTTATTTGTCTGTCTTGCCTGCGACTAGGGAGGTCTCTAAGCCGACATGCATAGGGAGTCAGTTCGTCCATAAAGGGCGCAAGCTTTATTGTGCGCAGCGAGCGTGCGGCGGTTGAGCATGTAGGGTGCGATGGGGGAGGGCGTGATGGAGATGGGGATGGTGTGGCTTCATGTGTTTGTTTTTCCACTAGTTGTTGCACCCCCTCCTCACTTCTCTCCAGCTCCTCCCTTCTCCTACTGATCCATGGCGAGTCTATGTTTGTTCGAGTGAGGTATAGCTTATCTAAGCTTTCCCTTTCACTCTTTCTTCCTCCCCTCTCTACTCCTTCTTCCTCCTCACTGCAAAAATCAGTCATAAAGGGTATCCCCCACTCTGCCTTTTTCCCTTTTATTGTTACTGTTTCTAAGTCTATTAGGTCCATTTCTCCTTTTCCTTTGTTACCAACTGCTCCCCCTAGTGCTGATGTTGTTGCTACTTCTCTACTTCTATATACATCCCCCCATTTTTCACTCTCCCTACTCCTCCCTTCTCTTTCCCCTTCACTTCTCTCCTCGATCTCCCTACTATTTTCCTCCCTTTTCCTTTTTAATTCCTCCATCACTTCGTTGCTCATCTGTTCCAATATTCTTTCATCCTCTTTCTTCCTTTCCCATTTCACCCTTTCTCTTTCTACTACACTTTCTATTACTTTCCCCTCTTCATATTTCTTAGCTGTCTCTGATAATACCCTCCTCCTCCATATTGCCATTTCCTTTTCCTTTTCTTCTTCTTCCTTCTTCTTTTCTCTCAGCACTACGCTTGACACCCTGTCTGCTGCTGCTTTTACCCTTTCAGCTTCTCTCCTTTGCTCCTCATTTCGTTCCCTTAATTTGTCCAATTCGTCCTTACCTTCTTTCCTTTTCCTCACTCTCTCTCTTTCCTCCCTCTCAAGCTGTTTGATCAATTCATTCTGCTCATCCCTTAGTTTTGCTAACCTTCCCTCCAAAATCTCTTCCTTTTGTCGTAATAGCTCCTCCCCCCTCATCTCACTCTCTCTTGCACTATCCTCGTCTATTCTCTTTACTACCTCCCTCTCTTCTCCAGTTAGTGAACCTCGTAATTTTAATAATATCTGTGCAGCTACCCACTCATCATTTCCTATCTCTACAGTCTGCTCTTCTCCAATCCTCCCCTCCCCCACTGTCATCTTCCTATGAGCCACATATGGTGGAGGGCTGTATGCCGGGTTCGAGTATCCTTCAGCCGCCCTTAACTGTCCTTCTATTTCTCCTAATTCTCTTAAAGGGTACAACCTTCCTCCCTCTGTTTTCACTCCCGGTGTTATGGGTATCTCATTGCTCGGTTCCTTTTTTATGTCGTCTGATTTATCAATCTTTTCTCCTCCCTCTCCTCCGTTCCCCGTATTCTTTGTGTTTTCACACCCCTTTTCCCCATCCTTTCCTTCTTTCTTAATCTCCTTTTCTTCCGGTGTTTCCCCCATAGTGAACATTCCATTTGGTCCTGGTCGGGACCCCTGGAACATCCTCCCTAAGTTAAACACCTCCACATGGTTTGCCAACTTCTTCCCCTTGTATGTATTGTGCAGATGGTTTAGCAGTGAATGTTGGGCATATGGATCGAAACTACCATTAGGCGGCCATGGTGTTAACATTTTGTTGTCCGTCCCCTGGGTCCACTCTATGCTGTACTTAATTAATTTCTCCCTATGGGGTGGCAGTGTGGTGCATATGTGTTGTAGTGGGGTGGTGAGGGTGTTCCCCCACCCTCCCGACCCTGTCCCGTATGACATAGTGGCGCTCCCCTTGTTACCCTTCCCTTCACTAGCAGTTTACAATATACAACCTTATATTGTTTACCTGGCCCCGCAAGTGTGGGGACTTACGACAATCCTTTGACAGAATATGCAGTAAAGCTTATTAAAAACATAAAAACAAAAATATATGTGTGTATGATTTTATATTGTATATTCCTTCCCCTACGGCCCCCTGCGGCCGAAGCTCACGCAGCCCCCTGCGGCTGCGTACCCCTTACGACGCTCTTATACAGTCGTCCTGTTTCCCCGTTCTCCTCCTTCTTTTACACTTGCCGTGGCCGGAGTTCTCCGTGCGGAGCCACGCCCCTCTCCCCTTCTCCTCTTCCGATCCACTCGTCTATCGTTTATTTACGTATCCGCTCCCTTATCATATTTCTCTTCCCCACCATTCTCAAAAGTTCCTTGTGCTCGCTATATCCTATTAAATCCCTACTGGTGACGTCACCTATTTCTTCGAGCTACTGGTACATTCTTATTATGTTCAAAATACACTTGCAATCTACCCCCGCTAACCCTACAGCTGTCTTCCTGTCTCTCCTGGAACAAGGTAATCAAATCAATAATATAATCGGACTGCGCACGCTGCGTCGCCTCGCGTGTGATACGCCCCTCAACAGGAGGGCTTAACCAGCCAATTATCTTCTGTATTGGGCAACTAGGCAACTAGCTACCGCCTACAGGGAAACGTCATCTACCTATCGAGTTTCTTGCTCGAACAATAGGGATCCTCGTCTACTCATTGATCAATAACTGCCAAATCGTAGGAAACCACACACACCTACCCTCACACGTAGTCGCGACTTAGGCCAATCAGTGTCTTACGAGCGGCCGCACGTGATGTTTTCGTGCCCCGCCCCCCTCTTTCGCGTAACGTAGCCGACTGCTCTCGCACTCGTTTCGCTACCATTCATTCCATTGGCAACACTAAGTTGTTAAACCTTCGCCGTGCATCTGTGCAACACCTCCCTCCTCCCTTATTTACTTCCTCCCCCTCCCTCACAATTTCGCATTGCTTGTTGTGCGTGTCATGCTCACCAAGTTTTCTCGATGCAGGGCCGCTCGACTGCGTGCACCCCTCCAAGCGGCTCGAAACCTCCCCTCGTCTGGACCACGTCTGGACACTCGCCGAAAGCGGGCGGGATACTTCTCAACCGGCTCCCGAGGGCCAATATCCGGATTGCGCTGTCCGGTCTTCTCGCAGCTCCGCGATGGTCCTGTAGTCCTCAGAAGGGGGCAACGGCAGAGGGGGCCGCGCCGCCGGGCCTCCTCGCAACGGGAGCGCCTGGAAAAAGTAAAAAATAAAAAAGTCGATCTTAAACAGATCTCAGCAGTGCCTCCAACTTGTCGGGGGGTGTTGGGCAGAAACCTGTGCAGTTCCCTTGGGGAACACTGCAAAAGATTTAAGACTACAGGTATAGCAGTAAACCCACTTGGTAGCAGTCCGCACCACCCAGATTTACCTGGTAGCTGTGGCTGAGCAGTCAGACTTCCCTCAAGAAGAGTTAGGCAGTATGCAAAGTATACACAGTATGTACTCAGACACAATAGCACAAGCAAACACTGACCAGAGCTTGGTTTCAAAAGTATATAGTTATTTATTTTTTTAAGAACACATAAGTTGAAAACACTCTAGCAAAGTATAGTAAAAACACTTAAAACACGGTTATAATGAAAGCAGTTTCAACCCTTACTCCTATCTAGACAACTCTAAGTTAACTCCACATAATTAAAACAGAGGTGAGCGCTTAACGTTAGATGACACTCTAGTAGGTTTAAGGAAGGGGTAAAAAGAAACAGAAATGGGTTAAACACACCACTCTAAGGTTCAGAACACTTGCAATAGGCTCAAAGAAGCACAAAGTCACAGGTGAGCAAAAGTCACTAGGCAGGGCCCACTCTTAGAGTAGCCGGAGCGATAATGTGCCCAAGATCACACTGTTATTAGGGATTCAAAGTCTTGCAAAGAGTTAGAAAGAGTTTAGAGTGGCTTAGAAGTTTAGCCAGGGTATTCCAGGCACTCCCAGGTTCGAAAGCCGGGGGCTAAATCTACCCCGTACAGTCGGTGGCAAGGGAGGCCAGGCGGAACACGGTACCTTAAGCGGAAAGGATCCTCCAGCGGTGGCAGTTGTTCCAGGCAGTGGCAGCAAGGCTCGACGTCGGTCAGGGGAGAAGAAGTTCTCGCAGAAGAAGGAGGTCGTTGCACTTCCCGGGAAGAAACCAGCCGCGGAGTCCTCCGGTCAAAGGGTTGTACCGACTTTCGTGGTTGGGGTAAAAAGTGGTGGGGTCCCGGTTGCCGGGGTGCTTGGCACTGGCAAGGCGGCCACGAGATACCTCGAGAAGCGAAAAGAAGGCAAAAAACTGGTTGTCCCCACCAGTCAAGGGAAGGAGCCACTCCGTTAAGAGTTCTCCTCGGTCGTCGGGAAAAGTGGTGAGACGGTTCAGCAGGGCTCCACCGGGTGGTGTCGTCGAAGCAGGTCGGCTCAGCTCTTCCCTCGTCGGATTCTTGGTCCTGTGGCGACTTCTGAAGTCCCAGTCCCCAAAGCCCTGCTTTTATGCAGCAAACCCCCATTCACCCAGCCTAGCTGTCACTCAAACATGCTAAGTGGTGAGCCGGCCGGCTCACCACTTGGGCCAATCAGGACGGAGTGCGACTTGAGTTACCAAGGTAACTCAGTCCAGGGTGCCTAAATCCCCCTCCACCCCTCCTAAGTACCCCAGACAGAGTGGCACCACTTTGGAGGGCTTCTGTGGAGAAGCCCGCCAAAAGTGGAACAAAGGGCTCCACTTTGGGTCAGAGTTACAGAGGCGAACACCAACGCCATTTTAGAATCAAGTTTTGGCAAAAAGTCCCAACCGGAGTTATAAAAATAAATATATAAACCGGCGGTATGTTTAAGGCTACCGTAAATAAATAATTAAATGTGTTAGCCTAAAACAATGGGAAATCCCATAGGAAAATATTCGCGGTTGAATATAAAACGTAGTTTCCACTGCCACCAGCCAAAACTCGATCAGGGGGGACGGAGACGTGCCCCCTCGACTAACAGACCCTGGGGCAATCGAATTGCCCCAGCCAGTACGTCCACAATATGATGGTTTGTACTGGTTCTGTTCAGGATTCAAGACTAGCAAAGTCTTTGGTGACTTTACATGCCCTGGGAGACAGTAGTCAGTCCCAGGGTATGGAGTCTATGTTGGGGAGTCCCTAGGACACCCCTGGGTCACGGCACAGAGGGTGCTGTGTAACCCACATCACAAAAATACATGAGGCCCTATGGGGTAAAAGACCCCATAGCCCATTCAACACAAGGTTTAACCAAGAAAACACACTTCAACATGTCCAAGAGTGAGGGTAAAAGAGTCCCACTCTTGGCAGGAGAAAAAAAGAAACCCCAGAAATCCAGCAAAGCTGCTGGGGGACTCACTAGGTAGGGAAATTCAGCTTAACAGAGAATTCTCCCTAACAGGGGGAAATTCTGCCGGGGTCGGCCGGGCCGTCCGCAGACCTCCAGGCAGGGAGGCCCCAACTCCTCCCGTGTATATCCCAGATGAGATAGAGTATGAGACACACACAAGGAGCAAGGTGACTCTGCTGTTTATTAGACAAAACGGCAGGGATGGGTCAAGGAGCGTACGCGTCCGTCCTGACACACACACAATCGTGGGGCTCGCAGGCCCTTTTTACTGTATTATGACGCGCTGCTTGCGTCACTTCAGAAAGTTAACAAAAAACCTATCGCCACTCTTAATTGGTTGCTCGAGTGGTAGGGTTAGTATAGCACACATATAGAGAACGATGTTAGTGGACAAAGGGTAGTCAGGTGGTATATCTGGGTTGTCCCTACAATTAGATACATGAGAATTGTTACACGAAGACTCCTGGGGATTGGTTAACATTACTGGCGTCAGTGATAGGAGCCCCATGTTCTGATTGGTGCGCCCGTGAGCTTCCCAGCCTGGGACCACCGCTGTTCCCAGCTCTCGGTGTACCTGCAGGTTGCAACAATGTTTCACTATGGGTACGTGCAGACAATGTGAGGATTTATTCATAGCTGGAAGGCTGACCGCTCCCACTGTCGCAGATGTCCATTGAGCCTTTCATGTGTATCTGCCTGTGTCCCGTAGCGAGAGATCCAAACGCCTCTTCTCTCCTGGGTTTGGCATCTCGTCAGGTTCGGCTTGGTCACGTGGGGAGGGACCGTGAAAGAGGCAGAATTCTGCACAATTAATATTGTTTTTCCACTGCGCGTCTGGTTCAATTTGCCGGTGTGACTTTAACGTTGGTGCGCGGAGTACGAGGTTGCAACATCGTGCCTTTGATGATCTGTTCTTGGAATGTGGGTTTTCAACATTGCGACCTTGGCT
Source organism: Ambystoma mexicanum (assembly GCF_040938575.1). NCBI lineage: Eukaryota > Metazoa > Chordata > Amphibia > Caudata > Ambystomatidae > Ambystoma > Ambystoma mexicanum. Next base: position 708,120,374 of record NC_090939.1, read on the forward strand.
GGTTGCTCCACTGGGCTCTTTCTGCAGGATCAGCAACCTGACTCTTGCTTTGTTAATGTCCACGGGAGCTCTTGTTTGAGGCCTACTCGGGCCTGGTGCATAAGTAGTCCGTTTGGTGCATAGGTGCTTTAGGTTATAGTAGCATATAGTTCCATGATCAGTATCGTGTCTCCATTATACCTCTCATGGTGGTAACGGGTTTCAAGAGAAGCGTGAGCAATCTTTATAGATGAGTTCATGACGCGTCTTGCGTTTCTGCATTCTGAAAGCCTATGTAAAAATAATAAAGATGCACGTCCGTGAATATGCCTGTCGCCTACGTCATAGCACTGAGTATATTCTTCGTGTAGATTGGTGTGGGAATGTTCATTGTGTATATTTGTACAGATGTGCTTCCCGTTGTCTAGGTCGTCATGGCATCTCTAACGACGTGTAGATTTTAGTCTAGTTGATCCGTGCCGCGGGTGTCGGCATGGCCAGTGCGGGTTGCTGGGCAGGCAGATGGACACATCCGTATGTTCCTGTACCAGGGTATCTGGTCGTCTGGTAAATGGACAAACTCTTCTCGTGGCGGGTGTCTGGGTCGTGACCCTCTAGGCCAAGCGCGAGAGGTGAAGGACGGGAGCCTGGTCTTCCATTCTCCCACTTCAATCCTAAAAACCATCGGGAAACGTAGCGTAATCACACCACCCCTCACACTGACCTAAGAAGAGTGTGATAAAACACAGATGGCTTTCTCCAACAAAGTTTCCAAGGCTAGGAACATAATAACAAAATCCCAATCCAACAAAAAGATGCTAACTACCCCCGCCCCACAAACGAGGCAAAGGCCAAAAGCAGGGAAGCCTTTAAATTCACAGAAATCATCCCCGAGGACATGATAAATGTACTTGCCACTATGAGACCAGCAACCTGTGCTGAGAATATTCTGCCACCCAAAATAATTCTGGAGCACCCATACATCTTTTCACCTCTGGTCAAGAAACCCAACCTAGACCAAAGAGACCCTAACAACCTCAGGCCCATTACCAACTGTAACTTCATATTAAAGATCATGGACAAGATAGCTACTATGCAACTTCATGGGCACGTAGAAGCAGCCAAATCCTTACACCACCAACAATCAAAATTACGTCCAGCCCATAGTACCGAGATCTCCATGCTCGACCTCCAAACAAAAATTATCACCATTATGGATAAGGGTAAGGCAGGGTTTCTCATTCTCTTGGATCTAAGTGCAGCATTCGATCTGCTGGATCACAACCTACTCAGAATAGCGCTAGAAAAAAACAGCCAACTCCCTGGCTGAAGCAATTGCTGTATAATCTCCTTTCTTAAAAATAGGTTCTCTAGGGTGCACTGGGGAGACAAATTCTTGCTGGAAAAAGAAATTCTATGCAGCGTCCCACACGGGGCCAATATGTCACCTCCTGCTTTTCAATCTTTACCTAAGACACTTGTGCCTAGTCCTAGACCACATCAACACTTTCTTCACAAACTACGCTGATGATACTCAGCTAGTGATTGAACTTAGTGGGGACTACAAGAATGACAGTGAACATCTATCCAGGATCTACCCCAGGATCTACAGCACAGTGGAACTGTGGATGGATACTAACTGGATGTGTCTGAATGGAAAAAAACAGAGCTCATGCTATTTGGCTCACACTCCTCCAGAGCTAAATTATCTAAAGCTTATAGCTCGTTCCTGATAAAAGACACATAAATACAAGTTTTGAGCAAAGTCAAAACACTGGGCATGATGCTTGAAGCATCACTAGGGACCGAAGCCCAAGCTCAATAAAAAAAGATAACCTGTGCATATTACCTTAGACTGCTAAAAGTCATTAGGCCCTATGTATCTGAAGGTAACTGTAGCATGGGCCACCATACTATCACACCAGGACTACGGCAACGCACTATTGTTAGGGTCCAACAAACAATGCCTTCATAGTTATCAAGTTGTTCAGAACAACGCAGTGAGGATTATCAAGGGAAAAACCAGATCAGAACATATCAGCAACTCCAGAAGAGAGTTACACTCGTTAAAGATTGAGGATAGGATTCAATTCAAGGCCTTGACATTGGTGCACAGATGCATTCATGGGAAAGCGCCAGCCTACTTAAAATCCAAAATCTACTGGCAGAATGCTTAGATCTTCTGACCAAGGCAAAATCACAGTGGCTCCTCACAAGCGCAGGTCTGGATCAGGGAAATCTTTATCTGTTCTTGTGGCTGGCCTGTGGAACACCCTCCCTGCGCACATAAGAATGGAAGCAAACTACCTATGTTTCCGTAAACTTGTGAAAACCTACATCTTTAAATAACTTCCTCCCTCTGATGTCATTCTATACCTGTATGTCCTGTCTTGTGTCGATGACCTAATCTCTGTCTGTACCCGTGTCCATGTCTCTGTGCCCTGAGTCTTGCAAGCTACCGACGCAATATAAATAAATAAAATAAATAAAGATCTAAAACTGCTGGGCCGGAATACGAGGGGCTCTAGTTCCTTTAAAAATAAAGTAAAGAGGGAATACATTTTTAACCAATTTGACATATTAGCTCTCCAGAAGACATGGTTAAAATTGAGCTTTAAGCTGGACGAGTTCTTGGTTTTTCAGCAGTTGGCCATAGGTGAGCAAGTGGAGAGACCATCCGAAGGTTTGATGATTTGATGTAGAAATTTAGTTTCTAGTTCCTCAGAGCTTCTGTGCAATGTAACACCAGGAATTCTGGCGGTGAAAGTAGAGCTAGGGGTGGGTCTCTTGCATAAAGTGTGGATAGTGATGAACTTATACTGGAACCCCTCTTGTTCCACACTGTTTGATTTTCAGCAATCACTCTCTGATCCACTTCTGACAATTTGTGGTTGGTTTCCTTCACCCAGTATTATCTTATTGGGGGAATTTGAACTCGCAATGTATTCGAACTGCTGGTCTTGGGGGGACAAAGCAAGGAACTGATGTTTAATGGGAGAAATAGGTATTGCTTTCTGACAGAATGGAACTTATTTATGGCCAACGGGAACATTAATGGGGACGTCCCACCTGCACCCACTTGGAAGAGAGATGTGTGCCATTCAAAAATAGATGATCTCTTTCTCTCAAAGGATTTGTTTGAGAAATGCAAGCATTTCTCTGTGACAAATGGGGGTCCAAGTGATCATGAAATGTTCAATGTTTTTTCGCAAATAAAATGAAAAATGGGAGGAATCTCAATCTTATGTAGTGTGTGTAAAAAATGGCAAGAACAGAGTGGTGAAATGTAATAGAGGAGGAAGAGATCTTATCAAAAGTCTGTATAAAATTTCTAGTTCTATGAGCGACAATGATTTGGCCAAAATATGCAACCCAAAAAGCTTTGTAAATTTGCTGTGGGACCTGAATCCCCTGGGTAGGGTGGGTAAACAAATCACCTCCAAGCATTTTCATTGCTTTGATGAGAGGACCTGGGAAAAGAGGAGAGAACTGAGCAAAGCATTGCGGGAGTTCAGATCAAATAAAGAGGACGAGGATGTGTACTGGAGGGAAGTAAAAACACTGAGAAACAGGTCTAGAAATTGGTTAAGATCGAATAAATACTTACATATGCAGTGGGTTGGCGAATTGATGCTAAGGGCTCTGGGTCACAAAAACTTGCAGAGTTTCTGGTTCTTGATCAATTCCACAGTGGTAGAGAAGACTAATCCACAAAGTGCTGTTATTCAGGAAAGGGTATGGAAGGAGCATTTCCTAAAATCATATGGGGCAGTTGTGGGCCTGAAGCTTTTTTCCCCCCGAGACAGTAGCTTGGGAACTAAACATTATGCAAGAGGGGATAGCTGAACTGATAAAAAAATCCACAGCTTCACAGGCAGTGGGCCCTAATGGCTTGAGCAACAAAATCTTAAAATCCGATTTTGGTCTTTGGTCCTGCCTACTGGCAGTGTTATTTGAGAAAATAGTGATCTGTAAACATATGCCCCAGTCCTGGAGGAGAGTCATCATCATCCCAATCTGTAAGAAGGGGGATCAGACAGATCCAACAAACTACTGTCCGATCTCGCTTTTAGACGAAGATGGAAATAATTTTGTGAGTTTGGTCCTCAAAGAGTTGGAGGAGTGGGCAGAACAGAAGGAATTCTTTCAAAACATCATGCAGGTTTTTGCAGGGGTCTTTCTACCTCTTTAAAGGCCTTGGTAATGAACAGAGTATGTAGTGGGTCATTCCTAAAGGGCGGTCCAACACTCTACGGCGCCTGGATCGATCTATCCCAAGCCTTTGACACTGTTCATAGAGAACATCTGTGGGGTAAATTGAGGAGTTGGGGGCTACCTGAAAACCTGCGAGCTATAATAGTTGAACTCAATAAGGATTCTCAACTCCAAGTAAGGCTTGATAAAAAGGGGAGACTGTCCAGTGCAATCAAGACAGAGAGGGGGTAAGACAGGGATGTATTATGGCTTCTTTTTTTAATCCTCTATCAGAGCTGGCAAAGAGGCTAGAGGGGTCCGCATTGGCAAGCCCTAAGATTGGGAAAGAAAAGATTAACTGGGTTGCCTACGCGGATGACATCATGCTTCTTGATTACACCCAGATAGGCTTGCAACGCATGTTGAATGCCCTAGATTTGTATGCAAGGTCCAATGATCTGAAGATCAAACCACTTAAATAAAAAATGTTGATATTTAAGTGACCACTGAAAGTTGCTCACCCTTTTTCATGGCGTTTAGATGGCCAAGTCATCCCAATTCCAAAAGAAGTAACATTCTTGGGGTCAGTTGTTAGATCCTTCCCAACCAAAATCCATCTAGTAACACTCCTGGAGAAGAAGACTTTGTAATTTGGATCTCAAATGAAGATAATCATAAATATGTTTTGTAAATTCTCGTTGACCCCGGTTATCAAATACTACATTGGCAGGGTTATCCCATCATTGCTATTTGGTTTGGATGTGAATCCACGGTCGAGACTAATGGATTGGGATAAACTGGAGGGTAAACTGTGGAAACGCGCATTACATCTTCCAAACTGTGTACCAATTGTTAGTCTGAGGTATGAAATGGGTCTTCACTCCATGAGATCATTGATGGAATGGAAATGAGTATCCTTGTACAGGTTGATCGTGGTTCCTCCAAAAACCTCATTATATGAGGATGTAGGCTATGCATTAACGGGGTGTACTAATCGCCATTTGAATGAATTGAAGGCTCTGGAAACTTTGATGAGATGTGAATGCTCCGAAACCGAACTGATGGCTGTGTCTCCTTCATTATCGAGTGTGGACAAATCGCAAGCGTGGTTGGCCACATATTGAGGAGATTTCCGGATCCTTGTAGCAGGTCTGATTTTTTGAGATTCAATCTCCTGCCCACATGTGAATTCTTACACATTAGGCATAAGGAGGAGTTCAGGGACAACATTTGTCCCCTATGCCACTGTACTAGCTCACAGACCCTGAGACATCTCATCGAATATCCGGGGACATTGGAAAGTAGGGTGAGGAGTTTGTCAAGATTTGTTGATAAGAAATGGTGGTTAATAACAGCCCCCTTCTGGGAGAGACTAGTCTCTGGTCACGACACACTACTAACACTGGAAACCATAAAACTTTTAAAAGAGTTGGATCTCAGCATTATTTAATTATGAACCTGGTGAAAGAGTATATGTTTATCATATTTTTACTATTGTATGTTTGCATGTAGAATCCTACCATTGCATTTTGCTGTCATTTTTGTCAGTCAAACAAGTTTATTCGGAAATATGAAAATTCCATTAAACGACAAAGAGAAATAAATTACACGTTTTCAACATTGCAAAGACACCAATTATATAAAAGACAAATAGAGGTAAATACCGAAAATTACAAATCACAATCTGCAATAATAAAAATGACTGGCACTTACTTGCCGATCGGGAGGGGATATTTAAAAATTATACATTATAATCAAACATAAAACAAGACTCAACCACTTTTCCCCATACACAGTTCATTGTAAAAATTAGTGGCACTAACTGCCCCCACCTTGCAGATTTAATAAGTTCTTTCTAAAATACATCGCTCTTTTTAAAAAGGTCAACAGAGCCCAGGATGTAAAAACTGACTCGGCACTCGGAAGAAACTCAAGTGCGACCTTGTGTGAGCGAATCTCCGTTTTCTTGAGGGCGGGGACCAGGGTCATTCTGCGGATACCCGCATAACCTATGCAAAAGAACAACAAATGCAAAAGGTCCTCACGCTTGTGGCCACAGACTGGGCAGCCGGCATCACTGGGAAAACTTTTCCAGTTGCACGTGTTTCCCTGTAGCCGAAGACAATCAAAGCGGGCCCTCGTAATTAGCCACCTGTCTGTTTTAAAAGTGCTCCTAATCAAATATGATTGGATTCCAGAGAGATTGCTGATGCTAGAGTGAAAAGAATCACGTTTCTGAGTGTATCCCAGGAGAGTTTTTTTCCTGGCTACAATTTCTCCCAGTTTAACCTTGTAGGCTGCCCCCTCAGACTTGGTGATTAAAGATTCAGGCGGAAACAAGGCACTTAGGTTAACTTCCCCCAATTTAGCAGAAACATAGGCTAACCATGGGATTTTTTTCCATCCTGGTCTGCCCAACACAGTACGTAAGATAAAATGGCACAGAGTTGCGTGTTCATTCACCCACAGCCGAATCCAAAAGAGTAAAGGTGCCAGCGCCCACTGATCCTCCCAGAACTCTGCCCCCAGTTCTCTGTGAATAGCTATTCCGGGGGCGCTGGTCGGTAGCCCCAGCAGGTTTTTAAAAAATTTGTTTTCTTTACCTTGGATTTCAGCCGCGTTTTGGAAACCCCAAATGGCTGCACCATACAGGGTGGTTGCCAAGGTTTGTGCACCATAAATTTTCAAGATCACGTCAAGCGGCTGGGCTCTACTTTTTGACGCAAATCTAAAGTGTCCACCTATCTGTTGGCTCATTTTTGCCGATTGCTTTGCCACATGAGCCCTTCCATTTAGGGCCTCTGAAAAACTAATCCCGAGGTAGTCGAACACCTTAACTCTGGGGATTATTTCCCCAACGCATAACATGGGTTTCATTGGTGCTGAACGTTTCCTTCCAACACAGGCCATAACCGCTGACTTTTTAGTGTTGATTTTTAGGCCCAGATTGTTCATAAAGGTTGCATAGGCATCGATCAAGACCTCTAGTGCCCTTGGTGTTCTGGCTATTAGGACTGTATCGTCCGCATAAGCCAGGACCGGAAAACCCCTTCCCCCCAAAACCAAAAAGTCTGCCCTTACATCAATGAGGTCCCGCGAGAGACCATTGATATAGAGGCAAAAACAGATGGGAGCGAGCACACATCCCTGCCTTACACCGCAACCCACCCGGAAACAAGCTGTACAATGCCCACCCGGCCCACTACGTACACAGGCCTCGTTATCCGTGTGAAGGTCGACCAAAACCTGCAGGATCTCCCCAGGACACCCCAAGGACCCAAGCACTGCCCAGAGCTTAGCTCTGTCCACTTTATCAAAGGCAGTGCTTAGGTCCATGAAAGCCAGATATACTGACTCACCCAGACTAAATACCGAATTAGCCACCAAAATATAAAGGTTAAGGCTCTGTTCAATGGTGCCTACACCAGGGCGAAAACCAAATTGGATATCTGACAAGATCGACTGTGCCCCAATCCAGTTTTCGATTCGGGCTAGCAGAATTCACCCAAAGATTTTAAAGGAAGAATCCAGCAAGGAGATTGGCCTATATGCACCTGGACTGGAAATCTCTCCTTTTTTGAAGATTGGAAAAATTATGGCCTTTTTCCAGGACGGGGGATACTCCCCTAACTTTAAGCAGGCATTAAAGACCGCTGTTAAAAGCGGTGCCCACAAATCAATAGGGTCCTGAAACAGGTCCGAAGGGATCAGATCCGGCCCCGGAGCTCGGTTGTGTGCTTGGAGCTTTATGGCCTTTACCGTCTCCACCACCTCAAATTTCAAGCAGGCGTCTGCGTGATCTAAAACAGCCTGTGCACACTCTGACCAACAGATAGGTGGACACTTTAGATTTGTGTCATTTTTATTTCCTCTTTGTTAGTTGTGTCTATTGTGCTAGTGGTGACATTCTGGGATATTTGAGTTAATATGTATCTCTCTTTTTCATTCCTTTGTGCGTACCGTTTTAATCTGTAACTTTGTGCTTAAGAAGTCTTAATTTTTGACTAAAACACAATTAAAAAGCAAGACAAAGTGATGCAGTTTGTAATCATGCAAGCTCTCTGGACAAGGAGAAAGGAGAAACACAATAAATCAGCAACTATGTTCAAAAGGGTATGCTTCTTGCTTGGAAAAGTTACAAAAGGGGGCTCAACCAGTCTCTAGAGTCCCAACAAATGGACCAGGGGAGCTGTGGCCTTCAAACAGTACCTTTTTTAACTTTTTGGTGGTTCGACAGGGTCGAGCCAGGCTTCTTATCGTTGTGCGAGTTGGTTGAACCAGGTTCGGACACGTCAAGTTGAAGTGATCAAGACGGGAAGCAATCATGGAGTTGTGTTCAAACTGGGTGTCATTACAATTTGATGCAGCATTCGAAGGAAGCAGGTGAAAGGTGGTTGAAGGGGACCTTGTTTGATTCGTCGTTCGAGCTTGGGTTGGCGACGAAGATGCTGGTGGCTCAAGTTGCTTTTCAAAACATAAACCTTTGACTAATTCTGCTGGGGTGAGACTGAGCTGGATTGGTGTGACAGCGAACTGGGTTTAGGTGCAGCAACAGTATTTCAAAGATGTTTGAAGAAGTGCCAAAGGCATCAACAATGTTCCGCTGGTTCGAATGCATTCAACCATGCTCAACGATGGTTCAAAAACAGTTCAAAGTGGAAGAATGGAGGAAAACAGCTGCTTTGCCAATTGCTGTGAATCCCAATCCAAGGGTTCAAGGATAAGCAGAGTCATTTTTCTCATTCTCCCAACCAGGGGAGGTTGGTGAACTCCTGCAGGGGTCCTTCACCTTTGGTGAGGTCCCAGGTAGTGATGGATTTGGCAGTGAGGCAGGTATTGCTCTAGCAGCAGTTGACCTCACTGTTTCCTGAGGATGGGTAGGAAGCAGAGTTTGCCACTGCCTTGCAACAGCCTTCAACCTGTCTTCATCTCTGGCAGAGGGCTTCGGAGAGGTATGCTCTCTGAACAGGGTCCAGATTAATTTGTCCTTACATCCTAGATGGTCCAAAAGTGAATAAAAGAAGATATGAGAGACCCATTCTTTTATAGGTAAAAGGCAATGGCAGGATTATACATGCAAACATAAAATAGTAAAAATATGATTGGAGGAAAGCAAGACTGATTTAAGGGGTCAAATCCCTGCCCTTGTGATATGTGGCCTGTGCTGCTTCATCATACCAAAAATGTTTTGTGATAAAAGAAGTGTAGGGGAGAGGAACGAAGGAGAGGTGTAGAGAAAAGCAAGATGGTGGAACCTTGCCAAAACCATGCTGTGCTCCCTCTGACAACACTAACTCTGTCCGCCTCTAAAAAAAAAACTGAGCATTAAAGGCCTTTCGATATGCAACACCCTGGCTAGGCCTTTTTATAGAGTGTGAACTCTGAAGCCTGCTTCCCTGACTGTTCCTTTTGAGAGCTTCCTGGGTTTAGACAGGTGTAACCGTCCCTCCCAAAGGATAAAAGAGAGACAGCTACCACTAGCTATTGGCATGCTGGTTGCAGCAGAGCCAGCCAGTATAGGGAATATACACACAGCCTGTCCATGGCTGACCTGGGCTCACATTGTTCACATGTGTAGATCAGATGCACCTTAAATAATGATGTGAACTACCAGCCACCATATCCCAAAGTCAGGTCTGGCTTATACTTAAAGATTAAACTGCCACCAGGATGATAGCTCATCATAATTATTTGGCTTTGAAATAGGGGTGCAGATTTTTAATGCAGCCTCTAGACAGAAGTAACTTGGCGGTCACCACACCTGTTGAAAGGGCACTGGTGAGCATTAAGCTTTTTCTGTGCCACTGGAAAGCAGACAGAGCAGATCAAGAGACTGATTGAGCAGGGCACAGTTATCACTATGCTTTCTCCATTGAGGAAAGGGTGGTCTGGTTAGCAGACAACCCTTTCTGAGATGGAATTACATGCATCATTTTTTTATTTAATACACATTTTAAAAAGGCCAGGGCTTCTACACCTTTGCTAGATGAAAATGTCTCACAAACCCTCACTGGCAAAAGGGTTGAGAACCACACTTCTAAGGGCCAGGCTCAGGTCAGAAAATATGCTCGTGCCATCTTTACTGGATGTTGACATCCAGGATTATGTGCCCCATTTTTAATATCTGAAGAGATGCAGCCCAATGCCCACGTTCTGGAACCTTCTCAACTTTGGCACAGTTTTTCTCTTTCCCCATCATAACCCTCTTTGAAGGTATAAAATGAGCTGATCAACAACTTCTGTGCTAAACTGTGCTGAGTATATTCCAAATCTGGATTTAAGGGTACCTGCCTGACATTTATTTGCCTGCCCATAGGCTGGAAGGTCTAGAACTGTGGCCCTGTTCAAATGTAAGGGGGTCTGGTGTACCTCTCCTGTTTTGTCGGTACCTAGTCAAGACTGGACAGAGCACACAGTTTCTTCTATGTTCATCTGGGGATTGTAAAAATGATCTGTCAAGGTGTCAAATGTCTCAGTCAACTCTAATTGACCAGCAAATCTATCAGGAGCCAGGTCCAGTAAGAAATTCCTGAGGAGTGGGTGCTCAACCAATAACTGACTGTACCCTTCCTATGAATTCTTGGGCTCACTGCCAATTAACAAGTCAGGGCTTTTGGCTTGCACTAATTCCCTGTTTTGGAAAAGGTCAGGGGTTATGTTCTGCCCTTGTACCCCTTCTCTGAGTGGCTCAGGACCTCTGTCCTGCGCCTGCTCCCCTGTCTGCTTCCAAAGACCTGCCAGAGTAGGACAGTACATCTGTACCTGGAAAAAGTAAAACCGACCTGGAGCTCCAGTTGAAGACAGTGCTTATGTTTTGACAGGCTCTTCATGTCTGAAACTACCCTGTCCACCATCTCAGGTTCACCTTCTATGCCAGTAGGCATCCCCGAGATCACTGAATCTGGTGCTAAATCAACAGAAACTTCAGTAGTCACTGAGTCCTCTCTCACACACCTCAGAGGACTTCAGGTATGGACTTTGAGCTACTGGTAAACAGATCTCTCATGTTCTCCAACAAGTAAAGCCTCAGGGCCTTATGCTGTCAAGAGCTTCTTATTGTGCTGCTCTCAGAGCTCCCACTCTAGTTACTGCTTCAACTATGTCTGTCATGCTGGCCATTATCCACCAGACACACTACTGGAATGGAGTATTTCACAGTAGCATGGTGCATGGAGGTGTCCCCCCCCCCTAACTAATCTCTACCATTGCCAAGAGACAGTATGTACAATCATCAAATCCCTTACTGGCTGGTTTGCTCCTGGTATGTACTGCCCTTCCTTCTCTCATTGTCAACTAAAGCGTTGATACAAGCAGCAGTGTCTCCCAAAATTGGAGACCTTTCCCCATTTATGGAAACATGGTCCAAAAATACCTGAGTACTGGCGGGAACCTGGGCCCCCCTCAAAGGACCCAATACTGTCCCCAGTCAGATATTGCACCTTATGGCAACTCCCTGGCCCAGTGGGACTTCATCTGTTAAGATACCCACATTCACTATGGCCTCTTACATGAGCCTAAATCTCACAATGGCATGGTTGGGTCTCCCCTTTGAGGTAAGATCACACTTTTGATGTTAACTTCACACACAGTGAACAACCGCTCTGTGTTGAGAATGCAGGGCCTCTGTTTTTGTGTTACCCTGTCTGCTTTTCTAACAAGTTTGATCAGCCATCGGTCTGGGATCATCCTTGGTGCTTTTGGGGGCCTTTCCTGGAAGAAGGGTCAGCACCTCTGTCCTTTACCTCCCTGCGTTTAACATAATTGGTCTGGGATCATCCTTGGTGCTTTAGAGGGACTTTCCTGGAAGAAGGGTCAGCACCTCTGTCCTTTACCTCCCTGCGTTTAACATAATCAGTAGCCCTGTTGTCTGACATGGTTGTAGTCACTTGAGACTTTGCCTGCAGCCTGAGAAAGCTCCTAGTTTAGTTTAGTTTAGTTTATTATTTGATAATGCGCTCCAAAACCCAGGGGTAGCCGGGCGCAGCAGTTAAAAGAATACTTAGGCTTAAGGTTGCGTACATACAAAAGGATACATACAGAATATGCATTATATGAGTTATTAACATATATACAAAACCAATATACAAATATACAAGAAATACAGGAATGTGAATCCCTCTCATAGGTCTGGTGTCGGGGGAGTCAAAGGTAGTTATGCGCAATGATAGGGCCATGTTCAATGGGTTAGTTGTCGTTACTCCAGAGCCAACTTTTCACCTTACTCCTGAAACTAGAGTAGGGTAGATTAGCTCTCAATGCCATGGGGAGTGAATTCCAAGCGCAGGCCGCTCTAACAGGGAAGCTAGCTCCGCCTGCTTTAGTTAGTCTAAATCTGGGGGTTTCAAGTAGGGAGTGGATAGAGGCTCTGGTATGGTGAGTAGAGGATTTTCTAGTCAGTCTAGCCGAGATGTAGGGGGGCGCAGTGTTGTTCAGTCCTTTATGTGTGAGAGATAGTGTTTTAAGGAGAACTCTGTCATTGATTTTTAGCCAGTGGTTGTCTTTCCTAATATTAGATATATGTGCTCTGCGGGGTATGTCAAGGGCTGCTCTAAGAGCATTATTCTGCAATATTTGCAATTTGTTAGTGACAGTTTTATTGGCGCCCGCATAAAGGGCATTACAGTAATCCAGTTTGGACATTACTAGGGCATTGGCTAGTGTGATACAATTCGTTGTGGACAGGTAAGGTCTGCAGGTCCTGATTAATTTGCAAGTGTAGGCTGTGGAGGAAGCCAAAGCGTTAACTTGTTTTTTGAAAGATAAAGTGTAATCAAGGTAGAAGCCTAGTGTTTTTACCTCCGTTGCCACTTTGATTATATTACCGTCTATATTGAAGGCACTGTAGTTAGGGCTGAGTTTTTTAAGGTTGGAGTCGGTACCCAGTATCAGTATCTCTGTTTTATCGTCATTCAGGCAGAGGCCATGTGAGGCCATCCATGCCTGAATGATGAGGTAAATCTTATTTACTAGAGCTGTGTGTTCAACAAAGTTGCCAGATAGCGGTATGAGGATCTGCGTATCGTCCGCGTAGTTGGTGTAAATTACCCCCAATCTGTCAAGTTTGTCAAAGAGTGGCTTAGTAAATATGTTGTACATTGTGGGGGAGACACATGAACCTTGTTGGACGCCACAGGTGATATGTATTGGGTCCGCCTAGGCTAATGGGGAGAACACTCTTATCGTACGGTTAGCTAGGAAGGATTGTAGCCATGCTATAGCTTCACTTGAGAAATGGGCGGCAGATGCTAGATGGTTGCATAACACTGCGTGGTCCACTAGGTCGAAGGCCGCCGATAAGTCAAGGAGGAGGAGCATAGCTGTTTTACCTTTATCCTTCAACTCGTCGATTTTTGTCTTAAGGTCGATTAGGGCCGTTTCAGTACCATGTAGTGGTCTGAAGCCAGATTGGCGTGATCCTAGTAGTTGGTTTGTCTCCAGGTTGTTTTGGATCTGGAGGTAAGCTACTGTCAATGATTTTAAGGAGAAATGGGACCGTTGGGATGGCTGGGTCAAGGGTCTGTTTTTTCAGGAGAGGCAGCACCCAGGATTCTTTAAGGCTAGTGGGTACAGTGCTAGATCTGAAGGAGGAATTTATTAATTTAGAGATGAAAGGCGCTAAGTCTCTGGCTGCATCCTTAATGACTTGTGCTGGGGTGCTGTCCCCTTGGCAGTTGGATGGTTTCAAGGATAATATCACCTTTTCGGTTTCCAGTATTGATATGTTAGAGAAACTGAATGGTTTGCAGTTGTTTTGAGTGACTATTCTAGGTATATCTTCCATGTGGGAGGTATGGGTTGCAGTGTCATTTAGGGATGCTTTCTTCTTAGCAATTTATGTTTGAAGAGTTGTGATTTTGTTAGCTAGAGCATTTTGGATGCTAGTGCACCATTGTTTGTCCTTGGCGCATTATCTGTGGGTGTGATTGGGTTTCCATTTCTCGGAGGATGGTGAAGAGTTCTTTGGAGTTAGTTAGCTTTGCTAATTCTCTCATTGAATGTGTTCTTTTTGGTTTGGATTATTTCCTTCTTATATTTTTTGGCCAAATTGTCAAGTGAGGTTTTATTCTCAACTGAGGGTGTATACCTCCAGATAGCTTGGAGCTTGCGTTTTTGGATCCGTAATTCCTTGAGGTAGGGGGTGAACCAGGTGTTAAGATGAGATTCTCGTTTGCTTTTGCGCAGTTTAATAGGGGCAATAGTATCCAGGGCCTTTGACATAGTGTTGTTGAATGTCTCAACTAGCATGTTAGGGTCAGAATTGATGGCGCTAGCGGAGAGGGCAGGTAGGAGGAGAGGAAGTAGTTTATCAGCTGTGATTTCTTTTTTGCTTCTAGTAGGCATAGGCGGAGCTGAAGTAATCTTGTCTAGTTTGGGAGGCTCTATGGTAGATGAGAAACAAATAAGGTGGTGGTCAGTCCACGTTTGTGCTAAAATGTTGGATATGGTCATGGCGTAGTTTCGGTTAGCTATCCAATCTAGTGTCCGTCCTTTTGTGTGTGTAGGGGCTAAAACTTGTTGGGTAAGGCCATGATCGATTAGGATTGATTGGATGGAGTGGGCCTGTTTGTCTGTGTCATCATTAAATCCCAGGTTAAAGTCACCTAGTAACAGGAGCTGAGTGGAATCTTTGAAGATATTCGAGAGGAGGCTAGATAGGTCTTCCTCAAAGTTACCTAATGGGCCTGGTGGTCTATACACCAGAAGGACAGTTAATGTACTGTTATTAGAGATAGGTATTTTAGCAGAAAGAAGTTCACAGGATGTGATGGCTGGGTGTGGGGTGCGCCTTACAGCTAGTTTCGTTTTGGCAATAATGGCCAGGCCACCTCCCCTAGAGTTGGGTCGATCGACTCTTAGTATATCGTAGCCGTCTGGTATGGCAATCATAAGTGCAGGGCCCGCAGCATCATGGAGCCAGGTCTCAGTAATGGCTAGTAGCTCTAAATTGTCCATGGCTAGTATATCAGCAATTTCCGTATTGTGGGCTATGAGGGACCTTGCATTGATGAGGGCTCCTGATAGGGTAGGAGTTGTGATTATTTTTTGAGTGGGTCTGGGACTAGGGAGATTAGGTCTCTTCTGGTTGTGGAGGAAGTTAGTATGTGTTGTTGGGCGTCTTTCTGCAGCTAGGGCAGGAGGGTTAGAGTCAGAGGCAGTTGGAGTTAGTCTGGACCCAGGTGGTCCTAGGTTCTGTGATGCTCTTTAACATTGAATGCTTTTGTAACTTCATCTCACAATTGTCAAGGATTGTCTTGCATACTGCCAAATTGTACAGGCCCTTAAATGTGTTCGCTTTATTAACTGTAACACATCCGCTCAGACACTTAAAGGACTGATGCGTAAAATCCTCAAACTCTAGTTTCCCTTTCTTTTTGAGCTCTATAAAGCACCTGAGGTACTGCTCTGGGGTTTTCAGAACTTCCTGAGGATGGCAGCCTTTGTTTTCTCATAAATGGGGCCACTCAGAAGGAGCAAATTGAATGAACATATCAGTTCCAAGCTCATAATGACTGCTCCCCATAACTTTTCTTCCAGCTCCTGAAGGCGAACGGCCAGTTCCAGTGCCTAATACCAATCCAAGAGGTGTTTTGCCACCTTCAATCGTTTGATCAAATCCTTGGGAATGCGGCTCAGAGGCTTCCCTTGGGTACCACTACTAGGGATACTTCCTTCCTCACTTGAAGTTAGCCTGCACGTCTCTTTCTGGCCTCTACCTCCAGTTTAGGCCCGAGCACAAATACTCCCTGATTTTCCTCCTTAGAGCAGTTACCTCCCGTTGTCTCTGCTGCGTTAAATCGGCAGCCGCCTCAAGCATTTGCTTCTCCTCCCTCTGCTTCTGTCCCTTTTGCACCACCCTCCTTTTCTCTAAGAGGAACATCTAGCATCACTCACCTGGTACCTAATGGAAACCATGGAATTAGCTGAAGACTGAGACAGGCGGGACACATATGATCTATTAGAAACCAAGATTCCTTCTCTCTGGGAAGAATGGTGGGAACCACTGTTAATGTCCCCCTCCATTTCTAGACGGCTGGGCAAGTGCTCATGGGACCCCGTGAGTGAAGTGCCAAGGGATGCCAAGGTGTGATTCCACTGGCTAACTGCTGGGGCGGAGGAGTCCTAAGGGTGGGGTGCATCTTTATCCTAACATCGCTTTAACAACGTTTTTTCTGTCAGTTTAATAGGTTTTTATAACTGAAAATGTTTCATGATGTTACATCACTGTACATAAGTTATTAATAATTCCTCCTTTAACATATATCAAAGAACTATAAAACTCCTTTAACGAATATATTTTTTGCAACACACACTTATGTGTCTCGTTATCAGCAGCACATGCTGGGGATGCAAATCATCACTGAATTGTCTACAGCATGTATATATTTATTCATTGTGTATTTGTTAGGCACTTATACAACAAGTACATTGTGTTTCAAAGTGCCCACACATGTGATTGAAAAGAATATATACACTGGAAGATAAAGACAAACCTACTCGGCCTTGTGAGTATTCAGAACGTGCAAGTGCAGAGAGAGAAGAGGGGAAGAGGGAGTGGGGGTTAAGTTCTGGAGTGTCCGTGCTCGCGAGTGAGCAGCAGATGTAAGTGCCCAGTATTGTTAGTGCTAGAGAGCATTGAGCTGCAATAAGTGGGTAAGTGCTGGCTTACAGTGGCGTAGGCCAGTGGGTGCCAAGGCAAGTGATGTGTGTAGGCAGAGGCTGAGGCAATTAGGTGTAGGAGGCCAGGGCCACAAAGGGCACATAAGGGCCCTGGTCACCATTCACAGCGACTGTGGGATTATCAGAGCAGGGAACAAGGGAAGGAGGATGTGAAAAGGAAAGTCTTGAGGAGCTTCCGGAATTTGAGGAGGTCCGGCGAAACACAAAGAGGAAGGCGGAGTCTGTTCCATCGGAGGGAGCCACCTGAAGTAATAGATTGGCCTCCTAGCATCTGTTTGGCGAAACGCTTTACACACAGACAGTTGGTGCCATGCCACATTCCCCAATACGCAAATCAGAGTAGACATTTGTCCTTGCCGAGGGCCAGGCCCACTGCCCAGGCACCAGAGTTATATCACTATTTGTTGTACTTACATTTTCACACTTTAGAAAAAATGCACAGGACATATTTGTAAAACCATACTTTGAGGTCCTTGCTGATGCTCCTCACATATGTTTGCTGCACTCCTGTCCTGCACTTCGGGCCATGCCCACAAGCAGAAATTATTTTCCAATTCAAATCTATGCCAATTTTGAAAAAAGTTACCAAATAGCCGGTCCCTGGTGGCCATGCCTACTTTAACCCCATTGCCGGCCCCTCGTGGCCATGGCCAAAGGCTATACCTCAGTCACCAAAGGTATATCACTATTTCTTTACCTATATTATGACACGTTTAAAAAATAAAATGCATACACATTTGCAAAACCATGCTTTCAGGTCCTTGCCAATGCTCCTTGCATGAGTTTGCTGCAAATCCGTCCATCTTTTATTTTTTGAAAAGTGTTGAAATGTACGAATTGTATTGTATTGTATTTGGTTGTTTACATAGTGCCCTTTCCCCATTTGTATGGCCTCAATGCACATTGTGTTTGGAATGCCCTTGGTGACCACAGTCAGTGTGGTAGAGGTTCAGGAGTTTAGTTTTAAGAGATGCTTGTGTTCAATTCTGCCGGCATAAGACTTAGGTGGCTGGCTATGCTCCACTAAGCAGCCCAAGGTCAGGCACGTGGGTGGACGCTGTTGGTGGGTTGGGATAGAGTGCTATTATTGGAGATTCACTGTATGCCCAGCTATACTGAATTTCATTTCATTGGTAGTTGCTGTATCCTAGTGGCAGAGGTGTTGAGGCACGTCAGGTGTTTCAGTGAGGACAATTAGATGCGCTGCTAGACTGAATCGGCATAGCCATAGCTGCATTCTACGGTGCATGGATGTTTGACCATGCCTGCGGCGTGTGTCCACAGACATGCTGTAAGGTATAAGTAACTATATGCTTTAATGTAGTTCGGTTGCAGAGTCCTTTGTTCGAAGTGGGCGCCCTGGTCTCTTTATTCGTGGTCTCTCTGGAGTGGTAGTCTAAGCAAGATCTGCATACTTACCCGGGATATTGCACTTGGTCAGTGCAGTCGGGCGGGTTTCACAGGAAAGCCTAGTTTTTACAGAGCTGTTTAGAGAGGGATAATGCCTAAAGAGCTATGGGATCTCAGATAGTGGGTCTAGAGGTCTAAGCCTCACAGGATGGTAGGTATAATCAGGCTTTACTAGGATTTGTGATTTCTAGGCAGTTGGAGACGGCCTAGGCTTCAGAGCATGGCTGACGTGGGAACTGTACAAATAAATAAGAGATTCCTAAGGAGTGGGCGAGACCTGTTCAATAGAATGGCACTTATAAACACCTTCACATTTGGGACTCCTAGAGTAGGAGGGGGCCTATGTTTCACAAAATGGCAGATCTAAAACACCTAGATTGAGACTGCTAGACAGTGGGAGAGAGGACTAGGGCTCACAATACTGTAGGTTTCATAATATAATGGGCACATATGGAGGATACACCTAGATTTGAGATTCCTGTATAGTGGGGGAGAGGCCTGGGTTTCACAATACGGTAGCTTTCACAATATAATAGGCAGATGTGGCTTAAGATTCACAATACAGTAGGTTTCACAATATAGTAGGCAGATATGGGGATTCACCTAGATTTGAGAGTCCTGTATATTGAGAGAGAGAGGCTTAGGCTTCTCAATGCAATTTGGGTACGGGGAATACTCCTAGATTTGGGAGTCCTGAATAGTGGGCGAGAGGCCTAGGTTTCACAGCACAGTAGGTTTCTGTTAAGATGGATTTCTGAACTCTGACCTGGTGGGCAGAGGTTCAAAAGGCCAACCTACTTTATTGGAACAGGGTACCCTCTGGACAAGCCAGACCAATCAAGGTAGCTATGGCAGGCAGTCAAGACAAGACACTTACAAAATACTCTCAGTCAGGTGTATGTATCAAAATATAAACACATTTATTACAAGGCCTTTGAAACTCAACACACAGTAAGTGAATCACAGCAATACTACCTAAACCAACACAACACTATCAAGATATATATATGACATGGACGCGGTGACGTCCATGTAGTTATGGTTAAGTTGGTGTTTCCATAGGAAGAGCACTTTTTGGGCGGCTTATAACTTCGCTTCCCCTGGACGAATCCTCACCAAACTTTGCAAAAAAAGTATATGGCCCACTCTGAATTTGTTTGCAAAGTTTGGTGAGAATTCGTCCAGGGGGGGCAAAGTTATAGGGGGGGTCCCAAAACCTTTGTTTTTTCCCATAGACATAATGGGAAAAAAATTTGCGCACGCCTACAGCCCAAACAGCTGGACCGATTTACACCAAATTTGCGGCAGGAGCGGGGGCTTGGTCCCGAAAGCGTGCCTTTGCAAATTTGGTGTAAATCCGTCCAGTAGTTTTTTTTTTAAATGATCAAAATGTAAGGCAAAAAAATTTGTGATATATCCGTTCGCTCCGCGGACGGACTTCCCGGTTCGCTCCGCAGACAGTGCCCTGATTGGCCGAGCGGCTTGCATGATGTCCACGGACATGCGATGTGTTCGCTGATTGGACGGCGTGGTGCGTGAAGCGCGTCAGATTTTCTGTGGCGCCCGCCATCTTGCATTCGCGGACGACCGCGGACAGCGCGGTGAAACTTGGATTAAAAATTGTATTTAGTGGAGTGTGTTGGTGTGTAAGAGTGTTTGGGGAGGGTGGGGGAGTATGAGATAGGTTCAATGTTCTGTTTTTTTTATATGCTAGACACTTTCGTTGTGTTCGATTTGTCTGCGGACAACACGGCTGTTCTGAAATGTTCTATATAAACTAAATGGTGGGGTGTTCTGAGGACGGAGTATGCGTCCGTTTTGTTCGCAAGCAAGCTAAAATTGAGCTAAGAACACTCACGGTGTCCTGAAATGCTCTGATTACGTACCGGTAATCTTCATTACTCCCAGTCCTACTCTCCCTCGTCACAGTACTGACGACCCTTCTCACCCTCCCTGCGGGGAAGGTCCCATGCTCCGGCTTGGTAATATGAAACTGAGTGATTTGGATGTGGGGGAGGAGCTATAGGAATTTAAAGAAATAGAAGAAGGTCTTGGGTCGGAGGCAGGGGCCTCATGAAGTAAGTACTGGGACGAGGAAGAGTGGACGTGGAGGTAATGTGTTTGCAATTAAACAAAATGGGGGTGTTCTGAGAACGCTGTTGGTATTGTTCTTTGTCAGGTTGAAAGTGTTCTAAGAACCCTCCTTATGTCCGTTGACATTACAATTTCCTATTGCCCTTACCCGACTTTTTGTCCACTAAACAAACGATAAATTAGGCTGCTGTGCATCGACATTATTTTATAATCCTATCACTTGCCCCATCGACCTGGCTGACCTGCTTTTGCGACACTAAATCATATCTCCCGCCCCAAAGCCTGACATTATCAAAGCATTCATATTCCCCGTCTCTCTCCGTGACGGTACAGGGTGCATAGCCAAACGCGCCCAGTCGTCTCCAGTCCTACGCGACTTTACACAGAACCCGGAAAACAACACAGATCATCTCACAATACAGCGCGCCACAATTTGGAATATGAAACTGTGATTTAAAAGCAAACAGCAAGATTGTACATTTCGTAAAGTACTTTTATTTGACATCAAATGTTTAGAGAGTATTCAGCGATTTGCATTTGTCTTTGCTGTCGATCCGCAAAAGTTCATCTTGAGTCACGTGCTGTTCCTTTGCGGTACACAGGGTGTTGGTTTATGATAAAAGAAGCACTATGGTCGCACTGATAATCGGAAGGCTGTTCGAACGACGAGGCATTAGACCACCATAATGGTTGGCATGTTGCTTCTAGCTGCTAGTACTGCGTAAGGGCATATTGGTCCTTGGCGATTGTCCCATAAAATGGTGAGGGTCATGAAGTTGTTTAGAAGTAGCTGGACCTGGCAGTTAAAAAATCCGTCAGCCGGGGTCTGAAAATCGTGGCATTGACAGTACGGAAGGACATACCTGTTTTAAAAAACATAAATCAGTCTCACCAGCCGATCTTCATTAAAAATATTCATTTTATTTATTAGGGTGTGAAACTATTTGCTAGCGAGGATAGTGCAATGGAGTATGTTAACTTATTCCCATCAACCCACCCTCTGTCCTCTGCCTTTTTCAGAGCCCTCTAAGCGACAGGGGACCAATTCGGCGGTGATAGTGCGCGGTAGAAAACACTATGCCACATTGAACGAACAAGTACAACTTAACCGGGTTTTAACACCACGCTATTGTTATTATATTCCGGTATAAAATAATCTAAAGGGTTACTTACATTATATTCCCATTTTCCATTGTCTAAGCGTAGTGCAGTCCCAAAATACGACTCCGTCTGTGCCAACGATCGTTCTCATAGTGATTTAATATATAAAAGTGGTTTCGTTTCAGAAATTTCATCCTTATCGTGTCTTACGTTTTTGCAACACTCCTTCAAAAGAAGTCTTTTAGCACGATCTCTCTCTGTCAAGGTAAAAAAACAATAGAACCTTATAGTGCGAGTCGTGGGCCTCTCCGGCACGCGAGCAAAAAATGGAAGCAGCTGACCTTCACCGTAAACGACCATAAATTCTTAGTTTGCAGCATTCTGTGTACAGCCATCTCTGAGAAATTGCTTTTTACACTCCATCTTTGTATATTGTTTGCGTGCTAATAAAAGAACTTTGTTAAAGGGACGTTATGGTTCCAAGTAAAACCGAAAAACCCCTGAAATTCGCCAGTTATGGTAAGCTAAGCAACCATAACTCACGCCACCACCGTGCACTGCTAAGACTAACACCCAGGACATTAAAGATGACATCACAAATGTCATTGATGACAGCACTGATGACATCACATGTGTATGTACTTTTCATGAAATATGTGTACAAGGGATTCTTATTATAATGTTGCGAAAAAAGTGTCAAGGATCATTGCAATAAATATCATACCCTAATTAGTGCTTTGAACGATGCATATATATAAATAGCATTTTATTATGGGGTTCTATCTAGTATACTAAGCTACTAATGCAGAAACATAGCATTGTGTGCAGCGTACAAGATGAAGGTATAATATTCGTAATGTTAATATGTTGAATAATGAAATAATTGTTTTCTTAATAGATTTTTGTGTACTGTGAAATATGTAATAAGTAGCTAAAAAAACCCATGTATTACATAATTGCATTACTATAGAGAAAACAGAAAGAGACAAGAACACATACCAATATACATAGGGTAAATAGCAGCTTTGAAACAGAGAAATCATCATTTATTTGCTTGAAAATAATGCTATCTTTAAAGCTTGTGTCTTCCCCTATGTATATGTTTCATATGATGTGACTGGACTCTAAGGAAATTACTATAAGAACCTACTTGTA
Source organism: Ambystoma mexicanum (assembly GCF_040938575.1). NCBI lineage: Eukaryota > Metazoa > Chordata > Amphibia > Caudata > Ambystomatidae > Ambystoma > Ambystoma mexicanum. Next base: position 708,142,985 of record NC_090939.1, read on the forward strand.
GGATACATCTACAAATGAAATACATTTTTTAGTTTCTGACTGTTACTCCAGAAAACCATGTGGCCTAGATATGTCAGCAAAAGAAAAAAGAGTGAGCCAGAAGAACACTCGCGGTGTCCTGAAATGTTCGTACATAAAGAAAATGGGGGTGTTCTGAGGACGTTGTCCGTATTGTTCTCTGGCAAGTTGCATGTGTTATAAGAACACTAGCGGTGTCCTGAAATATTTGAAAATAAACAAAATGGGGGTGTTCTGAGGACGTTCTCCGTATTGTGTGACTGCTTAGCTGTATGCAATGAGGGAATGGCACAGAGAGTGAAGTGGAAATGGTAGAAGGGCTGTCCAAGAGTTACGCGGTCCGCGGACACCGCGGCTGTCCATGGACAGGGCGTGCTACATCCAGGGTTTTCCACCAAATCCAGCGTGGAAAGAAGACTGTAGGGATCAACCAATCAGATGTTGAGGTTGTGGATTTGTGTTGAAAGAGACTGTGTGTAGTGAAGATGGCAGAAGTGGAGAAAGTCAGGGTGTTGGTGCTCGGAGATATGTGTGTGCATGGTTTACAACAGTATGCTCAATGCAGGCATGTTGCAAAGAATTTTGATGTTAAAGGAGTGGAGGTCGTGTGGAGCACTGTGCCTGATTGCAATGTACAGGGAATTCTACAAGTTTGTGAAGATATGGACAGGATCAACAGTCCCCATGTGGTAGTTTTGCAGTATGGTGCTTTCCGTTTGGGCTATGTCAGCGTCCCTACTTTGTTGGCAGATTTGGAACACTTGGTTCAAGCAGTAATGAACATCCTTCCAAATGCCAAAGTAATTTTTTCTGGATTACTACCTAGGGCAATATGGGACAATAGTTCAGTTTTTTGTCCTCAGCAAAACAATGCTAGGTGTGTAATCAACCGAGGCATGTGTGCCTTCATGCTTAGAGCTGGTATGTTCTTCTGTAATAATGATAATATTGATTCCAGTAATGCTGTTTATTTTAAAGAAGATGGCATTTCCTTATCTTTTATGGGAAATGACATGCCGTTTTGGAATGTAAGGGTTGCTTTGGAGAAGGTTATGTGAAGATTTTAGGAGTAAAGTAAGAAAAAAAGAACAAAAATACAAAATAACAGGTGTCTGTCAAGCATCTGCAAAAAAAGGCTCTTTTCAGAGCCAACCTCAAACGAAAAAATGTGGCACACTATATAAATTTACATTCACCATGCTCAGATTTTCGATATGTCCGCGGACATGGCGGTAGTCCACGGACATCGAAATCACTAGCTAGGGGTTCAGTATGTTCTCTGTTACATGTATTTAAAGTCAGGGATATTATGGTTAAGTTTTGCTACTAAAAACCTATGAAATTCAGTAAAAAAACTTTGTTAAAGGGACGTTATGGTTAAGTTTCGCTACTAAAAACCTATGAAATTCAGTAAAAAACTTTGTTAAAGGGACGTTATGGTTCAAAGTAAAACCGAAAAACCCCTGAAATTCGGCAGTTATGGCAAGATAAGCAACCATAACTCGCGCCACCGTGCACTGCTAACACTAACACCCAGGACATCAAAGATGACATCACAAATGTCATTCATGTCATTGATTCATCCCCCTGGACGAATCCTCACCAAACTTTGCAAAAAAAAGTATATGGGCCACTCTGAATTTTTTTGCAAAGTTTGGTGAGGATTCGTCCAGGGGGGGCAAAGTTATAGGGGGAGTCCCAAAACTTTTTGTTTTTCCCCATAGACTGAATAGGAATTTTTTTTTGCTTGCGCCTACAGCCCAAACCGCTGGACGGATTTTCACCAAATTTGGACCAGGAGCAGCGGCTTGGTCCCGAAAGCGTGCTTTTGCAAATTTGGTGAAAATCCGTCCAGTAGTTATTTTTAAAATGACCAAAAAGTAGGTAAAAAAAAAATTGTGATATCTGTGTTCGCTCCGCGGACAGTGTCCTGATTGGCCAATCGGTTTGCATGATGTCTGCGGACATGCGACGTGTTCGCTGATTGGACGGTGTTAAGCGTGAAGCGCGTCAGATTTTCGGTAGTGCCTGCCATCTTGGATTCGCGGATGTCCGCGGACAGCACGGTGAAAGTTTGTTCTAAATGTGTATTTAGTAGAGTGTGTTGGTGTGTAGGAGTGTTTGGGGAGGATGGAAGCGTATGAGATAGGTTAAATGTTTTGCTTATTTATGTGGTAGACATTCTTTTTGTATTCGATTTGTCTGCGGACATCACGGGTGTTCTGAAATGTTCAAAATAAACTGAATGGGGGGTGTTCTGAGCACTCAATATGTGTCCGTTTTGTTCGCAAGTAAGCTGAAACTGTTCTAAGAACACTCGGGGTGTCCTGAAATGTTTGCAAATAAACAAAATGGGGGTGTTATGATGACGCTGTGCGTATTGTTCGTTGTTAAGTTGAAAGTGTTCTAGGAACTCTCGCGTTGTCCTGAAATGTTCGTACATAAACAAAATGGGGGTGTGTTCTAAGAACACACGCGTTGTCCTGAAGTGTTCTATGAACTCTCGCGGTGTCCTGAAATGTTCGTAGGGGGTGTCCTGAAGACGCTCTAAGAACATTTGGGGTGTCCTGAAATGTTCGCAAATAAACAAAATGGGGGTGTTCTGATGACGCTGTCCGTATTGTTCGTTGTCAAGTTGAAAGTGTTCTAAGAACTCTCGCGTTGTCCTGAGATGTTTGCACATAAACAAAATGGGGGTGTGTTCTAAGAACTTTTGCGTTGTCCTGAAATGTTCGTAGGGGGTGTTCTGAAGACGCTGTCCGTATTGTTCGCTGGAAAATTGAAAGTGTTCTAAGAATACTGGTAATGTCCGCGGACATTAAAAGTTTCCATAGGCCATAGTTGAAATGTTTTACTCTATGGGTGTGATATGCTGTGGTGGTTGTGGCCAGGGCATAGAGTGTTGGGTGCATGGCCACTTGGCCATGCACCCAACACACTATGCCCTGGCCACAACCACTGCAGAATATCACATTTATAGTTGCTTATAACTTTGGGTCAAAAACAAATTTATAAGGAACAAAGTTATAAGATACTATGGGTGTGATATGCTGTGATGGTTGTGGCCAGGGCATAGAGTATAATATACTTACTGTTTGGTTTAGTAACTGGAGTACATGTATTTCTTGTTAATTTCTGTGATAAAAGAAAATAGCATGTTAGTATTAGTATTTTGTAATGACTTTTTACATTGCATAATCAACATTTTTTTTTTTTTTTGGACCCTCATATTTAGTAGATTACAAACCAGAGTACTGTGCAATTTGCTCAGTTTCTGTATTCGTTGCTAAAATCATTGGGTCTGTGGGAGAAAAAAAAATACATGTTGGATTAAAAAAAACCTTTTTCTGTTATGCTACAGTTTATTTGTTTGTTTGTATTCAGTGTTCATTTGTTGTTTTTGGCTAATGCTTTATACATTGGGTTGTTGCATTTTTTTTGGAGCAGTAACATATTATTTATTTGTTTGGATATTATGAAATTTTGGAGCAGTTAGATACCAGTAGGCGTATTCTAACTGTCTATTTCTTTTAATATATTTTAGTGGTATTGATTTATCTGTTTGGATATTGTTAAATTTTGGGACAGTTAGATACCAATTGGCGTATTCTAATTGTCTATTTTTTGCTCTAATTTAGTGGTATTCATTTATGTGATTAATTGTTGTAGAATCTTTGGGCAGTTAGATAGCTTTTGGAATATTCCAACAGTTTGTATTACTAACGTGGAGCGATTATCTGAATTGCAGGTAGAACATAATCTACCATGGTTTGCATTTTGTACAAGTTGCTGAAATGGAATGGATTCACAATTAGGTATTGATATATATACGAAGCGTTCATTGGGGATTTCTTGTTGTGCCACATTGTTGCAGAGAGTGCATGTGTGTTTCCACATGTATGAAATCTGGAAGATTTCATTTATAGGTATGTTTTTGCTTTGTTTTCCAGTACTTATAGTAAGTACATTAGAAATTCTTGTGGATCTTCCTGTGAGTTTATAGTGAATTTCACCATTCCAGCACAGTAGTCCAATTGTTATCTTATTCCATAAACACTATACGTGTTGTCAGGAGTGTTTGCTGCATTTCTGTGAAGTACTAACATTTGCAAACACAATGGGTATGTACTGTGTAAGTAAATGTTCTCAAGAATTGATGGTAATTGAAATAGAATATTCATTGCTACATTTGCATAGCAACTTACACCAACTATATTTGAGAGTTTAAATGGACCAGGTAGTTCTGTATCTGACTGCTTTTTTTGGAGTGTGTCTTCTTTCTTTGAAGTACCTGGTTTACTTTCCCTAATTGATGCTTTTTGCTTGTGGTACTTGATGAAGTATTACTTTCTTTTAATCTCTTTGGAGGATTTGCAGTGACATCCTGTTGCTTTTCTGTTTGATTTATTTTTCTTTTATAATGTTTTACTTTTTGTGGAACAGAATATGTGTTTAGATGGGGAGTGTATAGTGAGCGAAGTCTATTGTATTCTAAAATGCAAGGAATATCAGCGTTTATTGCATCAAAGTCGATTAGAAATAGACCGTCAAGTGTACGTAAGCGTGATAGTGCTACGTAGCTCATGCCTTCTTTAAAGACTGTGTTACCAATATCTATCATTGCTTTGTCTAGGGTAAGACCTTGTGATTTATGAATCGTGACTGCGTATGCAAGAGTTAGAGAAAATTGTCCTCTGCGTACAAACATGTCTTTGAAGAGAAGGAATCGAGCTGTTGAGCGTCCTATCCTTTTAACTTCTGAAAGTTTGTCAAAGAGTATATTGACAAACTGAATTTTGTTGTCACGTGGGTATGTTTGAAAGCCAACAACTGTACCCAGTGCTCCATTAACTAGTCCTTGGTCCACGTCAAGGTTACGTTTAAGCATTACTCTGCAATTTAAGGATAATTTAATATCTTTTCTAAGCCTGCTGTGTTTGAGATTGATTTTTCTAAACTATTTAGTCTTGTTGTGGCTTGGTCACACATAGGTAGTGTCATACCATGTACATCTAGTTTGTCTGTGGCGCTAATTTCCATTATTCGTTGCATTTCTTTACTTAACATTATTTCATTGAATTTGAAACAGCTTGCAAGAGTTGGCATTAAGGCCATACAATCGACATTTTTGTGGGCTAATTGTTCCATAACATCTGTAGCAAATGCATTATTGCCATAAAGTGCATTAATTTGCTGGGTTTTCAATATTGTTACTGCTTCTTTAGAGAGTATACCAACTCTGATACTTTTTAAGATGTTGGCATAAGTGAGATCTGCAGATTGCTGCATGTTTTCTGTTAATTCTCTGTATTGGAAATGTTGCCAAAGGTTGATATTTCCAATGCTGCCAATAGTTTTACGGCAGAGTTTGTGTCCTAATGTTTTAAAAATAGGCTCACCTTTTACTGGTGTCAATTGAAGAAGAACTCCGAAAACAATAATGTGTTTTCCTGCAAAGAGCTCTTCATAGTTTGTTTTCAGTACTTCTTGTATTCTGAGGTGAATCAAGGCCAACATTAGGTTGGAGACCATGCTCACTTCATCTATAAATAGCATTTACATTTGTTTCAATACTCTGCGTAGTTCCATTGCAGCTTCTGCAGAAAGTTTGTAATAGTCTAATTTGTTCTGGTGTTCTACTGGCAATAGTAGTAATCGGTGTAAAGTGACACCACCTATGTTGTAGGCAGCTAAACCTTTGTGGGCAGTGACAACAACTGACAGTTTATTGTTTGTCAATTGTTGGAGGAATTTACTGATGATGTTGATTAGGAATGTTTTGCCAGAACCAGCTTCACCACTGACGTACAGTAGTATAGGTTTATAATTATGGCAGGAACATTCTTTATTTTCATGTTCTACACCAGGTGCAATTTGCTTTGTTACTTCTTCAAAAATGCTACGTTGTTCGATGTTTAGTTTTGATTGTAGTATAGTTAAGTCTTTATCTTCATACTGACACATGGTGTTTTCTACTTCTATCATAGCTAATTCTGCCTCATTTATTATTCTTGGTTCTCCCAGTGGTTCTTGGATTCCTGTTACAGAAGGTTGACTACTGTCAGGAGTGTCTTTATCTAGTTGGGCCTGGAGTTCTTCTTCGTGTTGCTGTTCATTGTGCAACATTGTTTTGTATTGTGTAAAGTTTACATCAGTTATAGTGCTTTCATTTGCTTTGAAAGCATCTTCATATGAGTCATAGTTTTCTAGTATTTCTTCTTCTTTTCTCCATGGTTTAACGAGTTGTAGCAGGGACATGTAATATGTTTCTTTATGTTGAGGAGTCTTCAATGACAATTTGATATGATTAATTAAATTTGGTTTAGTGAGTTTAACTAAGCTGCCTTCACAGTTTGTCACTCTGTATTTACCTTTTTTTTCATCAGGTTTTATATTATTTTTGTATGTGTAATTTTGGGCTAAGTGGTATATACACATGGTTTTCCAAGTATTACTTCTGTTTGGGTAGTATGTGTCCAATAAATTGTTTTATTTTATTTTTATTTTATTTATTTTATTTTTAATGTGATACAGTTTTTTTAAAACAAAAACTTTACACATAAATCAACAGAGTAATATTTTCTTCTTATAATTTAAACAACAGTTCAATATTTAAAAGTGGAAAAACACTTAAAATCATATTCAATTTTATTACAAATTTCATAGACCATATCCTGAAGATAACTTTCATGCAATTTCATATAATCACTCGTTTATTGTTTATTGATACTGAGAGAAATTGGCTAGTCTTCAAATTTCAAGTATTCCCTTAACTGTATACCATACTCTATATAGGGCCAAATGTAGGCTAGGATTCAAGGTGTTAATGCATGTTAGCCAAAAATCTTTGGACTTAATATGGTCAAGATTATGTACATATCTGCTATAATGTTTTATGTAGGTTGAACCCAAACTGGGACATAGTGTAAGAACATGTCTTGCAGTTTCCAATAAATCTTTATTCTTGCATATCCTGCAAAAACGCTCTGTTTTAGAGATGGCCCTTTCAGGGCCCAACACCGCTAGGACAGGTAGATGGTTGATACGTAGGAGTAATAAGAAGCGTCATAGATTATCCGAGGGGCAAAGGTTGAGATATCCTTGTGCCCTTCTGAAGGTATATAAAACATGAGTTGTGAACCCGTAGCTGTGGAGGCTCGCAAGATGTCTAAAATTATCTTGCCAGTCCAAAATTTTGAGTCGTTCTACCATTTGGGACTTTAGATTTATATAATTGTCTTCCCAGTTAGGGGTCCATTCAATCATCTCAAATAGAGCATTCATTTCTCTCACAAAACAAGCCTGCTTATTCCTAACAATGTCTTCTTTCACGGTTATCAGAAGGGGATTAGTCGGATTAGTATGCAGCTTAATGTAGATCTCGGCTCTTTTCTTCAAGACCAGAGCTTTTAAAGAGGGTAAACCCAGCTCCAATCTTAGTATCGCCATTGGTATTCCCGGTGGCAATCCCAGCAGCTTTAGCCAAAAACATCCTTCCAATGTCTGTAGCCAATCCAAATTAAGGCCAACCAGGACTTCCAGTCCATAGATTACCGTGGGTATCAGGCATTGGACGTAAAGTTGGCGAGCTGCCCACATGGAATATCCACTCTTCTTACGAGAGAACTGATGTATCATAGAGGTAAGTTGCGCTGCTTTTATTTTGCGGGATTGTACACATGATTGGGAATTTCCCTTAGAGTCGAATTCTACTCCCAAGTATTTATAGCTATGGGTATATTGAATTTCATGTCCTCTTACAATCATTCTAGGGCGGCTCACTTTACCATGACTATAGAGGATCAACTCTGTTTTCATGTGATTAATTGTGAGTTCGTTCTCCTCCGCATACTCCCAAAGTCGCTCAGCCGAGCGTAGAATGCCACTAAATGTGTGGTCAAAAATAACCACATCATCCGCATACGCCAGGATTAAACAGTGTTGGGAGCCAACCTTGGGAGGGCAGTTACTCACCTCTCTAATACACTCTGGAATATCGGAAACGAACAGATTGTATAACATGGGTGCAGTAACGCAGCCTTGTTTCACCCCTCTTGTTTGCTTTATCACCCTAGTTGTGGATCCACTTCCATCAAGCCTCAACTGAACTGTGGTGTTATGATGTAGAAGTTGCAAATAATAGAGCAAGTCTTCAGGGCATGCCAGGCTCCTAAGCTTCCTCCATAGCTTCTCTCTATTAACCATGTCGAACGCTGCCTTAAAATCTATATATAAGGCATACAGAGGCGGATTATTAGGAAGTAGGGCTTTATCTCTAAGACTATTCATGATGAAAAGATTGTGAGTAGTTGAATATCCAGGTCTGAATCCGCTTTGAAAGCGGTCCGGAATCCCTTCCGTTTCGGACCAAGATTGTAATTTCTGTAACAGTAAGGAGGCAAATAATTTGCCAGAACAGTCTAGCATAGATAGCAAGCGGTAATTGCCCGGGTCAGATCTATTGCCTTTTTTGAAAATTGGCACTAAAATTGCTCTCTGCCAGGTCTCAGGTATTATCCCCTCTTTTAAAACTTTTTCAAAGAGGATTTTCAGAAAGTTAGCCCAGAAAACTGGGTTACTCTTCATAAGTAGATTGGAGAGACCGTTAGGCCCCGGGGCTCTGGAAGATTTAAGTTTAGCAATCTTACCTATCAGGTCTTCTAGGTGAATAGGGAACGGCTTAGGAACTTGAGAGATGGTTGGAAAAATTTCGGGGTTAACTGCTGGCATACCATTACGCGTTTCCAGTAAATTAACCCATTTCTCAGCATCAATCGGGTTTATTTGGGGGGTTACCCTGCTCCCTCTAGCTTCTCCTAGAAGTGCCCAGATATTCCGGGAATTTCTCGAGCAAATAGTCTTCACGGTTTTTTGCCAGTTTGCCAATTTCTTCGATCTGTTCCAGTGTTTTAACCATGCCCTATACCTATTTTTTATCTCTCTGATCTTAATATGTGTATCCATAATTAAATGGGAGTGGGCTCTGATTCTACGTATCTCCCTTCTCAGAGTACGTTTAGCATCTCGAATTGTCTTATCATAGCCCTCGCTCGAGCCCTGTTCTCTGATAACAAGTAAAGATTTTTTTGTAGCATATTTACCCGTAAAATTATAAATCCAACCTTCAAGGTGTTCTATTGAGAGATTAACAAACATGGTGTGATAATCAGCATCCCATTCACCGCAATCATGACATGCTTTAGATATGTTTTTCTCAGACCATATTAATCGTGAGCCAGCATGATTAACCAACAAGCTTCCTGTCGCTATTGTTGAAGGAATTAGAAATCACATTTCAGACTTAGACTCAGGCCGCTATGATCACTCCAATCGTTGTCTATTATTTCCATGTCGTTAACCAGGGATGCCACCTCCGGGCTAATAAAACAATAATCAAGAGTGCGGCGAGCAACACCTGCTTTCCAAGTATAATGTCCCGGTCGGTCACTCATAGTTCGACCGTTTAGACATTCCAAGTCCCAGCTCTTCATAAAACATAACCACTTCTCCCCTTCTTCATCACTACAATTCTGAGACATGAGGGGGTACGGATGTAAATGCTTATTGTTAGTTGTACCACCATCCCCTTTAATAGAACAATTAAAATCCCCAGCAATGACCAAGAGGTTATTTTGGCATTCATTCGTCCACTCAGTAAGTAAATCATGTAGTCTATCTTGTATTAGATCACTCTTTGACGCATCGTGTGGATTATAAACATTGACCAACAAGAGTTTCATCTGATTATTTTTGATCGATATAACCACCTCCACCGCATTAATGTTATCCTCAAGATCGGTATTATTTAATTAGATGTTATAGTTTTACTTACACCGATCATCAGTCCCCCAAAAGGTCTTCCCATTTGGCCTTTTTTAGCAAAAGTATGGTACAACTTATACCCGTCTATTATAATTGGTGCAGTTAGCCAGGTTTCCTGTAATAGAAAAAAGGAATAATTCATAATAAAAGGTAGCGAGCCATTAGTTACAGTAATATGTTTGAAACCCCTGGTGTTCCAGGATAGCAATGAGCAAGTTCAGGGTTTATTTATAACCGAAGGCAAGGCCTCTGCAAGCCATTTCAGAGTGTTCTGAATGTCACTCATTTGCACTCGGTTCCCAGTAAGAGGAGGTAGTTTAGTATTATTGTCAGTTTTAGTAGGCTTGGGAACTTCTTTAATCAGAGGGTCTACATCATCAGGATTCACGTCTACCCCCAAGCCTACTTGCACTAAGTTAACTCTATGTTTACGAATCAGCTGAGCCGAGGCCAGGACCGTACAATGCAGCGCTGTCACATTAGGGTTAGTGGTACATAGAGGCTCTACAAATGAGAAATCCTCAGATCTAATAACTCTTAATTGAGGTATTAGATGAAGTTTCTCGAGCATGCCTGTACGTGAGAGCCATGTACCATGGCATTGCTGGTTCAGATTCTTCACAATGCAAATCTTGTTTTCTTCTCTATTCTCTTTCCTTGCTGGAACCGGTGTATCACTTTCAGCATCCATGCTTTCAAATGTGCTATTAGGGTTGTTCCTTTGAGGGGTAGAAAACTGATTATCAATAGAATGGTTTTCTGTAAGGATAGAGTCTTGGCTAGCATTACTCACGGCTGAAATTTCTTTAGATTTTTCCACCAATATCCAGCTAGTGAGTGTACCCGGACCTTTATTTCGGTTTTTCTTTCTTTTTAGTGCCCTTTTTCTTGCCTTTTTGGATTTCTGTTGTGGGATTACTGTGTTTTGGAGTGGAGAGGCCACCTCTGCCGGAACATTTCTTAAGGCAGCTCTTTTCGCCATTCTACGCTGTTTCTTAGTCAGATGAGTGTTTCCCTCATTTGTCAGGTGTTCGTTCCCCTCAACGGTAATTGGACTAGATGGGATCTGAGGCTCCTTTACCTCTTCAGGGCATACTTCATAATCTAGATCCGGAGCGGGAAGATTCAACTGCAAGATTGTATTCACATGTATTCTTCCACATAATTTGAGGAGAATTTTTAGGGCAAATTGGAGAGAGGATAAGGACGCCTGCATCTCTGCAATGGCTGCAGAGTTTAGCTGTGAAAGCTCACTAGGTTGATCGTCCTTAGTTTGCCCTGACTCTTCTAAGTCAATCAATAAGTTTGGTGATTCAGACAGTCGGCCAGAGCATAAAGTTCTCTGAGTAGAATTAGCAGGTTGTAACACTTGGGCCTCCACTGTTATACTTGCGACTTTCTTGATAGTCCCCATCTCATTAATCCCCGGCTCTCCTAAATTAGGTGGAGGAGCCATAGATTTCTGTATAGATAGGCATAAATCCAATAACGAATTGTTGTCAATGTCGTCAAGGGATGTAACATCCAGTGGTCGGCTTGCGTTATGTGTAGCCGGAAGTGTCTCCTCAGTTTGTTCGTCAGTGCATACAGGTAAGATCTTTTTAAATAACTCCGGAATGGTACCTCCGGCGTTAGCTGGCGATTTCAAACTGTCCCCACCTCTTAGATTGTTATTAGGCATGTAGGGATGATTTGTCCTGCCTTTTCGTAAATTATAGGGCGCTTTTGCCCCGCGTGCTTTAGGCGGCATATAGGCTCAGTAGAATTGCAGGAGAGAAAATAAAGATAAATAGCCAGAAGAGCTAGTATCTTTGGCGAGACCAAATCACTCAGCAGTCAATTGCATGCAAGACAAGTTAAAAATCTATATGAAAGATTATTAGTTCTGAGTAAGGGATCAAAGGATATTGTAATCTCCCACAGTCTCCCATAAACTGTGCAAAAAGAGGATACTTAATTATGCGGCCGGGCTTACCCTTTACTCCACATTCAATAGTAAGACTCAGAGGTTGACGTGCCTACGCGCCAAACAGCCGCACAACAGCCAGTGGCCTTGTCTCCTACCGGGCTTAACGCCGCGAGGGTGGCCCACGGCTGTTTAAGAAGCCTCGATGAGGTCACGTGCTCCGTCACATGCTTTAGAAGCTCCGCCTCCTCCAGGAAGTAGAGTAAGTTGCTGGAAGCCAGCAAGAGCGTGTCAGGGCTCGCAGTGCTGGCAAAGTAGAACAAGGTTCCCAGCTATAAAATCCGCCGTTAGTTCACAGTAAATTGCTTTTTAAAATGTCTTGGCTGTTGGGATCATGTTTGGCTATTGCTTCTATATCTTTGTATGTTTTTAGAACTCTTTTTCTAGATTTAGCTGGACCAAGACTTAGCCATACTATATTTTCAGATTTACCATACAGTGCAGTACCAGTTAAACGATCAGCTGCTTCATATGATCCACATTCTCTATGGGAGAGCATTTTTATGCCCAAGCTGTATAATTTCTGAGACACTGTTTTATCTGATGACAGGTCATTCCAGAGGTCTTGGAGCTCCATCTTTTCTGCTTTGGTTAGGTATGCTGTGACATATTGTGCAACTGCAGTAGAATTGTCTGCAATGTACTGCACATCTATGTTTGCATTCCATAAATGGGCAACAATTGCATTATAATCATTGATATATGTTTCTTCTTCTTCTTTTCTTTTTATGTAATATGTATTTTTAGGTGACTTACATTTAACACTATGTCTAACTGAAGACATGAGGTTGTTCACTTGACCTGTATTTGTAACCGGTCTAGGGAAACCAAATCGGCATTTGGTGTAGCATTTCCCTTTGTTTTTGTATTTGCGACGACAATATTTGCCACATTTATGTCTTTGAAATTGTAAAATTTGTGCATGAAGATCACTATTTGTGGATTCTGATGGAATTTCACAAGTGACATGTTTTTCAATAAACTGTAAAACAGTGGTATCACTGTCTTGATCAAATTTAGGAGCATCTTTAATCCATAAAAGCATTTGGATATGTGGTGCTCCTCTGCCTTGGTATTCTTTTCTCCAAAAGAAATGTTGCACTTCTCCAAGGGGAGTAACAGTTTTATTACAAATAAAATGTAGCATAGCAATGAAGCGATGATGGTGAAAATATCTTGAAACATTAACAGGTTCCAAATAACAAAGTTCTCCTGGTGTTACTATATCTGTTTGTTTTGTTTTTATTTGATATGCGTAGGAAATCATGTAAATCTTCCCATGCATATTCTGCACAACTTATTGTAACAAACCAAGTGGGTGGGCCAAGGTTTCTGATCATACAACGTACATCTCCGTGACGTCGTTACCAGTACTCTTTAGTACCATGTATATTTGCTAATAGATTTGTAATATTTGATTGTAAAACCTCATCCTTTTGTTGCACTTTTTGTAATAATTGTGTAGCCGTCATATTTTGAAAGTGGGATCCTGATTTTAATATGTGTGCAACTACGTAACATAAAGTTGCTAGTTCACTTTCAAAGAGTAGGTGGAATATGTAGTCCACATTTTGTCTAAATCTGGGATCTTCAGAATACATCTGTAATGAGCGGTATTCTGAAGCTGATATTTGAATAGGTCTATCATCATACCTTCCTCCTTTGCCAGTAGGAAAGAGTAGAGGAAAAGCACGTGCTTCTATACGTTTTTGCCATATGCTGATTGGTGATCCTTTTGTTTGACGCATTTGGTATGTTTCCAGTGCATCTTCTATGGTGTCATTAGAGTGCAAAGGATGAATTGTATAATGGTCTAAAGTATTTGATATTGTAGAAGGATCTAGTAGCTCAAATTGACCAGCTTCTTGTGTTTCTTGAATTATTCCAGTTGTATATTCCAGTTGTATCTGTTTTCTTCAATATTAATTTCTTTGTAATATTCATTATTCTCTTTAAGATATTGTAAGGCTTGTCTAACTTTATGTAAATCTACCAGCTGTTGCCATATTTTTTTGTCTTTTGTAGGTACTCCATTTACTAAGATAATTAAAGATTGCTGCATTGGACTTTGCACTCCTAGAGTATGCACATTTTCTTTTAGATCTAATGGTAAATAAACTACTTTTCCACAAATGCCTTTTACTAATACAGTGGGAGGTAATTTTACTGTTTTTGGTTGAAGGCGTATTATTGCTTGAAATGAGTGTACTGTTTGAATTATGATGTTCTCATATAAATTAAGTTGTTGTAGGGGTTTTGGTAGTGGGTATAATTCCAAATTATTTGTGATAGCACGTGAAGGAGTTTGGTTGTTGTCAAGTTTTGTAGTGCAGTAACTGCAAAGTATTAAGGGGTCACTTATTTCGTATTTGTTTTCTGCTACAAGGTAGAGAGCTAATTCAAACCATTTAGAATCTTCATTGTCTTCTATTTTATATGATAAGTCTACAGTTTTCGGGTTACGTTTATAAAAAGTTCTGTGGCAACATACACATACATGGTTTGGTACTTCAGCTGATGTACTTTTAAATTTTAGTATTTCTTTTTTGTATGTGTTTAGCAAAAGGTTGCCATGTGTAGAATTGTTGCTAATTTGGTTTAAAGCTATTTCATTCTGTAAATGGCTTTCACTTCCAAAATATTTTTTCTGGATATAGTCAATTTCTTGAAGTAGGTCTTTTGCTGTACCATGTAGAAGAATGTTATTTAAATTTTCTAGTGCTAAAGCAGGACTTTTAGCATAGTACAGTTTATAGACTAGATTTCTTATAGTTGAATGATGTGTTGATATTCTTTTGATATCATGGAAGGTGGTTTTACAAGTAGGTCCTTTAATGCAGGCCAATGAATGTCCTTGTAGTCCTGTGTATTTACGCACTGGACAGGTATCCATATTTTGCAGTAGTTTAATTTTTATTTTGTCTTTGCTTTTTACATTTTGATTGAGGAATTGGCGTAAAGACTTGAAAAATTGTTTAGGAATGTTACATATTGACGTGCATGGCCATTTGTACACTAGACGATCTGATTCAGTTGAATGGAGGGGTAATTCTAAGTTTTCAGGGCATATTTTTTTAAGGAGTACTTCTTGTTCCATTATGGTATTATTAACCTTTCCATAACCTCGACCACTGCTATGTATGGCAATTGTTTTTGTTTGTACGCTTCTTCATTAAGTACGGTTCTGTGCTCTTAGTGTGACTCCATTCGCCTCCGCAGATACTTAAGAAGTTCTTTCTGTTGACATTTTGTTTATTGAGAAGTCTTTTTTGTAATTTAGTTATTAGTTTTGTTAGTTGTTTCATTTTGTTGAACACTAAAATACATAACTTTCTTTTGAGAAGAATTGCACTATCAAAGCTTCTAAAATTAATTTCCTGCGATAGGTTTTAAGTATTGAACCTGATTTCTCTCCTGTTTTTATAAGATTTTGAAGGACTTTGTGACGGAACACTTTTTAGCTAAAATACTTTTCTTGGTATGCTTACTTTGCACTATATTAACATTTAAAGAAGTAGTTTTATCTGTAGTGATAGTTGATTTTCTGTTAATTGTTTTTTGGTTTGTTTTACATTTTGATAGAGAAGGCAACGTTTTTGTACTTGAAACTTCTTGTGTTTCACTAAATGATTGTACTAGCTGTTTTGTTTGAACTTTTTTTTACAAATTCTGCTAGAGATGGATGCTTATGTTGGACACTTTTATTTTCATTTGCTCTACTTCTGCGTTGCTTTCTACGCATTTGACTTTTGGTAGGCATTCTTTAGGGTCTGTTGAAAAAAATAAAGAAGGTATGGGTTGGGGTGTTCTGCAAATGTATGTGTGCTGTGTGCATGAGTGTTTGAGTAAGATGATGTATGTAATGGTGTCTGATTGTGCATTGGGTACTACAACTAGTAGGGATGTGTATTCTTCAATTAATATGTTACTAAACTCGGGTTCAGATGAGAGAAAAAAATAAGCTAGTGGTGTGGAGAAGTACAAATAGTAAATCTAATGTATGCAATAAAAACAGTTGTTTGTTCTAGAATATGAAAATTCTAGCGGTTGAGTTGGGTAATTTGTGTGTCCAAAAGTAGGAATTTGTGCGCCAATCTGGTTGTAAATCGCTGTTTAAGACATGGGGATTTTTGGACAGGATGGTGCACAATCTCTATTTTTAGGCACAGAAATAGCATGAATTAACTTTATAGTATGTTTGAGTAATAAAACAAATATTATGGTGATATTCTACTTACTTTTTTTCTAAAATGAGCAGTTTAATTCTTAGTTCTTATTTGTTCTTGAAATTCGGCTGCTTTTTTCAGGAGAATGGTCTTCACTGCAATTGTAAAAGAAACAAATTAGTAATTTTGTTTGTATATAGCATTGTTTTTAATTTAGATATTGATTTCTTTAATTGAAATCCTCAGCACCTTCCTTAAAACCATTAAAACTATCTTAATCACATAAGATACATCGCACCAGTTCAATACATATGATATGTTCTTAATGAACAAATTGTATTGCAATGAGTAACTGTAACAAACAACATATCTTTAGTATGTCTTGTGAAATTCATAATTTACCACTGAATACCACCATTTCTGTAACTAAGCTGTTCTAGGTAATAGTGCCTTAATGTCATGCTTAAATTAAAGTAATCAAATAAATAAATAAATAAAATGTAATTGTATAAGTATTATTTTTTTAGATTGGAACATAGTGTGCATGCATGCAATTTTGTTTCAACATATGTAGTCTATAAATTTCATTTAAAAAATGTTAGTTTAACATAATTTGATAATGTGTGTATTAAGAAAGTAAATAGTATAAAGGTTTATAAGTGATAGTTGATTTTAGGAAATTGGAAAAAAGACAGTAGATTCATTTTACACATTACACAAGCTAAAAGTCAGTTTGAAAATGTGTTCATGTACTGTACAGAAAATATGCATACCTGTAGTTTGTGTTCATGCATATGGATATGCATGGAGCTGCAAGTAGAAATCTTGGAGACTTGTACAGTATTTCTTGTAGATGTTGCTTCCCAATGATATGACACTTGTACTCAGAGAGATTCACAGTACATTTGCAGTGCTGATCTATGATGATGCAGTTAGATGTAGAGGTCTTGAATGTGATTGGTGCATGGTCATGTAATTCCTTAGCTACATCCAATGAGGGAATGGCACAGAGAGTGAAGTGGAAATGGTAGAAGGGCTGTTCATGTTACGATATGTTCGCGGACATGGCGGTAGTTTGCGGACATCGGGTGTTACATCCGGGGATTTTTGGGTTCAGAAGTCATGCAAATGAGAATGAGCAGTGAAAGGGATTGGTCAGGAAAGTTTAGTGGGTGTGTTGTGCCAGGAGAGACTTTCTCAGATACTCTTTTTGCTGAGAGAACAACAGATAGCTATGGCTGTGTGTTTCAGAAAACAGATTGTTTGGATTTTGGGAGATTCGTGGATACATTGGTTGAAGGTGCATGCACAAAGCTGTGGAGTAGCTGTAGATCTTGGATTTCCAAATGTGGAAGTACACTGGCATGGAGTACGTGGAATGAAGTGGTTGGACTTGCTACCTCTCTGTGCTACTTTGGAAACAAAGCAACATCCAGACATAATTGTAATTCATTATGGAGGGAACAGTTTAGGACATGTCTGGAATTTCTTTGCAATTTGTTATGAAAGAAAGACTTGGGAAAGTCATGGACATGTTTCCTAATTCTCAAGTAATATTTTCACGGATTGCGCAGATACAAATGTGGCTTCGTTCTTCTTCATTTGGTCCACAAATGGAAAAAGCAAGGCGCAATGTTAATAAGGCTGTTTGTGCATTTCTAAGAGATTTTGGCATGTCCTCTTTTCACAATGAAAATATTATGTTTCGTAGTACATACATTTTTCGCAGAGATGGTGTCCATCTTACTTATGCTGGCAATCAGATTTTTCTGAGAAATGTACAAAATGCACTGCAACCTTTTTTAGAAATACAGCATCCATTTTGAAGTAGGTGTTGAGTATTTATAATTTTTGACATACAAACACCTCCCAAAGGCTCTTTTCAGAGCCACCACTTCCTCCCAGAGACAAATGCAATGGTAACAATAGGGTAGCACCCCAATTTTTTTAATGTTCGCGAACTGTCCGCAGACTTTTAAGAAATACAAAGGGCCCTGCTTTATTTATCTTCATTTCTATTTTTTAACTGTGAAAGGCAGCTCTGAAAAGAGCCTTATTTTTTTTTGATTTTTGTAATTTTATATATTTTTTTGGTTTTTTAGACACGACACACTAGGAGAGGAGGGGAAAGGAGGGTAAAGGGGGGGACACCAACCACAGGGATAAGAAAGGGCGAGCTGAGAGAGGAAGATGTAGAGTGGGTTTTATTTGGGTAGTGAGCAGGTCTTCTCGTGCTCTGAGATGATAGTCTCAAAAGCACTCCGAAGTCGCTCCCCCCTGCAGAGTACTGTGTCACAGTACATACATACAACTGTGACCCTCGAAAGGTAAGGGTCATCAGAATTCTGTATGGCCTGTGAGGCAGCTTGAGGAAGACGCTGTCCCACAGAGGTGGTCCTTGTGGTGACAGGATCAGAAACAGAGGATGAAGTAGAGGAAATCAACCTACTACGTTCTTCGCAAGGTACAACCTTGCAAATAGCCCCAGAGTGAAATGACCTCAGGTGTCGCTTCATGGTCGTGGTCCCAAAGCTGTACGAACCGTGCTTCCTGCAGATAACACGGTTCGCACAAGCCTCAGGACCATTCCCAAAAATGGAAAATAACCGCCACACCCAAGACTCACGTCTCGTGCGGGTAGTAGGGATTTCCACTACCTCATTCTCATCATCCTCTTCTTCCTCCTCTGCATCCTCACTCCTGTTCCCCTCTTCAGGCCCTTGGGAGGAGGGGGTGGTGGTGGTGCTGAAGCATGTGCAGCACCAGGTGGCAGTTCTGCAGCCAGGGATGCCATCTCGATGGTGGAATCAGCAAGTTGCTGGAGAAATAGCTGTGCTCTGAAGAATAGCCAGAAACACAATGAGAATAAGCTCTAGGGCGTGGTCTTTTATAGGGGTGCTTGTACGCGGTTCACGGTCATGCGCGCTATCCGCAAACAGATCGAACACAAAAAAGAGTTAAAAAAGTTTCAAAAGATATGTAGAAACTCAGGATTACTATGTGGGACTTGTGCCATGATGAGTTTTTATGGAAAAATATTGTGGATTACTCGAAAATGTACTTTTCAGAACATGCGATCAGCATGGGCGCGGTCACATGATCCTTTCGCGAACAGGTCCGCGAAGGAAGCTCCTGTCCGCAGAACACCAAATGCATGGACATTGGTTTGCGCATGTGTGTTGATGTTCTACGGACAGTGTTCGGGTCCTGAATTAATTAAAAGTGCGTCACACATCTAACGAACATTTCTGGACATCGCGGATGTTCTAGAACAGTTTAAACTTGCCAGCGAACACTATGGACAGATATAGTGTTCTTTAGGACACTTCCATTTTCGTTTGATTACGAACTTTTCAGGACATCAATTGTGTTCTTAGAACATTTACCTTGATAGCGAACAGTACGGGCAGGTATAGTGTTCTTTAGGACACCTCCATTTTCGTTTAATTATGAACATTTCAGGACACCACTTGTGTTCTTTGAACAGTTTCAACTTGTTAGCGAACAGTACGGACAGGTTTAGTGTTCTTTAGGACACCTCCATTTTCGTTTAATTACGAACATTTCAGGACACCAATTGGGTTCTTAGAACAGTTTCAACTTGCTAGCGAACAATACGGACAGATATAGTATTCTTCAGGGCACCTCCATTTTCGTTTATCTACGAACATTTCAGAACACCCGCGCTGTCCGCAGACATCTACATTGTTTTAAAAAAAATAAAAAATAGGAAGTAATTACAACACAATATAAAAATTTAACTTTATTTCACATAAATTAATAATTTATGACAGAGAAGGTGAGGCAGAAACAGAAACAAAAACAGGAGAATTAGGGGTTTCAACATGATTGATATCAGGTGAAGAAGGGATGGAAGTCTCATCAAAACGTTTTGGATTATGGAGAGGGTTTGGGGATAATTGACTAGGATATGGTGAGGGGGACAAGTACATGTGGGACAATGGTATGAGGTTTTTGTTTTAAAATGATCCTCAACAACAGTTTTCAAATTATTAAAATTGCTCAATAATAAATCCATTTTTTCTTTTAAGCTGTCAAGCGTGTTTTCCATAACAGTTTCTTCAGACATATTTTCTATTTTGGTATGCTCTGTACAAAAAGAAATATATATGTTAAATATAAAATAATAACACTTAAATGGTGTATATTGTAAAGTGTGTACCATTAGCTTCACTATTTTCTAGCATTTCGTCATGTGGGAAGTGCTTCTCTAACCATTCCAGAGTACTAGACATTTCTGTGAGAAAAAAAAAATATAATATTTTTTTTAATCTAATACAGAAAGTTTATAAAGATATGAGTAAAATTATGTACACTTACTATTTCAGGTAAGATATGTTCTGAGTAGTCTGTAGGTCTGGTCTTGGTCTTAGTTGTGGAATGTCTGTCAGGTAATTATGTTGGAAGCCTATTTATCTTCTTGGTATATTCCATTTTAGAATATATTGTATTTAAATGAATGGTTAGTGTGGTACATATATGGGTTACATTTCTTATGTATTACTACATATAATATGTATGTGTACTACTTTGTGAATTTTTTAAATGGTATCATGTTGTAATATAACAATGAAACATGCCCCCCCCCAGACTTTTTAGGTAGTGGTACTGTTGTCAGAATATGTCCGCGGACATTACATTCAGTAGAAGTGTTTCAGTATGTTCCATATTACATGTACATAAAGTCAAAGTTACTATTGTTAAGCTTTGCTACTAAAAACCTATGAAATTCAGTTAAAAAACTTTGTTAAAGGGATGTTATGGTTAAGTTTTGCTACTAAAATCCTATGAAATTCAGTGAAAAAAACTTTGTTAAAGGGACGTTATGGTTAAGTTGCGCTACTAAAAACCTATCAAATTCAGTGAAAAAACTTTGGCAAAGGGACTTTATGGTTCCAAGTAAAACCGAAAAACCCTTGAAATTCGATGTCATCTTTGATGTCCTGGGTGTTAGTCTTAGCAGTGCACGGTGGTGGCGCGAGTTATGGTTGCTTAGCTTACCATAACTGGCGAATTTCAAGTATTTTTCAGTTTTACTTGGAACCATAACGTCCCTTTGACAAAGTTTTTGCACTGAATTTTATAGGTTTTTAGTAGCACAACTTAACCATAATGTCCCTTTAAGAAAGTTTTTTCACTGAATATAAATATATATATATATATTACACAGCCCACGGTAGTGGCCGTGTAGTTATGGTTAAGTTGCTGCTGTTTCCATAGGAAGAGCACTTTTTGGGCGGCCTATAACTCTGCTCCCTCTGGACGAATCCTCACCAAACTTTGCAAAAAAGGTATATGGGCCACTTTGAATTTTGCAAAGTTTGGTGAGGTTTGGTTCAGGGGGGGGAAAGTCATAGGGGGGGGTCCCAAAATGTCTTTTTTTCCCATAGACGGAATGGGGGAAAAACTTTGCTTACGCCTACAGCCCACACCGCTGGACGGAATTTTACCAAATTTGCGGCAGGGGCAGCGGCTTGGTCCTGAAAGCATGCTTTTGTAAATTTGGTGAATATCTGTCCAGTAGTTTTTTTAAAAAAAAATGACCAAAAATTATGTGAAAAAAAATGTGTGATATTTATGTTCGGTCTGCGGACACTTTTCCCTGTTTGCTCCGCGGACAGTGTCCTGATTGGTTAAACGGCTTGCGTCATGTCCGCGGACATACGACGTGTCCGCTGATTGGATGGTGAAGAGCGTCAAGTTCGTCAGATTTTTGGAAACATCCGCCATCTTGTATCCGCGGACGTCCACGGACAGCGCAGTGTCAAATGGTGGGGAAATACAATTTTGGCAAGTGTGTTGGTCTGTACGACTGTTTGGGGATGGTGGGCGGGTAAGAGATGGTTTGAATATTGTATCTATTTAGGTGGTAGGCACCGCTGTTTTGTTTGTTGTGTCTGCAAACAGCGCTGTCCTTGATGTCCGTAATAGGCCCACATGGGAATGTCCTAAGGACACTATACCTGTCCGTACTGTTCGCAGGCAAGTTGAAACTGTTCTAAGAACACACGCTGTGTCCGGGATGTCCACAAATAAATGAAAATGGGGGTGTCCTAAGGACAGTATACCTGTCCGTATTGTTCGCATGCAAGTTGAAACTGTTCTAAGAACACACGCTGTGTCTGTGATGTCCGCAAATAAATGAAAATGGGGGTGTCCTAAGGACACTATACCTGTCCGTCCTGTTCGCAGGCAAGTTGAAATGTTCTAAGAACACAGGTGGTGTTCGGGATGTCCGTACTGTTCGCAGGCAAGTTGAAACTGTTCTAAGATCACACGCGGTGTTCGGGATGTCCACAAATAAATGAAAATGGAGGTTTCCTGAGGACACTATACCTGTCTGTATTGTGCGCAGGCAAGTAGAAACTGTTCTAAGGACATCCAAGGTGTCCGTGGACATTAAAAATGTCATGAGGCCTAGTTAAAATTGTTTGATTCTATGGGTGTGATCATAGTTAAAAATGTTAGATCCGATGGGTGTGATATGCTGCTGTGGTTGCCGCCAGGGCCTAGAGTCTTGGGTGCATGGTCGAAGGCCATGCACCCAAGACTCTAGGCCCTGGCTGCAACCACCGCAGCATATCACTACCACCGATCACACCCATAGAATCAAACATGGGTGTGATGTATGGGTGTGATATGTTTTGGAGTTGTGAACAGAGTGTACCCAAGACCAAAGTTATAAGTACTGAAGTTATAAGCTACTATGGGTGTGATATGTTGTGGTGGTTGTGGCAGAGTGCATGGGTGAAGGCTGTAGGCTGTATACTCTATACTCTAGGTCCTGAGCACAACCACTGCACCATATTACATCCATAGATCACACCTATAGATTTGATTATCTTTCAAATGGTTTCAATTATACTTACTGCATGATTTGTTGACATTCGATACATTTTTTAAATGAGTTTGGTACCTGGAGGAAGTATTCTTTTTCAAGTTCTGTGATAAAAGAAAAGAGCATGTTAGTGTATGTATTCTATAAAGACTTATTACATTTCATAATAGATATTTCAGCTTTGTTTTTTGTCCCTCATATTTGGTTTACAAACCAGTGGACTGTGCATTTTGCTCAGTTTCTATGTTTGTTTTTGAAATCATTGGGTCTGTGGGGAAAAAAAATCCTTGTCGGATTAAAAAACCCTTGCTACAGTCTATTTGTTTGTTTCCTTTCAGTGTTTACTTCTTGTTTCTGGTTAATGTTCTATCTGTTGGATTGTTGCATATTTCTGAAGCAGTTACATACCTGTTGGCGTATTGTAACTGTCTATTTTTTGTTACAATTTATTGGTATTCGTTTATCTCTTTGGTTGTTATACAATCTTGGGCTAGTTAGATACCTGTTGGCGTACTCTAACAGTTTATAATTTTTTCATTGATTTTTTTTTAATGTTGAAGTACAGATTAGTTATTCAATTTTGGTTTTAAGAAGATTAAAAAAGTGTTTGTAAGATTTGCTGGTAATCTCTGCTTTAGAGTAACCATCCACATTTTTGTTAAAGATTTCTGAAGCAGTTAGATACCTGTTGGCATATTCTAACTGTAATTATATTTTCTTTTTAATTTAGTGGTATTGATTTATCTGTTTGGTTGTTGCAAAATCTTGGGGCAGTTAGATACCTGTTGGCGTAATCTAACTGTTTTTTTCTTGTTATAATTTAGTGGTATTCATTTATCTGTTTGATTGTTATAGAATCTTGGGATATTAGGATACCTGTTGGCGTATTCTAACAGTTTATAGTTTTCTAATTGAAGTTTTGTTAATGTTTAAGTTCAGATTAGTTATGAAATTTTGGCTTTAAAAAGATTAAATAAGCGTTTGTAAGATTTGCAGGTAACATCTGCTTTAGAGTAATGGTAATATCATTACACTCGAACAATCCACATCTCTTTTTTATATATGGAGTGTAGTGACCTGCATTGGTTGTGGCTCCTGTGTGGTAGATTATACCTATTGTTGTGAAGGTTTTTCTACCAAGTGATACTTGACCATTTGTGAATCCAGTCAGCTTGCAGTTGTTTTTGGTACCATCTGCATTATAACGTAGAAGCATTAGTATTAAGTATTTACTATGTGTTTGTATTAGTAAGGTGGAGCGTTGATCGGAATTGCAGTTAGTACATAATCTGCCATGGTTTGCATGTTGTACAAGTTGCTGAAATGGAACGGATTCACAATTTGGTATGGATGCATACACAAAGTGCTCGTTAGGGATTTCTTCTTGTGTAACATTGTTGCAGAGAGTGCAGTTATGTTTCCACATGTTTGAAATGTGGAAGATTTCATTTATAGGTATGTGTTTGTTTTCCAATACTTGTAGTAAGTACATTAGAAATTCTTGTGGATCTTCTTGTGAGTTTATAGTGAATTTTACCATTCCAGCACAGTAGTCCAATTTTTGTCTTAATCCGTGAACAGTATATGTGTTGTCCGGATTGTTTTTTGCGTTTCTATGAAGGACTAACATTTGCAAACACAATTGGTCTGTACTGCATAAGTAAATGTTGTCAACAATTAGTGGCAATTGAAATAGAATATTCATTGCTACATTTGCGTAACAACTTACACCAGTTACATTTGAAAATGTGAATGGACCAGGTAGTTCTGTGTCCAAGTCATTTTTTCGGAGTGTATGTTGCCTCTCTGAAGAAGTACCTAAGTTACTTTGGCTAATAGGTTGTTCTTTACTTATGGTGAATGATGAAGTATTAGCTTATTTTACTCTCTTTGGAGGATTTGCAGTCAGATTATGTTGCATTTCTGTTTGAATTAGTTTTCCTCTACAACGTTTTATTTTTTGTGGAACAGGATATGCTTTTACATTGGGGGTGTATAGTGAACATAGTCAATTGTATTCTAGAATGCAAGGAATATCAGCGTTGACTTTACTTGCATCAAAGTTGATTAGAAATAGACCTTCAAGTGTACTTAAGCGTGATAGTGCTACGTAGCTCATGCCTTCTTTAAAGGCTGTGTTATCAATATCTATCAATGCTTTGTCTAGGGTAAGACCTTGGGATTTATGAATGGTGACTGCATATGCAAGAGTTGGAGAAAATTGCTCTCTACGTACAAGCATGTCTTTGAAGTGAAGGAATTGATCTGTTGAGCGCCCTATCCTTTTTACTTCTGAAAGTTTGTCAAAGAGTATATTGACAAACTGAATGTTGTTGTCACGTGGGTATGTTTGAAAGACAACAACTGTACCCAGTGCCCCATTAGCTAGTCCTTGCTCCACATCAAGGTTACGTTTAAGCATTACTCTACAGTTTAAGGATAATTTTAATATTTTTTCCAAGCCAGCTGTGTTGGAGATTGAAATTTCTAAGGTATTTAGTCTTGTTGTGGCTTGTTGACACATTGGTAGTGTAATACCATGTACGTCCAGTTTGTCTGTGGAGCAAATTTCAATTATTGGTTGCATTTCTTTTTTTTACATTGTTTCATGCTGCAATGTAATTCGTTTACTGCCTGTAAACGGTGTGGCCAAGGCTATTTAGGCTCCGGCGCCCCCACGCCGCCATTAACACACACGAGGAGTACCACTTTCGGTAATGGCCGCCCGTTACTCCAACTACCTCCAACGCTGCCTGACTGCCTGACTTCCTACTTTCTTCAGGAAACCTGCACCCGGATTGACCAGCAGAATATACTTCTGTGCCAATCATCAGCCGGCAGGCAAAGCCAGCCCACTTCTGGGAAGGCCCACGAGAGAAGGCTCGCTTCCTGTCCTCAGCATGTCCATGCCTGCCCAGCCGTCAGCCCGGACCCCTGGCCGTTCCGTACGCGGTACCAGCACCGTTCTGTAGCGCAATACAGGTACGTTTTGACTGCTTACTCGACCACTCTGGACTCATTCATTACATACATCGCTGCCACACGTATATGAACTCCTTTCCGGGTTCTGGAGCCCCTCTGTTGTCTGTTTACAACCGCCAAGTTGCTAGTCAATCGTATGTACGAGTATGTATGCCTGGTCTACTAGTTCACCTGCATCTCTGATCATCATACCCATGACGTGATTGTATCGGTTGTATCTCAGTGCCTCCTCACGCTCCTTACCTGTCGTTCTATTGTGTAGCACGCATAGCCTGGTCTCAATGCCTCTCCTGGTTGCTTGCCACTCCAAGTCCCTTGCCTGCATACCCTGCTAACTGTATTGTTTTGCTGCTGTGACTTTGGCCAGTTGTCACACTTTGTTGCTTACTGCATATGCTACTATTTCCACGTTTTGACAGATATACATATTCATTCGTGCCACGGCTCCCCATGAGCTTGCTACCGACTATAGCGGCATACGGTGTCTGCTCTGTGCTTATTCCCCCTACAAGCCGTATCTTGCCTGTTGCACCAGCCGTCATACTATCCATCCAGATGTCTGTAATTCCGCCTTTCCTATGCTAACATATTCAGATACGCCATTTTCCTAGCTGCAAGGACATGCTTCATGCACACCTTTGTACTAAGTTTGCGCATCTATCACTACCGTCCTGATTTTAGTAACAACTGAGCCGACTGCATATCTGAGCCACTAGTCGCTACCCCTCTGCGGCTGCTTACCACAAAGTGATTATACCATTTCATTGCCCAAATTGCCTGCATTGCTTATGTTTGTTACAAATTGACACCTGGCCCGTACACGCCCACTGAATGACCACGTCACTGCCCCCATTTGTTGATCTATTCTCTGTGCTTGCCTTGAAACTGCTCTGCCGCCGGCCCTTTGCTCGCATGTGAAATGATTGAGTCCCCGCTCAGAACTGCAACGTTGATCTACCTGTTAGCTCCATCATATAGGCTACTCTGCCTCTGCCTGATATGTTCAATGTGCATTGCCTAACTTGCTGCGCCACACCTCTTGATCTATGCCTGCATATGTTGCACTGCTCCGCATGAGACATGTCCACATGCTGTAAGCTAACTCTAGGGTACATGCCTTACTCTGCCGTGCCTTTTAATTTGATATCTACCCGATTTGCCAATACTTGCTGCTAACGTTAGAGTATCTGTTCTACCAGAATTGCTGCACCTTACAATTGACACACACCTCATGCACTCTGCATTGCTCCCCGACTAATATGCTAATGTATGTGCAAGCCTTGGTATTTGCTCTGCCGGTGTACTCTGATTTGATGCACCCTTATTGCCTAGACTCTGAATAAGTAGTCTAAACCTGACTGCCATGCATTTTAACCTTTGAGCCTGCATTGCTCGCATAGAGCATGTACTGCCTAGCCAAATAGTGCCTGCAACTCTTACCTACAATTGCTCCACAAACTCTGTGCCTCTTTCCTCCCTAACTTCGGTATCATGTTACCATGCTTGTCTTCCCTAAGGTCACTGCTCTTATCATTACAAGTACCACTCTTAGTGTGGGCAATTACCTGGACGCTACACTTACCACCTTCCAACTTAGTTGCACCTAGCTCCTTGTACACCACATCCATGGCCATCATCTACAGACCTGCTGATACCTACCCAAGCACTACACCGCAAAACCACAACATGTACCTCAACGATCCGGCCTTATGGCTTGACCACTTTGCCAAAAAACCCTCACCCAACCAACCATGCTCTATCTCTCTTAGAAACTTAAGATTAGGATCTAGACTTATGGGTAAGAAGGGTCACCCCATGTATCTGAGCCCACATCTGAAAACACAGACGCTCAGCCCACCTCCACAAATGCCCATCTCACCCACGCCCCATCACCTTCAGACCAACACAGGTTCAACAAGCAACGCTGGTTTAATTAAAGCCGCCTTGATTAACGCAAGGTCCCTAGCCGCACACGCTCTGGACATCGCTGATCTTATCAAGACTCAGGAACTCGACTTCATCGCCATCTCTGAGACCTGGCTGCACGTGGCATCTGGCCCGGCACTCTCTCTGGCCATCCCCACCGATTACTCCATTATCAGATGTGATCGCACCTCGAGAGGTGGAGGAATTGCATTTATCTTTAGAAACTCATTAGGACTTAGAACCATCCCAAGTGCTAAGGTGGAATCCGCAGAGTTACTCTCTGTCAAACTCGGACTCTCAGCCAACCAAACGGTCACCATCCACCTAATATACAGACCCCTGTGGATGACATCTCTTTTTTAGTACTCAACAATGCCAAACCTAACTCTCAAACCATCATTCTTGGTGACCTTAATCTAGACATCAAGACCCTAATGATCCTGCGGCCCTCAACCTTGCTAATACCTTAACAGATTTAGGCTTCTCACACCACATACAGGAACCCACCCACATTAAATGCGGTCCCTTGACTGGCTCAGTGACACAAATTGCAATATTAGCGTACTCTCCAACGCCCCTTGCATCTGGTCTGACCACCACGTCATCACTTTCAGTATTGAAGCAGCTTCACCACCCATGCCTCTGGTCGCCCCAGCCACCCTCACTAGAAATAAAAAGAACATTACGACGGAAAAACTACTCCCCCTCATCCTTCCCACATTAAATAATGCTCCTGACACTTGCTCAGACCCTACCACCCTAGCCGACATGTACAACCAGTCAGTGCTTGCAGCCATCAACTCCATTGCCCCACTCAAACTGAGGAAACCCAAACAACGAGCACACCTTAACTCGCGGTTCACTCCCCAGCTTAGACTGTTATGTAAAGAGAAACGTACTGCAGAGTCATGATGGATAAGTCACCGCTCTGACGCCCACAAGGACGGTCTTCTGATAGCCACCCTTAACTATAAAGAAGCTGTACTCCAGGCAAAAAAAGATTCTTACAATAACCGCATTATGTCAGCCCGGTCTAACACCAAGGAACTCTTGAATATTCTTAAGGAACTTGAGACACCTGCAGCCCCCCCTGACTCTTGTACCAAAGACAGCATTTGGTGCACCAACATTCATTCAGCGCTCTTGGGTAAAATTGCCACCCTCCAATCCAAAATCAGAGACAAACAGAAATCCCTACAGCTTGACCAACCACTGACCACACTCAGACTCAATACACACCTAGCCAATCCTTCTCACAAACCTTTCTCCTTCTCCCTGCTCACTACTCTCGAAGTAGAAGGCATCATAAACAATTTAAAACCTTCCAATTGCCAAGGCGACCCTTGCCCTGCACCTATTATCAAGGAAGCATCTCATGAGTTAGCCCCGTTCATCACAGCATTCATAAATGCTTCTTTCAAGACGGGTATTGTCCCTGACAACCTAAAGGATGCATGGGTTATCCCACTTCTCAAAAAACCCTCCCTTGACCCTAATATCCCAACTAACTTCAGACCAATCACTACAGTCCCATTCCTGCTCAAGATCCTGGACTGCGCGGCTTACCTGCAGATTCAGGATTACCTCGAACTAAACAATCTTCTGGGCTTAAGACGATCAGGGTTCTGCCCTAAACATGGTACGGAATCAGCTCTGATTGACCTGAAAACTCAGATGGAGACACTGAAGGACATGGGGAAGTTAGCTCTTCTCCTTCTCCTCAACCTCTCCGCGGCTTTTGATTTGGTCAACCACCAAATACTCTGCCAGCA
This sequence comes from Ambystoma mexicanum, assembly GCF_040938575.1. Lineage (NCBI taxonomy): Eukaryota > Metazoa > Chordata > Amphibia > Caudata > Ambystomatidae > Ambystoma > Ambystoma mexicanum. The sequence goes on from NC_090939.1 coordinate 708,172,496, forward strand.
TCTCAAATCTGCAGCCCACTTCTCTGACTCAGCCAATGCCTGGATCCATTCATTCCTGAGCAACAGATCTATGAAGGGTCTTCTCACCCATGGCCTCAGCGGACCCCTCCCCCATTCACTGTGGCTTTCCTCAAGGCTCGTGTGTATCCCCTACGTTGTATAACGTATTCACCAAGCCCCTCTTCGATGTGCTTGACTATCTGGGTGTCTCCTCCACCAACTACGCGGATGACACCCAGATACTCACCCCCATCACGGGAGACAACACAGCTGACACCAAAGCCATTAACGATGTTTACTTGGTCATCCAGGCCTGGATGGCACATTACAAACTTTGCCTTAAAGATGATAAGACCGAGCTCATACTTCTAGGATCCAATCATCGGCTCAACAAATTAGATCAAACTTACAAGTCCTTCATTATTGACGGCAATGATATTAAAGTCTCCAAAGACACCAAGACTCTAGGCGTCTATCTCGACTCCACGCTCTCCCTGAACAGACAAACAAATGCAGTTAGGTCAGCTTGGGCCTATACTTGCAAACTTATCACCGCCTGTAGACCCTTCCTAAACGCTACCAACTGCATCACCCTTGCCAGAACACTTGTCATGACCAGAATCGACCACTGCAGTGCCCTCTACCTTGGGACTAGTCAGTCTAACCTTAATAAATTGCAAACTGTACAAAATAATGCCTTAACGGCAGCCTTAAACATCCCGAGACGTTCCCACATCTCTTCCGTCAGATCGGACTTACGTTGGCTCCCGGTAAAACAAAGAATTTCCCTGAAAACCCTAGCCCTGACTCCCAAATGCCTGAGCAACAACGCCCCACCTTACCTGTCCGCTCGCTTCACACTCCACACATCCACTCGACCCATTAGAGCAGCCCAAACTCACAGCCTCACCATGCCGAGATGCAAACTCCAAAAAGCAGGTGGGGTAAGCTTCCCTGTCCTAGCTCCCAAACTTTGGACTACTCTGCCCACACCTATTAGAACTGAACCATTGTTCCACTTCTTCAAGAACAATGCTAAAACTTGGCTGTTCTCCCAAGATCCATGAGACCCTTACTCAGTCCAGTCTTCCTGTGTGGTACAGGACATGTATATACATCTACTCTGTACTTGTATTATATTCTGTTAATGGTACCCCTCGGTATATGTATATATGCTGTATATTTTGTAACTTACTGTGTAACTACTGTTTATTGTAAAATGTTTAAGAGTATGCGCCTGGTTGCCCCTTGGCCTGGTTTTTGCGCTTTATAAATAAAATACAAATACAAATACAAATTAATTGAATTTGGAACAGTTTGCAAGAGTTGGCATTAAGGCCATACAATTGCCATTTTTTTGCGCTAATTGTTCCATAACATCAGTAGCACATGAGTTATCACCATAAAGTGCATGGATGTGCCGGGTTTTTAATATTGTTTGTGCTTCTTGAGCTAGTACACCAACTCTAATACTTTTTAAAATGTTGGCGTAGGTGAGGTCTGTAGATTGGCGCATGTTTTCTGTTAATTCTTTGTATTAGAAATGTTGCCAAAGGCTGCCATTTCCTATGCTGCCAATAGTTTTACAGCAGAGTTTGTGTTTTAAGGTTTTAAAAATAGGTTCACCTTTCACTGGTGTCAATTGAAGAAGATCTCCGAAAACAATAATGTGTTTTCCTCCAAAGAGTTCTTCGTAGTTTGTTTTAAGTACTTCTAGCAATCTGAGATGTATCAAAGCCAACATTAGGTTGGAGATCATACTCACTTCATCTATTAGTAGCATTTTCATTTGTTTTAAGACTCTGCGCAGTTCCATTGCAGCTTCTGTAGAAAGTTTGTAATAATCTAATTTGTTTTGGTGTTCTACTGGAAGGAGTAGTAATCGGTGTAAAGTGACACCACCTATGTTGTAGGCAGCTAAACCTGTGGGGGCAGTTACAACAGCTGACAGTTTGTTGTTTGTTAATTGTTGAAGGAACTTGCTGATGTTTTTGATTAAGAATATTTTGCCTGAACCAGCTTCACCACTGACATATAGTAGTATAGGTTTATAATTTTGGCAGGTATATTCTTTATTTTCATGTTGTACACCATGTGAAATTTCTTTTCTTACTTCTTCAAAAATGGTGCACTGCTCTTTGTTTAGTTTTCATTGTAGTGCAGTTAAGTCTTCTGTATATTCTTCATAGTGACACACGGTGTTTTATACTTCTGTCATAGCTAATTCTGCCTCCTTTGCTATTAGTGGCTGTCCCAGTGGTTCTTGGCTTCCTGTTACAGAAGGTTGACTACTGTCGGGAGTGTCCTTATCTAGTTGGGCCTGGAGTTCTTCTTCATGTTGCTGTTCATTTTGCAACATTGTCTTGTACTGCATAAGGTTCACATCAGTGATAGTGCTTTCATTTACTTTGAAAGCATCTTCGTAGCAGTCATAGTTATCTAGTAACTCTTCTTCTTTTCTCCATGGTTTAAAAAGTTGTAGGAGGGACATGTAATATAGATCTTTCTGTTGAGGAGTTTTTAATGACAATTTGATATGATTAATTAAACTTGGTTTGGTAAGTTTTACTAAGCTGCCTTCACAATCTGTCACTATATATCTACCTTTGCTTTCATCAGTTTTTATATTATTTTTGTATGCAAAGTTTTGGGCTATATGGTATAGACACATGTTTTCCAAAGTGGTACTCCTGTTCAGGTAGTATGTGTCTAGTAAATTGTTTTTCAAAATGTCTTGGCTGTTTGGATCATTTTTGGCTATTGTTTCTATGTCGTCATATGATTTGAGAACTCTTTTTCTAGATTTAGCAGAACCAAGACTTAGCCATACTATATTTTCAGATTTTCCATACAAAGCTGTACCGGTTAAATGATCTGCAGCTTCGTAGGTGCCACATTCTCTATGAGAGAGCAATTTTATGCCTAAGCTGTACAATTTCTGAGATAGTGTTTTATCTGGTGATAGGTCATTCCAGAGGTCTTGAAGCTCTGTTTTTTCTGCTTTTGTTAAGTATGCTGTAACATATCGTGCAACTGCAGTGGAATTGTCTGCAATTTACTGCACATCTATGTTTGTATTCCATAAGTGGGCAATGATTGCATTGTAATCATTGATATATTTTGATTCTTCTGTTCTTTTTATGTAATACGTGTTCTTAGGTGATTTACCTTTAACACAATATCTCACTGAAGATATGACGTTGTTTACTTCACCTGTTTCTGTAACTGGACTAGGGAAACCAAACCAGCATTTGGTGTAGTATTTCCCTTTCTTTTTGTATTTGTGACGACAATATTGGCCACACCTGTGTCTTTGAAATTGTAGAATTTGTGCATGAAGGTCACCATTTGTCGTTTGTGAAGGGATTTCACAAGTGACATATTTTTGGATGAACTGCAAAACAGTGGCATCACTGTCCTGACCAAAATTAGGAGCATCTTTAATCCATAAAGGCATGTGGATATGTGGTGCTCCTCTGGCTTGATATTCTTTTCTCCAAAAGAATTGTTCCACTTCTCCGAATGGAGGAACAGTTTTATTACAAATAAAGTGTAGCATAGCAATGAAACGATGATGGAAATATCTTGAAACATTAACAGGATCTAGAGAGCAAATTTCTCCAGGTGTTAGTATAACTATGTTTGTTTTGGTTTTGTTTGATATGCGTAGGAAATCATGTAAATCTTCCCATGCATATTCTGCACAACTTAATGTAACAAACCAAGTGGGTGGTCCAAGGTTTCTGATCATACAACGTACATCTCTGTGACGTCGGAACCAGTATTCTTTTGTACCCCGCATGTTTGCAAATAGATTAGTAATACTTGATTGTAAAACCTATCTTTTTCTTGCACTTTTTGAATTAATTGTGTTGCTGACATATTTTGAAACTGTGTTCCCAATTTCAATATGTGTGCAACTCCGTAACATAGAGTTGCTAGTTCACTTTCAAAGAGTAGGTGGAATATGTATTCCACATTTTGTCTAAATCTGGGATCTTCAGAATACATTCGTAATGAACAGTATTCTGATGCTGTTCTTTGAGTGGGTCTGTCATCGTATCTTCCTCCTTTGCCAGTAGGAAATAGTAGAGGAAAAGCATGTGCTTCTAAACTTTTTTCCCATATGCTCATTGGTGATCCTTTGGTTTGTCGCATTTGGTACGTTTCTAGTGCATCATCTATGCTGTCTTTAGAGTGCAATGGATGAATTGTATAATGGTCTAAATATTGCATACTGCAGCTGGATCCAGAAGTTCAAATTGACCAGTTTCTCGTGACTCTTGAATTATTTCAGTTGTTCCCCTTAAGTTTTCTTCAATATTTATTTCTTTGTAGTACTCATTATTGTCTTTTAGATATTGCAAGTCTCGTCTAACTTTATGTAAGACGAGTTGTTGCCAATTTTTTTTCTTTTGTTGGTACACCATTTACTAAGATAATTAAAGATTGTCTATTGGACGTTGCACTCCTAGAGTGTGTAGATTTTCTGTCAGATTTAATGGCAAATAAACTACTTCGCCACGAATACCTTTCACCAATTCAGAGGGAGGTAATTTTGCTGTTTTTGGTTGAAGACGTATTATTGCTTGAAATGGGTGTACTGTTTGAATTATGATGCTCTCATATAAATTGAGTTGTTGCAGGGGTTTTGGTAGTGGAAATAATTCCAAATTATTTGTGATGGCATGTGAAGGAGTTTGGTTGTTGTCAAGTTTTGTAGTGCAGTAACTGCAAAGTATTAAAGGGTCAGTTATTTCATATTTTTTTTCTGCTGTAAGGTAGAGAGCTAATTCAAACCATTTAGAATCTTCATTGTCGTCTATTTTGTATGTTATGTCTATAATTTTTGTATTAGTTTTATAAAAAGTTCTGCAGCAACACACACACACGGTTTGGTATTTCATCAGATGTACTTTTAAATGTTAGTATTTATTTTTTGTATGTGTGTAGTAGAAGGTTGCCATGTGTACGATTGTTGCTAGTTTGTTGTAAAGGTATTGCGTTTTGTAAGTGGCTTTCACTTCCAAAATAATTTTTCTGGATATGGTCAATTTCTTCAAGTAGTTCTTTGGCTGTACCATGTAGAAGATTGTTATTTAAATTGGCTAGTGCTAATGCAGGACTTTTAGCATAGTACTGTTTATAGCCTAGATTTCTTATAGTTGGATGATGTGTTGATATCATTTGATATGATGGAAGGTGCTTTTGCAAATTGGTCCTGAAATGCAGGCTAATAAATGTCCTTGTAGCCCTGTGTATTTATGCACTGGACAGGTATCCATATTGTGCAGCAGTTTCATTTTGATTTTGTCTTTGCCTTTCACATATTGATTGAGAAATTGGTGTAAAGATTTGAAAGATTTTTTGGGAATGTTACACATTGACCTGCATGACCATTTGTATACTGGATGTTTTCGTCCAGACGAATGGAGAGGTAATTCTGAGTTTTCAGGGGATATTTTTGTAAGCAGTATTTCTTGTTCCATTATGGTATTATTCATTTTTTCATAACCTCGTCCACTGCTATGTATAGCAATCGTATTTGTCTGCTTTTGTTTGAATTCGTCTTCATTAAAATATGGTTCTGTGTTTGTGGTGTGACTCCATTGACCTCCACAAATATTTAAGAAGTTATTTTTGTAATTTACTAATTAGTTTTGTTAGTGGTTTTATTCTTTTTATCACTAAAATAAATAATTTTCTTTGGAGTAGGATTTCACTGTCTATCAAAGCTTCTAATATTATTCTATGTTAGGTTTTAAGGGTTGTGTATGATTTCTCTCTTGTTTTTATAGGATTTTGAAGGATTCTGTGGCAGAACATTTTTGCTAAAATATTTTCTTTGTTTTGGTGTGTTTACTTGCCATTATATCAAGATTTATAGGAGTAGTTTTAGCAGTAGTGGTAGCTGAATTCTTGATAATCGTTGTCTGTTTCGTTTTACATTTCGATAGAGGAGGCAAAGTTTCTGTACTTGAAACATGTTTTGTTTTGCTAAATGACTGTATTAGCTGTTTTGTTTGAACTTTTTGTACAAATTCTGCTAGAGATGGATACTTATTTTGGATACTTCTTTTTTCATTTGCTCTACTTCTACATTGTTTTCTACGGACTTGATTTTTGGTAGGCATTATTTGGGGTCTGTTGAAAAAAATAAAGAAGGTATGGGTTGGGTTGTTCTGCGATGCATGTGTGCTGTGTGCATGAGTGTCTGAGTATGATGGTAGAGATGTATGTGATGGTGTGTGAAGGCTATTTTTCTATTTGTGTGTTACTATACTGGGGTTCAGATGACAGTAGAAAGTAAGCTAGTGGTGAGGAGAAGCACACATACTAATTCTAATGGTATAGAATTAAAACAGTTCTTTGTTCTGCAATAATAACATTCCAGAGGCTGAGTTATGTCATTTGTGCGCCAAAAAACGGGGATTTGTGCAGCATTCTGCCTGCAAATCCCTGTTTAACAAATGGGTATTTGTGGGCAGAATGGTGCACTAATCTTTTTTTTTGGTGCACAAATACCATGAATCAACCGCACAGTGTGTTTGAGTAACAGTAAGAATATTATGGTAGTATTGTACTTACTTTTTTGTGTGGAAAGATTAGGTTTCTTCTGAGTTGTTGTTTGTACTTCGGATTCTGCTGCTTTTCAGGAGAGTGCTCTTCACTGTAATTGTAAAGGAAAGAAGTTAGTAATTTTGTGTGTATATAGTATGTAGTTTCCTTTGACTATGTGCAGCCTTCATATTTTATTTACATTATGTTAGTTCAACATGCTTTGCAAATAAGTAGAGTAGAAAGTGTATGAAACACGATTGGTTTCTTAAGGCTGTGTTATTGGATGTTAGGAGACAGAAGAAATAATGATATACTTATTTTGCAATTTTTATAAGGTAAATGGCAGATACTTTATAGAAAAGCATAGAATGTATGCATTTGTGAAGGTGTGGGTAATAAATCAGAAAGATGTGATGTACAGGTAGTGGTGTTATTGAATTGGAAGTTTTTCAATGTTAGTGTTTATCTGTGTGAGTGTTTGAAGGTGCTTGACCTTATCCTGGCTGTGTGTAATTTTTTAGATAGCTGTGTGTGTAAAGATTTGTTTAGATAGCAGACAGGGTTGGAAGTGACAGTTGATTATAGTAGATGGGGAAACATTACAGTAAATTCATTTTGTAGGTTATACAGATTAAGTGACAGTTACTCTGTGTATATGCATTCATAAGATTTGTATTTGTACTGTGCAGAAAATATGCATACCTGTAGTTTGTATTCATGCATGTGGATATGCATGCAGCTGCAAGTAGAAATCTTGAAGACGTGTACAGTAGTTTATGTAGTATGTGCTTTCCAATGATATGAGACTTGTACTCAGAGTAATCTACAGTACATTTGAAGAGCTGAACTCTGATGATGCAGTTAGATGTAGAGGTCTTGAATGTGATTGGTGGATGGTTGTGTGACTGTTTAGCTGTGTCCAATGAGGGAATGGCACAGAGAGTGAAGTGGAAATGATAGAAGCTCTCTCTAGGTCATGCTATGTCCGCGGACATAACGGAAGTCCGCAGACACCGCGAATTACATACGGGGATTTTGAGGTGGAGAGGCATACAAATGAAAATGAGCAGAGGAATTGATTGGTCAGTAAAGTTTGGTGGGTGTGTTGTGTAAGAAGACAGTTGGTCAGAAGGTCTTTTTCCTGAGAGAGGAACAGTTAGCTATGGCTGTGTGTTTCAGAAAACAGATTGTCCGGATTTTGGGAGACTCATGGATACATTGGTTGGAGTTGCATGCACAATGCTGTGGAGTAGCTACAGATCTTGGATTCCCTCATGTGGAAGTGCACTGGCATGGAGTACGTGGAATGAAGTGGCTAGACTTGCTACCTCTCTGTGCTAGTTTGCAGACAGAGCATCATCCAGCCATAATTATAACTCAATGTGGAGGGAACAGTTTAGGACATGTATCTGGAATTTGTTTGCAATTTGCAATGAAAGAAGGACTTGGGAAGGTCATGGACATGTTTCCAAATTCCCAAGTAATTTTTTATCGTATTGCGCAGAGACAAATGTGGCTGCGTTCTTCTTTATTTGGTCCACAAATGAAGAACGCGAGGCGCAATGTCAATAAGGCTGTTTGTGCCTTTCTAAGAACGTTGGTATGTCCTCTTTTCACAATGAAAATATTATGTTTCGTAGCACAAACATTTTTGGTAGAGATAATCCATTTTACTTATGCTGGTAATCAGATTTTTCTGAGAAATGTGCAAGATGCATTAAGTCCTTTTGTGAAATTACAGCCAGCTTTTTTGCAGTAGGTGTTGATTTTTTAAGTTTTTTAAATACAAAAAATACCACTAAAGGCTCTTTTCAGAGCCACCACTTCCTCCCAGATAAAAGTGCAATAATTTTGATAGGGCAACACCCCAAAATGTTTGTTCGCGAACTGTCCGCAGACTTCTAAAAAAAAAAAAAAGCAATAGCCTGCTTATTTCCCACTTCTATTTTTTGACTGTGAAAGGCGGCTCTGAAAAGAGCCTTTTTTAAATTTTTGTTGTTTTGTATTTTCTTTGTTTTTTTACACACGACACACTAGGAGAGGAGGGGAAAGCAGGGTAAGGGGGACACCAACCACAGGGATGAGAAAGGGCAGGTGGAGAGAGGAAGATGTAGGGTGGGCCTTACTTAGGTAGTGAGCAGGTCTTCTCGTGCTCTGAGACCAGAGTCTCAAAAGCACTTCGAAGTCTCTCCCCCTGCAGAGTACTGCATCGCAGTACATACACAAAACTGTGACTCTCGAAAGGTAAGGGTCATCAGCATTGTGAATGGCCTGTGAGGCAGCTGGAGGGATGCACTCTCCCACAGGAGTGTCTCTTGTGGTGAGAGGAGCGGAAACAGAGGATGAAGTAGAGGAACTCAACCTACTACGCTTGTTGCAAGGTACAACCTTACAAACGGCCCTACCGTGGAATGACTTTAGGTGACGCTTCATAGTAGTCGTACCAAAGCTGTACAAACATTGCTTCCCGTGACTCAGTACCGTTTGGCACTCGTTGCAGGTGACTTTGTTCGCACGTGCCTTGGATATGTTACCATGAATGGTAAATAACCGCCACACCCAAGAATCACAGCGAGTGCTGGTAGTAGGGACTTCCACTACCTCATCCTCATCATCCTCTTCATCCTCCTCTGCATCCTCACACCTGTTCCCCTATTCAGGCCCTTGGGGAGGTGGTGGGGGTGGTGCTGAGGCAGATGTAGCACCAGGTGGCAGTAGAGGAGCCATGGATGCCATCAGGATTCAGAAGAAAATCTTCAAAAATTGGCAGCAAAATGCACCGTGCTCTATAAGGTAGCCAGAAACACAATGAGGATGAGCTCTGGGGGTGTGGCCTTTTATAGGGGTGCTGGTGCGCAGATTGCAGACACCGGTGCTGTCCACGGACAGGACGAACATCCGAAAAGTGCTCAAAAAGTTCAAAAAAATATGTAGAAAGTCAGGGTTATTGTCTGGGACATGTGCTATGGTGCATTTTTAGTATAAAATACTGTAGATTGCCCGAAAAGGTACTTTTAAAATGTTCGGGGACCCAGACAGTGTCCACAACTCAGGACACACACTCAGCGTGGGTGCGGTCACATTATGGCGCCGCGAACATGTCTGCGAACGGAAAGAGGTGTTCGCAGGACATCAAATGCATGGGAATGGATTTGCGCATGCGCGTGAGTGCTCTACGGACAGTGTTCGGGTCCTGAAATTAATTAAAAGTGCACACAAGCAATGCGAACACTAACGGACAGGCGCAATGTTTTGAGAATTTACGGGTGTGGTGCGCATGTGCGTAGATGTTCTTTAGGCAGTACGGACAGGTATAGTGTCCTCAGAACACCTACATTTTGGTTAATTGGACATCCCGGACACCGAGTGTGTTCTTAGAACAGTTCCAACTTGCCTGCGAACAGTACGGACAGGTGTAGTGTCCTTAGGACACCTCCATTTTGATTAATTGCGGACATCCCGGACACCGAGTGTGTTCTTAGAACAGTTTCAATTTGCCACCGTACAGTATGGACAGGTATATTGTCCTTAGGACACCTCCATTTTGATTAATTGCGGACATCCCGGATACCGAGTGTGTTCTTAGAATAGTTTCAACTTGCCAGCGAACAGTACGGACAGGCATAGTGTCCTTAGGACACCTCCATTTTGATTAATTACAGACATCGCGGACAACAAGTGTGTTTTTAGAACAGTTTCAACTTGCCAGCGAACAGTATGGACAGGTACAGTGTTCATACGACACCTCCATTTTGGTTAATTGCGGATATCCCGGACACCGAATGTGTTCTTAGAACAGTTTCGACTTGCTTGCTAACATTACGGACAGGTATTGTGTCCTTAGGACACCTCCATTTTGGTTAATTGCGGACATCCCGGACACCGAATGTGTTCTTAGAACAGTTTGGACTTGATTGCGAACATTACGGACAGGCATAATGTTCTTAGAACATCTCCATTTTGGTTAATTGCAGACATCCCGGACACCGAATGTGTTCTTAGAACAGTTTCAACTCGCCTGCGAACAGTACGGACAGGTATAGTGTCCTTAGGACGCCCCCATTTTTGTTTGATTATGGACATTCCAGACCCCGCGCTGCCTGCGGACACCTCAACTGCTATTTAAAAAAAACAAGAAATGAATTAGGACACATATAATAATTTTACTTTATTATATATAGATGTAAAATTTATGAAAGAGAAGGGGAAGCAGAAACTGAGACAAATACAGGAGAATTGGGGGTTTCAAGAGGATTCATAGGAGGTGAAGAAGGGATGGAAGTCTCATCAAAACGTTTTTGTTCATGGAGAGAGTTTGGGGATAATTGACTGGGATATGGTGAGGGGGGACAGGCACACGTGGGACAATGGTATCTAGATTTTTCTTTCAAGTGATCCCCCACAAAGTTTTTCAAATTGTTGAAAATTGCCATGAGCATGTCCATTTTTTCTTCCATGCGCTGGAGAGTCTTATCCAATATTTCTTTTGGTGTACTATTTTCAATGTTTGTATGGTCTGTACAGAAAAAAGATTTATATGTTAAGTGTATATAAAGTAATACTTGTTAATTGGTTTATATAGAGAAGTGTCTACCATTAGGTTCACTATCTTCAGACATTTCCTCACGTGGGAAATTCTTATCAAGCCACTCCAAAGTACTGGACATTTCTGTGAGAAAAGAAAATTATATCACTTTTTTTGTATCTAATACAGAAATTTTACAAATATATAATAAACATGAAGTACACTTATTAGCTTCTGGTAAATTGTGTTCTTACTGGTTTGTAGCTATGCTGTTGCTCCTAGTTGTGCAGTTTCTGTGAGGTAATTATGTTGGAAGCCTATCTTTCTTCTTTTGGTATATTCCATTTTAGTACATATTGTATTTAAATGAATGGTTGATTTGTTACATATATGGGTTACACTTCTTATTTATTACTACATATAATGTGTATGTGTGCTGGTTTGTGAACGTGTGCAGTGTTCAAATGGTATGATATGACAATTTAAGATACCCCCTGACTTTTTGGGTAGTGTTGCTGTTGTCTGCGTCTGTCCGCGGACATACGAAGAGTCCGCGGACATCAAAGTCAGTAGCAGGGGTTCAGTATGTTCTATGTTACATGTATATAAAGTCAGGGATATTATTGTTAAGCTGTGCTACTAAAAACCTATGAAATTATGTAAACAAGCTTTGTTAAAGGGACGTTATGGTTAAGTTGTGCTACTAAAAACCTATGAAATTCAGTAAAAAAACTTTGCTAAAGGGAAGTTAGGGTTCCAAGTAAAACCGAAAAACCCCTGAAATTCACCAGTTATGGTAAGTTAAACAACCATAACACGCGCCACCACTGTTCACTGCTAAGACTAACACCCAGGACTTCAAAGATGACATCACAAATGAATTTCAAGGGTTTTTCGGTTTTACTTTGAACCCTAACATCCCTTTAGCAAAGTTTGTTTGCTGAATTTCATAGGTTTTTAGTAGCGCAACTTAACCATAACGTCCCTTTAACAAAGTTTTTTTTACTGAATTTCATAGGTTTTTAGTAGCACAACTTAACCATAACGTCCCTTTAACAAAGTTTTTTTTACTGTTTTACTGAATATATATATATATATATGTATGTGTGTATATTTACAAGACCAATGGGGTCTAAAGGGTTAAAGGCACAAACTATGTCCACAACCTAGAAGGGAAGGAAACAGGCAGTGCAGATACTCTTTAGTCTCCTTCAACATCAAATACACACCTAACTAAGAAGCAGTCAAAGCCCTCACAAGAGAGGGGCCTTGTGCTCAACAGTACTTGCAAGGCAAGCACACTCGGTTGTTCCAATGGGCAAAATAGGGTCTCTTTCGGGGTCTTTAGCAGCTCAGCGAGGTGGGTGAGGTGATGAAGAATAGATTCCCACTATTCGAGAAGGGCCCCCATTTGAAGGCAGAGGTGATCCTGTAAGTGATTTCAACCCAGCACTTCACCTAAGTCAATGCCTAGCGTGGGATGCACAATTGAAACCCTTAATTATATATTTTTGTCTGAGTTCTTTTATTTCTGAATGATATACCCTTATATCACGCCCCTCTATTTGAATCCCGCCCAGTCTCACTGAACCAGGAAGCAGGCTGTTTTGCAAAGTTAAGATTTATTTTATGGATTTGCACAATTATATATATATCACACTATTTAATATTTATACAAGGATCACCAATGGGGTGATGTTACAATCAACAATCTCTCTAATCAGAAGGATTATGGATAGGAAAAATCATGCAGCATAAAATAATACTTTGTGTGGGTTCAGTCAAATGCAATGTCACTCTTTCCCCCTGCACACTACTCAACCCCCCCCCCAACCCCAATATGCAGTATAAAGAGATAGAAGGAGAGAAAACAGGTTTCAGGAATACACACTCAACAAATACAGTTTCAATCCCAATTTCTCCCAGCAGACACAGAGAGAAACAGGATTGATTGCAAACAGGTCAAATGCTTTTGAATGTGGCTTTGAATGAATGGTTAAAAACACTAAAAAATGGATTTTAAGGCATGGTCTAGTAAACATTTTTATTGTCCCTTCGGGTCGGCCATGTTTTTTTAAGCCTAAGTGGCTCGATTTTAGAAAACTTTCCTATGGACCTTACCCGAGTTTTCGTCCATTAAACGCACGCGAAAACAAGCACCAGAGAGCCGCCATTTTCTGATAATCCTATCTTTTCCCCCATCGCCCTGGCTGACCTGCTTTTGCAGCACTAAATCAATTCCCCTGCCCCTGAGCCTGATATTATCAAAACATTCATATTCCCCGCCTCTCTCCGTGACGTTACTGTGCTGCGTAGGCAAACGCGCCCAGTCGTCTTCTGCGCGACTCCACACAGAGCCCGGAAACCAACACAGATCAACTCACAACACAGCGCGCCACATTTCGGAATATGAAACTGTACTTTAAAATGAAACAGCAACACGGTACATTTGGTAAAGTACATTTATTTGACATTCAATGTTTAGAGAATATTCAGCAATTGCCATATGAACTCCGGAAGCCATTTATTTTCTTTTATCTGTATCCGCAATAACTGTTCCGTTTCATCTTGAGTCACGCGCTGTTCCTTTATGGTACACAGGGTGGTAATTTTCGTAAAAAGAATCACTTTGGAAGCTCGGTGAACCGCAAGGCTGTTCCATCAACTAGGCACTAGTCCAGCCTAAAGGTTGATATGTTGCTTCTAGCCACTAGTACAGCGTAAGGGCATGTGGGCCCTTGGCGATCGTCCCATAATATGGTGATCGTGCTCCAGTTGTTTACACGAAGCTGCAGGTGTCTGCTGAAGAATCCATCCGCCGGTGTCTCAAACAGATGGCAGTGGCAGAATGGGATCAAATACCTGTTATGAAAACAAAAAAAATTATAATTAGTCTCACTAGCCGAACTTTATTAATATTACTCATTTTATTTATTACGGCCGATCAGAAACTATTTGCTTGCAAGGATAGTTCAATGGAGTATGTTCGTCTCTAAAATCAATGCGAAAAGTAACGAGATAAATCGAGGAAAACACACAATGATAAACGACAGTTAGTCTACATGCGTGAGGAATGATATGATATATGATATGGCATTTGTAACGCGCCTATACTCAAGTGTTTCTAGGCGTGACGAGGCAGGTGGGGAACAAGGGCAGACAGACAACGATCCTACTAGGCCAGGTGTCTTTCTGATCGCGCATGGGGAAGGGCTGTACATGGTTAGTTGAATACAAATTAAATAATAGGGCCAGCTGGTGGCAAGTGCAAGGTAAATGCCGGGAGAAGGGGCTGAAGGATACAGAGACAGTCCCGTAGTGCAGGTAGGCAGTGCAGGGAAAAGTGGCTGGGCCAAGGACCGAGATCGGTGAGACCAGTGGACCTGCATGCCCATGTGCCCACTACAAACACATTTTACTTGCTTTTCCTAGCTCTTCATTCATTCATTTATGCATGCATCCATTCATTAAATCTTCTTTCCGGTATAAAAGCGTGTAAAGATTTACTTACATTATATTTGAAATTTCCATTGTGTCTCTTCGTAATGCAGTCTGTAAAATGGACCGTGCTCTTGACAACGATTTTTCGTATACTGAACTAAAATGAAACTCGGTCTAGTTTCTGAGTTTTCTGCCTTATCGTCTCTTACGTTATTGCACACTCTCTTCAAATGTAGTTCTTTCGGCATGGTCCCTGTCTCAAGGTCAAAAAACAATAGACCCTTATACTTCCAGTGCGACTTGTGGGCCTCATCTGGGCGCTGTCCTTCGCATTCTTTATTTGCAACATCACGCAGTATAGGCATCTGTGAGAACTTGAAGTTTAGAATCTGTCTATGTAGTGCGCCTCAATGTGCAAATGCGAACTGGCTTCTCTCCCAAATGCCACGGCCTGCTTGGCTGGCGCGTTCTAAGTGCCCCAATTTTGTCCCCGTTGTCTGTGAGCTTTGAAGCCCAAATTGAGACATTTAATTTTTTGCGGAAGGTGAGGGAAAGTTACAAGTGAGATTTATTGTTTGTTTGTTTGTTTTATTATTTGCAATACGCAAGCCTCCCCTCCGTTAACAGTGTGCAGCATTTACATTTACATGAGATGAGACATGAGAAAAATATATACCTACACATATGTGAGGTGAATAGAGAGAATTCAAAGATGACACCCAGCTTGTTCACCACCCATGATGGTGAAGGTAGGGGTTAGGTTTACAGGTACACTGTACAATAACATTTATTTACAAAAAGACAATCGTATTGCAATTATTTAAACCGGGATTTGTACTTCACAATCAGCTGTGCTTCGGGTGGGCATGGCACAGTCGCAATGTTCGGTGGCAATGGATCACTGCTCTGCACAGAAGCGTCCAAAATTCCATATCTGTGCTTCTCTAACACAGCAACAATAAGGCCTTTCACAAAGTCGAACTGCATTTCATCATAGACTGGTTTGATCACCCATTGCTTACTTCGTTTTGAAAACACCTTAGTGTAGCAAGGCATCCTTACTTTACCCCTAGTCCTAGATTGTTCACCTCTGACATTGCTGTTATGGGCCAAGACCGCTAGTAGAGTGCGATGTTTCATGCCCCGAAAGCTAAAATGAAAGCGCTTTGGCCTGTACTTTAGGCACATATTGTGGAACACCTCCAAATCTCCTGTGTGACAGAATTCTGTCAGTCCTCTCAAATCTCTTGATGGAGTTTTGTTGAAAACAATCTTCTCAATGGCTTTGTGTGTCGGTGAAGATGGAATCAACCACTTCTTCTTCCGTGCCTCCTCTGGGGACAAAGGGCCATGTTCACATTGGTGGAAATGTTCATTTGCTGTCCAGCGGTGAACGTTGGTACAGTGGTGCATCAGTGACCGCCATTTTTCAAGTAGTATTTCCACTGACCCCTCACAAGTTTTTGAGCTCCACCAAAGATGGTTGGTGATAGAATGTGACCACTGCAAAATACTTTCAAAACTTTTTTTTTTTCCCTGCAGCCGAGATTTTCTTATTGATTGATTTAGCAAGATGCCATACGTCAGATTGATGTTTAATATGTGGGAACTGCTCACTCATTGTCTTGGCAATTGAAACGTGTCTATCCGTGGCTATGAGGTCGATGTGCATTCCCCTTGATTGTAGATATTCCACTGATTTTATAAATCCTAGTTTCTCCATGGCCACTGACGATGTACATTGTGTTACCTGCACGACCACCGAACTCACAATTTTCTTACTAGCCATGTCCTGAAAGTGGTAGGTGCAGTACTTGGCAGAAACTCCAGGGCTGTCGCACTGTCCATCGCCGGCTGGCCTGAATCGTTTGCCTTCGAATGTAATTGCTAGAGACAATTGTTCAATTTTCCAAGTATCACTAATGGCCGGAAACAGATAATCACGTTGGTATATGTAGTACAGCGCTTTAGAAATTAAATGGAGTCCCACAAACTGAAAGAAAGCCTCTAACTTTCTAAAACTGGAGCCACTAAAAAGTGATGCAGCTGCACACAGTAGATTGCCTGCTGGCAGTTTCCCCAGCATCGGTTGTGCAGACCATGAGAACCTATGATTTAATCTACAGGCGGCATTTATTTTGACATTACTGCCTTTTATTTGACGAGTCACATTAATCAATGGCTTCCCACATACTTTCCCTCTAATGGAATGCACACATTTCAGCATACTTATAATTTCCATCAAACAACTGTCGAATACAATGTATTTGCTCTCTTTCATTAGACTGTCATCCTGCGTCAACGTTGTTTCGGCCTGTGACGTTGTGAAGATTTCAACACATTGGAAAGTAATATCGCTGATATCAAGTTCTGATGCGTCTATGGATGCTGCGGCTGGTTCATTCTCTGCCATTTCGACATCTATTACTTCAGCATTGATGGGAGAACACAACAATGTCGACAAGGTTTTTGGTGGCAAATTTTTGGCGGGTGTAGATTGTGTAAATTGATCTGCAACTACTTCAGAGCTATCTTCAATATATTCAATAACATCTTCTTGTGGTGGTGCGGTCGCACTGTTGCTATGGTCCAATGCAACTTTGCTGTAGTCTCCAAACAGTTAATTCATGTTCTGGCCATTGGACATGAGCATCTCGAGCCTGAACATGCCTCGCCTCAATTAATAGTTCCTCCATAGTGTACACGGTCTGGCAAGCCACATCTCTCATACGCTTCACTGTCTGTGTGTGTATAGTTCTGACACCCACGGGTAACTGGAGGAGAGATTGCAAAAGGGATGTTCAGTTTAAACACAAGATGGAGTGTAGTAGAATTGACTGGAAAATAACATAAAATAGTCCCCAGCACAAACATTTTTTTTAAAGTTATGAACTGTTTGTAACTAACTTTTTTTTGTTTTTTTTCTTTGCAACTTTTTTGACTCGACCTTCAACATCTGCACACTGTAGCTCCGATTCGTTTCTGCATGTCCTCCCTTTCTCTTGCGCTGCAACGACTATATTTTCTGTATCCGCATAGACAGCACAGAATGAGGCTCCATCGTCTCCCTGAAACATAGTACTTTCATTACTATGTATAAAAATATTGTTAGCATAAAACACACGTGAGGACGACCACACAGGTACATCTCAATAGCCAAACACGATTTAAACATTGTGTGCAACAATCAAACGACAAGTATTCGACCAGTGATGATCTATTTCGATGGAACTGTCAGTATCCATACCTCTGGCTCTGCATGGACTGCCATGAATGGTTGTATTGGAGAGGAGGCATCCACATCTCTCTGAAACACAGCACTTGCGTTAATAGGGAAGAAAGTATAGCAAATGGAATCACGTTATATGATCACGCATGATGGAGCTGTCATTATCCATACCTCGTGCTGCTGAAGAATATCTATGGATGTTGCAAATGTAGTGCGCACTTCCGAAAGCTATTGCGCCGATTCGTATGCGCATGGTCCCGCTTCCACTTCCCCTGGAATTACTTGAATGTCAGGGTCTGCATCAAGTGCAGGGGTTGACGCTCCATCAACTGCCTGAAACATAGTACTTGCATTAGTGAGGATTACAATAGTGAAAACATAACACACACCTGGGGTCGACAGCACAGGTACATATCAACGGCTAACCACGAATGAAACATTGTGTAGAACAATAAAACGACAAGAATTCCAGCTCTGATGATGACGCTCAATGGAGCTGTCAGTATCCATACCTCCTGCTGTTGAAGAACATCTAGAAATGTTGTAGATGTGGCGGACGCTTCAGCATCTCCCTGAAAGACAGTACTTGCATTAGTATGGATAACACTAATTTTAACCGAAAACAAACACCAGTGACGATAACTAAGGTGTATATCAATTGGAAAGCACTAACCAAACATTCGGTAAAATGATTACACGATAAAATAAAAATATTACTTGACATGCATAAAACAGGTCTGTAACGGATTAGCCTAGTAAGATTACCTGATAAGCGCTAGAAGTGGTTGATAACTGCGACCACGTTAAGGGTGTAGAATGTTCTTGCTTCAGATTCAAGGGATAGTCAAGAAGTTGCAAAGGTAAATTAATGATTGATAATGAAATGCCAATATTAAAAATAGCCATGTAAGGCGACAGAATACTTGTAAAATGCTCAATACAGCACAGTTCCCTTTTCCCATATATATACATTGCGTTTGTGGGTTATGAAATCGAAAAAGAATATATTGGTAAATGTCATTATTCAAAAAACTATACAATCATATCAATATCGAAATTATTACAAGGGATAGAACACCTACAATATCAATTAATCCGTTCAGATACCTACACACTAACGCAAGGCCTAAAGCTAAATCCGGACACTTGACTCACCGGTGGCGGAATGTGGACGAATAGAGTGGGAATAGCGTTTTCGAGCAATTTCCGTGTCGTCCGCCGTTTATTCTTCTTTGTTACCCAAGATGTTGTGTACATGTCCAAGGAAAAGTGCCGGCTGCAGATGCGGTATCTATCACCCCTCTTGTCCTGTAAGACTTGTTGGACTCTACTTTCCAGCTCATCCAGTGGATATCCGCAATGTCTGACCCATTCTCTTATTCGATCAACAGTTTTCGGGAATACATGCATTGTAGTGCCTTCAGATTTCGCATGGGTCTTCGAAGGGAAACCGCTAATCGAACAGGCAGGCATTGTTGATAAATCTGAAAAGTAAATATCAACATTATTATACAATCTTCAAGAATAAAGATTTGATACAAAAGTAAATGAATCATACAATGATCAATGCAAGGTTTGTTTTGGTCGCAGGAACTATACCAGTTCATTATGTGCGGATTAGTATTTGTATAAGTTGCAAAAATGTATTAATGATGTGACTAAAAACTGAACATGTGACTCATCCCTTGGATGTTCTCAATTGCACGAGAAGGAAACATGCTTACATCATAGACTGGACCCCCGAAGGATGCAATTCGATGACAATTGACACAGATGAAAATAAATAGATCTATTGTTAGCATAGCAATGGAAATTCAAGTCAATAGCAATGAGACCAATGAACATAGCACTATTGGGTACTCTACTCGCAAATAGATAGAAATTTAAAAATCTGCGAAATATGACCAGAATACATGGCCTTAGCTTGACCAACAAACAGTTGGATTCAGCAAGCAGAGCAGTATGTTGCGGGAGAAAAGGTGGATGGCCACAGGTAGCGCACTGATGGGTATGCTCGAAGCGGTCACAGAAGTTCACGGATAGCACAACGACGAGCAGATTAGCATAGATCTCAGTGGTTCCCAGGTAGCACGTTCAGGAGTTGACTTGCAAAGCACAAAGATGTTCTCATGAGACATATTGAGTGGTTATTAAAGTATTAGAAACTGGGGTGTGTTTGTGAATGAATGACGTATGTATGTCGTGGTATTAGGGGGGCGGCCTGCTTCAAGGGGAGGCCTGGCTGGAGACACGGGGTCTGGGGAGGCCATGTGACAGATGGCCCCTTGGCGTGGGACACCTTTTGAAGTGTACATGTAGTTTGGCACCTTGGCCTTTTGCGCCCCTGACAGCCCCCCATGCCAGCACGCATCCACCGGCGCGAACCGGCTTTGATACAGGGGGGTGGGATGGATGGGCCTGGGGCGTGCAGATAAGGCACAGGAAGACTGCTGAATGGAGACACACTTATGTGGATTGCAGGGGGGCGGCCTGCCCCAGGGGAGGCCTGCCTGGAGATACGGGGTCTGAGGAGGCCATGTGACCGATGGCCCCTTGGCGTGGGACACCCTTTGAAGTGTACATGTAGTTTGGCACCTTGGCCTTTCGCGCCCCTGACAGCCTCCCATGCCAGCGCGCATCCACCGGCGCGAACCGCCTTTGATACAGGGGGGTGGGATGGATGGGCTTGGGGCGTGCAGATAAGGCACAGGAAGACTGCTGAATGGAGACACACTTATGTGGATTGCAGGGGGGCGGCCTGCCTCAGGGGAGGGCCTGCCTGGAGACACGGGGTCTGAGGAGACCATGTGAACAATGGCCCCTTGGCGTGGGACACCTTTTGAAGTGTACATGTAGTTTGGCACCTTGGCCTTTCGCGCCCCTGACAGCCCCCCATGCCAGCGCGCATCCACCGGCGCGAACCGCCTTTATATCAATATATAGTATATCGCCTTTATATCAATGATAGTATATCATTGCTTATCAATAACAAATGCCACATACCGGAGATTCTTGTGAGCACAGACCCACACTTCAACCGGTGTATTATAGTGGTCAAGACCCTAAGGCCTGTATAATTCAATGGTAATTGTTAGTATAGATATATGTGTGACTTTTATAGAGACATAACCTACTGAAAGACTTTGAACAAGTGTTATTTAGTGCATGCATTATCGAGAATATGTTATGTTAGCTTAGATAGATAGTGACCACCCTGCTTCACAGTGACCAGACCTTCACCCATTCGGAGCACAGATGTCTGACGTCCATCCTTGAATGGAGACACACTTGATTCATTTAAAAAATCGAAACAAACGTTGTTAAAATATATGTGGTGTTTTATTTTGTATCTTATTTTCATGACACAAAAATACAAGACTTTAAAGATTATAAAGGTCAGGTTGCAGCACAGCGAGAGAAAATCCCCTGTACTGACCGCTGTCACTCGGGAACGTTTCTCTAATGGCACGAACGGCACAGGCGGGTATCACTCTTCGAACGCGGTGTCCAAGCCTCCCGTGGAGCCACCATGTAAAGGAACGATAGGCCACCAGCCTGTACCACCTGTGAAAAGGAATGAAACAAACTGTTTTTAAATGACCAAGATAAGTTTAATAAACGTTTGTTGTCAATGACAATTCTTGTAACTAATGGCATTCTGCACGGACACATGCTATCTAGACAATGCACACTATTGAACGACTTACATGCGTTACAATGATATGCAGATGTAATTTTGGATACAGTAGAAGATCATGAAATAGGAGTGGCATGACAAGCAGAGTATACTTACTCGTTACTCGGATTACGAGGACGAACAGTTGCGCGAAGTTCGTGCATAAGCACCATCATTATTCTCAACACGGCCCGTGTGAGGCAGGCTGCCTTGAAGTCTGGCAGCTCGGTGATGCATTGCGGTCGTGGCTCGCCTTCCGAAATGTAGGCCAGGCATCCCGAGTTTTCTCGGCAGCAGCAGTTCTTGTCCTCAGTTGGTATTAGCTCGCACCGATTGCATGTGCACCAGGTGGAGACTCCGTCCATTCGACTAGGCCCAGGCTCTTCATCTGTTGATTCGTCCTGCCAACTGCCGTCCGAATCCCCATCGTTTTCGCGTGCTTCCCTTTCCAGTAGTTCCTCCTCGGTATACTCGGGCTCGTACATGTAGGGCATTATTGTAGCCATTGTGTGGTAAACAGAGTAAAATAATTTACCGAGATGGTACAGGTGTTCACACGGGCTACAAGCGGCGAAGGTAGCTGACCAGAGCACTGAAACGAGTCACAGAATACTCAAAGTAACACAGAGAGAGGAATGGAATCGAAAATCTGCTGCTGTGTCTTGTGAAACGGTCTGTTTATACTTATTGAGCAAAGAGGCGTCCTGCCATTTCCATGGCGACACGTCATTAGCTGAAGCGCAGCGAATGTTGACACGAGACGCGCTTTGGCGTTGGGAAATGGGCGGTACGAGTCTGCTGATGACAGGCTCAGGGGCGGGGGAATTGATTTAGTGCCGCAAAAGCAGGTCAGCCAGGGCGATGGGGGAAAAGATAGGATTATCAGAAAATGGCGGCTCCCTGGTGCTTGTTTTCGCGTGCGTTTAATGGACGAAAACTCGGGTAAGGTCCATAGGAAAGTTTTCAAAAATCGAGCCACTTAGGCTTAAAAAAACATGGCTGACCCGTAGGGACAATAAAAAATTTTACTAGACCATGCCTTTAATTCAATAAATTGGATTCAAAACTAGTGGGAGCCGCTTTGTGTAGTTTCAGATAAACACTAGCAATGATTATGGAGTCACTAGCAGATTGAACACTTCGTTCTGAGATCGGATGCAAAGCACAGCTGTTTTACACGTGATGAAATTGTGCCAAATGAAAATTCGCGAGTTGGAAAGCTGAGGTTGTTGGCTTCAATTTGACACTTAAATTTTGTTTCTAGCATGCACGGTGAGGAAGTTATGATGGTTTTCATAGAGGTCGGTTTTTCTCAGAAAGAGTCAACATTTTCAAATGAAAGATGCACTTTTGAACATTACAGACAATATTTCTTTACACTAGGAAGTCTATGAAGCCACAAGCTACACAACAGCACAGCCACCAGTCCAGTGACGTCTCTGGATGGTTTCTAACTGCCGAGACGCTTGTCTTTCTTCAGCAAATATATTAGCGCAAAGATGATTTTAACACTACTATTATCAAAGGACTACAGGGATGAGAGAAAGATTCTGGTAAGACAAAAGATTTTCTACAATGCATTTCTGGATATAATAGAATGGGTTTGGATAGGATTACTTATGGATAAGATACTGGCTAGGGACAATTCTATGCTATAGATATCTACTACTGTTTGGAATGGATCCGCAGGGATCTGGTCAAAGATTTCTGGACTGGAATTCTGCTAGCCCACCATCCTGGACACTGCACAGCACTCTGGACTGGATCTGACGGGTCGGTTCTGGTACACAGCTATCTGGTTACAGCTCTGCACTACTTGTTTGGATCTCTGGATTCTAGCAAGAATTCTTAGCAAGAAAACAGAAACAGCACAGCCAGGCTGTTCTTTTTGGTTTGTTTCCCCTTTGAGGTCTGGGGTAAAATCTAATTTCAGGATTTTAAAAGGCCAAGCTGAGAAGGGTTCAGCTTTGGAATTGGGCCTTCCTGCTTTCAAAGTTCTGGAGTCTTCGATATGGATTTCTCTTGCAAAGTGCTCCGCCAGCAATCAGTTGATGGGTGAATGTGTGTGTCTTTCTAGGTCCTAAGCCGTCTCTATTTATGTATTTCCCAAAGGGGTGGGTAGGCTGGATTATACTAGGCACACCCTGTAGGAATCCTATTGGTTAGGGTCTGTCCTCTCCCCTGATTTGAGAAGAACACATGGTGTCATGATGATGCTGTATTTTACAATCCAGGGAGAACCTCCCCTTTGTTTCTGCACAGTAAATCTATTTTTCATATAAAGCATATTTACAATATTACCAATTTGCTAGCAATAACATATTTACATCACAGATTCAGTGGAGCAAGTATTCACCCGAGTCCCATCTCGGTGAGCTTCGGTTCAGATTTGACAGTGTTTTGCGCTTTTGGTTGGGTACCCAATGTCAGATTTATCCACATTTTTCTACATATATGTGCATGACATCTGTGCATAATCCTGTGAAGTTTCATGTTTCTAGCATCATCACAATTGCTACAAAACCACAATTTCTGTAGTCATGTCCCTGAACATAGCACAGAGTTCTGAGTAGTTTCAAAATGTGACCAGAATTTTCATGTTAACAACACTATATTTTACAGATTTTTACAATTTTTCACAGTTCTCTCAGTCTTTTTCAAAAAGATACTTTCTTTCTGGTTTAAGGATACACATATCTGTCTGTTCCGCCCCCAAAGTTTTGATGGGCCAAGAGCAATCCAGGCCTCTCTTCCTGCTGGCAGGGGTTTCTGTTGGCACTTGAATTTGCATACCCTTTCAATCCAGGAAGCCTTTTGTCTATCCCATGGGCAGCAGAGCAAAGTCCCCTCCCCCTTTCATTAGCATCTGACTGAGTGTTCCTGGGGCAGAGAGCAGAAGGAAGGCACCTTTTGTTTGGGGCACGCTGTGGAATTTGCCTTTGAAGTTCTGTGGCTGGCATCAGAGGTTACTTTTAACACACTTTGTTTAAAATTGTCTTTGCTAAAATAAACTTTACATTTTCAAAAATAGACCCACAGATCTCTAATTCCAGTCTTTTTACAACATAGAGATAGAATAGTGGCAACCTATATTGCTTTTGATGGCAAGTCACTTCTTTTCCACAATTTGATTTTAATATACAAGTTTAAACTCCTAATGCACTTAACTGACAGCTGTCATGCAGGCAGGCGGCGGTACTGCGCTCACATTCTACAGATTTTCCCAGGCAAGCACATTTTTCAATGTGGATATTCTTGTGATGAAATCTGCTTCTCCTGACATTGGGCCTCATCAAGAGTTTGGCGGTAACCCTTAAATCCGGCAGTCGCGCTATTACCGCTGGATTTAAGGGTCCGCCAAATCAGGGCTTTGGCAGATTTCTCCCCAGCTCTGAGCTGGGGGGAAATCTGCCAAAAATCCGCACTATTACCGGTAAGAGTGCGAAAATTGGGCGTTCCCGAATGGGCTCAGTGGGGAATTCCATTACCGCCAAACCTGTGATCCGGCGCTAATAGCGCCGGGGGGTTTGGCGGTAGGGCTAATACTGCCAGCGGTAATACCGCCGGCGTTACCGTCCAACTCATGATGACGCCCATTGTGTGCTTATGTGGATTCCTTAAATAAGGTGATGGTTAACACCCAGCAAGGATGTTGGATCTTTTCTGATGTTTGGGAACCATTATTTTGCAATTTCAACAGCCAAGGAAAAACAGATTTTAGAGCACTTCTGGTTTTCCTGGCAATGAAGCACTGCCTTTTCAGGTATTTTCCATTTTACTCTGTGAGCAGCCCAATGACAGGTTTTGGCAGTGTGGTCTCCTGTTCCCCACTGACACAGGCAAAGTTGATTGGCAGCCAACTTTTCCAGTTTCACTGCGCAATTCTTCAGAGGTTTAGCGCGCATAGAGCTTTTTGCTGCTATTTTGTTGGTTCTGGTGAAAGCAGCGCACAGTTATATTGCACGGCAGAGCCTAGTGGGTCAATACATCCCACAATTCCAAGGTTCAGGAATAGTTTGCTAGTTCGCACTAGCAGTGGAAAGGAGAGGGGGCCCCCCAGGAGTCACTTGTGCATAAAACTGGATGGAGGTGCTAGGGGCCACCGGTTAGTGTTAGGGTTACTCACCGGCCCCAGGCGCACTCCAGACCAAACTTCGCCAGTCGAGTCCACTGCGATTGCAGGTTCAAATGCGACCAAAGGGATGTATCTGCAGCTTTCAGTTCTAAAGATAAAGCGATGATACCCAAATGGGACAGTGGCGATTTCTCCACTCCTGATGGATGGATCAGGCCAGTTTCACTGCAGTAGGCTTCAGGGGCAAGAGGGTCACAAATGCAGTGCACCTGCAAAGATCGTTGTCGTGGCTGGGCAACACAGTAACTGTGTTTACTCCAGTCTTGGTGCACTCGTCTCACTTCAGACTTGGGAATGCCAAGTGTATGAAATTCGGTCTGAGGGTGCCGTGGACAAAGAGCTAATAGTATGCCAAGTGTTGAGGGCCTCCTCAAAACAGCTGCAGAAACAGAGGAAAGGTCCTACGTACGCTGGTCAGCCCACTGGTTGGCCTAGGGACACTTCAGAGAAGGCTTACTTGCAAGTTTTGTTGAAGGTGCCGAGAATAGTTGGTCCCACTATTCTAATGGGTCGAAGTGTCTTCACAGACCTTCTAGGATGACCAGATGCAGAGGGGTCCCACGGGACGACAGCGGGTTCAGGGTGCCAAACCTTCCAGCGGTTCCTCGACTCGGCTTCTTAGCTTCAGGATACTTGGATCCTATCCTTCGTTCGGTGAGAACTCCAGAGATCGACATGGTAGGGCTGTTTGGGTGCTTCTCTTATCAGAATCTCCTTTGGACCATATCAAAGAGATACCAATGGGAGATCTGCTCACATTCAGGCATACCATACGTGGACCAATCTCGGACCACAGCGTTCCCATGCATTCACAGAACTCCAGACTCTCTGGCACCCAGGATGTGTATTGGGAACAGACATCCCAGCCCACATCCTGGAAGCATTCACACAAGGCATGCTGAAGCCTGCGAAAGCTTGCGTTTCGCGGGAAACTGCATGACCAAATAAGGACTGATACGGGTCGTCTCGAACCTGGGGAAGGCAAAGGGGCAAGATGGCCAAAGGACAGGACAAAGAACCTTATGGCATGGCCATTTTGGAGCCAGGCCACCTATTCGCGCCAAACACGATAATCACCTTTTAAATGGCAGGAAAGGGTGAAAATTATTTGAAAAGAAAGCTGCCACCAGCCCTGTCCATGACACATCTGCACATCTCCTTAAAAGACCTACGAGAGTATCTAGGGTCTTTGGAAATGACTAAGAGACCCAAGTGCACTGTACTGTAAAGTATATTATGCACTTGTTACATGTTGCAGAAAAGTTGCAACACAAAAAGGACTAAGGGAAACAAAGTCTCCCAGTGCTGACTGTTTTAAGGGCTTGTAAGTTTAACCATAAAAAGTGAGCGAAAGCCCAGAGGAGTGCAGCTGAAGGCTGTGCTTCTCTGGCAAAGTCAGACTATAGTGTTAAACAGCAGCAAAAAGTTTGGGGGTGTACAACTGGAGGGAAAATTACACATATAATGGCAATCTTTCCTAACAGTTTCACAATAAAATGGCAGATATTGCCTAGGTTTCACAATACAGTAGGTTTCATAGTATAATAGGTAAATATGGGATACACCTAGATTTGAGAGTCCTGTATAATGTAAGAGAGGCCTAAGTTTTACAGTATAGTAGGTTTCACAATATAATAGGCAGATATGGGGGATACACCTAGATTTGAGAGTCCTGTGAGAGAGAGGCCTAGGTTTCTCAATGCATTTTGGGTATAGGGGAACACTCCTAGATTTGGGAGTCCTGAATAGTGGGAGAGAGGCGTAGGTTTCACAGTACAGGGGTCACCTTGGGGGTCACCTTCGACTCCACACTCTCCTTACATCTCTGACATCTCTAGTCACACTACCAGCTGCACCTCCACAGAGGTATTCTTCTTTTCCTCTCCTTCCCCCAGAAGCTCACTGTCTCCAGAGCCCTGGACTATTATAACACCCTCTATCTAAATCTGCCTGCCTCTAATCTCCACCCTCTGCAATTTATCCAGAACAGGACTGCAAGACTTGTCCTTGGACTCAAGCCCAGGGATCATATCTCTTCAGGACTGAAATCTCTGCATTGGCTCCCAGTGGCTGTGAGGATTAAGTTCAAAACCCTCTGCATTGTTCACAAGGCCTTCTGGGGCCTGGGGCCGCAATAGCTTCAACTCTCTCTTCCTAAGTATCTTCCTTCTCGAGCTCTCCGCTCATCCGCCTCCAACTCCCTCAGGGTCAGTCGCTTCTCCAAGCAATGAGTTGGTGGTAGATCTCTCTCTTCGGCAGGGGCCTCCCTCTGGAACAGCATTCCTGCCTCCCTGAAACTTGAGGAGAACCATCTCCGGTTCCGGAAGCACCTCAAAACCTTCCTCTTTGCTTCTGCTTTCTCTCTACCTCTCCCCTGCTGAATTCCTGACAGAAACTGGTTACCTTGCCACCCTTTCTGATCTCGGGCCCAGGCTCCGCCAGTTGCCCACCTGCACTGTTTCCCTGGCAACCCCTTCTCAGGGGACTGTTTTCTGTATCCCTACAGTCCCCCTACCAGCACTTATGTCTGCACTTGCCACCAGCTGGCCGTTTTTATTTATCTTATTTATTCTACTATCCCATGTACTGCACTTTCCCCTCTCCCTTCCCTCACACACTTTTCCCTTTCCCCCTTCCCATGCACTTGCATGATCTGAAGGACACCTGGCCTGGTAGGATCGTTGTCCGTCTTCCCTTTGTTCCCCCTCCCTTGCTTCGTCACACCTTGAAACACTTGTGTATAGGCGCGTTATAAATGCCATATCATATCACACAGTAGGTTTCACAATATAATAGGCAGATATGGCCTGGGTTTCACAATACAGTAAGTTTCACATTAAAACAGGTAGATATGGGACACACCTCGATTTGAGAGTCCTGTAAAGTGGGAGGGAGACCTAGGTTTCACAATATGGTGGGGAGGTTTTGAAACATTTTGTTCTGGCGATGGATTTCCTAGTGAGTGTGATGGATGTGATTGGTTGGTGTATTTCTTTACTGGTGGTGCTGCTGTGTGGTGGGTTGAAAGGTTAGGTGGTTATTAGTATCAGTGAAAATTGTTCCTGCCTTATCCGTTGATGCTGGTTGACGGCAGTCTGTTCCTCGTTTGGCACCTCTGGGTATTGCAACCGGTTGCTACTGTTGGTTTGTAGGTGGGATTATGCCTTTGGAAACCACCTCGTTGTTGGCTGTTGGGGGTGGTTGGAGTTTGAGAGTGCACCCTGGGACTCAGGTGGGGACACTTCTTGTCCTTTCCCTTGAACTCAGTGCGTTGAGGGATTGAGGGTAAATTGGTAGTTCAGGCTTGGTTTATGTTAATGGGTGGCCACTTCCCTTGCTGACACTGTCTGCCACTGCTGCTGTAGGAGCCACCCTTTGCCTTGGAGCCCTTAGCGGCTGGGGCTGCACGGGCAGAGGGCTGCCCTGGGAGGGTGTGTTATGAGCAGCAATTAACCAAGCAGGGAAGGGGGTTGGAGGGAGGAGGCAACAGGGCCGGTCCGGAAGGAGGGAAAAAGAAGGGAGATCTCAATATGCACTGAGCGCAGCAGCAAATTAACCCTAGGAAACAGGGCAAATTATTCTAGTGCAGGCACACGCTTATCTGGGAGAAACGAACCAGCAGAGTGATGTGCCTCGCACTAGCAAGGTCAGCGGCCAACGGGAAGAGGGCTATGGGCAGGGGAGAAAGAATGGCGGTGGAGGGGGCTGCGCAGGGGAGACAGCATGCTAGAATGCTCAGAAAAGTAAAATAAAACACTAAAGGAATAAATGGCAGCAAAAGCGGATTAGGGGAAAGTAAAAATGGAAGGGGAGGAAAATGGCAGCAAAAGGGGGTCAGGGGATAAGCGCAGGACTGGGTTTGAAATGCTCACCTGAAACTCCAGCTCGATAATGGAGTTCAGCTGAAGCCAGTACAGTGATGTGCCTCACAGTAGCACGGTTGGCGGCCAATGGGGAGGGCTGGGCTATGGGCAGGAGAGAAAGACTGGCACGGGAGGGGACTGAGCAGGGTAGAGAGTGTGCTAGAATGTGCTGAAAATTAAAATAAAACACTAAAGGAAGAAAGGGCAGTAAAAGGGGATGAGGAAAGCAAAAACAGAGGGGGAGGAAAAGGGCAGCAAAAAGGGGGTCGGGAGATAAGGGTAGGAGGGGGTTGAAATGCTCACCTGAAACTCCAGCTCAAACATGATATACATAATATAGCATATCACTTAGCGTCCACTTGACAAAATCCATTCAGACTTTGCACAAAAATTGAAGGTGGTGTCTATAATCTTATTGGAAACCCTTGTGCAGATTTGTCAAATGGCAACAAAGTTATAAGCCATATAAAAATGTTGAGACCCTGTCTTATTTTGCCCCCTCTTGACAAAGTCCCATGAGAATTTGCATAAACATTAAAATCTGGTTCTAAAACCGTTTTGCAAACTTTTGTGCAGATTCATCAAATGGCATCAAAAGTATAAGCCTTTCAAATAATTTGGGACACCCCCTTTAATTTTTCTCCTCCCTCGTAGCAAAACAGCACCACACTTTGCAGAACCATTCAGAATCCGGGCTAGCATAATATTGCAGTATTTCATGCAGTTTCATTGAGTGAAACCAAAGTCATAACCCGTCCAAAAACTGTTTTTTACTAACCCTGTAATTCAGAAATAGGAATGGATGTCCCTGAACATCTGAGATGTTCACGGACATTGGAGAAGAAAAACACACGTTTTTTCCTTTTTATGGCCATATCCCATCCCATCCTTATCAGCCCTCAACTCCCCAGAGATTGTTTCATTAGTTTGACAAGTGCAATGTTGGATTTTTTTTAATGTTTTTACCACAATATCCTCGGAGTACGGGTGCAGTTCACAAATCCAATATGGTGACCATTTTAAAATATCTGAAGCAGCTCACGTTTTTCACCATCCATTCAGCTGCCGTGTCTGTTGTTCGCAGACATCATGTCGGGCTCTGATTGGCCTAAGGGAGTGTTCGTGGACCGGATAGGGAAGTGAGTGGATGGATTGACACCTAATTTACAAAAGGATGCTTTCGGGACCAGGTTGCCGCTCCTGGCACACATTTGGTGAAAATCTGTGCAGAGGTTTGGGCTGTAGGTGTGAGCAAACACATTTGTCCATTGCGTCGATGAGGATTTCAACACATTTTGTGCCCCCCTATAACTTTTCCCCCACTGGACAAAACCATACCAAACTTCACAGTCATTCCAATTGTGGGCAAAAGCGGACCTGGGAAGTTTGGAGGATTGGAAAAAAGTTAAAATGGAGCCATTTTTGTAGGTGAAAAAAGTGATGCATATTTACCTCTATTGTGGTGGTTGTGGCCAGTGTAGGTAGAAGGGCTGTACATGCCATCCTGGTCTTTGAAGCATGGAAGGCCTGGATCGGGGACTGCAGTGACCGTGTTCAGTCATGGATGTCCGTGGGCATTGGGGGATCAGCCATTCAGGTTCTGTGGTTGTGGTTTACAGCAAGAGAGGATTGCAGATGAGTTTGTGTGTTGTGTGCAGTGAAGATTTCTGTAGCTATGGCTATGAAGGAGCAGAGTGTTTGGACGCTGGGAGATTCTTGGATGCATTCATTAAAGGGCTACACTGAATTTTGTGGCATCTCTGAGACTATTGTGTTGGAAGAAGTGGAGGTTTCGTTGTATGAAATTTATGGGTAAAACTGGGTGCCCTTATTGCTATTATGTAAGAGTATGGCTCACTTTAAACGTCCAGATATTATTGCTGTGCATTGTGGAGGCAATAGTTTGGGCTATATAAATCCAGTATCTTTGCAGCTTGCCATGAAGAAAATGTTGAAAATCCTAATGGAACTGTTTCCAGCTGTGAAGATAATGTTTTCTCAAATCAATCCAAGGCAAGTATGAAGATGTCCACATGTGTTTTTTCCACAGATGGAAGATGCTAGGCACCTTGTCAATAAAGATGAATGTGCTTTTTTATATGGTTTAGGGATGGTATCTTTTGAGAATGAAAATGTCAAGTTGGATGGTGTAAATACTTTTCAGAGCAATGGAGTGCATTTAACTGATGCTGCAATCAGACTTTTCGTTTGAATGTTACAATGCATTGAAAAAGTTCATATGAACAAGTTAAAATGGAAGTTGTGGAGTGTATACTGAAGCATTTCCTAGTAGGTGTAGAAAATAGAAAATAAAATAAAATTGATCCCCCCCTAAATGGCTCTTTTAGAGCCACCATTGTAAAATAAATGCTTTAAATTATGTTTAAACCTTCCCACCCCCTTCAATTGGTCAGTCTGCGGACACTATATGTTCAATCCGGGTATTTTAAGGATGCTAAGCATGGAAAGGGGACTACTGTTTTTGTGGGTGTGGTGTGCAGAAAGACTGAGCAGCAATAGTTATACTTGTTGTGTGCAGTGACGATGGTTATGGATTTGAGGAAGCACAGTGTCTGGTTGGTGGGCGATTCTTGGGTCCATTGGTTTCAGGTGTACTGTGAGCAGTGTGGATTACCTGGGAATCTTGGATTTCAAGAATTTAAAGTTTCCGAGTTTGGAGTTGAGGAAAAAATTGGGCGGAATTGCTCCTGTTTTGTGATAGTACAGTTACTTTGAAGCATCCAGATATCATTGTAGTTCACTGTGGTGGCAATAGTTTGGGCTATGTTATTGGAATTTCATTCGTTTGCAATGAAGGATACATTTTCATAGTTGATGGAACTGTTTCAATTTTTTAAGATTGTTCTCTCTTGGATAGCTGAAAGACAAAAGCGTTCATATTGATTTTGTCCACAAATTGTGAAAGCAAGGCACAACGTAAACAAAGCTGTATGTGCTTTTTTGCAGGATGTTGGAAAGACATCTTTTCAGAGTGAAAATATGAAGTTTTATATGGTCAACATTTTTTGAAGAGGAGTGCATTGACTGATGTTGGCAATCAGATTGTTCTTGAAAATGTTCAAAGTGCATTGAAACAGTTTATGTGAACACATAAAATATGGATTGAAGTATTTTTTAGTACTTGTAGTAAACAAAAAGGAAAAACAGAAAAAAATAGAAGCACTTTTTGTGAAAGTTAGAAAAAATAATGAAGTTCAGTAGAAGATTTGTTACTTAAGTATGTAAAACCAAATTATCCCAAAATATATAGAATTCATAAAGTAAAGAAAAAAGGTGAGTTTAAGAGCCACCATTTCCACACAAAAACAAGTTAATTGAATTAAATTCTCCTTCCCCGCGCCTTGAATTTTTCAGGTGTCCATGCACTATAATAGTGTCTGTGGACATTACAGGCTGAGAAAGGTCTTCTGATTTTATTTCTCAGTTCTCCAAAGGGAACCTTTTCTGTCTTTCTGGCTCTTATGCTTTTTTTTTGTTTTTTTGCCAGAGAGGTGAGGAGGTAAAGTGGAGGAGGGAAGGGGTAGGAACCACAGATATGGAGGGGCAGTTGGACAGGGTAAGAAGTTGGGTGGGCCTTAAATATAAGGTAAGGGGGCAGTGTTTCTCGTTGTTCCTTGACATTGGCTTTGCAAGCACTTTGAAACTGCTCCCCTCTGAAGAGCAGTGTGTCTCAGTATATACAGAGAATTGTGATCCTCAAAAGCTAAGGAGCATCGGCCTCCTGTATGGCCTGTGACAGAGCTGGTGGGATCCTCTGCTTCACAGGAGGTGGCAGAAGATGGGGTAGAGGGGGTTAACTGCTTCTCCGTGCCAAAGGAACAGACTTTCTCAGAGCACCCGAGTGGTTGGATTTGGTGTGGCGGCACATGGAGTTGGTGCCGAAGCAGTACTGCTCAGATGTGAGTAAGTACGACCCTGCACTGAATGCATTTCACCTTGGCAGCGGGGGCTATGGTACGCACCCAACGGTGGTAAAAAAAAAAACACACCCATGACTCTTTCTGGGCGCTAGTGGTAGGCACTTCCTCTATCTACTCTTCCTGTTCCTAGTTATCCTCTACCACATCAATGCGCTTGTTGACCTGTCCAGGTCGTTCACTTAGTTGTGGTGGTGGAGGTGGCCCCTGGGAAGGAGTGATGGCAATGAGAGATGCTACAGGCTAGGACCACAATGATGACACCACAAATCACATCACTGATGCCATCACTGGTGACAACACTAATTGCATTGTATATAAGTGATTACATCAATGATGGAATTAGACATAACATAATTTATAGGTTAGCTCATGAAAACTTTGATTACCTTAATAACAATTTAGGCCATGGACTTGGACATGACAAAGGTGGGGATCAATTGCTAGTATTGTGTTGAAAACCATGGCTAGCGGCTGGTAGTGTATATAATATACAGTGGCCACAGTCGAAGGCCATAGCTAGTGGCTAGTTAGTATTGTGTAATACACAGTGAGCACAGCCGAAGGACATTGCTTATTTTATTATTTTAAAATGTACAGTGGACATGGCCAAAAGATGCACAACCTGATCAAGGTCAAAGGCCATGTCTAGTGGCCCATTTATATGTTAGACTATATAGTGGGCACAGTCAAAGATTGAGGCCATTGGCCAGTATTGTGCTAGAGTCCATGGGTAGTGCCTGTTCAGTGTATGTAAAACACGGGGGATCTGTTGAAAGCTGCATCTACTGGTCAAGGCCAAAATATATGGTTTGTAGCTTGTTAGTGTTTTACAATATTCAGTGCACATGGGTGAATGTTGTGACCACTATCCTTAACTGAAGGCCATGACTAGTATCCATTAATGTGTTAAGATATATTTGCCATGCACACTAACCATGGTGGAAGGCCATGCTTAATGCCAATTACTGCTGTAATGTCATTAGTGATGTCATCAGTGATGTGATCTCTGATGTAATCATTGTGGTCATAGTCTGCGCAACAGGGTCACAAAGTTAAGGTGGCTTTAGCTGAATTTCCAGTGTTTTGTTGCATTAACTTCTCACTTTAACGTCCATGCAACTAACGTTTTTCCTTGAATTTCAAAAGTTTTGTTACAATGTATTGCTCACATTAACGTCCCTGCAACTAATGTTTTTTCCTTGAATTTCAAGGCTTTTGTTATTCCATACATTTTAGAATGCTTCCAGACCACTTCAGCCATGGGCAGTGGGCATGGCCTTTGGCCGTGTCCACTGTCCATTTTAAAATGCTACCAGACCACTAGCCATGGCCTTCGGATTGCATGCTTTGAGAACTCACAATGTTTTTAGGCAATACGCAGTGAGATGTAATTATTTGTTATGGAAGATATGTGTGGAACACAGACTACCCCAGTCTCCTGTTTTCTATGCAAATTGCGGACCCAATGTTTATGACATCAAATGATGATGATATGTACCATATTAAAACCAGAACACATTACTAATTTACTTTCACCAAGTATCACTGTTAATGAGTTCATTTTATTTTTCAACAGTATTTTCTTATTTGCAACTTTTTATAAACAGTGTATCACAATGTAAAACACACAATTTTTCAAGGGTTATACAGTGGTTGATTCATTTCATGTATCATCCAATTACAAGTGATATCTATGATTCAAAGACGGTTCTTCTTAACGCTTCTCTATATACAAAAAGATTTTTCTCAAGCTAGTATGTTTTTGAGACAGTATGTCAACGCGTTTCGCCGTCTTATCATGGGATAAACCCCATCTCCACAAAGGTTTGACCAAAGGCCTTTGTCAGGACAGACAATCTTATTAAGTCTTTCGAACCTCAATTTGGATAGCTAAAAAATAAATAAAAACATAAACACTCTGATTCCTGGGTTGATTGGGTAAGTTAAAAATCAAGAAAAATCATAAATGGGTCTCATCTATTAACCTCTTTTAGTAGACTTGGAACAGTGACCACTTATTTATGTATGCACATTATTTGTCATGGACCACACACTTAAGCAGCGTTCTCCAAGCAGTGCTAGGTTTAAATTTTGATACGGAAATGGTGACGTTCCTGTAACACCAGCAGAGGTGACTCTAGTATACGTCCAAAAGTTCTGGATGGAAGACAGAACGTAAAAGCATTGACCAATATACTCCAATGTTTAACATGTGTTTAAAAATGCGGCAATATTGTCATTTTGTCGTGTGTTTCTTAAATTGACAAATTCAATGTGATATATATGATATTGTAATGAATAGATGATAGCAATTGAATGCTAAGTACTAAGATTGTCTTTGCCAATACCAACATATGATGAATTGCTTGATGAATAGCAATACATTATGAGTTTCTTGATGAACATTGATGAACCAATGCCCCATGATAAAGCCTGATGAATAATGGAATAACGAATGTGATGTCCAATACCTCATTGTAGGAGGAATTGAAGGTTTATTCACATATAAGATCACTCACATTATTGTACACATAACACAGTAGTGATGGTCTATAAAGGCGTCCAGTACACTGGCAATAATGTTTGCTTGCATCATATCTGCCATAAAAACTGTAAGAATAGAAAATACCTGGACCATAATTTAGGCCCATTACAACCACGGTTTTATGAATGCATTGCCTCAGCCACTTATATCAGGGACCATTTAAATTAGAAATGACCAAACTTCAAACTACCTTGCCCACAATGCATTGCTCTAGCCTTTTATGTCAGGGGCATTCTGTATATAAATGACCAAACTAATTTATATTTGAGAAGCCTCATCGCCAACATCTTTAGTTTATTAATACATTGCCCCAGCGTTTCATGTTAGGGACCATTTAAATTAGTAATGACCAAATGTCAAACTACGTTGCCAACAATGCATTGCTCCAGTCATTTATGTCAGGGGCAATATACATGAAAAAACTGATTTGTATTTGAGAAGCATTATCGCTAAAATGTTTTAGTTTGAATTGGTCTATTTAAGGGATATATAGACCAAATGGGAATGCTCGTGAGTACGCCTTTAAGAAGGGTGCTCACTCATCTGCCATGCACGAGATGGTACATAATTAAAGTTAGTTTCACATGCCTAGCAAATATGAGAAAACGATTTTTCACATGGATTTAACCTATAACCTATGTTACACTCTACTCTTCTAGACCCGAATAGAAGCTAAATGGGAAAATGCTATTCCCCCTTTCTCTATTAACAATGAAGCTGTTGCTTTGTATCACCATGACAACATTTAAATATCTCCAAAATGGCTGCTCACGCTGTGAGTCAACAGAAAGCAGCCAACGCAGACGACCAGAGCAACAGTAAGCAGCACCTAAACCTTATAGTTGAAATACATACGTTGTGTAAATGAAGCTATTTGCACGGATTAGCAATGTTTCTTGTTTGTGCATATGACAATGATAGAAGATAGTATGACAGGATTTCGAGGAAGTTGCAGTAAAACTCACAAAATTTAAGCACAAGGTTTTCTTTTAAACGAGGGCAAAGATGCTTTCATGTACTAGCAATTCCTTTTTGTTGCTGTCACTAGCGATTTTGGATAAGATAGGGGGTGTTTTGTTTACATATTGCTAACGTTAGTAGGACATTAATGGAATGGCACATTTGAACATGCTCTCTCTACTTCATTGTGTCACTGACTTCTATTGGTTGTTTCCTAATCTGGATTTAATTAATATTACGGTTTTTGACACAGAACATTAGATCATAATATAATTATAATGTAGGAACTAATCACTTTCTCATTAAACAACACCCCACCAGAAATATGAGCATGGGATTGTACCCGTAATTTGAGAGCGCGAGCAATTAAGGCTAAGAATTGATCAACTAACCCTACACTAGGTAAATTCATGGCAACACTACGGTATAATCTGGAATACTTTACCTGAAAAGGGATTATGATAGTATACTTACCATTTTTTCTTTTTCTCTTTCTCCCTTGTTGTTTTTTGATTCTCTTGTCTCCATCCTTCTCTCTGACCTCTCCCTCTGCAACATTTATGTTTTTTATTGGATTTTTTTATTGGATTTTTATTTCATATTTGTTCACCGGTTTTACATGGATACATTGTATATTTACAATTTGCTTTGATTGATATTTTTTCTACCCTATGCGTCCATCCCCAACGCCAACCCGTATCTCTCTGTCTGTGGTGATATTAATACATTGTTATGGATACATGCTACATGTATTTTTCCTTTCTGTGATTCCATAATGGTTTTCAATGGACGCCTACTTATTTTTTCAATTTTTGTTGTTGCTTGGTTTGGGTGCATTCTGTGAATGAACATATTGGTCTAATGATGTTAATTTCACCATTAATGAACATACTGAATTATAATAATAACACAAGAGCCCTGATTTGAGAAAGGCCAAGGAAGGCCGAAACGCGTGTTATCTAAAGGGCAATTCAATAAAACACGTACCGACACCACTGGGCGCAGAAT
This sequence comes from Ambystoma mexicanum, assembly GCF_040938575.1. NCBI lineage: Eukaryota > Metazoa > Chordata > Amphibia > Caudata > Ambystomatidae > Ambystoma > Ambystoma mexicanum. Next base: position 708,210,380 of record NC_090939.1, read on the forward strand.
CCTGGATCTTTGTTTTTGTGTTTTGCATAGTTCATGACGGGTTTCCAGAGGCTTACCGTTAATCCATTGAACTGCGACCTTAACCAGATATTAAACTTCATGGGAGGCGGGGGTCCCCTACTCCCCTTGAACTATTTGAGTATATCCCATTGAAGTAGTTTAACAGTACCACTATTAATATTAGACCCTGAAGTCGCCAAACAGACCAGATGTACCCCTAAGCCTGACATAGTGTATAATTTCTCCAAGTTGTACACCCCTTTTTGACGCCGTCATTTTGGCACGAGCCGAGTTTTGGCACGCCCATTCCACTGCAGCGGCCATTTCGGCACAATCTTTTCAGTGCGAAAGCCATTCCGGCGCTGTTATTTTGGTGCGAGGGATGTTTGGACGTGGTTGACATCGTCGGCAACGTCTAAATGCCCTCATGCTAAATAGGATCACAGGGCTGTACTTCAACAAACCTCGCCGCCTCCCACTTGCGTTGCTTTTCTTTTAATTAAATTCAATTAGTTACATTTAAAAAAAAAATACAGCTTTGAACCCTGGTCTACCAGAGTTTGAGGCCCAGCATTTAAGAACTTGGCCACAATGGGTTGGAGCTTCATGGGTCATACATTTCATACCTAGCCTGTCATTTGATATGTTCAATGATAAATGGCTAGGTATGAAACTTGTGAAAATCCATACAATAACATCATTGCAGCATAATGGTTAAGTGCTGCGTCTTGAACGCCTTAAGGCCAGGTTTCTCTGATAGCAGCGTTCAGAATAAATGGGATTGTTTTAATTTCATTTTTTCTGTTTTATAATGTTGCCCAGAGATGGCGTAGTCCTGTTTTTGAATATATGTACATTTTAAGGGGGAATGTGTGGTGTGAGGGTGTGCATTTCATCTGAGAGGGTGTGCATGCAATGTGTTTGTGTGTTTGATGTGAGCCTGTTTGTGTGTGTACATTGTGAAAAGTTGTTTGTGAGGGCTAGTTTAGTTGCCATAAATAAATGTGATTCAAGGTTTAATACGTGTTCAATTTTGCAACAACTGTGGAATACGTGTCCCATCCTGTTTTATAATGTTGCAGTAAATAAATCTTTTTCACGTTTAATCCATATTACAAAATGCAAAGTGCCTGCAGGTTCATGCCAATTGTGACCTCTCGCGCCAGAATATCCTTGGGCAGGGAGGTACAAAATGCAAAGTGCTTTTAGGTTCATGCCACGCCAATTGCGAGCTCTCATGGCAAAACATCCTTGCGCCAAGAGGTCCCTGGCCCAACTGGCTGCGTCTAACTGGGCGCGCCCAAACAGAAAATGCAGCGAAAAGGTCATGCCATTATGGCATGTACCTAACTCGCCATGCCGAAATGTCCGGTCTCTTGGTGACTATTGTGATGCACTGCATGACCCTAACTAACCACATTGAGGCAGCACGGAAAAGGGAAAACATTACTGGCTGCATGAATAACATATGCTCAGGTACATTTGCCCCAAAGCGAAAATCAAAAGCTGGCACCCATGAATATATGCACAGTAAGTGGCCACATATTTTAAAGTGAAATATACAAATGTAGTTCAATTGACCTTCTGACGAAAGTGTGTAAGCCAAAATAGCATTGGAAGTAATGAACACAAGAAAAAATAACCAGAGAGAGGAAATCTTTCAATAAATATGCTGCCAAAGTATAAGGGGTGCTCACCTTTCAAACCCAACAATCTGTAGTGAAATATTCCATGGAAAACAAAATCCCAATATGAAACAAGTGCTTGTGGTCTTGTGGGTAAGTGTCTACACAGGGAACATGACCACCTGAGTAAAATCCTGGTATCAAAATATGTGCGCAAGCTTACCAACCTCAAAAAAAACCAAGTGGTTGCATCGGCCCTCTGAAAAAAAGTTACGTTGTCCACCCACATGTGCCCATTAGTGGTGCCCTGAAAAGTAACCATAATCAGGAGAAAATAACTGCACCAGTGTCCAGGATTGCAAACTCTCTTGCTACATCGTGGGCAAATACTCATGACTTACTTCCACTCTCATCATTTCCCCTCCTCATCCCGATGTCTGTTTTTCAACAATACAAAGCTAACTTCAAAAATACACATACCATAGTGTCACTCAAATATATAATTCATTATAGAACTTTGTTAGGCAAAAGTGAAGAATTTTGGCATTATTCCCCTATCTTGACTGTGAGACTACAAATACCAGAATGCAATTCAGCAAAAGGCAAAAACATTGTCTCTGAGTGCAAAACCCTCAAGGACTGATAGTAGCATGGTTTAAAAAAAGTAAATATTTCAGATGCCCATTCGGTCGCCCATCCATGCAGTAACCGGAACTGACCTTGCTTAGCTTCAAATCAAGAAAAGTGCCAGCCCATTCCTCTAAGAGGTCTTGTAAGTTTGACTCATTTATAAGGCAACATGGCCTGTAGAGGCTGGCCCCTTTCTCACTTTGAAGCTAAGCAGAGTCTGTCCTGGTTATTGCATGAATGGGAGATGTGGATGGCAATTGAGGCACTGGCACTGCCTTTTAGCCATAGCCAATCATTTTACACCCCCCAACGTCACTATAGTTATGAAAGTATCTTTAAAAGAAAAGTCAAAAATGTGACCATGGGTACTGAACTACAGATGCCCACGGTTATCTGTTGTCCTTTGTAACCTTGGAAAGAGCTGCGAATATCGGCCAAACCGTCTGCAAAAAAAGATGCTTCCCTGAACCCCCAGCCATCACCAAGTGCCCCCATCTGTGCCAGCTCCTCCCACTCCCCAGAAGGCCTCCTCACCTCCTCTGCCCTCTCCCGTTCACCCCAGAGCACACGCTGCTCCTGTGACAAAGTTTGCTTTCAGATGTCGGCTATTCACAGCTATAGCCAAGGCTACAGAAAACTTTGTGTTGCAAAGTCGCTGGACCCCCTCCTTTCTAGCCATCCCCCCACTTTTACCCTGATGGCATTTGTATATTCTTTTACATGAAAATAGCTTTTTTTCTGTGTTTCATTTTCCCATAACCTCGGCTATAGCCGCGAATATCTCTTGCATCGAGTGAAAAACAAGATGGCGGTCGTTTCATTTCTGAAAACAATGATCCTGCAATGCACCATGGGAGATATAACTATAATTTTTGGGGGAAGGGGCACCTCCTTCTCCATCAAATTTTAAAATAACTGTGGCATGGAATAACTCCAAACCATGCATGGACCATGAATCAACGCTTCGTGCCCAAGTTGTTTCGGACCTGGTCCAAATCCATTCAGCGGTTTAGACTGTGCACTTTGGCAAAAGTTTACCTTTTTTGTCTATGGGAAAATGAATGGGAAATAGGCCACACTTTTGGAGAAATCTTTTTTTTGGTACGCTTAATAACTTTTTTTTATTTTAGGTGGCCGACCACCACGCTATAATATATATAAATACAACACCAAAAAAAGGTATGGTCAGTTTAAAAAGGTTTGAAGCAAAACCCTTTCACTTGAAATGTAAAAATATGAAAGTCCATTTAAGCCAAGTCACACATTCCACAATGCTACCTAGTAGCCATCTTTGGAAGTTCACCTCCAGTTCTGAGCCACAACAGCAAGGCATTATGGGTATGCAAATTAGCTCAAAAGCAAACCTTTTTCTCCTGGAAATTGTCATTGTGTAAGATGGCAGTGCTATTTTATAAATAGCTTAATCGACCCAAGACACATTTGCAAGGCTGCCAAGACAACTACATACCTGGTTCAAGCCTTATTAGGGATCATCAGTGCAGTATAATTCTGACAGCCTTGTGGTTTGAGCATTTGGCCATGTTTTCACAACACTAAGAAAGTTATGGTGGGTTTAGAAAGGTTTGAAAAAACCCTTTCACCTGCAATGTGAAAATAGGAAAGTCCATTTGAGCCAAGTCACACATTCCACAACGCCACCTAGTATCCATCGCTGGAAGTTCACCTACAGTTCTGAGCCACAACCGCAAGGCATTGTGGGTATGCAAATTGGCTCAAATGCAAACCTTTTTTCTCCAGGAAATTGTCTTTGTCTAGGAGGGCGGTGCTACTTTATACATAGCTTAATCATCCCAAGACAGACATTTGCAAGGCTGCCAGGACAACTACATGCCTGGTTTCACCTTATATGGGATAATCAGTTCAGTATGTAATCTTCTATGTTATGCAGTTGAAAGAGTGTTTTCAGATCTATTCTGCACACCATTTGGAGAGGGTAGTGTGTTCTAGAGTTGAGTGCACTAGAGGTAATTGTTACAGCTAAGTGCCTACTTTCAGTTAGGTCCGAAAACAATCTTTTAGAGGAAGTGATAAGAACATAAACTGTGTGCCAACTGGACACAAGTGAGAGATGGTGGGAACCAGGAATTTTAGTTTCAGTGCTAATAGCTGGTTTCACTTAGATATTGCCTGTTATCACTCTATGAAAAGCACCTAGACTGGTCTGTAATATTAATGTAACATAACTAAATTCCTACATCTGGTCTTGTCGAATGGTAATGTTTACATATGAAAAATATGCAAGTGGTACAGGCACTTCTTATAAAAATGATGAATAACAATAACTCAACCCCCTTTTCCATGGTCACAGCTCTGGTGTTAGCAGGGGGCAAAATGGAAATAAGGCAAGTCACTGCTTCAGTCGATGTATCACCAATGCCTCGGGCTGAATGTCCATTAAAATATGGCAAAATCACAAGTGAAGTTTGTAAACTCTGCCTGGGCAGAAACACCTCAGTAAAGTAAAGACAGTTGAAGACAGTTCTTGGAATCTTTGGCTGTGCATTCCCACGGTGCAGTAATGGATAAGGGTGACCCTGAACATTCATGTGGGAAGCAACAACATTCCTTGTAGCTGCTCAATGCAGGCACTTTTTATAACAAATCAAGTGTTACATACTGTTTACATCATTGCTATTTGTGCAATTGTTCAAAATACCCAACACTCTAAGAGCAAAACTGAGCAATGGACAGGGTGTTCCATCACACTATTACCTATCGGGATGTGGTTTAGGCTATGGGCCTTGCCAGCTTGGATTTAAGGTAATTTAAAATGTGTGTTATCTCCTTAGAGTTGCATGCACTGTACAATACATAGGAACATTTTGAAATTTGTCGGTACAGAAATAGATGTCCTGCTGTTGTTTGAAGTACTGGTTCACGGTGAAAGTCCTAACTTATATTTAAAATATAATTAATGTAAAGATTACTTATAAACATCACAGTAAAGTAGTAGTAACGTTTATGCAATTTGCCTTTTTTAGTTAAAATGTATTTGGCGAATGTTGTCCTGAAGTCCATGTGGTTCAGTGCAATATGATACATTAATGTGTTTTTTCTTTGTCTTATAGTTAATAAATTAGACACTGAACTTTGAATGCTTTTGAATGTGCTTTTATAAAAAGTAAACATGTCTTTAGAAAAAAGGCTGCTTCTGAGTGCTAAACTGACCCTTCCATTGGCCCAGTCTTTCCAGTGTAGATGTAGGATGTGGTTTCCTAGTGGAAGGTAGAAAGGGGTTTCTGGGAAGGTCCTACTGAGTTTAATGTGATGAGCATCCATGAAACTTCAGTTAAGGAGCCCACTGAGGCTCTGAGATGGACTCAGGTTGCCTGGCTGAGAACTGGATTTGGATGCGTTGATTTCTCTAGGACGCCCCCAGGTGGCGTACAATGCAGTGATTGGGTAATTTGGACGACTGGAATAGGGAGGTTGGGAGCCTAGTCCGATGTTTTTTAGACTTTCCTCAGATTTTCCGCAAACGTACTGTTGAATTATAAGGCTGATGTCTACGCCCTTGTAAATGCACCCTCTGTGTTTTCTGTGTCTGCTTTGACAAAGTCGTGTTCCTTGTTATGGCAATTCTGTTTTTACTATCAGCTCTTTCATTTCTGCTTTGAGAAAGTTGTAAATCGCTTATTTGGTTGGGGATGGCCAGGATTTATCTTGACGTGTACCTCTGTGGAATGACTTGCCAGCTGCCTCATGCTCTACAATATTTCTGTTGGCTACACTTGGCTTATGAGACTCAGCTGAGAAAGAATGGATGATCTCATTCTGCATGACGCGCAGGTATTCACTTATATTTGTGGAACTCATTGCAATAATACCTTTCACATTGTAATGCATTCTGGTCACCCTGGATGAGCGGCTTCCTCCATTGATAACTTTGTATGAAGTAAGAACTAGAGAAATAAAGGCTACCGCTGATTCATGTTGGCGCTATCTTTTCAAGGAGCTTTTAGGACAACATGTTACCTTCACATCTCACGCACACCCGCACACTCACAGACACTATCCTATGGACAACTGCTTTTTATGCTTTTTACAACTAAAAATGCCCCTATACTTAACGGCAAAGAAAATGGCCTCTTACTCTTTAAGAAGGTACTGTGAGGAGGAGGACTGATGAGGAGGTAATGAGCCATACTCACCTCATACTTACGTTGTTTGTTTGTTACTATGCAACTATGCGTAAAACCCATCCCTGGTTTTTCCACATTTGGTCCGCAGAGACCTCACACATACCAACTAGGGGCCTGATTCATGGTAAATTGTGTATTGGTCCCGCAATTGCTGTACGCTGAGAACAACACTAATGCACACCCTGCGTACTCATGGAATCTACAGCGCAAAGTCAGCATAATCGCAAGTCGTGCCTGGAACGCCCCTGACACGCCACTCAAGCATAGCATAATTGTGCGGTCACCCTGGAGCTAATATACGCACCCTTCAAACAGTGTGTGAGGTCCCCCGGAAGCAGGCCTGCATCTCACGGACCCTACTCAGGGCCCCCCCACATAACTGTTGCCGGCACCCGGACAACATGTGTATGACACTTCTTAAGTCAGGTAAACTTGGAAATTACGCGTGCAAACCCTGTAAACTGGCCCAGCACACCCCTAAGTCCTATCTGGACCCCGTCTGTGTGCACGCACCCCCAAATCCCACATGCAAACTCACCTCTGAGCTGTGAATCTTATGCGCAAGTGTCCTTACACCTGCCTTCGGGTGGTGTAGAGATCGAGGGATTTGCGTGGGCAATTCACAAGTGAAAGCTTTTGCAGTCACATCAATGAATATGCTTTGCTGTGCGCATTTGTGGGTGTGCTATGGACTGCCTGCATCCCGTCCCTCATAATGTCCAATTTTTCCTTTGTTTTTCCTAATTTTTCATGTTCCGCCCCCTACTCCGCTCTCTGTGCAGGCCTCACCCACGCTCTGCATGGAGTCTCGCGCAAGGCACCTGGCCGCTCGCAGAGCCATACCGAGCATGCAGGAAATCCATGCAAGTCCAAGAAATATCACGCGCATTCGATTCCATGAATCGTCGAAGCGGAACAAGCACACAGTTTGGCGGGCAAGTACCCTATTTTCCGTGCAAGTATTTCCATGAATCGGCTCCTATGAGTGCATTTGTTTTCATAAGCTTGTAGCATCTGTGCAAAGCTGCGCATATGTGGAAGACTCAGTTGCTAGAGCTTTCCTTGTAAGATTACTTGATTGCTTGAAGACAGACACACACTTGAAAAGGTTACGCCTAACAAGTCCCACAAGTGGCACGCCTGCCCCTGCTTCTGGCCGAAAGATGCTCCGGCTTTCATCATCTCTGTGCTTAGCATATGCCATTAGCCTTTAATACACATTGATTAATTGCCAGGAGGCTGGTCTTAATTTCTCCTGGGGATAGAACTAATATTCTACCCAACACCCACTCTTTGAAAGGCTCAATTGCTTCTATTGCAATCAATGCAACTGTTAAGCGTTAAATAGGAAAAACACACATAGGACAAACGAATACATTTTGCTAGTGGATCACCCTTCCTTTGAAAAAATGTTCACCTTATCTTCATTGTTTTATGCCCATACATTTCCAAAGGTACTAAAAAGGGAAATGTGATTCTCAGCCCTTTTACAAACTCGTTCTAAACTCCGACCATCGCGTGTAACCTTTTGGCCCTCTGGAAGGAAGGATGATAACGCAACCCGACAATCTGTAGTTGAATATTTATTTAGCTCCTCCAACATTTTAACCCCTTTAAACAATACAATGTTCCTCTCTCTCTCTCTCTCTCCCTCTCTAGTCACAAAGGTAAATTGAGCGCGTTACTTATTTCCTTATTTCCATTGCTGGTGAACTCTTGTTTCCCACCCTGGGCGTGGACAGTAAGTGACACAAACACACCTCAATGGGATCCCCCTTTCTCACTGCTGCGATCTGAGAACTGTGAATGGCCCACTGGCTGCCCACGGTGGATTTTTTCCAAAAAGGCCAGTAGCGCTTCCTCATAAAGTACTCCATTCCCTAGTAGTCTGAGATCTGAGTCTGTGGTCTGTTCAGGCCTCTAACAGGGTGTCTCAAATAGAGGAGGCAACTGAAGGGACGTCATTTCACCAAAATGCCAGGAGTATCGGAAGTGACATCACACAACCCTTCACCTCTGATGACATCACAGGAAGTGATGTCATTTGACCCCAACCCAAATGACATCACAGGAAGCGATGCAACACAATCTTTCAACCCTCGACAAAACAGGAAGTGGCATCGCATAGCATTGTTTCTAAGTACACTACGAACAATATTGTTATGATATCACTGTAAAGTGATATACATTTCGTACAAGAATGGATCACCATATGTATCATTAATATCAGTGCGTATAGGCCCATATTACCAAATCACTGTGAATGCAAGCAGACGTCCAAGGCTAAACGATAATGATGTATTATTATATAGCCCTTACGCTTAAGCGCTTCATATAGAACAAATATACATACAATATCACCATCAACCTTAGCAGGATGAAAGGCTGAGCTGACCTTGCTGGGAGTCGAACCTGCAGATCACACACACATTGCAGCAGCCAGCGCTCAACCCACTGAGCTATCTTACCAGCTATTGCTATCCCAAAACCAGCCACTCCAGAAACGAAGAGCCACATGCTGCTGGCCAAATCCCATGAGCCTCAATCCAAAAATAAATGCATAAATAAAAACCTTTTTTTAGGGGTAGCATGGAAGACCACAAGGGTAGCAAGGGAGATGTCAGGGGTCACAGTTGGACCTCTGGCGACCCCTAAATGACGCCCATGGACAACTGTGACAAGAACTCACTCTTCCTCACAAAACCTTTTTTTGTATGGACTGCAGCAGCAAAAACACTGCAAGACACAACACACCATAAAAACTGTTGATGGGCACTGCGACTAAATCATAAACTGGCCAGCAGACGTGCAAGGTAGAGCAAAGGCTTCTGTGCTCTATACTGGGACTAGCACCAAACTCAGCTCAGTGGTGTTTTATTTATAAAGGTAAAACAGAAAGAAAGAGATCAAGGTACTTCCAGCACCTCTGAAGTGGAAGCATGGGCATAGTGCAGCCTTTCCTCGTGTAGAGGAGGAGCCAAATGCCTCTACCAGAAGTCCTGCCCCTATACTGCCTATATGTTGGAAGCCAGAAATTGCGACATGCACAACGCTGGTAATGATACCTATACAGCGAAAGATCTTCAAAACAAGTTATTGATTGAGAAAGCCCTATAAAATGTACCTATGTAGGGATGACAGTCTCTTGAGAGATCCCTGAAGATGTTTAAAGGTGAATGAAAGAGAAGATGGGTGGCGTCACATGAGGTGAAGACGACACACTAAGAAGAATGGTCAAAGAAGAGAATGTATAGACCTTATGGAATCTGATGACGAAATAAAGAATGGAGTAACCTTTCATGTGCGGGATAAAGATTGCATGTGCAAAGAGCACTGAAGAAAATATAAGCCGTTTTAAAACTGTACAGATGCCGCAAGACAGGTAGACTAAGTAATCATGAAGGTTGGCTATGCAGTGAATAGATTTCAGGCAGTGCCACCAAAATATACACATGTATAGAATCTGGATATTCGATGTTGCAACTTTGCTAAACCAGGACCTGTGAAAGAGAAGGGCTGAAAATATGGTGCAGAAGAGAAAACAGTTGAAAATCGAGGAAGGGTCGAGAAGGCTGTCTGGCCCAGTGTCATGGGTTGGGGCAGCCAAGAACTGGCTATCTATTAAAGGAGATCCAAAGAACATGAGAAGCGAGGCAAGCTCTTGTCAAGGTATGACGGAAAGACACTATGAGTGTTAGGAAAGATTTCATAACTGTATGTAATTTCCCTCTATCTGTCAACCCCCACATTTTCTGCTGCTGTTTAGACACCATTGACTGACTTTGCCAGAGAAGCACAGCCTTCAGCTACACTCCTCTGGGCTTTGCTCACTTTTTATGGGAAAATGACATAACCTTAAAACAGTCAGTACTGGGAGACTTTGTTTCCCTTAGTCCTTTCCTCATGTTGTAACGTTTGTGCAACATGTAACAAGTGTGCAATGTATTTTTACCATACAGCACACTTGGGTCTATAGTCATTTCCTAAGGCCCTAGAAAATCTCAATGGACTTTTTATTAACTGTGCAGATGTGTCATGGACAGGACAGGTGGCAGTTATCTTTTTGCATTATTTGTAACCCTTTCCTGCCATGTTAACCATGTTAACTGTGTTTTGCCACAAATAGGTGGCCTGGCTCCGAAATGGCCATGCCACGAGGTTCTTTGTCCTGTCCTTTGGCCATCTTGCCCCATCACCTTCCCCTGGTCGAGTCGGCCTGCGTCAGTCCTTATTTGGTCATGCACTTTCCCGTGAATCCCATTGCTTTCGCGGGCTTCAGCATGCCTTGTGTGTGTGCCTCCAGGATGTGGGCTGGAATGCCTGGTTCCAATACACATCCTGGGTGCCAGAGGGTCTGGAGTGCCATGAATGACTGGGGCCACCATGGTCCATGATTGGTCCACATATGGAGTGTGTGTTTGTGAGCAGATCTCCCATTGGGTCCTCTCCGTTTTGGCGCGAAGGGAACTTTGGATAAGAGAAGGCCGAAAACACCACTACCGTGGCGGTCTCCTGAGTTCTCACTGAACATAGGATAAGGTCCATGCATCCTGCCACATGAAGCCGAGTCGAGGAACCGCTGGTGACCCGCTGAAAGGTTTGGCACCCTGAGCCCACTGTCGTCCCATGGGACCCCTCTGCATCTGTTCGTCCTAGAAGGTCTGCAAAGATGCTTCGACCCATTGGAACATTGGGACCAACTATTCTCGGACCTTCATCAAGCTCTGCAAGTAAGCTTTCTCGGACGTATCCCTGGGCCAACCAGTGGACTCACCAGCATACCCAGTTGCTTTGCTCTGTCACCGCCGCCATTTCGAGGAGGCCCTCGAAACATGGTGTATTGCTAGCTCTGTGTCCCCAGCACCCTCACATCGAATTTCGTACACTTGGTATTCCCAGGTCTGAAGTGAGACGAGTGCGCCAGGACCGGAGTAAATGCGGTTACCGTGTTGCCCTGCCGCGGCAACATCCTTTGTCCGCTGCATTTGTGACCCTCTTGCCCGTAGCCTGCTGCAGTGAAACTGGGTTGATTCATCGCCCCAGAGCAGAGAAATCGCCACTGTCCCATTTGGGAATCATCGCTGTATCTCAGGAGCTAAAAGGTGCTGAAATGCCCTTTTTGCCGCATTCGAACCTGCAAGCGAAGTGAACTGACCTGCTGAAGTTTGGGTCCGCTTGCATTGGGGACCGGTGAGTACTCAATACCCCAACTGGTGGCACCTAGCGCAAGGGCCCATTTTTACACACAGGTGGCCCCTCAGGGCCCTTCTCCTTTCCATTGCTATTGCGAAATAGCGACTCCATCCCAAACTCTTGAACTGCCTCTGCCTTCAAGTGGAGGTCCTACTTGAATAGTGGTAACTTCTTCTGCATCGCCTCATCCACCTTCCCGAGCTGCTAGAGACCCCTGAAGAGACCCTATTCTGCCCTTTGGAACAACCGTGTGCACTTACATTGCATGTACTATTGAGCACAAGGATCCTCTCGTCTTAGGGCTTGGACTGCCTTTTAGTTAGGTGTATTTTCAATGTCGAACTGGGCCTAAAGATTATATGCACTGCCTGTTTCCTTCCCATCTAGGTTGTTGACATATTTCGTACATTTACCTCTTTGGACCCCTGTGGACTTGTATATACATTGTATTGATAGTGATGTGTTGGTTTACTTAGTGTTACTGTGATTCTTTTGCTATGGTTTATATTACAAAGGCTTTGTAATAAATGTGTTTATATTTTTGATATAACACCTGTCTGGAGTAATTTGTAAGTGTCCTTGCTCTGTGTGCTCATTGAGATCCTTCAGTCACCCTCACCCCTCCTGAGACGTAGGGCCTCATTACAACCCTGGCACTCCTGGAATGAAGGGGGCCGGGACGGGACCGGCCCCCTTCATTCCGGGAGCGCCAATTACGAGTTTCCCTTTGCGGGACCCGGATCAGACGTCTGGTAAAACCAGACGTCTTTTCCGGGTTCCGTGAGGGGAAGAGGGATGTAACAACGGGACACTTGTAGTGAGCCCGTTGTTACCTCCCTCCCCATTCCCATTGAGCCCTATGGGGGCTCAAATGGGAATGGGGAATGGTTCATGCAAGGAGGAATAACCGGGTCCTCCAATGTCAGAATGACCCGGTTATTCCTCATTTCAGGAACCCGGTAAAGGAGCCCGGTTTGGAGGCAGCCATGGAGCTAATAGCTCTTAGTCCTGACCGCCTGCCATAGCTTCCCTGTCCAGAGGTTACCCTGTTCCAAGAAACTAGGCTGGCATTTTGAACTTCTGCCCCTCCAGGTCAGAGTTCAGAAATCCATCTTAACTATGAGTGCCAAGTTTTACTCATTTAATATAATTAAATGCGAAGAAGGAGCTAAAATACGGTCTTCTGTCACATGGGGTAAATGAAAATAGAAAATGGACAAGCAGCACCGAATATATGAACGTGCTCGCACTCCCTTCTATTCTCAGGAGCAGTGATGCTTTTCAAGGCCAAGTTCAAAGACAATTCAAATGGCAGAAGGCATGAGTGGTAATGGATGATGGGTTAATTGGGTGGGGAGGCATGGTCAAGTCCACCCACCAGCACCTGGGGTACCAGCTTGCGCGCTGCTAGGGAGTCAAATATTCCAGAGGGGAACAAGCGTGCACACCAATTATAGAGGGCATGTGTTGAAGAGCCCTTTCGTTTGAGAACCAATGGTGTGTAGTGTATCTAACAAATATTGAGGATGACTTGCACAAGGGGTGGGCATAAGTTGTCCACCTGACTATAGGGACCTTATCACAATTCAATCCCCTACAAAAAGTATACTTGGATGTTCTTTGTAGACCAACCACAATCCTAAATAAGTTTTCTTAGTTTGCCACGTAGTATGATGTCACGTATGATGAGTTTTCGCTATAAAAAGGTTATTTTTTATGTGATAAATTGAGATTATGCTGTGAGACGTCCGTTGATGTCCATTGTACTCGCTGTTTTAGACAATTGAGAATAAAACAGATCCCCTTTTCCAACTTGCTGAGTCGGTCTTATTATTGGTGTAAAGGTTATTCTGCACCCCGTCAATCTAACGATGTGCTACCTCATATACAAGGGCCTCACGTGCTAGCATGTCAGATGGTTTAAGACCCATCGATTAAGTAGAACTCCAGTATTTCAGACAATGGAGCACCCTTTGCCATCTAGCCGGAAAAATGCAGGGTTTCCTGTAGAGAGCAGCCGACACAGAATTCTTGCAAGAAAAATCGAGAAGGTGGGATGGGTCCCTATTTGATGAAATACCTCCTGGTTTCTACAGACGCTTTGCAAATGCATGGTGAAAGTGGTAGGTTGGAAAGGGGAGCCGATAATGGAGGCATTGAGCTGAACGAGCGTATGGTTATAAGACTGAGGGGAATGGCAAATTGTGGGGATTGGATTGTGGTAGTTTAGAAAAGTTAATTGAGTTGATTACAAATGTAATGGGGTAATGTAGAAAAGTAACAAAGAGCATTTTTAAAGTGTAAAATAAGAGAAAAGAGATAAGGCCAAGGATTCCTAGCTCAAGGAGTTTTAGAAGAAATCATCTCACTACTCAATTGGGGTAAAATAGGCGGCACATATACAGGTTGATATTAGGAGATGATTTTAACTCTAGTCAGAGTATTTTAGGGGCGAGATGATGAAGATGACTACCATGGTTTAAATGTAAAAGAGTCCACTAGTCTGTCAGTTTGTGTGTTTTGTAATTGAAAAAAGGTGCTGAAGAACAACAAGAATAACAGGCTAATTCATAGAATCCAGCGCACAAGTAGCGCACGCGGCTGGCGCACAGCGTGCGCCTGCGATAGTCTGCGCCAGGCACGTGCGCTAAAACAGATTTCCGCGCACAGCGTATTCATGGATTTCAAGCTCCCAAACCAGCCGTGGCGCAGAGAATCGCAGCGAGCCTGCAGCAGCGCCAGTAACGCCCCCAAGAACGCCCTCGCGCAAGGAAAAGCCATCAAAATCGCTAAATCATCGCTAAGGGCTGCGCTAACCCTGGACCACTTCACAGGGCAGGCAAACAAGGAAAGAAAAGCGGGCAATCTTCAAATCAGGAGTACGCGGGAAGTACTACACGCGACTAGGCAGGGAACGTGAATTACAGGGGTACGCGGGAATCATCACACGCGAACAGCCAGGGTGCGTGTATTACAGGGGTAGCGGGAAGTTCAACACGCGATTGGCCAGGGTACGTGTATTACAGGGGTACGCGTGAAGTAGAACACGCGATAGGCCAGGGAACGTGTATTACAGGGGTACGCGGGAATTATCACACGCGAACAGCCAGGGTGCGTGTATTACAGGGGTAGCGGGAAGTTCAACACGCGATTGGCCAGGGAACGTGTATTACAGGGGGACGCGTGAAGTAGAACACGCGATAGGCCAGGGAACGTGTATTACAGGGGTACGCGGGAATTATCACACGCGAACAGCCAGGGTGCGTGTATTACAGGGGTAGCGGGAAGTTCAACACGCGATTGGCCAGGGAACGTGTATTACAGGGGGACGCGTGAAGTAGAACACGCGATAGGCCAGGGAACGTGTATCACAGGGGTACGCGGCAATTATCACACGCGAACAGCCAGGGTGCGTGTATTACAGGGGTAGCGGGAAGTTCAACACGCGATTGGCCAGGGTACGTGTATCACAGGGGTGCGTGGGAATTATCACATGCGAATAGGCTTGGTGGGCCCTCACAGGTGTACCCTGTACACCCTCCACGGCCCCTGCAGGCAGCCCACAAAACAGTGGACTACCCTGCACACCTGATCATGTCCCCCTGCACCCCCATCCACCAGGGGCACCCTCCACCAGGCCCCCACCCATGTCTCCCACCACCCCCACCCCCCATCCACCAGGGGCACCCTCCACCAGGCCCCCACCCATGTCTCCCACCACCCCCACCCACCAGCACTGTGGGGCACGTGGCCGGCAGGCAGTCAGGCAGCAGCCGATGGCAGGTGGGAGCGTGCTCAGGGCTCTGGGGGACTTAAATTTGGCCTCCTGGCCAGGAGCGTGGTCTTTCGTGTTTGAACGCGTGGACAGCCTGATAGGGAGTGATTTTGCACGTGAAAACCCCACACTCAGCGAATCGCGCGAAAACCCGTCACCAGCATATGTGCGTCAATAGTTACCTGCACGTGCAGTGTCAAAGCGTGTGATTGGTGAACATGGATCTACACGCAGGAGTGACAAAGCGTGTGATTGGTGAAAAGTGAGCTACACGCAGGAGTGTCAAAGCGTGTGATTGGTGAAAAAGGATTCACACGCAGGAGTGACAAAGCGTGTGATTGGTGAAAAGTGAGCTACACGCAGGAGTGTCAAAGCGTGTGATTGGTGAACATGGGCCAAGCACGTACACGCCGTAAGTGACGCTGTACGTGTGGGCCTGTATAAAAGGTAGTGTTGAACACCATTTCCTTGTACGTGCTTTTCGTGGAGAGCGAGTGGGTGAATTCTGTACTTCTTGTCGTTTCACACGCGATTTACTTCACGGCGTTTCCAGTTCGTACTCCCTGTTACCTCTGACAGCTTTTTCTCTTTTTCCTCTTGTACTGGTTTACCTGGGCCTGTTCCCTCAAACAGTGTCCGCTTCTACTGTTGTCCTGTCTCCTCAGACAGCGTACACATCTTCTTTTGGCGGGGGTGTTGCCAACCAAAAGCGCTCATTTTTCACGCTCTTTTACCTGGCAGACGGTGAGTCACGCACGTATCTAACATCTGTGCTTGCCCCGTGTGTAGCCTACCCCTTCAGAGGTCAATCTAGGCTGCGTGTGACACGCATACGTTCATTGTGTTACTGGATGCCACAGCGTAGTGCAGGGTTTTCCATCAGCACACGTGGTCTAGGAGGGGTATTGTGCACATTCCTTAACTTTTTTGGGGTGCCTGTGCGTTGCGTGACCCGTCATCTTTCCCCAGGGGTGTCATATAGCCTTGCCACTGCACTAGGGTACGAATACCATCTGGTACCCAACCCCTTTGACACCCAATTGCCCAGGACAATTGTGCACACCGACTCCCATACGCACAATACCATCAGTGCCATGGTTGGGAGGCGTGCAAGCCGTAAGGGTGGCAAAGGTGGCCGAGCCACACGTGGTGGCCGTGGAGGATCCACTAGGGGACGTGGTTGTGACTTGCAGGGTGCCCCTGTCCCCCCCAGTCTGGAGGAACAGTCAGGGACACCCATGCCCCCCCCCCCCAGTTGAGAGTCATGTGGCTGATACCAACCCTGATCAGCCCTTGTCGGACCAGGCCATTGTGGCACCAGACCTGTCCGAGGGTGATCCCATCGCTGACATCCAGGTCAGCAGGTCCACTGCACGTGCACCGGTGCACATTGGTGTCATCAGGGCACGCGCATCTATGCCAGATAGGTCATCTGCTGGCCCCCGTAGCCAGGGTGTGGCTCCATCCACCCCACCTCTCATACACCCTGCCAAGACTGTGTCGGTCCTAGTTCATGCACCTCAGATCAGGCCTGACCCCATCCCACTACCCCCAATGCCTGCACCTACTCCCATGCTGAGTGGGCAATCCCACACACCCAGTACTGAGTCCACCACGACTCCTGCCCCTAGTGTCCACAGCGGCGTAGGACACTCTGGATCCCCACCCCCTTCCAAGCGCAAGAGGAAGAGTGCACGTCCGGCACAGGCTGATGCCCCAGGCACGGCTGCACAGTCCGGCCCATCAAGGAAGCCAAGCTTCACAGACGCCGAACTGAATGCACTTGTTCAGTATGTGTCAGATCATGATAGGGAAATGGTCATCGTTGCAGGGTCCAAGACCACACATGCCAGACGCCAGGCACACTGGCAGACCATTGCTGACAGAATAAGTGCCCTTGGAGTAGTGAGGCGCACAGCTAGTGATTGCCAGAAGCGCTGGAATGACCTTAAGCGCAGGGCAAAGGATAAGCTGGCCTCAAGTCATGCCGCAACCTTGGTGACTGGAGGTGGGTCCCCAGCACAGGAAATAGAACTCACACCACACGAGTCCGTAGCTGGATCCTACGTCACCGAGGGACAACTCCAAGGTGTGGGAGACCTCCCTGATTACGAGGCATCATCCGGTGAGTGCACATGCATGTGTGTATTATCCATGTGCATGGTGTGTGTGTGAAGCATTCATGTTGGGTGCCTGTCAAGGGGGTGTGTGGCAGAGTTGATAGTGGCACCCATGTGCCTCATCCAGTATGTTCAGTGCAACACCATCTGGCCACAGCACTATCCCTACTGGCAACAGTGCACATATGGGCCGACACCATGGAAGTTGCCCTTGAATTGTCATTTTGTCACTACATTGTTGCTCATACTCCCCTGTCTATTCATCTGATGTCTTACATACCATTCCTATCCTTTCCCCCAGCCATTCAAGTTTCATCTTCACATGCCTGACATGCAATGATACCACATGCTAATGCGTCCTCTGTATATAAATGCCAACCAACATGCTGTCATACTGTGGATGTTGCCTTGACATCCACCTCCTACCTGTGGGCTTTGGTACCGTCTGGTTTCGAGCCCCATTCCCTCACACTCCATGCTGCTCTTCATGGTCTATCTTCCATGACTTCTACAGTTCAGACCATCGTGCCCTACTCACGACACCTGCTTGCCAAAAGTCAAATGAGGGCACCCTGCCCTCCAATGCGACCCACCCTATTGCTGACCAGTGCATCTGAGCCTACTCTAAGCTAACTCTCACTGACATCTGCTCATACATGCCTTTGCCTGTCCCATAGACCCTTCACATGGTCCCTGTCCTCTCTCCTTGCTCCTCTTCCACCATCATTGGTGGGACCCGTTGGGGTGTACTCCTGGCCTCCTTCCAATCCTCAGAGGCCACTATTGATGTGCATGGTAATGGGAGCGTCTCAGTCCAAGGCCCTTAGGCCAACCTCAATCTCCTTGAGAAATGCTACCCACATCTCATCAACTTCCTTACCTCTCCTGCTGTCCCCCCTCCTCTCTCCTCATCAATCCTGCACTGCCTCCCTGCACCCTCCCATGAACCTTCTCCGCCTCCCACTCCAACTCCTACACATGCTGCACCTCTGATCTCTAGCACTCCCCGTAAGTCCTACAAGGCTGTCAACCTCCTCCACAATTACACTCCTTTCACTGCGGCTGCATCAGGCATTCCTCCGATATCTGTCACTTACATGAGGTTATGCACCTTGACATCCTTGGTCTCATGGAAACATGTCTGACGGCCAGCTCTGTCTGCATCCTTGACCCTCTCCTTGGCCCGCCACTACTGTGCAGGGGGGGTGTGCCCTTGGCTTCCCTGAGGGTATTCCTGCCACTGTCACTCCTACTTAGACCTACTCCACTCTGGAATGGCTTGTGTGAGGTCTCTCTCCACCACACCTTGACATTCTCAAACAGTGCGTACTGTGTCTGGGAAAACTGGTCAAATGTACTACTTCCTTTCTGAGTGTCCTCACCTCTCCTCCTCACTCATGTCCCCAGACACAGAAATCCTCATCCTTGGTGCTGTACGCATCCACCTGCATGCTTGTTGACGCCCCCACGTGACCTTTCTGTGACCTCAGCAACTCCCTCTCACCCTCTAGACTCCCGTCTGTCCCTACTCATTCTGCAGGGCACACTCTTGATGCTCTGATCTCATCTGACTTTCCCCTCTCCGTCCATCTCTGCACTCCTCTCTCCTGGAGTGATCACATTCTCCTCTCCTCCCAGCTCACCCTCACCACCCCACAGGCAAAGCCACCCTCACCACTGTCACACACCTTCTTGGTATTCCGACCCATGAAGTGTGTGTCAGTCGAGGCTCATGCTGCCAAAATCTCCCCCCCATCCAGCTCCCCCTTAGGCTCACTCCCATCCTGACAGGGCCCACTCCATGCTCCACTCCATGTCAGGTACACTGGATGTCTTTGCCACGGTCATGACCACCTGTCTGAAGCCCCATGCCAATGCAGAGTCCTGGCATGACTTGGATCTTGTGAACCCAAACCACAGGTGCCGGGTGGCAGAGAGGGAATGTCCTGCATCATGGCCATCCTCTGGCAAACTGGCCTGCCACATGCTCCAAAGGCAATAGCGCCTCACCCTTTTCACCAAGATGAGATCCCCAATCCAAGGGCACATATCTGCGGCATGTGACAACTCTGCAGGACACATAGAAATCTGAAAGGACCTTGCCGAGCCAGAAGCAGTGTGTACCTCCCCTGCCCCCTCCGAGCCCACAGCACTGCATGAATGTCTCTGTACCCCTATAGGCCACCCCCCCAGCACTTGTCTGCGCCTAACACCATCTGCCCTTGACGTCAAGTCCTACTTACCTTGTACAGCACTTCCAGCCGCCACTTCCCCTTGCATTTCATTGTGCCACCCACCCCTGCACTTGCGTGACATGAATGACACCAGCACCAGTAGGATTGTTGACTGGCATCCCCTTCTGCCCCACCACCCCTCAGTGCTCCGCTGTACCTTCATACATTACTTGACCGGTGCTTCACGAATGCAATATGAATCCTTTACAGGTGATGGGGAGGTGGAATCACATTGTTTACTGCATTTTGTTGATGTAGACAAGGCACTGTGCATCGTTGCCAATTTGGACTAGCAGATCCATGTACAACATGTATACTTATTGATGTGACGATGCAATGTCAGGACCAGAGTGGTTGAAATCCAAAAAAGTAGCCCTCCTCTCCCTCTTCACTTGGTGGCTATGTCACATGCCATGTGTGTGATGGCATGTGCCTTTGACATGGCAATCAACGGCCAATGTGTGATGGCAGTGCTAGGCAGCAAGGTGAGCAGGCGTTGCTCTCCAATCTGTACATTGTATGCCCTGAGCCTCCCCTACAGACCCAGTGATGGTGAATGCATAGGAGGTCTCCCAGTCATGTTGGACATGTGTCGTAGAACTACTGCCTCTGTTGTTCATCAGCCCTTGTTGCATGCCATGGTGCTAATGCCTGTTTCCATTTTTCTCTTTCATGTCTTTGCAGGGGACGAAGCACTTGTTGATGCTGGGGATGTGGTGGTGGAGCCGTCCCAGGAGGGCAACCCGGGCCGACCTACCACAAGTGAGGGACGTGGTGTGTTTGTGGGTGAAAACCCACAAGTGCTGCAGGCCGTGCTGTCGAGGGGTGTCTCTGGGGGTTCCTCCCCCGAGCAGTATTCAGGTGTAGACTCGGAGGATGACACCTATGTGCAGTCGCAGGTGAGTGTTCTTGGGAGAGAATCTCCTCTGTCCGACCCACCTGCAGCCGGGCCATTGCCCTCAATGGGGATGTCAGTGTCGGCAGATCAGCCTCCGGTGGTTACGGATGCAGGGCCACACCACCCAATCTCTGATCCTGTTCCTGGGGCTGCAGATCAGAGAGGGAATGCAGTCCTGCAGCCTGAGGCCTTGCCGGCACAGCAAGGCGCAGTCCGCCTTGCCCCAGGCAGGTGTGGTGCCCGTCAACGTGGTGGCCGTATGCCACCTGGCAATACCGTTTGGGAGCAAACCATCTACGGTATGGCCACCCAACAGGCAGCATCATCCGAGATGATTGCACAGGCCATGGATAGGGTGGCCACTTCCATTGTCCCCCCAGAAAGGCTGATGGAGCGACTGGAGCAGGCTACAGAGTCCATCTGCCAGGCACACAGGGAGGATATGTTGGCGTCCAACATGGACAGGCGGGCGGCACTGGCGACTCTGCGGGAATCACTTTCCATGGAGTCCCAGCGCCACAGGGAAGGCCTGAGGGAAGAACTCCGTCACCTCAGGTCGACCCTGTTAGAGCTTGAGGCTTCATCCCATAGAAGGACAGAGCAGCAGCTGGAGCGTCTGACACGGACGCTCTCGGCCGAGATGCAGGCAACTCGTGCGGAGGTCAGGTCATCCCGGGAGTTACTGCATGGGGACCTCCGCATGATTATAACCCAGAACCAGAACTACCAGACCCGCCTGCTTGCAGCCATGGAGGAGCAAACTCGTGCTTTGCGTGGGCTGCCTCCCATTGTCACACCATCTTCTGAGGCAGCTCCCCCACCTCCAGAGTCAGCTGCAGGGTCTGGCCAGAGCCATAGCGACTCATCTCCCACAACAGAGTAGCCATGTGGGCCACGAGCCTATGGGGTGTTTTCCTTTCCCATGATCCACACAGGTGGATTGTGGCGTGCATCCTGTCCTCTGACCTCATAGGTGGCCCCCCCCCCCCGCCGGCCCTTTCATGGCCATTTTTTCTCATTTTTATTTTTATTTTGCAAGAGTGTTGCCTTGTGTGGGTACCTGGGCATACACTGTATTGTGGCTGGGCACATGCAGGCTTGTCCTGAGTTTGGTTTCGATGCTTGGGTAGCAGACATCCACACCCCTCCTGCTTCCGTTTCCATGGGCTTGCAAAGGGTGTGCCCAAGTGACAGCAAATTACACGGTGACATTGGACTCCCATGAGCTGTTGGCCAGTCCATAGTCAATACTGTGTAGACATTCATAGTGTTGATTGTTGTTGCACCTAACTATGCATGATGGTTTGATATGTGCCTCTACTTACATATGTTGCTCATGTTTTGCAGGTATTTCACACAGATCTTCACAAGGGCATACTCTCTGGAGTCAGACTACATGTCGGTAGATGTGCACTGACACTTTTGCATGGCGCCATCACTGTACATCTGGACGGTGAGGACATACCAGCAGAATCAGGTAATGACACTACCATTGATTACATGCAATGTGTCTTGTTTGGGTGGGCTTCAGGGTGGGTTGGTGTGTAATTTGATTGAAAATACTCTTACACAGGTGTGTAGTAGTGGCTCCAGGGCGGTTAGCTGCTCAAGTGCGGCTATGTTCCATTTGGGGCACTGCTATTTGTGACACTGGTGTCATGTTGTGATGGCCAGTTTGTTTGCTGTCACATACCATGACATGGTGTCCTCAGTGGCGGGACTGTGAAGGGAATGGGTGACATGGCAATGTTGTCATGTAGTGAATCGCCTGTGGCAATGCATATTAGATTGATGGAGTTGTGTCTTTGCGTTGTGATGCATTGCTGGTGTATGTGTAGCTAGGGGTGCACACATATTGACACTTCCATGTTAACAATCTCAGGCTGATGTGTATCTGACTGTTTATTGTCAAGTAATTTTCAGACATTGTCAGGTAGTGTCATCATTGATTGTCAGATGGTATGTGCCAGAGCAGTGTGCACTAGCCAGCACTGTGATTCCTAGGTGAAGAAGTTGGCCACCAGTTGAGTACGGGCTGCCTCCCCCCGTGCCCTTTCCCCTCCCATGCGCAGCGGGCGTGCATGTGGTTGTGGATGTGGGGGCACCACCATGTCCACGGGCAGGCCCCGGCGTGTTGCAACGTTGTGCAGGACACATGCTGCCACTATGATCCTGCACACTATTCGGGGAGCATATAACAGCTGCCCGCCAGAACGGTCAAGGGAGAGAAAGCGTGACTTGAGCACTCCGAATGTGCGCTCCACTATGCCCCGTGTTGCAATGTGGGCTGTGTTGTACCTTACCTGGGGTGGCGTGGTGGGGTTCCGGATTGGGGTCATCATGTGGGGGCTGATAGGGTAGGCACTGTCCCCTGCGGAGGTGGTGATGGGTATCATTAGTGGTGTTGTGTCATGACCCAGTATCTGACATGCATGCATGTGCAGTGGCATTCATGCTCACCAAGCAGCCATGTATCTCCATGCTGGCCAGCCTCTAGGTCCCGGCATAGGGTAGACATTCTGTAGATGAAGCTGTCGTGGGTGGACCCTGGATAGTTGGCATATACTGATGTGATTATTCCCTTGGCATTGCATACAACTTGCACGTTGATGGAATGCCAGTGCTTGCGGTTTCTATAGATGTGCTCTGTTGCCCTGGGTGGACGTAGAGCCACATGTGTGCAGTCAATTGCACCAAGCACTTTGGGGAATTGAGCCACACCATAGAATTCCTGGATGCACGTCCGCCTTTCTGCATGAGTCCTGGGGAGATATATGTGCCTGCGGACTGATGGCCGTGCAGTGATGATGTTCAAGACCTGGTGTAGGCAGCGTGACTGCGTGGCCTGTGACACACCACCCACTATGGCACTTGTCCGCTGAAAGGATCCAGTGGCCAAGAAGTGCAGTACATTCAGGACCTTCTGCAGGGGGCTGAGTGCTTGGGAGCACAGGGTGGGTGATGTGAGGTCATCCTCCCACTCACTGACCAGGTCCAGTATGATGTGTGCTGGAAACCTGTACCTCCCATACACCTGGTCATCAGGCATCCCGAATAGGCTTGTTCTGGGTGTGAATATTCTGGTCCTGACTCTCCTCCTCCTCCTCCTTTGGTAGCCCACTGCCACTGCTGCTAGGAACGGTATGTTCATCCTGGCATCTGGCTTGTTTATTGAAAAGTGCGCAAATTAATGCCTTGCGCGTGTTGTAGGCGAGCGTGTGAGCCTCGCACCCCTGGAATCGAGTTCCCACTCCAATCGCGTGTGGAAATTCCCACGCAGCAGGCATACAGGTGCGCTGACGTACTTGCTTGTGTAAGTGGCCGCGCGCCCCTTAAATACACGTACTTAGGCCAATGGCGCGTACGCGCACTTTTGGCCAATTACACGCGATGAAATACACGTACATAGGCCAATGGCGTGTACGCGCACTTTTGGCCAATTACACGCGATGACACTCTGACGTGCAGTATTTCCACGTGTGCTCCGTCTTCACGTGCTGAGTGGGGAACGCCCGTGCGGATCACGTCAGACGCGCTTACGCGATGAGGGACTCTGGTCCAATAGAATCGCGTATGCGTGCTGACGCACTTACGCGCTAAGGGCCTTTCCTCGGATTTCACGCTGACGTGCAGGAATTTCACGTGCCAAATCACTCCGTATCAAGCTGGCCACCCGAAAACACACGGAACACCACGCTCCTGCCCCGAAGGCCGAGTTACTGCCCCCCCAGTGCCCTGAGCAGCCTCCCACGTGCTATCTGCTGCTGCCTGCCTGCCTGCCTGCTGCCACCGTGCCCTGCCATTTGGTGCCTGCACATCAGCCATCTGCAGGGGTCCACTTGCTGTGTCCACCCCTGCTGGAACTGAAGACTCCCAACTGGGATTACATCGCTCCACAGCCCAGCCCCAGGACCCAGTTGCCCACCCACACCTGCCTCTGGGGTTGCCATGTCGGGCACTTCTACATCTGGCACCAGTGGCAACCCCAGGCCAGAGGGGCAGAGGGGCACCAGCTTCACTGCCACCGAAGTTGGTGTCCTGGTGGAGCATGTCCTGGGGCAGTATGATGCCCTCTTTGGATCGTCCCGCGCCAGCAAGGAAGGACGGAAGAGGATCTGGGCCGACTGTGTGGTTGCCATCAACGCGGAGGGGGTGGCAACCCGCAACGTCTTGAAGATCAAGAAGCGCTGGGAGGACTTGAGGTCCAGGACCCTTGTGAAGGCCCGGCGCCTCGTGGAGGGGGGCCGGGGCCACATGAGTTCCATCCAGAAGAGGGTCCTGGAACGCGTACGCCCAGCGCTCCACGCCCAGATCCTTGAGAGGGAGACCCGTCTGGAGTTGAGCGGTAAGTGTCCAAGCATCACTGTGTGAGACAGGGCATGTTGCGGTGTGCTGGTTCTATGATACTTGCCTGTATGTGTGCCATGGGCCATGTATGCATGTATGTGTGCTGGGACATCATGGTAATGCATGTGCGACCAGTGATGTGTGACCCACATGGTTGTTGCATGTGTTGAAATGCGGCATGGGGAGCACTATGCAGATTTGGGACATGAGAGCATGCCAGTCTCTGTACCTGGACATGGATGGGGGTGAAGGATGGGTGCTGATGCCAGGTACATATATGGTAGCCATGTCTGTGTGCCTGACCTGCATGTCTGTGACTTGTGCATGCCATGGATGCATGACTCATGTGTGTGACAATGCACAGATTCAGTGACGCACCCAACTTACCCTTGTTTTGCCTGTGTTCGGTGTGATTGGGGCCAGATGGATGTGACTGAGGTGAAGTGTGTGCATGTGATATGCATGAGCCATGATGCATGTGAGTTACATATCATTGAATGTTTCAAGAGTCAATTGGACATGCATGGAAATGTGCATGGCATGCACCATGCCTGTTACTGTGTGTGTTTTGCCTGGACTGACCCATGTGTTGTGGAGGGACATGATGGAAGTGTACTTTGACAGGGGTGCTCATCTGCTATAGCTTCCTGTCTAGGGGACCATTGTACAGTAGCCTGATGCTTGTGTCCTTTGTCTCCCTCTACGCAGCGGCTAGTGAAGAAGAGGGCGGAGACGGCGCTGTGGAGCAAGGCGGCGGGGATGCCCCCACGGCTGCAGCGGAAGGGGTGGGTGAGCCCCCACAGGGGCCTGCTACGGCGGGAGACGGTGAGGAGCCATCCAGGTTGGTGGTTTGCACAGAGGAGGAGGAGGCCGACACTGGTGCACACATGGGGCCTGGTGGGAGCATCCCTGCTGGTGCAAGTGGTGCAGTCCAGGGCCAGGGGCAGGAGGCAGCACAGGTCACCGTGGAGGTGCCTGTGCATGTCGCTGTCCCTGACCCTGTGAGTGCACCACCATGCACCAGCAGGGATGCCCCGTCCCAGGCCCGTCCGCAGGTAGAGGGGATGTCCATGTCAACTGACTCCCCTCCACCTGCGGCCGTGGGAACCCCTGGCCGCGTGGAGCAGGTCCTGATTGGGGTCGCGATGCGCACGGCTGTGATTCGTGATGCCGTGCGTGCTTCCCGGGAGGAGCACGCACGTCATCACGAAGTGCACCGTGCCGACGTGGCCCAATTGGGATCGGCCATGTTCGGGGGGTTCCTGCATGTGTTGGCCAATCTGACGGCCCTCTCCTCCTCTGTGCAGGCTATCCACCGGTCGTTCTCCTTGCCGTCTTCCGGCCCAGATGCCACCATGGCCCCCTGTGGACCTGCCCCGACCAATGCAGCGAGCTCGGTGGGGATCCCATCCCTGCCGCAGTTGGGAGTCGGAGGTCCAGCAGGGGTGGACGACACAGCAAGTGGACCCCAGCAGATGGAAGATGTGCCGGCATCATCGGGCAGGGCACGTGCACGACGGCGTCGGTGGTTACCATCAGCCTGGATGCGGTCGTGCTGGCAGAGGCAGTGGCGTCGGAGGCAGCAGCGGGCTCGACGTGGGAGGCATCATGGCTCAGGGCCATCAAGATCGGAGGGGCAGGCATCGGCCGGAGGGCAGGGCAACCCTGGCATGGCAGTGTGTTCCGTGTGGGAGGAGTTTGGCCAGCGGATAGGTGCGGAGCGGCAGCGGGCGGAAGAGGAGCGGCTCGCCATGGCCAGGGCGGAGATCTCCATGCATCAGGCATTGAGGCGGGCTGAGTGCCTCGAGGAGGCTCGCAGGGAATTTGGTGAGCACATGGGGTTGTCCCTGCGAGACCTCGGGGCCAGGACTGAGTCCCACCTCCAGGACATTGACATGGAGTTCGAGGATGCCCTGGCCAGCATCACCAAGTGAGCCGCAGGACTAGCCCGCTGCCTTTGTATATAGTTTTTTAGTTAGTTAGTGCTAGGTTTCCTTTATTTCTTTTTATTATTTTGGACCGCTTGGACAATGGCCACTTCTTTGTACATATTTTTTTAATTAGTTAGTATTAGGTTTCATTAGTGGTGTTGGGCTCATGGACCCTTGAACAATCCTGTATATATAGTTATTTTTTGGGAGGTACATTATTTTACTTTCATATTGTTTACACCATGTCGTAATGGTTTTTCTTTCATTTCATACTACATGTGTTTACTTTGGACAAAATCTGTTGATTTTTCTATCCTTTGTTTTTTGGTTTCTCATTTTTGTTCCCGGACATGGACCTTTTTATTTGCTTTGCCAGATAGTTGTATTAGTTTACTTGATTTATTTTTAAATACATTTTTATATTATCTTACACTTGTGTCATTTTTTCTTTGGTTTCTTACATGTCATGATATGGGTTTTGACATTCACTTGCACCCATTGTGTATGTGTGTGTGGCGGACATGTGTTCTTTTGCATACTTGCCTTTGGGGTTGTGTCATGTGATTGCATTCACTATGTGGGTGCATGCAATCCTTGCCTGGGTGTTTGTGCTGGGTATGCTGACCATTACTGCCATTATTGTGTATCGTCAGGACCAGGGGCCAGGGGGACATGGGTGGGGGCCTGGTGGAGGGTGCCCCTGGTGGATGGGGGGTTGGGGGTGGTTGGAGACATGGGTTGGACATGGGTGGGGGCCTGCTGGCAGGTTCCCCACAGTGCTGGGGGTGGGGGTGGTGGGAGACATTGGTGGGGGCCTGGTGGAGGGTGCCCCTGGTGGATGGGGGGTTGGGGGTGGTGGGAGACATGGGTTGGACATGGGTGGGGGCCTGCTGGCAGGTTCCCCACAGTGCTGGGGGTGGGGGTGGTGGGAGACATGGGTGGGGGCCTGGTGGAGGGTGCCCCTGGTGGATGGGGGGTTGGGGGTGGTGGGGGACATGGGTTGGACATGGGTGGGGGCCTGCTGGCAGGTTCCCCACAGTGCTGGGGGTGGGGGTGGTGGGAGACATGGGTGGGGGCCTGGTGGAGGGTGTCCCTGGTGGATGGGGGGTGGGGGTGGTGGGAGACATGAGCAGGTGTGCAGGGTAGTTCCCTGTGGTGTGTGCTGCCTGCAGGGGCCGTGGAGGGTGTACAGGTAATGCCTGGGAGCACACAGCCAATTCGCGTGTGGAACTTCCCGCGCACTCCTGCAATCCACGTAGCCGGCCATATCGCGTGTGGAACTTCCCGCGCACCCCTGGAATCCACGTACCCGGCCATATCGCGTGTGGAACTTCCCGCGCACCCCTGCAATCCACGTAACCGGCCATATCGCGTGTGGAACTTCCCGCGCACCCCTGGAATCCACGTAGCCGGCCATATCGCGTGTGGAACTTCCCGCGCACCCCTGCAATCCACGTAACCGGCCATATCGCGTGTGGAACTTCCCGCGCACCCCTGGAATCCACGTAGCCGGCCATATCGCGTGTGGAACTTCCCGCGCACCCCTGGAATCCACGTAGCCGGCCATATCGCGTGTGCAACTTCCCGCGCACCCCTGGAATCCACGTAGCCGGCCATATCGCGTGTGCAACTTCCCGCGCACCCCTGAAATCCACGTACCCGGCCATTTCGCGTGTGCAACTTCCCGCGCACCCCTGCAATCCACGTAGCCGGCCATATCGCGTGTGGAACTTCCCGCGCACCCCTGCAATCCACGTACCCGGCCATATCGCGTGTGGAACTTCCCGCGCACCCCTGGAATCCACGTAGCCGGCCATATCGTGTGTGGAACTTCCCGCGCACCCCTGCAATCCACGTACCCTGCCATATCGCGTGTGGAACTTCCCGCGCACCCCTGAAATCCACGTACCCGGCCATATCGCGTGTGGAACTTCACGCGCACCCCTGGAATCCACGTAGCCGGCCATATCGCGTGTGGAACTTCCCGCGCACCCCTGGAATCCACGTACCCGGCCATATCGCGTGTGGAACTTCCCGCGCACCCCTGGAATCCACGTACCCGGCCATATCGCGTGTGGAACTTCCCGCGCACCCCTGCAATCCACGTACCCGGCCATATCGCGTGTGGAACTTCCCGCGCACCCCTGGAATCCACGTAGCCGGCCATATCGCGTGTGGAACTTCCCGCGCACCCCTGGAATCCACGTACCCGGCCATATCGCGTGTGGAACTTCCCGCGCACCCCTGCAATCCACGTAACCGGCCATATCGCGTGTGGAACTTCCCGCGCACCCCTGGAATCCACGTAGCCGGCCATATCGCGTGTGCAACTTCCCGCGCACCCCTGGAATCCACGTAGCCGGCCATATCGCGTGTGCAACTTCCCGCGCACCCCTGAAATCCACGTACCCGGCCATTTCGCGTGTGCAACTTCCCGCGCACCCCTGCAATCCACGTAGCCGGCCATATCGCGTGTGGAACTTCCCGCGCACCCCTGCAATCCACATACCCGGCCATATCGCGTGTGGAACTTCCCGCGCACCCCTGGAATCCACGTACCCTGCCATATCGCGTGTGGAACTTCCCGCGCACCCCTGAAATCCACGTAGCCGGCCATTTCGCGTGTGGAACTTCCCGCGCACCCCTGAAATCCACGTAGCCGGCCTTTTCGCGTGTGCAACTTCCCGCGCACCCCTGAAATCCACGTACCCTGCCATATCGCGTGTGGAACTTCCCGCGCACCCCTGGAATCCACGTAGCCGGCCATATCGCGTGTGGAACTTCCCGCGCACCCCTGGAATCCACGTAGCCGGCCATATCGCGTGTGCAACTTCCCGCGCACCCCTGGAATCCACGTAGCCGGCCATTTCGCGTGTGGAACTTCCCGCGCACCCCTGATATCCACGTAGCCGGCCTTTTCGCGTGTGCAACTTCCCGCTCACCCCTGAAATCCACGTACCCTGCCATATCGCGTGTGGAACTTCCCGCGCACCCCTGGAATCCACGTAGCCGGCCATATCGCGTGTTCAACTTCCCGCGCACCCCTGAAATCCACGTAGCCGGCCTTTTCGCGTGTGCAACTTCCCGCGCACCCCTGAAATCCACGTACCCTGCCATATCGCGTGTGGAACTTCCCACGCACCCCTGCAATCCACGTAGCCGGCCATATCGCGTGTGGAACTTCCCGCGCACCCCTGTAATCCACGTACCCTGCCATATCGCGTGTGGAACTTCCCGCGCACCCCTGAAATCCACGTACCCGGCCATATCGCGTGTGCAACTTACCGCGCACCCCGGTATGCACGCACACGTTTATTTTTTCTCTCTGCGCGTGTCTGTGTTTGTGGGTACCCCTTTGTACGTCTTTTGTCCTGGAGGGCCACAGTATTGGACATTGATCATGTCTGTATATAGGTGCTATTTGTTGGCGCACCTTTTAGCGCACATTTCTTGCAGGCGCAGAGACGCTACCGCCTGCTTTCTTGTGGCGGTCGTGTTTGTGCCTGTTTGTGCCTGTGCGCTGCTTTGAGCGTGCGCTTTTTTGCCCTATTCTATTCCATGAATACGTGTTGTATGCGAGCGTGTGGGCGTTCCGCGCACTTGCCTCCTGAACTTTCCCCGTGCCGCCCACATTCTTCCCCATTCCGAGTGTTGTGCCCCATTCTATTCCCCATTCCGAGTATCCCGCCCTGGTCCCGCCTACTTTAGAGCTGTGCGCTGCCCTCGGAGTGATGGCGCAGTGGCCGTGGCGCACGACGTTGGTTGACCTGTGCGCCGGCCTGCGCCGCGCGTTTTTTCCGCGCACGTCCTCTGCTTTTCTTGCGCAGGGACTTCCATGAATCGACGTGCGCTGGTTTCCCTGCGCTTTGCGCTGATTTTCGGCGCAGCGCACGTATTGGCCCCTCTGCGCCGGGATTTTCGGCGCACATTTATTCCATGAATCGGCCTGTAAGTTGTATAAAGTTGAAGTAAAGATAAAAAGTTATTGCCTATTTAAGGTCATTGTCAGCGCTGACCAAGAAATAGGTAGAGGTCATTGAGAAACAGAGGATTTGAGCAGCGAGTGTTGGAGCGTGCTCATATTTGTTGTTTTTATAAACTTATCTGTGTATAACACTGTTACGTATTGACAGTCAATTGAGACTTGTCATTATAGGAGATCCTCGTCTGATGCACCTATGCAAGACACTGCCAAAGCACATGCCTAAGCTCAAACAGTAGAGTGCGGAGTGGGTGAAGGGCACAACAGATACAATGTTTATTCCATGGCAACATGGGGGATCGCTGTCAAAAGCGTTATTGCAAAACATGACCACATACTTGAACGCTGCTTACACGGTGAGGAAATTAGCTATTTTAGAGCTTTGGAAGGTGTACCAAGAGGAGAGAGAGGATCCGCTGCCTTATGAGTGGATGCTTACTCAGTGCAGGGAGGAAGGTGTTGAGCCTTCTGCTCCCCTTAGCTCACCAGAAGTGAACAGTGAAAGTACAGAACACATAGGATTGTATCCATTAAAGGAACTGAAAGCCTGGACAGGGTATAGTAATCCGATATACGAATTGCCTGCTTATAGCAGTGATGATAGTCCAGAAGAGACCAAAAGAAAGGAGGAGATCTTTAAGATTGTGCAGAACAAAGAGGAGAAAAGTGAGTGATTGAATATGACAACCAACATAGAATGAGAGATTAAGAGATGGAAAGGACAAAAGGATAAGGCTGATGAGGTAACGCGCGTACAGAACGAATGGATGGGAGGGCAGATATTACTCAAGCTTGTTGGGAAAAGTATTCAGGAAGTCAGGCAAAGGGAAGATAAAGATGAACAGGACAGAAAAGATAGAGAACGAGAAAAGAGATTGAAAGAGGATGAACACAAGAGAAGGAGCCAGACAGAGGCGACAACAGAAATATCAGGAAGAGCAGCAAAAGAAGGAATAAAGGGGCAGATGAGCAAAGAAAGTATGACAACAGGCAGAGAGCAACTGAAGAACAAGATGGGCAACAAAGGAAAGGGGAAGAGGAGGAAGCGCAGAAATTAAGGGATAAAAGGATACAGAGATGAAGGGAAGAGGAAAAGCAATAGAAGAGAGGAGAAAAGACAAGAAGAGGAAAGAGTTAAATAGGATGCAAGAAAGCAAAGAGAATTGGATGAAGAATTGGAACAAAAAGGAGACAGCGTGAGCGCGATATTGATCGCATTCAGAAGGAGTTAATGCAACTGAGTCCAGTAATACAATGGGGCAATATAGAGGAGTTTCTTCCATTAAAGGAGGCAATGCCAGGGCCATCTAGAGTAGCCCTAGAAGAGAATCTTAACATAGGGAGCATTGGAGAGGATTGATAAATCCTATAAAGTCTTAAGAGAAGATAGCCAATCAGGAAGCCGAGGGAAGGGAGATCGATCCCTGGTCTTCCAATTATGAAGCAAAGAAAGAGACCCGTTCAGTCTCAAGCATAGAGCTTTGTCCTTAGACAGGCTGACATTAGATAAGGGTGAAGTGTATGCAACCCAAGGGATGTCTGCAGACAGATAAGGAAGTAAGATGGTCTTATTTAGAGCAACCTAAGGATAGAATAACAGCTCCTGTGGCATATCCAGAGCATCCTAGAGGAAGATCGTATAGCGAGAAGGCAGAGTCACCGCCATATGTGAGCAGGCTGAGGTCATTGCCAGGTAGAAAGCGATCAGGAACCATTGTCTCTAGGATGGATAGGCAGACGATGGGAGCCAATTGTGGATTGGGATTCACGCAGTTCCCTTTATTGGAGAAAGAAGTATATTCCATGGCCACAAAGGGATAAGGATAATTTCAGATGCAAACTCCCTAGTTTACTGGCGGGTTCGGGAAAATAGATTTATGAATTGGAGAAAATGACAGGGGGAGATACTCTGGCAATAGGAGACATTAAGTGTCTCCTAGCAGCCATTCTTGGGGGAAGAGCTGATGATATTTAGACAAGAGCACGCTATTCAAGTGTCACAGCACAGAACACAGTGCACAATGGAGCACCATTTAATAATTGTAGAGCAGATGTCTGGAGAGCTCTTATAGTGTAGTAGCCTGACACATCAGATAGAGTTCAATTATGACATATAAGATGAAAGAAGACGAGGATCTGCTTGTTTGCATTCAGGACATTCAGGAGCGATGCACTCTTGAAACTCACGAGCAGTAGGGAAAAACAATATCAATATTTTACCATATTTTATGTCAGGGGTTGCTCAAACAGGTAGAGAGGCAGCTTAAGAAACTAGTGGGAATGAAAGCGAAGCCATGGGCAGAGATACAGCTGACTATAATGCATCATGGTCTGCTATTACAGGAGAAGAATAGGAAGAAGGAAGAGGCTAGAAAACTTGAGGAAGCCAAGTTATTTCAGAAGAAATTGTCAAAATATGCTATAGAAGGGGCAGTACTGACAAGTGGAGAAGGACTGGGAATACAGCAAGCAGTGGGTAGATCACAGGCGAATAATCAGCGCCAGATGGACCAAGGATGGAATAGACATGTGCCACAAGGCAGACAATTGAGATATAGAGGAAAGGGTGGTTTTCAGAATAATCAAATCATTTTTCAGAATATGTGGAATGATAATCAGAATGTGCAAGGAGTATTTAACCAAGGAGGACTAGTCAGACGAGCTTCTTATGTATGTTGGACATGTGGGATGACAGGCCACATTGATGTGTATGCGGGAGCCAAGAGTATGTACAGAATGGGCAATTCTCAAGAGGGGGGGCAGCTTATCCTCCAGCATATAGCTCCCAAGCTAGGCATGGGTTTTCCCAAGATCAGACAGTGTACCAGGCACAAGCACTGCAAATGTAATAGGCATTGCAGCCACAGAAAGCACCATTGAATCCACTGCAAGGGCAGTCGCATCATGCACCCAAGCAGATACAGCAGAACAAAGACACGGGACAATTATTGATACCTAGAATAGGGGGCGTCACTGTGGTGAAGTCCTTTTACAGGTACACGGGTATGTATGTATCCACAATAGGACAGCTCACAGGACAACTTGATGTGTTGAGTACTATCAGTGACACCAGACCTCCAAGAGTAACCAAGGGTTGATGTGATGATAGGATGCAAATCTTTTTCTTTTTTAGGAGACACAGATGTAACTCATTCATGTATATGAGAGGGAAAATACCCAATGCTGGGAATTGCCATGAATGCTCAGGGATTCTCTGGAGCTACGGGTCGAGTTCCCTTTACTGACAAATGACCAGTCTCCATAGGAGAGTGTGACATGTTTGTTCCATTATTGTATTCACGGCAGACACCAGTTAACATTCTAGGATGAGATTTAATGACGAAGCATAACATGACAATTTCTTTCACTGATGAATGCATAGTGTACTCTACTCCAAGGATACATTATATGAAGGTGGGTGCATTTTTATTGGCATTTACAGGGCAAATGGCTCTGCAAGGAATGCCACTGGAACCAGAGGTTTTTCTTCATGGGGTAGGCATTCTGTTGGCATGGCTACCCAGCTTAGTGGGAAAGATTATGAGAATACCTGATGAATTCTTGTTCAGGCCACAGATGCCAATGGGCAAAGAGAGGGGACAGACTTTTCCCTAGAGTTAGATGCAGCCATAGTACGAGGGGAAATGGCAATGCTCGAAGGAACAGATGACAAGGGCAGGCCATGGAGAACATGATTGCCATTGGGGAAGGGTGTAGACTGACTGAGGTGACTGATGATGACATATTTAGAGATGAGCCAACAGATGATGAAGTTATATTTGAGATAAGTATTGCATATTGGATTAGAATAGAGAAAAGAGAGATCCCACAGCAAATGGTGATAGTGCGGCAGCGTCCAGCATTTTTTGATGAGTTCTTGGAAACAGTGGCAAGCGTTTCATGGACTACAGGCCCCTATGACATAGGTCTATTGAAGGGGATAGGGGAGGTTAAGATAAATTTGAAAACCAGGAGCAATTTTACCTTGAGCAAGATAGTACCCCATGTCTCGAGAGGCAGATGAAGGGATTTTTAAGACTATTTCAGAACTGGTGGAACAAGGTATTCTGGTACCGTCAGACTCATCGTGCAGTGTATCCAATCAAAAAATCAAAGGGAGGGATCATGGAGATTCATACAAGATACAAGTCTCATGAACCAGATTGTACAGGCAGAATTTCTTTTAGTTCCTAATCCAGCGACAATACTATGCAGTATCCCAGTAGAATCACAATATTTCACGGCACAAGGACTCACAAGATTTGACTTCCTTTTTGTTCCGCCAAATCTGACTGAAATACACTTGTTTGCCTCAAGGGTACTGTGAGTCCACATCAATTTTTATTAGGGTCCTTCAGATGGACCTATGCAATATTGATTTGAAGAGCGTTGTGATACAGTACATAGATGACATTGTGATTTTTAGCACTACAGAAGACGAGTGCAGGCACGACTTGATCCAGTTATTGAGTATCCTAGCAGACAAGGGATACAAGGTAGACAAAGAGAAGTTACAGTATTGTCAACAAGAGGTGTTGTACATACGCCAGTTGGTCTCACATGAGGGAAAAAGGGTCACACCTGAAAGAGCTGAGGCGATCACAAAAACAGCGAAACCACACACAGTGAAGCAAATGCAGACATTTTTAGGACTATAAAATTGTTAGAGCTTCGGTGTTTCATTATAGTGCGTACACAAGACCCCTTTTGCAAGCTCTAAAGGAAGAAAAGGTACACAATGAGAAAATAGAATGGACTGAGGAAATGGAGGGAGGGTTTGAAGAATTGAAAAAAGCAATTTGTTCAGCACCCGTTTTAGGAATTCCCAATTATGCTGAGGAGTTATTTTTATTTTCACACACAAGTCATGACAGCAGTACTTACACAAAGGGCTACACTAGTGTATAAACTGTCATATTACAGTGGGATTCTAGATACAGTTATGAAGGGAACACTTTCTTGTGAACAGTCGCTGGCTGCAGCCGCATTCACAATTGAGAAGTCTACCCGTATTGTAATGGGGTGTTCTATGATGCTTTTTGTGGAGCATGCTTTGTTTGCTATTTTGGATAGACATCTCAGAGTCCTTCTGTGTATGAGGTGATCATATCAAATCCAGCGATTAAAATAGTCAGATGTAAAATAGTGAACCCTGCCACATTTGTAGCTGAGCCTGTGGCAGAGGGCGAGCATGTGCATGATTGTGCGAACTACGATTACATACTGCGCGTAAAATGGAATACGTTAGCAGGGGGTAGATTCTCTTTATTTATGGTTATTCAAAAATCGATCAAACTAGTGGAGAAAGGCATTTTGGTGCAGCTGTGATATTTCGCTATAGCTAGCGAAATATCTATTCGCCAGATATTTCAAGTTTTGATAACCCAGATATAAAGCAGAAAGTAGTCACGATTATTGTAGTAAATGAAGAGTTTAATCGTTTACCGAGAACACGGTAGATGGAAATTCAGGGCAATGTACCAAAGGAAGAGCAAGATTTATGGAAATGAAAGAGCTGTTGTTTATCCCCAGCGGAAGCATTAAGGAGACAAAACAGCACTGGAAAACCAGTGAGATAGAGAGCAAATGGCGAATTTTAGGTTGTACTGAGTGCAAGACTACCGTCACACTTTTCAGCATAATGGGCAGAATGGGTGGCGCTTATTGTCGCACTCGAAAATCATGCAGGGCAGAAAGTGACAGTGTACAGTGACGCCGCCTATGTGACATCAACCGTGCACACAGGACTAGCACGTCGGAAAAGGAGGGGCTACCTCCGAGTGGATGGCACTCCAGTGCAACATGCAGCATCATTGGACAGGCTTATTAAGGCACTACAACTCCCAGTAGCCATAGCAATAGTTAAATGCGCAGCACATACTAAGCAAACTGACTTTATTTCTCACTGGAACGAAGATGCAAACTTAGAGGCCAAAAGGGTTGTATATTTGCTAGACATTTCAAGTTTTGATACCATAGATATAAAGGAGAAAGTAGTCATGATTATGGTAGTAAATGAAGGGTTTAATCATTTACGAGAACACAGTTGATGGAAATTCAGGGTAGTTCACCAAAGGAAGAACAAGAATTCTGGAAACAAAGGGAGTGTGCTTTATCCCCCCTCAGAAGCATTATGGAGACAAAACAGCACTGGAAAACTGGTGATGCCAGTAGCATTGGTAAAGGTAGCGCTTGAACAGCTGAGCTGCCCTGTTCATGAAACTAAGGAAAGCCTTGCAGCAACTATTGCAGAGAACTGGTTCATAGCGAACCTGTTGAACACGTTGCATTTTATGTAGTAAATTGCATCGTATGTGAAAACTTTACCGCTAGGCATACACTGCGAATGATTAGAGGAGCGATTCCTTGACCGTATGGTCCTTTTCAGCATTTAAATATTGACTATGTTGATATGCTGCAAGTATGTATTGGATATAGGTATATGATTGAAGTGGTGTGTCCCTTCTCCAGGTGGATCAAAGCAGGTCCTTGTACACACCCTGTTTCGCAGCAAGGTTTTTAGTACAAGAAATCTTTCCAAGATGGGGAGTGTGTGAGGTGCTGAGATCCGATAATGGGCCCCATTTAGTTAATTAAGTATTTGAAGAGATTAGCCTATTATTGAATATTAAGCACAATTTTTCTTCTGCCTATCACCTGCAAGTGAACAGATTATGTGAGAGACTCAACGGTTTCCTTAAATAGAGGATCGTAAAGCTCAAATTGATGCTGGAGAAGGGATGGCTATAGTGCCTACCCCTAGCTTTATATGCAATAAGGAATCAGCCTGGGCCAGACCACCATCTCACACCCCACAAGTTAGTGACAGGGAGCCGAATTGTCTCCTCCATCGATGAGCAGAAGTGATGCAGAGAAGACTGCAGAATTGTTAGGCTAAAGAGTTATGTTTATGTACGTACTTGACATGTATGACCGCTAGTATCTCTGTCATTTCAGGTCAACTCAAGCGCCGGGGGAGTCAGTCTCAGAACACAAATGAAGACCATTCAGCAACTGGAATTTCTGAACTACTACCTGTACCTAGACTTTTTACTGGAGAAACAATATTGATTCAAAACTTCACCAGAAAGTGGCATGAGCTGAGATTTAGTGGACCTTATATTGTGGAGAACGTTACTCCCTCAGCAGTGAAAGTCCAAGTGAGACATGTTTGGATCCATCTGAATGAGGTCAAACTCCACACTGGTGAAACAGTCGCTCCCCTAATGATTGATTTGGAAGCAAATCAAGAAGAAGAAGTTCATCGGGTGCAGACCAGATCAATGACGAGGAAGAAGGGCGCTAAGTTTGCTGATTAAATAAATGCAT
This sequence comes from Ambystoma mexicanum, assembly GCF_040938575.1. Lineage (NCBI taxonomy): Eukaryota > Metazoa > Chordata > Amphibia > Caudata > Ambystomatidae > Ambystoma > Ambystoma mexicanum. Next base: position 708,248,607 of record NC_090939.1, read on the forward strand.
TTGGACTGTGGCTTGTCCCAGACACTCTTTCTAGATATTATAGCAGGAGTGCAAACTCAGTTCTTGAGCTGCAGGAATCTTTAAAAAATGAACTTTAGAAAGTGGTTGACATGTTGTGGATATGTTTGAGCAGCAACATCTAATAAGAGATTGGAAGCATGAACAATACACTGATTCCTTTCGTACAATGCAATTGTTTGGTTGAGTCTATGGTTCTGACAAACGACGATGCCCAAAGGCTCCTACTCATTGTTTTCATATTTATTCTTCGAGCTTATGCTGCTCTTGTTGGGTGTAGTGTCAACATACTTAGTTTTCTACATGGTCCCAAAAATGGCCCTGCGATAAGGAGGCTGCTTGTGGCGATAGTTGAACAGATCCTCCAGCTACCTTATTTACCTGAATTGCCTGATTAAAAAGGTTATTTTTCCTTCCTTAAAGCAATAAACAGGCACAATGAGGAATGATGAAAATAGTACAGTTTTTGAAAGGGAGCAAGCCCAACAACGTTTATAGGATCGTAAATGTTGGGGGTTAATGTATTGGTATATGATATATGCATTCTCAGCATTTATCCTTGTTTTCCTGCTTTTTTTGATCCATACTATTTACTTCATTGGTCCAAGCAAAGTAGAGGTCCCCTTGATTATTCCCACTACAGTGATTCATGTAGAATTATCTATTACTGAGAGGCCAAGACCTTTTGTTATTTTCCCCACTCTAGTAGCTCGTGTAGGGTTCCCTATTGCTGAGACAAATGTTCCTATGGTTCTCCCTGAAAAAAAACCTTTTTGTGATATGCTTCTTGATTATTATGCAAGCACTTACTTTGTGAAAGGGAGACATAGGAGAAGCACAAGGGAAGATGATAATGAATTAAATAATTCACCTGGGTAATGACATGTGCTATCAACACATGAAAAAGGTGGGAGAGAGAGCATCCAAAGAGAGTGGCTATGTTTGTACTCTCATACCTTATGCCATGGGGATTTCTAAGATAGTTATAGCTATAGTAGTATCAGTCAAGAAAGCTCATTGCCTGACACACCTTGCAGTTCCAGGGTCGAACAGCATTCTTGGTATGGGTGACTGAGAAGACATCTCCAAGAGAAGATGACTATATGCAAGCGTTAAAGACAAGTGAGAAATCAAAGATAAGGAGTCGAGTGATAAGACATGAACAGCCCGGAATAAATGGAGCAGCAATCAGAAGAGAAGAAAACAAAATGCTAAATTGTCAAGGAAAGAACCATGAAGAAATACGAAGATGCCAGAAAAGAGGTCAGCTGAAAATCAAGGGAACAGTGCTGACTCCAGAAGGCCTCATCATATGTAAAGCATTAGCACTACCAGGATATTATGAGCCAGTCTAGATACTGCAGAGAATGAATGCAAGCATCATTGGCCAAAATTTGTGAAGTTGCTGACGTGGGTCGATGATAAAGGAGGACCTTTACAGATAGTACCTCTAGCTAGTACACCCTTGTGTTTCAGAACCAATGGCACAAGAAAGGTTTGAATGAATCAACAGTGTTTGCGAATTTTCGATGTACCAGGCATGAAGGATGGAACAGTAGTGTTAATGGATCACTACTGGGCCTGTGGATCCAGAGCGTATATGAAGTTGCCCAAAGATTAGGGAGGGCTGTGTTCCATAGTACTTATTCATGTTCCAGCATTAGTGATTCCAAAGAGTGAGCTGAACATTGGAGAGTTTCCAAAAGCAGATGCTCATATGAGGAAGAGAAGATCATTTGGCTTTCACAATCGGACAAGAAGGGAGAATTACTTTTCAGATAAGTCAATAGAAGCCTCTCATGCTTTTCCGTAAGAACACCGGTGGTTCAGTCAGACTGCTGCTATATTCACGCTTATCTTTATGCCAGGGATCCAGACGATGGCTAATGCAAAGTGGTTGCAAATCACTTGCTGGGAGCTCCTGCAGATGATCAACACTAATATAAAGGGATTTAACACAATCAAGGAAGAATTGAGAGCCATAAGACTGATGACTCCCTAGAATAGGTATGTCCTGGACATGATTAAAGCAATGGATGGAGGTGTTTGTGCCAAAATAGGGAAATCATGTTGCACATTCATACCTTCGCACAATGACATGAATGGGACCTTGACAGAGGCCATAGCGTTGCTAACGAACTTGCACATCAAAATGGAAGATGAAGTAGAATATATTGCAGATGCCTGCTGGTTTGCATCGATCTTCTCATGGGTTCCACAATGGATGGTGAATATCTTCAGGTTTCTTAGAGTACTATTGGTGATGATCATGTTTGGATTTTGTGTTATCAGATTAATAATCACACAGTGTAAGAAAACAGCAAAGAAAGCAGTAGGAATGAAGGTCATGATCGATATTGAATCTGGGTTTGGAACCAAGGAGCTGACAGATGAAGACATCTGAAAATATATAGAAGCAAGCATTCTAGCACCCGAGGGAACGATGTTCCTGTATCCGAGGAACCACTAGAAGTATGTGAGACAATGGATTTACTGCAACTTGAATGGAAAATGTACACACATGACCTGGAGTGTTGATGATCATGTAAAATCAGCAGGATCTCTGAAAGGGGTAATGAAGGTATGGACTCCAAAGAAGCACTTTTTCAAACAAGGATGTCTAGATATGAAGACTGATGGGGGAGTGGTCAATGAATCAACCAGAAGGGGGAGTGTAGAGGAGGAGCCAAATGCCTCTACCAGAAGTCCCATTCATATGCTGCCTATATGTTTGAAGCCAGAAATTGCGACATGCACAACGCTGATATTGATACCTATACCGCGACTGATCTTCGAAACAAGGAGAAATCCCTATAAGATGTACCCCCGGAGAGATGACAGTCTCTTAAGAGAGATCCCTGAAGATGTGTAAATGTGAATGAAAGAGAAGATGGGTGACGTCACATGAGGTGAAGACGACACACTAAGAAGAATAGTCAAAGAAGAGAATGCATAAACCTTATGGAATCTGATGACCAAATAAAGAACGGAGTAACCTTTCATGTGCGGAATGAAGATTGTACATGCAAAGAGCACTGAAGAAAATATAAGCCATTTTATAACTGTACAGATGCTGCAACACAAGTAGACTAAGTAATCATGAAGGCTGGCTACGTAGTGAATAGACTTAAGGCGGTGCCGCCAATATGTATACATGCATAGAATCTGGATATTCGATGTTGCAACATTAGTGACCAAAAACACACGTTTTGGACTAATTGGGGTTTTATACCTGAAGAGTCCCCTGGTTATCGTGTCACACAATAAGATCTCAGGTCTTTTTTCACAATTACTTTCACTTTTACCGTTACCAATCGTGTAACTCTCACCTACCTTGCCCCCCAACAGAACTAAACTAAACCCTCATGTGGTGGCTATACCTAGGTCGTGCTGATGGGCCGCTTATCTAGGGTGAGGGGATCGGTTAAGAAAACTGGCCCTATCACTTATCCTTCGAGTCACTTTTTCCATATATTCTAAAAGACACATGTCAAACCTATGAGGTCATATGCCGTCTGCTTCACAAATGAAATCTATTCCGCTGTATTCATTTTCTCTGTTTAGCATCTAAAAGTAATAAAAGCTCATCAATGTATAGATATACTCTCATTGATAAATGGACCAAACTTTCTCGGTGTTCCACCCAAACATTACACAAGAATAGTGATGTTTTGGTTTTTGTGTCATGTTAAAACAACACATTTGTCATTCTCTAGAAAGAGAAAGAAAGAAAGAAAAGGACCATTTACCAATCTAGTGGTCTATTTCTTCCAAAAAGGTCAAATCAGGCCTACTGGTTTTAGTGGTATATATTAATTCGACCACTTTCTTCAGGTCCAAAACAGTACTGTTGGAAAGTTTGTTGTCACAAAAGCATGAGAGGGAGGATTTATTTTCTCTGGCGCTTGCACACCCCACCTGTAAATAATAGAATGGGGTGAGGGGTTTGGAGTGAGACACATACTGTTGTTTAATACATCACTCTGTATCCTTACTGTATCACCAACTTCAAATAAATTAAACTTAGATCGAGTTTCTTTAACCTTATCTTGCTTGTATCAGTGTCAATAGGTCAATATGGGTAAGGCGACTAGTGATTTGTTCACTCACATGCGTTTGTGTTTAGCGTTCCTGTTCACCCTAGGATAATTTAATGTTATAAGTCTATAGGGTACTGGAGTTTATTTTTTTGCATGTCTGTCAATATATTTGTATATTTTGTGCCTAGTTCAAAGTGTTATGTGTAACAACACATCTCCTGGTAAATGTGCCAAACAGGCTTTAAGAAAAAAGGGACTCAATCACGTTCCCAACACAGAACGGCAGAATTCCAAATGTTAAGAAAAATCCTTTGTTTCTGTTCTAGGGGCTCACCTGTAGTTTAGATTGCGAATCGGGAAAGGATCCTTCGATTCCACACACGGAGCGGTCTGCTTCAGTGTAAGCGGTCCGTTCCGATGGTTTTGTTTATAGTCAGCATTTCCGCATTACTCATAGCGTCAAACGCATGCGTGGCATCAAGAATGCGGTGAGAGTATTTTCTGAAAAAATGGGGCGACGCCATCTTGTAATATCTATTGTTCCCATTTCATGTACATATGGGTTCTGCTGCTTGATAGCGGACGGACTGGACTAAACTGTCATGTTGGTATCTGGACAGTTTGCTAACGTTTCCAATTCTGTCAGTTCATATTTAAATGCTGTTTAGGTTAATTATTGGAAAAGCGGGATTAATTTAATGTCTAGTCGTGCGCTCTTCAGGCTATGGTAGTGTGTTACTTGTAGATGGATGTTATGATCTCTGTGATTTCTAAATGCTCAAGAAGTTTGGCATTGGGGTAATGATTCCAAATGGAGGACTTTCCAAGTCTATGCAGTATTGTGTATGCTGGATACATTTCTCTAAGGTCACAAATAGCTCAACCAAAGGGAATAGCCTTATGGTTTTCAGTCATGACCAGAGATGGGACATGGTGATGTTCTCTGTTACCCAGATGGTGTCACTTATTCACAAGGTGGCAAGTGTTCGCCAACTAGTCTGTTCGTTGAGACCAACAATGTCAGTTTTTAGTCGAAAAATCCATAGTTGCTCTCTTCTGTATAATAGATTGTGTAGGTTACCTCCCCTTTTTAGGATAGCCACTTTCTCAATAATTGTCCAAGTAAAATCTGTCGGGCCATGATGTTTCAAAATGAAGTGCTCTACCATTGGGGCTGTCACTTTTTCTGTTCGAATACATGAGCGATGTTCTGCTGATCTCATTTATATGGGACGTGTGGTTATACCCACATATCACATTGGGCATAGACATGTAATTAAATAAATTACATTGTTGCTATTGCAATTTGTGAGATTTTTTTAATCCAGGGCTACCGCCAACCAATGTCAATCGTTACAGTTCTGGCTGCATTGGGGCATGCGCTACACTGGCCACATGGAGTGTGGCCTGTTGGAGCCGGTTGGTTCCATAGTGTATTTTATTTTTGTTCCTTTGGCTCGTTATACATGTGTAAAAGTGAGTCACGTAAATGTTGTCTCCTCTTGATCGCGAATCTCGGTTTTTCCAATTGTGCATACCCAACATTGAGAATAGGTCAAAGTCTAAGAACTTCTTTCCTGATCTTGTTGACCATCGGGGAGAAGCTAAACACTGATGTCATTTTTTCACTGCATTCCTTCCTTCGACCATGGTGTTCCAGTGTCGTGTCTCTAGAAATATTTTTGCCTCTTTTTCAAGCTTATTTTATTGTGCGCCTTGGATAGCCACGACATGAAAGTTTCTCAGCTAGAAAGCCGGATTGTCTATCATAATCGGCTATGCTTGAGCAGTTCCTCGGATATCTGAGGAACTGCCCAAATGGCAGATTGTTCTTGAGTCTCGATGGATGGTAACTTTTAAAGACCAACAAAGAGTTCTGGTCTGTAGGTTTGTTAAAGACTGTGCTGGTAATCTCTCCATTCCTTATTTCCAGATTGAGGTCCAGGAAATAGATGGAGACTCGGCCATGTGTCTTGGTAAAGGTTAAGAATCCGTTTTGTTCATTTAGCCAGATCATAAGTCTTTTAGCAACTTTAGTGAGCCAGGACCTGTGAAAGAGAAGGGCTGAAAATATGGCCAACCACAATCCTAAATAGGTTTTCTTAGTTTGCCACGTAGTATGACATCATGTATGATGAGTTTTAGCTATGAAAGTGTCATTTTTCCATGTGATGCATTGAGATTATGATGTGGGCTTCTGCTGATGTCTGTTGTACTCCCTGTTTTAGACAATTGAGAATAAAACAGATTACCTTTGCCAACTTCCTGGGTCGGTCTTATTATTGGTGTAAGAGTTATTCTGAATCCCCATCCATTGAACGACGCGCTACCTGATTTAAAAGGGCATAACGGTTCACTCAACAGGGAAGAGAGATATAGACTAGCAGCAGAAGCTTCCAAAAAACAACAATGCTGTTAGTACCAAAATAGTAGGTACCGTCAAACAAGCATCTATAAAGATGAGTCTTCACTAAACACAGAGGGCTCTATCATGAGGTTGGCGGAATCCTGGCGGTAATTGTGCCAGAATACTGCCAACTCAAATAGTGTTACAGCTAATCTGTCCGGTACTCTATTAACGCCAGATCATGAGTAGCATTAAGGCGGTAAATCCCCATTCCCCATTGGGTCGATTTAACCCAATGGGTAAGGGGTGGCGCTATTAGTGCTCTGCTAATAGCGCCAAAAACGGGAGGAAACGGGACATTTTTAGCTCCAGCTGGAGGTAAAAGTCCCACTTTCCGCCCAACTCATGATTGGGCCAACCCTTAAATGCGACAGTAATATCGTTACCCCCACATTTAACGGCTACTGCCCAACTCATGATGAACTGAGAATCACTTAACACACTAATCACCCTCCAACAATGTGAAATAGCACTTTTGGTTGAACTGCCCCTTTTGGAGTAGCACCAAACCTCATTTGCATTTTCCATTTTCCTTTCTGTAATGGCATGGCACACTAATATATGATAGTCTGGAGGCTTGCCCAGAACAATGCCAATGGTTATGATTCATACACAACCTTGCAGCCATCACTCTCCTGTTTTGCAAAAGCCCCTGTTACTTAAACAGGTATGCCCAGATGTGGGTTTTAAGGTCTCTTGTACATTGTGCCCGAAGCTTCACCTCGCTGGCATTACCCAATAAGGCTGCATCATGTCTGGGCTAGCTTATCTCCTGCAGAAGAAATGCAACCTAGCAGTTCAGGATGGACAGCTCATTTAGGTGTGGGACCAAGCCTACTTTGCATATGGCATTTCCCCTTCTAGAAGGACCACTCTCCGCTCGCCACAGATCCTGAGACTCAAGCCTAATTACATTGGAATTCAGTCTGCTTAACTTAGTAGACATAAGCCTCTTTACTACATGTCCTATAATACAACTGGCTCAGAGAGGACAGTGAACCACAGAGAAAACATTGACCTTTTCACTTCTGATGCAGAGACCACTAATCATCCAGGCACCTATGGAAATGCATGGAACCCTTAGCTCCATGCTTGGAGAGGCACCAGGAATTCATGAAGCCCCCGCGGTATCTAATGATTCCATCGAATACAATGCATCGAATGCAAAAGCCATGAAAAATTGCATTTTTTTGTAGGTAACGTTTTTTTTAACTAAAATGGGTTTTAAGGGGTCGAAAAAACGGGGGTAAGGGGGATCCCCCCCCATTGAAAAAAATGGGCAAAAAATGCATTTTTTCGATGCATTTTTTTTTAGGCTTTTGCATTCGATGGAAACATACATGAAAGGCAAAAGCGACAGGGAGAGCAGAGGAAGACAATTGGCCATCTACAAGCGAAGAAGGAATAGACCAAGTGCGTGGGGAAGTGCACATACATCATGAGTGTATACTACTATATATAAAGTCCCGAACTGGCAAAGGGATACAAGGTTTGCTCATGCAAGGCAGTCGCAGCTGGTTATAGTGGTCCCACTGCTACCCGTGTCATTTGATGTGTGTCACGGGTCAGACTTGATACCCATGTTGGTTATCCTGAACATGGACCTGTTATCGGTCTTTAGGTCCCCATGTGTCAGAAGCGGCTGGGAACCCAATTGTACATCCTTGTATAATGTACACAGAACCTTCGTCTGCTGAGTATCTGTCTCCACAGGATCAATTGCTGGCATAGACTTCTGCTTTTCTTAAACTTAGCACATGCTTCAATAGTTAAATGAACTCTCTCTTCCTGCTTCTTTTCTAAGACCGCAACATTGAGGACCCTCTCGCTGTATCCATCACTTTCATGCATTCTTCACATCCCATCTTCCCATGTTCCCTGTTTTTCCTCTTCTGACCTAAGTTATCTGTTGAATCTTTAGTTTCCCAGGGCTTGGCACAGGGGGATGCTATTGTTTCTGGTTCTTGCAAACGCACCTCGAGCCCCCCGAAAGCATTCCCATGTTGCAAAATGTGAACGCTTCACCCCTGCCTTGATGGAGGTTTACTACCTCCTCCTGAAGGCTCGGGTTGTCTGTAGATGAAATAAAGAGGCACAAAGTGTGTAAGTTTCACTTCGTCCTCCCCCCTCCTCTGACCTGATAGATGGACAGCTCCTGCTGTCTGAAGCACTTTTGGAGTAGGGCAGGAGTGCAATGTGCGCCGCTCTAAACTCCCAGCGGGGAGGAGCGGCACCCTTTACAGTGGAGAACTGAAAGGTGATGTCGAGGCCTCTCTTGGCTGTTCCTCTTGGCTGTCCACAGCTGACAGGCAGGCCGCTGCAGGCGCTGGCAGCAGAAGTCGGCGGCAGCGAAAAAGGGGGGGGGGCTGCGCCCAATCAGGTGACCTAATACGCTCCCGGGGGCCTCGGGGTACAGTGCCTCGTCGCCATATGAAATAAAGAGGCACAAAGTATGGGAGAAGAGAAGAGCTTTATTTGAGGCCCCCAGGTAGCTGCAGTGGGAGCATCAACTGGCGAGGCACTCTCAAATGGAATCTACATGCACGAGGTTCTAAGGAGACCTGTTCATGTATTACCATAACAGTAGAGCAAAAAAAAACACCCTGTGTCTGAGGCTCTGGTGGTCTGAGGAGCAAAGAACAACTATGGTTAGAGACTCGGAATTCAGGAGGACCTCAGCTTTGAAAAGTTGTTTCTCGGTGAGTGCAGCCATTAGGTGAATTCAACTCCAATGAATATCGGCCAAATTAACTTGTCACTTTTCAAGAAGCCTCATAATACACAAAGTTTGTGTCCGTTCTTTAGTTGAGCTTTGGGCGCAACTGTCATTTTATGGATACAAATTCTCCTGATTACGTTCTTGGAGAATGACGCTTTAAAGTTTAATTGCATTTTGTTTTTATATCTGCAGGGCCTGCATATCCAATCACTGCCATGTATGCTAATGCATTTGATCATGCCATGTTTGCGCTCTGCAAATAATTAAAATAAATACAATCAGGCATCAGTGATCAGCCAAATACACACGTGCAAACGGAGGGTCCACTAATCTCACTTGACGACTGACGAGATAACACATTAATATTGTAAGAAAATCGAGCTTCCCAGATATTACCTAAACACCATTCCATTCAAACACTCAAGGCAGAATGACGAGCTTCATTTTCCCCGTAGATAAGGTTTCTGATCACGTCGCACTATTCAATAGGCTATTGACTGGTGTCACCTTGTAGGCTTTTCTTTGCCTGAAGACTGTTTAGGGGAATGATTTTTTTATGTAGCTAATTATTTAAGCTACTTTACAGAATAAAAATAGATAATTAATCGGGCAAGTTAATAGATGCGGCTATTTTAAGCAGTAGAATGCAAATGCCTGCTAATCAAGCCAAAGAAGAGTTCTATAACAAAACAAAATCAGACGAAAAACAATTCCAGTCAATCAGAGAAACAGACAAGAAAATATGTGTCTAGGAATCTGGCTGAAAACATATATGGATGCAGAAAGGTCTAGGGTTCAGACTGTAGATCAGACAAGTTGATGCCAGAGGACCTCCTACTCTCAAGTTATCAGAAGTAGGACACAGGGAGATCAGTTCTTCACATCAAACTTCTGCAGTCTTATGTAAGAATAATTAATGCATTAATTAATTGGTTATTTATAACACACTTCATACTCAGAGGTTTCTGAGCACGGACCCAGGGATTGAACCTGTGTTGCTCCTGGACCCTTTCTTGTTTTTTGTTGTATATACACTCTATAGCCCTAGATATAAACCGTATGGAAGCTGATGCATCATCTCTGTGAGGGAAGAAACTAGGTACATTTTTATTAGGGAACAACTTAATTGTACTCTCTAGAACCCCATCTGGGAGCGAGAAACTGTCAGATGTAGTTAAATAGCGTGGCGGGGAGGAGGGGCTGAACATCAATGCAAAGAAACACAAATATATGAAAATGGCAGCAGGCTTCCGCTGGTTGAGAAGAGTGCTCTGACAGTGACCAAGGAAGGGGGGGGGCAATGAAAATCTCAAAAAGATGTTGTGTTTGTGCAATTGCTGCTTCTATAGAAATGTATCATTGCCAAGCTATGTCAGCTCCATTGTACAGGGCTTAGGTTTGGGGCATGGGCCCATTGTAACTACATGAGATAGAAGAAAACAGACTTCTAAAATCTCCTTTATTCCCCCTCTCAAGGGCACCTAATGTAACGATGAGGTTGGAATTGGGTGATGAAGGTAGACTTAAACCTCTGTTATTTGCTTTAAACTGTGGATCTTGCAGCTTTTAGTCTCCTAGAGGCAAGGCATGGGGGATGCACGTAGGTCACAAAGATCTATGTGATTAACAGGGCTTGAGGACATGCAAGTGATACGTGCAGCTGTGGGTATGTCTTACCTTTGGGATGACCCCTGCAATATGAGCAAAGTCACTGAAGGAGTGATTAAGCAATCGTTTAATGAACAGGTAATTACAATATTCTGAAATACCCTATGACAACAGAATCCCTGCAACTGTAACTTACAATGAAAGTAACTTGGGTCTTGAAAGATTCTTAGATGAATCTGAGATTTGCGTGGCTACCAATATTTATTTAAAGATGAGGTTGGGAATATTGCCATTAGCCAAAACTGTTGCCAAATTAAACAAATCTGGGGACAGGGATAGTGACTGCAAGTTTTGTCCATTTGCCAAAGAAGATCTGACACATTTCTTAATGTTTTGACTGTGATGCAAATCCTCGAGGAGACTTTTCCTTCTACTGCTGTTCTGTAGCTGTAACATTACTGCATATGAAGAGGCTATTTGTGTTTGTTGCAGAGGTCATGCTTCAGCTATGATTACAAATGTCATCCCATGTTTCCCACAGCCGGTAAAATAGCATCATAACCATAAAACTAAAAATAAATGCTTATCACCATCGATTATCTAAAGCACTCGCCAGTCCTGATATTGTAAGGATAGATATGATATGATATGGCATTTGTAACGTGCCTATGCACAAGTGTTTTAAGGAGCAAGTAGGCAAGGGAGGGGGAACAGAGTTAGGACAGACAACGATCTTACTAGGCCAAGTGACATTGAGATTGTGCAAGTGCAGGGAAGGGGAAATGTGCCAGGGGAAAGGGGAGGGGGCAGTGCTGTACATGGGATCAAAACTATAACAAGAAGTGCGGCCAGTGGTGGCAGGTGCAAGGGTGAGTGCAGACAGCAGGTGTCCAAAAGTGCAGGTAGGGGGGCTGTAGGGTTACAGATACAGACCCAAGTGTGAGGGTTGCTGTGAGGCAGTGCGGGTGTGTAACTGGGTGGGTAGGGAACTGGGCCTGAAATCAGAGGGTAGCCAGGTGACCAGTGCAGTATCAGACAGGAAATCAGCAGGGGAGAGGAAGAAAGAAGGCAGAAGCAAAGAGGAAAGTCTTGAGGTGCTTCCGGAACTGGAGATGGCTCTCCTCGAGTTTCAGAGAGGCTTGGAGGCTGTTCCAGAGGAAGGTCCCAGTTGAAAAAAGAAAAAAAGAGATCTACCACCAACTCATTGCTTGGAGAAGCGACTGACCCTGAGGGAGTTGGAGGTGGAGGTAAACAAATAAATATGTTTGTAGTATGAAGGACCTGCACACTGAGAATTTATGTTAATATTGCTAGTAAAGGTAATGTAATTATCAGAGGCAGCCATTTCTGTTTTTTGTTTGACTAGTTCATTAAAACAAACAGAACATAGGAAATAGTTATTCAGGCTCATGCTTCTTTGTAAAACTATTAAACAGATTAGTGTATAAGCAATGGTATAGCCAGATTAGGTCATGGCAGCAGGCTACAGTAATAAATGCATAAAGTACATGGTTTTACTTTGACATTGAGACTGAACTAATAATATTACATTTGATTTGGAATTAAATGTATCAGACACACATTACTAAAAGAAAACATTTCTGTAAAATATATACCTTTTAAGTGCAATCCCTACTGAACTATTTAACAGTGTTATATGTGTCTATTCCATTTCTACAGAAAATAAACATTTTATGTTCTTTGCATACAATTTAAAAAAATCCAATACCAAAGTGGCGCTCATCAACACAGTATTCTAACATCCACCACAACTGTAAATTTCCAAGAGCTGGTAAAACATGTGGCGAATTTGCATGGTCTCGAAGTAACTAGAAAGTCATCCCCAAATCATCAGGAACAAACAGATTACGGTGACACCCTTGAAGTAATCAGCAGGTCATCCTAAAGTCATCCCCAAATAATCATGAACAATTCTGAAACATCTGATGATGACTAAGACCCAGATGACATCTGATGGTGTGAGAATGACATCTATTGCAGTTCAGTGATCATCGAATGACTCCAGGATGATTGCTAATGTCATCCTTTTGGACCAGGTCTAGTAGCAGTTATCATTTCACACCCCGTTGGAATGATATAGCTGGAAAGATAGCTCCTTTAAGAAACTTGGGCCGATGGGGCTGTGGCAGGTAACTGAACTCTGCTCTGTTTCATTCCTCTGCCAGTCCCCAAAGCTGCAAGGGCAGCCACGCCTAATGAAACAGGCTAAGATGCCAAATGAGAACTTGGCAAGCGGAAGGGAAATCCCATGACCAAGGTCAGCTAGCCACAGTCACGCAGTTGCTAATGTAAACTGGGAGAGCAGCACAAGAATGACGGTAAAATGTCATCCCTTTCCACTGGGGTAAAAAACTGAATTTCCGGTTCATTACCATTTGTTCTGTTTTGCCATTGTTCCCATAGATAATGGGCCTCACTATGAGTCTGGTGGTAGCCGTGCTGGTAATTGCCATTGCCGGGCGCTGAAAAATATTTCTCCCCATTCCCATTCAAGTCCCATTGGACTCAATGGGAATAGGGAGGACGGATGCACCAGCACCATTCATTGATGGTACCGCTGCATCAGTCAAGGTCTGCGAGCCGGTGCCGTTCCGACTGAGAGATCAGACCTGCTGGTCGGAAAGGCACCCACTCACAGACCTCATAGTTTGCTGGTCCGGTAACAACTATGCCGGTAGCTTACCAGCACTGTTGTTACCAGACCGGCAACCTTGTAATGAGGCCCAATGTCTTGCTCAGTCAGGCTTTCCTTTATAAGCCAGACAACTGTTTTATTTTCCTTTTTATTTAAAAATTTTATTTTCTTTTTATTTTTATTTTCTCTGGAGAGAAACTGAGGACAGATAAAGTTGAAAGAAAAAATAAGGTAATTTGCGAAACTGACGTCGTTTGCAGCGAACATGAAAACCCCAACTTGTATTTCTTAAGAAAACAATCCTGTGTTAATGGAGGCGCGGGGCTTTCAAGGCAAGCTTTCTTTTTAACCACATAGGACAGGATGGAAGTAATTAATTCCTCCTCCCCACCCACTCCACCCGCTCACTCTCAGCCTGCCGTGAGCGATCTAGTACTTTACTGGGTTTTAACCGTACCCCCTATTCCCCTTTTGGTTTGGAAAACAACTGACAAAAGATTATTTAAAGTTAATTGATGCTGTGTGAGAACAAGGCACTTGCTGGCGGTGGGAATACTTAATGTCACAGGCCGAGTTTGCTGCAGACTTGATATTCATGACTCGAACACGAGGGATCAGACATTAATCTCCCATCCCTGCGGGCATTGTAAAGACTTTGGTGCCTGTCACTTTACATGGAAACCGCTCTCTTAATGGCACGCTGAACCCAGCGAGGGGTTGCTTGTAGCAGAGCCAGAGAGCCCGTGTCTTCAGGAACTCTAGGCGTAAGTAAATATTTCTCACCTCGTCTGAGCACGAGTGTAACCGAATCAGTGGGTAGCAGAAAATGTGGGCGCAACCCCCTGGGAGCCATGCTGAGACCCATCCCCAAGCGCCTTAATGAAGCACAGGGCACGCCACAGCCCAGGCCGGACCGGTCCACCACGTGTGCGCAATGTCCATGATGATTAGGCCGATGCAGGGGCATGCACTACTCCAGGTGAAAAATTGAAGCTTAAATCGAAGCTTAAATGTTTCACTTAGCGATGAAAGAAGGGGGCGGTGCATGATCCCCAAATATACCAGCCTCTGGTGAGTTGTTTTATTAGAGGGTGGAAATATTTGCCACAAGTAAGCGATTGCGACCGAACATAACGAGGAAGAACGAATTAAAGAAAACGGGTTTGGAGGTTTGGTGAGATTCTGACCCTTCCCCTGAGAAAATGTTTTAAATAATGTGTTAAAATGGTGCATCACACAGCACACTTTCAGTGAAAATTTGGGTAAAAGGACAGTTTGCTATCGGGTTTGTAGGCTGTAGGGTAACTCATGAAAAAAATATACTCTCTACTGAGTGAGGAACTTCTTGAGTGGGGATCTCATAAGGTGTACTCTCGCGACCCGTATGTTAGTGCTATTAAGGTTGGCAATGGTTTTATTTATTTTATTATTTTATTCTTGTGTCGCAAGGATGTAGGTCAACACGGAGACATAGAGTCCCTCAGCTCCGTTTGTAAAGTAAGCAGTAGTTTGTTTGTGCCTACACCTCTTTGCGCCAAATTTCTGATGTAAATGAATAAAAGTACGTAGTCAAGTTTCTTCAAGTATATTTTCTTAATTTATTTGATATATGTTCTGCCCATATGGATGACACGTGTTTCGCCGTTTCATTGGCGCCTTTTTCAAATCCGGGCCTTATTGAATGTAATGCGAATCTCCCTTTCCTTATTTCCGGGAATTAGTTTTTAGTTGAAGTGTATCACGGTAGTTCCAGGGTTAAATCCCACCTACAAAATTCTCTTGCTCATGCCTCAAGCGTCGGGGGTAAAAATATAATAGATGCAAGTCACCAAAAGTGCACAGCGTATTTCCCAATGCATTGTTATGACGGTCCTTGCAATATATGCCAGTATAAAAAACATGTTCATGATGGCTGTGCAAACTGTTTCTACTGTAAGCCAGTCCAGACTTTACCAGAGGAGCCCAGCCTTCAGCTGCACTCCTCTGGGCTTTTCGCTCACTTATTATCGGGAAACTGACATGCCCTTAAAACAGTCAGTACTGGGAGACTTTGTTTCCCTTAGTCCTTTCCAATGTTGCAACTTTTCTGCAACATGTAACAAGTGTACAAAGTACCTTACAGTACAGTGCACCTGTGTCTATTAGTCATTTCCGAAGGCCCTAGCTATTCTCAAAGGAATTTTTAGGATAAGTGCAGATGTCCCTTGGACAGGCCTGGTGGCAGCTTATCATTTCGTATATTTTTAACCCTTTCCTGCCAGGTAAACCGCGATTACCACATTTGGCACAAATAGGTGGCCTGGCTCCAAAAGCGTCATGCCACGAGGTTCTGTGTCCTGTCCTTTGGCCATCTTGCCCCATCACCTTCCCCAGGTCGAGCCGACCCGGGTCAGTCCTTATTTGGGCATGCATTTTCACACAAAGTGCCGAGCTTTGGCAGGCTTCTGCATGCCTTGTGTGTGTGCCTCCAGGATGTGCGCTGCGATGTCTGTTCCCAATACACATCCTTGGTGACAGAGAGTCTGGAGTGTTGTGAATGCCTGGGACCACCGTGGTCCGTGATTGGTCCACATTTGGTATGCTTGTATATGAGCAGATCTCCCATTGGTCCTCTTTGGTTTGGCGCGAAGGAGATTCTGGATAAGAGAAGGCCCCAAACACCCATACCATGTCGATCTCTGGAGTTCTCACTGAACAAAGGATAGGATCCAAGTATCCTGAAACTAAGAAGCCGAGTCGAGGAACCGCTAGTGACCCGCTGGAAGGTTTGGCAACCTGAGCCCCCTGTCGTCCCGTGGGACCCCTCTGCATCTGGTCATCCTAGAAGGTCTGCGAAGATGCGTGAACCCATTGGAATAGTGAGGCCAACTACTCTCGGCACCTTCATTAAACCCTGCAAGTAAGCTCTCTTCGAAGTGTCCCTGGGCCAACCAGTGGGCTGACCAGCTCACTCAGACTCTTTTCCCTAATACCACTGCTGTTTCGAGGATGCCCTAGAAACCTGGTATATCGCTAGCTCTGTGTTCATGGCAACCTCACACCAAATTTCGTACACTTGGAATTCCCGTGTCTGAAGTGAAGCGAGTGCGCCAGAACCGGAGTATACGCAGTTACCGTGTCGCCCAGCCGTGGTGACAAACTTTGCAGGTGCACTGCATTTGTGCCCCTCTTGCCCCTGAAGCCTGCTGCAGTGAAACTGGCCTGATCCATCCATCAGGAGCGGAGAAATCACCACTGTCCCGTTTGGGAATCATCATTGTATCTTCGCCACTGAAAGCCGCAGCGCCGTCCAATTGAGCTGCTACAGACCCCCAAAGAGACCCTGTTTTGCCCATTTGAACTACTGCATGCATCAGCAATGCAAGTACATTTGAGCAATAGGCTCCACTCTTCTTAGGGATTGGGCTGCCTCTTAGTTAGGAGTGTGTTGGATGCAGAAGGGGCTAAACCTATTTGCGCTGCCTGTTTCCTTCCCCTTTTAGGTTGTGGACCCATTTCATGCATTAACCCTTTAGACCCGATTGGTCTTGCATATATATATTTAGATAGGATGGTGTTGGCTTAATAGTATTACTGTGATTTGATTTGTGTGTTGAAACTCAAAGGCCTTGAAATACATGTATTTATATTTTTAATATATCTACACCTGACTGAGAGTGATTTGTAAGTGTCCTTTGCTCTGTGTGCTCATTGAGGTCTTTCAGTCACCCTCACCCCTCCTGAGACCTAGTCTTGACCGCCGCCAAGCTACCTTGATTGGTCTGGCTTATCCAGAAGGTTACCCTGTTCTAAGAAAGTAGGCTGGCCTCCTGAACCTCTACCCACCAGGCAGAACCCACCCACCCAGAAAATTAAAACACACACTATCACATTCATACTCGTTCACCTATTAGTCACTCACCCATAAACCTTCTCTCACATCCACTCACACTGCATTATCCAGAGAGGCACACACTCACCCACCCAGAACATTCAAACACACTCTCACATTCCTACTCATTCACCCCCCAGTCACACTCACTCATACACCTTCTTGCACATCCACTCACACTGCATCCGCCACACAGGTACAGACCCACCCACCCAGAAAATTGAAGCACACACTATCACATTCCTACTCATTCACCCACCATCCAGTCACACATAAACCTTCTCTTGAATCCATGCTCACTGCATTCTCCATACAGGCACACATCCATCCATCCAATACAAAGAACATTCAAACACACATACACAGTCACACTACCACATTTCTTCTCATTCACCCACCACTCACTGATCCATAGCAAATACATACATCTGACATGCACTTCATACATGCAAAATATACATCACATTTGCAAAATATACATCACATTTAAAAAAAAAAAGCCTTACCTATTTTTTCATCTTCGGTCCGTCACTCCAGGCCCCGCTCGGCTCCTCTGTGCTGCTCACAAACAGGAACAAGAAACCTGGGAGAGCTTCCTGGTTCCTGTATATGAGCCACGAGGAAGCTTGAGGAGAAGAGATTGTGACACTTGACACATGTCACAGTCAGCTCCACCCCTACTGAGTGCATCCATCTTGTGCTGTGAGCCCTAACCCAGTCTTCACCCTAATGGGTTAGGATGTGGCTGGGCCCTTCCAGACCTGGTGTAGTGGGGACCCCGTATGACTGTGCCCACCCCCCTGCTACACAAACTGGTTGTCTTGCAATACCTTCCTCTCTGGAAGCTCCAATATCCAGTCACACACCAGGGTGTCAGAGGAATGCAGAGCCTTCGGAGGCCGAGCATAACTGCTCACACAAACTGTGCAAGCACATCACATCCAGACTCACCTATACTGGCAGAGGTGAAGGAAAGCCTTCCCCTGACGAATAGCTGCAGCTTCTCCTAAAGCCCTCACAACGGGGGCACAGCACAGTTGGGAGGAAGCAGAATCAGGGCCTACTACAGTGGTCTTCAAATTGTTTTATCCAGAGCCCCCTTGAATAGAAATGTTGCTGCCAAGCCTCTTCTTAAGAAAGTATATTGTTGTTGTTCCCCCAAATGCATATCTGCTAATATTTCCTATTAAGAATTAGTCACTGTACTCCATTTTGGAAGGCCTTGTGGCCTCCTCAGACATCCCTTGCCCCCCTTTTAACCCAGGTGGGCCAGCCCCACAGTTCGAAGACCACAGGCCTAGATTGTGGCCGCCCTCCTCGCTCCTCCCAGCTCGCCCTCCACTCTCTCCTCTCTCCCATCTGAGAAAATACAGAATTTCTCTGTTTCAAGGGTAAGACCATTAAGTGTGCTAGGGAGGGGTGGCATCTGTCAACAATTGTTTATTTCATTTATTTATTTCTCCTCAGGGACACAGAGATGCCCCTTGGAGGCAACGCCCCCAAACACATCCTTTGTGGAGTATGTTTAAAAGTATTTCTCTTTAATATATAGGCAACCCATAATACATACTTCACACAAAATGGTAAATTGCACAGTTAACACAAAACACAAGTACATACGCAGAAGAATATACATATCCAACTTTAGGCATATGAAGGCTTTTTACACATCTCCAAAATGTCAATTTACAAACAACAAAGGGTCTGATTCATGGAATTATCTGAGCGGAAAAGAGGGTACTTGCGCGCGCAACTGCACACAAATCCATCACATCTAACAATCTAGTACAGAGCAAACAAGTATTAGCAAAACTGCTATTTATCTTAAAAATGGCATCAACTATTGACATCCCTCCTCCTCAAGAGTGACCAATGAAGAGGACCAAGAAGATGAGATGAGGCACCAATAGAGAATCATGGGTGTGGCAGTTCTTTACCACTGTTGGGAATGTAACAAAGGCTAAAGCTACCAAAGTGAAATGCGCTGATTGCAACATTGTACTCAGTGGCAGACTACCTGGACAGTACTCCTACAGAACCACCTCCATGCGCTGCCACACCCAATCCAACCACCGCAATGATCTCAGAAAGGCTGTTTTCCTCCACCTCATCTCCCTCAACCAATACTGTAACCACACAGCCTACTTCTGTGGGACACAAAATCCCACTGGCTACCTTGCAAGTAATAAAAGAGGCTGTTGATCCATATCTTTCCAAGACAACAGTACTCTGTATATACTGCAACACACCACTCTGCAAGGGGGAGCAATTTTGAAGTGCTTTTGTAGCTGTAATCAAAGAGGATGAGAAACGCTGTCCCGTACCTTAGATGTTAGACACTTCCCCTGTCCACCTGCCCCTCCACATTTGTGGTCGGTGCCTCTTCTCTCATTTCCCTCCGCACCTTACTTTCTGACACCTCTGGCAAAAAAATAATAATAAAAAAACAAAATAAAGGTTCCTTTAGGAACCACCATTAACAGTTAAAAAATAGAACTAAAAAAATCTTATAGACTCCATCTACTTTATATTTCTCA
Source organism: Ambystoma mexicanum (assembly GCF_040938575.1). Classification (NCBI taxonomy): domain Eukaryota; kingdom Metazoa; phylum Chordata; class Amphibia; order Caudata; family Ambystomatidae; genus Ambystoma; species Ambystoma mexicanum. Next base: position 708,268,463 of record NC_090939.1, read on the forward strand.
ATAAAGTAGATATACTCAATATGATTCTATTACCCTAACTTCAAAAACCCATGCTGCACTGGTTACATTAGCCTGCCCATAATGCTAACATCACTGTACGTTAAAAATGAGCTCCACCTATTTCAATTACGTTAGGGGGCAGCGTAGCCAAACGTACCCTGTCATCATCGTCATAAGTTTATCTAATGCAAAATGAGGGACTTAAACACACACATCAACAATTGCAAAACGTTTCTTTCTTCTTACAAAAATGATATAAACATTTTCTTACAAAAATTATATAAACATTTTATTTTGAAGAAAACAGCAGTAGTCTGGAACTTAAGAAGTACTTTTCATGTTGACCCAATGATAAAAACATTCCATTAAGTCACGGAAAACTTAGTTAACCTTTTCGAACACAGGTCATAACTACCAAACTTTGCATTGTTCTAATTTTCAGTGAAACTGTCAATGGTGACCTTCTAATGCCATATGTGATCATCGATCATCGATCCATTAATGCAAGTCTTTGCATTCTTCAGCAAAAATGATCTTCCATAACCAACGTGTAATGTACGCACATGGTGTTCCATTACAGAGGAGAAATGAATGCTTTAAAATTGAAATAAAAGCAACACTTTCACATCAGCATGTTTCTAGAACCTATACACTGCCATGTTGCTTCTTGTTACTGCAACCGCGAAAGGACAGATTGTTGTCTGGCAATCGTCTCAGATGATTGTTATTACATATTCGTTGTTGAAAGTTATTGTCCAAATACTGTTAAAAAAGCCATCGGCTGGTAGACTGTGCCAATGACATGCGCACATCTAGATTTTATATAACTATATAAAATCAAGAACGCAAAACATATTTCAGTAACCACTTTATAGTTAAATATACACAGTACATTCTTATTTTGGCTATAGATTTCAGTTACAATTCACATGTACGAAGTCTATTCTTTGCATCAAATTGAACATTCATCCGTCAGGATTTTCATCATGTAGCACACAGCACACTTTCAATCCACACTTCAATAAATATATTTAAATATTGCTTACATTGCGTTTTGTGAATCCATTCTTCCGATGTAGCGGAGGTCCAACCACTTCAAAACACAGATTTCTGAAATCGAAACTTTACTTTCCAGCGTCAACTTTCAATATCGTGAATCTTATAATATCTTTGTGGATTTTTGACACATTTAGTCCTTCAAATTCTTAGTGCGGTGTATTCAAGGACACATAACAATGAGACACTTCATGTAGCTTTAACAGTGTTCCCGAGTCAGTTTCGTTTTTAGAAACACATGCCACAAAAATAAACAATATTACTGAAAAACATCAAATTTTTTCAAGTAAACCACAAAGCACAATATTTACTTCCATTTTACTGTGACCATCATGCCTGTTCCCAATACATTTACGTTTTCTTTCAAAAATGGCGCGGTCCACACAGACACGGATTCCCTTACACGTTAATAATAATCTTCCCCCTGCTCTCTGCTATGAGAAGCATTTCCCCACAGAGTATTGCAGAGACAAGATCTAAGGTATCGTGAAGCAAAGTAGTTTGTCAAAAAGACCTGCAGGTAGTGTGGTCCCTCTGCTCAGACAGCCTTCTGTATAATGCAAGAGTCTTGACTTTCATCCTTAAACCAAACACAAAGGCATCACACTTTGTCTGCCATATTTTCTGGAACCTGAAGGAATAATAGTAATGTAAATACAAGTACAGTGATCACGTAAAAGTGTAGACACACAAACAGTGGCGCACAGGCTTACTAGCTTCTGTGTACATCTATACCCGCAATCATATTAATTTCTGCATTCATACACGCACCCCTCGTTGCACTCCACAGTAGGATGCAGGGGTGTTGCTAGGTCTGTAAAAGATCAGGGGCTAAGCTAATGTTGGGACTGGCGGGATTCGGGGCTAGCTATAGCCTTTTGGTTGTAGTCCCTGAGCTTCTATCCCGGGCTACAACCAAAAGACCGGGGGCTATAGCCCCCTCAGCCCCCCCAGTAACGCCTCTGGTAAAATGTAAATGTGCAAAGGCCACAGGCACATGTTCATAATGCACATTGGCAATACAAATGCCTTTCAATGTTGACTAGCACTGTGGCACATAAACATTTGGTGTATTGCAATCTGCAGCCACTTATCATTGTACCTACCTTTCCGCGTGTCCAGCCTTCATTTACTTTATTAATTTATTTCTGGGTTATTTGTCAAGTGTCTACACCCCAAAAAAATGTGCACATCGTCACAAGACTAAAAAAGGGTGGAGGGGGCAGCGAACAAAACAACAATTATGTGCTATGATAAGTCATTTAAAACACACCTGTACACAGTTGTTCTATGCGCAACAAGACCAGGCAGGGTAAAACAAAGGGAAACAAAAAAAAATATCTTACTAGCCATTGTGTCATTCATATCATGCAAGTGGAAACGAGAGGAGAAGTGCCAGGAGGATGGAAGGGGAGAGTGCAATAAGCAACCTCAACTAAGTGATGCTGGGCTGGCCGGTTCTAAATAAGTGCAAATAAGCATGGCACCATAGGCCTGCAGATACAGTCCATAGTGCGTAGTGGGCCCGGAGACAGTGCATGAAGCTACTGGTCATAAGGGAACCTTGTACCCTCATGGTTTACAGTGTGGCCAGGTAAATAGTTAGTGCACAGAAGAAGAACATCAGCAGGGGAGATGGAGAGAGAGAGAGAGACAGCAGAAGCACAAAGAACAGTCTTCAATTACTTGCAGACCCTGAGTTGTTTCTGCTCAAGTTTGAGAGGGGTAGGGAAGCTCTTCCAGAGGAACTCACCATATAAGGAGAGCAACCTACCACCCCCCTCTTTACCTAAAGAAGCGTCTAACCCGCATTGAGGTGGATGAGCGAAAGGAGCAAGAAGAAAAATACTTAGGAAGATAAAGTTGCATGTAGTGTGGTCCCTGGCCCCAGAAAGATTAGTGAATAATGCAGAGGGTCTTGAACATGATCCTTGCAGCTACTAAATGGAGCCAGTGTAGAGATTTCAGGAATGGAGCTATATCATCCCTTGGCTTAAGGCCAAGGACAAATCCTGCAGTCCTGTTCTGGATACGTTGCAGAGGTCGAAGAGTAGAGGCAGGAAGATTGACAAAGAGACTGTTAAAATAGTCCAGCCTAGACAGAACTGGAGCTCTTGATACAGTGGGCTTCTGGGGGAAAATGACAAAATCAAGAATACCTCTCAGTAGGTTCAGCTGGTAGTGGGACTTAGTAAAGACATCTGTAATGTGAGGACAGAAGGATGATATCAAGGGTTTTTTTACTCACTGGAAGGCACAGGCATAGGACCCAAGGAGGACAGCCAGAGTGAAAGTGGGAAAGCAGTAGCAGGGGTTCAATAAGAATGATCTCACTCTTACTGGCATTAAGCAGACATTGTTGGAGGCACAGCATTCCTGAATCGCACATACAGTCAGCAATAAGCAAGAATAAGATGCAGCACACAGGTTGAAGGAGTGCTGAGTGTCATCTGCATAACACTAAACGTTAGAAAACAACGTAGTGATTAGGAGCGCTGGAGGTGCTGTGTAAAGGTTGAAGAGCCACACTGAGAGATGCGGTCCCAGTCTTCAGGCCAATTATAAGTCTTGCAGCCTTATTTCAAAATAGCTGGAGGGGGCCTAGAGAGAAAGTGGGTTAATTAAAGAAGAGGCTTTTGCAATAGTACAGCCTAGAAAGTACCACAATAAGCCTGGGGCAATGTTCAAGGGACAAATACATATGTTCATTGCAGGAACAGGGTCTTCAAAGTCACAGTGCATAAGATGCCTTTGATGTGCACATTGTGTACTGCACCTTGAGCTTCCCCAGCCCCCTTGCAAGCGCACAATCACAGGTCTCAACTGCCATTGATACTGGAGGGGGGTATATAAGGATGAGGCAAGCGCAATAGGCCAATACACATGTTATTGCACCCCAATATGTAAAAATACTCTTATATGTTTGAACATGTAGTGCACTTACAAAACTTTCTCACAACTGTTTACCTTGAATTATTTTAAATGTTTGTATTATTTTGGTAAGGTGGATATCAATGACACTACAGATTATACTGCTGTGGTTGAGATGCTGGCTGCATCAATCCACGGTATTGTCCGCTGTCACTGGGGAATGTATCAATAATGACTTGAACCACACAAGCAGGTATCACGCTTCAGACGCAAAATCCCAGACTCCCATGATTCCATCATGTAAATGCAGCATATGCCACAAACCTGTATCACCTATGTAACAGATACAGGCATACATTATTGGAGTGAAGGCATTAATTGCATTTTTTTTTTATTTTCACTACCTTGTAAAAGGTACGCCATTGTTTTCATTTATAAAGTACCTTTTCATGCAACTTATTGACAGCACCTGTGTTTCCCAATCCACATACACAGCTCAATGGTCATTTAAATTCAGTAACACAAATGGAGTAAATTGTTATGATATGTAACAATGAATCTTCTCTTTCAATTGTCATCTATTGTTCACAACATTTACTTAAACGGCTCAAACCAGTTGTATTTGCAAATGCTCGTCCTTCACAGAAATGTCACAAATAATCCTGACAACTCTTAGTGTCCCAGGTATAAGGCAAGAATTGGACTACTGTGCAGGAATAGTAACATTTACCTTAAACACACAGGAAGATCCACACAAATTCCTAATGTACTTACTGCAAGTACTAGAAACCATAAACATCCCTATGAATTAAATCTTCAATATTTCATACACGTGGAAACATACATGCACTCTCTGGAACCATGTTTCACCAGACCACATCCCTAATGAACGATTTCTATATGTATCCATACCAGATTCTGAATCCTTTCCATTTTACCAGCTTCTGCAGAATGCAAATCATGGCATATTATGCCCTTTTTGCAATTCAGACAATCGTTCCACCATACAAATAAACTCACATAGCCAATATGTCATACTAATGCTTCCAAGGTGCAATGCAGATGGTACCAAAAAGAACTGTAAGCTTACAAGCTTCACACACGGCCAAGTATCTCTTGGAAAGAAAACCTTCACAACATTAGGTATAGAATACCACAGTGGTGCCACAACCCCTTCAGGGAGCTACAAAAGAAGTGGTTTGTTTGAATGTAACGATACCTCCATCACTCCAAAAAATATGCTACCATCAAATTTAACAAATGCCTAATTAATATCGCTGCAACCCAAATTTAGTCACTAGACTATAGCACAATGAACAGTTAGAACACGCCAGCAGATATTTCAAAGTCAATCTAGTTAGAATACACCAACAGGTAATTACCTACTTGAAAAACACTCTTCATGGCAAAGCACTTCAAATACGCCATCACAATTCTTACACAACAAAAAATCTTCTAGCCTCTAATATAGTTAGAATATGCCAACAGGTATCTAACTATTTCAAGCATTCCCTTCAGCACAACATACTTCAAACAAACATACTATCACCCTTAGAGTCACGTAACTGTAATTAGGTTTTTTTAATCCAGTATGGATTTTCTTTTCCCAATGACCCAATGATTATTTAATGTCAATACAACAGCAGTGTGTCATACACTAATGTTGTACCAAACACAGTACTCCGATTGTACTGTTTATGAGTGTATAAAAAAGAAAATGTATAATTAAATGTGTATACAACTACAGCTTTTGAACTATTCTGCTTAACCAATTGTACTGTTTTTTCTTCACCGAAAATAAGCCAGAGATTGCAGCTTCATAACGCTACAACACTAAGGAACCGCAGCAATTATCCTCCATTGTACTACAATTATAAGTACCATATACCGTTCAATTACATCATTCTTCCATATTACAAACACTTTTTACTCCCTCTACATTACCTACAATTACTGTACACATAATGCTACTAATGTAATTCTGCCCATAGTCCTACTACATTACTTGTAATTACTATTCACATATTACTACTGCGGTGGCTAGGCTCAGTGCACATATTCTTGGGGCCCTGGCCTGCAGCCATGCCCACCAGAATGTGGCTACTGGCCTCAACCACTGCAATACAATGAACTATATAAGAAGTACGTACCATACACCGTCAACTAATAAAACTCACCCTGACCCCACTCTGCAATCGAAATGATGTTCGCGGAATTGGCCGCGGACTCAGCAGCATTTTCAAACCCTTTTTTCACAAAAATAGCTCCACATTACTTTCATTCCACTTCCCTACCATTTCAATGCCCTCTTCCAGCCATCGCATAACCCCAAATGTCTTTCCCAAGCTGTCCGCGAACTACTGCAGTGTCCTATAAAAACAGCCCCATATTCTCTTTTATCCACTCCCCCACTCTTCCCAGCCCCTCTTTCCACCACCAAATAACCCAAAATGTGTTTTCCAGACTGTTTTCCCACTGCGCTGTCCGTGGTCAGCTGCTGCTTTCCATGGATTCAACATGGCGGGTGTTTCCAAAAATATGACGCACCTCACGCTCTTTACCATCCAATCAGTGGGCTTGTCTGATGTCCGAGGACCTCATGGCTGCTCTGGGCCAAACAGAGGTCTGTCCCAGACTGACCAGGAAAGTGAGTCCATGGACCGAACCCAGATATCACTATGGTGGAAATAAAGTTCCAACTAAGGAGGGACCTCAAAAATTTGGGCTATCTATCAAGGCAACCCAGACTTAAAGAGAAAAAGAAATTAAAACGAATATTCAGAAACTGGGCCGCTTCTCGCAGAGCAACTCTTTTCCAGAGGGACTCAGAAAGTATGCTACAGGCAGCTTTATTGAAAAACGGAAAGAACTTATGGGCAATGCTGAACGGAAAAGAAGAAATAAATGGTGACCTTCAACTCAATCCAATACATGATTCAGGGTGGATCTCCCACTCACTTTGAGTCGTTATTTGCCAGACAGTCTAACACAGAGTCTTCAGCCCTTCAGCCAGCTACAGGTCCATGGGACATATCACTAGACAGGACGAAAATTAAAGACATCTTAAAAGCTAGCGCTTCTCAAGTGCCCAGACCTGATGGGATGATGAATTCTATGATCACATTGCCGCCTGACTTATGGACAGACTTTTGTATGAAGCTGTTTGAACAAGTACTATCCCTGGAAAGGTCCTTCTGAAACGCCTAAAAGAATGGATAAAAAATTCAAAATCCTGCGATCTGAGGGAAACCGGCTTTGTGAGTGGCACAGACTGTGGACTAAACCTTTTAATATTATTAAAAGCAAAAGAGTGCCTTTAAGTAGCCTGTGTCGATATGGAGGCAGCATTCAACTGCATGGACAGAGAGCTCCTATGGTTCAAGCTGACGAATAAAGGTTGTTCAAAAGATCTGGTATCCGCCGTAAAAGATCTCTATTCGGGAACAACATTACAGATAAGACTGAACAAAGATGGGTGCCTCATGAAAGAAATTGAAACCACTAAGGGCCTAAAGCATGCATGCCCTTTGGCGCCTATATCGTATAACTTTTTCATCAGCAACATGGCTAACTTATTGGACCCTCCAAGATCCTGCCCACCAAAAATCAACAGCAAATCTGCGGGTTGGTTTCTATACATGGATGACTTAGTCCTGCTGGACAGGACCCGTTTAGGCCTCCATAAAAAGTTGGACGCTTTGCAGGCATATGTTAGTCTAAACAACTAAAAAAAACAGTGCAGAGAAAATGGAGATCCTCCTAATTCAAACTCCAGGAGGAAGAAAGAAAATACCTTTCTGATGGAGGTAGGGAGCAGCTACACTCGCTCCAATAAACTCCATTAAGTACTTGGGAATCATGATCAGTGCCAGCAGAATACAGTCAGCATGGCTCGCAAACCTCATTTTGAAAACTGATCAACGGACGGTCCAGGCTCTTGTAATTGCCAGAAAATAAAGCAAATTCTTCTTACATTTGATTACATTTTACAAACAAAAGGTTGTGCCTGCTTTAACCTATGGCGGCGAAGCTGGTCTGGGCCCTGCCTTGGAATCATGGGAAAAGCTTGAGAGCAAGTTTTGGAAATGATTAAGGCTGCCTAAATCTATACCCACAGCAATCATAAGACATGAGCTGGGCCTAATATCTATGCATGCAGGAATTACTTGGAACTCTCTTTCAGTTTTTGGTAAACTGAACTCCTGGAACTGCCCTCCACAATATGGCATCATTAATAAAAGGGGAGAAAGTTCATGTGAATGGATCCGGAACCAAAGGACTGTAAGTTGCCAGGAAACACTGGCCCAATTGGGACAGTCTTTTAAAATGTTATGTGAAAATCCGCTTTGGGTGAAGAGATTGTTATGAGCGACCGATTGGTCAGCAACAGAGGCAAAAAGATCTGCTTCAAAAAAACATAATTTATCAAAGACTCTGAGTGACCATTTAAACGTAATGCCTATATACCTGAGGAAGCACCCTAGCCCCGGCTTCCGTAATATATTCCTAAGATTTCACCTTAACGTTCTTCACACAAGAGCTGTGCTGTTCTGCTATGGAGGAAGGGTGAAGGATAAGCACCATGTATGGGAAAAGAACAACGTGTGCCTCACGTTTAACATTTTGAATCACAAGCGCAGAAACAAATTTGCAATTTGATTGAATATGGGAATAGTCCGATGTTCTGGGACAGTTTATTGTGAAATAAAAGTACTTTACAAATTGTAAAGTGTTAATGTTTTCTTTTAAAAAACGGTTTATTATTTCAAATTGTGATGTGCTATATTGTAAGTCGATGTGTGTTCATTTTCAGGTTCTGCGTCACGGCACGTAGGTGCTTATGGACGCATTTGGCTACGCTGGAGAAGAACGTCATTGAGAATAGTGTTCAATATCACTAGGGTTCGTTAGGGTTAGTTATGTGAGGGTCCGGGTCGGGCCATATGATTTAGTGATGTCAGGGCAATTTATCTTAGGCAGATGCAGTAATGGACAAGATTAGCACAAGATGGATGCGCTCTACTGTCAGATTTTGTATGTTTCTAAAAGAGGAAAAATGAGGTAAGGTGCATTGGAAATGTTTGCGATAGATCAACGTTTGTAAAAAAATACATGGTCGAACCCTCAGGATAATATTTTCTGACCGTTGCACTTGTAAAACTTATGATATAATGTGTGGGGAGGTGAGGGCTAATGCTGATGGTTGGAATATTTCGTAGTTTGTAGAGATTTTGTGCACACCTAATATGACAAATCATTTGTGTATTCTTTTGATAGTTTGGAAAAATGAAAATGTGGGTGGATTTACAGTAAATTTGCGTAAGACTGATTGGCAACGACCGAAAAGCATGGTGTTGGAGGTGTGGCAGTGTTTTCGTTTTGACAAGTGTCAAAAAAAATTGCGCTATAGCTTCAGTGACTGAGGGGTAGGCTATAGTCATGGGCAGAATGTCGGGGTCATGGTATAAGGTCATGATCCGGACAATGTGGCTAATGGCCATGACCAGAAGGGACAAAACATAGGATTAAAGTAGCCATGTCCACTTGGGACTGGCTTTGTGGTAAAGTTGTTCGACATTAGGATACATTTGTAAGGGGAGAAAAATGTGCTTGTGGCAATATGGTCACAGGGTTTCCTTTTTGCTTTTTTGCAGGCTGCAATGGAAAGCAAAGAGGGGGCCCTGTATGGAACACCCGCCTTCGCTTTCTATGGTGGCCATCTTGGAAAAGGATTTTCTTTCCTAAACCGGGACACCATCGGCGACACGGTTTAGGACAAAAAAATCATCTTTTTTAGTAGCACCGGTTACTGCTTTGGAAATCTAGATTGTTAATGGCATTTATCCCCCATTTTAGGGGTGGAAGGGGGGGGGGGTTATTATCCAGAGACCTCGTTATGCACTCTCGCTTCAATTGGGCTGATAACTTGGCCTGCTGGCCCTTTATCCACCGTTCCAGTCCCTGTAACAGAGGATGAACTCTACAATATTCCCATTAGCATAACACAAACTGCAAATGGAAATGTTGGAAAATCTTATTGCGTCCATGTACTTTACTGAAAAATATAAAGTAGATGGAGTCTATGCTTTTTTCTTTAGTTCTATTTTTTAACTGTGAAAGGTGGTTCCTAAAGGAACATTTATTTTGTTTATGGATGGCTTTTTTTTGGGAGGACAGCTAAGAACGAAAATTGCAGATGGAACTGAGGAAAGACGCACCAAACAGTAATATGGAGGGGTAGGTGGGCGGGGGAAAATGTTGTGCGTGTGTTATTGTAAACTAGGGGCAGTGTTTCTCATGCTCCTTCATTACAGCAGTGGTGCTGTTTCTAGGGGAGGAGGGATGGCCTTAGCTGATGTCGTTTTAAGATAAATAGCAGTTTTGCTAAAAGTATGTACTGTGTACTAGATTATTAATGGCTCAGTACGAATAGGTGTTGGAGCTGTGCAAGGGAAATGTTGAAGTTGCAAGTTCCTACATCAGTAGATAATGTAGTTCCACACTGTCCACGAGGCACAGATCTTATTCTGAAGTGCGTACGGGTTTTCGGCCACTTCACCATGCTGTGTGCCAGCATATGGTCATTTGGCATTCTCCAAAACGTGTGCAATGAAGTCAGATGTTCGTTTATATTATGGTTACGTGCCACTACTAGAAACCTATGAAATTCAGTAACAAAAATGTGTTAAAGGGACGTTATGGTTAAGTTGCACTACTAAAAACGTATCAAATTCACTAAAAAAAACTTTTACGGGAGGTTATGGTTCCAAGTACAACCAAAAAACCTTTGAAATTCGCCAGTTAGGGTAAACTAAGCAACCATAACTTGCACCACCACTGTGCACTGCTAAGACTAACACCCTGGACATCAAAGATGACATCACAAATGTCATTGATGACATCACTGATGATATCACATGTGCATTTACTTTTCATGAAAACTCTGTAGAAGGGATTCTTATTATAATGTTGACCAAAAAGTGTCAAGGATAATTGGAATAAATATCATGAGCTCATTAGTGCACTAAGCAATGCATGGATATAAATAGCATTCTATTATGAAGTTCTATCCAGTATACTAAGCTACTCATGCAGAAACATAGGCAGTGTGTGCAGCATACATGATGAAGGTGCAATATTCATAATCTTGCCATGTTGAATAGTGAAATGATAACTGCTTTCTTATTAGAGTTTTGCGTACTGTGAAACATGTAACAAGTAGCTAATATAACCCACTTAATACATAATTGCATTATTACAGACAAAACACAAAGAGACAACAACACAAACAAATTTGAGTATATACAGGGCAATTGAAGTAAGGAAAAAAGCAGCAGTAGTAGCAGAAAGTGTTCATAACCTAACTGATTATCTTTATGCAGAGAAATGATTGCTCTGTTTCAAAGCTGCTACTTGCCCGATGCTTATGTATCACATGATTTGACTGGACCCTAAGGAAAGTAGTGTGAGTACAATGTATACAAATATGAGCATATACAGGGAAAGTACAGTAATAAAAAAAACAACAGAACTATCAGAAAGTGCTGACAACCCTACTGATTATCTTCATGCACAGAAAGGACTGCTGTCTTTCAAGCCTGTGTCTTCCCCTATCTATATGTTTCATATGATGTGACTGCCCCCTAAGGAAATTACTGTAAGAACATACTTGAAGGATAAGTCTACAAATATAGTACCTTTTCAATTTTTAGTTCCTGACTATTACTGAAGAAAACCATGTGGCCTAGATATGTCAGTAAAGGAAAAAAGGGGTAGCCAGACATGTGATGTCATCAGTGATGTCATCAATGACATTTGTGATGTCATCTTTGATGTCCTGGGTGTTAGTCTTAGCAGTGCACAGTGGTGGCGCGAATTATGGTTGCTTAGCTTACCATAACTGGCGAATTTCAAGGATTTTTCGGTTGTACTTGGAACCATAACGTCTCGTTAAACAAGTTTTATTTTTTAGTGAATTTCATAGGTTTTTAGTAGCGCAACTTAACCATAACGTCCCTATAACAAAGTTTTTTTTACTGAATATATATATATATACACCAAAGGGTTTCTTAGAACCTCACTATGATAGAAAGTGAAAATGGACAAAAGAAACTCAGTGTTACCATAGAGTTTTCTTGCATGCACCTGTATTTAATGGCTGATTGTAATGTCTGTCCTTTTGTATGTGATCAAGCAACGGGAGCGTTGCGAAACGCATTGTACCGAGGCGTAGCTGCCATAATGATGCCAAAATAAAACTGGATATTTGAACATACTCGTGGTTGTGTGATGGACTAATGTCAAGGAATTCTCAACTGGCATAAGACCGTAACTTGGAGAGTGCCGTCCCACCTTGGGAGAAGTGCAACTACTTCTTCTTTTTTTGAAATATATATATATATATATATATATATATATCACTACAAAAAAAAACTTTGTTAAAGGGGCGTTATGGTTAAGTTGCCCTATTAAAAACCTATGCCCTTCTGCCCAAAAACTTTGTACAAAAACACCTTATGATTACAAGTAACATCTAAAAACCCCTGAAATTCGGAAGTTATAAGTTATGGTACACTAATCGCCCATTTTTCCCATCAGCACTCTCCAGATACCACTACCACCCCGAACATAAAAGATGCCACCACTCATGTCATTGATGCCATCACTAACGCCATCACCTCTTTCTTTTATATCATCTAAGCAACCATAACTCGCGCCACTACCGTGCGCTGCTAAGACTAACACCCAAGATAATACTGATGACATCACATGTGAAAATAATGCCGATTAAAAATGCCTACCTGCAAGGGGTTGTGAGTATTATGATGGTAGCAAGATGTGAGGGGTGTTTATGTAATGGCAAACATGCAATAACTAGCTAACAATGCAAGACTACATATACACCTGTGATAGTAGAAACAATACATATGAAGACCCACAATGCATACAAATTAGAGGCACACACAGGGAAACTAAATGAAGGAAGAAAGAAACAGCATCTTGAGAAAATGTTAATAGCATTAAAGTTTATCTCCCTGTATGCAAATTAAGTCTGTGTTGGATGCCTCCTATTACCCCATGCATGTGTACCATGATCTGAGAGCAAACTCTAAGGCGTATACTTTAAGAACATATGAGAAGGTTAACGTTTTTATGTACAGCACCTTTTCAATTTTGATATTGTGATTGTTATTGAAGAAAACCACCTGGCCTAGATTTTTCAATGACACTGTCAGTCTAGAAAAATGGATACATTTCATGATTGACGGCAAATGTGTTTTGGTGGCCATGGGCCAACCGTCTCATGCATGATATGATAGACATATAGGGTTCCTAGTTTACCAATGAACTACCATTTTGATGTAACAAGGATCGCCATTTTGTTTTCTAACAATTGCTCATTGCTTTCTGTTATTATTGTTTCGCAGTACATTTTCTGCTTACACTGCTCGACTGTTAAACATTGTTGACTGAATGTGAAAGGACAAGGCCGCAGGGCCGCGAGGCTAACAAGAGTTCGTTGAAACACAACGTAGGCAGCCCCAGGAAGAAATGCCCGGCTCCCTCCCGAATGTAGCCTTGAAGCAGAGCTGCAGGGCATTTAATCATTTCACAGCTGCCAGCCAGTCTCGTTATATGGTAGAATATGTTAGAATAAAGCAGCTAAAGGCTTGGATTATGCTCTTCTTACGGCCCCCCTTTTCTGAGAGCGTATCGGCTCCCAGGACACGAATAGCACCTCATAGATAGCAAGGTCTGGAATGTGACTCTTCCCCGTATGTCGATCGTTTCAAAGAACAGAAGCACTGTGTTCTGTTCAACAACTAAAAGATGCCTCCGCACTTGCAAATTGCATATTGTTACTAGAATAGATATTGGAAGGTGTCATAATTGTCGGAAGTGTCCATCATCACACCGAGTTCAAAGAAACCCAATAAAGGGGGGGGGGTGTTAAACATGTCATAGCTGATTGTATGATATGCATTTTGTATATATGTAACTGATGTACGTAATTCACTCTCTTGCATCCCTCGAGGTCTAGAGATACACGTCGGGGGGCGTGAGACCGAGTTGGCCAACTGAGACTATTTGCTTTGCAATAAACCCTAGCTTTGGGAATACAACCTCGTATCTGGCGAATCTATCGTGTGTGGTGACTTACCCTGTTTCCATAGACGTAAGGGACCCCTAGGGGCCCCTTTCAAGATGGCGCCCAAATAGGGACCCTCCCCCACTTGTTCCATCGCATACGTTGTAATTGAGTCAAGGCGGAGAACGGCGAGGACGGGACGATTGAGCCGGGATCAAGAGGTTTTCGGGGCGCCCTGTAGAAGTGATGAGATATTCCTTTGCAGATCTGCACACATCTGATCCCTGATCGACATACCCGGCTAGAGAACAAGGAGGCGAGGGTCCCGAAACGAGGCGGAGGCCAAGAAACGCAGACACAACGTCATTGGTTGTGTCAGTATACAGACGACTTGTGTCTGGAAGGACAAATTGATTTATCAGGTGAGTCATTCCCCGATTCAAAGTAATCCTGATATTGGTTGAGAGTTGACTTTGCAAAATCAAACGCCTTAGGTAAGGTTGATTAACCAGGGGGAAGGTTGAAACATGCCTGGGGTATTGTCCACCCTAGCAGGGTTTTTCCGCTGTGTTAGACAATCTTTGGAAGATGGCCAAATTGCACCACCTGGGGGAACACCAGCATATGAGATGTATGTGAAGTATGGAGTGGGTGCAATAATATTCTGTGAGGCTTGGCATAGGCAAACCAGAAAGCAACAAGACCATCAGTGGCCGATTAATGGTAGTTTTGAGAGAGCGAGAATAGATAACTTGGAAAGGGTGTTGATAAGAAAGAAAGCGCGTCCTGCATCATTTGATATCGTTAAGGACTGGAGGGAAGCAATGCTCCGATTTAGAAGTAGAGCGAAGCATGCGCGCAGGCATAAATCAAAAGGTGAAGTAGCGGAAGAAAAGGAAGAGGAGGAGTGGACTGAGAGTCTAAGGAGGCCAGGTGGACGTGACAAGTTGAATATAGAAAAAATATACCCACAACGAGAATTACACATAGCAGATGAATTGATAGAAAACATATTGATGCATACAAAACAAGGCCCAAGATCAGAAGCGAGGCCAAACACATCAGTAACTATTGCCCAAACCCCGCCCAGAGCTCAAATTCTCCCTCCTGTAGCTCAAGCCCTCCCACAGCCACAGACCGTGCACGTAACACTTCCTATTAGCCAACCAGGCCCACAGCAGACACTCCCCGCTTCAGTTGTCCCATCCGCACCTCCCACCTTAGATACAGACTCGGTATCGTCTGTCCCTCCCGGGGGTGAAATTGAAACCACGGGGGTGAGAGGCGGGACAGAACAAAGTAGATGCACGAGGGTAACTCGCAGTGCGATCAGCAAAGAAAGGAAGGTGGAATTACAGCAACAGGCAGAAATGTATAAAGACGGGAATGATGGGACGACAACATTGGCTTCGATATATGATTTCCGAAGAAGCAACGAAAGACAGGTAGTGTTGGAATGCATGGGTGAATATTTGGTGGAGAGATGGAAACAGTTAATTGGGAAATTACCACTGCAGCGATTGTTGGATTTGAATGCATTAGCACTCTGTAGAGAGAGGGATGAAGAAGTGAGAGAACATGTATATGGACTTTTTGAACTTAAAAATGAATTAGATAATGATTATGCCGAAATGTTTACTGCACCTGGGTACAGGGGTAAGGATATCGGGAGACATAGGAAGGAAACTGTAGAGCCATATATACAACGATGGCATTCAATGTCGTCAGTACAGAGGGGCGACAAGTTGAAAGTATGTATACGAGAAGCGTTTCGATGGATGTCCGATCCCAGCATCCCCACAATGGAGATACATGAGATATTTGATGAATATGCCATGCCCATGAAAAGAAAAGCACTGCAGTCGATGGCTGAACATTTACTAGACAAAGATATAAAAAACGACAAGGCCAACCCACCCAAAATAATGGCAGTATATAAGAGAGCACTAGAGCGAGGGACAGGAGAAACAGCCTTATCGCTTGATCTGGGAATATTGTTGCACATGAGAGAAGGGGGAGGGACAGTAAGTGCGGCATTTCCTATGAGAGGGGTCCCACCTACCTTTGTGCCCAAAGTAGAGGTTCCCGCAACGGGCAACGTAGCGGCGCAGGTAACACCAGCCCATTATACCGCCCAATAAGTGCATGTCCCCTTTTCCAGACAGGAGGTGAACAACATAAAGCAGACGATTCCGGATATAAGAGAGAATCCTGCAGGGTTTTACAAGGAAGTGGAGTCCTGCCTACAATCATCCGTGCTTACCATGGGTGACATAGACCAAATATTCCCAGTGATCCTGCCAGCAGACACATGGAAGCAAATAAGAAAGGTCGATGACATAACGACCTTTGGCGCCACATGGGCGGACTTGATAATAGAAGACAGGAATAAAGCGGTTGGAGGAACACCGGGACCGAACCTGGTAGCATTACCAGCACGCATAGTACAGAAATTAAAAGAAGTTGTCCCAGAGAAAAGAATTCAATGGGACAAATTGACTGCATGTGTACAAGGCAAGGATGAGTTAGCTACAGATTATTTTAATAGGTTTGAAGAAGTATTTACAGACTTCAGTGGGCAGGATGTAAGCTCGGAAGCGGGAAAGAGTTTATTTGTTGACAAATATGTGAGGGGGTTAAAACTTCCAATCCAGAACCTAATAATGACATCAGAAAGTGCATGGCAAGCAAAAACGCTGGGGGAAGTATTACACATGGCCCAATATTATGAGAACAGAGTGACTGCGGAGAAAGAAAAAGAGGAGAAGGATAGGGTAAATCTGAAAACACGGGTGCTACTGCAGCAAGTAGCAGGACATAATAGAGGGAGAGGGAAGCCACAAGGAAGGAGTAATTCGAATATGCATGGGGGGCAAGTGGGACCAAATCAGTGTGTGTATTGTAAGGAGGAAGGACACTGGCGAGTGCAATGTCCACATCTGCAGAATAGAAATGGGTCTGGTCAGAGGAGACAGCACAGAGGGCACCAAGGATCGAATGGACCAAATAGGAATAGTATGCAGCAGCATCACAATAATGGAGGTAATCAAAACCAAGCCCAAAACCAAAGTGCCCCTAACCAGCGTCAGGGACAGCAAAACCAACAGTATGGAAGCCAGAGTGGGGGAAATAGAGGGAAGAGTGGGAACATTTTTGATACACAGCCAAACACGTATTACAGTAATAGTAATGATTACACATCGGACGATGTGTTATTTCCCCAATATGACAGCCCAGGAAAGGGGTCGGAACCAGTGTCTTTTCCCGTGAATCAGAGAGGACCCTACGTAGAAATGAGAGTCGGGAATGAGGAGCACCGCTTCCTTGTAGATACAGGAGCGCAAAGGTGTTCAATAGACCATCACTTGGTTCCGAATATACCACTGTCAGGGCAAAAGAATGTTTCCGTAGGGTTCGCAGGTACACCAGTCATAAACCCAGTGTCCCAACCAGTCCCAGTTACAATAGGACCATTCACTGAACATTGTCCCTTCCTTTTAACAGAAAATTGTGGGGAGAACCTGTTGGGATTAAATTTGTTGAAAAAATTAGGTGCCGTTATACATTGCACGGCAGACGGGGTGTTCCTAACGATTTGGCCACAAGATGCCCCTGTGTCAGAATTCATGTCTGAAACTTTACCAGGAGAACTAAGTAAAGTGCCAACCTGTATATGGGCAATGCATGATAATGATGTAGGATGCTTGAAGATAGAGCCAGTAAAGATCATTTTGAAAGAGGGTGTTACACTACCGCGAATTCCCCAATACAGAATTTTGGCTGAAGGTGAAAAAGGATTGAAGAGTATTGTTACAGATTTGGTGAAATTAGGGGTGATTGAAGAAATTACAGGCATTACATGCAACAGACCGATTCTTCCAGTTTATAAAAAAGGAGGCAATGATGTACCATACCGTTTCATAATTTATTTGCGCGCGCTAAACAAAGTAGTAAATCCACAATTTCCTTTAGTGCCAGATGTCACTACAATATTGACAATGATACCTGTCTCAGCAGAATACTTTAGTGTAGTTCATCTAAAAAATGCATTCTTTAGCATTCCGGTGGACAAGGACAGCAGATATTTGTTCGCGTTCACATTAGGAGGTCGATCATTTACATTCACGCGGATTCTGCAAGGTTACACGGAAAGTCTGAGTATTTACAGTAGAGCATTGAAAGAGCAGCTAGACATGCTAGAATTACCAGTGGGTTGCGTACTCTTGCAATACATAGACGATCTATTGTTAGCTGCTGACATAGAGGAGATTTGTAAAGAAAGCACTGTATTGCTACTGTCACACCAAGCGGCACATGGCCATAAAGCTAGTTTGAAGAAGTTTCAATATAATCGAAAGGAGGTAGCTTATTTGGGCTACCTACTTACGAAAGAGGGGAGAAGGCTAACGCCAGAACAAATAGAAAGTATTTCTTGTATGCCTATTCCAAAGACACAGAAAGGAGTCAGAGCCATAATAGGCATGGCTTCATATTGCCGACAATGGATCGGTAATTTTGCGTTAATTGTGAAACCGATGGTGAATTTGACTAAGAAGGATGCGGTTATGCCTTTACAGTGGGATGAGGAATGTCAGAGCGTTTGATCAATTGAAAACTGCATTATGTTCTGCTCCAGTTTTTGGCACACCAAATTATGAAAAGGTTTTAGACTGTTTGTGTGTGAAAGTGAAGGATGTGCATTGGCGGTTTTGACACAGGAACAAGGTGGAAGAAATAGGCCGTGCGGCAATTTTTCTTCTGCGCTGGACCCTGTAGCGCGTGCACTACCACGATGTTTGCGATCTGTCGCGGCGGCTGCTGCATCGGTGAAACAAACGGAAGGGATGGTATTGGGGCATACTTTAATTCTGATGGTGCCACATGCCATAGACGTTCTATTAAATAGGACACAGACGCAACACCTCACCTCTGCTAGATTGACAAGATATGAGATTATCTTGTTTGCGGCCCATATCCAAATTATGAGGTCTAGCGCTTTGAATCCAGCAGATTGAATGCCAATGCACATAAAAGAAATTGGTGACAACAAATCACCCCCCCCCATGATTGCTTAATGGTCACTGAGGAAGAAACAAAGGGGAAAGTTGACTTAAGTGATACCCCACAGAAAGAGCCTGATGGAGAGTTATTTTGTGACGGCTCTTGTTTTAAATTACCTGATGGCTCGACAACTGCCGCCTATGCTATCACTACCCTAGAGAGCGTTGTAGAAAACAAAGGAATCCCCTACAACTCGGCACAAGTCGCAGAGATAATAGCATTGACCAGAGCCTGCGAGATTTCTGAAAATTTGTATGTGAATATATATACTGTTAGACAGTATGCTTTCGGGGTGGTTCATAACTTTGGTCGACTCTGGGCGGAGAGAGGTTTTTTGACATCACATGGTGCCAGAATTCAACATGGCCCTTTGATTGTACGATTGCTGTCTGCACTCACGTTTCCAAAACGCCTAGTAATAGTGAAATGCGAGGCACACAAGAAGGTGACATGCAAAGTAGGAGAGGGGAACACGTTTGCAGACAGAATTGCGAAACAAACAACTGCCACTGATTTAAATACTAAAATGATGACAGTTCAGACTGAGGAAGTGCCCTGTATGATAAAAATGGAATTGCCACTGTCAAAGAAATGCAGGCCGAAGCCACGGCCCATGAAATACAAGGGTGGGCAGAGGGCTCTGCTGAGTTAGATCTGGAGGGTTGTTGGGTGGACAAGGGAACTAGAAACTGGATGTTGCCAAATTCTTATGTGACAGCAATGGTCACAATGGCCCACAGCCCTACTCACATCTTGCCAAAAAGATAATACAGCACCTATCCACAGTATGGCAGAATGTAAACATAAAGAAGAATGCAGAGAGGTTGGTGCAGAACTGTATCATGTGTTTACAACACAATGTAGGAAAGGGAAGAGTGACTCCGGTAGGCAGTTTTGGTCCGCCCTCTATGCCTTTTAAGGTAATCCATTTTGATTTTATAGAGCTGGAGAGATGTCAAAACTTGAAATATGTCTTAGCGGTGATTTGTGCATTCAGCAAGTGGGTGGAGGCATATCCCTTAAAAGACTGCACAGCAATGAGCACGGCAAAAGTAATGCTTAATGAATACTTTTCCCGTTTTGGCCTGCCCTGTGTCCTATGGTCAGATAATGGTCCACATTTTGTGGGCGCAGTGGTGTTACAGATATGTGCGGGTCTTCAGATTGATAAGAGATTTCATAGTTCAAGACACACAAGTTCGGCCGGTCTTGTGGAGAGGCACAACGGGATCCTCAAGTCAAAAATAAGCAAGATATGTGCAGGAAGCAAGTTGAGTTGGGTGGATGCATTACCAATAGCGTTATTATGCATGCGTACGTCTGTACAGGCTAGAACTGGGCTCTCCCCGTACGAGATCGTAATGGGGAGGCCGGCAAATGTTTGGTGCGCACCTCAGCCAAAACGACTTAGGGAGGTAGAACATCCTGTGCTTAGTACTTATTGTGGCCTTTTAATACAGAAATTGCGTTTGATTCATCAGCAGGTGCAGGAGGCTTTACCAGTGAGATATACCGGAGCCAGGCGACTGGGTGCTGCTAAACATTTTTAAAGAAAGTCATCGTTAGCACCCAGGTGGCGCGGCCCCTATCAAGTACTCTTGGCAACGCAGACGGCGATACGGGTGGATGGACGGAAGTCGTGGATCCATGCCACCCATGCCAAAAAGATTCCAACTTCACTGAAAGACTTGCCTGACCCAGACGACTCGAAAGAGACAGCGGTCCCAGAAACGAAAGAAACTGTTGCCAGTAAACCGCCACCAAATCTGCCCGAGCGAGAAGTGAAACTTGAAACAAAGCCTGAGACGATTGCCAAAAAGGGGGAAGGGCAAAGAGTGCCCCTACGTTGCCCAACAGAATCTACATCACTGTTGGCTAACACAAAATCTTCATTGCAAATACCGGCAGACACTAAACGTATAACCCTTTGGCGCCCACCAGCACTTGCCAGCACGCCAAAGACCGAATCTGCATCACTGGCACGGCTCACACCAGCACCTGCAGTAGCGCCACAGGCTGACTTTGAGCCTGGATCTGGAAGTGCACCGGCACTTTTCACTGATCACACAATACCAGGAGTGAGGCGATATGATTTGCGGCCTTGAAAGACAAAGTGATCCACTGTTCCTTGGTGTTTATGTCAACATCTGGTTCTGCTCATGGACGAAGAAGGAACTAGAGGTGTAGAGGAGAGAAGCGTGAGAATTGTGCAGGTCGGACAATTCAAGACTCGCGGCTTCTCAGTGCGATCATAAAAAGTACATGTGTCTGGAACCAGAGCGGACAAGCTGGGCGCACATGGTACTAAGGCAATTGAGAACTGATCAGAAGTCCTCTGAGCAGTGTGAGAAAGGACAAGTGATCTTGCCTAAAAACAAATAAGCAAATCCAGGCTACAAAGGTCTGGCAGAACTGAACTGTGACAATTCCGTTGAACTTATTGACATCAGAGCAAGTGCATCGAAGAGAGATATCCACGACGAATGCTAATAAGGAAGAAGAAGGACGATGAGAAACATGTCGGGACCGGTTTCAGCCTCCTCCTGCACCACTGCCGAGAATGAGTTAATTGTAAAGTATGTAAGCTTAAGAAAAACACATTGTAAAAAGAATTGTATGCTGGCACTGACAATTATGTGCTTCATGAGTGTGGTAGCACCAATAACGACAGCCCTAGTATTATGGTATGTGGAATCGATACACCCATTAGGAATGTTTTTACCAATAGTTAATATATCCACTATTGAAAGCCTGGTTCAGGTGATTACTTATACCTTGTCCCCAATGGAAGAAAGACACAGGGAAGGGTATGGAAACAATACGTTGTTATTGATCATGAATATGACACATGCAATTCTAAAGAAAACAAATTACTGGGTATGTGCCCATTTACCGCAGCATGCTGGGAAAGGAATAGGTTGGTATGTACAGCCATTACCATTAAGTTCTGCATGTAGTGCATCTTTAAGTGCAATGTTTTATGGGAAATGGAATAAGAGTGGTATGGGTCAATTAGACAGAACAAACATGAATAAGTTTGAGGAAATAATTATGAGGCCTGTGGGTTGTTCCATATTCCATAAAGCACAAGTGATGACCCCAGAGCCCATGAGGAAAAGTATGCGAAAAATAAGACGACAAAATAGACAAGATAGATTGTCCCCACCAGTTAAAACATCTGTGATGACGTTTCGTGTAAGAACAGACGGGAACAAAGATGCAGTTCCCCCTTCTTACACGGTGAATTATAACCCAAGAACTGTCCCTTTTTGTCTAAAAAAGAAAGGCTCCTATTCAGTCGGAACATTTATTGGATGCATGAATACAGTGGTATTAAAATGGGAAATAGAACCAGTATATGTGGGAGATCCAGTTTATTTTATATGTGGAGAGAAAGCATATCATTGGTTGCCCAGAAACTGGGGAGGTACATGTTACCTAGGTCTACTGTTCCCAGGAGTGTTCCTCTTAGAAACAGCAGACATGGCCAGAATATCCAGATCTAGAGCCAAAAAGAGTAGCAAAGGCGTTTTGATAGCGACTGACGTAGCAAAAACATTCATTCCATTTTTGTCCCAAATAGTGAACTCCTATAACATAAGGCAGCTGTCCAGAATACTAAAAAATACCATAAACACAACGACAGATATACTATTTAACATGACATTGGAAGAAAAAGAAATCAGGTTAATGACGCTGCAAAATATAATGGCTCTCGATGTGATCCTGGTTGATCGCGGGGGAATTTGCAAGATTGTGGGATCAGCGTGTTGTGTATTTGTAGATGACTATTCCCCTACGATTTTTGAAGCGACAAAGAAAATGCATGTCCTAAGCTCCGAACTCCCTACTGGAGAAGGAGGCTGGGGAATAGAGAGCTGGTTTTGGGGAATATTGCGTTCTTGGGGATGGAAGTTGATCTCGATATTAGTAATGGTGTTTGGAATATTCATAATGTGCTGTTGTTGCATACACTGCCTACCGTTAGTTTGCACTGAGGTAACTGAGGGATGTACGAAGGGATGTATGCATATGGTGACAAGAAGAAAACAAACTTATGGTCGGGCTAACCAAGACACAAATGAGATGAAAACAGTGAAAGAATTAATGGCCATAGATATTAATGAAGATGATGATGCTTACGATAGCATGCAAAAATTCAGACATAAGTACTTCAGACTTATCATCATCAGAGGGGGATACAATAAATGAATGAGACATTTGGCATACCGCCAAAGGAGGGTTTGTCAGTCTAGAAAAATGGATACCTCTCATGATTGATGGCAAACGTATTTTGGTGGCTGTGGGCCAACCGTCTCATGCACGATATGATACACATATAGGTTTCCGAGTTTACCAATGAACAACCATTTTGATGTAACAAGGATCGCCATTTTGTTTTCTAACAATTGCTCATTGCTTTCTGTTCTTATTGCTTCGCAGTACATTTTCTGCTTACACTGCTCGACTGTTAAACATTGTTGACTGAACGTGAAAGGACAAGGCCGCAGGGCCGCAAGGCTAACAAGAGTTTGTTGAAACACAACATAGGCAGCGCCAGGAACGAATGCCCGGCTCCCTCCTGAATGTAGCCTTGAAGCAGAGCTGCAGGGCATTTAATCATTTCACCGCTGCCAGCCAGTCTCGTTATATGGTAGAATATGTTAGAATAAAGCAGCTAAAGGCTTGGATTATGCTCTTCTTACGGCCCCCCTTTTCTGAGAGCGTATCGGCTCCCAGGACACGAATAGCACCTCATAGATAGCAAGTTCTGGAATGTGACTCTTCCCCCGTATGTAGATCGCTTCCAAGAACAGAAGCACTGTGTTCTGTTCAACAACTAAAAGATGCCTCCGCACTTGCAAATTGCATATTGTTACTAGAATAGATATTTGAAGGTGTCATAATTGTCGGAAGTGTCCATCATCACACCGAGTTCAAAGAAACCCAATAAAGGGGGGTGTTAAACATGTCATAGCTGATTGTATGATATGCATTTTGTATATATGTAACTGATGTACGTAATTCACTCTCTTGCGTCCCTCGAGGTCTAGAGATACACGTCGCAGGGCGTGAGACCGAGTTGGCCAACTGAGACTATTTGCTTTGCAATAAACCCTAGCTTTGGGAATACAACTTCGTGTCTGGCGTATCTATCGTGTATGATGACTTGCCTTGTTTCCATAGATGTAAGGGACCCATAGGGGCCCCTTTCAACACAATATAAGTAAGTCAGACATTTGATGTCATCAATGACATTTGTCATGTCATCTTTGATATCCTGGGTGTTAGTTTTAGCAGTGCACGGTGGTGGCGCGAGTTATGGTTGCTTAGCTGACATAAAAGAAAGGGGCTAAAGAAGTGATGGTGTCAGTGATGGCATCAATGACATGAGTGGTGGCATCTTTTATGTTCGTGGTGGTAGTGGTAGCTGTGGAGAGTGCTGATGGGGAAAAATGGGTGATTAGCCTACCATAGCTTCCGAATTTCCGGGGTTTTTAGATGTTACTTGTAATCATAAGGTGTTTTTGTACAAAGTTTTTGGGCAGAATGGCATAGGTTTTTAATGGGGCAACTTAACCATAACGTCCCTTTGAGAAATGTTTTTTCAATGATTTGCATAGATTGTCAGTACTGTAAGTGATCAATAACATTAGGTAACCAACATTTTTATTGAGTATTTACAAGGGTGCCAATTGCAACAGATAAGCATACTGTAAAGCAACATTTGACTTCACTGCCCATCTTTCTACGAATTGCACAATAGCATATGCAGTTGCATAGCATCGCCACATGGTGCAGAACTCATACACACTTCACAAGGGTACGGGTGAGTCGTTGATAGTGCGGAAGGACAATGTATATTGTTGTACGAACTTGTAACTGAAACATTTCCCGTGCACAACTGAACAGTGCAAGTTTATACGACAATAGAAGCAAGAGTGCATACCGAGGTATTTTATTCAGTGAACCTCATTGAACCCTAAAAAAGGGGGTATGAATGCCATTGCCAATACAGATTTTGCGGCACTAACCCATTGCACCAAAAAAAAAGGATTTTTTTTATCTTCAACCGGAATGCCTCAGGCGTGCCCGATTGAAGAAATCAAATCCTTTTCCAAGATGGCCACCATTGAAAGGGAAGGCGGCCGTTGCATACAAAGTCTTTTTTCGCTTTCCATTACAGATGCCAGAAAGTGAAAAAGGGAAACGTGTGACAGTAGTGGGCGAAGAAGATTTGTATTCGTTCTAAAATGTGAGGTTATCAGCAACACCTGTAACAGCAAGCCAGTGCCTCGTGGACATGGCGACTGCAAATCAATGTTTTATCTGAACTAGTAAATGGCAGTAGTTATCTCCCTGACATTGTGGTCAGTAAGCATACCTACAGCATACCCTTCAGAGACGAAAGGCATACTGTTGATTTCTTATGTACATGACAACACTTAGGAAATATGAAAATAGTGCCACATGCAAAACACAAAAGGTGGTTTTTCGTGCACAATGAACTGTACATAAATGTGTGCAATATACAGGGATTATGCTTGGCAAAAATGCAGTAATGGCAGAAATATTGCAATCAACACCATTACCACTGACCTGTGCACACATTTTTGTGTAAGTGTCACAAGGTGAAATGGGTGAAGAAAGGTGTACTGAGAAGTTACATGGAAGCATTGCTTTTGAAACGCTTCTGTACAGCAAACACTTTCACTGCACATGATCTCATTTTTCCACTTACAGAAAAATATCAAATCTGACAACATAGCGTCTTCATGCAGAACTGATGTCGGTAAATGGGGCATCTGGGTTTCAGAAAG
Organism: Ambystoma mexicanum; assembly: GCF_040938575.1. Lineage (NCBI taxonomy): Eukaryota > Metazoa > Chordata > Amphibia > Caudata > Ambystomatidae > Ambystoma > Ambystoma mexicanum. Next base: position 708,294,362 of record NC_090939.1, read on the forward strand.
TACCCTAACGGCACAAAAGCATAATAGATGGCCCTGAGCCTAACGTTGCCAAAGCAAGTGGTGTCCAATAGCGCTCTGGATAAAATACCTTGGCAGAGTAAAGAAATGATTTCATAAAGGCTCACGTAGTGTCATACGCCACATATTAAAGAACATACTACAACCTGCAATGTTGCATGCCAGAATATGAAGGGGAACATGAAATGGTTAAAAACCACACTACCATGTGAGAAGTAGTAAGGGACTTTTATTTCACAATGCACGGTGTTAAATCATTGCCCTTTTCTCAGTTGCAAAGAAATTGGAAGTTTGGTTCTCAGCAGCAGAATTAAAGTGTTACTTTTGACGGTCACGTATATGGTTGCCCTCACAGTCACCATGCGTTGGCGCCACAGTTTTTAACACACACACAGTATGCAGTGGCGACACACTAGTCGGTTTCCTCTCACATTCATTGTCAAGACAAGTCAATTGCTGTGATGAAGTCCATCAGAAAGTATGGTATGTTACTTATAATGTTACCGCCAATGGTGACGTTGTTGTTTACCAGCACTGAAGGTATGCGTTGTTGACACAGAAGGCGTATTCCAATCACACTGATTTAGAAGGCGACGTGAATGGCTGCAAACTATGACACCAGAAAGGATGGTATGTTGCTTCTTACTGCTACAACTGCGTACGGACATAGAGGTCCGATGCGGTCATCTCATTCAATGATGACGCACATACAACCGGTGACGAAAAGCTGCACTTGACGATTTAAACAACCGTCAGTCGGACGCTGAAGACCATGGCATTCGCAGTACGGAAGGAAGTAGCTGCGGGTAAAATAAAAATAAAAATCTATCAATACAAAGCCTTTGCGAAAATGTAAAGGGTAAGACATTACATTTCTATAAACAATTGTTTTTATATGGGGAAATGTATTGATTCCTTAGAAAAGGCGACAGTACAATATACACAGTAGGCAAAAAAAATGTATTGTCACATAAATGTCATAGGTAATAATGGAAATTGTAGTGACATTGTACAGAATGTGCGATATGAAATTTGAATGGCACACAAACTTCCAAAAGTGCGGTAATGTGCAATATGAAATTTCAACGGCACACAAACTTCCAAAAGCATTACTAGCAATACATTTGTTTTTTTTCAGACTAAGTAAATAATGGCAGGTTGGTATACAGGCCTCTAAAATAAGCTTACGTGATATACACCGGCTCCATTTCGACCTTCGCAGTCTCACAGTTGTTCTTTGCTAGAAGACTTCCACGGGAACTGCTATTTTCATGTGCCTACGTGATATACACCGGCTCCATTTCGACCTTCGCAGTCTCACAGTTGTTCTTTGCTAGAAGACTTCCACGGGAACTGCTATTTTCATGTGCCTCACAAATCTTTTTGAAGCATAAGTTATATCAAAGGGAATGTTTCTCAAACTGTGACTCCCTACATTCTTTCTGTCTTTGGTCCCTGTACGTCAAGGTCGAAAAACAATTGACCCTTATGAGGTTTGGTGCGTCCGCGATCATACTGAGCACCTCCTGAAAAAATGAAATGAGATGAACTGACCTTCACTCCGAACGTAAATACATTCTCTTTTTGCTACTACATGTCAGCAGTCACTCATGAGAACCGTTACTCCCGACCACGTGCAGACGCGCTCTATTTATGTAACCATGCAGGTGGCTGCCTCACATTCCAAAATATAGGACTCCAGTCTAACCGCAGTAATTTTGAAGTTGGCTTCTTACATAGACGCAGTAAATAATTGTAGTACATTGTCTACCAATTTGCAGTGCACGGTACGATAGTGGTAACAACATTAAAGTACTGTTTCACTTTCTACTGCCACTTATAAGTAATGCTTACCTTTCGACAAAAGGTTCCAAAAGGGTTTGTTTGCGGTGATTTCTGCATACAACTCAAAAACTAAGTGACCATGGCGGCCATATCAAAAGAATGCTATGCACTTGACGCTAAGGCAGACCAAATGGGTGAAGGCGCAACATCTTGACGTACAGCATGCCATGGATTAGCCAATAGAAATATTCTCCACTGAGCGAGCAATGAAGTGGGTCCGTGGAGCGGACATAAATATCACACATTTTTAGAGTGCTATTTTTTCATCATTTTTAAGGAAACTACAATAAGATGTATCATAAAATTTACAAAAGCATGCTCTGGGGAACAAGCCTCTGCTCCAAAATTGATGACAATCCATCCAGTGGTTTGGCCTGTAGCCGTGCGAAAAGTTTATGCCCCATTCAGTCTATGGGAAAAAGAAGTTTTGGGACCCCCCTATAACTTTGGCCCCCCTTGTCGAATCCTTTCCAAACTTTGGAGAAAAAAAATCTGAGTGGCCCATATACTTTTTTTTTGCAAACTTTGGTAAGGATTCGTCCAGGGGGGGAGCCGAGTTATAAGCCGCCCAAAAGTGCTCTTCCTATGGAAACAGCAACTTAACCATAACTACATGGCCACTACCGTGGCCATGTAATATATATAATAGGGAAGCAATAGGCCCCCTATAATTAAGGTGAGAGGGACTCGCATAGGAACCCCTAAAAATTCTATTAGTAATAACTTTTGATTTGAGTAACAGACTTGACCGCAATTTCGAAAGTGATTAAGGACTTGCACCCCCCCCAGACTGCAAAGATTCGCCAAAATTAGTTATAAAAGAAAAATATATTAAGCATCCCTACTTCCAATTAATTTTCCCATAGACAAACAAGGTCAATTTTTGCCAAAGCGGACAGCCCAAACCAAAGGACAGATTTGGACCAGGTCCAAAACAACTTCGGCATGAAGCATTGACTCGTGATCCATGCGTGGTTTGGGGTAATTCCATGCAGTAGTTATTTAAATATTTGATGGAGAAGGGGTTGCCCATGTGAGGGAATAAAGGCCGTTTGGGCCCCCCTGTACATTCTATATGAAATGGACCACTTGCTCACGCACTAGCAGGGGAAACCTCCATTGCCCTTATGCTAACATCAGCATAGGTGGGGCTATTGTGAGATACACTTGGCTAACATTTTGTGTGCCCTCGACTCCATCTTTGGACTAGGCCACACTCCACTACTACGAAAAATCTTCTCTCCTCTATGCAGCACCGCGCACAGCGCGCTCATGGCCCCCACCTTTTATTCCACTGTCTGAAGCTTCATAAATCCCTTTCTCACGGATGTGCTGGGGATGATTGAAACAAATAACAAAATGTATCTCCTCACTCTTCCTCTGAGATCACTGTCCTGTGTGTGAACTGGCTCGAGCCATGACTTGTAGCTCATCCATCTCAACAAACCTTCTCCTGCCCTCTCACCCCCGCTGTTGGAAAATTACTGCTAAACTAACCCTGTACCCTCCGAAGGTATTCTGTTGATGTGCATCCCACCCCAGAGTGCTCCCACTAAATCCAGATCTCTGTCGCAGTATATTGTGTCCAAAAATCAACATATGTCATTATACTCCCCACTTACCTTGATGTGCTAAGAGCCACATAGTCACCCAGGTTACCACAGAGGACAAGCCCGCTGAGCCCTGTACCTCATAAAAGTCCCAATGAAAGATGATATAATCATGTGTATGTAATTTATAGGTTGGCAAGATTTACTTAAAGGTATACTAGTGATTGTTGTTTATTACATGTGTAATGGTAGTTTCTCATGTCAGCTTAGTGTCAACTGTATCTCGCCATGACCTAACCCTCAACCCCTCCGGACACAGGCAGCTTGACATCGTGACTCACACCCTCTAGCCAACTGGGCAGCCTATCCTGAGGAAGCAGCGCCTACAGAGCCATATGGGACATCACTCTCCAGCCAGTCATGTGCCAGCATTGTAACCTATATTGTGATGACGATATTTAGCTTTATAATCTTGTATAATTGGAATGTTTGCCAGAGCATTCTCGAGGCAGCAGAGTTCTCTGGATGCCAATTTGATAAAGGCGTGTTAACCTTGCAACCTGTTCTGTTAGTCTCATTCCCTACTGCGATGTGTCATTTATTATAATTTGTATTGGTACAATGGGGAGTGAGCCTTTACATTTGGTGACCCCTGTGACGTGATCGAGAAGGGTGTGCCGAGAGAGGCCCCCGTGCCGTGCGGCGAGATCCGGGATGCCCCCAGCAAAACCATTGCATTCGCGGCCAACCAGTGTGCACACAAAAAAGAGAGGTTCCAAGGGTCTCCGTCATCTTTGCAAATACCCAACCGCTCGCTGAGGTGGGTCACGGCTTGATTGGGGTGCGGCCCCGAATGTGGATATACCGTAAACAGAGGCTCTCGGACGACCCCGGATATGTGAGTACTGGTTGCGAGATTCTCAAGTGAGGGGAAACATTGTGAAATAGTTGGTGTAAAGATAAGGCTGACAGAATAGTGGGAATTACCATTTTAGCTATAGGGACTGTGTGAGTGAAACTGTTAGGCTTTTCTTATCTATCCTTTATATGGCCAGTAGGTTGTTGTGGACGAAGAGATAAAAGGAATACGGGATCCTAGCTCCGAAGGGGGGAAGAAGGCAGCGCCGTGTAGCTTTGTCTCGACCAGTGCAGGCTATAAGTGAAAATACAGAAATTAAAAAGTAGGAGTCTGATATATTAAGTAGGCTCGGAGTAGTAATTTAGAATATTCATTTTCTGTGTGAGCAGAATTCTTCTAGAGGGCGGCCTGAGGAGGCTCAGAAGTGGGGAGTGATTGAAAAAATAAGAGTTAGAAGTAAGTAGACTAGAATAAAAACAAAGGGGTGATTCACACCAGAGGGTAGTACATGTTATATGTTAAATGTTGTTGAAGTTAATTGTGTTGGTCTGTCGATAAAGCATGTGTATATTTATGTTGTTTATGTAATAAGTAGTGATGAAAAGCGTGTATTGGTGCTCCTGAAAAAGGTGTACGTAAAAAAGGTCATTGAGATTTAGCCCAGTGCGGGCTAGAAGGTGTTGATAAGAGTAACAAAAAGTGTCTTCTTAGTTGTATTGTGTGATATACCAAGTAGAGGCGTGAAGACACACAATAATTAGGAGAGCAATGGGAGAGAATACCCCACTAGCCCATATTTGTGAACACCTCCCCTTGTACAGTGAAAAATACAGAAATACCATGAACAGTGGCTTGCAGAGATAAAGGGAGAGGGCTCATCCCAGATATGGCCGGAAGAAGGGTCCTTTGAGAAAAGAGTCTTAGATCTTGTAACAGCACACTTGTTAGCAAAGTATCGAGGTAAACAACTGCAAAACAGTTGTGAAATATTAGATTTATGGAGGATGTTTGAAGAGACACCCCCGAGAAGGAATCACATGAATCAGGACAAATCCACGCATTCCTCGGAAGGGCTAACAGCCCTGATGGGAGAAGAGGGAGTTACAGCAGAAGAATGTACAATGAAAACAGGAGAAACTGATCTCACAAGGCTTTACCCATTATTAACTAGGCCCGCTGCACAATACAGTAATCCTATGTACGTTCCTGCACCAAGTGCCCCGACAACGCCAGCTGCTACAGCCCCTCCACCTTATAACCCAAGAGGCCTATACGGGCCTACTAGTGCCCCTCCAGTAAATATAGCATAGCTTAATGGGGATTTAGAAAGACAACTCGCCAGTACACAAATTGAGTTAACACGATTAAGGGCTCTGTTTGATAGAGGACAGATGTTGCCTGGGGGAGGGGAGGCACCACCCAGCATAGCCAGTGCCCTAACGTCCCCACCCAGTGTAGCGGGAGGGTCTACACCTTCCCCGCTGCCACAGGGAAATATACCCAAAGGGCCAAAAAAATGAGTGGCAATCAGGAGAGGTTTTCTTCCATTTAAATTACAAGCTAATAAGAATCGCGCGAGCAGAACCCACAGATGACCAGGGAGGAGAGGGACAACGAGGTGGGGAGTCAGATAGAGAGAGATAGAGAGAGATAGAGAGAGATAGAGAGAGATAGAGAGAGATAGAGAGAGATAGAGAGAGATAGAGAGAGATAGAGAGAGATAGAGAGAGATAGAGAGAGATAGAGAGAGATAGAGAGATAGAGAGAGATAGAGAGAGATAGAGAGAGATAGAGAGAGATAGAGAGAGATAGAGAGAGATAGAGAGAGATAGAGAGAGATAGAGAGAGATAGAGAGAGATAGAGAGAGAGAGAGAGAGAGAGAGATAGAGAGAGATAGAGAGAGATAGAGAGAGATAGAGAGAGATAGAGAGAGATAGAGAGAGATAGAGAGAGATAGAGAGAGAGAGAGAGAGAGATAGAGAGAGATAGATAGAGAGAGATAGATAGAGAGAGATAGATAGAGAGAGATAGATAGAGAGAGATAGATAGAGAGAGATAGATAGAGAGAGAGATAGATAGAGAGAGATAGATAGAGAGAGATAGATAGAGAGAGATAGATAGAGAGAGATAGATAGAGAGAGATAGATAGAGAGAGATAGAGAGAGAGAGATAGAGAGAGAGAGATAGAGAGAGAGAGATAGAGAGAGATAGAGAGAGATAGAGAGAGATAGAGAGAGATAGAGAGAGATAGAGAGAGAGAGATTGGAGCGATCTAGATGAATATGAAGAAGGAGCAGCAGCGGAGGGCTTATCGCTCCCGTTACGGGAAGACCCAGACGATGGGGGAGGGCTCGTAAGATGGCAAGGAAGACTGAAGCAGAGGTTGAGAAACATGTCATTAAGCAAAGCTAAGAAAGTACCGGTAAGTAAAAAAGGAGGTAAGGCCAAACTACAGATGCCTCTGATACATAAGGGTGCAGGAAGGCCCCATTACAAACCATGGGCTCAAAGGGACAAAAATAACTTGTTGAAACTCCTCCCCCCGCTTTCAGGCGGGGCGGGGAAGTGGATACATGCATTTGAAAAGAACATGGCAGGGGTGCCCTTGGCTATAGGGGATGTAAAAAGTGCATTAGTATCACCAGTTGGAGACCAAGCAGATGGGGCATGGGTGAAGGCCGGTTTCCTGGGAGTAACAATAAACTGTGACCGCCATGATGGGTCGTCATTCAACAATGTGAGGGTGCAAGTTTGGGATGTATTGCGGAGAACCTTCACAGACACCCCAGACACCCCAGACTTACATTTAGTGATGCAATGCACTGTGGGAGAGGAGGAAGAGGCTGCGCAATTCATCCTCCGGGTGCAGGACTTGTGGAGATCAGAAACGGCCACGACATGGGCCCAATCCACCGCCCTGTTTTACTTTAAAATTAAGCGAGGGCTCCCGAAAGAGGTACAGAAGTCCTTGGATAAAATAGCTGGGATAGAAGCCAAAGGCTGGCCAGAGATTGAGAGCATAATAGTACACCATTGTAGGAGGATCAAAGGGAGGGTAAAGGAGATAGCACAGAGAAGATTGGCAGACGAAGCAAAGTTGGTTCAGAATAAATTAGTTAAGGTTGCAGCAATGCATTCAGGCCTACCCATAGAAAGACAGGAGAAGGGGAGTAGGGGTCAGGAAATACACCAGCGAGGATGGCAGCAACTTGGTCTGCAAACGGACAAGAGCAATGGGCAGCAGAGGAGCAATACAAAGGACCCCAATGGCAGGGCAGACCTGCAAGAGGATGAGGTGGGTACTGGGGCAAAGAGCAGGATTTGGGGGGACGGTAAATAGAGGGTTTGGAGAACTAGGAATAAGGGGAGGACCACAAGGGTCATGTTGGAATTGTGGAAGGTGGGGAATTTTTCTAGAGAATGTCGAATGCGACTGATGGGATATTCTCAAGGGCCCCCTCCCATGGGAAACAAACAGCAATTTGGCTACCCACACCCAGGTAGTCCCCATGGGTTACCAATGGGTGGGAGTGGGCAACATGAACAATGTGATAACGAGTACCCGCAGAGAACACAACAAATGCCATGCAGGCAGCAACCCCAACAGCAAGGTATGTAACCACAGATAGCACGCCAGAACACAATGGGAAACGCACACACCAACATTTTCGCAACAACTGCAAATGGTGCACCGGCCCCGTTTTGTGGCATAGCTGTGGTTGGAGACAATGGGCCTCATTACGAGTCCGCCATGCCGGAATCCGGTGATTATGTGGCGACGGTGACTCCGTTTCCACGACTGAAAGGTTGCAGAAACGGTGTCACTGCATCACGTAAACACCCACGCACACAGACATAACGCCACAATAAAATGGTGCAAAACCCGTGTCCGCCCCCACCGTCACGGACACAGAATTACCAGAAGCGGAAATACCATGACCATGGAAAAAAAAACCAGAAACAGAGAGGCGGCCATTATATAAAGCACAATCCACTGCCATCCTCAGACACCACAGGTCAGAACACCTCCCTGAGACTGACAACACATCCAACACCATCATGGCATCCAGGATCCCAGCATGCAGATAGCGAAAGCAGCGCTTCAGTGAGGGTGAGCTCACAGTACTGGTGGAGCACATTGTCGAGCATGCGGAAATGCTCTTTAGTGCAGACCGGCGGGCGCACTACCCAGAAACACTGCAAGGAGGTGTGGGCAGAGGCAGCACGCAAGTGCACAGCGGTCAGTGTGACCACACGCACTGTGAAGGACTGCTATAAGAGATGGGATGACCTCCGGCTCCGGGTGCGCAACCTCATCACTGCACACCGCCAACACAACACTGGCACTGGTGGAGGCACTGCATTCCCTCTCAAGTTGCAATCGTGGGAGGAGCACTGCAGCAGTGTCCTGCACCTCGAGGGCATCCACGGCATGGAAGACAGAGAGGCAGGCGTGATCCCACCTGCAGATGCCGGTATTTGCACAGAGTACAAAGCCATAAGTGTGAATGAACCCCAGGAGTGACCCAATAGACCCACTCACACTGACCCACCCCAGCCAGGGCAGGTGTGGCCCAATGGACCCACTCACACTGACCTCCCCCCAAGCCAGGGCAGGAGTGACCCAAAGGACCCACTCACACACACCCCCCCAGCCAGGGCAGGAGTGACCCAATGGACCCACTCACAGTGTGACCCCCCCCAGCCAGGGCAGGAGTGACCCAATGGACCCACTGACCACCCAGATGACAAGTAACACATCCCCAATGCATGACCCCTGGAAATGCACACAGTGCGTGCCTGAGAGGAAGCAGAGACACACACACACCTGAGTGCATCAATAGTCACAAGTGTGTACATGCAAGTGGTCATGGATCGTTCAGTTTGATGCATGTGATGGACTCATCAAGTAACATCACACAACTAACAGCATGCCCTCTGTATCCCCACAACTGTGTCAAGTGACAGTGACGACGGCCAAGAGGCGATGCAGCGGCCAGCTGCACCCGCCCAACGCAGCGCTCCTGCACAGGAGGACAATGCTAGCTCCTCCGGCACACAAGCACCAGCTGCATCGGGCACACCGGCTGCATCGGGCACACCGGCTGCATCGGGCACACCGGCTGCATCGGGCACACCGGCTGCATCGGGCACACCGGCTGCATCGGGCACACCGGCTGCATTCGGCACACCGGCTGCATTGGGCACACAAGTGGACACCACCATCCCCATGCAGGCACCCACCATTGCCCCGGATGCCATCTTGCAGCCCATCTGCACTTCTGAGGAAGCTGCATTGAGTGATGGAAGTGCCCCGGCCATGCATGCCAAAGTAGTACAACAGGGTGAGGAGGACAACATGGATGAGCTGTCACCCATCCATGGCCTACAGTTCAGCCCCCAAGAACTGCACAGCCCCATGCTCTCCCCAACACCCTCCATGGCTGAGCTCAGTACTCGCTTGCAAAACATTGAGCAACAACAGGCCACCCTGATGCAGCTAGTGGAAAGACAGCTGGAAGAGGCCAGGCTGTAGCGGGAGGAGGCCATGCATCAGCGGGAGGAGGCCAGGCTGCAGCGTGAGAGCAATGTAATGTCAGTGCGTCGGCTCTCCAGGTCCATTGGATGATTTGCGACCACCATTGTCACCTGGCATGCCATGTCAGGGAAGGGAACAGTGTGCAATCCAGCATAGCGGAGTCAATGTTGGTTGCCCAGCAGGCGTTTCAAGGACGTGTGCCCATGGTCATACCAACAATCACCTCTGCCAGCACCACCCGATCCAGCTCTTCCACTGGCAGCCCACGGAGACGCTCTAGTCAGCTGACTGGACCCGCCAGCAAGGATGCTCCTGCGCATAAGTGCCCCCGCAAATTGTGCCATGTGGGGATGGCAATAGACATGACATTCGGGGACACCATGGGTGTAGGGGGGTGGGTACGTTTGGGCGGTTGGAGAGGTCCATTAGGGGGTTAGTTGTTTGGGGCCTGGTTGGGCGTGGGTACGTTTGGGTGGTGGGTGGGCACGGGTGTACACCTTCCCTACCCAATGCACCTTCTTTCCTGGTTTGTTAATAATACAACACCTTTGAAAAAAACCATAATGAATCGACATCCGTCATTTCATTTGCAGACAATCCATTTATTCACCGGCATCATCATATCCATGCAATGCTGTCAATGTGCAGTCTCTCAAAAGTAAATGCGAATGAGTGTATCCTGTGCTTGTTGGCCATCTTGTGCACCCCCGGGAGGGTGCGGAGCCACCATCTTCACCACCCTCATCATCCTCTGTGTCTGGGGGAAGAGGAATGTTCCTGCGCATGCACAGATTGTGCAGCATGGCACACACAAGCACAATTTTACCCGTCTTCACTGGGTTGTAGAGCAGTGATCCTCCAGATCTGCTCAAGCAGCGGAACCTGGCCTTCAGTATGCCAAATGTCTTCTCAATCATGCCACGTGTGCAGATGTGTGCTCGTTTGTACGCCTCCTCATGCCTGTTCCTTGGCCTCCTTACAGGCGTCGTCAGCCATGGCGTGAGTGCATATCCAGCATCACCTACATGGGATGGAAATGTGTGGGACATGTCAGTGTTTGTGGTATCATCTCTTATCAGATGCAGTGCAATATTGTGTCATCATTCATTCATCCATATGGGCCAAGCAGTGGTCGGATGGGTGGGTTATTACCATTCATGGGTAATTGTTGTAGACAGTGGCATTTGGACATTGCCAAACGACTTGCTGTGCATATGTAGTTGCCCTTGCGGACAATAGTGGTTGGTAAGTATGGCATTGTGCAATGAGTACACACATGGAGGAGTCAATCAATAGGCTGTGATGATGTGGTTGTTGAAGGATGTCGATGTGCAGTCATCATGTGCATTGGGGGCAGTGGTGCATAGTGTGGGTGGCTGTATTGAGTGGCTCAAGTTGTATGGCCTTGTGGTAGTATTGGTTGTATGTCTCATTTGGCAGGGTGTGTACGGGCACACTGTGCCAACCTGTCATGTGTAGCTTTGTAATATGTGGGTTATGCTGACCGTCCATTTCATGGGCCAGGGGGTGATGCATGTGCTGTTTTAGCAGCCCACTCACACAGGTCATTGCCCTGGACACACAACACCCTTCTACAGGGCCTGTGCATTGGCAGTTGTACACACCCAATAGCCATGTGCTTTGTCCAGCATAGCATTCCATGTAGCGTGGCAATGTCGAATTCCGCAGGACCATTGAGTCATGTGTTGACCCCGGCAAACGTGTGCAGCAATGTGTAATCACTTGTCCGGCGTCACATACCATATGTACATTCAGTGAGTGGTACTGTTTCCTATCGCAGTACACCATCTCCATTGCACGTGGTACTGTCAGCTCTATGTGGGTGCAGTCTACTGCACCTATGCAATTTGGCATGGCCGCAATGGCATGGAAGGCCAACTTTGTGGCAATGACCTTTGCAAGGGTACGGGGTAGGACGATGTGTTCCGACATATGGCGCAGCAGGGCATCCAGTATCTGTCCCAATATTTTAGAGAAACAGGGTTGTGAGAGCCCGTGCAGCTCACCAACTGTGTGCTGATAAGTTCTGGTGCCTAGAAAATGCAGTACTGACGCCACCTTCAGGAGGTGGGGGTTGCAGTCGTAATGGCAATGTGGCTGCTGATGTCCTCAATCATGGTGGTGATGTACATGATTGTTGCACAGTCCAGCCGGTATAATGTGTGGATCTGTCCTTGGGTCAGGTTCCAGGGTGAGGCCCTGATATAGGGTATTGCAGGCTGCCTATGGGGTTGTGCCAGCTGCACAATTGGGTTTGGCATAGGTGCAGGGTTTGCTAACTGCCGCCTGTGCCTCCTCCGCCTAGCCCTCATCCTCCTCTGCACCATTACTGACACCATGTGCACTGCTGCCTGTAGGTTCAATAGCCCCAGTCCCAATTCTGCTGCAGCTGCTGCCTGCATAGTGTGTTTGGAGTTGGCCTGGGTGTGGCCCTTTTGTAGGTTCCCAGTGGCCTGCTGGGTCCAGCTGGGGTCATTTGCTGCACCTGTGGCCTGATTCAGTTCACCAGGCACTGTTTCACGTCATGCTTGTGGTGGCACCGATACCGCCTACAAGGCCACGGTTTTTCCGCAGTTTTTATGGCATGTGTTTCGATGTCTGTGGTACTTGTGATGCCTATGGTGTTTGGTGTTGCCGGTAACTGGGGAGTTTCCCTGCCAATGCATTTTACGGGTCCCCTAACTCCGTGACGGCAGTTTGTGGTGGTTGTTTTTCCAGAATCGTGGGTCGTGATTTGACTGTCACGGAAACGGTGCCGGTATGGTTATACTGTTGGCGTTAAGTCCGGGTCGGTGGACTCGTAATGAGGCTTAATGTCTTTTCACTCCCCGGAAAAGATACATACCCAGATTAGGACAGCCCACAGAAAACACTTGCCTGTCCAGTCCTATCAACTACCCTACATGCAGAAGAGGAACCACTGGTGGGTGCGGAGATAGGCAGCAAACAGTTCATCTTTATGGTGGACCCCGGAGCTGAAAAATGTTGCCTTATGGAAGGACGGTTCCCGCTTTCAGGAACAAATTTGGAAACGCAGGGGTTTCTGGGGCTATTTTGGAAGTTCCTTGCACAGAAGATTTAGACATAATGGTAGGGGGAAAGACAGTGTGAGCACCCCTATTATATCATGAAGACTCGCCCATAAATTTGTTAGGAAGGGATCTCCTGAGTAAATTGAATATGACCATCTCCTTCACAGAACGAGGGACAGTATGCTCCACTCTAGGGGTATGTCCAGTAAGAGCCATGTTAATGATCAGCACTATGACAAACGAAATTGCAGTAAGAGGAGTGCCGTTAGATATTGACATGTTCATTTATGGGATACGGGTCAATGCTAGAGTGTTACCTGAGAAGGAATGGAGAATGCCATCTGATTTTGTGTTCCGCCCCATTGTAAACTCAGATGTTGTACGTGGCATGATATTGTCTATTGATTTGGAAGGGGTACACGTTTCAAGCAAACGTATCGCAATAATAGGACTGGCCACACATGGATGTGAATGGAGAACAGTGTTGTGCATAAATCCAAACATAGCTTTGCATGATTTGACTGATGAAGAGCTGTTTACTGACAATGATACTGATGGGGAAATTATAATGGAAATAAGTGTACCATGTGACATAATGATTCAGCACAGAGAAATACACAATCCCCTCATGGCCAGTGTCAGTGCACCACCAACTATATTCGATGAAGATATGGAAAAGGTGTTGCCAGAATTATGGACAACAGGCCCACACAATGTAGGATTTTTGCAAGAGGTCATACCCATAAAAATAAAATTAAAGAAAGAAGCAATACCCATTATCAAGAGAGGCAGAGGAAGGAATAATAGAGACGACAAATGCATTATTACAACAAGGTATAATAATGCCTTTGAATTCACCTTGTAATATAGCGATTTACCTGATCAAGAAAGCAAGGGGTAGGGCTTGGAGAATGATACAGGACCCCCGCCCACTTAATGATGTCATACAAAAGGAATTTCCTCTAGTGTCTAACCCAGCGTCAATTTTGTGTAGTATGCCAAAAGAGGCCACGTGTTTCATGGTTGTAGATTTGAAAAACGCCTTTTTCTCAGTGCCACTTGACCATAGTTGTCAGCATCTTATGGCATTCACACTCTGGGGAAACAGATATGAACATTGCAGATTTCCACAAGGGTACTGCGAGAGCTCCAGCATTTTCAATAGAATTTTGTATAAAGACCTTGGTAATGTGGATGTAAAAAGTACCATAATTCAATATGTGGATGATCTTCTCATATGCGGTGAGAGTGAAGAACAGTGCATAGCAGATTCAATAACATTGCACAATTTACTAGCTACAAAAGTGTACAAGGTAGATAAGGGCAAACTTCAATACTGCCTAGTGGAAGTGTTATACCTGGGGCAATTGATTTCAAAAGGTGGTAAAAGAATTATACCAGACAGAGCAGCAGTAATACATCACACAGTAATACCCAAGACAGTGAAGGACATGCAGAAATTTCTTGGCATATGTAATTATTCCCGCGCATGGATACTGGACTATGCGGCCTACACACACCCATTACTGCAAGTGCTAAAAGAAGCACAAAAGAACAGCACCCCAATAAAATGAATCCAAGAAATGATGACACATAATTTAAATTGAAAGACCTCATCACACACATGCCAGTTCTTGCGAACCCTGACTGTGAACAGGCGTTTTACCTCTTTTTACACTGTAATGGAATATTGATGACAGCAGTTTTAACGCAGGAAACATTGTTAGGCCACAAGTCATTGGCCTATTACAGCAGCACATTAGAATCAGTGATGCAGTGCCACTTTGAGTGCAAACAAGTTCTCACAGCAGCAGGCTTTGCGATAGAGAAAAGTGCCACCATAGTGATGGGTTGCTCTGTAACATTGTATGCAGAGCACTCACTGTTTGCCATTCTGGAAAGATCTCCAACAGCATACCAGATCATAATTTCCAGTCCAAACGTCCATGTGGTCGGATGTAAAACTGTAAATACCACCACATTTATTACAGAGCCCTGTACCGTAGAAGGTATGCAAACACATGGTTTCGCCACATATGAAGAGGAAGGACATGACATACCAAAAGCAAGGGAAAATGCCCTCGAGAGGGAGAGATATACTCCGTGGATGGGTCAGCATTGATTGACAGTGAAACAGAAGAAAAACATGTAGGTGCAGCAGTAGTGAGTATAGAAGGAGAAGAGTATGAAGTAATAGTGCAGAAATGCCTCCCATCACACTAGTATGCACAAACAGCGGAATTAATTGCATTAATTGAGGCTTTGCATACAGCCAAACATGCGCAGTAACAATCTATTCTGACTCGACATATGTGACAATAATGTTACACTCCTTGTTGTCACAATGGCGAAAAAGAGGGTTCAGAAGAGCAGATGGCTCTCCTGTACAACATGCAGCAGTATTGAATGATTTGATTGAAGCACAAGCAGAACCATCAGTAATGGCTTTGGTAAAGTGCCAGGCACACACCAACAACACAGACGCGATCTCACTCTGAAACGCGGCAGCGGACGCCACTGCAAAAGAAGCAGCATATTTTAATGTCCTTCAACAGCTAGAATGCGTTGTGAAAACAACCACCCAAGAAGCGCAAGATGAAGGGTACAACTGCACCCCCATACTGCAAATGATAGAGTTACAAAAACATGCACCCCCTGAAGAGCAAGAATTATGGGGAAAAAGAGGGTGATTTAATATGGCGACAAGAAATGACAGGAAAGGTAGTAATGCCCATAGAGTTATTACAGATTGCATTTCAACAACTACACTTTACAACGCATGTAAACAAACAACCTATTGCAGCAGACATTCAAGAAGAGTGGTTTGTCCCCAATTTACAGGAGCACTCGTCGAAATGAACAATAGAATGCACAACATGTCAAACATACAGTTCAGGTATGACATTCAGAACCTTATGATGAACACTGCCTAGCCCCATAGAGCCTTTCACGGAACTCCACATAGACCATGCTGATATGGGAGAAAAATGTAACAGAGCAAGATACCTCATTGTTATAGTGTGACCCTTTTCATGGTGGGTGGAGGTGGAGCCTGTGCCCACCCAGATGCAATGTGCTCATCAACATTTTTGGTGAGGGAAGTATTCTATAGATCGGGCATATGTGATGTGATGTGATTAGGTCAGATAACAGCACCCATTGTGTAAACAACCTTTTCAAAGAAGTGACTTCCTTGCTAGGGGTAAAACATAAACTATGTTCAATGTATCACCTGCAAGCTAACCGAGTGGAAGAAAAAAATCAACAGCCGGCTCAAGAGTAAATTGTCCAAACCATGCCACACACTTAAAAAGAACTGGGTGTATTGCTTGCCTCTAGCACTGTTCCAACTCAGGACACAACCAAGTAAGGACCACCATCTGAGCCCACACGAAATAGTGATGGACGGTGCATACATACGCCACTATCTCCAGTGAGAAGAGCTTCATATGCTCACAGAGCTGCCACAGTGCTAGGGGATGAATTCAAGGAATACCTAACCCAATTGACACGTGCAGTGCAAAGTCTAGCAAGGCAGATAGCACCCTCTTTCACACAAGACAGTGAGGCAGGTACAACAGCAGCACAAGACAGTCCCACAGGATAGCTAATGCCAGGAGAAAATGTATATGTGCGCAGTTTCGTGCGGAGATGGAACTCCACGCGATTCCATGGCAATTATGAAGTGATTTTTTTTTTTGCACCACTAGAAAGTTAAAGGGTTAAAATACTGGGTGCACTTTCTGATGTAAGATGGGCACACGGCAGTACGACACCCCAGAGTGAACAGCAACAGAGCCAAGATGCTGCTATCTCCTAATAAAGAGTAAAAGAATTTGGGACAAAAATGAGAAAGGGGAAAAATGAACTGGAAAGTGCATGCAAAATAAACATGAGCAATGGACATAAAGAGTTTTAAATGATCATATAGTCTCTCTCTCTATATCTCTCTCTCTCTCTATCTCTCACTTGCTCTCTCTCTCTCTTCCCTTTTTTCCCTTTTTTCCTTTCTACTTAATTTCTTTTTGTCTACATTATTTTACTGCAAGTTAAAAGAATAAAAACAAAACGTAAATGTCAGAAAAATTAGCTTAACGCCTATCAAAAGGTTTTTTCAGAAACTACTAAAAGATTATTGGTGGACAAATATGTAAATACTGATGTGTGTGATCTAACTGAAAAAGAAAATGTGCAGATACATATATATGTATTACATGTAGTTATGGTTAAGTTGGTGTTTCCATAGGAAGAGCATTTTTTGGGTGGCTTATAACTTCGCTCCCTCTGGATGAATCCTCACCAAACTTTGCAAAAAGTATATGGCCCACTCTGAATTTTTTTGCAAAGTTTGGTGAGGATTCGTCAATGGGGGGAAAAGCTAAAGGGGGGGTCCCAAAACTTTACACCAAATTTGCAGCAGGAGCGGGGGCTTGGTCCCGAAAGCGTGCTTTTGCAAATTTGGTGTAAATCCGTCCAGTAGTTTTTTATAAAATGACCAAAACGTAAGGCAAAAAAATTAGTGATATCTGTGTTCGCTTTGCGAACGGACTTCCCTGTTCGCTCTGCGGACGGCACCCCGATTGGCCCATGGCCTTGCGTCATGTCCGCGGACATGCGACGTGCTTGCTGATTGGACGGCGAGGGCATGGAGCGCGTCAGATTTTCTGTGGCGCCCGCCATCTTGTATTCGCCGTCGACCGCGTACAGCGCGGTGAAACGTGGATAAAAAAATTGTATTTAGTGCCGTGTGTTGGTGTGTAAGAGTGTTTGGCGAGTGTGGGGTAGTATGAGATAGGTTCAATGTTTTTTTTTTTTTTTGTGCTAGACGTTTTTGTTGCGTTCGATTTGTCCGCGGAGAACACGGCTGTTCTGACATTTTGTAAATAAACTAAATGGTGGGGTGTTTAGAGGACGGAGTATGTGTCATTTTTGTTCGCAAGGAAGGTAACAATGAGCTATGAACACTTGCGGTGTACTTAATTGTTCGTAAATACACAAACTGGGGGTGTCCTCAGGATGCTGTCCGTATTGTAATCTGTCTAGTTGAATGTGTTCTAAGAACACTTGCGGTGTCCCGAAATGGTTGCAATTACACAAAATGGGGGTGTTCTGAGAACGTTGTTTGTATTGTCCGTTGTTAGCGTGAAAGTGTTTTAAGACCACTCCTTTTGTCCGCTAATAGTACAATTTCCTATGGGCGTCAACCGACTTTTTGCCCACTAAAGAAACGATAAATCCGGCTGGAGTGCGCCGACATTATGTGATAATCCTATGACTGGCGCTATTGACCTGGCTGACTTGCTTTTGCGACACTAAATCATATCTCCCACCCTAAGCCTGATATTATCAAAGCATTCATATTCCCTGCCTCTCTCCATGACGTTACAGGGTGCGTCATCAAACGCGCCCAGTCCTCTTCAGTCCTAAGTGACTTTACACAGAACCCGGAAGACAACACATATTATGTCACAACACAGCGTGCCACAATTTGGAATATGAAACAGTGATTTAAAAGCAAACAGCAAGATTGTACATTTGGTAAAGTACATTTATTTCACATGAAATGTTTAGTGAATATTCAGCAATTTGCTATTGTCTCTGCTGTTGATCAGCAAAAGTTTATTTTGAGCCACGCGTTGTTCCTTTGCGGTAGATAGGCTGTTGGTTTATGATAAAAGCAGTAAATGGTCGCTCTGATAATCGGAAGGTTGCTCCAACAACGAGCCATTAGACCACCCTATTGGTTGGTATGTTGTTTGTAGCCGCTAGTACTGCTTAAGGGAATATTTGTTCTTGGCGATTGTCCCATAAAATGGTGAGGGTCATGAAGTTGCATATTTGGACCTGCACCTGGCAGTTGAAGACCCCATCCGCTGGAGTCTGTAACTCGTGACATAGGCAAAATGGGGCCACATACCTGTTTTAAAAAACATAAATTAGTCTCACCAGCCGATCTTCATTAAAAATCATCATTTTATTTATTAGGGCGTGAAACTATTTGCTATCGAAGATAGTGCAACGGAGTATGTTAATAATAAAATAATATTTTCTCATTCATATAGCACTAAGAACCGTGAGGTATCTAAGCGGTGCTTATTATTAACCACAGTGTGTGGTGCTCATTTATCGACCACGGAAGGATGAAAGTCTGAGTTTGACCTTGCCGGGATTCGAACTTGCGTTAGCAAGCTGTACATGTATGTCAAAGCGAGCGTTGTACTCGCTGTGCCACTTGACAGGCTACAGTGAAGTGGCACAGCGAGTAGAGCGCTTGACCGCCTATAGACCGGTTAAATTATTTCTATTAACCCACCCTGTGTTGTCTGCCTTTTTCAGAGGCCTCTAAACGACAGGGGATCAATTTGGCGGTGATAGTGCGCGGTAGAAAACATTATGCCACTTTCAACGAACAATTTCAACTTGAGCCGTCTTTAATGCTACGCTATTGTAATTATATTTGGTATAAAATAATCTAAAGGGTTACTTACAGTACAATTGCAATTTCCATTGTCTACGAGTAGTGCAGTCCCAAAATGCGACTCTGCGTGTGCGAATGATCTTTCGCATAGTGATATAATATATAAAAGTGGTTTCGTTTCAGAAATTTTATCCTTGTCTTCTCTTACGTTTTAGCAACACTCCTTCAAGAGAAGTCTTTCATCACAATCTCTGTCTGTCAAGGTCAAAACACAATACAACCTTATAGTCCGCTTCGTGAGCCTCTCCGGGGCCCGAGGAAAAAAATGGAAGCAGCTGACCTTCACTGTGACCGAGCATAAATTCTTACTTTGCAACATTCTGTGTAAAGCCATCTGTGAGAAGTTAGTTTTTGCACGCCATGTTTGTATATTGTTTGCGTGATATTAAAAAAAGTTTGTTCAAGGGACGTTATGGTTCTAAGTACAGCCGAAAGACCCCTGAAAATCACAAGTTATGGTAAGCTATGAAAAATAACTCGCGCCACCACCGTGCACTACTAAGACTAACACCCAGGACATGAAAGATGGCAAATGTCATTGATGAAATCACTGATGACATCACATGTGTATGTACTTTTCATGGAATTTGTGTACTAGGGATTTTTATTATAATGTTGTGAAAAAAGTGTGAAGGATATTGCAATAAATATCATACCGTTATTAGTGCTTTGAACGATGCATTGATATAAATAGCATTGTGTTATGGGATTCTATCTAGTATACTGAGCTACTAATGGAGAAACATAGCATTGTGTGCAGAGTACAAGATGAAAGTATAATATTTGTAATGTTAATATGTTGAATAATGAAATGATAATTGTCCTGAAATGTTCGAAAATTCACAAAATGGGGGTGTTCGGAGGACGTTATTAGTATTGTGTGATTTCTTAGCTGTATGCAATGAGGGAATGGCACAGAGAGTAAAGTGGACGCCGTCCGCGGACACCGCGGCTGTTCGTGGACAGGGCGTGCTACATCCGGGTTTTTCCAGGAAATCCAACATGGAAAGAAGACTGTCCGGATCAGCCAATCAGATGTCGAGGTTGTGGATTTGTGTTGAAAGAGACTGTGTGTGGTGAATATGGCAGAAGTAGAGAAAGTCATGGTGTTGGTGCTTGGAGATATGTTTGTGTATGGTGTATAACAGTACGCTCAATGCAGGCATGTTGCAAAGAACTTTGATGTGAAAGGAGTGGAGGTGGTGTGGAGCACTGTGCCCGATTGCAATGTACAGGGAATTGTACAAGTTTGTGAGGATATGGCCACGATGAACAGTCCGCATGTGGTAGTTTTGCACTATGGTGCTTTCCATTTGGGCAACGTCAGTGCCCCTACTTTGTTGGCTGATTTGGAACGCTTGGTTCAAGCCGTAATACCATAATGAAGATCCTTCCAAATGCGAAAGTAATTTTTTCTGGATTACTACCTAGGGCAATATGGGACAATAGTTCAGTTTTTTGTCCTCAGCAAAACATTGCTAGGTGTGTCATCAACCGAGGCATGTGTGCCTTCATGCTTAGAGCTGGTATGTTCTTCTGTAATAATGAGAATATTGATGCCAGTAATGCTGTTAATTTTAAAGAAGATGGCATTTCTTTATCTTTTACGGGAAATGCCTTTCTATTTTGGAATGTAAGGGTTGCTTTGGAGAAGGTTATGTGAAGGTTTTAGGAGTAAAGTAAGAAAAAAAAACAAGAAAAACAATACAAAATAACAGGTGTCTGTCAAGCACCTGTAAAAAAACAAAAAAAAACCCGCTCTTTTCAGAGCCAACTTCAAAGGGGAAATGGGGCACACTATTTAAATTTACATTCACCACGCTCAGATTTTCGATATGTCCCCGGACATGGCGGTAGTCCGCGGACATGAAAATCACTACGAGGGGGTTAGTATGTTCTATGTTACATGTATATGAAGTCAGGGATATTATGGTTAAGTTGTGCTACTAAAAACCTATGAAATTCAGTGAAAAAACTTTGTTAAAGGGACGTTATGGTTCAAAGTAAAACCGAAAAACCCCTGAAATTCAGCAGTTATGGTAACATAAGCAACCATAACTCGCGCCACCGTGCACTGCTAACACTAACACCCAGGACATCAAAGATGACATCACAAATGTCATTGATGACATCACTGATGACATCACATGGCTGGCTCTCCCTTTTTATCCTTTACTGACATATCGAAGCCACATAGTTTTCTTCAGTAACAGTCAGGAAGTAAAAATTGAAAAGGTACTATATTTGTAGACTTAGGGTCAAGTCACATCATATGAAACATATACATAGCGGAAGACGCAGGCTTGAAAGAGAGCAATCCTTTCTGTGCATGAAGATAATCATTAGGGTTATCAGCACTTTCTCATAGTTTTATTTATATTACTCTATCTTCCCTGTATATGCTCATATTTGTATACATTATACTCACTCTCCTTTCCTTTGGGTGCAGTCACATCATGTGATACATATGCATATGGTAAGTAGCAGCTTTGAAACAGAGCAATAGTTTCTCTGCATAGAGACAATCAGTTAGGTTATGAATTCTTTCTGCTACTACCTCTGCTTTTTTGTTTACTTCACTGTCCCTGTATATACTCATATTTGTATGTGTTGTTGTCTCTTTGTGTTTTGTCTGTAATAATTATGTATGAAGTGCGTTTTATTATCTACTTATTACATGTTTCACAGTACGCAAAACTCGAATAAGAAAGCAGTTATCATTTCAGTATTCAACATGGCAAGATTATGAATATGGCACCTTCATCATGTATGCTGCACACACTGCCTATGTTTCTGCATGAGTAGCTTAGTATACTGGATAGAACTTCATAATAGAATGCTATTTATATCAATGCATTGCTTAATGCACTAATTAGCTCATGATATTTATCCCAATGATCCTTGACAGTTTTTGGTCAGCATTATAAGAATCCCTTATTCAGAGTTTTTATGAAAAGTAAATGCACATGTGATGTCATCAGTTATGTCATCAATGACATTTGTGATGTCATCTTTGATGTCCTGGGTGTTAGTGTTAGCAGTGCACGGTGGCGCGAGTTATGGTTGCTTATGTTACCATAACTGCCGAATTTCAGGGGTTTTTCGGTTTTACTTTGAACCATAACGTCCCTTTAACAAAGTTTTTTCACTGAATTTCATAGGTTTTTAGTAGCGTAACTTAACCATAACGTCCCTTTAACAAAGCTTTTTCACTGAATATATATATATATTCACCAAAAAAAACTTTTTTAATTGGACGTTATGGTTCCAAATACAACCGAAAAACCCTTGAAATTCGCAAGTTATGGTAAGCTAAGCAACCATAACTCGCGCCGCCACTGTGCACTGCTAAGACTAACACCCAGGACATCAAAGATGACAACTACACAGAACGTTAGTACTTCAGTTCCATTGCCGAAATTAATGTTCAGGTAATAAAAAAAATGTATCTCGTTCCGGTGTAGAGTCGCAAATTTACATGATATTGACCGTCTCCATTCTCTTCCTGTAACTCAGACACCAATGTGCATGCACCAAAGAATCTTCATGAACTGATTTTACATGTGCCTTACAAACGTTTGGAATGCATAACCTTATCAAATGTTGCTTATTGCAAACCTCCTCTCCCTGCATTCTTACTGAATATTGCCTTTTGCTCAAGGTCAAAAAACAATTGACCCTTATGGGTTCAGTTCCATGCGTGGGCCTCCTGAGCTCACAACCAAAAAAGCAAAGCTAGTGACCTTCACTCAGAATCCAAATACATTCTCACTTTGCAACAACATGGCTCAACGCATTCATGAGAACTGGTACTCCCATACACTTGCAGACCCGCTGTTTCCATCAAACACTGCAGGTGGCTGCCTCAGATGTCAAACTCTAGGGCACTAGTCTGACTTCAATATTATTTTAAATACATTGTAACACAGACACAGTAATTCTTCACCTGTACTTCACGCACATCATATTGAGCAACAACTCAAATTTACCGGATGACTATCGTGACAAAAAAACACCACTTTTTAACTTCCTGCTGCCACATCCCATCACAGCCTCATGAACCCTCACCTTCCGATACAGTATTCGATAAGTTTAACAAGTGCAATGTTGTGTTTTTTTATATGTTTTAGCGGCGATGTCCGTGGACACCAAAACACGGATGAAAGATTGCAGATACATCGGAACAATCTGACACACTTCACGCTCTTCACCATCCAATAAGCAAGTGCGTCACATTTCCGCGGACACGACGCGGCCGATTAGCCAATCGTTATCTTGTCCGCGGAGCGAACATAGATATCACTCATTTTTTGAGACATACTTTTTGATTGTTAAAAAAAAAACACTAGACGGATTTTCACTAAATATGCAAAAGCACGCTTTCGGGACCAAACCGCTGCTCCTGCCGCAAATTTGGTGAAAATCCGTCCAGTGGTTTAATCTGTAGCCGTGCGCAAAGTTTTTCCCAAATTCAGTCTATGGGAAAAAAATAAATTTTGGGACCCCCCTATAACTTTGCCCCCGTGGACCAAACCTCACCAAACTGTGCAAAAATATTCAGAGTGGGCCATATACTTTTTTTGAAAACTTCAATGAGGATTTGTCCAGGGGGAGCGAAGTTATAAGCCGCCCAAAAAGTGCTCTTCCTATGGAAACAGCAACTTAACCATAACTACACGGCCACTGCTGTGGCCGTGTAATATATATACTGTTTTGTGTACTTAACACTTTTATATCGCACCTTTAGGTGGAAATATGATGGAGAGGAGGGCCCTCACAAACAACAACTCCACTTTAGATAGTGATAGAGTAGATAATAGAGTTTATAGATATTACAGTTGTGACTGTGGCCTGTACTTTGTTGTGATAGTGTTTTCAGTAATGTTATTTTGCCTTGGCCTCTATTGGAGCTTGACTTTCCTATTGGGTGACTTGACAGAGGGGGGGAGTGGGGTACACCTGATATAAGAAGGATCAAGCCTCATATGGGCCAGAGTTAAGAACATTTGGTCACATAATGCCTCCCTGAATGCTAATCTTACAATGTTGTATAAAAACCGAACTGTCAAAACTCCCGTTCTTACATATGCTGCTATGGGGTACGATGTTGATGATGAAACCAGAGATTACAATGGTGATTATTCCTGTTTGTTACAACTGACTTGCCATATACAAGCACACATGCAACCAAAGAACCTACCTCACATGGCACTGATATGCACTTTAGTCCTAATGCCCCAACCACCCAAGATCCTTCAATACCACGGTCATGGCAAAATACTAATGAACAGAGTGATGAAACATGGGAAAATATTTTTCCAATGAAGTACCAGAGAGTAAAAATGCTAGATAATGGTCAAGGAAGGGAGCAGGAGGCAAAAAAGGGCGGTGGGAGCAAAGGGTTATGATGCATACCATGGCCTGGGATTAGACGAGATCAAAGACCCCCGCCACCCGGATCAGTCTAACAAATGGTACTCAGACATGAGCGCAACAGCTAAACAAGCAATGAATGAGAGCTGTTACGTTTGCCCTCTCATTCCTCATGCCTCTGGCATGCCCAAAGTCCTTATACCCCAAGAAGTACCCATGTCAGATGCCCAGTGTTTGGTTCATCTAGTATTGTGTAGGATTTGAGGCACCTTCCAGTCACACACAGTTACAATAGAAATGCTTCAGAATGAAAAAACCTGCACGAGTAAGCCGCAAGGAGTGATCTGCATCGAGGAACCATTTTTTGTTATCAAAAGGGCACGGTTCACAGAAAATAAATGGCACAATGAGACAATCACATGTAAAGCAGAAGCACTGCGAGGTCTAACTGAGGAGAACTTTCAATGGGTCAAAGAGACATGTGCTCCAATCTGGTCTCAACAAATCGCAAAACTCACGTGGGTTACAGCTCTCGAAAAACCCATAAAAACACAGAAAGAAATTGTACACAAACTTTGTTTCCATGGCGGAGGAAAGGTACAGATGGGTTCTAACAAACAGTACAACAAAACAATTATCATTCCGGACATGAAAAAAGGGACAGCAGCACTATTGGACACTTACTGGGTATGTGGCAAACAAGCATACCTGCATCTCCCGCCATCGTGAAGGGGTGCCTGTGCCATGGCCACACTGCATTCGGCATTGATGGTGATTCCACAAAGCCATATCCAAGGGGGAATAAATGTGGCTGACATATCGGCAGCACACCAGCCAGCAAAGGAGGAGCCCTACATATACGACATTCTGTCTGAAAACGAGCAACAAGACAGAGTGTCCCGCAAAAGAAGGTCATCCAATTATATCTCCAGCAAGTCATCAGAACTCCTGGCTGAGATTCTGGATAAATGCAAGCTTTTCAACTCTGCTGAAACATTCTTTGCTTCCCTTCTGGTGCAAGGACTTCAGGCACGAACAAACACCAAATGGCTGCAGATCGTCTCCTGGGAGCTGATCCAACTGGCCAACGACACTGAAGAAGGATTTAACATGATCAAGGTGGAAATCCGCGCCCTGCGGTTGATGACCATGCAGAACCAGTACGTCCAGGATCTCCTCACAGCAAAATCGGGAGTGCCTGCTGTACTTCATACCTTCTGAAGACGCGGACAGTGGGACCCTCTCCCACGTCATCTCAGCGGTGCACAATTTGGGGGAAAGAATACAGAAGGAAGGAGGAATAGAGTCAAGCAACTTGTTTGATGACATCTTTAACTGGATACCATCTTGATTCAGTGTGTTGATGAACATTTTTGTCCCACTCATCGTTTTCATGTTACTATGTTTCTGTGTGAGCCAGGTGGGAATTCGATGTGCAAAATCAATGCCTAGTTCAACAATGATGATGGTAACAATGGGCAAATCGACAAGGGTACAAAATGTGAAAGATGCACAGATCCAAACTGGGGAGTCCGGTCCCTCTAGGTATTGCATGACAGCAGTATACCGCTATCCTGGGGATAGGGTGGACAGCACAATTTATATCACACCACAATCAAAGAGCCACGAGAATTACGGTGGTATAGAGACACACCTGATGAATATGCCAGAAGAGGTTAGAGCTCACGAAGTGTTTGTAGGGCTTGAATGCCAATAAAAGGGACTCCTGCTTGGGACAAAGCAGTGCAGGAAGCAGAGTACTATCAGAATGAAAATAATTGTATGTATTACTTTGTTACTTTAGATGTAATGAAAGGGGGGAATGTGAGGGAGTAAAGGGTCATTTGCCCCCCCCCCTGTACATTCTATACGAAATGGACCACTTGCTCACGCAATAGCGGGTGATGCCTCCATTGCCCTTATGCTAACATCAGGATAGGTGGGGCTATTGTGAGATACACTTGGCTTCCGTTTTGTGTGCCCCTGACTCCATCTTTGGACTAGGCCACACTCCGATACTACAAAAAAGGTTCTCTCCACTCTGCAGCACCGCGCACAGCGTGCTCATGGCCCCGACCTATTCTTCCACTGTCTGAAGCTTCATAAATCCCTTTCTCACGGATGCGCCTGGGATGATTGAAACAAATAACAAAATGTATCTCCTCACTCTTCCTCTGAGATCACTGTCCTGTGTGTAAACCGGCTCGAGCCATTACTTGTAGCTCATTCATCTTCACAAACCTGCTCCTGCCCTCTCACCCCCGATGTTGGAAAATTACTGCCAAACTAACCCTGTGCCCTCCTAAGGTATTCTCTTGATATACCAGAAGTGTGACCCTGCTGTGAAGCCCACCCCAGAGTGCCCACACTAAATCCAGACCTCTGTCGCAGTATATTGTATCCAAAAATCAACATATGTCTCCCAGGTTATCACAGACGACAATCGCCCTAAACCCTGTACCTCATAAAAGTCCCAATGAAAGATGATGTAATCATGTGTATGCAATTTATAGGTTGGCAAGATTTACTCAAAGGTATACTAGTGATTGTTGTTTATTATATGTCTAATGGTAGTTTCTCATGCCAGCTTAGTTAATGTCAACTCTATCTCCCCATGACCTAACCCTCACCCCCTCCGGACACAGGTAGCTGGACCTCGTAACTCACACCCTCCCGCCAACTGAGCAGCCTATCCTGAGGAAGCAACACCTACAGAGCCATATGGGACATCACTGTTCTCTGGAGTTCTCTGGATGCCAATTTTATAAAGGCTTCTTAACCTTGCAACCTGTTCTCTTAGTCTCATTCCCTACTGGGATGTGTCATTTATTATAATTTGTATTGGTACAATGGGGAGTGAGCCTTTACGCCCCGTTTTCAAAAATAGATGGCTATAACTCTGGAATTTACCCAAAACCAGTTTTTTTTTAGAAATGATACAACCACCATATTGTGTTTCTCTTGATGCGAGCGATAACTGCGGCTACAGCTGAGGATTTGGGGAAATGAAATGCAAGAAAAAAGCTATTTGTAGGTCAAAACACATGCCATCAGGCTAGAGGTGAGGGGTGGCCAGAGGGTACCAAGTGAAGTTTGCGAGTTGGAGAGGTCTAGGGACTGAGTTTGCAACAAAAAGCTTTCTGTAGCCCTGAATAACCGACATCTCAAAGCAATCTACATCACAGAAACAATGTGTGTTGTGGGGGGATAGGGAGAGAGCAGTGGAGGTGAGAAGCCCATCTGGGGGGTGGGGGGAGCTGGCACAGATGAGGGGTCACTTGGTGAGGGTCTGGCTAGCATTTCCTTTTGGCCATTTTTCCAAAATTGGTGTCTATAAAGGAACAAGGGTATGTTGAGTTCACTACCCACGGTTTCTGGTTTTTTAAAGATATTTTTGCAGCTATAGTGATATCAGGGGTGAAAAATCACTGGCCAAGGCACAGTTACCATTCAGGTGTGCCATCCATGCAGTACCCATGACAGACCCTGCTTAGCTTCAAAGTAAAGAAGGGGCCAGTCTCCTCAGGCCATGTTGACCAATAAGTAAGCCACATTTACAAAACCACTCAGAGAATGTCACGACCCACTTCCTGAAACCCCCTCGGCAGGACTATGGGCCAGGAGGGGTCTCGACTCGGGCCCCCAACAAGCTTAGGCATCCTTTGCCTAGGCCCTCTTGGGGCCAGTCCTGGCGCCTTTGGCGCCAGGCTCATACTTAATGAAGACTTGTGCTTGGGAACTACTTTATTTCAATGCCAGTCAACATGGAGGCATCCACATAGTTTGGCTCCTTGGAACCAAGCTATGCGGTATAGTGTTTTGGGTGTGGTAGCCTAGGGACTATTTTACCTGGACTACTTTCTTGATGCTATTTAAACCACACCCGACTTGGAGAACACGCTTCACGTTACTTTGCAATCCTGCAACGTGACGCTCATCGTGTTCAGCAGCATCTGCGAACCTCGGAAGAACAGCACCTGAAAAACAAAAGGGACATCGTTATTAGCAGCAGCTTACCTGTGATTCCACTGCTAGCTGCCCTCTGCTCCTGCAAACAGCATCAAAGGAACAGCTAGCCTCGCGGACCGTCGGATCTGCAAAAAGAGAGAAACAAGACATTAGACATTTACAATTGTGCCGGCAGCTTACCTCTCAAGTCGCCCATTGACCAGCACCGCCTTGGGACTTCTTGCTCCAGGTGAGCACCGCAACCTACAGGAACAAAAGACAACAGGTTAGCAAAGGCAAGGCATCATAGCGCTGCGCATAGCGCCTACTTCCCGCATCAAGGCGCTCTCGAAACACTATCACCTGACAGTGAGTCCAAATTCAGCCAACTTTCCACAGCGAACTTTCGCGCACCTAAGGAGAGAGAAAAGACATTATTGAATCCAAGAAAGGCTTACAGTATAACAGTAATAAGACCTACCTGAAAGACTCTAAAGGGCAGCATCAGTGAAGTAACTAGATCGTACTCGCCCACAAAGGACAACGCGCCCCTGCCAAGAAGGCAGGACTGAGAGCACGCCAAAATCCATAACAAGGTGAGGAAAGGTCCGGGGAGGGGCTGCGGGCATACGGGGTGTTGGGAGGCTCTTATCCCAGTTGCCCAGTCTTGAACATTGCCCACCTGTTTTCCAGGCAGAACTTCCCCACTGATTATTCCAGGGAGCGGCTGAGAAGGGCACCAGAGTCCCTGCAGCTGGGTGGCGTCCCCGTGGATACCAGGTGAGCGTAACGGAGAAACAGGCCAGCCCTTTCCTTGCTTTGAAGCTAAGCAGGGTCCGTCCCGCTTTGAAGCTAAGCAGGGTCAGTCCAAGATACTGCAAGGATGGGCGACCGAATGGGAATCTAAATTATTTATTTTTAACCGTGCTGCTGTTAGTCCTTGAAAGTTTTGCACTCAGAGACAATTTTTTGCCTTTTCCTGAATTGCATTCTGGTAGTTGTAGTCTCCCATTCAATAATGTTTAAAAAGGATTAAAAAAATTATTCTTTTCAGCAACAGAGGGTTTCCCCGTACTGGTAGGAACTGAGGTGAACCCTGCTTAGTTTCAAAGTGAGGAAGGGGTCAGCCCCCTAAGGCCACGTTGCCTAATAAATGAGCCCACCCTACAAGACCACTTAGAGAAATATGACCTAAGGGGGACTGGATCCTTCCTCGCTTTGAAACTAAGGTCAATGCTGCTTACTGCATGGATGGGATGCAAGCCACAGTCCTGAATGCTGTGTGTTTTCTTAGTTTTAAATATCTCATAACATAATCAGCATAATTGTTTTTAACCCGAGCTACTTTCATACCTTGAACTTTTTGCACTCAGAAACCATTTGTTTGTCTTTTGCTGAAATGCATTCTGGTAGTTGTAGTCTCATAGTCAAGATGGAGGGATAATGCTGCAATTGTACACTTTATGCCTCACATACTTCTAGAAGGAATTATATATGTGAGTGACACTATGGTGTGTGTACTTTCCAAGTTAGTTTTATAAAGCAGAGTATTGTTGAAAGCCAGACATGTGGGTGAAGAGGGGAAATGATGAGAGAGCAAGTAAGTCATGAGCATTTGCCTATGATGTGGCAAGAGAGTTTGCAATTCTGGATACTGGTGCAGTTATTTCCCTCTGATTGTGGCTGCTTTTCAGGGCACCAGTAAAGGAGACATGTGGATGGACAGCGTAAATTTTCGTTAGAGGGCGGATGCAACCGGTTTGTTTTTGTTTTTTTTTTTTAGGTTGGCAGACTTGCTCAAGTATTTGGCTACCAGAATTTTACTCGGGTTGTCATGCTCTCAGTTCAGACGCTTACTCACAAGACCACAATCACTTGCTTTGTATTGGGATTTAGTTTTCCAGGGAATAATTCATGACAGATTGCTGGGTTTAAAAATAAAATGCAGACACACTTGCAAAACCATGCTTTCAAGTCCTTGCCAATGCTCCTTCGACAAATTTCTTGCAAATCCATCCATTTTTTATTTTTTGAAAAATGTCAAAATGTACATACATAAAATAGTCATATGACTTTGCTCCCAGTTGACAAAATCCATTCAGGCCTTGCAGAGAAATTCAAGGTTCGGTCTATAAGCTTTATAAAATCCTTTGTGCACATTCATCAAATGGCAACACAGTTTTTACCCATCTAAAAATGTTTAACCCCCCTCTAATTTTGCACCTTCACAAAATCCCACCAAACTTTGGTAAAACATTCAAAAGTTGGGTCTTAAATCTTTTTGCAAACTTTTTGCAGATTTGTGAAACGGCAACAAATGTATAAGCCTTTTAAATATTTTGTGACACCCCCTCTAATTTTGTTCCGTCTTTGCAAAACAGCACCAAACTAGTAGAAGCATCCAAGGTCACTTCTAGAATAATGTCACAAAGTTTCATACAGTTTCATTGAGTAGCGCCAAAGTTATACGCCATGCAAAAACTGATTTTCACCAACCCTGTTATGCAAAAATATGTATGGATGCCCCCGAACATCTGAGATGTTCATGAACATCACAGGGCTGTCCCTGAACGGTTCGCAGACATCAGAGATGAAAAACAACAATTTGTTTGGCTTTTATCACCATATCCCATCCCATCCTCATCACACATTACTTCCCCAGCGATTGTTTCATTAGTTTGTCATGTGCAACATTGTGTTTTTACCGCGATGTTCACGGACAATGGGTGCTGTCTGTGTATCCAACATGGCGGGCATTTCCAAAAGAATGAAGCACGTCACACTTTTCACTATCCAATCTGTGGACAGGTCTGATGTCCGCGGACGGATGTAACGGATGGAACAAATAGAACAGACGGACAAATTGGAACAGAGGGAGGATAGAACGAAAGGAGTGAACGAAAGGAGTGAAGGAATGGAAGGAACGAACAGTACGGAAGGAGAAGATGGAACGAAAGGAGCAGATAGAACGGTTGACGTAGATGGGACGGATGGAGTGGATCGAACGGATGGAGTGGATCGAACGGATGGCGTGGATGGAACGGATGAAATGGATGGAACGGAAAGGAGCGGATGGAGCAGATGAAATGGATGAGTGGATGGAACGGATGGAACAAACGGAGTGCATGGTAAGGATCGAACGGATAGAACGGATGAGTGGATCGAACGGATGAGACGAACGAGCAGAATGAACAGATGGAAAGATCAGTAGTTTTAACAAATGAAACAAATGGAACAAATCAAGTGAATGGAACAGATGCAGTGGATGAAATGGTTACAGTAGACGATACAAATGGAGTTGATGAAACAGGTGGACTGGATGGAGCAGGTGAAGTCGATGGAACAGATAGTAGATGGAACAGATAGTAGATGGAACAGATAGTAGATGGAACAGATAGTAGATGGAACAGTTAGAGTGGATGGAACGGACAGAGTGGATGGAATGGACAGGCGGAGTGTATCGGACGGACGGACGGACGGATGGACGGACGGACGGAACGGATGGGCGGCGTGGATGGAACGGACGGGCGGCGTGGATGGAACGGTCGGGCGGCGTGGATGGAACGGTCGGGCGGCGTGGATGGAACGGACGGGCGGCGTGGATGGAACGGACGGGCGGCGTGGATGGAACGGACGGGCGGCGTGGATGGAACGGACGGGCGGCGTGGATGGAACGGACGGGCGGAGTGGATGGAACAGACGGAGTGGATGGAACAGTTGTAATGGATGAAATGGATAGAGCAGATGAAACCAATAGAGCCGATAGGAGTGGATGGAACAGATGGAATGGATAGAACAGATGGAGTGGACGGAAGAGATGGAGTGGACGGAAGAGATGGAGTGGACGGAAGAGATGGAGTGGATGGAAGATATAGAGCAAATGGAACGAATAGAGCGGATAGAACAGATGGAGTGGATAGAACAGATGGAATGGACGAAACGGATGCAGTGGATGGAACAGATAGAGTGAAGGAAATGGATAGAACGGATGGAACGGATTGAGCAGATGTAACTAATCGAGTGAGTGGAACACAGAGCGGATTGAATGATTTGGATGGATGGAATACTCTAAACAGATGGGAAGGATGAAATGGAACAATGGAATGGATAGACTAGTTTATGTAGATGAAGGATTGAGTGATGGAATGGATGGAAAGACTAGTAAATTAAATGATGAACCAGTCGAAACGTATGAACAGAAGAAGTGGAATGAACAGAAAGAGTGAATGAAATCGGATGGAATAGATGGTACTGATGGAATGCTCAATCTCGAGCCTTACTGATAACCACCATATCACAATACCACACTTGCTCTCTCCTATAAACCACCACTCAAATAGAACACAGCGATATGACACATTCGGTATAGCTGTTCTCATACTAACACCTGCCACATACTCCTCATCATCTTTTTTAAACTCACCAAGCTGAGCACACACAGCCAGCTTAAGCGTTCTCCTCAGGTCTAATGCAGCCAGAAAACAGTCTGGGCGTCAACACCCCAGAATGAACACATATACCTAACCTCCCAACCACCACACTGACTGCTAAGAAGCAGCTATCATGCAACTGCCACACCGCTACACAGATATCCGGTACACCCACGCACCTTATGACTGACTCTCTCTCTCAACTGACTTGAACTATGGTTCCTGAGGGCGTTCAACCTACCAGCGCTTTGAGATCATACCAATGATACATAAAACGCTATATAAATGCAAAGTAACATAACATAACATCATGCTGTCTTCTGGACGTTTTGGAGGCCCGTCCACGGACTGAACAGAGAAAGGAGTCTGCTCACCGAACCCAGATATCTCTAATTATTTTGTACCTACTTTTTGGCCATTTTTAAAATAAATACTGAACTGATTCACACCAAATTTACAAAAGCACACTTTCAGGACCAAACCACCACTCCTGGTGCAAACCTTATGAAAATCCATCAAGCGGTTTGAGCTGTAGGCGTGAGCAAAAATATTTTTCCGTTGTGTCTATGGGAAAAACCACACATTTTAGGACTCCCTATAACTTTGCTCCTGCTGCACAAAACCCCACTAAACTCCACAATCAATCAGACAGGGCCATAAACATTTTTTGCAAAGTTTTGTGAGGATTTGTCCAGGGGGGGCCAAGTTATAAGCTGCACATAAAATGCTTTTCCTATGGGTTGATCAACTTAACTATAAGTAACATATATACATATTACAGGGCCTGCTGTAGTGTCCCTGTAGTTATGGTTAAGTTGCTCAAGAATCTGACCACTGGCCACGGCCACCACTGTAGTAATATGTGTATATGCAAATAACAAGGGGGGTCCTGGGAGACTCTCTGCCAGACATGAGTCCTGGTTACAAGAGCCTTACCCAGAGCCTTTAGCTATCTTTCACAGAGGAGAAATATCCCAAACATATCAGTTTTTGTCCTGCCCTAGGGCAGTCCAGCACCGAAATGTTAGGCAATTCTGCTCTGAACAAGAGTACCAACAGCAACCCCAGACGCGTGTTTCGGTCTGGTTGAACTTCATCAGTAGGGTGTAGCTGTGCCTCTCTAAGAATAGTGAGCAAGGGGTCACATAGGAAGCGTCATGCCGTGTACCTATAGTTTGTCTGTGGAACTGATATGCATTGTTTTGTTTAATTGACTACAGCTTGCAAGGGTTGGCATTAAGGACATACATTTTAGATTTTGTTGAGGTAATTGTTCCATGACATCAGGAGCAGATGTGTTTTGTTCATATAGCTCATGGATTAGTCTACTATTTAAGATGGATTTTGCATATTTAGTAAGCAGACCAGTTCTAATGTTTTTTAAAATTAGGTTTGCAGGCTGACACATGTTTTGAGTTAGTTCTTTGTGGGGAAAATGTTGCCAGAGATTTACATTTCCAATGCTGCCGATTGTATTGTGGCATTGTTTGTGTCCTAATGTTTTGAAAATCGGTTGAACCTTTACTGGTGGTAACTGTAGGAGGTCTCTGAAAACAATAACATGTTTTCCTTCAAACAGTTCTTCCTATTTGGTTTTTAGGGCTTGCATTCTGAGATGAATTAAAGCCAACATGAGGTTGGAAACCATGCTTACTTCATCTATCAGGACCCCTTTCATTTGTTTCAGAATTCAGCGTACTTCAATAGTAGTTTATGCTGATAATTTGTTATATTCTAATTTGTTTTGGTGTTCTAAGGGGAGGAGCAGTAGTCAGTGTAAAGTTACAAATCCTATGTTGTAGGCAGTTAAACCTGTGGGGGCTGTCACTACAACCGAAAGGTTGTTGTTTGTTAAATTTTCAGATTATTTTAATTAAGATTCTTTTACCAGAGCCAGCTTCTCCACTTACATACAAGAGCAGAGGTTCATAATGTTTATGGCTACAGGTTTTAGTTTCATGTTTAAAACCATGTTCAATTTCTTGAGTTACTTCTAGATAAATGGTGAGTTGTTCATCATTTAACTGTGATTCGATCACTGACAATACTTCCTCAAGTTGTTCATATTGATACATGGGATTTTCTTCCTCACTCATGGCTATTTCTGCTTCATTTAGAATGAGTGGTTCTCCAAGTGGTTCTCCAAGTGGTTCTTGGCTTCCTGTAAGGGAAGGTTGACTGCCCTCAGTAGTGTCTTTATCTATATTTGGTGTTCATTGTCCAACATTTATTTGTATTGTTTGAAATTGTCTTTTGCTATACTGCTTTTATTTGCTTTGAATGCAGCTTCAAATGAGTCATAGTCACCTAACAAATCTTCTTTTTTTCTCCAAGGTTTAAAAACTTGGAGTAGGGCCATGTAATTCAGTTCTCTATTGTTGTCTATATGTTGTGGATATTTGAATGATAACTTTATATGATTAATTAGACCAGGTTTGGTGAGTTTCACTAGGCTTCCTTCAAAAGTTGAGACTGAATATTTTCCAGTTGTCTCATTCGGTGTTACATTGTTTTTTTATGTGTAGTTTTGGGCAATGTCGTACAGACACATGTTTTCCCAAGCAGTACCTCTGTTTGGGTAGTGTGCGTCAATTACATTGTTTTTAAACATGTCCTGGTTGTTGGGATAATATATGGCTATGGCTATGGCTATGGTTTCTATCTCTTGGTAGGATTTGAATACTCTTTTTCGGGATGAAGCTGGACAAAGGTTCAGCCAGACAATGTGTTCAGAATTGCCATATAAGGCTGTACCTGTTAAACGGTCTGCAGCTTCATAGCACCCACATTTTCTATGGGTGAGCATTTTCATAACAAAGTTGTACAATTTTTGTGGTAGTGTTTTGTCAGATGATATGTCATCCCAGAGGTCTTTTAGATCTGTTTTCTCAGCTTTGACTGTGGCATATCTTACAACTGCAGTGGAATTGTCTGCAGTTGACCAACTCTTAGATTGGTGGAATGTTTGTATGTACCTTCTGATGGTTGTTGATTGTCTGTGTTGTGGGTGGCTGCCAATAGTATTTCAAGTACCTCAGATGCTGTTGAATTAAACCTATCAGATAATGTATTTTTTGAGCAATGTTTGTATATGCTAATAAAACTGTAGAGTTTTTCCACATAGTACATTTGCATTGCTTGAGAGTGAGGCATAGTTGTAGGAAATTATGGTATTTTTTGGAGCATATTTATTGTTTAATTGGCTATTTGAAACATGCAGTCAATTTTAGAAGGAGAGGATTTTCATTTCTTCAGAAGACTATTGAGAGTTTGAGAATTTTGACTACTGGCGGTTGATTTGATCCACGTCTATGAATGCTACAATCGTATGTAGTACTTTGTGGCAGGCTTTGGTAGCCACGGGTACGACCCCGATGTTTGTACCCACGGTTATATCTGTCTGTATTTTTGATCATATTGTGTTATGGATGCCTCAGGATAGATTTGTACATGTGTTTCTGGTTGGATGTTTTTACCTGAAGGCTAGTGTGAGTTGATTTTGAAACCTGTGTAATATGTGTTGTTCAGCACGTTTGAAAAATGTATGTGTAACCGCATCTATAGCTGGGTTTTAGTCATGTAACTGGAGTTACATCCACGGTTGTATGATTTGGCAAATTAGGGGGAAGAAAAGTTGTTATTAATATAGTGTGTAAATGTTGTATATAGTATTCTTTGGAAGGATTGTGTTGGGTTTTATTGATTGATATGGGTTGTAAGGAAAAAGTGTTGGACGTTTTACTTGTTTGCTTTCCTACAGTCCTCTTTTTGTGCTTTTGATTTATGAGATATGAAAGTGACCTTTTGGTGAACTCGAGTGTGCACATATTCTGTGTTTGGCTATTGTGAATACCTATTTATTAATTGGAGCAGCTGAAGGTGAGTGATAGTGTGTTTTATATATTTTATATATGTTTTGAATTGTTGTATTTCTAAAATAAGTGAAGTATGTTTAGGTGTCTGATTTAGTCAAGTTTATAAGTATTGTTTGACAAGAAGGGTTTTGCATATTTTATTTCAGTGTCTTCAGGAGAGTGATGAAGCCATTTGATATGTTATGCTATGCTAATGTGTGACAAAAAGAAAATATTTTCTAGTAAAGGTTGTTTCTCATTGACATTCTCAAGATGTGATATTAATGTGGGTGTAAAAGAAACCCAATGTGATCCAATGAGTATAACTCTACCCTTAACCATTATTGTGGCTGTGTGTGTGCTTTGTAGTTGGATTCTAAGCTGTTTTTCCTGTGACCCTATATTGTTGATTTTGTACTGTCTTCAAATTGTGGAAGTGTTTGAATGTGGCTTTACAATTGAGAAGTTGTATGAGGCGGTCGTCCTGGTGAATTCAAACTTGCTAGTCTTTTAGAAATAATAATCAACAACTATATTTGGCAGTTTCACAATTTGCTTGGAAATGGTGTGCTTTGGAAGGGCAGGATTCTATTTGCGTTTCATGCTATATAATGCAATATGTTAATACGCAATTCATTGTTATAGGGAGATGCAAAATGAATGGGGTGCATAGTGGGATGGGGAAGCAGTATTATTGATGAGGTTTGGTAAAATATCTTTCTGGGGCTGGCCAGGGCACTTGGATATGAAACCTTAGCAGAGCGGCGATGAGCAGTAAAGGGATGACATACTGCCGATATCTTTTGTTGATTAGTAGTGATTATTTTGTATGTGAAATGTAGAATAGTGGGTCAGGCTGTTGTACCTATTATGGTTGAATATGTGAAAACAGGTGAGGTGCTTGACTTTACATGTTATCTAAGAAGAATTGATTACATGGGTGGTAGGAGGACGGTAGTTGTGACGGCACAGTTATGTGATTATCTGTAGAGTTAATGCTGTCTGTCTGTAGTTGGTGTTCAGTTCTTAAGGAGAGGCTTGTAAGGTGTGAAAACTGAAGCTGGATGGAGCAAGAAAGTGGCAGTGCATTATCTTGGAGCTCCTTTCTGTTATTACCTTTCTCATGAATTGAGGACACACTAGATATGCATGAATGGTTGGTTGGTATAACAAAGCAAAGATGTGTTCGAAATTATCTTGCAACACCTTTATGAATCTGAATTAAGAAATTATGCACATTTATATCATATTGTTTTAAGTGAACATTTCTTCTCTTTAGAAGTTGTTTGGGAATTGTAGTCTGGACTTATGGTTAGAATATGGGATGTATTACTGAAGAACACAGTTATGTGAACATGAGTATACTTAATGGTGTGTGTGTGTGTGTGTGTGTATATATATATATATATATATATATATATATATATATTCAGTGAAAAAAACTTTGTTAAAGGGACGTTATGGTTAAGTTGCGCTACTAAAAACCTAAGAAATTCAGTGAAAAAACTTTGTTAAAGGGACTTATGGTTCCAAGTAAAACCGAAAAACCCTTGAAATTCGCCAGTTATGGTAAGCTAAGCAACCATAACTCGCGCCACCACCGTGCACTGCTAAGACTAACACCCAGGACATCAAAGATGACATCACAAATGTCATTGATGACATCACTGATGACATCACATGTCTGGCTCACTATTTTTTCTTTTGCTGACATATCTAGGCCACATGGTTTTCTTCAGTAACAGTCAGAAACTAAGAATTTTATTTTATTTGTAGACATATCCTTCTAGTAGGTTCTTACAGTAATTCCCTTAGAGTACAGTCACATCATATGAAACATATACATATGGGAAAACGTCATACCATTGCCCCACATGTACTTGTCCCTCCTCACCATATCCCAGTCAATTATCCCCAAACCCTCTCCATAATCCAAAACGTTTTGATGAGATTTCCATCCCTTCTTCACCTAATACCAATCATGTTGAAACCCCAAATTCTCCTGTTTTTGTTTCTGTTTCTGCCACACCTTCTCTATCATAAATTATTAATATATGTTAAATAAAGTTTAATTTTTATATTGTATTGTGAATAGTTTCCGTTTTTTTTTTTAAAAACAATAAGTGTCCGCGGACAGTGCGAGTGTTCTGAAATGTTCGTACATAAACGAAAATGGAGGTGTCCTGAAGAACACCACACCTGTTCGTACTGTTCGCTAGCAAGTTGAAACTATTCTAAGAATACACGTGGTGTCCTGAAATGTTCGTAAAGAAACAAAAATTTAAGTGTTCTAAAGAACAATATACCTGTCCGGTACTGTTCGCTAGCAAGTTCAAACTGTTCTAAGAACGCTATTGGTGTCCTGAAATGTTCGGACATAAACTAAATTACACGTGTCCTGAAGAACACTATATCTGTCCTTACTGTTCGCTACCAAGTTTAAACTGTTCTAAGAACACACGCGGTGTCCTGAAATGTTTGTTTCACGTGTGACGCACTTTTAATTACTTCAGAACCCGAACAGTGTCCGTAGGACATCAATGCGCATGCGCTAACCAATCTCCGTGCACTTGGTGTCCTGCGGACAGGCGCTTCCTTCGCAGACTAGTTCGCAAACGGATCATATGACCGCGCCCACGCTCATCGTG
Organism: Ambystoma mexicanum; assembly: GCF_040938575.1. Classification (NCBI taxonomy): domain Eukaryota; kingdom Metazoa; phylum Chordata; class Amphibia; order Caudata; family Ambystomatidae; genus Ambystoma; species Ambystoma mexicanum. The sequence goes on from NC_090939.1 coordinate 708,333,958, forward strand.
TGTCCTGAAATGCGGACACTGTTCGTGTCCCCGAACAATCTAAAAAAGTACATTTTCAGTTAATCCATAATATTTTTCAATAAAATCTCACCATGCCACAAGTCCCACATAGCAATCTTGAGTTTCTATATACCTTTTCAAACTTTCCGATCCTTTTTTTGTGTTCGATCTGTCCGCGCACAGTGCGCATGTCCGCGGACCGCGCACAAGCACCCCTATAAAAGACCACGCCCAAGAGCTTATTCCCATTGTGTTTCTGGCTATTCTTAACAACACAGTGATTTTTGCTGCCACCTGCAGACTACACCATCATCGAGATGGCATCCTTGGCTGCTGAACTACCACTTGTTGCTGCACCTGTTTCAACACCACCACCACCACCCCCTCCACCACCACCTCCCCAAGGGCCTGAAGAGGGGAACAGGACTGAGGATGCGGAGGAGCAAGAAGAGGATGATGAGAATGAGGCAGAGGAAATCCCTACTACCCGCACTAGGCGTGAGTCTTGGATGTGGCGGTTATTTACCATTCATGGGAATGGTCCTAAGGCTCGTGCGAACCATGTTACCTGCAATGAGTGCAAAATGATACTCAGTCGCGGGAAGCACGGTAACTACAGCTTTGGGACCACTACTATGAAGCGACACCTGAGGTCATTTCACTCTGGGGCTATTCGCAGGGTTGTACCTTGCGAAGAACGTAGCAGGTTGATTTCCTCTACTTCATCCTCTGTTTCTGATCCTGTCACCACAAGGACCACCTCTGTGGGACAGCGTCTTTCTCAAGCTGCCTCACAGGCCATACAGAATGCTGATGACCCTTACCTTTCGAGGGTCACAGTTGTATGTATGTACTGTGACACAGTACTCTGCAGGGGGGAGCGACTTCGGAGTGCTTTTGAGACTATCGTCTCAGAGCACGAGAAGACCTGCTCACTACCCAAATAAAACCCACTCTACATCTTCCTCTCAGCTCGCCCTTTCTTATCCCTGTGGTTGGTGTCCCCCCTTTACCCTCCTCTCCTAGTGTGTCGTGTCTGAAAAAGCAAAATAAATACAAAATTACAAAAATCAAAAAAAATAAGGCTCTTTTCAGAGCCGCCTTCCCCAGTTAAAAAATAGAAGTGAAAATAAATGAAGCAGGGCTCTTTGTATTTTTTAGAAGTCCGCGGACAGTTCGCGAACATTAAAAAAATTGGGTTGCTACTCCATCACAAACATTGTAATTTTCACTGGAAAGAAGTGGTGGCTCTGAAAAGAGCCTTTGGGTGGTGTTTGTAAGTCAAAAATTGTAAATGCTTAACATCTACTTCAAAATCGTTGTTGTAATTCCAAAAAAGGTTGCAATGCATTTTGTACATTTCTCAGAAAAATCTGATTGCCAGCATAAGTAAGATGGACTCCATCTCTGCGAAAAATGTATGTACTACAAAACATAATATTTTCATTGTGAAAAGAAGACATGCCAAAATCTCTTAGAAAGCCACAAACAGCCTTGCTTTTTCCATTTGTGGACCAAATGAAGAAGAATGAAGCCACATTTGTCTCTGCGCAATCCGTGAAAATATCACTTGAGAATTAGGAAACATGTCCATAACCTTCCTAAGTCCTTCTTTCATAGCAAATTGCAAAAAAATTCCAGTCACATCTCCTAAACTGTTCCCTCCACAATTAATTACAATTATGTCTGAATGTTGCTCTATCTCCAAAGTAGCACAGAGAGGTAGCAAGTCCAACCACTTCATTCCACATACTCCATGCCAGTGTACTTCCACATGTGGGAATCCAAGATCTACAGCTACTCCACAGCTTACTGCATGCACCTTCAACCAATGTATCCACAAATCTCCTAAAATCCAAACAATCTGTTTTCTGAAACACACAGCCATAGCTATCTTTTGTTCTCTCAGCAAAAAGAGTATCTGAGAAAATCTCTCCTGGCACAACACACCCACCAAACTTTCCTGACCATTCCCTTTCAGTGCTTATTCTCATTTGCATGACTTCTGAACCCAAAAATCCCCGGATGTAACTCCTGATGTCCGGGAACTACCGCCATGTCCGTGGACATATTGTAACATGAACAGCCCTTATACCATTTCCACTACACTCTCTCTGCCATTCCCTCATTGGATGTACCTCAAAAATCACATGACCATCCACCAATCACATTCAAGACCTCTACATCTAACTGCATCATCATAGATCAGCACTGCAAATGTACTCTGAATCTCTGAGTACAAGTGTCATATCATTGGCAAGCAGCATCTACCAGAAATACTGTACAAGTCTTCAAGATTTCTACTTGCAGCTTCATGAATATCCATATGCATGAACACAAACTTCAGGTATGCATATTTTATGTATAGTAGATGACATAGCTCTCAACCATTTTTGTTTTACAGGCGGTTGAAATCACCCGATTTTGTTTTTGGCGGGTGAGATGCCCATTGGAATGAAGGGGCGTGCAGGAGGCTTGGCGGGTGAGTCTGCCCTTTACAAGGCGTGTGACATCCGCCAAAAGCGTGCGAGTTGAGAGCTATGGTAGATGAACACATTTTCAAACGGACTTTTATCTTGTAAAATCTGTAAAATGAATTTACTGTACTTTTTTCAATTTCCTAAAATCAACTATCACTTATAAACCTTTATACCTTTTACTTTCTTTATACACACACACTCAAATCATGTTAAACTAACTTTTTTTAAATGAAATATATAGACTACATATATTCAAACAAAATTGCATGCAAACACAATCTATGTTTAAACCTTTATAAAAATACTTTTTAGTTTTTATTTATTTATTTACTTAATTACTTTAAATTAGACATGACATTGAGGCGCTATTACATAGAACAGTTTACTTACAGAAATAGTAGTATTCACTAATACATTATAAATTTCACAAGACATAGTAAAGATAGATTTTTTTTTGCTACAGTTAGTCATTCAATACCATTTGTTCATTAAGAACATATCATATGTACTGGACTGATGCAATGTATCTTATGTAAATAAATTAGTTTAATGGTTTTACAGAAGGCACTGAGGATTTCAATTAAAAAAAACAATATCTAAATTAAAAACAGTGCTATATACAAACAGAGTTACTAATTTGAAGCTTTTACAATTGCAGTAAAGACCAGTTTCCTGAAAAGAAGCAGCCGAATTCGAAGAAGAAAGAAAAACGAAGAAGTTACCTGTTCATTTTAAAAAAAAGTAAGTAAAATATCACCATAATTTTTATATTAGTAATCAAATATACTATAACATTAATACGAGCTATTTTGGTTTCTTAAAATAGAGATTTTGTACCATTTTGTCCAAAAATTTCCATGTCTTAAACAGCGATTTACAGCCAGAACGGCCCACAAATTTCTATTTTTGGACACACAAATTAGCCAACTCAACCACTACAATGTTCATATTATAGAACAAACAACTGTTTTAATTGTATACATTAGATCTACTATTTGTACTTTTCCACACCACTAGCTTACTTTTTTTTGTCATCTGAACCCCAGTTTAGTAACACATAAATTCAAGAATACCTATCCCTACTAGTTTTAGTTCCCAATGCACAATCACACACCATTACATACATCTTTATCATCTTACTGAAACACTCATGCACACAGCACACATACATTCCAGAACACCCCAACCCATATCTTCTTTATTTTTTTCAACAGACCCTAAAGAATTCCTACCAAAAGACAACTCCATAGAAAGCAACGCAAAATTAGAGCAAATGAAAATAAAGGTGTCCAACATAAGCATCCATCTCTAGCAGAATCTGTAAAAAAAGTTGAAACAAAACAGCTAATACAATCATTTAGTGAAACACAAGAAGTTTCAAGTACAACAACTTCGCTTCCTCTATCAAAATGTAAAACAAACCAAAAAACAATTAACAGAAAATCAGCTATCAGTACAGATAAAACTACTTCTTCAAATTTTAATATAGTGCAAAGTAAGCATACCAAGAAAAGTATTTTAGCCAAAATATACCGACACAAAGTCCTTCAAAATCTTATAAAAACAGGAGAGAAATCAGGTTCAAAGCTTAAAACCTATCGTAGGAAATTAATCTTAGAAGCATTGATGGACAGTGCAATTCTTCTCAAAAGAAATTTATTTATTTTACTGTTAAACAAAATGAAACCACTAACAAAACTAATAACTAAATTACAAAAAAGACTTCTCAATAAGCGAAATGTCAACAGAAAGAACTTCTTAAGTATCTGCGGAGGTGAATGGAATCACACTACGAGCACAGAACCATATTTTAATGAAGAAGCGTACAAACAAAAGTAAACAAATACAATTGCCATAAATAGCAGTGGTCGAGGTTATGAAAAAGTGAATAATACCATAATGGAACAAGAAGTACTCCTTACAAAAATATGCCCTGAAAACTTAGAATTACCCCTCCATTGAACTGAATCAGAATGTCTAGTGTACAAATGGCCATGCACGTCAATGTGTAACATTCCCAAACAATGTTTCAAATCTTTACACCAATTCCTCAATAAATATGTAAAAAGCAAAGACAAAATCAAAATTAAATTACTGCAAAATATAGATACCTGTCCAGTGCGCAAGTACACAGGACTACAAGGACATTCATTGGCCTGCATTACAGGACCTACTTGTAAAACCACGTTCCATGATATCAAAAGGATATCAACACATCATTCAACTATAAGAAATCTAGTCTATAAACTGTACTATGCTAAAAGTCCTGCTTTAGCACTAGCAAAGTTAAATAACATCCTTCTACATGGTATAGCAAAAGACCTACTTGAAGAAATTCACTATATCCAGAAAAAATATTTTGGAAGTGAAAGCCATTTACAGAATGAAATAGCTTTAAACCAATTAAGCAACAATTCTACACATGGCAACCTTTTGCTAAACCCATAAAAAAAAGAAATACTAAAATTTAAAAGTACATCAGCTGAAGTACCAAACCATGTATGTGTATGTTGCCGTAGAATTTTTTATAAAAGTAACACAAAAACTGTGGACCTATCATACAAAATAGAAGACAATGAAGATTCTAAATGGTTTGAATTAGCTCTCTACCTTCTAGCAGAAAACAAATATGAAATAACAGAGCCCTTAATACTTTGCAGTTATTGCACTACAAAACTTGACAACAACCAAACTCCTTCACGTTCTATCACAAATAATTTGGAATTATACCCAGTACAAAAACCTCTACCACAACTTAATTTATATGAGAGCATCATAATTCAAACAGTACACCCATGTCAAGCAATAATACGCCTTCAACCAAAAACAGCAAAATTACCTCCCTCTGAATTGGTAAAAGGCATTAGTGTAAAAGTAGTTTATTTACCATTAAATCTAAAAGAAAATGTGCATACTCTAGGAGTGCAACGTCCAATGCAGCAATCTTTAATTATATTAGTAAATGGAGTACCTACAAAAGACAAAAAAATATGGCAACAGCTGGTAGATTTATATAAAGTTAGACAAGCCTTCCAATATCTTAAAGAGAATAATGAATATTACAAAGAAATTAACATTGAAGAAAACTTGAAAGATACAACTGAAATAATTCAAGAAACACAAGAAGCTGGTCAATTTGAGCTACTAGATCCTGCTACAATATCAAATACTTTAGACCAGAGGTCGCCAAATGGTCGATCGCGGGCGACTAGTAGCTCGCCTGAGCCGCTTCAGTCGCCCGCACTGGGGATACCGAAAAATAAAAACTTTTTTTAGTTACATTTTTTAATGGTCTGTTTTGCAGCTATTTTTTGAGCTTAGGATCCGAACCCTGGTAGTCCTAATTGCAGGCAGGGAGCTTGGCTGTTGTGCCACGTGAAGCTGCTTGTAGATTCACTGGCAGATGCCAGTATTACGTTCTGCTTCTGCAGGCTGCCTGTAGTACCACATTTGGCCTTGTGCGCCCTCACGACACTGTCTTGCTTAAGCAAGCTGCTCTTGTTTGCCAGAGATGTCGGAGGGGCCGGGGCAGGATCAGGATCATTGTGACCATGTAATGAAAATATCACAGTAGCACTGCCTCTCGCCTGGAAATGTTCAAAGTAATATTTAAAAAATGCTGCAATTTATTTCATGTGGCTTCTTTCCAAACTCCACACTGTACATTTCCAGTTTAAATCACTTCCATGACACAGGTAGACCCACTTTTAGTACATTAAGCGATCCATAGACACGCTGTACAGTAAAAGCCTACCAGGGTAGCTCAGCAGGTTGACAGACTGATGCTGAGATGTTATATATATTCAAAGCTACATGTTAATTGTATGCCTTTTTGCAGTGCCTTATTAAAATAAAGTGCTATAAAATGTGCTTGGCCGGGGCATGGGTTGGGCTGGGTGCTTGCTTATATTCAGGGAGGAGGGGGATTTTTCTGCCCCTGTAATGAAAATCAAAAGTTGGCACCCATTGACCCACAGTTTAATTTCCTAAAAACTGCTGTCAGCAAAACAGAAGCATTTATTTGTGATTAACCAGTGTGACAAGCATATAACATCTTTATAAATATAACCTGTGCTAAAACACAGAGGGGCACACAAATAACAGAGTATGTGTGGTGTCTAACAAAAAAAAAACACATTTCAAAGAAAACTAGTGAACGCAAGCAGCATTTTTCAATTTGGAAATTACTGTATTTTTATGGAAGTGTGAAATGCACATTTGGAAAATAATAGTGTGCCTAGCATGTAGAAAGCCTGCTTAAAACGCAAAGCAAGAGGCGCAAAAATCACAGGATATTTGTGTGGTAGTCCAACAAATATCTGTCTTTTTGAGACAGCTACTAATAAATAATAATGCAACAAAGAGGTTTTTGAAGTTCTTAATATAATAATGCAACAAAGAGGTTTTTGAAGTTCTTAATATAATCGTGAAGGCATATGTTATTCCATCTGTTTATAGAGGGTAAATAATTGGGCCCAAAAAATATTGGTTAAAATTCAGAGGTTTGTATACATCCCCACCCCGATATTGCCCGCTAGTAGTTCTCCACTGTTGGCCTCCACTACAAGTAGCTCTAGCTAACATAAAGGTTGGAGACCCCTGCTTTAGACCATTATACAATTCATCATTTGCACTGTAATGACACCGTACAAGATGTACTGGAAACTTACCAAATGCGTCAAACAAAAGGATTGCCAATCAGTATATGGGAAAAAAGTATATAAGCACGTGCTTTTCCTCTACTCTTTCCTACTGGCAAAGGAGGAAGGTATGATGATAGACCTATTCAAATATCAGCTTCAGAATACCGCTCATTACGGATGTATTCTGAAGATCCCAGATTTAGACAAAATGTGGAATACATATTCCACCTACTCTTTGAAAGTGAACTAGCAACTTTATGTTACGGAGTTGCACACATATTAAAATCAGGATCACACTTTCAAAATATGACAGCTACACAATTATTAGAGAAAGTGCAACAAAAGGATGAGGCTTTACAATCAAATATTACAAATCTATTAGCAAATATGCGTGGTACTAAAGAGTACTGGTTTCGACGTCATGGATGTACGTTGTATGATCAGAAACCTTGGCCCACCCACTTGGTTTGTTACATTAAGTTGTGCAGAATATGCATGGGAAGATTTACATGATTTCCTACGCATATAAAATAAAAACAAAACAAACATAGATATTCTAACACCTGGAGAACTTTGTTCTTTGGATCCTGTTAATGTTTCAAGATATTTTCACCATCGCTTCATTGCTATGCTACATTTTATTTGTAATAAAACTGTTTCTCCCCTTGGAGAAGTGCAACACTTCTTTTGGAGAAAAGAATACCAAGCCAGAGGAGCACCGCATATCCACATGCTTTTATGGATTAAAGATGCTCCTAAATTTGGTCAAGACAGTGATGCCACTGTTTTACAGTTTATTGAAAAATATGTCACTTGTGAAATTCCATCAGAAGCCACAAATAGTGATCTTCATGCACAAATTTTACAATTTCAAAGACACAAATGTGGAAAATATTGTCGTTGCAAATACAAAAACAAAGGCAAATACTACACCAAATGCTGATTTGGTTTCCCTAGACCAGTTACAAATACAGGTCAAGTAAACAACCTCATGTCTTCAGTTAGACATAGTGTTAAAGGTAAGTCACCTAAAAATACATATTACATAAAAAGAAAGAAGAAGAAAAATATATCAATGATTATAATGCAATCATTGCCCACTTATGGAATGCAAACATAGATGTGCAGTACATTGCAGACAATTCTACTGCAGTTGCATGATATGTCACAGCATACTTAACTAAAGCAGAAAAGACAGAGCTGCAAGACCTCTGGAATGACCTGTCATCAGATAAAACAGTATCTCAGAAATTATACAGCTTGGGCATAAAAATGCTCACCCATAGAGAATGTGCACCTTATGAAGCAGCTGATCGTTTAACTGGTACTTCATTGTATATTAAATCTGAAAATATAGTATGGCTAAGTCTTGGTCCAGCTAAAATCATATGAAGATATAGAAACAATAGCCAAACATGATCCCAACAGCCAAGACATTTTAAAAAACAATTTATTGGACACATACTACCCAAACAGAAGTAATACTTTGGAAAACATGTGTCTATACCAAATAGCCCAAAACTACACATACAAAATTAATATGAAACCTGATGAAAAATAAGGTAAATATAGAGTGACAGACTGTGAAGGCAGCTTAGTTAAACTCACTAAACCAAATTTAATTAATCATATCAAATTGTCATTGAAGACTCCTCAACATAAAGAAGTATATTACATGTCCCTGCTACAACTCTTCAAACCATGGAGAAAAGAAGAACAATTACTAGATAACTATGACTCATATGAGGATGCTTTCAAAGCAAATGAAAGCACTATAACTGATGTAAACTTTACACAGTACAAAACAATGTTGCACAATGAACAGCAACATGAAGAAGAACTCCAAGCCCAACTAGATAAGGATACTCCTGACAGTAGTCAACCTTCTGTAACAGGAAGCCAAGAACCACTGGGAGAACCACTAATAACAAATGAGGCAGAATTAGCTATGGTAGAAGTATAAAACACCATGTGTCAGTATGAAGATAAGGAAGACTTAACTATACTACAATCAAAAGTAAAGAATGAGCAAAGTAGCATTTTTCAAGAAGTAACAAAACAAATTGCACATGGTGTAAAACATGAAAATAAAGAATGTTCCTGCCATAATTATAAACCTATACTACTGTACGTCAGTGGTGAAGCTGGTTCTGGCAAAACATTCCTAATCAAAATCATTAGTAAGTTCCTTCAACAATTGACAAACAACAAACTGTCAGCTGTTGTCACTGCCCCCACAGGTTTAGCTGCCTACAACATAGGTGGTGTTACATTACACCGATTACTACTATTACCAGTAGAACACCAGAACAAATTAGACTATTACAAACTTTCTGCAGAAGCTGCAATGGAATTACGCAGAGTATTGAAACAAATGAAAATGCTACTAATGGATGAAGTGAGCATGGTCTCCAACCTGATGTTAGCTTTGATTCACCTCAGATTACAAGAAGTACTCAAAACAGACTATGAAGAGCTCTTTGCAGGAAAACACATTATTGTTTTTGGAGATCTGCTTCAATTAACACCAGTAAAAGGTGAACCTATTTTTAAAACATTAGGGCACAAACTCTGCCGTAAAACTGTTGGCAGCATTGGAAATGTCAACCTTTGGCAACATTTCCAATACAGAGAATTAACAGAAAACATGCGCCAATCTGCAGATCTAACTTATGCCAACATTTTAAAAAGTTTGAGAGTTGGTATACTTTCTAAAGAAGCAGAAGCAACATTGAAAACCCAGCACATTAATGCACTTTATGGCGATAATGCATGTGCTACAGATGTTATTTAACAATTAGCCCACAAAAATGTCAATTGTATGGCCTTAATGCCAACTCTTGCAAGCTGTCTCAAATTCAATGAAATAATGCTAAGTAAAGAAATGCAACCAATAATGGAAATTAGCGCCACAGACAAACTAGATGTACATGGTATGACACTACCCATGTGTGACCAAGCCACAACAAGACTAAATAATTTAGAAAAATCAATCTCACTCACAGCAGGCTTAGAAAAGATGTTAAAATTATCCTTAAATTGCAGAGTAATGCTTAAACGTAACCTTGACGTGGACCAAGGACTAGTTAATGGAGCACTGGGTACAGTTGTTGGCTTTCAAACATACCCACGTGACAACAAAATTCAGTTTGTCAATATACTCTTTGACAAACTTTCAGAAGTAAAACGGATAGGACGCTCAACAGCTAGATTCCTTCTCTTCAAAGATATGTATGTACGCAGAGAACAATTTTCTCTAACTCTTGCATACGCAGTCACGATTCATAAATCACAAGGTCTTACCCTAGACAAAGCAATGATAGTTATTGGTAACACAGTCTTTAAAGAAGGCATGAGTGTAACGCTCACCTGATTCCCGTAGAGGCGCCGGTCTTGACTGGGCGTATACCGTATCTGCAAAGGTGATGTGTAACACACGGCTGGCTCTTTGGGCTGGACTTCTGTGCACTGTATGTCTGACTTGAAGGGTAAGATGTCTGCAGATAGAAAATATGGGATTAAGGAACTGGGTTATTGAATGTCTCTCTTCTTCCCTTTCTCTTCTCCTGTAGAACCCCAAAGGTTAACGCTCTCACCTTAGGTAAGTGAACGCCGTGCTCTCCATCTGCCTCGGGGCAGGGTGCTGTAACCAGTTTCTTCACTGGATAAGGGGAGCAGGCCTCTTGACTTCAGAGGACTGCTGTCCGTCGTTTACTGCACGAACGGTAAGTTTCGAGTAATTCTAATGTCTTTAAATTCTTTAGTAATGATGTTTCTTGTTTTGCAGGGTTCCGGCGATGGCGGATGACGGGCTGAAGTGAGTTGAAGATGGAGCCCGTGTGATGAATAGAAGCGCCTGGAAGCACGTAAGTAAGCACTTGTTGCCTGCTTCACGATGCGCTCTAACTGTCTTTTTATTTTGCAGGTACAAGTTCGGAGCGGCTGCAGGGTGCCGGAATACCCACTGGGTTAGATGTGGAAAGGAGTAATGGCACGTGAGTATTAAAGTTCCCCAATGTCTTTAAACGCACCTTGTTTTGTCTTTCAGATGCGGGATGCAGCGCCGAAGGCCTCCGGAGCGTGCAAAGAGTTGGTAAGCTTTTGTCTTTCAGATGCCGAAATGCAGCGCGAGGCGTTGGTGACAGCCGATGGACCAGGTAAGTGAAGAGCTGTCACTGAACACCGTAATGCTAACCTGTTCTTTCTTGTCTTTATAGGTGTTGCTGAAGACTGGATTCAGGATGGTAAGCCTTTTTCCTTAGGCCCAGGATCAGATGCAGAAGACTCGATGAGCGTTCTGCTGCAGAGGATGCAGAATAACGCAAAGCAAGATTCATCCATCGGGTGTGGTTTAAATAGCCTCCTGTAGTGCTTAGGTTTCTCCTTCCACAGCCACGCCTAGGTAAGAAAAGAGTTCCTGCTTTCCAGAAGAGTTCCAGTGTTCTGAATCTAGGGAGTGGCTCCTGCCCCACCCAACAGGAAAAGTAGATCCAAACAGAAGAGGATCAGAAGCTCAACTGGCAGGCAAGTAAGCAGCATGGTCTGCTGCAGGTAAGTCCACCCAAGCATTATGAGCCCGGCGCTTCCAGCGCTGGGACTGAGCATATTTATGAGCCTGGTGCCACTGGCGCCAGGACTGGGTCCAAAAGGTCCCAATTGGGACTGGTTGGCACTTGAAACCTGGGTTATGGATCTGCTTCCAAGGGAGTTGGGAAAACCCTGACCTTTTGAGTTACGTAGCACTATCACGCTTACGTACACTTGACGGTCTATTTCTAATCAACTTTGATGCAAGTAAAGTAAACGCTGATATTCCTTGCATTTTAGAATATAATAGACTTCGTTCACTATACACTCAACATCTAAACACATATTCTGTTCCACAAAAACTAAAACGTTGTAAAAGAAAAGTAAATCAAACAGAAATGCAACAGGACGTCACTGCAAATACTCCAAAGAGAGTAAAAGAAACTAATACTTCATCAAGTACCACAAACAAAAAAGAATCAATTAGAGAAAGTAAACCAGGTACTTTTTTAAAGAAGGAAGACAAACTCCAAAAAAAAGCAGTTAGATACAGAACTACCTGGACCATTTAAATTCTCAAATATAGTTGGTGTAAGTTGCTATGCAAATGTAGCAATGAATATTCTATTTCAATTACCACCAATTGTTGACAACATTTACTTACACAGTACAGACCCATTGTGTTTGCAAATGTTAGTACTTCACAGAAATGCAGCAAACAATCCTGACAACACATATAGTGTTTTTGGAATAAGACGACAATTGGACTACTGTGCTGGAATGGTGGAATTCACTATAAACTCACAGGAAGATCGACAAGAATTTCTAATGTACTTACTACAAGTACTGGAAAACAAAAACATACCCATAAATGAAATCTTTCAGATTTCATACATGTGGAAACATACATGCACTCTCTGCAACAATTTGACACAAGAGGAAATCCCCAATGAACGCTTCATATATATATCAATACCAAATTGTGAATCCATTCCATTTCAGCAACTTGTACAAAATGCAAACCATGGTAGATTATGCTCTACCTGCAATTCAGATAATCGCTCCACGTTAGTAATACAAACACATAGTAAATACGTAATACTAATGCTTCTAAATTACAATGCAGATGGTACCAAAAACAACTGCAAGCTGACTGGATTCACACATGGTCAAATATCACTTGGTAAGAAAACCTTCACAACAATAGGTATAATCTACCACGCAGGAGCCACAACCAATTCAGGGCACTACACTGCATATATAAAAAAGAAATGTGGATGGTTTGAATGTAATGATAGTACCCTTACTCTAAAGCAGAGATTACCAGCAAATCTTACAAACGCTTATTTGATGTTCTTAAAACCAATATTTGATAAATAAACTGTATTTAAACCTTTAAGTAAATTTGTGTTAAAAAAATATAAACTGTTAGAATACTCCAAAAGCTATCTAATTGCTCAAAGATTCTACAACAACTAATCAGATAAATGAATACCACTAAATTAGACCAAAAAATACACAGTTAGAATACGCCAATTGGTACCTAACTGTCCCAACATTTAACAATATCCAAATAGATAAATCAAAACCACTAAAATATATTAAAAAAATAGACAGAATATGCCAATTGGTATCTAACTGCTCCAAAATTGTATAATATCAAAACAAATGAAGAATCTGTTACTGCTCCAAAAAAATACAACAAAGCAAAGTATAAAGCATTAGCCAGAAACAAAAAGTGAACACTGAAAACAAACAAATAAACTGTAGCATAACAGAAAAAGGGTTTTTTTTTAATCCAACATGGATTTTTTTTTCCCGACGGACCCAATAATTTAAGCAACAAATACAGAAACTGAGCACATTGCACAGTACTCTGATTTGTACTCTACTAAATATGAGGGTCGAAAAAAAATAAAAGTATATTGCTTATACAATGTAATAAGTCATTACAAAATACTAATACTAACATGCTTTTTTCTTTTATCACAGAAATGAAGAAGAAAAACATGGACTCCCATTACTAGACCAAACAGTAAGTATACAATAATAAGGACAACCATAGCAGCATATCACATCCATAGTATCTAATACCTTTCTTCCTTATACATTTGTTTTTCAACCAAAGTTATAAGCAAATATGAATGTGATATGCTGCGGTGGTTGTTGCCAGGGCATAGAGTCTTGGGTGCATGGCCGGCCATGCACCCAAGACTCTATGCCCTGGCAACAACCACCGCAGCATATCACATCCATAGAGTCAAACATTTCAACTATGATCTATGGGAAACTTTTAATGTCCGCGAACAATGTGAGTGTTCTTAGAACACTTTGAACTTGCCAGCGAACAATACGGACACCGTTTTCAGGACACCCCCTACGAACATTTCAGAACAACGTGATAGTTCTTAGAACACTTTCAACTTAACAATGAACAATACGGACAGCGTCCTAAGGACACCCCCTACGAACATTCCAGGACACCAGGAGTGTTCTTAGAAGCGTCTTCAGAACACCACCATCTTGTTTATTTGCGAACATTTCAGGACACTGCGAGTGTTCTTATGACACTTTCAACTTGACAAAGAACAATATGGACAGCGTCCTCAGGACACCCCCTACGAACACTCCCCAGACACCCGGAGTGTTCTTAGAAGCGTCTTTAGAACACCACCATCTTGTTTATTTGTGAACATTTCAGGACACCACGAGTGTTCTTAGGACACATTCAACTTGACAAAGAACAATACGGACAGCGTCCTCAGGACACCCCCTACGAACACTCCCCGGACACCACGAGTGTTCTTAGAAGCGTCTTCAGAACACCCCCATTTTGTTTATTTGCGAACATTTCAGGACAGCGCGAGTGTTCTTAGGACACATTCAACTTGACAGAGAACAATACGGACAGCGTCCTCAGGACACCCCCTACGAACACTCACCGGACACCGCGAGTGTTCTTAGAAGCGTCTTCAGAACACCCCCATTTTGTTGATTTGCGAACATTTCAGGACACCGCAAGTGTTCTTAGGACACATTCAACTTGACAGAGAACAATACGGACATCGTCCTCAGGACACCCCCTACGAACACTCCCCGGACACCGCGAGTGTTCTTAGAACAGTTTCACTTTGCTTGCGAACAAAACGGACACATATTGACTCCTTAGAACACCCCCTAGTCAGTTAATTTAGAACATTTCAGAACACCCGTGATGGCCGCAAACAAATCGAACACAAAAAGAACGTCTAACACATAAAAAACACAACTTTCATCCTGTCTCATACACTCCCACACTCCTACACACCAACACACTCTACAAAATACACATTTTGAACAATGTTTCACCGCGCTGTCCGGGACGTCCGCGAATCCAAGATGGTTGGCGCTACCGAAAAATCTGACGCGCTTCACACTCCACGGCGTCCAATCAGCGAACACTTTGCATGTCCGCGAACATCACGCAAGACGATTGGCCAATCAGGACACTTTCCGCGGAGCGAACAGGGAAGTGTGTCCGCAAACCCAACACAGATATCACTAATTTTTTTGTACCTACTTTTTGGTCATTTTAAAGAAAATTACTGGACGGATTTTCACCAAATTTGCAAAAGCACGCTTTCGGGACCAAGCCGCTGCTCCTGGTCCAAATTTTGTGGAAATCCGACCAGCGGTTTGGGCTATAGGCGCGAGCAAAAAAATGTTCCCATTCACTCTATGGAGAGTGAGTATAATGTATACAAATATGAGCATATAGAGGGAAGGTAGAGTAATAAAGATAAAACTATGAGAAAGTGCTGATAACCATAATGATTATCTTCATGCACAGAAAGGATTGCTCTCTTTCAAGCCTGTATCTTCCGCTATGTACATGTTTCATATGATGTGACTGGACCCTAAGTCTACAAATATAGTACCTTTTCAATTTTTACTTCCTGACTGTTACTGAATAAAACTATGTGGCTTCGATATGTCAGTAAAGGATAAAAAGGGAGAGCCAGCCATGTGATGTCATTTGTGATGTCATCTTTGATGTCCTGGGTGTTAGTGTTAGCAGTGCATGGTGGCGCGAGTTATGGTTGCTTATGTTACCATAACTGCCGAATTTCAGGGGTTTTTCGGTTTTACTTTGAGCCATAACGTCCCTTTAACAAAGTTTGTTTTTTCACTGAATTCCATAGGTTTTTAGTGTACAACTTAACCATAATATCCCTGCCTTCATATACATGTAACATAGAACATACTAACCCCTCGTAGTGATTTTCATGTCCGCGGACTACCGCCATGCTTGACAGACACCTGTTATTTTGTATTTTTTTTCTTGTTTTTTTTTCCTACTTTACTCCTAAAATCTTCACATAACCTTCTCCAAAGCAACCCTTACATTCCAAAATAGAAAGGCATTTCCCGTAAAAGATAAAGAAATGCCATCTTCTTTAAAATTAACAGCATTACTGGCATCAATATTCTCATTGTTACAGAAGAACATACCAGCTCTAAGCATGAAGGCACACATGCCTCGGTTGATGACACACCTAGCAATATTTTGCTGAGGACAAAAAACGGAACTATTGTCCCATATTGCCCTAGGTAGTAATCCAGAAAAAATTACTTTTGCATTTGGAAGGATCTTCATTACTGCTTGAACCAAGCGTCCCAAATCAGCCAACAAAGTAGGGGCACTGACGCTGCCCAAATGGAAAGCACCATAGTGCAAAACTACCACATGCGGACTGTTCATCGTGGCCATATCCTCACAAACTTGTACAATTCCCTGTACATTGCAATCAGGCACACTGCTCCACACCACCTCCACTCCTTTCACATCAAAGTTCTTTGCAACATGCCTGCATTCAGCATACTGCTGTAAACCATGCACAAACATATCTCCGAGCACCAACACCCTGACTTTCTCCACTTCTGCCATCTTCACCACACACAGTCTCTTTCAACACAAATCCACAACCTCGACATCTGATTGGCTGATCCGTACAGTCTTCTTTCCATGTTGGATTTCCTGGAAAAACCCAGATGTAGCACGCCCTGTCCACGAACAGCCGCGGTGTCCGCGGACGGCGTCCACTTTAGTCTCTGTGCAATTCCCTCATTGCATACAGCTAAGCAATCACACAATACGAATAACGTCCTCAGAACAACCCCATTTTGTGAATTTTCGAACATTTCAGGACAATTATTATTTCATTATTCAACATATTAACATTACACATATTATACTTTCATCTTGTACATCTTGTACTCTGCACACAATGCTATGTTTCTCCATTAGTAGCTCAGTATACTAGATAGAATCCCATAATACAATGCTATTTATATCAATGCATCGTTCAAAGCACTAATAACGGTATGATATTTATTGCAATATCCTTGAAACTTTTTTCGCAACATTATAATAAAAATCCCTAGTACACAAATTCCATGAAAAGTACGTACACATGTGATGTCATCAGTGATTTCATCAATGACATTTGCAATGTCATCTTTAATGTCCTTGGTGTTAGTCTTAGCAGTGCACGGTGGTGGCGCCAGTTATTTTTCAAAACTTACCATAACTTGCGATTTTCAGGGGTCTTTCGGCTGTACTTAGAACCATAACGTCCTTTAAACAAACTTTTTTTAATATCATGCAAACAATATACAAACATGGCATGCAAAAAACAACTTCTACAGATGGCTTTACACAGAATGTTGCAAAGTAAGAATTTATGCTCGTTCACAGTGGAGGTCAGCTGCTTCCATTTTTTTCTCGGGCCCCGGAGAGGCTCATGAAGCGGACTATAAGGTTGTATTGTGTTTTGACCTTGACAGACAGAGATTGTGATGAAAGACTTCTCTTGAAGGAGTGTTGCTAAAACGTAAGAGAAGATAAAGATGAAATTTCTGAAACAAAACCACTTTTATATATTATATCACTATGCGAAAGATCGTTGGCACACGCGGAGTCTTATTTTGGGACTCACCACTCGTAGACAATGGGAATTGCAATTGTACTGTAAGTAACCCTTTAGATTATTTTATACCAAATATAATTACAATAGCGTAGCATTAAAGACCTCTCAAGTTGAACTTGTTCGTTGAAAGTGGCATAATGTTTTCTACCGTGCACTATCACCGCCAAATTGATCCCCTGTCGTTTAGAGGGCTCTGAAAAAGGCAGACGACACAGGGTGGGTTAATAGAAGTAATTTAACCGGTCTATAGGCAGTCAAGCGCTCAACTCGCTGTGCCACTTCACTGTAACCTGTCAAGTGGCACAGCGAGTACAGCGCTCGCCTTGACATCCGTGCTCACGGTTCTTAGCGCTATATGAATGGGAAAATATTAATATTTTATTATTAACATACTCTGTTGCACTATCTTCGATAGCAAATATTTTCACGCCCTAATAAATAAAATGATGATTTTTAATGAAGATCGGATGGCGATACTAATTTATGTTTTTTCAAACAGGTATGTGGCTCCATTTTGCCTATGTCACGATTTACAGACTCCAGCGGATGTGGTCTTCAACTGCCAGGTGCAGGTCCAAATATGCAACTTCATGACCCTCTCCATTTTATGGGACAATCGCCAAGGACCAATATGCCCTTACGCAGTACTTGCGGCTAGAAACAACATACCAACCAATAGGATGGTCTAATGGCTCGTTGTTGGAGCAACCTTCCGATTATCAGAACGACCATTTACTGCTTTTATCATAAACCAACAGCCTATCTACCGCAAAGGAACAACGCGTGGCTCCAAATAAACTTTTGGTGATCGACAGCAGAGACAATAGCAAATCGCTGAATATTCACAAAACATTTCATGTGAAATAAATGTACTTTACCAAATGTACAATCCTGCTGTTTACTTTTAAACCACAGTTTCATATTCCGAATTGTGGCGCACTGAGTTGTAAGCTGATCTAACACTCTGTGTACCGCAAAGGAACATCGCGTGTCTCAACATGAACTTTTGCGGATCGACAACAAAGACAAATGCAAATTGCTGGATATTCTCTAAACATTTGATGTCAAATAAATGTACTTTACAACATTTACATTCTTGCTGTTTGCTTTTAAATCAGTTTCATATTCCGAATCGTGGCGCGCTGTGTTGTGACATAATGTGTGTTGTCTTCCGGGTTCTGTGTAAAGTCGCGTAGTACTGGAGACGACTGGGCGCATTTGATTACTCACCCTGTAATGTCACGGAGAGAGGCGGGGAATATGAATGCTTTGATAATATCAGGCTTAGGGGCGGGAGATATGATTTAGTGTCGCAAAAGCAAGTCAGCCAGGTTAATAGCGCCAGTCATCGGATTATCACATAATGTCGGCGCACACCAGCCGGATTTATCGTTTCTTTAGTGGACAAAAAGTCGGTTGACGCCCCTAGGAAATTGTACTATTAGCGGACAAAAGGAGTGCTCTTAAAACACTTTCACCCTGACAACGAACAATACAAACAACGTTCTCAGAACACCCCCATTTTGTGTAATTGCAACCATTTCGGAACACTGCGAGTGTTCTTAGAACACATTCAACTAGACAGATTACAATACAGACAGTGTCCTGAGGACACCCCCAGTTTGTGTATTCACGAACAATTAAGTACACCGCGAGTGTTCATAGCTCATTTTTACCTTCCTTGTGAACAAAAATGACACATACTCCGTCCTCTAAACACCCCACCATTTAGTTTATTTACAAAATGTCAGAACAGCTGTGTTCTCCGTGGACAAATTGAACGCAAAAAAAACGTCTAGCACATAAAAAAACAAAACATTGAACCTATCTCATACTCCCCCACACTCCCCAAACACTCTTACACACCAACACATGGCACTAAATACAATTTTTTATCCACGTTTCACTGCGCTGTACGCGGTCGACTGCGAATACAAGATGGCAGGCGCCACAGAAAATCTGACACGCTCCACGCCCCTCGCCGTCCAATCAGCGAACACGTTGCATGTCCGCGGACATGACGCAAGGCCATGGGCCAATCGGGGTGCTGTCCGCGGAGCGAACAGGGAAGTCACAGGGAAAACACAGATATCACTAATTTTTTTGCCTTACATTTTGGTCAGTTTTAAAAAAAACTACTGGACAGATTTACACGCTTTTGGGACCAGGCCGCCGCTCCTGCCGCAAATTTGGTGTAAATCCGTCCAGCGGTTCGGGCTGTAGCCGTGCGCAAAGTTTTTTCCCATTCAGTCTATGGGAAAAAAAAGTTTTGGGATCCCCTCTATAACTTTTCCCCCCCTGGACGAATCCTCACCAAACTTTGCAAAAACATTCAGAGTGACCCAACTACTTTATTTGCAAAGTTTGGTGAGGGTCCGTCCAGGGAGAGCGAAGTTATAAGCCACCCAAAAAGTGCTCTTCCTATGGAAACAGCAACTTAACCATAACTACATGGCCACTACCGTGGCCATGTAATATATATATATTTGGCCTACAATTGTTAAGCAGAGGCTTTTAAGGTATGAAAACTGGAGCTGGGTGGAGGTACTAAGTGGCAGTGCATTATGTTGGAGCTATGTTTTCTTATCACATTACTTATGAATTAAGGACACACCAGAGATGAATGAATAGTTGGTTTCTATATGAAAGGAAAAATGTGTTACATATTATTTTGCAACACCTTTATGAATGTGGATGAAGAAATGTTTGTAATGTTTGTCATGTTGTTTACAGTTCTATTTAAAAGTTGTTTGGAAATTGAACTCTGAAGGTATGTGTAGGGTATGGGAAGTATTATTTTACGAAATGTATGGGCTAAAAGTATTATTGATTAGGTCTGGTAAGGTAGCTTTATAGGGCTTGCGAGCAGAGTTAGCCATTCAAACTCTAGTGAGAGTGTGATGTGTAGTGGAGGGTGATATACATGGTGATATGTTTTGTTGAGTAGCAGTAGTAGTGATTAGTTTGTAGGTGAAAGACAGGATAAGGTTCAGTGCATTGGCTTTTTATAGAGAACTATATGGAAACAGGTGAGGCAGTTCATTGTTCATGTTTTTAGATGATGATTGCAAAGGAGGGCTGATTAAATGGGTGGCGAGAGAAGCAAGGGTGTGGCAGGGCTCAGTTATGTAACTAACAGTATACTGAATGGGATGTGCCTGGAGTTGGCCTTCAGTTGTTAAGTAGAGGCTCTCATGGTGTTAAAACTGGAGCTAAGTAGAATAACTAAGGCGAAGTGCATTATCTTGGAGCTATGTTCTCTTATCACATTGCATATGAATTGAGGCCACAGCAGAGGTTAATGAATATTTGGTTGGTATATGAAAGTAAAGATTTGTTACATATTGTTTTGCAAAACCTTTATGGATGTGAATGACGAAATGCCAGTCATTTTTGTCATGTTGTTTCCTGTATACATTTGTTCTATTTGCAAGTTCTTTGGGAATTATACTCTGAAGTTATATGTATAGTATGCGAGGCATTATGAAAGTCTTTTGGTCTTTTAGGGAAAATACTCCATGTAAATGGTTTCTGAGAAATTACAGTGAACAAGGTGAATTCAGAGTGTCTAAGTGGGTAGAGAGTTTGCTAATATATATAAAATGTGTCTGAACCTTTGTACAAATGACATGGTTTATCCATATATTTCTTTTAATTTGTGTATTCTTTATTATGAATTGCTATGTAAGAAATGGGTACTGTGGTATGCAAGATTAGGTCACTTTTTTATTTATGCCTATAATTAAACAATGTACTGTTCTCAGCACAGATATATTACAACTTGGCAAACTTAATTCTTGGAAATGGTGTAGTTTGCAAGGGCAGGAATCTGGGTTCATGGTATGTAATGAAATATGCCGTTACTCAATGCACTGACACAGAGAGATGTAAAATGAATGGGGGTGCATAGTGGGTTGGGCAAACAGTATTATTGATGAGGTGTGCTAAGCTAGTATTCTGGGGCTGCCCAGGTCACTTGGCCATTGAAACCCTAGTGGTGTGGGGAGGGGCTTTGAAAGGAGGACATACATGCTGATATCTTTTGTTGAGTAGTAGTAGCGATTAGTTGTAGGTGAAATGCAGGATAGTGGGTCAGACTGTTGACCCTATGTTGGTTGAATAGGTAGAAATAGGTGAGGTGCTTGACTTTACATGTTACTTGATGAGGTTCAGTATGAAGGACTGATTAAATGGGTGGTAGGAGGAGTAAAGTTGTGACAGTGCACAGTTATTTGACTAGCGGTAGATTGAATGCTGTTTGTGTGGAGTAACCTACAGTTCTTAAGGAAAGGCATGCAAGGTGTGGAATCTGGAGCTGGGTGGAGTAACTAAGAGCCAGTGCATTATGTTGCAGTTATTTTCTTTTGTTACCTTTCTCATGAACATGAATGAATAGTTGGTTGGTATATGAAAGCAAAGATGTGTTACATATTATTTTGGAACACCTTTATGAATGTGAATGAAGACATGACACATGTTCTTTCCAGTGTACATTAAATGTTTTCTATTTAGAAGTTGGTTGTGAATTGTACTCTGACGTTATGTGCAGAGTATGTGAGGTATTAATTAAGAAATATATAGTGATATGAGACTACAGTATTATTGATTAGTTTTATTAGGCAGCTTTATGGGGCTGCCCACGGGACTTGGCCATTCAAACTCTAGTGATAGTGGCCATGGGTAGTGGAGGGAGGATGTACATGCAGCCATGTTTTGTTGAGTTACATTAGTAATGATTAGTTTAAAAGTCCTTTTTTGATTGAAGTGGCCATTTAGAACAGGTTTTTCATGGTTGCTGTCACACGAAAAGGGACCTGGTCTCTTTTTGATTTAAACGGTGATGGCAATTTTTCGTTTTTCTGATGAGAGATGTGTTTCTCTTGAGCACATCTTCTGTCAGGAACAAAAAAAGTATTTGCATCTCAGACAAATTCTGAGTTGCGAATAACTATCAGGCCTTGGCTGACGGGTGGCCATAGGGTTTTTCTTCCCGCAGCCATGACTGAGGGCCTTGTTTTGCTTGGCCCTAAAAAGCCAGGCTGGTGGGCCATTAAACTCTGTCTCCGCTCGTCAGCCTGGGCATGGAAGTTATATTATATATTAAAACTATAAAGAAATGCAATGCATGACCTTCACTATCCCAATTTCTTTCTTATACAATTTTTTTGTAAGTTGCCGTCAAAAAATCAACAACTACAAGCCATAAGAAAGGATCGTATGCAGGATAAGTACATTTCAAGAGTGTAAGATTTCAAAAAGTAGAGTTGTTAAATATGTAGATACAAATGCTGTAGATAATACAACAATACTTGTTATCACTAATACTTTTTAAAATGTGCAATTTCAAATAGAAGAGGTGCCAACTGAAAAAAGTAATTGAGAATGTTTTTCTTGAAAGTAAGAAAAGAAAAAATATATCAAATGTGTTAGTAGCTAGTAAAAAAAGAAAGGTTTTTAGAAGAAAAGGTGGCGAATGTGCTATCAATTTGGAAGAGAGGAATAAAGATATCTTTAGAAAAATGTATCACTCTCAGGTTTTTACAAATCTTTGGAGAAGTGTGAATCCAAAATCTATATACGTGGTTAAGTGTTTTTTTGCAAAAGAATTAAGTAAAAGTAATAATTTAAAAAGCTTTTGATATGAAAAGAAAATTGTTCCTTTTCGTATTGAATAAACTTAAGAAATTACTGAAAGTGACTACACCATTCTATACAAATAGAGAGAGAGTTCATGTACGAACACAACTTTTGTGATGAGTTTGGTGGAGGGTGGAAACACTTCTCATTTGGAGAGTTACATTCAAGGAAAGAATGTTCCCCTAGTTGTTGATGAGAGCCGATGCAACTATGAAGTCCAAAATGGTGTGATTTCTAAAAATAAAGAAATCATAAGGTGTGATAATACAGAAATGGAAAATTTAGGTAAGTCTAGAATAAAACAAAAGAAACACTGAGAGGTATGGACAGGCAATTCTTTGTGCAATATTGATACGTTTTCTTGTAAAGACTTAAAGAGATGTTTGCAAGTTTAACACAAAAATGATAATGTTCAAAGACAGATCAAGATGCTGCAAAGAATAGAAGACTGTGAAGATTATGAAAAAAATAGACTTCTGGGTCACTCTCTAGCTTATCTTGATAAAAGTAGATGTAAGAGTCGGTTTCATCATATACTGATGATGGCTGCCTGCACATCATATTAACACGAGATACCTTCTAGTTAAACTGTAGGAGTGCAAAACACCAAGTATGTCTCTTGCACTTCTAAATCAAACACTTTTGACTGGAACTGTAGAAAGTTTAGTTTCTACAATGGAAATTATAAATATCATGCATTTAAAAGAGTATGTGTATGTTGATGAAACACTTACATAAAGTGGAAATGATGAAACTATACTTTCAAAGGATTAGATTTTTCAACATTATAAAAGAAAGTACTGCAATGTTTGAGTTGTCTTCTACTGAAAGACCATACATTTCTTGTATATTTTGTCGACACACCTTTTACAAATCTCAAGTGCAACTAGTGTACATTGAGGATAAAATTAAACACTCTGTAGAAGATGTTTGGAAATAACTTGATCTGTTTGTGGAAGAACAATTCGACACAAGAGAGGCACTTTATGTGTGTAGACACTGTGTTTGGTTTTATAATCAAAGAAGTAATCCTCTAAGAAGTGTTCTGAATGCCATGGTAGTGCCTTATATCCCTTCTGCGCTTCAAAAATTGAACATGTTTCAATTGATTGCATTGCAAACTGTTCATTCTTTCCAAGTTATTGTTAGATTGCAAACAAAGATGTCCTATCTACCTAAGATAAAATTAGTACAAGGTGTGAGAGGCAAAGTTGTGTATTTACCTCTAAATTTGGAAGAAAATGTGAACACTCTAGGAGTGAAGCGTCACATTGCAGATTCTTTGTTTCTTTTAGTAAATGGTGTTGCCACTAAAGGTAAGAGCATTTGGCAACAACCTATAGATATTGGAAAAGTGGAAAACACATTGGTGTTTCTATTGGAGCACAATGATTTATACAAATGCAGTATGACTGTACAACACTTGTATATATTTGTTGTTGAGTCAACAAACAAAAGCAGTGCAGGTCAGTTTCACCATCTATCTGTTGCAGAAGGGAATAGTTTGTATGAACAATACTCTGTTCCTTCTCTGCACTCACATGAAGTCATGGGTGACAGTTTAGAATTGTATCAAATGAAAGAAACAAAAGGTCCACCAGTCAGTATCTGGGAAAAGACAGAGGCCCACTGTTTCCCAATGCTTTTTCCAACTGATGCAGGAGGGAGATTGGATGATCGGAAGGTGTGAATCTCTTCTGAAGATTCATGATTGCGCACCAATGTTGAATACATTTTTCACTTATTGCATGAATGTGAAAGAAAAATATGTTTTAGAGGGTAAACTTACAAATATTCTTGCTACAGTGAGAGGAACTAATAAATATTGGTATAGGAGACACTCTGAGTTTGGATGCATGATCAGAAACTTGGGATCTCCAACTTGGCTTGTGACTTTGAGTTGCGCCGAGCATGGTTAGGATGATCTTGCAGAGTGGATTTGTGAAACTAATCCACAGAAAGAAAATATAGAACACATGACACCAGGAGAATGTTCTTCTATGGATACTGTAGGTGTATTGCGTTTTTTTCATCACACATT
Organism: Ambystoma mexicanum; assembly: GCF_040938575.1. Taxonomy (NCBI): domain Eukaryota; kingdom Metazoa; phylum Chordata; class Amphibia; order Caudata; family Ambystomatidae; genus Ambystoma; species Ambystoma mexicanum. Next base: position 708,359,255 of record NC_090939.1, read on the forward strand.
CCTAGCCATGTTACACTTTATATGTAATAAGGAAAATGGTCCATTAGGTACTGTGGAACATTTCTTTTGGAATAAAGAGAACCAGGCATGTGGGGCTCCACATATACATATGCTGCTGTGGATTAAAGATGCTCCTCAGTTTGGTACGGAAAGTGATGGCTGAGTGATGGAGTTCATGTCATGGCCACAGAGCAAGGACCACAAGCTCCATCACAAAAAAGGATCCGGTTGGACCCAGTCCAGGCGCTTTTGGCGGCTGGCTCATTCTTGTGCACATGTTATTTCCTCCCCTGCAGGGCCTCCATGTGTGCCCAGGTCGGGCCTGGCCATAGGAATACATTGAGCTGCACATGCAGCATCTTCTGGGAGTGGCAGGGTGGGGCCACAAGGCAGAGCAAAGGGTCGTGGCTGGGACCAGGCTATTTAAACCTGCCCGCCCTCATGCAAGCGCTTTGCGTTAGTCTGCTTATAGCAGCGTAACGCTCACTGCCGCCTGAAGTGCTTCTTACCTGATTCCAGTGATACCATCGCCTGGAGCGCATCTTACCTGATTCCAGTGATACCATCGCCTGAAGTGCACCTTACCTGATTCCAGCAATATCATCCCCTGCAGCACATCTTACCTAATTCCAGCAATACCAATGCCTGAAGCGCGTCTTACCTGGTCCCAGCAGTCACCACAGTTGGAGCCCATCCTTACCTGTTCACATTCTGGGAAGAAGGGTTTGAGGGAAACCACAGCCATATCACAGCATTCTCATGGCCTCTCATATTCTTGCAGGGGCAGTATCAACAAGCAGCGCAGTCCGCAATGCAGGAGCAGGGGAAGAAGCTTGACCCAGGGGAGCCAGTTCCAGGGAGGGCTGCAACCATGCCCCAATGTCCCCATAGAGACCAACTAGGCGTAACAGAACGGGAAGCCTCTATAAATCTCTGCCTGGATGTTATGGAGACCTCGGAAACTGACCAGTTGGCCCAACTACTGAGGGAACTGCGGGCCGAAGTTCATGCCTCCAGACAAGAAACTAATGCTTTAAGAAGGGACATTATTGTAGCCCGAGTACAAACTGATGATTTGGCAAGGCAGATGCTTCAGACACACGCAGGTCAGGTTCCATTACCTGGAATTGCACAGCCTCCTATGCCGCAGCCATAGCACCAGTCCAAGTGGTGCTTCCAGGTGCAGTGCCACTGGCCCCGCTCAAACATTTTACCGGCGATCCCAATAAGTATGCCATATTCATGAACCAATGTCACCTTCACTTTCTGTGCTGACCTGGGGCTTTTCCTAATGATAGCGCAAAAGTCGCCTTTGTTCTTTCATATTTAGGAGGCAGCGCAGCGGACTGGTGGATACTATTAGTAAACCAGGATGATCCTCTACTCCCAAACTTTGGGGAATTCCAATGGGAAATGGAAAACTTTTTGCTAGACACACCTAAGGACAAGCCCTGGATAAGAAACTATTGTCCCTCAGGCAGGGAAACCATGATCTGTTGACTTATATCGCTACCTTTAATCATCGTAGCAAAGACAAATTGGTCAGAAGAGAAGAGGACCACGCTCTTTTATTGGGGTTTGCGTGGGGAGCTAAAGGATGTTCTAGCCCAAGTGGTCAACCCTCCTGAAGGTTGTGCGGAGTACATCAATCTGACGTTACAGCTTGACCACAGGTTGCAGAATCGAAAAATGGATCGCACAAGAACTGAAGGGAGGTTGGCCTATATGCGACCCTGGGACAATCAAATCAAAACCCAAGAACCAACCATCGGGATTACAGGCGCCTATCTCCAAGGTGGAGAGAGAAAAGAGGAGACAACAACAACTCTATTTATACTGCGGAAGAGCAGGACATTTCCTCCAGGAATGCCCAGTAAAACCCCCCAAGAGGATAGTAGGTGCAACAGACAATGGCAACGAAGAAAAGGAACAAAACCCGAAAAACTCCAATGCCTGACATGCATAGGGGCCCACTTGTCGAGCGAAAAGAAGGAATCTGCACATACCTCACACCTGATCATCCCGGTACTTTTGGTCCACCATCAACAACCATCAAAGGTACATGACTTGGAGGCATATATTGATGGCGGAGAGGTGGGAAATTATATTGATCAAGATCTGGCTGAATGAATAGGCCTTCCTCTCCAGCAAAAGCTAAAATCGGAAAACGTCACAGCAGTGGATGGTTCTCAGTTGTCATCCGGCCCAGTGACGCAACATACCGACAAAGTCATGCTGATGTCTCAGGATGGTCATCGGGAAGACATCTCTTTCAATCTTATTGGGGCTCCTCAGTTCCAGATGATTTTAGGAATGCCGTGGCTGGAAACCCACAACCCTAGGATTGACTGGCGAACACGAGTGCTGACCTTTCCTCAAGAATGTGCTAACATCTGCTACCACAAAAGTGTGAAGAGCCAAGAACTCAAGACAAAATCTATCCCGGGGCTCTCTGGTTCCCTACTCCTTGAATATCTGGATTACCAGGATGTGTTCCAGAAGGATCAAGCAAACACCCTGCCTCCACACAGACCTTACGACTGCCAGATCGATCTGGTGTCCGTAGCGCAAATCCCCTGCAGTCGAATTTACGCTCTAACAGAGCAAGAAAACCAGCATCTGAAGTCTTACTCTTACCTGGATCAGTACCTAGCTAACAGACTAATCCGCTCTTCTAAGTCCCCTGCCTCCTCGTCTCTCTTTTTCGTACCAAAGAAAGAGGACAGCTTAAGAACTTGTATAGATTATAGAGCAGTGAACCAAATAACAGTAAAGAATAGATACCCCCTGCCACTCATCCCAGAGCTGCTAGATCAGGTGAAGAATGCTCAAATCTACACAAAACTGGACCTTTGAAGAGCCTCCCACCTTGTGAGAGTTAGAAAGGGAGATGAGTGGAAGATGGCATTTCGAACCAAATATAGACTTTTCGAGTATCAGGTCATGCCCTTTGGCTTATGTAATGCCCCGGCGGCGTTCCAATTCTTCATGAACGATGTGCTTCACGAATTGTTAGATGTTTGCGTACTCGTTTACATTGATGACATTCTTATTTACTCTACGACCAAGGAGGATCATGTTGGTCATGTAAGAGCAGTTCTGGAAAAGCTTCGTCAGCACCGGCTTTTTGCCAAATTGGAACATTTTTCTTCCATGTCACGGAAGTTGAATTTTTGGGCTTCATGCTTACTCCACGAGGAGTTCACATGGACACACGCAAGGTGGATGCTATCCTTCAGTGGCCGTCACCAACATCCACAAAAGGAGTACAAAGTGTGCTTGGATTTGCTAATTTTTATCGACGGTTTATTCCAAGGTTTTCACAAATAGTTCATCCAATCACCTCCCTACTGAGAAAAAATAAGAAATGTTTCTGATCCTCTGAAGCAGAAAACACCTTCCAGGAGCTGAAACTTGCCTTCACCTCAGCACCAGTTCTTCAGCACCCTCGACCCGACCTGCCATATGTCGTCGAAACAGATGCCTCCAGCATAGCCATGGGAGCAGTATTATCACAAAAGGACCCGGACACGGGACAATTACATCCCATAGCATTTTGGTCCCATGCGTTTTCTGCGCCGGAATTAAACTATGCAATCACTGACAAGGTACTGCTAGCAATCAAAGGAGCCTTAAAAACATGGAGACACTATCTTCTGGGAGCAAGACACACGGTCATGGCTATCACAGATCACCGTAATCTGCAATACTTGAAGACTGCCAGGGCCCAATCTTCACGCCAGCTTCGCTGGGCTCTTTTCTTTGCATAATACGATTTTGTCATTACTTACAGACCTGTACTACGCAATGGGAAAGCAGACGCCCTGTTACGCATTGGTGAGGACAAAGAAGCTTTCACAACATCTGAGCCTGTGGCCATTATTTCCAAAGAACGGATCCAGAACCAAATCGCTGCAACCGCCAGTTGGGAGGACTTAAAACCTGATCTCTGATCTCCGATGAACCAAACAGCATAACAGGAGTGGGTCGCTTGTAAAAGCAAGGAGATATCAAGGCTGAGTACTATCAAAAGGAAATACACCAAACACAGGCTTATAAAGATTCACAGATCTTTATTACTACTGCACAGTTTACAAAGAAACAAATCAGATAGCTATCTGGCCCTCAGTACATCACAGTGACTACCAGCCCTTCAGTGTGAGAAGTGAGAGGTACTGGACATCTGGACATTCACACATTTATACAATTTTATAATAATGTCCAGCCCCTCTGCAAGTTAATAATCCATGGTCTACAGTTTGTGCCGAGTTCACTTATGGCTTGTACGACAATATGCACACAGATTACATTTAGTTTACATACAAATAAGTCACAATGGCAACAGTGTATTCCCGGATTTAGCAGTAAGCCTTAGCACATGTCTCTCACAGTGCAGTTCAGCCAGTGTCCACGTTCGATATTTGCATTACATTGTGTCGATGTATGTCCTTGGATCAGGCTTATTGGTGCAGACAATCCTTAGACCACAAGTCAGACATGGGACAAGGTCTCTTTACTCAGGCTAAACATTCGGCCAACGGACAGTCTAAACATTAACTAAAGTGCAAGGTTCGGGAAGGCTTGGTTACTAGTTGGAAACACAGTCCACCATTTTAGAACACAGTTACATTTGAACAGAAATCAAAATGGTGGATGATCCCAAAATGGCGGTGAAGTCGATCCAAAATCGGCACATTTGAAACACGGTTTTCTTCGCAGAGCGACTGGGCTTAGGCCAATATATATTACAGAAGGAGGCATAATATGATTTCCCATTTAACAAGCTAGGGGAGACCAATACTCCATCAAAGATGATCTACCCTATTTTCAAGGAAGTCTATATATTCAGGACAAGAAATTGCAAGACCAGATAATAGAAAACTACCATGAATCATTAGTCGAAGGACATCCTGGGATTGCCAAGACATGGGCCGAAATTCAAAAGGGCTATTGGTGGCCAACCTGGAGAAAAGACATTGCCCAATTCATTGCAACCTGTGGTTTCTGCATGCAACACAAATCTCAGAAGTTAAGTCCCGCAGGGTTACTACATCCCTTGACTGTACCACCTGCACCATGGCATTCACTGTCTATGGACTTTCTCACCGTTTTTCCTCCCTGCAACGGGTTTAACACAATCCTGGTTATTGTAGACTTATTCTCCAAGATGGCCCATTTCATTCCATTGAAGTGGCTTCCCACTGCTTCTGCCCTTGCCACAGTGTATTGGGAGCAAATTGTCAAGTTACATGGTTTCCCATCGGTATTGATTTCAGATCTCGGAACACAATTTGTTTCAGCTCTCTGGAGGAGGTGCTGCAAAATAGCCAAAATTGACCTCCGGTTATCCACGAGTCATCATCCACAAACCGATTGCCAAACTGAACGGACCAACCAGACCTTGGAGCAATGTGTATGTTGCAACAAACGGAGTAGTCCTGGAAAAATATCCTCTGGTTGACCGAATTTACCTACAATAGCCACACTAGCACTGGACAGACCCCATTCTACACAGTGCACGGTCGGCATCCTCGAACGTCCACTTTTGATTCACTTGTCGAATTGGAAATGCCAGCAGTTACAACATTGCACAAGACTATCACTCGAACCCTTAAAGAAGCAGCAGAAAATCTGACCAGAGCCAAAGAACAACAGAAAAAATGTGCAGACCGACATCAAAGAGAGGCTCCGCATTATCAAGGCGAGGATAAGGTTTGGTTGACGTCCAAGAACATTCCCTTGAAAGGACCCTGAGCCTTCCGTCCCAGGTACCTGGGACCATACCCCATCAAAGCCATCATTAACCCTGCTGCCATGAAATTGGATTTACCAGCAAACATGCGGATCCATCGGTGTTCCATGTTTCTCTCTTGAAACCAATGCAAACAGATACTCGGATTGAAGCACCATCCTAGCTCGACATCATAGAAGGAGAACCAGAATACTAAGTCAAAACCATTCTGCATTCCGAGATAGTGCGAGCTAAACTGTACTACCTTATAGACTGGAAAGGTTATGGTCCTCAAGACCGTACATGGGAGCCTAGTGAATTCGTCCATGCCCCACGACTAATCAGACAATTCCATAGTAACAACCCCACCAAACCAGGACCAGGAGGAAGAACTCCCGTGAGAGGGGCCTTGAGGAGAGTGCTGTCATGGCCACAGAGCAAGGACCACAAGCTCCATCACATAAAGGGTCTAGTTGGAATACAGTGAGCTGCACATCCAGTATCTTCTGGGAGTGGCAGGGTGGGGCCACAAGACAGAGCAAATGGGCGTGGCTGGGACTAGGCTATTTAAGCCTGCCCCACCCACATGCAAGCGCTTCCCTTCAGTCTGCTTATAGCAGCATAATGCTCACCACCGCCTGAAGCACTTCTTACCTGATTCCAGTGATACCATCTCCTGAAGCGCCTCTTACCTGATTCCAGTGATACCATCGCCTGGAGCGCATCTTAGCTGATTCCAGAGAAACCATCGCCTGAAGTGCATCTTACCTGATTCCAGCAATATCATCCCCTGCAGCGCATCTTACCTGACTCCAGCAATACCATTGCCCGAAGCGCGTCTTACCTAATTCCCACAATAATCATCACCTGCAGCGCATCTTACCTGGTACCAGCAGTCACCACAGTCGGAGCACATCCTTACCTGTTCCGGGCTTCCAACACTTACTCAGTAGCTCATCTCAGCCAGCATCCTTGCGGATCCAGCCATCCATCGCTCGCCGGCAGATCTTTGGATAGCTTCTCCCCGTCTGACTTTGCCAGGCCATCCCTGCAGGAGAAAAGGACAAATAAGGTTAGAAAGAACATAAAGACATTACACTAAGGTCGCGTGCATCACAATCCTCACGCTTGACCTTAGAACCAAACCTACCATCTATTTGGGACATCGTAAACTCCTCAGGCCACCATCGGGGCTCGCTTCCAGCACCGCGACTCCACTGAGCCTCTCATCACCTATTAGGGAGAAGGAAAGACATTACAAGGGATACGGACAATAATCACAGAAAAAAGACTTTGCAAAGAATACGGGCAATAATCATTGTTGAAGAACACTTACCTTGGAAGTGGTTCACCACAGCCAGTCTGGGCTGCCACACACATGAACCAGTGAAGAAACTATGCCTATCTAAAGCGCCCCTGCACTTGAGAAGCAGGACGGAGAGCTCACTCTCATAAATAAACAGGTGAGACTATTTGGGTAGGTACATGCTCGCCACATTCTGGGAAGAAGGGTTTGAGGGAAACCACAGCCATATCACAGTATTCTAACGGCCTCTCGTATTCTCGCTGGGGCAGTATCAACAACCAGCACAGTCCATAACCGAGGAGCAGGGGAAGAAGCCTGACCCAGGGGAGCCAGTTCCAGGGAGGGCTGCAACCATGCCCCAATGTCCCAGGAGAGACCAGGTGAGCATAACAGTTCATTGAAAAATGTTGTTACTTGTTCCATTTCAATTCAGCACATGAATGCAAATCTACAGAATAAATTGGAAAGAGTTCAAAAACACTCACGTGGAAAGTACTGTCAGAGAAAATACAAAAGTAAAGACAAGTACTACACTCAGTGCAGATTTGCCTTTCCAAGGACTGTGACACCAGTTTGTCGACTGAATAGTTTAATGTCATCTGTTTGACACCATGTTACGGGTAATTCACCAGGAAATACATATTATTTAAAAAGAAGTAAGGAATGCCAATACATTAATGATTACAATCCTGTAATTGCTTAGATATGGAATGCAAATACTGATGTACAGTTTCATGCTGATGATTCAACAGCTGTTGCTCATTATGTTACAGAATACATGACAAAAGCAGAAAGAGCCATGCAGCTGAAGTATGGGCAGATTTATAAGCAGATAAAAGTCTTAGTCAGAAACCTCTAAGCTTTGGTTTGAAGATGCTTTTACATAGAGTGTGTAATAGCTATGAAGTTGCAGATCGGATAACTAGTTTTCCTCTGTATGGACATAACATGAATGTAGTTTGGTTAAGTCTTGAACCAGCTACTATTAGAATTCGGGTATTGAAGCCTTTGAGTGAAATTGAGAAGTTGGCTGAAGCAGCACCTGACAGTACAAAGATTTTGAAAACCAATTTGATTGATACATATTATCCCAATTGATCTGAAATGTTGGAGGTTCTTTGTTTATATGAATTAGAACACCACTCATATCGAAATGTTGAAGTAAACAGTGACAGAGGATGGTTTCAAGTACATAGATGTAGTGGTTGTGTAGTGGAAAATGAGGAGGCACATGTCATTAACCACATGAACTGTCTTGCAAAACTGCAAAGAAAAAGACATTATTTCATTTTTGTCTTTTGCAGTTGTTCTTCAGAAATGGTGTGCAGAGAGTGATCTGCTTAGAAGTTTTGAAACGTTTGAAAATCATTTTTTGATAAAAAAAGCTTAATAAATATCCAAAATGTGAGCAGTACTTGGAGTTACTGGAGAAAAAACTAAGTCAAGAAGAACTTTTGGCAGCTGAATTGGCAAAAGAGACTCATGAGGGAAGTCAGGATTCTACCATAGGAAGTCAAAATGTGCTTTGTGAGCCAATTATTCAAACTGATGTTGAGCTTGCCATGGAGGAAGTCAAAAGTGCAATGCAACAGAGTAAAGTTGCAGATACGAATTGTGATGTAATTGTTATTAGACTTAATGTAGAGCAAAAAGAAGTTTATTATAAAATTAAAGATATGTCCTTACATGGTGTACTGCATATAGCCGGTCAAGTGGCACAGCGAGTAGAGCGCTCGCTTTGACACCCATGCAGAGCTTGCTAACACAGGTTCGAATCCCGGCAAGGCCAAACACAGCCTTTCATCCTTCTGAGGTCGATAAATGAGCACCACACACCGTGGGTAATAATAAGCAGCGCTCAGATACCTGAGGGTTCGTAGCGCTATATAAATTCCAAATTATTATTATTATTATTATTATTATTACAAGCGTGAATGTTCTAGTGTGCAATACAAACCTGTATTGTTCTATGTTAGTGGAGAAGCAGGAACAAGTAAATCATTTTTAATTCAAGCAATAAGAGCCATGATCCAAAATGAAACAGAAACCTGTTTGTCATGCATTGTAACTGCTCCAACAGGTTTAGCAGCATTGAATGTAGGAATTGTTACTTTACATCACCTGTTGATGCTACCAAGGAGCATGACAACAAACCAGATTATTGAAAAATTGTAACAAGTGCAGCACAAGAAGCAGCAAAAGTGATTTGAAAATTAAATACCTTGATTGTAGATGAAGTAAGTATGGTGTCTAACTTGATGCTAGCTTTCATTCACTTGCGAATGCAAGAGCTTTTGAAGACTGACTACGTTTTGATTGGAGGTAAACATGTACTTGTTTTTGGAGACTTGTTTCAATTAACGCCTATGAAAGGTCAACCAGTTTTCAGAATGCTGCAATCTAAGGATACTCAAAAAAGTATAGGAAGGTTTGGTCATTTTAACCTTTGGAATTGTTTTGAATTCCAGAAACGTATGATTCATATGGCAATCTGCAAACTTAGAGTATGCAGAAATGCTTAATAAGATTAATATAGTTGTTCTTAAGGTCAATGTGAAAGCAGTCTTAAAGGGAAGACCGATTTCTAAAATGTTTCATGCAATCCGTCTGATATCATGTTGACTCTTAAGGAAATAAATATGTATTGTGTTGCTTTGATGTGCACACTTGTAGAGAGTAAAAAGTTTAACTCTACAATGCTACTCTCATAGAAGCAAAATATTGTGGAGATAAAATTGTGTGATGTTTTAGATGGTCATGTTACGCCTTTAGAGTTAGATAAAAGAGCAAAAGCTTGATCAGGTCAACTTGAGAATTCAATTTCTAAAACATCAGGTCTGGAAGGAGTTTTAAAACTGTGCATCAATGCTCGAGTAATGTTGAAGAGGAACTTGAATATAGGAATTGGTCTAGTCAATTGAGCCATGGGAAGAGTGATTGCATTTTTCACTTTTCCTCGATGTACAAATATTCAACATGTTGAAGTTAAGTTTGATCATGTGGAAGGAACTCATTTGATTTCTCTGACCTCTGCATGTTTCATGCTTTTTAAGGATATCTTTGTGAAAAGAGCACAGTTTCCATTGTGCAATATCAATTCGTTAATCACAAGGGTTGACTTTGGAAGCAGCACTTATAGACATTGGGCATACAGTGTTTAAAGAAGGAACATCAAAATATAGAATAGTGATAGCTGACACATCTTGCATTGAAGAATATAATAGGTTGCGTGTACTGTATGCTCCTCACCTGAACTTTATACCTGTACATGTGAAGCACTCATCTAGGAAACATAAGGAGTCAATGAAAACACATTCAAATGAAATCAGTCCCTGTAACACTAAAAACAACAGCATTTTACGGAGTTGGAAAGTTGTTTTACTTGATGCTACATGCCCTGCAAGGCCTTGACACTAATATACAATCCTGTACCGTGCGCACCATGGGATCACAGCAGAGAGTGCTAGCTAGATCTATCTGCCAGTGAGAATTGAACTCCCATGCTTATATAGTGCATCATGTGCTCCACATAGTGCCTCTGCGACCGTTATATCTACCCCTACTCGAGGATATGTTGCAAATGTTAAACACTCCAATGCACGTAGCACAGTATTACTGACAAGTGCACCGCTTCCTTTGTTCCACCCAGCAAGGCCTTGTCTCATATGCCTATGGCCCCAATTTGTGTCTATTTTGTTACTATTTAGATTTAGTATGATCATGAGATCACCAATGTATTAGCATCATACCGACCTATACGCTTAAAGCCCATTGCGTGCCTATATTGCCCATGTGCGCCGTACTATGCATCTATATGGCTATTTTCCACTATGCCCACGTGTTCACGATTGTATTAGCAAGTTTGTGTTGACTTCTTTGCTCACAGCCACACTGTACTCCTATTTTGCTTCTGTGTGTGTCACACTGTATGCCTTTATGGCTATTTTCCACTATGCCTATGAGTTTACTAATGTATTATTAGCACCATGTTGACTTATACGCTTTACAGTTGCACTGTGTGCCCATGTTGCATCTGTCGAGTACGCCTTTGATATTGCCAATGTATTAGTTACATGTTGTTCATATGCTCGGCCTGCACCTACACAGCATTTCTATTCATATACTCCCTTGCAGATTAGTGTGACTACTCACCCTGAATCATTATGTTCCAGCCAGCCACAGTGGCACATTACTTGTACTATGTAAGCCTCCACCTTTCTATTGTTAATAATGACCTGCTCGATTCTGGCTGCCAGCCAACAGGCCAAAGGTGCTTTCTCCACTCACACAGACCATCACTATCCAACTACATCCAGTCTTACCCGTTCAATACTTGGGATAAAACCCACAACGTTCCTGCCTTCGCTTAAGTATGACTGCCTCGACTTAACTATAAGGCCTACCAAGTTTCTACCTAAGCTGAAACTAGAGATTAAGTCCTCTAACACAAAACACCTCAGTTGTGGAGGCCCTAACCCTTTGTTAACCTCTAACCAATGGTCCAACCATTCCACCAGCAAACCCATTCCTAACAAACCAGGCCCCATTAGAGACAGAAATAATACACTTGGTTCTAGATTACTTAAACATCAGGAGCCAATGATCAATACCCTAGATAAAGGTAATCGAATATCCACTGGGAATAACTATAGTCCAAAAACCAATGCCACAAACAAAAACCGAGCTGCATGCAGCAATCATAGATCCAAAACCTCAATCAACCATAATAAAAGATCGAATCAGGGTCAACTGAGTGCCATTCATACGAACATTAATAGACATACCATCAAAGGTGCATTAATCAATGGTGGCTCATGCTACTGACATAGCAGACTTGATCACGGCAGAAAACCTTGACTTCCTAGTAATAACGGAGTCATGGTTACATGCAGCAGCAGGCCCCTCACTCTTAATTGCAGTACCAGACAGTTACACTATCATAAGAGCAGATAGAGCAGATGCTAGAGGTGTGGTATCGCCATCATTGCTAAGTCCATCCTAAACTTGAGAGCAGACCTCTCGCCAACTATCATATCCTGTGAACTACTCACTGCCAAAATACCCATTTCACACACCCCCACCTTAACTCTTCACTTAATCTATAGACCACCAGGGCCCATCAGCGCTTTTGAGGAAGATATAATGACAATATTATCTGATAATACTATTGCTAGGAGATTTTAACTTAGATTTAAATGACCCTAATGACCAGCAAGCATTAGCAGTGTTCAACTCAAAGAATTACGCAGCCCACACATGATAAAGGCAGAACTTTAGATTGGGTAGCTGATATTAACTGTGACACTACAATTACTTCTATTGCACCATAATCCTCGATAGAGCACTTCCTACTATCCTTCACCCTCTCAGTCAATAATCCCACAACTAAGGAGAACCTAATAGCACCCCTGCTCCTTACTAGGAATAAACGAAATATCACTGTGGACACAATCTTACCACATGTAATCCCTATCCTCAATTATTTAATGGACACCAGTGATCCAGACACACCAGTAGATGTCTGCAATTCTACGATGACCAAAGCTCTGGACATCATTGCCCCGCTTAAATTGCATAAAGGCAAACTCAGAGCTCACCTGAACTCATGGTTCACACCTCAACTAAAAGCCCTGCGGGTTGAAAAAAGAAAATTGGAAGTCATCTAGAAATACCTCCCCACTGTGGAGAATAAAATCAACCTAATGAATATCTCAGCTAAATATAAAAAACAGATATCACTTACCAAACGTGAGACCTACAACAATAGGATGAACAAAGCAAGCTCCAGCACCAAGGAACTCTTTGTTATACTTAGAGAATTGGAAGCCCCCATCCCTCCGACAGACACCTGCTTGAAGGATAAACTCTGGTACACTAACATTCAGAATGCTCTAACCAACAAGATCGCCACTCTCCAAAACAAAATAGCGGACAAAAGAGTGAACATACCTAACATAGCTACTATCCATAGAATCCAAGAGCAATCCCCTAAACCTCCTCATGGCTTCAAATTCTCCAAAGTTTCTATCCCTGAGGTAGAAAGTATTATTGCTTCTCTTAAATCTTCAAGGTGCCAAGGAGATAGCTGCCCTGCTCAGATAATTAAAGATGCCACCAGAGACTTGGCTCCTTTTATCTCAAAATTAATTAATGCCTCCTTCTCATCTGGCACTGTCCCTAGCAACTTAAAGGAGTCATGGGTCCTACCCCTCCTAAAAAAACAATCCTTGGACCTGACTATCCCTACCAATTATAGGGCAATTACAACCCTCCCGTTCCTACTAAAGGTACTATACAAGGTAGTATACCTTCAGATCCAGGAATACCTAGAGACTAATTATCTCTTAGGGACACAACAATCTGGTTTCAGGCCACAACATGGCACCAAAACGTCACTGATTGATCTAAAGACCCAGATTGATGAACTTGAAGACGAGGGTAAAACTGCACTGCTGTTACTTCTGGATCTGTCTGCCGCTTTCGATTTGGTTGACCATGAAGTGCTATGTAATCACACCGCCTCAGTGGCTCACACTCCCCAGGACGCGATAGCATGGATCTAATCATTTTTAAACAACAGGACCATGAGAGTCTTCTCTCCGTCGGCGGCAGCCGACCCTATCCCAATAACATGTGGAGTACCCCAAGGGTCCTGTGTTTCACCGACAATGTACAACATTTTCACAAAGCCTCTGCTTGATGTCTTGGATCATCTGCGTGTCACCTACACTAATTATGCAGATCACACCCAGATTCTCATACCTCTCACTGGAAACAAATCATTCACGCATGGATGGCCTCCCATGGCCTTTGCCTGAATTATGATAAAATGGAGCTCCTAATACCAGCATCTTCAGCTAACCTCAACAAACTTAGCAACAATTCTGCCTCTTTCAACATTGACGATAATAACATTAAAGTGGTAAATGAGGTGAAAACGCTAGGTTTCTACCTAGATTCAGCTCTTAACCTACGTAAACAAGTCAATGCCATGGCCCCGGCAACTGCATACACCTGCACGTTGATACCAGCCTGCAAACCTTACCTCTCTAAAGAAAGTTGTCTCATCTTAGCCAGAGCCCTCATCCTGTCAAAATTGGATTATTGCAATGCACTTTACTCTGGTGCGAGTAAGAACATTGTCAATAAACTCCAAATTATGCAAAATAATGCACTTAGAACTGCTCTGAGTATTTTGAGGAGTGAACACATCTCGGACACGAGGAGGCAGAATAAATGGCTTCCATCAAAGACAAAATTCAGCTGAAAATCACGCCACTAAACCACAAATGCCTTAATCATGCGGCCCCACTATACCTTATGGAAAAAAATGTCATAAAATCTTCAGCACGCCTCACCAGGTTGGCAAACTACTAGTTCCTAGGTACAAACTAAAAAAATCAGGGGGGAGTAGCTTCACGGTTATGGCGGCTCAGCTTTGGAACACACTCCCACTCTCTATAAGATCAGAACTTTCCTTACCTAACTTTAGGAGAAGCACCGTAAATTGGTTGTTAGAGAAGTACCAATGATGCGACTGCACATTCTGCTTGTACTAGTATGACCTGTAACTGCATGTATGCTAATTTGTAACATTTGTGTACATACTCTATGCATTGCCTGCACTGTATACTTGCTTTTGCTTTGCACATACTGTTTGTATTGCCTGTAACTGCGTATATGCTAATTTGTAAACTTTGTTATGCGCCCAGATACCCCCGGGTTTGGTGCGCTTTATAAATTAGTAAACAAACTATAACCTACTCTCATTGCAGATTTAGTAATGAAACAGGAGTTGAATGCTATTGCAATACAGCTTTGTGTATGTTGTTTCAAATGACTCCATTGGTGCAAGAAATAGCTTCCACAGCAGAGAAGCAGCTATGTGTGGAACTTTCATTTCTCAAAATTTCTGTAGATGAAAAACCACAGTTTACATTCAGCAATGTCAATCCAAAATGTAGTAGCTGTTGCAAGTGGAAATCAACACTTTTCTCAAAATACACAGGAAGATAGTTATGTTATTTGGCATTTATATAGCACTCTATATATCATTGGTATGACCTCAAAGCGCTAGTGGGTTGAACACCCTCGGGGACCATAGTCCAGGGCCTTCGAGAGAGTAAGGTGTAATAGGGTGCTTGGGTGCACCAATTATGTGCTCGGCTGATGCAGTTGCCTGATGGTAGCTGCATCCTAGCATTAGGAGTGGCAGTATTTGAGATCAGTAGAATGTGTGCAGTCTGGAGGTTGGTCACCAAGACTGGGTTTTGGCTGCGTTAGGCCTGTGTAGAGCACTTAGGTGTGCAGCTAGGCTGATTTTTGTTGGGTATAACTGCGTTCTAGCAGAATGTTGAGGTGTTCATGGAGTATTGTTCGTATGTGTGCAGCTAGGCTGAAATGATTTAAGGGTGTAGCTGCACTCTATTAAGTGTTGCTTTAGAGTAGAGAGTGAGCATAGTGATAGGAGAGGTGAGTGTCTGCGTTCAGAGTAAACTTATTAGTGACTTAATAGTGTCATTCAGTGGTGTCATTGCTCAGTAACTCTTTTAATATTTGTCAGAAGGTTGCAAGGTCTCAGCGGCTCTAGCTGGTCTTATTCGGCATTGTGGAAAGAGCCAGGTTTTTAGAGCTTTACGGAAGGCCATGTAGTCTTGGGTATGTCGAATAAGTGCGGGAGTGAGTTCCACAGAGTCGGGGACAAGGTTGAGAAGGCGGATCCTGTGATCCTGACAGAATTAGAGGTTAGAATCACTATAAAGAGGGCAGTGCTTGATCTTAGGGTGTGTGATGGGAGGTAGAGTCTTATCTTCTTTTTTAGGTACGATGGGCCAGTTTTGTGCACTGCTCGGTGGATAAAGCATAGGGTCTTGAAGGTGGCCCTTTCGCCGACTGGGAGCCAGTGGAGGGTGCGGAGAGCGGGGGAGATGTGGTAGGTGTGTCCCAGGGCGAGGAGGAGTTTGGCAGCAGCGTGTGGGCTCTTTGGAGTTTGTTAAGTTGGTATGCCGGTGCTCCCAGGCATAAGGAGTTGGCGTAGTACAGCCTCGACATAACAATAGACATAACAGCAGTGAGTCTGTTGGGGTAGGAGAGGTAAGGAAAAATGCATCTAAGGAGTTTGAGGTGGTAGTGACAGGATTCTGAAACATTGATCTGACCGGAGAGGGTTAGGCCTGAGTCCATAGTGTAGCCTAGGTTTTTGACTATATTGGAAGCTGGGAGGATTGGACCGAGGGAGGGGGCCATAGGAGTAGATTTGTGAGAAGGGCAGTATTGCAGCATGTTAAGATAGATTTATGAACTATGACCTGGTGGGCAGAGGTTCAGGAGGCCAGCCTAGTTTCTTGGAACAGGGTAACCTTCTGGACAAGCCAGACCAATCAAGGTAGCTTGGCGGCAGTCAAGACTGGGTCTCAGGAGGGGTGAGGGTGACTGAAAGACCTCAATGAGCACACATAGTAAAGGAAACTTACAAATCACTCCGATGGCGTAGCAATATTAAAAATACAAATACATTTATTTCAACGCCTTTGAGTTTCAACACCCACATCAAATCACAGTAATAA
The DNA here is from genome assembly GCF_040938575.1 of Ambystoma mexicanum. Lineage (NCBI taxonomy): Eukaryota > Metazoa > Chordata > Amphibia > Caudata > Ambystomatidae > Ambystoma > Ambystoma mexicanum. The sequence continues at coordinate 708,375,858 of NC_090939.1, forward strand.
TATTAAGCCAACATAATCCTATCTAAATACATATATACAACATCAATGAGGTCTAAAGGGTTAATGCACGAAATGGGTCCACAACCTAAAAGGGGAAGGAGACAGGCAGTGCAAATAGTCTTTAGTCCCTTCTGCATCCAACACAACCCTGAGAGGCAGTCCAATCCCTAAGAAGAGTGGAGCCTAATGCTCAAATGTACTTACAATGCTGGCGCACATGGTATTGCAGATGGGCAAAACGGGGTCTCTTCAAGGGACTGTAGCAGCTCAGGAAGGTAGGTGAGGCAATGAAGAATAGGTTACCACTATTCGAGGAGGGTCTCCACTTGAAGGCAGAGTCGATTCCAAGAGTTGGGAATAGTTTGCTAGTTCGCACTAGCAGTGGAAAAGAGAGGGGCCCACCGGTTAGGGTTGCGATTACTCACCGACCCCCCCGGCGCACTCCGACCCAACTTCAACAGTCAAGTCCACTTCGGTTGCAGGTTCAAGTGCGGCATTTGGCAGCTCTGTGGCTTTCAGCAACAAAGATACAATGATGATTGCCAAACAGGACAGTGGCAATTTCTCCACTCCTGGTAGATGGATCAGGCCAGTTTCACTGCAGCAGGCTTCAGGGACAAGAAGGGCACAAATGCAGCGCACCTGCAAAGTTCGTCACCACAGCTGGGCGACACAGTAACCGTCTATACTCCGGTTCGGGCGCACTCACTTTACTCCAGACATGGGGAAAGCCCAAGTGTACGAAATTTGGTGTGAAAGTGCTGTGAACACATAGCTAGCAATGTACCAAGTTTCAAGGGGCTCCTCGAAACAGCAGCGGTATCAGGGCAAAGATTCTGTGTAAGCTGGTCAGCCCACTGGTGTCGAGGAGAATAGTTGGTCCCAGTATTCTAATAGGTCAAAGCGTCTTTGCAGACCTTCTAGAATGACCAGATGCAGAGGGGTCCCACGGGACAACAGCAGACTCCAGAGATCGACACGGTATGGGTGTTTGGGGCCTTCTCTTATCCAGAATCTCCTTCAAATGAAGAGGACCCAATGGGAGATCTGCTCACACACAGGCATACCATACATGGACCAATCAGAGACCACGGTGATCCCAGGCATTCCCAACACTACAGACTCTCTGGCACCCAGGATGCTTATTGGGAAAAGACATCTTGGAGGCACACACACAAGGCATGTAGAAGCCTGCAAAAGCTTGGTGCTTCACGGGAAAATGCAAGCCCAAAGAAGGACTGACCCGGGTCGGCTTGGCCTGGGGAAGGTGAAGGGGCAAGATGGCCAAAGGACAGGACAAAGAACCTCGTGGCATGGCCATTTTGGAGCCAGGCCACCTATTTGTGCCAAACGCGGTAATCGCGGTTTACCTGGCAGGAAAGGGTTCAAAATATAAGAAATGATAAGCTGCTGCTAGCCCAGTCCAAGGCACATCTGCACTTCTCCTAAAAAATCCTTCAACAGTATCTAGGGCCTTTGGAAATGACTAATAGACCCAAGTGCACTGTACTGAAAGGTACATTGTACACGTTTTACATGTTGCAGAAAAGTTGCAACATTGGAAAGGACGTAGGGAAACAAAATCTCCCAGTACTGACTGTCTTACAGGAATGTCAGTTTCCCCACAAAAAGTGAGTGAAAAGCCCAGAGGAGAGCAGCAGAAGGCAGGGCTCCTCTGGTAAAGTCAGACTATGGTGTTAAACCTCAGCAAACAGTTGCGGGGTACATAACTGGAGGGAAAATTACACGTGAAATGGAAATCTTTCCTAACACCGCACAACATGATTTCAGTTTTATCAGGGTTCAAAAGGAGGTGGTTACTTGTCATCCATCGGTCAATATCACTGAGACAAGCTTCAAAGTCGGGACGTGGGTTGGTGCTTGTCTTGGAAATGTTTAGAATAATTTGTGTATCGTCAGCGTAGTTGTAACAGGAGAGGTTGCACGTGCGGATGATTCCTGGTAGAGTGGTCAGATAGATAGAGAGCAGAGAGGAAGTCCTACAGTGTTCATAGCGCAAGCAGTTGAGACGAAACGGGAGAGGAAGGCAAGCTACGGATTCCTAAGGAGTGATGGTGGTCAAGGAGGATTGAACGTGTCAAAGGCTGCAGAGAGATTGAGGAGAATCAGCGCTGTGCAGCTCTCCAAGTCTGCTGCGACCTTGAGATCATCCCAGATTGAGATCCGAGTGGTTTCTGTTCCATGTCGAGGTATGAAGCCTGATTGTGCGGAGTCAAGGAGTTTGTTGGATTCTACGAAGCAGTTGAGCTGGAAGTATGCAGTCTGGTCAATGATTTTCACGAGAAATATGGTATTGGAGATTGGCCTGTAATTATTAGGGTCAAGGGGGTCGAGGGATGCCTTTTTTAGAAGCAGCTTAACATGCACTATTTTAAAGGCTTCTCGAACGATGCCAGAGGCAAGGGAGTCATTTAGTATGGCTCTTGTATGTTCTCCTGCCCAAGTCTGTTGCCTGATACTAGGTCAAGGAACTCGTCTCCGGAGATGGGTTTGAAAGAGTTGAAGGTTGGCAAATTGGGCGTCAGGGCACTGGGATCAAGAGGGGTCATGGGGGGTAAAGGGTGAGGAGGAACGTTTGGTGTTAAGGGTTGCCATCCTGTCAAGTGTTGTGTTGCCTACAGCAAGGGACATCAACCATATACCTGTTCAAGTAGTAAAAACCAAAATCAAGCTGGTTCAAAAGCTTGTGACAAATAAACTACAGCTTCACAACCCAATCTTTCACCATGTCAAACTGTACAGAGACACAAATGTATTTTGGCTACACTCCCAATACTTAGAACAGACAATAGAGCAGAACCTATAGCCAAATTGTGTTGGAGTAATTTAATTGGATAGTCCAGCCCCTTTGATGAGCAGCAATTACCGTTGAGCTGGATGGGGATGCAGACCTTACTCATACGTCAATAATAGAGCCAACTCAGGAAGTTGACAAAGGGAAGACTGTTTTAATATCAATGATCTAAAACAGGGAGCATACCGACATCAACGCAAATGCTCGATCTTCAATCCCAAAGTACTTTAAGAAAACACTGCACTTTTATAAGAAAAATGTGTCATCAATGACATCTAAATCGCATGTGTACTAACGTCATCCTACGTGGCAAACTACACAAATATATATGCAGGGGTTATTGGTTCTGAGTGAACTGCTAAGTATATGATCCATACTAGTATAAAATGTGTAACTATGTGATTGGTTTCTTAACATCAGGTGGGGTAACTAAGACCTCCCTTCAAAATGATCATTATGAATGTCACTAAATACACAACGTCCCATTGGTTTACACACTGTTGGACCCCTGAATACGCAGGTCCTCCACAATTGGTTGGCACTCTATTCATCTTCAGTACTTTTCCACCTACGTTAGCAGCCTGCAGGCCAGCCATCCAGATGCTGGCAAGGTTGCCTTAACTTTAGCTTCCCACCAATTAGCATATCAATCCATCATCACCTCAGTGGTCTACTGTCAATTAGGCCTTTGAACTTCGTCCTTGAGAGTGTTCTTAGCTCTGAGAAAACTAAGGAGTGAGAAGGACAGTCTGCCTTCATGCATAGGTGTGACCATCTCGTTCATCCAACTTCATGCTTCCATGTGACTAGAGACCATAAAATCGAGCCTTTTCATGTATTTAATGTTCTGTTCTAATAGACCTCTGATGTCTTCCTTGTTATGTTCATTCCTTTCGAACAGGAGGTTTGTTCTTTCACACGATTTTGGATCGAAAGTCAGTTTACTCCAGTTTTGATAAGACCATGGATTCATGGCTCCCTCAGCCTTGCCCTTCACTGATACTCTGCTTGTAATTCAATTTCTGCTTTTTAACTGCGACATACTGAACCAAGGCCTTTTTTGCTAATGTCCAACCTGCTATAATATGTTTTAGTGGAAACATCTATAATTCTCTTATTTCTATGTATGTATACGTTGGCGCTTGCCGCAATCTATTTACTATAAGCGTAGAGCTAGCTTCACGATTATTTTGTTGCTTGCATTTCTTCTGCATCTATAAACGTGTAAAATGACTTTATATCTTCATCTGTTTCTGTGGCATAAGTTCATTTACCTTGAGCCCAAGATGTCACTTATCCTTATTGTTTTCTAGATGCCTTATAGAATATCAACATTCTCTGGTCACTGCATCCTTTTATGTACTTCATCTTCAGTTCCATGTAACATATACTTGACAATGGGTGGTGATAATACCATTCATACTTGCCTTTTTTTGGTTATGTTTCTTCAGGGATTTCATTCAGATGGCCATCATATTTCATTGTATGAAGATATGGTTTTCTCAATGGGTACCTTGGCTCCCAGATTCTCTTAGGTACTGGCCCTTTCACTGGTACTGGAGTCCATATTCTGCTCTTTGTCGATTCAGCTGTTCTGTATACGTTACATACTCTGGTTTCCAACATATTGGTAAAAGGGGCGGGTCGATTGAGGTGGGGGTACTTGGGTCCTTCTCTACACTTCCCCCTCATCTAACACTCCCACATCTTCCTTCACATCCAGGCAGCTTGGTCTGAAGAACAACATCTTTGGGACCCATATCTTTATGACTCCCTTCAGGCATCCTGCTGTTTTCACATGCTCTTCCTTATTCCATGTCATAAGCTGGCACTGTTCACTTGGACTACAGTAGATACATCTTCCCACATATTTCTTATGATTCTTTGGATACAGGAACTTTGTCCCCTCAGGTGCATGGATGCTAGCCTTCACAAAGTCTCTGATCTCTTCATCTGTCAGATCTTTCGGCTTCCATCCTGATCCGACATTGATCATAATCTTCATCCCTGTAGCTTTCTTTGCTGTCTTCTTGCATTGTGAGATTATTATCTTGATCACACAAATACCAAGCAATATCATCACTATCAGGGCTCCAAGGAACTTGAAAATGTCTGCCATCCATTGTGGAACCCAAGAGAAGAGTGATTCAAACCAGTGTTCATCAGCAATGTCTTCTACTTCCTCTATCATCTGGCCATGGAGTTTCATCAGCATGTCAATGGCCTCTGTCAATGTTCCATTCTCGTCATCATGAGAAGGTATAAATGTGCAACATGTTTCTCTGATATCTGCACAAACACCTCCATCCATTGCTGTAATCATGTCCAGAACATATCTGTTCAGAAGAGTCATCAATCGGATGGCTCTCATCTCTTCTCTGATCACATTGAATGTTTGTATTGTAGTGTGAATTGTCTGCAGCAATTCCCATCTGGTGATTTGTAGCCACTTAGTGTCTGCTCCAACCTGGACAGCTGGCATGAAGATCAATGTGAACACAGAAGAAGTCTGGCTGAACAGTCTGTGCTCATATGGCACGGCATCGAAAGCTTCTATTGACTTAGCTAAGAAATAGTTCTCTCTCCTCATCCTCTTTATCAGCACCACAGATCTCTTCTTCCTCAGGTGACCGTCTGCTTTTGGGAAATTGTTAATGTGTGAATCACCCTTTGGAATCACTAAAGCTGGAACATGGACATTCACCAGTATGCATAGTCCTCCCCAATCTGCAAGCAATCTGATATAGGCACTGGCTGCACAAGCCCAAAAATGATCTATACCATTCCTGGAACATCAAAGATTCAACCACAATTCTCATTTTCTCCAACTTTTCTCATGCCATTATTTCTGAAGCACAGCTTTGAACTTTTCAATGGCACTATCTGCAGAAGTCCTCCTCTGTCTTCAACCCACGTTAGTAATTTAGCAAGTCTTGGTCAAAATAGCTTACATCCATTCTGCATGATATCAATGACTGGCTTATAGCATCCAATGATCACCCAGGCTCTGCAGACGACCACTCCTTCTTCCCACCCATCGGGTGATAACACAGATCCCCAGATCTGTATTTGGCCTCTATTCTTCCATCTTCGAGTGTCCTCTTCAGATTTTCCTGCAACCTCCAATTTCTTATTCACTTCCCATCTGATTCCAGCTTGTTTTACTCCAGGCTTCTCATATATGATCACATGATTCTTGGTGTGGGATCTGTTTCTTGTCTTGGTATCTTGCACATAGTCATCTTCATCTGGATCTGTCCATTCAGTAGCCCATTTGAGGTAGGCATCTCGACCCGTGAACTGACCTCTGTTTTTGCAAAGTGCTATGTGTGAAAGACAATGAGCTGTCTGGACGTCTATTTTGATAGCTATGAAGATTTTAGACTTTCCCATACTGTATGGCAGGAGTGCACACACAAAGCATTCCTCATTCAAGGTCCTTCTTCCTACTTCTTTCATATGCTGGTACCAAATGTTTTTTCCCCAAGTGTGCCGTACTGTCCAGATAATCATTTAGCTCAAAATCATCTACTTGAATGTTTCTTTTAGTTCTCATTCTCCTCATGTGCCCTTCAATAATCATGTCATGAAGTGTACCAGCATAACTCCTTCTTTCTGGGTAAATCATAGGCATATCTGTCAGTGACGGGGTACACCTACATGTGTTCCCTGGGTAGGAGAAAGTTCAGAGAGTTCCCTCCTCTCACCATACCATTAAGGTATGAAAATGTCTCACAAAACTCCATGTGTGTCTTTCTTCTAGTGATTATCTTTGGGTTATTCACCACAGGATCAGGCGTTTTTTCATGCATTATCTGTACAGGCATGTTGCCTGGCAACCTCTCATCTTGTCAATCTTTCCAGGCCTGATTCTTGTGTCCAAACAGAACTTCTACAACCTTTCTTGCATGTGAATGATTGCTAATGGTGCTTATCTCAGACTCAGGTAATTGGTCATCTTTCTTTGGAACAGGAACAAATACATAGGGTGTCTAGTAGTTGCCACAATTGCTACTTCCTTTTGCTCAGGAAGATTCACTGAAGTCTTAGCTCCATGTATATCAAGGTAGTAGGATGTGTGGACTGTGAGTGAGAGCAGTATGATTATAACCAGAATGCAACCATAAATGAGGCAAAGGTATGTTAATGTAGAACACCTAGTCTGTGGGCAACATGAATGTCTTTCTACATCCGGGATCATGAAGTTGCTACTAGTGGTACCCATTTTGTATTGCCTAAGGAAGGAAAAAGTAATCTTTAATGCATCAGCATTGCACACTCCTCCTGGAAGTTGCTTTCTTGCCTTGGCACTTTCGTCCTCAATCCACTGTCTTCTTGCTGAATGATAAGAACAAACTCTCGATCACTGTTTCTCTGGAACCAGTCTTTATCCATGCAAAATATAAATGTCTCCAGCAAGAAGAAAGTTGCTCTCACTATGTCCAGATCAGTTCAATCACATATACAAGCTCCCAGTCCACTCCTCGAATCTATTGTAAGCCAGACGACATGACAAACTTCTTTCAGCATGAAAGAAAATGTCTGTCTTTTCTAGCAACCTTCTCGATCTGTCCCTCTGAGGAAAGTTTCACACCACCGTCCTGTGGGTTCTCTCAGAATATAGGCTTACTTGAATAATTATTCCCTCCAAGATTCCCTCCAAGATCACAGTCAGATTTTCAGTCTTACTGGGATCCCTTAGGAATGTGAGCACGTCTGTGCATCTGCCAACAAGATGCGGGTAATCTTCAATTAGACGAAAGAACACCACATTGAAAAGTCTGTGTGCAGCATCAGGTGACAGGGGCATTTGTGCTATCCCCACTATACTCAGGTAACTGTAACACTTGCTCAATGATTGCTGCAAGTAGTCTCCTCACAATCGGGCCATTTTTAGGATCTTTCAAAAAAGTACATATGTTAGAAGTTCTCCCCACAATTACTGGATATGAGCGCAGCACATAGAAAAAAACTTCAAATATAATCCTTGAAACGTTGTCATTGGATAACACCATGGGCAAATCCGAACAAGAACACAGAATGGAACGAATCAGGATACTGCACTCTCTTCCAATTATCAAAGCCACGATCAGAGTATAGCATATTTATCTTCTTTTCAAGGCTGAAGCATGCCTCAGTCCAAAGTTAATAAGCTACTGTGTCTTTAAGAATACAGATCTTCCCTTAATCCTGCAAGAGATTTGTACAGAGCGTTTGAATGTGCTTCCCTTAACCCTTTCAGAGACGTTTACGGGAAGTGTCCCGGACCAAGCCACAGTGCAGAAATTCGTTATCTTTCTTATTTGTCAGCTTCTGTGTCCTTCTTCCTCCTTATAGATCTTGTCTGCATGTGCTGTGGTTCTTTCACGATGCTTGTTCTTGCTTCTCGGTGGGGTGCGGAGGGCAGAGAGATTTCTCCAGCAAAATTGTTAACATCACCAATGAATATCCAAGCATGCCTGTCCTGCACTTTGACAGCAGATGGTGTGATGTCTTCCACAATGAACGGGCCATTGAAACCAGGTTCGTCCCACCTTTTTCTTGTGTGGTTCTGAATTAAGACTGCAACTCCGGCAAATAATTGGGGAAGACAACATTCTTGAGCTTTATATGTTGAAGTATCTCTTTCTGTGTTCTGTATTGCCCTGCACCGTTGTAGCCGAAGTTGTCCTGAAATGACAGAAATGCTGGAAATCATACAGTTCAAATAATCATGCATTTCTATTCCAAACAAATCTGCAGTTGACTGGGCATCACTTCTAACTCTGGATGGAGGCATTAGGGCTGTTCTCATTTGACACCCAGTCACAATTTCATAAGGTGTGAGATGGTTGTCAGAACCTGGGTGGTTCCTAAAAGCATATAATGCCAGTGGTAGGCAATACAACCACCCTTTCTTCAGAGTAAGCTTCAATTTGGCTATCCTTTTCTTAAGCAAGTCATTGAGCCTCTCTCAGATCCCATTTCCTTGCAGATTATAAACTCAGGAAAACTTGTGCTTTATACCAAGCAACAAGCAGATCTGCTCAAATGCCTGGTTCACAAAATGCGGGTCATTGTCTGACCTTATTACCTCACATACTCCCCATCTAGGAAATACTTCCCGCAACAAAACATTTTATGCACAGGTAGAATCTGTATGTGTACAGGGACCTGCCTCAATCCACCTTGAGAAGGGACATACGCACACAATCATCTATCTATATCCGTTACACACTTGGATCATATCAACGTAGTTGATATGCAAATGCTGAAAGGGGCCAATGGGTATGTGAATAACCCCCCTGACTGTGCACAGTGTATGCCTAGCCGTGAATATGTGACAAATTATACAATTTGTCATTGTTGCAGCAAGGTTCTCACTAGTTGTGTGTGCAGGGTAGTATAGCTGTTCGATCGCCACCCTCAGTAAGGCTACAGGCATCACCGGTTTACCAGTGCTGTCCTGTCACCATAATGCTTCAGAGGGGTTTAATGAACACCCTCTTCGTGTCCACAACTATTTCTCATCTTGAGGTGCTTCCCCTTGAACCTCCATAAGCTGCGTCTTTGATAAATTGCTATGTTTTTCAACCACATTCATCAATACAACCACTTTCTCTTTCACATAAAATTTTTCAAGGGACATTATATTCTCTGAACATGCAGCAATTTTCGCTTCATCGTCTGCTGCTTTGTTTCAGAGTGAGATAAAGTCTGTCTTTTTAGTATGAGCTCCGCATTTAACGACTGCGAAGGGCACTGGGAGTTGTAGTGCCTTAATAAGTCTGTCCAATGATCCTGCATGCTGAACTGGCATGCCATCCACTCAGAGGTAGCCCCTCCTTTTCCAATGTGCTAACCCTGCATGCACCGTTGACATTACATGGGTGGAGTCGCTGTACACTGTTACTTCCTGGTCTGCATGATTCTCGAGCATGACAATCAACGCCACTAATTCTGCAGCTTGTGCTGAATAGTGAGACGGGATTCTTGACCTTACCAATGTCTGAAACTCCCCATTGGCTGTTTATTTTACCACAGCGTCACCCGTATATCTCTGTCCATCATTTTGATTGATTCCTGAAGAACCACCAATAAAAACAATTTCTCCACCTGGCAAGGCATTTTCTTTTACTCTTGGGATTTCGTCATACAACTCTTCATAATTCGAATGTTCATGCCCATGCTAATCCTCTGCCAATGGTTTGGCTACAAACATGGCAGGATTCAATACTCTGCATCAAACTATTTTGATCACTGGATTTGATATAACTACCTTATCGGCAGAAGCCCTCTGAGAAGTCAACGTGCCCTTAGGTGTCTCTAGAATAGCAAATAGTGCATGCTCTACAAATATTCTTATGGAGCATCCCATCACTATGCTTGCAGCTTTCTCTATGGCGAATGCGGCGGCAGCAACAGACTGTTCACACGGAAAGTGACCTCTCATCAATGGGTCTAAAATCCGACTGTAATATGCAAGGGGCTTATAGCCCAATGTGGTTCTCTGCATGAGGGAGGACTACTGTCATAACAGTGCCATCTGTGTGTGAAAATAAAAAGAATTCATCAGCATAATTAGAAATCCCTAACACTGGAGCTGTGCAAATTGTTTTTTTCAGCTCTTCAAATGTTTCCTCCATTTCCTCAGTCCATACGATTTTTTTCCTGTGTTACCTGTGCTTTCTTTAAAGCCTGCAGTAAAGGCCTTATATGTGAACTGTAATCAAAGTCCCATGCTCTGATGTAATTACATAATCCAAAAAACCTCTGCATGTGTTTTATTGTGTGTGGCTTTGCAGTTTTCAAAATAGCCTCAGCTCTCTCAGGAGTAACCTTCTTTCCTTCATGTGAAATCGATTGGCCAATATACAACACTTCTTGTTGACAATACTGTAACTTCTCTTTGTCAACCTTATATTCTTATTCAGCAAGTAATATCATCAGCTGGACAGAATCGCATCTGCACTCTTCCTCTGTAGTGCTACAAACTGGAATGGCATCCACATATTGCAGAACAACACTTTCTAAATCAATATTGCTCAAGCCCATCTGCAGGACGCTATTGAAAATCGATGGAGACTCACAGTACTCCTGGGTACGACAAGTGCTTTTCAGTTGTGTTTGTCTGAACATAAATGACATCAGTTCTTGTGAGTCTTTGTGCAATTGGATTGAGAAAAACACATTTTTCAAATCAATCACAGTGAAATATTGTGCTCCAACGGGTATATTATATAGAATTGTGGACGGGTTAGGGACTAGAGGGAAATTGGCTTCTACAATTTTGTTTATCAGCCTTAAATCTTGAATTAGTCTCCAAGACCCCCCCTTAGATTTTTTGATAGGCTGCACAGCAGTATTACACAGTGACTCTGATGTCACTAAGATGCCCTTCTCCATCATGGCGGAAATTGCTTTAAAAATACCTTCATCTGCCTCTCGAGACATGGGATATTGTTGTGCTCGAAGTAAAATTGCTCCTGGTTTCAGTTTAATCTTCACTTCTCCAACCCCCATTAATAGGCCTGCGTCATAGGGGCCTGCGGTCCATAATGAAGCTGCCACTTTCACCATGTGTTCTTCAAAATACTTAGGGCATTGCTGTGCTATCATCATTTTCTGAGGTACCTCTCATTTGATTGCTTTAACCTAATAAGTAATACTCATCTCAAATACCACTTCATCATCAGATAGATGATCGACAAATATGTCCTTGTCAGGGATGTCAGTTAATCTGTAACCTTCTCTGATGGCAATCACTGCACACCATTGTCTGCTTTTGTCATCATTCCCACCAAGCAAAGCCATTTCACCTCGCACTATGGCTGCTTGTAACTCTAAGGGAAACATTTGCCCTTCTTCTTCACGCATAGGTATCTTTGGTCTAAACAGAAATTCATCAGGTATTCTCATTGTTCTGCCTCCTAGGCCTGGCAGATATGCCAATAGAACTTGTACTCCATAATAAAAAAACCTCTGGCTCTAAAGGTATTGCTCTCACGGCTACTTGTCCTGCAAATGCTCTAATAATTTCACACACATTTAAGTAATGCATTCCTGGAGTTGAGCACACTATGCCTTCATCGGTAAACAAGATCTTCATATTGAGCTTCGTCATCAAATCTCAGCCCAGTATATTGACAGGTGTCTGCCTAGAATATAGCAAAGGCACCTTTGTGTTGCATTCTCCTATAGAGACTGGTAACTCTTCAGTGAAAGTAACTCGACTTGTAGCCCCTAAAAAGCCTTGAGTATTCATGGCGGTGCCAGACATTAAACATTTTCCTCGGGTATACATGAGCGCATTGCACCCATGTCTATTGAAAACAAAAGATTCTTACCCACTATACTGATGTCTACTCTTGGTTCCTCATGAGGAGTCAGCGTCACAGATTGGACTGAACACATCAAGTCTCCCAGTGAGCTGTCCTATTGCGGGTACAGACTAATTCCCTTTACTCAAAGCGGATTCCCTCCACTAACTGTGACACTCCCTATCTAGGTGTTGTTAACTGCCCTGTACTTGTACCCTGCTGAATCTGCATGGGCGTGGGCTGTGACTGCCCTTGTGGTGGAGCCGCTGCTACCTGCTATGTCTGCAAGCTTTGCTGCACTCTTAGCGCTTGCTGCTGTTGCATCGTTTGATTCTGAGCAAACTCATAATTGTACTGCTGCGAATATGCAGGCGGGTTTGAAATCCCCCCTTTTGAAAATTGGTAATTTTGCATGAACCGTTAACCTCTATACATGCGAGCAAAATGCCCCGTCATCCAGCATGTACAACATATAGGTGGCCTCCTAATCTACCCATCCTGTAAATTCTGAATGTCATTCTGCATGTTTGTAACCCACCTTGGTTGTTCTGAAAACCTCCCCGATTATTCTGCCAATTTCCTTGAATATTCTGAGAACCTCTTCCTCGAAATTCACCCCTTCCACGGAGAGTAAACCCATTATTACTTTGGTCAATATGCCTTTGGTTATGCACCGGTAGTATACTTGCATTCTGTAGTGGATTCGCTCTATCAACACTTGTCAACATTGCCCCTTCAATGGCATATTTAGACAGTTTTTTCTGCACTAATTTTGCCTCCTCGCCCTGCTGGGCATCATCTTTTTTGCAATTCTTTTCCTGCAAGAGTCTGCACTAGTGCACAATGATCAGCTGAATGTCCGACCATGGTTTGGCTTCAATACCCACTAATTTCTTAAGCTGCTTCTGTACAGGTTCTGGTAGCCCCTGGCATAATATATGATAGAATACTGGTATACATTTTGCCCAAGACTCGCGCATTTCCAAAGCCGAAGATTTTGGAAAATTTTGAATGTAAATCAATGGATCATCTCCATCCTTCATCTTTTTTGTCATTATAGCACCCATATCGGACGTGTCTGGATACAGTACTCTGAGTGCCTTCCAGACCACCGCCCTACAGTTATTGAATGGTGCTCCATCATGAGCAGTGTTAACTCTAGTCACACCAGGGTACCCTTCCCTTGTCCACACGTCATCAGTTCTCTCACCAAGTATGGCGATGAGGAGACGCTTAATGTCCCCGATGGCCAACGTGTTTCCTCCTGTCATTTTCTCTAATTCATGTATCCATTTCCCAGCGCACAAAGTTAAACTGGGGAGTTTACATCTAAACCCCTTTAAGTGCCAAGGGCGAGGTATCTCGTCCTTGGGATTACCTCCCTGTTGTCAAGGACAAGATACCTCAGCCTTGGCACTTAAGGAGTTAATGAAACAGAAAACATTAGAAGGCATTGATAGGCGAAATACCAAAATCTCCAAAAAAGGCCTTGGCACTTGGGGGGGGGACCCATGGCAGTTAAAAGGTTAAGTTATCCATGTCCATTTGGGGCCACAGTATATACTGCGGGTTAACCCCTCCTTTCTCCAACAAGGGGAACTGTGACGCCCAAAACTCATTCCCATCTCTCATCTTTTGTCTGTCCACCACAGGGACGATATTACCACATCGCCTTCTACCAGGTAGTTATCTTAATCTGCTCACATAAGGCGGTGATTCTCCCCTCTCTCTATGGAATTGCCCCTTTGGTCGATCTGACTGCGTCAGTGGCTCTGGCACCCTGGTTAAAGGTGCATTTAAATCTGACCATCTGACTTCTTTCTCCATTGAAAAACATCCTTCAGGGCCACATTATGTCCCTTCTTCCTTCCCCATGGAAGGTGTCTCTGTCTTCGTCTGACATTTCCTGTGCCCAACTTGTGCAACTTCTCTCGTCGTCATTTCTGCTCAGAGTCAGTCTATCTAGAGACAGTTCCTTTGGCCTCGTACTGCATGAGGTTCCGTCTGTCATACAACTGAGTACTCTCAAGTTGATCATTTTTTACCTTCCTCTTTAACTCTTTCTGGGCTTTCATTTCATGATATACCTTATCAATCACTTCCCTAACACTCCTATAGTCAAACTTGTCTTCTAGGTTTATTCTAGATGGGCCTGGTAATGACTTGTATTCTTGGAAGAATTCCTCTGTCATCCCATGTTGCTTCTGGCTCAGGTTCTCTTATCTCCTTCTCCAGGCGATCGAAATTGCGTGCTCTCTGCCTTCTTTTACACTCCATATCGTCATCAAATTATCTTTGTTTCCTTGCTTCTTCTCTTACTCTGTCTTCTTTTTTCTTCATATCCCTTCTCTCATTTACCCTGCGTATTGCCTCATCCTTTTGTCATTATATTCTTTTATCCCTTATTTTCTGTTCATCCTCTTCTATTCATTTTTGTTAATATCAATTATCTAAAACAGGGAGCATAACGAACATCAACGCAAACGCTCAATCTTCCAACTCAAAGTACTTTAAGAAAAAACTCCACTTTTGTAAGCCAAATGTGTCATCAATGATGTCTAAATCACATGTGTACTAACGTCATCCTATGTGGCAAACTACAAAAACGCATGTGCATGGGCTATTGGTTCTGCGTGAACATCTAAGTATATGATCCATACTAGTCTAAAAAGTGTACCTATGTGATTGGTTACGTAATAACAGGTGGGGCAACTAAGCCCTACCTTCAACATTATCATTATGAACATCACTAAATACACAATGTCCCATTGGTTTACACACTATAGGACCCCTGAATACGCAGGCCCTTTACAATTGCTTGGCACTCTATCCATCTTCAGTACTTTTCCACCTACGTTTGCAGGCTGGCCATCCAGATGCTGGCGCGGTTGCCTAAGCTTTAGCTTCCCACCAATTAGCATATCAATCCATTATCACCTCAGTGGTCTACTGTCAATTAGGCCTATGAACTTAGTCCTTGAGAGTGTTCTTAGCTCCGAGAAAATTAGGGAGCACAGTCTGCCTTCATGCGTAGGTGTGACCATCTCGTTCATCCAACTTCATGCTTCCTTGTGATTAGAGACCATAAAATTGAGCCTTTTGTGTATTTAATGTTCTGTTCTAATAGACCTCTGATGTCTTCCTTGTTATGTTCATTCCTTTTGAATAGGAGGTTTGTCCTTTCACGTGATTTTGTATCCAAAGTCAGTTTACTCCAGTTTTGATAAGACATTGGATTCTTGGCTCGCTCAGCCTTGCCTTTCACTGATACTCTGCTTGTAATTCAATTTCTGCTTTTTAACTGCGACATACTGAACCAAGGCCTTTTTGCTAATGCCCAACCTGCTATAATACGTTTTAGTGGAAACATCCATAATTCTCTCATTCCAATGTATCTATACGTTGGCGCTTGCCGCAATCTATTTACTATAAGCGTAGAGCTAGCTTCACAATTATTTTGCTGCTTGCGTTTCTTCTTCATCTGTACATGTGTAAAATGACTTGATATCTTCATCTGTTTCTGTGGCATAAGTTTCTTCACCTTGAGCTGAAGATGTCACTTATCCTTATTGCTTTCTTGATGCCTTACAGAATATCCGCATTCTCTGCTCACTGCATCCTTTTATGTACTTCATCTTCTGTTCCATGTAACATATACTTGGCAATGGCTAGTGATACTACCATTCATCCTTGCCATTATTGGTTCTGTTTCTTCAGGGATTTCATTCAGATGGCTATCATATTTTTTTGTATGCAGATATGTTTTTTTTAATGGGTACCTTGGCTCCCAGATTCTCTTAGCCACTGACCCTTTCACTGGTACTGGACTGAGTCCGTATTCTGCTCTTTGTCGATTCAGCTGTTCTGTATGCATCACATACTATGGCTTCCAACATACAGGTAAAAGGGGTCGGTCGATTGAGGTGGGGGTACTTGGCTCCTTCTTTACACAATGCTATACATCCAATGCTGCTGGGCAAGTGCACAATGCTGCTTACTAGAGGCATGCAGTCGAGGACTAATTCATCTCGTCAAAAAGCCTATGAAATACAGATGAATCCCTATATACATGGACAAAGGTAGCCCAAGGGTAGCTTGACTACAAGTACATTACTTGCAAAAGACTACTATTCAAACAGCCTATGGTACTGATACCTTTGCACATCAATATTAACTATTATACTGCTAATTTTGCCCAAACTTGAATATCAGGAATGTCCTTTACTTTTTAAAGTCATTGATCTAATAACATAACAAAATTGGACAACTTGGTGTGACCATATATGCACAAGATTCTTGTGGTGATTGAGCCGCTGCTTATTGATGAAGATTACTATGCGGAGGCCAGGGTAATTATTTCTAACTTGTCATAGGTGCATTTCTTGACTATTTTCTATGATTGAACAAAATGACAAAAGTTTTGTACAATGAAAGAGCATAGCTGATGCCTCTGAATAATCCTTTGTCTCTTTGCTGAGGCAGGCAGAGGTTACAACAAAAAGGTAGACCATATTCACAAAAACCTTTCACTATGTTGAATGGAGCTCTTGGTTATGCAAGGGGAGATAGGCAAAACAGTACTTACTCTCCCAGGCCCATTCAACTTTCAAATCGCCTTTGTAATTTTTATAACCTGGTTTGCTGTGCAGTCACTGTTGGCCGTATGATGCTTTGAGCAGTTCTGTCCTCGTATCCTGCAACCAGTTTGCTTTGTGAATTTATTTCCGTTAGGACTGATTTTCCACACTCTGGCCTGCTGGACAGACGCACACTATGCCAACCCACACTGCGACAGGGATAACTCCGGGAGCTGCAGCCAAACCAGTTCAAGGCAGCAAGGTAAGTGGTCTAGGCCAAGTCAAGAGGTGGTGAGCCTGCAAAGGGTACACAATGAGCACACACAGTGCAGCAGTCAAAGATTACTCCTAGACAATACGGTAGACAATCTGGTATATAAATACCTCTTTACTTATGGCCAAAACACAAGGTGAAAAATGACTACAAATAGGTAATATCACACAACACTAAAATTAGATACACATTGTTAGGGAGAATTCTCACCTCTGTGCCAACTCCCCTCAACCCCAGAGACCCCCAACTCCCCTGCTGAACTCCACGACTCCTCAACTCTAACCCTAGATTGAGTGAAACCCCCCCTCACTCCCATGTGTCCTTACCCAACCCGGACCATGTGCCTCCACTATCCCTGGAGTCTGACAAACTCCACAGGCATCCACCCCCTGAATGGTAACACACAGCACCTTCAGTGCAGTGTCATAGAGAAGTCCCTTTGAGTTCTCACAAGGTTCAAACACCCACTCATGCGTGAACCACTGCTGGCAAGACCAGCAAAGTTAAACCGACTCCACCCACCCTCCTCTCCCTGTAGGTCCACCACACACCATCCCATGTGGAGCGCTGGGGGTTACTGTCGTAAATACCCTGTAGTGATAATCAATGTTCATACACAGACGAGCTGTGGAGCCATAACAATAAATCCAGGTTGCTTTATTTTACCTAGATACATGTATACATATCCAGTTACTTGCAGGTATTTACAGGATACGTGGGCAGGTATATATAAGCATATATCAAGAGGCACAAGAGACATCTACCAGCCATCCTCTCACATTCAGTTTAGGCCTCCAACTGACATTCATGGAACACTCACACATCACACTCAACATTCCCCTGCGCTGTCCATCATACATACACCAATATTCTATCAGCATGCATTCATGGCCAGTGAGACTAACAGGACTAATTCACATCATAACATTTCCCTTCCTACAAACAGTCGTATTCCACAAAATCTCCCTTTCATACAGAGGAACACACACACCAGAGACATGCACACCCAGATGTAACACCAGTCACACAGCATTCTGCTTCCACATCTAGCGACCTTCCATCCAGAGCTGCCACCCCCAGATACAGGGTCTGCCACACCCTGGTACAAACACCCAGAAATGGGAACAAACGGAAAACAATCTATACGTCAGAAGGAAGGAAAATGGGGTGAGGGAAAGGATTAGCAATTACCCAACACCAGACCAGGATGTAACGTGCCTCGTCGATGCAGAGCCTGTGCGGAACATAAAGACTGCCAAAGTCCAAACCAACTAACACACAGGGAGGGTGGTGCTGCCCATGCCAGGAACAGCAAGCAAAGAAGGGGTATGCGATCCACACAACTTCCACCCCCACAAACCAGACACCCAGCTGTGTAATCAGCTCCCAATCCCTATCCAACTAGTGAATACCAACAAGAGTAAGAACCACCAGAGATAAGCATACACCCTTTCATCAGAGAAACAGACGCACACAAACTACATTAATGCACACAAAATGCACACACACATATCATAGATTGAACAGGCGGTACTCCTGGCAGTACCACATTAGAACTTAATAGAACACTATATCTGGAAAACCTCATAGGCATTCTAGATGATGATGCAGAAAATCAAGCGTGTAACCATACAATAATCACAGGGGATTTCAATGCTATATGCAAGAATATTGGAAACCAACGACCACATTTACCAAAATCTGTGCCAATCTTGAAAAGAGGTGAGCACCTCGAAAGAATATTGAGATCAAGAGACCTGCACAACCTGCATTGGTTACGATCAGATAAAAATCTGGATATCCCTTCTTGGCAAAGAATGGAACAATCAGGGACATTAGACCATACATTTGTGTCCAAGGTGCTGCTGGGAATGACGGTCAGTTTTGCGATGGTAAGGACTTTAAACAGTGATCATAATTTACAGCATACAAGATGGGCGAACCTACAGAAACCCCAACAGCTCTTTAACCAAGATATAGATGTGAACATCAAGGGATCCAGGTAAAACTGACGGAGAATGCAATTAAGCAGATTTCTGAAAAATACTCCATGATAATGGATGGGGAAGTTAATACAAAAAAAAAAGTCAGAGAAGATGATGGATTATACACTTCTGTTAAAAAAATACATAAAGACGACAAATAAAATCAAAGAGACCCCAATGAACCATCTTCATGCCTATAACCAGGAATTAGTAATAAGAAGAAGAAATCTACGAAAACTAAAACGGATGGCGATCAGATCCGGTACACAATTGGCGCATGAAAGTTGGAAGAGCGCCAACAGGAACTATAAATCCTGGATAATACAAAAAAGGCATTCCTTTTACCAGGCAGACTCGGAACTAATGTTAAAAACGTTATGCGGGAAAAAATCAAGAGACTTTTGGACCCTTATAAAGGGCACTATGATGTCCTGTACCACCGCACTACAAAATAGCGTGGGAGAAAGGAGGTGGATCTCCCACTTTTCCAACCTTTATGCACCACTGCCCGTCATGGAGAGCGCCTGCTTGCGAAAAAGGAAAAAGGGGACTGAGTCCCCTTGGGAGATCACAACAAAGGAAGAAGATATCCTAGCAAAAATCAAAAAACTTAACAACTCAAGGGCCCCGAGGCCGGATGGGATCACAAATAGTGACCTAAAACAACATCAAGGAATATGGGCCCTCTTGATTAGTAACATCTTTAAAACCTGCAACCAGGAGCAAAATATACCAGCTTCATGGAGAAAAGCGATAGTGGTCCCAATCTTTAAACGCGGAAATCGAGAAGATCCATGCCACTATCGCCCAATATCCTTGTTGGATGTCATTGGGAAAATATATGGCGGGCTCGCCTTGGAAGCATTTCAAGCCTGGCTCAAAGCTGAAAACGGGGGAGATCCATTCCAGACAGGATTTGTAAAAAATGCAGGAACATCGATCAATATATTGATGCTAACAACAATCAAAGCCAAGGCTATGCAGACCGGTCAACCCGTATATATGGCATTTGTTGACATGGTACAGGCGTTTGACCAGGTCAACAGGGACACACTATGGGAAAAGCTGAACGCTATGAAGTGCCCTCCAGCTATTATGGGCCCGATTCAAACATTGTACCAGGATACATCTATTAAAGTAAGGCTTGGGCAAGATGGACTATTGTCGAGGGAAATTCCAACTTTCAGGGGGGTGAAACAAGGCTGCCCCCTGGCCCCTGCATTATATAACGCATATATCGCTGACTATGCTGAGTATGAGAAGGAAATAAGATGCTTCCCTCCAGCTATTGGTGGTGAAAAAATATCGCGCTTGTTATATGCAGACGATATTATCCTGTTGGATAACACTCCAATAGGTCTGCAAAGACAGTTGACGAACCTGATCACATATTTAAAGCAGAATAACCTAAAGCTGAATCCAGAAAAAACCAAAATAATGGCTTGGGAAGGCAAGAAAAAGAAGAAACAAAGCAAACAGAACTGGTTCGCGGAGGGGCTAAAATTGGAAAAAGTAAGACTTCAAATATCTGGGAGTCACGATGTCAATCAATGAGTCCGAAATAACAATGCAAAATCTACTATGGACAAAGATAAAAACTTTAACAATACAAGCAAGGATGATTGACAAAAAAATACGGGAAATTTTCACTATTGGCAGTAATCAACTTTTATAAACCAAAGGTGGTCCCTGCAATCCTTTATGGAGCAGATGCAATGTTCCTAATACCTGAAGTACTGTGGATTAAATTAGAGAGCTATTTCTGGAAGAAAGTGCTTAATTTGGCACAATCAACACCGATGCCGCTCTTAAGGAGAGAACTATGTCTCGTGTCACTAAAAGCGATCCAGGAGAGAAACATGCTAATGTTATACCGAAAACTCCAATTGGAGAATAAACCAAAACCTTTGGAGCTGTGAAGAACGAGATGACAATGGACAAGATCCATGCACTAAAAGATTGGAAGCTGAGAAATATGATGTTATTGAAAGATCTAGATGTCTCGGAAGAGACACTTGAAATAAACCCAGTCAAAATATCAAAAAAACTATTTGAAGCAGATTGGATCATGACAGAGGACACAGCACGATCATATAAGTTGATGAAAGACTTCCCAACGGTCCCGAAAAAACTATACGACACAAGAGGTTATCTGAAAAAGTTCCCGGATAAAAGGTTGGCCAGAACATACTTGAGATTTCGATTAAACCAACTACAAACTAACGAAATTCAATTCATAAGGAAATTGTCATCAGATAATAAATGTAGATACTGTAAATCAGAGGATACAGTAGAAACTAGTCGACATCTTTTACTCGAATGTGAAGGTATTAGTACATCGAGAGCAGTCTATCTAGGGAAAATAATGCAATCGTTTTCCACACTGACAGAGAATAACTGATGGCAGGCCTTTAACGAAGGAGAAAATACTAAAAATGTGATTGCAGTGGCATCCTTCTTTGAAAATATTAAGCTAACAACTAAGTAAAGGTAATAGGAGGAACTTCTTTGTGGCTTAATGTGTTAAAAAATTCCATCGAAGGAGAAGACTTCACATGTGATAATGTCTGAGTACGTGAAGAGATTTAAGGGATTAAATAAATAAATAATGGAAGGAAGTCTGACAACAGAAACTGGTTAAAGACCTTGAGAACAACTAGATTTACGTAAGGAACCCAACAGGTCAGGTAGTGGTATCAACGGTAAGGGTCAAAATGGAGGACATGGAAGGGACTTTCTTTTCGTGTTTTCTTTAGGAACACTTAATGTTGAAGGGGATCTTACTGGAACTTTATGGAAACATTTGACTTTTTTTATTTTATCTTTGAAAAAATTGTTTGTACAATTGAATCAAATAAAAAAAAAACAAAAAAAATAGAACACTATAACTTCTACATTGTTGTATACAGAACAAAAAACACTTACAGAAAACAATAATTGGCCAGCATATTTACACATAGCTACATAAGGATACAACTTAGATCCTCTATTAATGCTCAAATTTCGGCAGTCCTTACTTTTCTATGGTGCATATTCAAAACATTGTCCTGTGACATTTTTTATTTTTACTATGGTGCATACTCTTAATGAATCCTTTAAAACATTTTCCTGTAATATTTTCCAATAGTGCACCCAATTCCTGGATGCTTTATACTTTACCAATTCCTGGTAACCTAACCAGAGGTGCATTTAAACATTTTTTTTTAAAAAAGGCACATTTCCTGCAACAGCCCTGGTGCCAACAAATCAATGGGGCACTGGGTGCATGTTATGCGATCAAAATTAATAAAATCCAGATTGTCAAGAATGTTTAATGTCTGTTTTTTATTAGTGAAGGAAACTCTTAGTGTAGATAGGTGTATATGAATTAGTTATGAGTGGAGTCATATGTGTGCAAAATGTAACAACAGGTTATTCTACTCCAGATCTCAATGAAAGATGTGTGTATGTATATATCCCAGATTAGAAAAGTGTACATGTTTTCTGATCGTGTAACTAAAGCATTCCATAACATGAAATGCAGTGACTGTGACTGTAATTTACAATCAACACTGCAAAATCTAGATTTTAATTAGTATGTATTGATTATGTTTCAAATATACAGTGTAAATGGTAAGCAAATTTACACGTCAATAATGAATTTTAAATGTGGTCAAGTTTCTGTTAGTAAGAAAACTTTTAAAACATGTGCAATTACTTTTCATGAAGGGGTAACCATCGAATGCGGAGATTTCATGACATGCTTGTGCACAGAAGTAGATTGGCTTGTTTGTAATGACTCTACATTCACACATCAAGCTAGATTGCCAAAGGGTTTAAAGAATGCTTACTTAATGTTGTTAGAATCAATGTTTTGAAATACATGTTTAATATGCTTTGTGAATATAAATATGCAAAATAATAGTTTGATATGGAAGAATAGGGTAATGAGTGATTTATATAAAGTTGAAGATGGATTGTTACTAGGATGTACATAACAATGGTATGAAATACATGTAGAGGTAATATTCTGAAGAGTATATAAACTAGAAGGGATAACATCTTCTGCTTCTGTTGTATTTGTAAAAAAATGTAATATGTACATTTGTTCCCTATAAGTGCTAGCTTACATACATGGTTCCATGTACATTATTCTGAGTGTGAGAGAGTGTGGAAAGGCATGACTGTTTACATATGAAACAATTAAACAGTAGGTGTAGATTCAAAAACCGTATAGTACAATATTTGAAAAATTAATAATATATTAGTACTGATAAGAATTTTAGGGAACAATTTAGGTATACTGTGTTCACTTATTATATGCATAGATGGTGAAAATAAGTATGCAGACACATTTTTTTTAAAAATATACTAAATTAAATAAAGAATTAAAAATAAAATATTAAAATACCTTAGTTTGTTAAATGTATAAACAATTTCTGTATTGTCAGAAACCAAAGGGTGCCCCACCTGCTAGTCCTCGGCGATCTCTCTCTCAGGTGGCAAGGGCACAACCATCTACTTTGGATCCAGACCCTGGGGGTGGACCAGTGCAGGAGGATCACCTGGGTGAGGGGTCTTCAGGGAGTGGGGGTGAGGCAACCGATGATGAGACACCCATGGACAAATCCTACTATGGCCAGGCTGCCAAAGAGTACAAAAAGGCCATATGGCTGGCAAAAAAGGCTCTTCTGAGAACAGGATACAAATTGCAGACTCAGTTACTAAGGAACTATTCAAAATTGTAAAAGAAGTCAAAAACTTGCACCCAAATGGCACCTCAATGGTGAAGGATACTGACTGGTGCTCCCCGATTGAAAAGGCGTGGACTTTATTGTCCAATTTGAGGGATCCATTTCAAGCAGGATGTGTAGCTGCCTTGGGGACTACACCTAATATTATTACACAAAATATGATCAAAGCACAATTTGCTCAACGGAAGCTTGTGATATATTTGGCATTTATTGACTTCAGGGTCACGTTTGATTCCATCGATCGGCTTCTCTCGTACCGAAAGCTGCTTCACCTCAAATGTCCACCCTCGCTACTTGCTCCGATCATGTACCTTCACACTCGTACTACAATACAAGTTAGATTGTCCCACGATGGCCGGTTATCCTCGGTTATTTCTACCTCATGAGGATAGAAACAAGGGTCTGTTTTGGCCTCCACATTGTTTAACCTGTTTATTTTAGACATAGGTGAAACTCTTGTGGATGTCATAGGGAATGCCCCGAAGCTTGGTTCTCAAAAAATCGTCTGTCTTCTATATGCACATGATTTAGTGTTATTGTCTCAGACACCAAGCAGCCTTCAAAATCTATTGACTAAACTTGACGGCTATGCTCATGTCAATAACTTAGTGATGAATACTGAGAAAACACTGATTCATGTTTGTAACAATGCCATAGCTCCAGACAAACCAGCTTTAAGTGGAAGCTACAGAATACAGAACTGCAGATTGTTTCCCAATACAAGTATTTAGGACTTTCCTTCTCTTGTAACATAGCAAATGACATATATAGTTTGGATTTAAGTAATAAATTGCAGACTTTAATATCACAGGCGAAAATTCTAGACTACAAATATGGGAAATTCTCATATAAACACATGCTTGTGTTCCATCATTAGAAAGTAATGCCCATTCTACTATGTGGCTCCAAAACACAAGCCCCATAAGAGCATGCAGACTGGGATAGACTAGAGTCCCGGTTTTGGAAGCAGGTTTTGCGGTTACCAAACTGCACACCATTGCCAATTACACGGTTTTAACTAGGCTTATTTTCATTACATTCACAAGTGGTGTGGCACATGTGCTCTTTATTGAGAAAATGCTTGAAGGACATTTCCACATTAAATATGTTAAGTGTAGTAGCTCTCTATTTACTAGTATCTGATGATGACTTTCCTTCTTGTTGGTGTCAGTATATATTAAATGCTATGACAGATGCGTCAGTGGAAATATCTCAGAGAAGGAAAGTTCTACAACATCTGATAGTGGTATGTCCCATGTTAGATGCCAAACGCAACACATATTTTAAAGGGTTGTTTGCCATTTATCACCCTGTTGATGCAAATCAAATTTGGCAAATGATATTCTAAAACACCAAACAAGCGATAAGAGTGGTGATAGTTCACTTTTTGGACTCCATTTTCCCGCTAACTGGAAGCACGGCATGTGACTAGATTTATAGCAGGTTGATTTGGGCCATAAGGGTCTTGAATTGTTGCTGCTGTCTTTGATAAGAATGGTGTTTTTCCTTTTCATTTTTTCATTTCTTCTTTTCATTGCTTTATTATTAACTGTTTACTAACTGTTGTTAGCACCTTGAGTTTTGTCTTAATATTTTTATTATGTATGCATTTTTGTGAATGAGCTGATATGTAGTAATGGATGATCAGAACATGTTTTAAATTGAAAAAAAATCAAATTTTGTTTTATGTTTGAAAGATTGATTCATCAGCTAATCACATTTAAAAAAAAATATATAAAAAAAGAAAAGGCCATGCCGAGTAAGATCAGCCTGATTAAAGAAGACTTTGAACTCAGGCGGACTATGGTGGATCCTCATTTGCCTATTGTGGTAGTGGGGCACCAGGTTGTACCTCTCTCGCCCTTTAAGTTTAGGGAGGTAGCCGAAGCAGAGTTTCTGAAACTTCTAGACAGGATAAAACCCACAAACTTTAAGGGTGATATCTGTCCTGCAAAAATAGTTAAAGCATGTGCTGTGCATATTTCCCCCTTTATTGCAAAATGTGTTAATGCCTCGTGTGCTGAAATGCTGATTCCAAGTGAGATCAAACAAGCATGGATAACCCCCCTGTTGAAGAAACCGTCCTTAGACCTAGGGGTGGCAAGTAACTACTGCCCGATTACAAACTCCCCGTTTCTCCTAAAGATCCTGGACAAGATGGTACATGAACAAATCCAGGTCTTTCTGAACATCCATTGCCTATTTTGTTCTAAGCAATCAGGTTTTCAGAGCTTTCATAGCACCGAATCCACACTGCTAGATCTTAACACTAACATTCTGTTACAAATGGAGAAAGGCAAAGCTTCACTAATGATAGTTTTAGACCTCACAGCCGCCTTTAATCTAGTGGATCACTCCATCCTGATTAGCAGGTTATGTGAGAGGGCTTTCTTCTCTAGAGAAGCAGCAAGTTGAGTGCTGTCTTTTCTCTCAGACTGCACAGGTAGGGTCTACCATGAAGAGGCCATGTCAGGTGGTTTTGTTCTGGTGGTTGATCAACAGGAGGGGGAGGGCACCTGTTATGCCAACTATGCTGATGACACTCAGTATCTTTTCCCACTTACTGGGAACCACATCAAAGATACTGAGGTCATCAATGCTACCTACAATACAATTCAGCACTGGATGCTACTTATTGGTCTGCCACTGAATAATTCCAAAAGTGAGCTTATCATTCTGGCACGCCCCCTAATCTGCATCTCCTATACCAAGCCTGCTCCTCTATACAAGTCGCTGATTGTGTGCTGCCCACCCTTAAGAAGGTGAAGACCATGGGCCAAACCACGTGCACATCTGAACTCCTGGTTCACCCCACAGCTAAGAGCACTCCGTAAATCCAAACGCACTGCTGAAAACCGTTGGAAAAGCCACCTATCTGACGTGCACAAAGATGGCTTCTTCCTGGCTTCGCTTACATACAAAGCAGCCATTATAGAAGTGAAAAAATAATCTCTAAATAATCGCATTCTGCAGGCTAACTCCAACTCTAAGGAACTATTTAAGATCATAAAAGAGCTTGAAACCCCCGTTAACCCCCCTGACACCTGCATTAAAGACAGCAAATGTTGCGCCAACATCCAGGCAGCATTACTAAATAAAATCACCATGCTTCAATCCAAAATTACAGCCAAACAAATTAACCTAAAATTGGACAATCACCCTCCAACCGCCGCAGGGACCTTCTCCCCTGACGTCCCAAACTGAAATCGATTTACCTTCTCAACGCTCACCAGTGCGGAGGTAGAAAACATTATCCTGAGGATCAAACCATCCAACTGCCACGGCGACCCCTGCCCTGCCTCAATTATCAAGGAATCCGCCCACTATCTGGCCCCTTTCATCACAGCCTTCATCAACTCATCCTTGAAAACGGGTACCGTCCCTGACAACCTCAAGGACGCTTGGGTGATCCCCCTGGTTAAAAAACCCTCCCTCGAACCCAGCATACCTACCAATTACTGACCCATCACCACTGTCCCGTTCCTGTTAAAAATCCTGGCCCGTGCAGCATACCTGCAAATCCAAGAGCACCTGGAAGACAACAATCTCCTAGGCCTCAGACAATATGGCTTCCGTCCCAGACACGGAACTGAGACAGCTCTACTAGACTTAAAAACCCAGATCGAAGTCTTAAAGGACAACGGCAAACGTGCCATGTTACTTCTACTTGACCTCTCTGTGGCCTTCGATTTGGTCAATCACCAAATCCTATGCAAACATCTTCACTCAGCCGCCCACTTCTCACCATCAGCTACGGCCTGGATCAAATCCTTCTTGAACAATAGATCTATGCGGGTCTTTTCTCAATCTGCAGCTGCAGATCCTTCCCCGATTCACTGTGGCGTCCCCCAGGGTTCTTGTGTGTCACCAACACTCTATAACGTATTTACAAAACCACTCTTTGATGTACTTGACCATCTGGGTGTCTCCTATACTAACTACGCGGACGACACCCAGATACTCATTCCTATCACCGGTGACTACGTGGCAGACACCAAGGCCCTGAATGAGGTCTACCTGGTCATCCAAGCCTGGATGGCGCAACACCAGCTATGCCTCAACGATGACAAGACCGAGCTCCTCATCTTGGGCACCACGCAACGTCTCAACAAACTTGAGCCATCCTACCGAGCATTTATCATCGATGGCAACAGCATCCATGTTTCAAAGGACACCAAAACTCTTGGCGTCTACCTTGACGCCACTCTATCACTAACACGACAAACAAACGCATTCAGATCCTCTTCAGCCTACACCTGCAAACTCATTACAGCTTGCAGGCCATTCCTGACTACACCCAACACTGTCACCCTAGCCAGAACGCTCATCATGGCCAAAATTGACTATGGGAGCGCTCTCTACCTTGGAACGAGCCAAGAGAACTTGAACAAACTGCAAATTACCCAAAATAACGCTATTAGAGCTGCCCTAAACATCCCTAGAAACCATCACATCTCGGAATCCAGATCCAACCTACACTGGCTACCGGTCAAAAAGAGAATTTCACTGAAAGTCTTAGGCCTCACCCACAAATGCCTAGCTAACCAAGCCCCATGATATCTTTGCAGCCGGCTTTCCAAACACGCGCCTACACGCTCGCAAAGAACGGCTCAGACATAATGTCTAACCATTCCCAGGTTCAAATTCCAAAAGGCGGGTGGATCCAGCTTCCCCGTCCTAGCCTCTAAGCTTTGGAATGCTCTCCTTCTCACCATCCGTGCTGAAAAAAGCTTCAACGCCTTCAAATCTAAAACAAAATCCTGGCTCTTTAACCAGCCTTGATGCCCCGACCCACTTCGGCAAACGCTTGCCACAAGCTACATCTGTATATATGTATATATTGCCTGTATGCCCTGTTCACTATGCACTGCAATTTTTGTTGATTGTATGTAACTGTTCGCTCATGTAACCATGTCTAAGTTGCGCCCTGATGCTGACGGGCCTGATGGTGCGCGTTACAAATAAAACAAATACAAAATAAAAAACAAATACAAATTTACCATTGATCAACAGTTATCTATGAGGGCTCACATCAGCGGTCTAGTGTACAATTGATTTTATTACATCAAGCTACTGTCTATACTGAGACCATTTCTAGCAATGGCCAGCTGTGCCACTCTGGGCAGAGCAATTATAGGCAGTTGCCTGGAATACTGCACCAGTATCTCGCTCGGCCGAGGCAAGGGAGAGATTAACCATCTACAAGTTGCCCAAAACAACGCAGTCAGAGTAGTAGCTGGTTTGAGAAATACCATGTATTTGCAACCAGGAGATCACTATTATGGCATCCGATAGCAAAGAGGGTTTTGTTTTCCACCCCGTGCATTGCGCACTCCTGTCTCCATAGCAAAGGTCCTATATATCTGACAGCTCATCTTAAATGGGTGCCAGACATTTTCCTTTCTCGACTCCACGCCTTTGGAATGCCCTGCCGCCCGACTTGAGACTTTGCCCCTGTCGCGTCATTTTCAGGCAGACTCTGAAAATGATTCTCTTTGAATAACTCTGATCAAATTCCCTAGGCCTCTGCTTTCTTCCTGGATTTACTGACTCTTTCTCTGTTTTGTGTTGTTATGTCTGCCACAGCGCTTGTATGCCCCAGGGCTCCTGTCCAACACTTTATAAATAAATAAAATTAATAAGTAAGGCACTGTAATCTTCCTTTCCCGTACCCATGCCCAATCCTATTTTATAGGATTCTCCAATTTTCCAATTCCCCCCATTTTTGCACAAACACTGGGCCGAAGAAGAGGGCGACTGAGAAAGTTAGTAGACGAGGATGGGAAAGACTGTGGTGGTATGATCCTGTGGGCTCTGTTTTCCTCTGGCATCCACCAGTTTCTCCCCTTTCGAGTTACTCTATGGTTGAGAACCAAGAGATGTCTTAGACATGCTCCGGTAGACCTGGGAATAAAGAGATGAGGCCCAATACCCCTTTCACAGACAGCTACCCGAATGCGAGAGCACATGAAACTTGTTCAGAGGATAGTCCACACTCATATGGAGAAAGCTCAAGCCCAACAAAAATGTACCTATGACAAGAAGGTAAATCTAAGGTAATTTTCAGTAAGACAGAAGGTGTTAGTCCTTCAACCTACCTCTGAAAATAAGCTTGTTTCAAAGTGGCACAGGCCCTATGAGGTACTAGAGCAAACAGGAACCTGTGCCTATAAAATAGCCTAACCAGACCGACGGCAAAAGACCCACCTCTACCACGTAAATCTCCTGAAAGAGTGGAAAGAAAATTCTTCCGCTACTACCTCCTCTATATTGTCTTGTTTGGTACCCGAGGAGATAGAAAACTCTGAACTTATTCCCCAAGAACTATCTAAAGATAAGTAAAAGGAATTGAACAACCTTATTACTGCTTCCCCCAATGTATTTTGGGAGTACCAGGGAGAGTATATGGTACTTACCACTATATCAGAACTCCAAAGGGGAAAGTGGTCCATTTGGAGCCATACAAACATCCAGAAGCACAAAAGCAGGTAGTGATTGATGAGATTAAAAAAATGTTAAAAGCAAATATCTTCGAGCCCTCTTTCGAGTCCAGGTTCCTCCCCTATTGTGTTGGTGACTAAACCCATTACTCTTGGAGCTTTAGAATAGACTTTAGACAGGTCTACCCCATCTCTGCTTCAATGCCTATCCTATGCCACATATCGATGTTTTAACAGATAAACGTGGAAATGCCACACTCTTTTCAACCCTAGATTGAACCAAAGAATATTGGCATGTCCCTGTACATGGACCCGATAAGGAAAAACATCTTTCTCAATGCCAAAAGGGCTATTCCAATTCAAAGTCCTCCCTTTTGGATTGCATGCGGCCTGAGCAAATTTCCAATGACTAATGAACAGGATATTACAGTCTTATTACCTGAGAGGCAGGCTTATCTGCCAACCTAACAAAAAGCTGGCTCAGTCAGAAAGTGAAATATCTGGGTTTCTTTGTAGGGAATGGCAGTGTCAAGCACCAGCAGGAAAAAGTGAAAGCCATCCTAGATGCTCCCACACCCAAGATCAAGAGAGATCTCAGGGCATTCCTATGTTTGATTGGACATTATCATAGGTTTATCCCAATTGTTTCATATAGAACAGACAGACAAACTAAGAAATGCAGAACCCCAGAAAAGATTTTGGACTGATGAGAATAATGCTTGTTACAATAACCTGAAACAAACCTTAGTCCAAAATCCAATATTAACAGTAGAAGACTTCTCAAAGCAATTTGTATTACAGACCAATGCCTCCCTGTCAGGGTTAGGAGCAGTATTATCGCAAATGCACGATGGATTTGAACACCCCATCCATAAACTCTTCCCCCAAGAGATTAACTACTCTGTGTTGGAACTGGAAACCCGTGACATCAAATGGGCAATTGTCCATCTTAGATACTACCTTCTAGGGAGAAAATTCACACTCATCATTGACCACTCGCCTTTGGTATGGATAAGTCAAAGAAAGGACTCTAACCCTCGAGTCATGCAATGGTTCTTAGACCTGCAACACTACTCTTTCACTGTGGAACACCAAAAAGGTAAAGAACAGGGGAATGTGGATTTCCTTTCCCAGTTTCCCTGTGAAACGGATGGTGCTTACATTGCATAGGGGAAGGGTATGTGGGAAACCAAAGGGTGTCTGAGTTGCTATTCCCAGGATCTCTCTCTCAGGTGTCCAAGGCACATCCATCGCCTTTGGATCCAGACCCTGGGGGTGGACCATTGTGGGAGGATCACCTGTGTGAGGGGTCTCTGGAGAGTGGGGGTGAGGCAACCGATGATGAGAGGCGGTATTCCCCCTTTTTCCCGTAACAATGCCCAATCCTATTTTATAGAATTATCCAGTGTCCCTACTCCCCCCACCTACTGCACAAACACTGGGCTGAGGAAGAGGGTGACTGAGAGTAAAGAGGCTAACCCTTACATTTCTCATTAGACATGTTCCGCTAATCAGGTCAGGCAAGGTCAGGTACTTGACTTTAATCACATACATCTGATTCCCATTAGCTCTCCCCACATGGATAAAAGGTGGAACAAGGCACACTCTGACAAGGTAAAACATGAGAAGGAGCAGATGCTCTTGGGCAAAGGTGAACCCACTGGAGCACAACGATCAATTGAGGGATGAGAGAAAAGGGCAAGGAAACCCAGGAGATCCCTGCAGGCGGTTGTTGCCTCAGAAGAGCAGTGAAAGGCACGCAGAGAAGGCCAAATCCCAGACAAGAAGTGTTTCAAGAACGCCAGCGACCGTCCCAGACGAACTACAGAGTTGGGGAGGCAGGCCAAGTCTGTGGTATTAACTGTGACTCGTGAATTAAAGCCGCAAAGACAAGAAAGGAATACACACAGCCGGTGAGTTTGTGGAATCTGATAAAATGAGATGCCTGGATTGTTATTATTAGAGAATCATAAGACCCATTGATAGAGAATTGTACATTGCAGAAGTAGCATCATTATAGTATCCATATATTAGACTGCCACTTTGCCATTTGCAATAGAATGACACTTGCACGTATTTGAAGTGCCATGTAGTGCTTTAGAGACACGGTATATTTACATCATGACATGTAGAGAATGATTTGCTATGCATCTATGTTTGCATTGTAGCGCTTAGGCTGAGAGAGAAACGTATTGTTTGCACTAGAGAGAACGAATGAGGCCTGGAAATGACACACTGTCATATTTGAAATGCCGTGTAGAGCCATTTAGTATGACACATGTATGCTTTGTAGAGACACATGAAGAGACTGTCATGTACACATGTATGCATAGTGAGTGTGCACTTAGAATGAGTTTGCATATAGTTAGCGCTTGCATTGCGAGAAGAAAGCGTAAATGCTAGGAAGCATTTAGCTGGCATTTGAATCCATTCTGAAGGAGACAGAAGGGGCACTGGGCTCAGTGCAAGCATGCTATGGTTAACAGTGTAGAAGGAATTTGTAAACAGTTGCTTGGCAGGCTTGGCAGGCAGACATATAGAGCGAAGGAGGCTTATCAGCATAGTATGGCTGGTGTTCGCGGAGACAAAGGTGGGAGGGAGCGTGACATGGAGTGGGAAGAGAGGAGAGAGAAGCCTTTGCAGGCAATTAGATGCTTTGAACATGGGGGCAGAGAGAGCATTTCGTGATGCCAACAGTGGAGTGAATGGAGAATAGATGGAATTAGATGGTGTTTTGCACCACACACAGATAGCCATGAAAGAGATATGATGTCCAATGTCAGATTAACAGAGCACACGTAGTGACCAGAACACGAGACAGAACATAACACAGACTGGCAGGCATTTGCTATACGCTGGCAGACAGACATTGTTATAATGTGAGTAACCATGATGGATGAGTGCGTCATTGGAAGAGTATAACCAAGGGGGAGAGGGAGTTGTCTGGAGTTAGTTGTTGGTTGGAGATGGTGCAAGATGGAGTATGAGATGCGATGAGAGAGAGGTGTCTTGGTGCAGCAGAACCTGATGAGGCCTTGATGAGAACGATCTGGCAGAGAGAGAGAGAGAGAGAGAGAGAGGGGCCTGCCACTGACTGACTGATTGCAGAATTGGGCATAGAGGCCAAATACAGAGCTGGAGAGGAGAAAGATGCCAAATGGGAAGTATGGTCTTTGGCCTAGACTAAACTGATTGCTTTGGGTTTGATAGAAGTGGAAATCAGACAGGGATTGTTTAAAGTGAGTGAGTGTGAAGGATTGGTGTGGATTGGTGTGGATTGGTGTGGATTTGATCCTGCATGAAGGAGATGGATGCTGACGCTTGCATTTAGACTGCATTAGAATCACAGGCTTGCATCACAGTCTTGCATTAGAAGCCTGTAAGGCTTATAGTTATTGCATGGTAGATTTGCTTTGCACCAGAAGTATAAAAGGTGCAAATTAGACATTCACAATAGTTTTAGGATTGTCTGCATTAGGATTGCCTGCATTATGCTTTACGGTGCATAAATAAATGCATTCCATTGTTATAATTGAATTGATTAATGTGTTTTCTATGTGTTTTCTTTGTGTCTTATGTTATTTGTGTCCACAGTAGTAAGATAGGAGTATGTTGGTATGTTGTTAGAAGTAATCTAGGAGTAACAGAGTGCACATAGGGCCTGAGATACGAATGCAACAGGGGGGGGAGGGGTATAGTGATCCATAACCCCCTAAGAGGTTGTCTAAGATTGTCTAGACCGGTGCATGGTTGCCCAGGAGCGGGGGGCAAGATGATGGTTAGGGTTTGGTTTTTCAGACTAACAAGTTAGCAAATGACATACAAGGCCAGTGTGTGTTAAGGAAATATTGAAGTTTCGACAGTATATCTCATGATTGAAGGCTGCGCACGTGCTGATGATACGCGAAGTAAGGCAGAAGTGTGGTGAACTTTAAATTACCGATAACTGTGAAGTAAGTGATACAGAGAAGTGCAGTGGCTCGGTGACAGGAAATAGCCCACTCGAAAGTCTCCATGAAATATCTACTATCTTGTTGTAAAGCAGCAAAGTGAACAAACCACTTGAAGAGAAAGATTTTTATGAACATGTGTGCTTATGATACTGAACTACCAAGACCAAATGATACTGGGGCAAATAACACAAGAGTGTGAGCTGAAGAGAAAGTTGAAGTGGTCCTACGGCGGTCTATAGTAAAAGCCTCACACATTTGAAAGTCTTCGACATCAGTGAAAGGTCCGAGCCCGACCGAGGGAGACAGGAAGTGTGATAACTTAGGAGAAGGGAACCCCTTACGAATGTGAAAAGTACTTCGGGAAGGGACCCCATGCAAATGCTGTGATTGCAAGGTCCGAGTCAGGCTGAGGGAGATCTACGTTGAATCAGGTACTTTTTGGTTGAAAGGTCCAAGCCTGACCAAGGGAGACTTACATGAACACATTGTACAACTATCAGTGCCAATAGAAGTTTAAAAAATAACTAGTTTTTAAGAAATGTAAATATGATGTGTAAATTATAAAATATCATTATCTACTTCTTATGTGTGTAGGTGGCCAAACAAAGGAAGCACACCGATTTGATGAGAAGTATTGAAATGACATTTGTTAGATTTGTGTAGATTTTGCTAAGTGTTAATATGTTTACACACAAAAGTTGTTAATGTCTACCTATTATATGAAAGATAGGTATGAGTATACTTTAAAAAGATTAGTACTCAGAATAATGTTACACTGTTGGCATGTATTCATCTATTTATTTGTAAAACTGTAGACAAAGTTAGGGGGTATGTCTTGGTTTCCTGGTTAAGGTTGCATAATTAATCTGTGAATTTGTCATAATTTAATATTAAATAATGTTTAAACTGTATTTTAACATATCTTCAGTGTAGTGAAATGGATTTATTGGTGTACGAACTGTTGATGTTTTGGGAAAATCATTTTAGAATTTCATGATGCAAACCCAGTTTGTAGTTACCTAAATGGTTAGGATAGTTGAAGTGATAATACTGCATTTCATTTCCTATACTGCACTGTAGCAGCTCTTCGTTTTTTAAAGTTTTATTCTCTGATGGGTGTTGTTTTTGTTACAATGTTTATTTTATAAAATTGTTTACATTTTTATGTTGCATGTTATTGTATAGATATACCTGTAGAAAGTGAGATTGTGTATAATTTGTAAATGTACAAAAAATTATTGTTAAATCGGTAAAATAACTGGAGAGGTTTTATTTTATCTTCAGCAAGATGTTTTTCCTCTATAGTATAATTTATGAATACAACCTGATTAGGGTTGTGTACTGGTAATACAATCAGTATTAACTTTGTACAATTATCAAGAAAAAAATACTTTTGTTTTTATTTTGTTATAAAACTACATTTCATTTTGTTTCAGAGTTACTAATATGGAACAAGAAAGAAGAGAACATGAATAAAGGTATTTGGTAAGTTATTTGATCAATATGAGATATAAATCTGTTTGTTTGTTTTTATTACTTGTATTGCGCATCAGACCCAAGGGTAACCGGGCGCATTTTTAAGACAACTTACAGCTTAGTTACAGGCAAACACATGCAAAGAGCAACAAGAAATATACAAAGAATATACACGTATTTACAGTTCTACTTAGGCAGGCGGTAACCGCTGGGTAGTAGGTGTGTGCAAAGTGCAGAAGTAGAGAGAGATGCAGGATAAAACCAGGCAGAATGGTGGTCTATTATTTGTCTGCGTCTTTAATCCATCTTGTAAGGTTGTGTCAGAAGGTAAAGTATGGTTGATTTGTCCGCAAGGTGGGTGGTAGGGAATTCCAGAGTTGAGCTGCTTTAACTTGGAAGCTACAACCACTGATTCTGGATAATTTAAATCTAGGTGTAGAAATGTTGTTGGCGTTGGCGGATCTGGTGAGTCTTGTAGGTTTAGTTGTTATGAGTCTCTCAGAAAGGTAGCATGGTGCGGCATTGTTTAGGCATTTGTAAACAAGAGAGCCCACTTTTAGCTGGATTTTTCTCTTGGGTAGAAAGCCAGTTGTTGGCCCTTCTGAGTTCAGTAATGTGGCTTCTCCTGGGGATGCCTACTGCTGCTCGAAGTGCATTGTTCTGTAAGATTTTAATTCTTTTGATAACTTCTATGTTGGCCCCAATATAGAGCGAGTTACAGTAGTCCAGCTTTGATAACACGAGCGCTCTGGCAAGTGTGATGCAGCTACTATTGGTGAGGAAGGGTTTACCTGCTCTTATCAATTTGCAAATGTAGGCGCTGGCAGAAGCCATCACGTTCACCTGCTTGTTGAAGGAGAGGGTAGAGTCCAAGTAGAAGCCTAGAGTTTTTTCTGCAGGAGCGGTTGTGATTTGGTTATTATCTATGTTAAAGGAGGAATAGTTAGGGCCCAGTTTTTTAAGGGTAGCGGATGTGCCAAGGATAATGATTTCAGTTTTGTCATCATTCAGGCATAGTCCATGAGTGGCCATCCATGCCTGGATGATGAGATACACCCTGTTCACCAAGGCCAAATCCTTATCATAATCACCAGTAAGTGGTAGGAGAATCTGAGTATTATCTGCATAGTTAGTGTAGGTGATACCAAGAAGGTCCAGATCATCGAAAAGGGGCTTCGTGAAGATGTTGTAGAGTGTGGGGGAGACGCAGGATCCCTGAGGCACGTCGCATGTAATGGGGATGGAGTCTGCTGCCGCAGTGGTGGAGAAGACTCTCATGGTCCTATTATTGAGGAAGGATTGGATCCAATTTGTGGCTTCTTCGGAGAAGTGTGCAGCCATGTCCAAATGTCTACAAAGGACCTTGTGGGCAACAAGGTCAAATGCAGCTGATAGGTCCAAAAGGAGGAGTAGGGCTGGTTTCCCTTGATCCCTTAGCTCGTCAATTTGTGCTTTTAGATCTAAAAGGGCTGTTTCGGTCCCGTGCTGGGGACGGAAGCCAGACTGCCGTGCTCCTAGCAGGTTGTTGGTTTCAAGGTGTTTCTGAATTTGAGAATATGCCGCTTTATCTACAATTTTTAGGAGGAATGGCACGGTGGTGATTGGGCGGTAATCCGTGGGTATGGCTGGGTCTAGCGTCTGTTTTTTAGGCAGTGGGAGAACCCAGGATTCTTTTAAATTGCTAGGTATAGATCCTGTTGAGAATGAGGCGTTAATAAGTTTTGAGATAAAGAGAGC
The DNA here is from genome assembly GCF_040938575.1 of Ambystoma mexicanum. NCBI lineage: Eukaryota > Metazoa > Chordata > Amphibia > Caudata > Ambystomatidae > Ambystoma > Ambystoma mexicanum. The sequence continues at coordinate 708,413,147 of NC_090939.1, forward strand.
CAGGTCTCTGGCTGCGTCCTTTATCAGTTGGGCTGGACATTGGTCCCCCTGGCAGTTTGATGGTCTAAGTGACAGTATGATTTTTTCAGTCTCAATAATAGATACTTTGGAGAACTTAAAGCGAGGAGTGTCATTGTTGCTTTTAGAGGTGGTTATGGACGTTTTGGGCTTAGTATCCAAGCTGAGTGAGGATTTTTTCTTGGCAATTTTGGACTGGAGAGTTGACACTTTGTTAGCTAGGGCTAGCTGAATAATACTGGTGCACCAGAGTTTATCTTTGACACTGTTGTCTGGCACTGGGATGGGCGATTCAATTTCATTTAGGATGACAAAGAGTTCCTTCATACTAGAGTTAGCTTGGGCTATTCTAGTGTTATAGGTGTCTCGTTTTGCCGACAGTATTTCCTTTTTGTAGAGGGTAGATATATCCCTCAGAATATAATGCATATAATATATATATATATATATATATATATATATATATATATATATATATATATATATATATATATATGTAATATACAGTATATATATATAATATATCCCTCTATCCTATAATGCAGATATGTACAGACACAGAGGTGTATATTTTTTGATATTGTTTTTTGTAGCCGTGGCTACAGCATTAGCCAAAATATTGCAGGATTTTGCTTACGCGGCTAAACTACTTCACCATAAAAAACAGTACCATACAACAGATAGGGCAAGAAAGGTAGTGAATCAGTGTTTAGAATGCATATCACCATTATCTTGCACCACTAAGGAAGGTGCAAGATATCACATTATTATCACAGAACTAATAGAATGCTCTATATAACTATCACCATATTGAAGTCAGTGCTAATAGCAACTGACCCAATGGAGCACAGCAAGGCAGCTAAGTCAAAATTCTTATTTTATCAACCCCGTCAGATGCTGGTAGGCTGCATTTGCCCATATCACCAAAAACACATGAAGGGCCTGTTTGGTGAACCATATCCATGTAAAATGTCCTATTGGAGCAATTTCCTGGAACACGGAAACGCAGGGCCGAGAATCCCCCAAGATCCAGACCTGTGTGTGACCTTGATGAATCCCAGCCATGAATGAATTAGTCCACTCTTTGTAGAGTTTAACATATTTTAGAAAGTTACTCTGCCAGAATAAGGAATGGAACCCAAAACATCGAAGTTGGTGTCCAATGTTCCACCAACAGAGCCAACACACTTCACCCTATACGTACTGCGTCAGCATGCTTGACTCTAAGCCCAGCTAAATCTCTATGCTTGATTTATCAAGCTGTTAAGTAGTGAGCCGGAGACACCAGAGTTTGACAAATAATATTTATTTTCACAGCACTTCAAGTTGCATACAGTTTGTTCTGCAAAAAGTCTCTAGTCAAAATTAAAGTGCAAACAAGGCTCTCTGTGTTTCCCCTTTCTGAACATGACTGGGAAACAAGGGTTATGATGTACCTTTAAGAAAACAGTTCATACCGTGTAAAACAAGGATGCAGTATATTTAAACTAAGGCAGTTCGTCACGGCAATTCCAGAAATAGACAAACCCCAATTTATACCGTGAGCCTCAAGGGTTAAAGTCCTCTGTTAACAACTGGTCGTTCGTGCCGTGCTGAGCACGCCCGTCTGATCACCCGAGGCAGAGAGATCCAGCCTTTGATTGCCGGCTGGCGGTCGCAGTCTCTCCAGTATACGGCCGCTCCTCGCCGCATTCGGAATTGGAAAAATAAACTCAAAACTTCCCCGATTTGTTTCTTACTCTGTGAACAGCCCCTTCTCGTTGTGACTGTCCTCCGCGTCGCTCACCGAGTTGTTTGCTGTATCGGTAAGGGTTTGTCCGGCGGAGTTCCCTCTTCACTCTAATAAACCCAACGGTGTCGGGAGCTGGCCTCTTGCCACTCGGAGTCCACACCGGCAGTCGCCTTCCACTCCTGCAAAATGAGACCCACGTTGAGTCGTTTGGTGCAGCTTTAACCCTGTATGCCCCTCCTCCCCAGCAATTAATCACAGGTGTTCCTCTCCCTGGGCTCATTACAGCCAATGCTAATTCCCTCCTCCCTGCTCCATTTGCACGGAGTTGGCATTTGTTTTATCCCCTAACTGTGAGAGTCCATTAAAAGAGGGAAACGTGGATTTTCGCCTTCTTTCCCTACTTTCTTTTCCCCGTTGCTGGCTTTTATATGGAGGATGCATCTGGTGAGGCATTCTGGGAGATGTAGTCCGGGTCTTGACTGTTTCAATTAGGTTTATCATCATTTTGTCTGCTGTGGTTGGTGACGTATGCCCCTCCCTGCTGTTCTGTTCTTTATCATTTTCCCTTAACAGGTCCGCTGCTACAGGTTCCCCATCACATACTCCCCCGAAGACCCATGCCGTTCGGGCATGTCTATTGCTCTGGATAAATAGTCAGCCATGCACTGATACTTTCCAGGTTTGTGAACTGTTATGAAGTGATATGGTTGTAGAGTCAAGAACCACCGTAGTACTCTATGGTTGGAGTCTTGTTGTGTTGCCAACCATTTCAGTGGAGCGTGTTGTGTAAAGATGGTAAACCTCCTCCCCAGTAGGTAGTATCTGAGTGACTCTACTGCCCATCTAATTGCTAGGCATTCTTTTTCCAGGGTTGAATACGGAATGTCATGGGGAAGGAGTTTCCTACTGATGAACACAGGCTTTGTTCGGTACCCTGTGAGAGTACCGCTACTAGACCACATCCCGAGGCATCCATTTGCAAGTAGAACTCTTTGCCAAAATCCAGACAATGTATAACTGGCTTGGAGGAAATCATTTGTATTAATTTCAGAAATGCCTGTTTTGCCTCAGGGGAGATGTGCAGGGGTCGGTTTGTTTTCAGTAAGTCCGCAAGTGGGGCTGCTGTTGAAAAATGTGGCAGGAATCTCCTGTAGTACCCCACAAATCCTAGGAAGGCTCTCATTTCTTTTCTGGTTTCAGGCATTTTTAGCTTTTGCAGGGCTTGGATTTTGTCTAGTAATGGGGTTACCATTCCACCCCCTACCTCATACCCTAGATATTTTGTGATTGTGGCTGCCAGTTTCGATTTTTTCAGGTTAATGCGTAACCCGGCTTCTTTCAATGCCATTATTACTTGGGTTAAGTGTGACAAATGTTCGTTCCACGTTTTGCTGAATATTACAATATTGTCTAAGTATGCAGCTGCATACTGATCATGAGGCCTCAGTATTTGGTCCATTAGGGCTTGGAAGGTTGCTGGAGCCCCATGTAGTCCAAAGGGCAAGACTGTGAATTGGAACAGGCCCTGTGGTGTGGCAAACCCTGTTTTGTCTTGGTCAGCTGGCTGAGGGGAATCTGCCAATATCCCTTTGTTAAGCCCAAGGTGCTCAGGAATGTGGCTGAACCCAGTTTTTCTATGAGCTCATCAATTCTGGGCATCGGATACGCTTCATATCGTGAAATAGCATTTAACTGCCTAAAGTCCATGCAGAACCTGGTGGTGCCATCCTGTTTGGCACTAATATTATAGGGGAGCACCAGGCGCTTTTTGAAGGCACGATGGTTCCCAAGGCCAACATGTTTTCTATATCCTTGGCGATCTCCCCCCGTTTGGATTCCGGAATTCGGTAGGGTCTGAGGCATACCGTTTTCCCCTCCTCTGTAGGTATTGAATGTGTAGCCAAATGGGTCTGCCCTGGTATGCCAGAAAAGGTCTCGGATATCGGGTTTAGTGTAGAGAACAACTCAGTTCTTTGGGACTCACTTAGTTGCTCCCCCAATTGCACATCCTGCATTCCACTAGGGTGGTTTGGGATCAATTGTTCTGGGACAGACATGTCTGATAAGGCTGAAAACAGCACACTTTGGGTTCCTTCTTTCCACAACTTGAGTAGATTGATATGATAATTCTGATATTTATTTTTTCGTTCTGGTTGTTCCACCTCATAGTTCACAGGTCCTAATATTTTTGTTATCTGATAAGGCCCGTACCATTGAGCCAGCATTTTGTTTGTGTGGGTAGGCAGCAGCACCAGTACTTTGTCCCCTATCTTCAGGGATCTTGGTCTGCTCCCCTGATCATAGTATTTGTCTTGTTTTTCTTGTGCTCTACCCAGGTTTTCCTGAGCATAGTCCCTCAGTTTTCCCAACTGCTCCCTTAGGTCATGAACATAGTCTGTGAGGGACGTTTCCTCTTGTTGTTCCCAGTTGTCGTTTAGGATTCGTAACACCGATTTGGGTTGTCTTCCGATAACAGCTCAAAAGGGGAGTAACCTGTAGAGGATTCTGGGGTATCCCTGAGTACCATTAACACCCATGGCAACACCCGCTCCCATCCCAAACTGGTAGGGCTGGTGGCTCTCTTTATCATCTGTTTAATGGTCTTGTTATATCTCTCCACCAAACCATCTGTTTCTGGGTGATACACTGAGGTTTTCAAGTGATGTATACCTAGGGTTTTGCACACCTCCTTCATTACCACCGACATGAAATTACTCCCTTGGTCTGTCACTATCTCAAGGGGTATTCCCACTCTAGCAAAGAATGGTAACAGAACATCGCACACCTGTCTGGCGGAGGTTCCTCTTAAAGGGAAAGCCTCGGGATATCTGGTGGCATAGTCCACTATGACCAGGAGGAACCGGAATCCTCTACTGGAGGGTTCTAATGGACCGACTCTGCCCATTCCTATCCTTTGGAATGGCTCCTTGATCAAAGGCATTCTTTGCAGGGGTACCCGAGCCGGGGTATGATTGCTCGTTTTCTGACATATGACACACTCCTGGCAATAGCTAGCTATTTCAGCGTATATCTGAGGCCAGTAGAAATTCTGTAACACCCTCTTCCCCATCATCTTTTTGGCTAAGTGATCCCCTGTGGAATGATCACGTGCCAGTTGGATCAGTGTCTTCTGATATGACTGGGGAAACAACAGTTGTTCCTTCTCTTGGTTGTCTGTTCCTCGGGTTATATAATATAATAAAGCCCTTGTTTTTCCTTGAAGTAGGGAGTGGCAGCTGGTGTTTGTTTTATGGTTAAGGCTTGTTCGCGAGCTCGCTTTAGAGTCTCGTCAAGACCGACTTTGGTCCTGAAGGATGGCAGATGATCCCCCACCCACCAATCTATGAGGGCAATATCCCTTCCCTGGTTCCCAGCCCGGTTATTCTCCCTTTTCTGGTTCTTGGTGGGTTTTTCCCTTATGTTTCTTCCTCTTATCTCGGTTTGTGAAAAAGGAGCTTGCTTTAACCATTTATCAAATTCGGGAATGTCTGTCCCTATTAGCATGGGAGCACGTAGGGTGGGAATAATGGCCACTTTAATGGGTATCTCTTCTCCCTGTAACCCTAACACAACGTCTTTTGTGGGATACCCTTTAACGTCCCCATGTACACATTTAATGTCAATAGTTCTCACCTGTCCTGGATCTTTTTCTCTCACTTGTGGTTGTAGGGCTGTCTGCCAGCTTCCACTATCCATCATGGCTTGTAGAGGATGACCATCCACTGTTACCTATCACATAGGGCAGTCTTCTTCTATTCCCATGCTATTGTAAGGTGCCTATTTCCATGGGTTCGGTCTTGTTTCTCTTGGCACAGAACTGGGCGATGTGGCCCCATTTCCCACATTCAAAGCATTGGGGCGCCTGCCCTTTTGTTATGTTGGTTCCGTTAGTTGCCTTAAGTTCCGGTCTGACCCGTGACTCAGGCGCACCTCCCCGGTGGTTACTGCGCAAGGTGGGAAGGTCCTAGTGATGCCTTGCTGGTGGTGCTGCAACACTGCGAGGAGTCCCAGCTTTTTGGTAGGCTGTGGCCACATCTATGGCTTCGGACAATGTCAGATGGTGATGTTGCCTAACCCACCGTTGGATGGGACCTGGCAGTGCTTCAATAAATTGCTCCAGCATTACCTTCTCCTTGATTTGCCAAATTGTGGCGGTATTGGTTTGCAACCATTTCTCCGTTAAATCTTGTATTTTGTAAAACAGCTGCCTTGGACTTTCGCCGGGTTTTAGTTTGGTTTCCCGAAACTGGAGTCTATAGGATTCCTCGTCCATCCTTAGCCTCTCCAGTACTGACTTCTTGATGCCTGCATACGGGGTGTCCCTGTTTGGATTGGCCACCTGATACGCTCCTTGCATTACTCCCATGAGAAGAGGCGCCAAAAAGAAAGACCATCGGTCCAGGGGCCATTGAGCTGCTCGGGCTATTTGTTCAAAATTCACAAAGAAAAAACTGGGATCATCTCCTGCCTGGTATTTTTGAAGCACTGTGGGTGGAAGGCTGGATGTGACCTGTGTGCCGCTACTGATTCCCCCAGAATGTGCAGTGCTTCCCTGCCTTGCTGTTGGGCTACTGTTTGTACCTGTAGAGCCTGTTGCAGGGCTTGTCGATCTGCTTGGGCTTGATGTCCTTGCACCTGCACCAGCTGTTGTAATTGTTGTTGGCCTTCAGCCAATGCTTTTAGGACTGCTTCCATTATGTCAGGGTAGACGTGTATCTACAGAATCCCACCGCTGCCACCACTGTTAAGTAGTGAGCCGGAGACACCAGAGGAATTTGAAAAGTAATATTTATTTTCACAGCACTTCAAGTTGCATACGGTTTGTTCTGCAAAAAGTCTCTAGTCAAAATTAAAGTGCAAACCAGGCTCTCTGTGTTTCCCCTTTCTAAACGTGACCGGGAAACAAGGATTATGAAGTACCTTTAAGAAAACAAGTTCATACCGTGTAAAACAAGGATGCGCTATATTTAAACCAAGGCAGTTTGTCACAGCAATTCCAGAAATAGACAAACCCCAATTTATACCGTCGGCCTCAAGGGTTAAAGTCCTCCGTTAACAACTGGTCGTTCGTGCCGTGCTGAGCGTTTTCTTCACACGCCCGTCTGATCACCCAAGGCAGAGAGAACCAGCCTTTGATTGCCGGATGGCGGTCGCAGTCTCTCCAGTATACGGCCACTCCTCGCCACCCTCGGAATTGGAAAAATAAACTCAAAACTTCCCGGATTTGTTTCTCACACTGTGAACAGCCCCTTCTCGTTGTGACTGTCCTCCGCTTCGCTCTCCGAGTTGTCTGCCGTATCGGTAAGGGTTCGTCCGGTGGAGTTCCCTCTTCACTCTAATAAGCCCACCGGTGTTGGGAGCTGGCCTCTTCCCACTCGGAGTCCACACCGGCAGTCGCCTTCCACTCCTGCAAAATGAGACCCACGTTGAGTCGTTTGGTGCAGCTTTAACCCTGTGTGCCCCTCCTCCCCAGCAATTAATCACAGGTGCTCCTCTCCCTGGGCTCATTACAGCCCAGGCTAATTCCCCTCCTCCCTGCTCCATCCGCGTGGAGTTGGCATTTGTTTTAACCCCTAACTGGGAGAGTCCATTAAAATAGGGAAACGTGGATTTTCGCCTTCTTTCCCTACTATCTTTTCCCCGTTGCTGGCTTTTATATGGAGGATGCATCTGGTGAGGCATTCTGGGAGATGTAGTCCGGGTCTTGACTGTTTCAATTAGGTTTATCATCATTTTGTCTGCTGTGGTTGGTGACGTATGCCCTTCCCTGCTGTTCTATTCTTTATCATTTTCCCTTAACAGGTCCGCTGCTACAGGTTCCCCATCACACAAGCTTATCACAAAAGGGGGTGTCTGGTCCTGCAGGAGAAATGTCCCCCTTATCAGCCTAAACGTCTTCTGCGATCAGCGTCTTCTTTTCTGGCAGCAGTGCTGTCTTACCGACAGGAACGTTGTGGTGTCGTCCCTTCTCAGTGGTAGGGTCCAAACTTTGGAACTCCCTTCCTCTGACTTTACGCAGCCTGCCTGCCTTCGAGCGATTTAACACGTCTCACAAAACGTTCTTATATCCATAAATCCGCCCAATTATTGTCTGTTTATTTCTCATGTTAACCCCTTGATGCCTTTGGTGATTAGTTGCGCTATACAAGTGTAATGATGATGATGATAAAGACATCCCATGGAACCTAGAACCATGAAGTCACGTGCCGAATACATAGCCAGTATCCACATATAAGTTTTGATATACAAATTCGAATGAATGAGAGTTTGTAACTTAATTTAATTATTACAACTGTGCTGGGCGCAGTGAGGCGCATGAAAGGCATTGTCATTGCTGGTCGGTTAGCGTTCAGCTGTGCAGGCTCCATTAGATGAGTTTGCAGTCTGAAACTAGTTTTACAGTTTGAAGTCGGGGGTGTACTTTGTTAAATCAATGCTTCGAAAAAAGCTATATTTTTCTCTCGTGAGAAGCACAGCCTGACAACCCCTGATTCGGAAGGTTGGCTCACCAAACCTTTTGAAAGTATTTAAGAATTCCGACGAGGAGATGCATTTGCATAATTAGCCGTAATTACCTCCAAGAGGAACAGTTACAGTCGGGTTCCGGGATGGCTAATGTTTCGAATTGCCTCATAGAAATCTTCGTGCTTCTAGATCCAGTAGGCGTGCTCTTTATTAATTTTACAGGGCAGCGACCATTTGCATCTATACTAAGAGAAAGCACATTTAACTTAATCACGTGCCTCTGGAATGGCTGCCACTCCTGTTGCATCAGCGCTTGAAGGAAGGTGTGCCAGAGCGTGACCTTGCAATGTAATATTGGGGAGAAGGGCCCCCCAGTGCGTGGCCATTCTTTCAGCGTGTTTGGGATCTTGAAGATGGTCCATAGCAGTGGGATAGGTCAGGATTGCGGATTCAATGCACGTGTGTAAATGAGGATGACAGAAAGGAGGGGGGGGGCTTGCTGACAGTTTCATGGCAAAAAGTGTCAGCGTTCTTGGATGGATGCAGAGAGTTTGCCAGCAGAAGGCCAGCAAATGTGGAGCGCTTGAAACAGGGTCGGACTGGGCCATAAAATTGTCCCGGGCACCAATGAAAAAAGGGGCCCACAGTTGCAAATGGCTATTCTTTCCTTTTGTGACACTGTTGGAATAGTACGCAAGGGTTTTTTTTGATAAAATCTGATGCAAATTGTGCATTTTAAAGAATATTAATTCAGCAACACTGGTCAAAATGACTTGCTGCATAGTGAAGTAACTCATCAAACTGGTCCACATTGGCCAAAAAAGTGGCCCACTTTGACCAAAAAAAGGGGTCCACAGCAGCATTTTGTGGTTTTGGTTCGGTCATGGGCCTATTGCCCTATAGGCCAGTTGAAGAAAGCCGAGTAAGGGTCCTGCATGTGTCAGTGTGTATAAAACAGATCTGAAACCGCCTGCCCCAAATTCTTACCTGTAGTTGGGCCCTGCATAGCGTTAGCAACAGCACCTCTTAATCCTAGCTGCCAAGTGTCCCAGTTATCTATGTGGAATCTTTGAGCCAGTCCTGTTTTTTTTTTTTTATGTCACACAAGAAGAAGTTCCAGCATGCAATTGGAATTAAAAAGCAGGACTTGCTCGAGTTGGAAACGGCAGGATAGCTCAGCGAATCTCTGGAGGCTAGCTGAACGTGCTCGCCTTGGAAGCAAGACGACAAGGAGCAACACAGGTTCTATCCCCGGTCTGCCTTTAGAAACCTGTGGGTATTAAGCGCGCTATAAATAGCCTATCATATTATATTATGTCATAACCTGGCAGCGAAGCTTTGAGGGAATGCAGGTTCATATATCTTGTGGCTGGTGCAGACGCGGCGTTGTTGTGAACCAGCCACTTCATCCATGTGAAGGGCCGCAGCAGTGCGACTGCATATTAGTGTAAGAGCCATGATACACGTAAAGGGCCGCAGAACAATGCCTTGCTTGAGGAATCTGGGCAAGGAAATGACCCCCCCCCCAACACTTCCTAGACTGGGGGCAGAAAGGACGGGGACAAGGTCGGGAAGCGTTTTACATTCCCCTTAGGAATAAGGTGACATTCCAATACCAGTAAGAGTTCATTCAGTAAAAACTGTGAGGAGACTTGGATGGGGGTGGGGTGCAATGCTCACCGAGAAATGTACAGAATTCATTCAGAGCACATCAGCTGCCAATCATGCATTCCGAATCAATTAATGGGGCACAATGGGCGTGCACTTCTTCCGATGCAGATAGAAAATGAACATCATTGGAATTAGAAGGGCTGTAATGGTTAGAAAACAACATGCAGTATTTTATTGAGTCTGAAACCCAGTCGGTTCACCCCAACTTCTTCTGCCGTGGCCAGCAGACTATTTTATACATTTTGAGACCCGTGTTTACATATGGATGAAATGATATTTAATTAATTAACCGCTGACGCATTAACACCAGATACCAGTCTCTAAGTGAGGAAGCAGGATTAAAACCTGTGCTGCTCCACCTTGTCTTGCTTCCAAGGCAAGCACGTTGCCCCTGATCAATGCTCTCCGCCACTGAGGGGGAAAAAACACTGCTTGTCAAAATGTCACGAGGAGCCTGAAAACAAGCGTTGGCAATACCAACAGTTTTGGCTTTTGTGTAGGCATGGCAAAGGCATTTACCAGGCCCTGGCAGAGTGGTTTTACATGGCCATCTATGGTAGCACCTGCAAAATGGTGCAAGTGCCTGGGCATATAATAGTAGTGCCTGGCAAATGCCTAATATTTAAACATACGCCAAAACTGTTGGCTTTGCCAATGCCTATTTTTGACAGGACATCATTGAAGGACATACACAGTGTCTTAAAATGAAGTGGCTGAAGGCAGACCTGGTTAAGACATTTGTAATACACCAGTACATGTTTAGAGCTCCAAATGTCCCATTAAGTCTCAGAAGACTGTTTTGAAAAAACAGCAGCAGGCACTTCCAGCACAAAGGATGATGCTATGGCTTGATGTTTGGGGCAGGGAGGGGCAGGAAGTGGGTGGGAATGGCCATAGGGATTAGCATGGCCATATGCAGTTAGTCTGTGGGTAAATAACCAAACTACACCTACACGTTTTGTGTTCCACCTCACATGCCATTCCTCCCTAGCTTTACTTGAATGCAATAGTTTTGGCTTGTAGGTGGTGCGTTATTGCCACCTAATATCCAAAACTAAGAATGATAGGTCTCACAAGGCTGGCGGGGGATTGGAACCGGCAGCACCTGGCCTCATTGGATTGATGATTTTCCAGTTGTGTGAATTATCCATGATCCTACCAGTTCAACAGGAATAACCGGTGCATAAACACCAATGAGCTTGAAAGGACTTCTATAACACACAGCACATAAAGCGGACACTTCAGCCCCATACGTTTGGTTAAAAACTCCACCGCTAAAGTTACTGCACACTGAATGCATTCACTGCAATATGTAGTAATGAAAGCTCCACAGCTCTCAAGGTAAGTTGTACTCTTTAATGTCCAGGTCCAGTTCCTTCTTCACACAACAGGATTGTAGGGGAAGCACTAAGACAAACAGAAGGGAGAAACACTGGGACAACCCCACACCCCATAAGCACCTTAACTCCACTCACTAGTCCCAACCGTCAATAGTAGAACCTCTGAACCCTCACATTCCACACGATGACACCCTCATCATTCCACTAGCTCATACGCCTACATTATAACACAATACATCCTTTCCATATATCCTGTTTCCTGTAAGTCTGCCATAAAAAAGTGCACCATAAAACAAGTCTGCCTCAAAGCAACTTTGCATAGTAAAATGTTGAAATACTGTGTTTGACATGACTACGATTGGTATATTGATCCAACCAGAAATCAGGGCATACATAAAAACAAAATACAGTACTCTAAGAAGTGTCTATCTATATGGTGGTATTATGCGCTGCAAGGCAACAGCAAATGAAAGAAGTCTAGTATGCAAAACCACATTACATAAAATAACAGTATTTGAAGCCCGCTGAGGCAAAGGGCGCTGCTGCTTGGAGCTGTGGCTCCCAATATGCCGCAATGCTACACGCGCCGAAGCCACTCTGCAGTGAAGCCACATCCCCAAACACCGGAAGGGACACAGTGAGAGGAAGGGTGGGGGGTGGGGGGGATAAAACCCTTGGCACCAAACTCTTACGCTGAAGCCCGCTGAGGGAAAAGGGACTGTCATCTTTGTGCTGCGGAGCCGTGTACCAATTTTGGCCATCTCTCTGTTTTGCATTCTGTTCACCTTTGAAGCAACCCTCCGCACTGCCACGATACACAGCGCCAAAGCCACACTGCCATGACGCCACGCCCCCAAAACACTAGAAGGGACACGGCGAGAGAAAGGGGACAGATAGAAATCTTGGAGCCAAACCCTTGCAGCGAAGCCTGCTGAGGAAAGGGTTCTGCTGTGTGTCCTAGTTAGCCCCAGAGGCTAGCCAGGATTGTCTAACAAGTGGGGCCTGAAGCCAATGTAGTTGGGCGCATCACAGTTTCCTTAACATCTGTACATGCCCACACAGTGTTACTGAGTGGGCATTTACAGATTTTGGGTGGGCCTTGCCTCCTCAGGCCCTGCCCTGTCTATGCCTCTGGTTAGCCCCTCTTCTACATGCTGCACTCTTTTCTCCTCTGGAGCAGCCTTCTTGACTGCCTCGCTACACAGCGCTGAAGCCAGGCTGTGGTGAAGTCACACCACCAAACACAGGAAAGGACACAGCGAGTGGAAGGGGAGGGATAAACTCCTTCACGCCAAACCCTTGCGGCGAAGCCCGCTGAGGGAAAGGGCATTGCTGTTTGGGGCTGTTTGTCATGTGAGGTGGGAGCACAAGACTCCAAATGAAAGAACTCATTTGCTCATGTAACTTGTTGCCCCTCAGCAAACCTAGGAAGCCAGGGTCAGCTGGATCCACTTGAGGTACTACCTTCTCCTTCCAAAGTGAGTCTCCATATTAGGAGGGAGGAGACAGACTATGGCGGCCCCTCAAGCCACTCTGCCATTCCTTCAATGGTTTTGATGCTAACCAGTACTAGGTGACTGCACCGGTTATTGATACAGCTGAAGGAGGTAGCTTTTTTTGGAATTGTATCTCAACGGGTGGGGGCAGACTATGGTGGCCCCTTTAGCAAATCAGGCGTTCCTCCAATGGTCCATTTTCTGCCTCTACTATAATAGAACTGGCTAAGACTGATCCAGCACAGAGCTGCAAATGTGCTCGGCTTTGTGTGAATATTTAGACCACTCTCTCCTACTGACTTTTTATTCCGGAAGTAGTGACCAGAATATTTAAAAGCGTAGATATTATGTGTAATTTTATGCCTATGAGTGTATAATTTTATTAGAGCAAATCCTTGTCTTAAAAATATATAAATATTGAAAGCATTTATAGCATCGGCACTTTTTAGAAGGAATTAGGTGCTAATTATGGATTTTTATCAGGTTTCTGACATACTTGTACAATTGTGTTGTGTTACTTTAGCTTCTTTGCACATTATAAATGGTGTTGGTAAACCTGGGTAATTAAAGCTGGGTAGGGGAAGACAGATGTAGGTACCCTTTAGACATAGTAAGGCAGGGTATTTTTGGTTTGAGGAGTCATATGGGCCTCATTACAAGTGTGGCGGTCCGGAAACAAGGGTGCGGGTAAGCTCACTGGCACCCTTGTTTTCTGACCGCCACACTATGAGTCTTCCTGCCAGGGCTGATGAGGCTGATGATGCGGGCGGGACGTGGAATAAGGCTGTGCCTGTGGCAAAGTTACACCAATCCAAACAATCGTTTCTGAACACCATACAGAGTACTCCTAGAGAAGATAATACATTCTTTGACTGTACTCCAATAGCTAGTCCACACCTAGATCATCAGGCAGGAGGGTGCAATTATGCTGTTCCTGTGGAATTGCATGGGACCACAACAGGCAGATGCAATGTCCGCCTTTCTCGTCAGTCAGTTGCGTCTAATAGTAATTTACCCCCTAGACAAGATGAAGATCCTTTCCCAGGTCCTTGTGTTATTTATGAAGCAGTAGCTACAGCCAACCATTTTACCCCCTGCAAGACCTGGCAGAAGCTGAAAATAAGAGGGGGGGGTTCTCCTCGGCTGAACTGGCTGTAACAAACAGAAACCATGAGCCAAGGATAAAAGGTATGGGTACGTCTATGGCTACCAATACATCCCTTTCATGCACTGGTTGTACTAACGATGGTCCACATTCATGCTCAAATTGTCAGCCATTAGCACAAGAAGCGGTGGTTTTGCGAACTGATGCTTGATATACAAGCATAGATGGGTGTAATGAATCACAACTCTACGGAAGGAATGAAACCGTATGCCCCAAGTAATACCATGATACATTCAAAGGGAGATGATCTCCCACTGTCTAATACTGACTTTACTTCAATCAGTGAGCTTGTAGAGAAACATACAAAAACATTATCCATGTCCTCAAAGGCCAATAAACAGGGCAATCAGTGTAGTAAGCTCAACACGGCAGGGAAATGGTACTGAATGTGAGAAACCTCAAAATACAGGTATAGCGTTAAACACTCAAAAGGGAACCAAAGGGTACTACCGCGGGCAAGCAGATAATATGAAGACACCTGGGGACAACAGATTCATTTCTTTGGTTAATGTACCCAGGCTAAATAGGGGGGCTCATGTGGCCAAGGACAGCACACTGAATAAATGTTTCTACTGGATACTGCACAAAGAACAATGCCTCTCAGTTGTAAGGGAAGACATTATAGATGTGTGCTGAGTCCAGGGATCAGACAAAGGGGATCATGATTTTGTTACGATCTGTCTGAGAAATGACAAACGTTTCCACATATAGATTGAACTCAGGGGTCGATGGCCCTGTGGCAATAATGAAAGGGGAGGACAATATTACACTGTCCCAAATATAAATTCAGCAATAAACTATACAGGGGGACACGTGCCACCCAGGCCAAATGTTTGGCATCTATCACCTGACTTACCAGGCCCCAATGACTAGGACAATAGCCCTAGACAGCCAGCTAACAATATTTGTGATCTGAAATTCTATGACAAGACTGGAGGCGAGCATTGTGCTTCAACTTCTTTTATAACTACTCCTCAGCAGTTTCAACAACAATAACTAAAACACTGTAAAATGTCCAAAGTGACTTTTTCCTTCTTTAAACTACAATCCCCATAGTCTCTGTAGTCCATATCTCTCCATGATCAGCTATGACCACATCCTGTCCCTGAGCTCCATCTCTCTTTTACATGCTCTGAATTGTCAATCGTAAAGTTCACACGCTGTCCTGCCAACAGAGCGAAGACTTAAACTAATGCAACTTGAAATCTGATCTTCCCCGATCTCAATCAACTCCTGCTACTAGACTCCTTGTCCCCTTAATTGTTCTTCTGTTCTTCTCCTAGGAGTCAAACAAACAAAATAATCAGGGAGGCGTTCATGTACTTCTTCCCACATTTAAAATATCATCAACTGCACATTAATACATGAATGGGAGGGAAATTAATGCTTGCCTCCTAGTCTTTAATAGAATGAATACTCCCTGCGCAGTTAGCAGGGGTAATCTACATTCTATGACAAGTCTGGAGGCGAGCCCTATGCTTGTTCAAAGCTTCCCCAATACATTGGCTGCCATACTCTCGGTTGGCTTAAAGTAAAATTCCTTAAAAGTACGATTACTAGACCAATCTGCAGCTAACATAATCTCTCTTAGCGATACTCCTGCCGTAAAGGCTTTGGATGCCATTGCTCCCCTCACTGAGTGTGCTCCGTATCTCCTTAAATCAATCCTTGCTGCCTGCATGACTTCTTTAACCCATCTGGCTATGGTGGCTGTAGATACAGCATGAAAAGGCTTCCTACGCGCTATGAGCAATTGCGTGGTACCTGCTGCTCTACTTTCTGCCGTCATGCTTTCATATTCTTTGATGCAGTTTGCTACGCTCTATTTGGTTTTATGCGGGAAATACGGGTAGTGGACCGACGAAATCCGTGTTTTAGTCCTCTTGACTACTGAGAAAGTGACTCCTTCCGGACCCTCTATTAACTTCTAGCGCTTTGACATCTGAAACGCGCTTACAAGAAACTAGGCATAGGAGCATCGCCAGCTTGCCCGATAGCTGTTTCAGAGATAAATATCTATTTGAAGGTCAGTCCTCTAGAAGGAAAAGCACTTCTGTCACGTCCCAGACTGTATTATACTGTGGCTCTGGAGGCATCTTAAATCTGGCTCCTCAAATTAGTCTTACCACTGCCGGGTGTTCCCCTGCTGGCACTCTTTCGATTGACAAGTGGTACGCTGATATTGCGGATCTGTATACTCCTATCGTTCGGAATGCTCTTCCGTCTTGCAATAACTGGGCTAGGAAGTTCAGTATAACCACTACAAGGGCTGAAATGGCATGAACACTTCTCCCTTTGCACCAACTAGACCACTTGGCCCAAGCCGCATCGTAGCACCTTCTCGTGGAAGGTGCCCAGGATTCTGCGATAAGCTCTGCAGCTTGTGTCGAAATGGCCGGCAGCACCCAACATCTCCTGATATTCTGCACGCGATTAGCGGGAGTGTCCCCCTGACTCTCAGAGGATGATACGACCCAACTAGGTCCGTAAGCAGCTGGTCTCCTTGCGGTAGCACTCTCGGAAGATCTACTGCTAGCTCCATTAGAGTTGGGAACCACACTTGTGATTTCCACAGTGGCGCAACTAATTGTAGCTCCGCTCTCTCTTTCCGACACTTCGCTAGCACTCTGTTTAGCATCAAGAACGGGGGAAATGCGTAGTGTGATCCGTCTGCCCATTCTTGTAGGAATGCATCTGTCCCCAACGCCCCCGGATCTAGCCTCTGAAGTACTCAGCTGTCTGAGCGTTGAGTCGGGATGTGAATAGGTCTATGCATAGTGGACCCCATCTCTGATCCAGTATCTGAAACACTGTTGGATCCAGCCTCCAATCGCTAGAAAAAAATCGTCATAGGTGATGTCAACCTGCATATTAATAATGTCATCCTACGTGGCAAACTAAGAGAAACCTAGTGGCCAGTGTGATAGGGTCTAAGGGAATATCTAAGTATACGATCCACACTTGTCTAAAAGGATGAAGAAATGTGGGTGCAAATAAACCCTCCCCTAAAACAGGTCACTATGAATGTCACTAAATACACAACGTCCCATTGGCTACACAAACTATAGGACCCTTAATCATGCTGTCCCCTACCATTGGTTGGCACTCTAACCTCCGTCAGTACTTTCCCACATAAGTTAGCAGCACGCTGACCGGGCTTCCAGATGCTGGTGAGCTAGTCTTCAACCATAGCTTCCCACCAATTAGCATATTCATCCATAATCATCTCAGGGGTCTGCTGTCAATTAGGGCTTTGAACTTGTCCTTGGGAGTGTTCTTTGCTCTGGAGAATTCAGGGGAGTGAAGGCACGCTCAGCCCTCATACGTAGGTGTGACCATCATGTTCGTCCAACTTCATCCCTCCATGTGACTGAAGACCATAAAATCGAGCCTCATATGTATTAAAAATACTATTTTCTAATAGACCTCTGACGTCTTCCTTGTTTTTGTTCATGCCTCCTGAACAGGAGCTCTGTTCTTTCACACGATTTGTATCCAATGTCTGCTCACTCCAGCCTGATACAGCCTTGGCTTCTTGGCTCATCCAGTCTCGCCTTTGCAATTCACTTGTTCTCTAACTGCGACACACTGGAAAAGAGGCCTTCCTTCTTTAGCTCAGCTCTGCTATAACACATAGAGGAAACATCCATTCTTTACTCACTTATATATATATGTATATGTTGGCGCATGCCGCAATCTATTCACTACTTAGCTAGCCTCAAGAATACTTCGTCTGCTTGCGTTTCTTTGCATATGTACACGTATAAAACAGCTTGAGGTCTTCATCATTTCTGTAGAATAAGTTTCTTCATCTTGATCCCAAGATGCCACTTATCTTCGATGATTTCTTGATGCCTCATAGAATATCTGCATTCTCTAGTGTGCTACATCTCTTCTATGTACATCAGCTCGGCTCTGCATGACCTCACCATTCGTCTTTACCATTCATTGGTCCTGCTTCTTCCGGGGTTTTCATTCAAATGGCCATCATACTGTCTTGCATGCAGGTAGGGTTTTCTCAAAAGGAACCTTGCTTCCAGGATTCTCCTTAGTATTGGTATTTTCACTTGTACCGCACGTGTCTCACACTCTGGTTCCCAACATATAGGCAAGAGGGCGAGGTGATTGAAGTGAGGGTGCTTAGCTCCTTCTCTGCACAACACTCATGATATTTGGGGACATGAACTTACAAATCGAACCCATAAATCGCATGGTTGAGGAAGAGTATCATATATGGGACATCCCACACTTAAAAGTATTATATATATGCTCTTCAAACATCAGAGCGTTTCTTTACGTTGGGCCTACCTGTGTGTAATGGTTGTTTACAGCCATGTGTTCCGCCATCTTCCACATACTTTGGAGTGGTTAAAACCTGACATATTGATTATTTTTTGATTGCCTTGGAAAGTTGGAAAATTGCTAAATCCGTAGAAGTGATTAGGAGAAGTGAAAGCGATCATAACGTGGTATGTCTGGCTCTCAGCATCCAAGCTGTGGGCAACACTATGGCAACGGCTTTGCAGGTTTTGAGACCTGCAAATAACAGGAGGAGATTAAAATGGGAGGACCTTGATTTTGGGAAAAACCTACCAAACACTTATCAAGGGGTCTTGTCTGCGCTTAAGAGCATTTTGGTCGCAACAAATATAAAGGATTGGACTATCCTACACTCTGGTACATTCATCTCTGTTGGCCAAGCCCCTTATTTTTCTAAACCAATGAAGATGGTTTCAGTACTGCAAGCGGGTAAAAAAATTGTACGTTTGGTAGTGTAGGAACTCAAAGGCCAAGTTATTGAGGGCTGTTAAACCTAATAAGGGGGGAGTTAAAGAGGAGGTGAAAAAACTCCAAAGGGAGTGTAAGAATCTGCTTGATGAGAACAAGAAAGCCGATTCTTTAGAAGACTGGAAACCCTTAACAAAGTGGCAGAGGAGAAACATACTAAAGAATTATGGAATATTGTCACCAATATAAAAATCCCATCCAGGCAACGATTACTGAACACTTCAGGTTAGATCATTTTGCTGGTCTCTCCTCTGAAAATAGATCTGATTCTCGAAATCAGAGAAAAGAAAGGCTGACTAAAATTGTCTTTGGCCCCAATTTAGTTCCACTGGAACTAACAATTGAGTACATTCTGGAAACCATAGGAAAGCATTCTAGAGGTATGTCCCTGGCCCAGATCTTATAACTGTTGATTTCTACATGAGTGAACCTGGAATTTGGGCACCATATCTCTTATTGTTATTTAATGCCACACTCGGGCTAGGTCTAAAACCTCCATCTTGGTATGTGGTGGAGAGTGTTCACATTTTTTAAAAGGGGGACGCTGCCAGACTTGGAAATTACAGGCCAATTTCTGCCAGTAGTCAATTATTTGGTAAATCCTTCAAAGCAAACTGAAAAAGTGGGTAACAGAAAATAAGGTCCTAAGTCACCTTCAGGCCGGCTTTACAAAAGGGGTCAACATGACAGAGCATGTATTTAGGCTCACCTTGATCCTCAATAAATATGTGGCTATCAAGGGCAGCAATATCCATTTACTTTTTGCAGACTTAAAGGAAGCCTTCTGAGATCTGATCTCCGGCGAGCCTTGTCCAATAAAAATGTCCCCATACCCTTGCTAAAAGCAATCATATGAAGACACAATGTCAAGGGTAAGGTGAGGATTAGGTCTGTAAAAATACTAAAATCGGTCAATAAAGGTGTAAGACGGGGCTGCATATTAGCCCCTCTCCGCTTTAATTTATTTTTTGATGGGGTTTTGGTTAATTTGCCCATAAATACATCAGGCGCTCCTAGTCTTGGAGGCAAGAAGATTGGCCTTCTGCTTTTGCTGATGATAATTGTAATAATTCATTGGACCCCAACAGGCTTTATACAACTGACAGACCACTTCATAACATTTTGTAAGAACCAAGGATTAAAAGTTTGCAGAATTAAGGTGAAAGTGATAAGAGTTGGTAAATACAATAGGTCCCGCTCACAAATAGATATTATCATCGATAATGTGAGACTAGAAGAGGTCTCTCATTTCAATTATTTGAGAGTCAGCACTTCTCGAGATGGGGCATGGACTGAACACACCAACAAAGCAAACATGTCCCTGGGCATCTAATGCTCGAATACCTGAAAGCAGGCGTGATCCCAGAAGGACTTCAGGTCAAGAACATTCTGAGAGTTTTTCTCGACAACCCCCGGTTCATGACAAAATTCAGTGGAGTGGGCAACAAATGCTCCTGTGATTGGGTAATTTTAGTCATAGAAACCGCTGAGGAAGAAACCAAAAGCCAAAAAGTAGCGCTTAAAACCCTTGAAGAAAAAATGAAAACAGAAAATATAATCCGAGACATAAAAGTACACCTTGAAAAAATTGAAGAAAAAATTAAAAAATTTGAGAAATTCACCATCGACAAGAAGCTCTGGAAGCTACAAAACGACGTGAAGAATTACAAAGAAGAAAGAACATACCCATACCTAGTACCTGGTTTCTATGATCAAACAAACCAAAACATTCAACAAAACATTCGGAACCCACTTCGCCTTCAGAAGAAATTCGTAACTTTTTCCAATAGCTCTAATAGTAGTGGTTCTAATAGCGACTCCAGTTCCGCAACATCTGCACCTTCAAGTTCAAATCAACAACACCCTTTTCAAGGACAGGGACAGCGAGGCCGACCAAGACAACACCAACAACACCCCATGCGAATACAGCAATGGATGCCCCCAGGGAACCAATCATGGTGATACCCATCTCAGTGACCACATCCTAAC
Source organism: Ambystoma mexicanum (assembly GCF_040938575.1). Lineage (NCBI taxonomy): Eukaryota > Metazoa > Chordata > Amphibia > Caudata > Ambystomatidae > Ambystoma > Ambystoma mexicanum. The sequence goes on from NC_090939.1 coordinate 708,433,811, forward strand.
CCACGAAGAGACCAACGTTCTAAGTAAAGGATTACGTTTCATCCCTACTACACCCGCCAACAGATTCCAAACAGAAGTCGAACTCCGCAAATTCTTCCGGACTATCAGACTAAAATTATTCTTCAATAACAAACCAGAAAAAGACTCTCCCAAATCCACTGGCTTGAGACCACCTTTGACTTTCACTCCACTATCCCACATGGTTTGCCCAGAGATTCTAGCTTTCGAAAACCATATCCTTCTAGAAACCAACAAACTCTTTGAGAAAAACATCAGATATCCAGACAACCTCAAGAAAAGCGAATGCACAGCCCTAAAAAACCTTGAAAACAATCTTACCTTTTTGATAAAACCTGCCGACAAAGGCGGAGGCATCGTCCTATGGGCCAAGACTTTATACAACACAGAAGTCCTATAACATCTCAACAATACCAAGTTCTATCGCCAGATACCGATCGATCCTACCACCAGACTCCTTAACGAAATAGAAAGCCTTATGTGCCATGCCCTCCAAGAAGGCTAGATAGATGACGACGAAAAATTATTCCTGATAAACCATAATCCAATACTACATGCATTTTATCTACTACCAAAGATCCACAAAGACGATGACAATCCACCAGGTCATCCGATAGTAGCAGGTATAGGATCTGTCCTAAAACCACTGTCAATTTACATCGACTACTTTCTACGCCCATTCATTAAACAAATGAGGTCCTACATTCAAGATACTACCTCGACCATCAAAAAACTTGAAAGCCTAACCACCAATGAAGAAGATTTGTTAGTGACCCTGGACGTCGAGTCGCTATACACTAGCATTCCTCAACACAAATGCATAGATGTCTTGGCCACATACCTTGACAAAAGAACCAACATGGAACCACCTACGGCTTTCATACTAGAATGCATTTGCATCGCGATAACTGAGAACTACTTCATTTATGAAACATCGTTTTACCAACAATGTCATGGGACATCAATGGGAGCAACTTTCGCACCAGACGTAGCCAACCTGTTCATGGACTCTTTTGAAAACAAATGCATTTATGACAACAACTCTTTCAAAGAAAAAATAGGCTTCTGCATCAGGTACATAGACGATATCCTTATGACATGGAAAGGAAATGATACAGAACTAAAACGTTTTTTCACATGGCCCAACAGTCAAGATCCCTGCATCAAGTTCACAATTCAGTCAGATAAACACTCTATTCCGTTTCTAGACCTCACAGTCTACAAAACCACCACCAATACCTTACCAACAACCCTCTACAGGAAACCAACAGCCAAAAACACACTTCTGGAATTTAAGAGCTTGCACCTGCCTAGTCTTAAAGAAAACCTCCCATTTGGCCAATTTCTGCGCCTAAGGCGTAACTATACAAAACAAGAAGGTTTCGAATCAACCAGCAGAGACCTTACCACAAGACTTAAAGAAAGAGGCTACCCCAACCACATGATCCGTCAAGCCATAAAACGAGCAAAAAACCGAAGAAGAGAATCATGCCTTGAGCCTACCCCACGAGAGCCTTGCAAGGACAAAATTACCTGTGTCACTACCTTTTCACCACTCAGTAATCAAATAAAGAAGACAATACTCAAATATTGGAATATTCTTCAAACTGATTCATTTAAGCCTACCAAACCCTGTTTCACATTCAAACGGAGCAGAAATCTCAAAGATCGTTTGGTAAACATCAATACTGAACGCACCAGGCTAAAAGAACAACCCAGCCTGTGGAATCTACCCACTGGCCAAGGACATTTTAAATGAGGTTCATGCTCAGTTTGTTCTTTGACAAAAAATATGAAATCCATTGATCTCAACGGAAAGAACTGGAATTTCGAGTCCTTCACCAACTGCAAAAGCAAATGGACAGCATACGCAATTTAATGCCCCTGCAACTTGTTATACATCGGCAAATGTAAGAGAGAAGTTAGACAACGCATATGTGAACATCGCTCATGCATCAAAAATGCTGTTCCAGATAAACCAATGGTGGCACACTTCCAAGAGAAACCCCACACCCACAAAGACATTTTCTGGTTTGTTCTAGAAATAGCCAGAAACCCATTTAGAGGTGGTGATCGAGACCTCTCACTTCGAAAGCTAGAGCAGAAATGGATTTTCCGTCTTGATTCTGTCAAACAGGGCCTCAACATAGCCATTGAATGGAATCTATTCTTCAAATAAATCTCTATTTTTGCCCTACATGTCTTATGGTTTACTAGATTGAATACCTTTATTACAATTTATAAGTCATGAAAGAGCGTGTTTTTTGTCCTTTCAAACAATATTTCCTATTTTAATGCTTTAATTGTGTATCTTGAACAAAGATGTTTTTTACCTTCCTTCTGCATGATGAGATCAAAGATTGATTATTTAAAATATACCACTCTCTCGAATGTGTTTAACCATAAAAATCTGTCGAAATAACCATCTATGCATTTTGCTCCAAAAAAAGAATGTCCATGATATTCAGTCACACTAACATTTAATACATTAAGATAACCATGTTTTCCATCATGGCTGTCATTTGCTTTCTACACCAACACACATTAGTATCCTTATCCCAGCCCCATTGTGCATGCGTGCAATCCACCCAACTACGCATGCGCGCCCCTTTTCAAACATAGCGTCCCTAGGTATGTCGCCATTACGCATGCGTCTCCTACCAACCACAATTTGTATTTACGTTACGCACCTCTCCCAAATTAACCAATTGGTTTCCGGACTCGCAAGGCAGACGTTCATTCATCCGCCTCACGCTCCCTTTTTCAGGTAAGAAATCGAGTTTGCCATGATCCAGCAATCACTTTGTTTGATTTAAATACTGGATTGTCTATCACTAATAAAGTGTTGCACCGCAAATAATTTGTTCTAACTAAAATGCACTCTTCTGTTTGGCACGCCTCAGCCCAAACCACCGCCGCACCGCAAGCACATACCAAATTGTATGGCAGACCCTAGCCCAAACCACTACCACAAAAACGCACAACCAGCAATAGAGAGCACAGACGTGAATCTACCTCACGCTTTACTGGATGTTTCTGGTTCTTTTGCACCATTAAACTGCATTCTATACTCGACAAACGGTCATGACGTTTCTATAATGATAATGGCCATGGAAATCATATAATTTAACACTGTACCAAACCTTAGAGCCCGCTCAGGCACCCTCTAGTTCACTGCCACATTAATCATCATAGACACCATTCCTGTGGTCAGCACTTCGCTCAACCATCCAAATTTGTTCTCCCTTTCAAGCAATAAGGGCATGTCTCCTAATCGTTTTTTAAGCACCTGTTATAAACACCATTTTAGCCACTAAACAAAATCCTTTCCCTTCCTACACAGCGGCACAGGCTATGTTTCTAACCTGAAAAAGCCTCCAAGTACACGGAATTTGTACCCGTGCGACTAAATAATTCTCAATTGGACCGCATACCATCAACTAAGGTATGCAAAACACTCTGTATTCGATCCATTATGTATGATCCTTCATACCATCCAGGCGCATTCATTGACACCTTTTTCCCATTGTAGATTACCACCACGGACCATATCAATTTATTTGTCTCCTTGAATTCAGTTCAACCGTTGACAGAACATAGGTAGGTTTCCTATAGTGCAGTACTTTTTCATACGGATTCCTCTGTGTGGTCACATCTTCCTCTTGACATACTCTTCTCTCCCTCCCCCAATAGGCGTTCCCAACAACGTCCTGATGAAAGTTCGGACCCTTCATCTGTGAACATTATCTACTCAGTGAAGGCTTGAATACCCCCCGAACCAGAAACACCTATAACAATGTGTCGACCACAATGACATACTACCATTCTGACTGTAGTATTTGAAATCCACAATATATGTTACTAACCCTCACCTACCAAACTGTGATGTAACAACAGTTTTGTACTTATTACTATTTCCATTTTTCGTGCTCTTTGTTACAAGCCAAACTAGGCTTACATGTGATCTTTTTTTTTCTTTACTATGAATTCTATACTCTATATGTTTGTCTGAATAAACCAAAGTTTTTTCTATTCTTCTATTTTTGTGACTTTCAATAGCTAGCAATTACAAACTAGCCTCCTGCCTTTTGAAAACCTACCGTAGTAACACGGTCTAATAGGGGTAGTTTATGACTCTCTCTTCTCCCTGGGGAGATTGTGCAATGGCATATTGAGCTTTTCAAGATCTTTTGGTAAAAACCTACTTAGCCCAGCACTGGAAATATATAGAGCCCAAGCTTTGTCGGCAGCTCTTTACAGAGCAGAGATATGGGGCTTTGTTAAAGCCCCAGCTCTATCTTTGACAGTCAATCATTTCTTGAAAAATTACTCTTGGTTCCAAAATCAACACTCAACATTCCAATGCCACATGGAACTTGATTTGACATGTATATGTGACCAATTAGCAATAACACAGTATGTCATGGTCATGTGAGTCATTTATACACTATATACATATAGCACTAAGAATGTACTATCATCCCAGAACGGCCTCTCCCTAAAATGGTGTAGGCATATTAAAATGTGTTTGCGCCTATGAGGGCTAGATGCTCTGTGGTATAACCCGGAGGACATTATTGGCAGTAGCCAGCAAACTGTCAATGCACAAACAGAATTTGTGATGGGCCGATCTATGTCTAAAGTGTTTGCATCTTTCAATGGGTAATTCTTACCTGTTGATCAAACACAGTTAACTATCTGGGGTTGATTGAAAATCCGTATCAGAGAGTCTTGTTCTTTACATTAGTACCCGGCGAGGGTGCAATCACAATGAAAGAGCCATTCTGATTGGCCCTCACCGAGTCATTACCAGGCCTGGAATCCCTCTGTCGGGATTCCACAGCCTCTGTCCCCGGTGGGGGCGTGGCAACCCCTCAGCCAATGAGGATGCTCGATGCGGGGCCATCCCCGCTCTGAGCCTCCCCACGGCTGAGAGGTTGCCTTTGCCCCCTGCCGGGGACTCGGGTAAGGCTTTGGCTTTTTTTCCCCTTCCTCCCACCTCCCTCCCCACCCCACTTACCTCTATCCCTTTTTTCCGGTGGGGGACGAAGGCAGCCTCCTGCCGTGCGGAGACTCGGAGCGAGGCTATCCCCGCTCCAAGCCTCCACACGGCTGGAGGCTTCTATCGTCCCCCGCCGGGGACCCAGATACGTTTATTTATTTCATTTCAAAGAAGGTAGCAGGCGCTCCTCTCCAGAAAGAACATGGCATGATAACCTGTTCTAAGATGAGAGTTTGCAGCACACGCTTTTTGCTCACTGTACCTTTCACAGATGGTAAATATTAATTTGCATATCAGTCTTTGTCCCGCCCACATGGGCAGTCCAGCACCGAAATGCTATGGCAATTGCTCTCTGAACAAGAGTACCAAAAGCAACCCCATACATGTGTTTCAGACTTGTTGGGCCTCATCAGTGAGGTGAAGCTTTGTCTCTCTGAGCACAGTGAGCAGGGAGTCCACGTCTGGTTGCCCCCAGGTAACTCAGGGTGACCAACCCCAAGTTTCTTGCAAACATTTCAAAGAAGGTAGCAGGCGCTCCTCTACAGAAAGGAGAGGAGCTCCTGCTACTATTTATTTATTTATTTATTTATTTATTTATTTATTTATTTATTTCCCCTTCCTCTCCCTCCCACCCTCCCAACGGCACTTACTTTCTTTTTTTTTCCGGGAGCGGACGTGCTGGAAACACTTCTGATTCCATCACGTCCGCTCCCGATGGCCGCCACGGAAAGGTAAAACGGACTCCGTTTTCCCTTTTCATGGCGGCGGCCATTTTCTTTGTCGTTTTTTTTTTTATTTTTCTCCCAAAACACTGCAGCGTTTTGGGACAAAAAAAAGCTTTTAGTGCTCCCGGTCACGCAGTCTTTGTGGGCCGGGGTACTAATAGCTATATGCCCCTCGCGGCGGGGGGATTACCGACTCTGGTAATGTCCCTGGGCCTTCGTTAACTATATGATATATGATATTTTATTTGTATCGCGCTCGTACACAAGTGTTTCAGAGCGTGACAAGGCAAGGGAGGGGAACAGGAGAGAACAAAACAACGATCTTACTAGGCCCAGTGACATTGAGAACGTGCAAGTGCCTGGGAAAGGGAAAGGGGAAAAGAGCATGGAAGGGGGAGAGTGGAAAGTGCAGAGCAGCGGGGAACAGATAAATAGTCATAAATACAAATACATAGATAATGGAACAATAAACAGGGGTAGTGCAGTCAGCAAGTGGAAAGTGCTGTGTTTACGGCAGCAGAGCTGGGTAAGTCTTATAAGTGCATAAAAGAAAAAAATGGGAGGGGTGGGGGACTGCATGGGTACAGATACGGTCCCCAGTGCCAGGGGTGGCCGTAAGGCAGTGCAGAAGGGTGGCAGGATGAGCAGGTACCTGGGCCCGGGGGACAGAGGGTGGCCAGGTGCACAGTGCCAAGAGAGAGCAGGTCAGCAGGGCAGAGGGGGAGCAAAAGCAGATGCAAAGAGGAAGGTCTTGAGGTTCTTCCGGAACTAGAGATGATTCTCTACAAGTTTTAGAGTGGCAGGGAGGCTGTTCCAGAGGGAGGCCCTAGCCAAAGACAGGGATCTCCCCCCTATGGGCGACCTGAGTCGATAATGCCCCCGCCGCTCGGGGCATATTGCTTTAATAGTCTACCGATAGCCACGGTCAAGGCTTGATGGAGTAACAGTAACGTAGACACGTGCCCTTTCTGCCCGGGCGAAGTCGAGTCCCATCAGCATTTCCTTTTTTATGCCCTAAATATGCTGATAATAGTAACATTGTAAAAGTGTCATTTGCAAGCCCTAATTATATTTTCCTTTTTCAGAACCGAGAGTAAAATAAAATAGTAACAGTGATTTACCCAGGTTTTTATTTTTTCATTGCCCCTGTGTTTTGTAGATGTGCATTTTACATGCCAGAACCCACCAGCAGGTAAGTGCTAATGTTACGGGCCCCCCTTCATGCAAATTGCACTTGGAAGCCCAAGATCATGTCCTGGATGTTGGGGAATGCCCACCTGGAACTCGCGCATTCTGTAAAATATTTGGGCATGAACATTTCTGACAATGATTCCCTGTCTGCTACCAAGGAACGCTTAGGACCTCAAGCGCAGCCCTCATCACACAAGTAAACAGGGTATATACAAGGTTGTGTACATTTTCACTTATACCAGTTCGTCACTCTTACTGTTCGAAGATAGTTCTTACCATAACTTGTAAGATGTGGGTCAGTACGTGAACTCACTTCAAGCTACTATGTGGAAACAAGTGTTGGGTTTGCCGTCTTCGGTTCCCAACTGTGGCATTAGGCACTAGTTTGTCCTGACTTCTTTGGCCACAGAGGTTCACTGGAACACAATATGCTTATATGCCAAGATTTTAGTTCGTCCAGTGAATTTTCTGTTTGAGGAGCTGTAATAGCTCCGAAAGATACATCTGTTGTTTCTTTAAAGAGTTTTAGTGTAGGTATACTTTCAACCTTGACCAAGACGAATGGATCCATAATTCTTCTAAAGGGAACAAAAAGTGTTTGGAACAAGATTGGTGCGACACAGTTGATCAATTGGGTTCTTACAATCTATATGCAGAATATCTGCAATTTATCAGGAAAAGAACAGATTTGCCTAAATATATCTATGTGTTCTCCTAGTGACAGGCTCGATCGATATACCTAAGATTTAGGTTGAACACGTTCCCCACACTTTGCGGGTCTTAGAATATGTATAGCTCACTCTGAAAGACCTTGTAGACTGTGTAGGACCTTAGGTTGTCTAGAAACACTCAAACACCTTATCCACTTTTGCAAAAATACTGCATACTTAACCAATTCTGTTCTGATGAGGCGAATGTTTGGGCTCGCCTGATGGAGGGGTGTAGTGTATCCTGTCTATAAAGACTATAAAGATTTGGAACGTGTATCCTTACCATGTTGCAAATGAAATTCTCAACCATCAGCTGATGTTATTAATTGAAGTTGAGTGTATAAGTAATTCATTATTATTCTAGTCTGTATAATGTATTTGGCAGGTATATATTGCTATCGACATCACATTTTCTAATTCTCTAAATATAATTTTGTTTGTATTTGTAAGTATTTGTATGCCTGTTTTGTGAAACGGTTTACATGTGTCAAACCAAATTACAAATCCAAATAGAAAAAAAAGAAATTGCACGTTTTACCAAAAACCCGTCGGTGAGCCTTGCCTTCTTCTAGAGTGGTGAATACTTTGTGATAATGATTTACTTACATTTGAGGCGTGATCAGTGTCCCTGGCTGTCACCTCTCGGTGCCCCTTCTTATTTCCTTTAAACATGGTCACAATTGGTTTGTTCTTTTTAGTATTATAAGTTACATTTTCAGGATCCAAAAGGTACATGTAACCTCCAGCTCCGGGCATTAACTCCCTCGTGCCAAGCAGTCATGTAGGCCAACTTCCAGCATACCACACTTCATGCCTCTACAATGTCTACTGTCATTCCCTTAGGTCATACATCCATTCCCAGATGAAATAGGACATAACTGTGTGGCATAGTACCAGGTTTATGGTCTTTTCATCGAAAAAGATCCATCGAACAGTGAAACCATCGATGCAAATGCATCAAAAAAGATTGCATCGAAATGCTATGTTTTACATTAAAAGTACATAGCCATCGAAACTTGTCCATTGAATATAGGAATGGGCAAGTTTCGATGGATATGTACTTTGAAATGTAAAAGATAGCAATTAGATGCATTTATTTTGCACGTTAAAACGTTTCATGGAGCTGTCCAGTGCTGATATGTTGGCACTGGTCAGCTCCTTGTAACGTTTTAATGTTTATTGTATATTGGGGAGGGGTTCCCCCCAGGCAATCCCCTAACCCCCACGCACACACCCTCTTAACCCTAACCCAACCCTATCCCTAAACCTAACCCTAACACTGACTCTAGCCCTAACCCTAAAACATCCCTAACCCTAAATCTAACCCTTAATCTAAGACTTAATCTAACCCTTAATCTAATCTTCCAGTTTATTGTACATTGAGGGGTTCCCCCAGACCCCCAACCCCCACGCACACACCCTTAACCCTAACCCCACCCTAACCCTAACTCCAACACTAACCTGTTAGGCAGAATTCTGTGCAGCGCCCTTAGGGACCACTATACACAATTAAGACTACAGGTGGCAATACAAGTTTTACCTTTGGTAAAAGCCTGTACTACTATGTGAGAGTGGTAGCAGTGGTGGAGCAGCCAGGCTTATCTCAAGAGTATATGAGCAGTAGCAGAGATTACACAAAGGGACCACAATTACTGTGACTCAAGCAAACACTGACTCAAGGTTTCAGGTAGAAAAATATAAGTACATTTATTTTTAAACCATTCGTTATAAACGCAACACTTCTATTAAACTTAAACAAAAAACCATACGTTAAATATACTACAACTAACCAATTCACTTTGTGGAATCAGAAAATACAATATTAAGGCTTTTACACCATGAAAGAGAAATATACCAACACAGGCTTGTAAAGATCCCCAGAATCTTTATTGCAATACTGTACAGTTTACAAAACAAAGTACATAAATAGCTATTTGGCCGTCAGTACATCACAGAGACAACCAGCAGGGTTCAATGTGAGCAGTGAACAGGAATTGCTAGCTGGACATCAGCGTATTTATACAGTTTCTTCATAACAATGTCCAGCCTCCTACAAGTTAATCATGTACTAGGCTAGGGTCGCGCCAGGTTCATTCCTAATTCACATATCTTGTGCATGCAGTTTACTTTTTAATACATTTGCTAACAAACACTATTATTCTCTGGGTTTAACTTTACACTCTTTGCACATTTGTTTTAATACAGGTCAAACAGATGTTTCGCATGTCGTGTTCAAATAGCGTTATTGTCCTGTATACTTGTAGGTTAACATCGCCGATTCAATAATCCCCTGATCCCGAGGTCAACAAAGGACAAGGGCTACATGACCCTAACATGTAGCCTGCAGGCAGGTTGGACATTAACTCTCCTACAGAGGTTGAAGAGGTTAAAGTAAGAACAAGAGAACACAGGTCGGCGATTTTAGGCCACAGGGTGACTTTGCACGATAAACTAAAATGGCGGCTTTAACCTAAAATGGAGGCTTGATTCACTTAAGGTCGCGACCTTGCAATCCGGATTTCCTCGCAAAGCGACTGGGCATAGGCCAACATATTCAATGACGAAACAATATTATATCAGTTTTAACAAACCCTCCTTTTGGCCTATGCCAAGCGCTAAACTACCTTCAATCACTTTGCGACTAACTCCACATTTCAACGTCTATACACCCCGAATCACTGTCAGACATATCTATTGCCATCAGATCAGACACTAGAGTTTCTTTTAACACATACTCCTTGGAAACCTTATCTGGGGTGTCTATTTTATGCCCTAATACACTTGTTGCTTGCGTGCAACACCCACCTAATACTGAACATATACCAGGGAGACACTGTATACAGCAACAAAGGAACAGAAAACTACCCAAGATGATCAGCAGGGCCGAAAACAACTTCCATCCCCACGACCGTAGGAGGTCCCAAAACCATGCACTAAGTTCCCAATTTCCCTCAGGAACATGTACTTCCGAACCAAGAACATGTAGATTTTGGATCTCCCTAAAGAACGTTGGAGAGGAGTCTGGTACTTAAATGGAGCAAGCGGACCCCACTAATTTAATAATTTACATACTCCTCCACACTCTGCCAAAATGACATCTAATGCCATCCAGTTCTGAAGAGCCACTAATCTTATCGCTTTCTGTTCTAACGTCATATTATAGAGTATGTCAGTGGTCCGGTTGATGGTTCTCTCCAATACTCTCGCTAGTCCCCTGATATCTTCTGAATTCGTAATTTGCCCAAAAAACGGCACAAAGGATTTCATGATGTCTCCTAGAGTTTGCGCTGGAGTATCCCCCTTCACACCTCGTTGTGGACGAGTCTTTGAAATTTCTGTAGTACTGCCAATAAATACCCCAGGTAATAGAATCCCTAAATAGCAGGTTCCTTGCCAATCCCTGGGCAACCATGGAAATGCCACATTACCGTAAACGAAATAGACAGGTTCACCTACGTACAGAGGTCTGTTCTCACTAGTCAAATTCGCAACGTTGGCGCATTTTCTAAAATTACCCTTTGACCGTGTTCCATTCCTCTGTATGCAGAAGGATACTGAATCGGGGCTATGGTTAACAGAATAAGATGGAGACGTGGCATCCTTATTGCCTATAGGAGCCATTTTGAAAGAGATCAAAGACTGAAAAAGGACGAGACAATCTGTCAGAGGGCCTAACAAAAGCAACGTTTGGCTTACTCCTATTTGCAAAAAGCGAGCATCCCAGGGGCATCAAAACAGGTTTTTCAAAACTATTCAAATTTGTACCATCAAAGTTCCCTGAGATGCTGTCATTCCATCGGCCAAAGAATAGTGCTCTAAGATAAGCATAACAAGCAGTTGTCAAAGGTAAAGAATGAATGTACCAACCTATCCCCTTATCCCCATGTTGCAGTAGATGTGAGCAGATCCAGCAGTTGGTCCTATTCAAAATTGCATGAGTGGCATTCATTATTAACAAAAGAGTATTATTCTGATAGTTCTGTCTATGCGAAGAATCTCTAGGCGACAAGGTATGCAATTGCACGGAAGGAGTGGGGAAAAAGATACATTTTCAACAGGTAAAAAGTCCTCTAGCGGATATGCTTCCTCCAGATACCATAACCCAAAACCAATAGTTACTAAAAACCCAGTTATTATTACAAAAAGGCAACAATACACTTTCGGGGTCCCCTTACATGCTTGATCATTGTCTCTGCTAGTCACATATTTATCTAAAAGTTTGGTACGAGCGGTATTGGGTGCAGGCATTGTAGTCTTCAATCAAAAAAAACACCAATTGTTCGTTTGCTGGTTACTCCAGTCGCGCGTCTTCTTAATGTTTTCCCACAACCCTTAGCCAACAGAATCCTTTCGTACAGTCGGGCCAAAAGGCAGGCTCTCAAATGATTTCCTCAATCGCACAGTCAAACCGTGCCGTACGTCTATTTTCTTGGACGTAAATTATATTTCACAATTTCCGGTGCCGAAGGATCGGATTACAGTATGTCGTCACTTCCCACTGGAGGTGGCGAGTGAACGGAAATGGGGTCAGAAAATGATTGATCCGGAAGTACCACTGTTGGAGAGTGCGGAGACAAAATGGCCGTTTTGTCTGGCCTTACGAATTCTGGAACGGGCTCCGATACACTCTTGTCGGTTGCTGCTGTTTCAGGCACGTTGGTTACAGCAGTGGAAAGGGATTCTGTGTCTTCTGTATCGTATGGCACGGGCTGCGGGATCCGTTTGGTGTGTGTCGCATGGATCCAGTTATTTTGCCTTGCTACCCGCACAGCAGTCTGGGTGACTACCAGGATCTGGTAGGGACCCCTCCACCGAGGTGCAGGGCAAGACGACCTCTCGAAACTTTTGTGAGGATCCAGTCCCCCGGTCGTAGACTGTGACCAGGACCCTTGTGCCGTACAGGTAATGTCTCTCGCACCTGGTGATGAATTGAAAATAGATTTTTAGTCAACTGGTTACATTAATCTGAAAGAAGCACATTCTCTATATCCCGCAATGAGCGACTTTTTGGCATACCCCAAATATTATCAGGCCTCCCCATTACCACCTCAAAGGGAGAGAGCCCAGTCTTAGTTTGAGGGGTTGTTATCATCGACAGCAACTTGATCGGTAAGGCTTCCGGCCATTTTAACTTGGTGCCAGCACACGTCTTAGCGAGCTTGTTCTTTATAATGCTGTTATGCCTTTCCACTAATCCGGCACTTTGGGCATGTCTGGCCGAATGGAACCGTTTATCAATTTGTAATCCTTCACATATTTGTAGGATTACAGCAGCGATAAAGTGTGGCCCATTATCTGACCAGATGACTCTCGGCAGCCCGAACCTAGGAAAAAACTCTCAACAGAGTTTTTGCCGTGGTTATGGCCATTGCATCTCTAACAGGGAAGGCCTCAACCCACTTACTAAATGCACAAATGACAACCAACACATTTAAGATTGTTGCAACGTTCCATTTCAATAAAATCAAAGTGGATAACCTCAAACGGAACAGAAGGTGGAGCGAAACTTCCTCTAGGAGTCGAGGTACCTTTTCCTACATTGTGCTGCAAGCAGAGCATGCACCCTTGGACAAAGTGCTCCGCAATTTTGAAAATTTTATCATTGGCCCATACACTGTGTAACATTTTAGTCAATTTACGTGCGCAGACATGGGTCGGACCATGAGCCATAATGACCATCATTGTAACATAGGTGTCAGGGAGTAACCATTTTCCTTCAACATTGTCCACCCAACACCCATCATCATCCAATCTTCCTGCACCCTCGACCCATTTCTTGGTCTCCTCTATAGTAGCATCTGCTTGAATGTCTTTTACAGAATCGATACTTTCACCAAAAGTGAAAACATTTACAGTTTCTCTTACAGCATACATTTTTGAACTAAAATCAGTCAGTGGCAGTTTGCTTAGCTATCTGATCAGCGAAAGCATTCCCTTTTCCTATATCATCTGTAACCTTTTGATGTGCTGTACATTTTATAATAGCTAACTGAACAGGGAGTGCGAGAGCTGAAAGTAATTGCACTATTAAAGTGCCATGCTGTATTTTTGTGCCATGTGAGGTCAGGAAACCTCGTTCTTTCCAAAGTCTACCGTAGTTGTGAACTACCCCAAAGGCATACTGACTGTCGGTATATATATTTACTGTAAGCCCTTCAGAAAGTTCACAAGCCCGAGTTAATGCTATAATTTCTGCCGCCTGCGAGGAATTATGCATAATTCTTTTGGTTTCCACAATCGTGCTTAAATTAGTAACGGCATAAGCAGCCGTGGATGTACCATTCGGAAGTTTAAAACAAGAGCCATCACAAAATAGCTCTCCTTGTGGGCTATTCAAAGGCGTGTCTTTCAAATCGATTCTACCTTTAGTCTCTTGTTCTGTAGTATAAAGGCAATCGTGTGATGTTTCGTCACCATCAACAGTACCTTGCGGGACAGGTAAAAGTTCAGCCGGATATAATACACAACACCTCTGAATTTGAATGTGGGGAGCAAACAAGATCAATTCGTATCTTGTCAATCGTGCGGAAGTAAGATGTTGCATTTGAGTTCTATTCACTAAAATATCTACAGAGTGAGGTACCATTAGGGTTAACGCATGACCCAGGACCATTCCCTCGCTCTGTTTTACAGACGCAGCAGCGACAGCTCTCAAACATCTCGGCAAAGCGCATGCAACAGGATCAAGGGCGGATGAGAAATAGCTGCATGGCCTATTCTTCCCTCCATGTTCCTGCGTTAACACAGCCAAATCACATCCATCACGTTCATGCACATACCACACAAAGGCCTTTTCAAAATTTGGAGTTCCTAAAACCGGCGCCGAGCACAGCGCGGTTTTGAGCAAATCAAATGCTCTCTGGTGTTCCAAAGTCCATGGCAATGGCAAAGAAATGCCCTTTTTTGTCAAAGCCAGCATTGGTTTAATTGTTAATGAAAAGTTAGGGATCCACAATCTACAGTAAGAAGCCATACCTATCAGGGCTCTAACTTCCTTCTGCGTATTTGGGACAGACATGCCAGAGATAGTTTTTATTCGTTCAGGTGTCAACCGTCTTCCCTCCTTTGACAGGAGATAGCCTAAATAGGCGACCTCCTGGCAACAATATTGGAATTTTTTGAGTGAAGCTTTGTGGCCATGTTTTGCTAGATGACAAAGCAACAACATGCCTTCTTTACAGGCACTCTCAGAATCAGCAGCAGAGAGGATCTCATCTACATACTGTAGTAACGTGCAAGTAGTAGGCAACTCGAGAGTATCGAGCTGCTCTTTTAATGCCCTACTATAAATACTTGGACTCTCAGTGTACCCTTGTGGTGCACGAGTGAATGTGAACGAGCGTCCACCTAGGGTAAACGCAAACAAATACCTACTATCCTTGTGTATGGGAATACTGAAAAATGCGTTTTTGAGGTCAACAACGCTAAAGTGAGTGGCAGAAGCCTGATTCATAGTTAGTATCGTTGTAACATCAGGTACAATGGGAAATTGAGGAGCCACAATTTTGTTAATAGCACGTAAATCAATTATAAACCGAAAGGGAATCGCGTTATCACCTTTTTTGTATACTGGCAAAATCGGGCTGTTACACAAACTACCTGTAATTTCCTCAATTACTCCACGATGTACAAAATCAGAGACTATACATTTCAAAGCCTGCTCGCCTTCAACTGAGATCTTATATTGTGGAATGCGAGGCAATTTTACTCCATGTTTCAGAATAATTTTAACAGGTTAAATTTGAATAATGCCCACATCATTATCATCAATTGCCCATAAGCATTCCGGAATATTACTGAATTCTGGCGGTAAAGGTCGAGTCAAAAACTCAGAGGCGAGTGATTGCTGAGGTGAAATTGTTAACCGAACTCCGTCCGGGGAGCAATGTATTACTGCATTCAATTCCTTCAACAAATTCAACCCCAGCAAATTCTCCCCACAGTTTGTGGTAAGTAGAAATGGACACTGCTCCGTGAAGGGACCCAGTGTTATCGGTACCGGCAAAGAGACCGGACAAACTACAGGTGTGCCTGAAAACCCTACAAAAGCATTGGACTGCCCTGACAGGGGAATATTTGGAACCCGTAAATGGTCAATGGAACATTTCTGTGCTCCCGTATCTACTAAAAATAGATGCTTCCTATTTCCCACCGCCATCTCAACGTTGAGACCTTTCTGATGAACGGGAATAGGCGTCGGTTCCAAATTCGGCTTCGGGCAATCCTAACGAAACAGAATGTCGTCAAAAGGAAGCTCTTCAGAAAGGTATGCGGCAGAAGGGGGATAAAAAATGTTTCTATTATCCACATTCGAAATTTGTTTATCCTGTGAAGAAGGTTGCTGTGATTCTGGCGCAAACTGACCTCTGCCAGGGCCCCCTACACCTGGACCCCTGGATCGTCTACTGATGTTCCCAAATGACCTCTGCTGCAAGGTCGGACATTGTGCGCGCCAGTGACCTTCCTGTCGACAATAGGCACACTGGTTAATGGTTACCGGAGCCAGGGGCGTACTTCCCTGTGGAACGTACTGACCTCTAAATTGATTACCCCCTCTAGGGTTTCTAACAATCTGTTGTAATAGGACTTTTGTTTCACGTCACCCTTTTTTTCTCTAGTTTTTCCTTTTCATTATTCACACAATTTTCATAGTACTGAGCCATGTGCAGTACTTCTGATTGAGACTTCGCCTGCCAAGCGCTTTCGGAAGACATAATCTGTAACTGGATGTCAGGAAGCAATCCACATACAAATTTGTCGACAAACAGCCTTTTCCCTGACTCGGTGCCTAAGTCTTGTCCACTGAAATCTGAAAATACCTGTTCAAACCGATTGAAGAACTCGGTAGCACCCTCAGACTTTCCTTGGACACAGGCTGTAACCTTCTCCCAAATGATTCTTTTTTCAGGAACTATAGTTTTTAATTTTACAATAATCCTATCGGGCAAAGTTAATATCACTTCAGGCGGTCGCTCGTCAGCTGGTCTTTCCCTGTCGAGCCTAATCCTGTTATCCCATGTATCTCCTAACCCAGGTACATCATCTACAGTCCTAATCTGTTTCCACAAATCAACTGGCAGGAGCACGGGAAATAATAAATCAATATCACTTAAGGTGAATACCGATGATTGTAAGACTGACTCTATTTCTTTATAGAACCCCGTCGGATTCTTTCTTATATCAGGAATAGATTGCTTTATGGTGTTCACTTCCTGTCTTGAGACCGGGACATGAACAAACTGCGATACGTAATGTGCAGGAATGTCCCCCGCGAGTATTCCTTGTGCAGCATAGGCCGCAATCTCAACTTTTGGGACAAATGTCGGAGGGACCTCTCTCATAGGCAACTGAGAAGTAGGTAGCTCTGAACGCTTACTAAGCAACAGAGCCAAATCAAGCGCTAAGGCAGTCGAAGAAGTATCAATCGAAAAGGCTCTCTTATAAACACTCAACAAATCTTTCTTTTTACACACTCATTCTGCAGGTATTCTACCATAACCTGTATCACTTTCTTTTGCATTTCTAACGTATACTGACCATATGTGTCATATACTTCATCTGGAGTTATCGACATATCCGAAATACATCTTATCGCATCCTTTGTACAAATTTGTGCTTCCTCACTTTTCAATTCACGGCGAGGAGAAAACCTTTTTCTGTAAGAACGTAGTACCTAAACTATCACCATCTGCTTCTCCATTCTGTAACTCTTCCAACTCCTTCCTAACACAAAAATCCTCTTGACATGCTCATATACTTTCTCTGAAGTATCTCTGGACAACGCTAAGGCATTAAATCCTGTAACCCCTGTGGGAGATCTACATCGTTTAATCTATTCCACATTATACTCAAATGAATCCCTAACCCTTCAATAAAAACATTTTTCGCAGGAATACTTTTTAAATTTTCGAGTGTGGAAAAAACATCAGCTTGTTCACCCTTCTCCATACAATGTTTAGCCCAAGCAATCAATTCATTCTTTTTATCTGGGGACACAGTATTACGAGTCACAACCCTCAATCCCGCGCCCTGGTCTACTACAAGCGATGCGGAATCACTTGGAAGAGGAAGAGTAGGCACATTCTGAATATCAACAGGTGGAGGCAAGGGGGCAGGC
Organism: Ambystoma mexicanum; assembly: GCF_040938575.1. Taxonomy (NCBI): domain Eukaryota; kingdom Metazoa; phylum Chordata; class Amphibia; order Caudata; family Ambystomatidae; genus Ambystoma; species Ambystoma mexicanum. The sequence goes on from NC_090939.1 coordinate 708,451,574, forward strand.
AAAGGAGCGACGGCTGGAAGAACAACAGGAAGAACAAAAGGGAGGACCGGAGGAACTATAGGAGGAGGAATAACAACAGGAAGGGGCAAAGCACCAGGAGGAGGGACGTACAGGGGTAGCGTAGAGGCATCGGGCCTTCGTTCATGCAAAAGTTTATTAATCAATTCATCTGACGTATAAAAATCTTTCGAAGGGTACATTTTTTGAATGCCTAATTGAAACGCTCTGTCCGTGTTCCTAACTGACTCCAATTGTTTATTTTGATCATATAACCGTGCCTTTTTTCGACACTCATATGTCGACGCATATGTTTCTCTCTACTCTTTTGTTGCTGCAAAGCTTCTGTTTTCCAACTGTGCAATGCGTCAAATGCTGCAGGTCTAGCCTTTTTCTTTACCAATACAGACTCTAGATATTCTATACGAGGGATTTCAAAGCTACCATTGGTTGGCCACCGAAGATTAGAGTTACGTCTGGTCTGTCTGTGCCAAATGTCATTAAATGCTATACTACCAAAGCCTTTCTTACAGTACATAGTACATGCCGGCGACCCCTCCTGTGGTGCGGGATGGTTATCTTCCAAAGATTGTCTGTCGCTGCGGAATAATGCCCTGAAGCAGGCAGACAATTTCCCAGGCATATCAGAGTTCTGGTGTTACCTGGTCAAATAATTGTGCTCGCGAGTACAATGCGCCAAATTCAAATTGTCAGGGTTACATTAAGAATCGGGTCATGATTCACCTGACCAAAGGACTGGGAGGCCCGATCGGGTTACTAAGGACAATTCTAAGGACCCACGTGTCTGGTGATTTCAACAAATTTACCCACCTCGATATATGGACCCTCGTCAAGACGTTGTCTCGGGCTACAACTCACCGTTCAGGGATCGGATTGTGCTGTTCTGTCGAGTAATTCACTTCTCGTCCAGAGGGGCCGTTTCTGTTGGCACAGTCCGATCCCGGTCCGATAGCTGAGCCAACCTTCAACGAGGCAAAGTCGATCTTGAGGGTCCCTATTCGGGCACCATCTGTGGAATCAGAAAATACAATATTAAGGCTTTTACACCATGCAAAGAGAAATACACCAATACAGGCTTGTAAAGATTCCCAGAATCTTTATTGCAATACTGTACAGTTTAAAAAACAAAGTACACAAATAGCTATTTGGCCGTCAATACCTCACAGAGACCACCAGCAGGGTTCAATGTGAGCAGTGAACAGGAATTGTTAGCTGGACATCAGCGTATTTATACAGTTTCTTCATAACGATGTCCAGCCTCCTACAAGTTAATCATGTACTGGGCTAGGGTCGCGCCTGGTTCATTCCTAATTTACATATCTCGTGCATGCGGTTTACTTTTTAATACATTTGCTAACAAACACTATTATTCTCTGGGTTTAACTTTAATACAGGTCAAACAGATGTTTTGCATGTCGTGTTCAAATAGCGTTATTGTTCTTGTATACTTGTAGGTTAACATCGCCGATTCAAGTAATCCCCTGATCCCGAGGTCAACAAAGGACAAGGTCTACATGACCCTAACATGTAGCCTGCAGGCAGGTTGGACATTAACTCTCCTACAGAGGTTGAAGAGGTAAGAGGTAAGAACAAGAGAACACAGGTCAGCCATTTTAGGCCACAGGGTGGCTTTGCACGATAAACTAAAATGGCGGCTTGATTCACTTAAGGTCGTGACCTTGCAATCCGCTTCACGAGGAAATCGGGATTGCAAGGTCGCGACCTTAAGCGACTGGGCATAGGCCAACATATACAATGAAGACGAAACAATATTATATCAGTTTTAACAACTTTGTACAGTATGTCTCAAGGTAAGTACCCTGTGTTTGAATGAACCGGTGTTATGAACAAAATACGTTACCGCGAACATGATTGCGATTACTTTTTGACAGTTCGGTCTACCAAATAAACGCGTATCTGTGACATGAAATGCTGCCGGGGCAAAAACACACTTAGCACCTAAATACCCAGAGGGAGTTGGAGGCAAAAATCACAGGCAATATTTTGGTTAGGCAGACAGAATCGAGAAACACTCAAAGACAGGAGTTCAAAAGTCAAAGGGCCGGACCCAGGGTCAAGTGGCACCGGGGGCCTGTTGCCGAAGATCACACAGTCAGACAGTTCACGATTCAACGTAGCCAAAAGTACTTCGATATTGTGAATGTCCAGAAGCAAAAGTTATAAGAAGGATAGAAGACAAGAGCAAGCCTTGAAGCTGAAGAAAAGGGGTTTGTTTGTTTGTTTGTTTGTTTATTTATTTATATTGCGCACCAGACCCTTAGGTTACCGGGCGCAGCAACAAGTATATGCGAAGCTTACAATGTTACAATGTTATATAAATGAATTTACAATATTACACCATATTGCACAAATTACAAGAATGTACAGATAAAGATTTGCCGTATTTACATGAATGTACAGTTAGCAACATACAGGATTTGCGGTAATAAGCATAAAGGTTGATGTCACGTCAGGGTGCATTGGGTCGGACTACACTTGTGAGTGTTCGGGTGTTAAGTCGTTGTTGGCGATAATGTGTTTGATAAGGTTCCTTCTGAAATGGGGGAAGGGTTGGTCAGCTCTTAGGTTAGGTGGCAGGGCGTTCCACAGGTTAGCAGCTTTCACAGGGAAGCAGGCGCCACCAATTTTGGCGAGTCTGAATCTAGGTACTGCCAAACAATTGGAATTGGCGATTCTCATGGGTCTATTAGAAGTTTTTCTTTTTATTTTGTCCATTAAGTAGCTGGGAGCTGCATTATTTAAGGCCTTATGGGTTAATGAGATCATTTTTAGCTGGATTTTATTCTCCGTAGAGAGCCATTTATGTTGCCGCCTAGTCGAGGAGATATGCTCCCTCTTTTTTATTCCTAATGCAGCTCTGAGAGCATTATTTTGTAGAATTTGAAGTCTTAGGGTAGTGGCTTTATTGGCGCTACTGTATAGGGCATTACAGTAGTCTAGTCGGGAAAGAATTAAGGCTCTAGCCAGGATTAGGCAGCTGGTATTGGACAGGAAGGGCTTGCCTGCTCTGATCAATTTACAAGTGTAGGCAGTAGTGGAGGCTAGGGAGTTTACCTGTTTAGTGAAGGACAGGGTAGAGTCGAGATAGAAACCAAGTGTTTTTACTTCCCTCGAGACTTTAATGGCATTTCCGTCTATGCTGAAGGCTGAGTAATCCGGGCCCAATTTGTTAATATTAGCTTGTGTGCCCAGAATGATCAACTCTGTCTTATCATCATTCAGGCAAAGACCGTGAGTGGCCATCCATGCCTGAATGATGAGATACACTCTATTCACCAACTCCCCATCCCTGCTGTGATCCCCAGAAAGTGGGAAGAGAATCTGTGTATCATCTGCATAGTTAGTGTAGGTGATACCGAGATTGTCCAGATCGTCGAACAGAGGTTTGGTGAATATATTGTAGAGGGTCGGAGAGACGCAGGATCCCTGAGGGACTCCACAAGTAATAGGTATAGGGTCAGCTGCTGCCGAAGGGGAAAAGACTCTCATAGTTCTCTCACTTAGAAAGGATTCTATCCAACTGATGGCTTGGGTGGAGAAGTGAGCGGCAACGTCCAGGTGTTTGCAGAGGACTTTGTGGTCCACAAGATCAAACGCAGCTGAGAGATCTAGTAGGAGGAGGAGGGCTGTCTTGCCCTGATCTCTCAGTTCGTCTATTTGGGCCTTTAAGTCAATCAGGGCTGTTTCCGTTCCGTGTAGTGGGCGGAAGCCAGATTGTCTAGTTCCTAGTAGTTTGTGCAGTTCAAGGTAGTTTTGAATCTGTATATAGGCCACTTTGTCCAGGATCTTTAGCAGAAACGGAACTGTAGTGATTGGGCGGTAATTGGTGGGGATAAGAGGATCTAGAGTTTGCTTTTTAAGCAACGGGAGCACCCAGGATTGTTTTAGATTAGCTGGGATGATGCCTGTAGAGAAGGATGCATTGACCAGTTTGGAGATAAATGGTGATAGGTCTCTGGCAGCGTCTTTTATTAGCTGTGCTGGGCAGATGTCACCTTTGCAGTTGGATGGTTTGAGGGTGAGGATAATTTTTTCAATCTCAAGTGTGGAAGTTTTGGTGAAGGAAAATTTGGTATGTTGAGGCATGTGGATCGCCTTAGGTGGTGACAGTGTAGGGAGTTTAAGCGAGTCTTTTTTCAGTTGAATTTTGTTTTGGAGGGTAGTGATTTTATTAGATAGAGCATATTGGATGTCAGAACACCAGGTCTGATCTTTAGTGCAAGTGTCTGGTATGGCAATAGGTGACTCAAGTTCCTTTAGGATGGAGAAGAGTTCCTTCATGCTTGATTTAGAATTGGCGATACGATCGTTGTATGAGTTTTTCTTAGCCAGACAGACTGCGTTTTTGTATTGACGGGAGATAGATATTAGGTTAGCCTTGTTCTCAGCAGTTGCACATATTTTCCAGTTGGATTCATATTTTCTCTTGGTGAGGCGTAAGGCCTTGAGTTCGGGCGTGAACCATTTATTTAGATGGGCTTTGGGTTTACTTGTGCGCATTTTAAGTGGGGCAATTTTGTCCAAGGTATCAGTCATAATTTTGTTATACTCGTGAACTAAAGTGCCGGGGTCTAGATTGTCAGGCAAGGCGTTTAAGGTTGGAAGAATAGCAGGTATGACATTATCTATTGTCATAATCTTTTTGTTTCTTGTGGGGCATGAAGGTGCCATGGGGACGACTGTAGCGGATGGTTGGGAGGTTAGGAGGTCAAAGGACACTAATGAGTGGTCAGACCATGATAAAGCCGAGATAGAGGAGATGACTGTAGTACAGTTAGAGTCAGCGATCCAGTCTAATATTCTACCTTTCGTATGGGTAGGGTTGTTGACTTTTTGGGAGAAGCCTAGGGAATTAATAGCTTGGGCGATGGTCGCGGCATGCACATCTGTTTTGTCGTTAAATCCTAAGTTAAAATCCCCTAATACCAGCAATTGAGAGGTGGTTTTAGCATTGAGGGTTAGTAACTTGTGTAGATCCTCTTCGAAGGTCCCAAGCGGGCCTGGAGGTCTATAGATTAGGTGAATAGTTAGGGATTGATTATTATTTATAAGGAGTTTAGCAGTGAGGGCTTCACAGGATTGTAGCGTTAGTGCAGGGGCTAGTCTTAGTGAGAGGCTTGATTTAGAGATAATGGCAATTCCGCCTCCGCGGGTGCCCTCTCGGTCTTGTCTGCATATAGTGTAGCCGTCAGGTATGGCTAACATAAGTGATGGGCCTGCTGCCTGGTGTAGCCAGGTTTCAGTTATAGCAATGAAGTCCAGGTTATTCTCAGTGATTAGATCAGCTATCTCAAGGGCATGTGCAACTAGTGACCTGGCATTGAGAAGTGCTCCTTTATAGGAATGGTCCTTAGTTTCCTCTTTGGTAAGTGTAGGATTAGGAGTGTTTTTAGCACTGGATTTAGTCTTGGGCACAGGTATTTGGGTGAGCGTTGAAGCTCGGGTGCGGTTGGAGGCGTAGCCTGTATTGCCAATTTGGTGTTTCATATCAGAATTTGTAAGAAGGAGGAGTCGTCTGGGTGTATCATGGAGTTTGTTAAGTCTAGCGCGTAGTTTGCTATTTCTATCGCGGGTGGAGCTAGGCTTGGAAGTGTAAGCTAGAGGTTCTGGCAGAGCTTGGTGTTTGGAGTCAGTATATGCATACGTGTTAGTCATAATATCTGGTGATATATGTAATAGAGGTGCATGTGAGTGTAGTGGGGTCTCTGTGTAGCTGCCCAGCTTGCTGGTAGCAGGAAGTGTAGCAATAGCCATGATGCAGTAGAAGCTTAGTAGGCTGGACATTGTGCGTAGCTAGTACTTGGTTTGGTGGGTAGGTGGTTTACAACACAATGGTCTCTGGGCGACCATAAGGCACTACATAGTATCACAGTGGTCGCTGGGTGACCATAAGGCACTACACAGTAATACAATGGTCTCTGGGTGACCATAAGGCACTACACAGTAATACAATGGTCTCTGGGCGACCATAAGGCACTACACAAAATTACGATGGTCTCTGGGTGACCATAAGGCACTACACAGTATTACAGTGGTCTCTAGGCGACCATAAGGCACTACACAGTATCACAGTGGTCTCTGGGTGACCATAAGGCACTACACAAAATTACGATGGTCTCTGGGTGACCATAAGGCACTACACAGTATTACAGTGGTCTCTAGGCGACCATAAGGCACTACACAGTATCACAGTGGTCGCTGGGTGACCATAAGGCACTACACAGTAATACAATGGTCTCTGGGCGACCATAAGGCACTACACAAAATTACGATGGTCTCTGGGTGACCATAAGGCACTACACAGTATTACAGTGGTCTCTGGGCGACCATAAGGCACTACACAAAATTACGATGGTCTCTGGGTGACCATAAGGCACTACACAGTAATACAATGGTCTCTGGGCGACCATAAGGCACTACACAAAATTACGATGGTCTCTGGGTGACCATAAGGCACTACACAGTAATACAATGGTCTCTGGGCGACCATAAGGCACTACACAAAATTACGATGGTCTCTGGGTGACCATAAGGCACTACGCAGTAATACAGTGGTCTCTAGGCGACCATAAGGCACTACACAAAATTACGATGGTCTCTGGGTGACCATAAGGCACTACGCAATATTACAGTGGTCTCTAGGCGACCATAAGGCACTACACAGTGGATTGTGCATTAAATGTTTCGTTGCAGTTCAGGAGCACAACGGTGCATGTGGGTTCACCCAGTTTCCTCAAGCAGAACACAGTACCTTCTTCCAATGGTGCAGCTGGTACCCTGGCAGTTGTTTCTGATGGTTTCCCGCAGATCCAAGATTCCTGGAGCTTCGTTTTGAAGGAGAATGTCTGAAGGGGTCTGCACCACATAGGGATGAAGCCGGCAGCCGCAACAAAGAATAAAATGTACGCTCCTTAAAAACAGGAGAGGCTCTTCAGGTGGCTATCCGGACCACTACAGCAGCATGCAGCGATTTCAACCACAAAGGCGACCTCTGGCTGAAGAAGATGAGCTGGTTATCCCCACCAGGCTCAAGGGAAAAAGAATCCGGACTGGATCTTCTCTTAGTCGTTGAAGGGTAGATAGCTCAGGACTGCAGCAGGGCTTCACCGGGACAGGGTAGTTGCAGTAGCCGTCGTTCTTTCTGCTTCTCTTCGGTTCCTTGTAGTTCCAGTGGCGACTCTGACTTCTAGCCCAAGAGACCTGCCTTTTAAACCCCCCATTCACAGAGCCTGGCTGTCAATCACCCAGCAGGGGGGTTTGTCCAGCCCGGACAACCACCTCAGCCAATCATGGCAAAGTGTGACTTGGGTTTCCTAGGATACCCTGTGCAGGGGGTGACTACACCCCTCCCTCACATTCAGCCCACCTGGACACCGAGGCACCTGGTGGAAGGCTTCTGAGCAGAAGCCCGCCAAAAGACGGTAAACAAAGAAGGCGAACCTAGTTTGCCACGCAAAGTAAAACACAAGAAGGACTTTAACAAAAAGAAATCCTGAATAAACCCAACCGGAGCCAAAAGAAAGACAATTTGGTCGAGAGGATTTACGTTCGAGGCTAATATGATAGCCAAGAACAATACCACGTTTATCTAATATAATAGCGTTAGAAAAGTTAGGGTAGCTACCACTGCCACCAGCCAAGTCTAAATGTTAAAAGAGCAAAACAATGCTCTAGGAGGTACAGATAAAAAGGGATACGAATTAACCCTTTCCAATACTCCATGGAAGATGGGGTGTACTGGATCTGTGGTAGACTGATTAAGTAAAGTTAATGGCAACTTTACCTTTTTCTGGGGGACTGTAGTCAGCCTCAGAAATGGAGTCGGGGGAAGTCTCAAAGACAACCCTGTGCCACTTCACTGAAGGTGCTGGGTGACACACAGAAAGAAGGGGGCTATTGAAGTGGTGTACTTCAGAGTCCACAATCATAAAAACAGACAAATACACATGGCAAAACATAGTTAAGAGTGGGGGAAAAGCTCACACTCTTACCAAGTGGAAAAAAAATAAACTCCAGAAGTCCAGCAAAGCTGCTGGGGGACTCACTAGGTGAGGGAAATTAGCCATAAATGAGAATTCTCCCTAACATTACCCTAAACCTAACCCTAGCCTTAACACTAAACCAACACTAACTCTTAATCTAACCCTTAATCTAACCGTAAATCTACCCCTAAATCTAACCCTAGCCCCAACCCTAACCCAACCCTAACCCTAAATCTACCCCTAACCCTAATTATCTATTGAAATCGATGGAAAAGCAATTCAATGAATACATTTCGATGGAAAGTCCAGATACCATAGTACCAATGATGCTGGATACACATCTACAGCCCCCATGAAGAGCTTTGACTTCAGAAATATCTCGGAGGGTGGCATTTTATATGGGTCCTCCAGCTGTGAATTCAAGTGGGTGGAGGGTTGAGTAACCAGCGTTTTGATGTTTTTGGAATTGTACTTCTTATGGCTGAATGTTTATTGACCAAGAAGCCTGATGTGAAGTTACTGAAACAGGCATATTGTGGGCCCATTTCTACAATAACATGTGCGTTTCTTTCGTGGGAAAAGTGTGCTTTTTCCCGGAGGTAATGACATTTGATGGAGGGTGAAATGATCAACAAATTGCTTCCTATCATGAATGTTTATTAATTTCCTGTTTTCCTTAGAAATGTTGATGATGTCTCATTAAAACAGCTCTGCAGAGAATGGGAGGACACTTTTTGTGTGCAAATCTGAGATGCATGCACAATGTGCAATAGATGCAAAAAATAATTTGCACACCCTTCACAGAAATGTACACTTTCGCAATGCGGTTGCACAACACACATGCACAAAATGAGCACACAAGATGTGCAATGTGGGTAGAAAGCATGAAAATCCTCCAAAGAAAGCATGTAAGAGGGAAGAGCCTAGCAAAAGTGCCTAAACATCCCATATTATTAACAAATATCAAGCAAATCATTTCCTACAAAAATACCCCCACCCTTTCTTCCAATTACAAACTGGAGTCAGTGTCCCCAAAAAAGTGAGCAAATGATTTGCCGACCAAAGTAAGTAATCCGAGCATGCAAAACTGTGTAAAAGGAAAGCACATTTTAAATCGTACACATTTCAGACCAGGCCAATTCCGTGAGCCTCATGCTGCTGCGTAAACTAATTAGGAGGAGGGAGGGAGGGAGAGACTGAAAAGGAGAAAGGATTTACAGGAGGAAGGTGACTTTGCAGATGAAATGGCCGTCTGGAGGTACCTTTTTCCCCTCAGGTAACACTGAACATGCTAAGACAGTGGCACAGGCCCTCATTTCACCTATACCTGAACCAGGGAAGCAAGTCGCAGTCTTGCATTTTTTTTACAACTGGCTCCTTCCAGTGCACAAGTGGCGGCAAACAGGGCTGCCCGTTCCTCACAGTCGCAGGTACTGCAGCAGGTCCGCAACCCATCTGCCAGGCTGCACATAGCCATATCCCAGAGGCACGCACACTTGCAGGAATAGCGAGGGCATTTAACAACGAAGCTGGGCTCCCTGGTGTGTCACACTCCCATGTGTCACACTCTCTGCGGGCTCAGTCAATTACAAGCTACAGCTGCAGAACTTCACTGGATTATCCACCTTGTGGAAGCAAGGAGCACATTATAAAAGCATGCAGTCTCCGTTTCCCAGTATGGATTGCAGGAGCAGTGGGTTTACATTTGGGGAATTCCGGTGACCAAAGAGTGCTGGAAGGAGCAGAGGCTTGAGCGATGGAGAAGGGTGGTGAGGAGCTTGCAGTAGAAATCAGGAAACGTTGATGAGAGATCAAGGTCAAAGAGAATGTGGTAATATCAGAGGTTTAGAGTGAACAGAAGGAGGCGGTGGGAGTCAAGAAGGTGTAATAGGAGGTGATAACTTCAGAAGGTGAATGGTTACAGGAGGAGGTGATCCACGAGCATGCAAAAGCGTTACAGGCATCTATGATTGATTAAAGAGTACCCCAACCTCGGCATCATTTACTCTGTTGTGATCCGGGCTGCACCATATATGCATCATTCCATCATTTCAATTTTGTGGATGATGTCATTATTGCCTCGTTTTACATTGGGTATCATTGGTTCATGTTTTTTTCCGCTGATGTTTTATTATATTATTTAGTTTTTGTTTTTGAAATTCTGTAAGCTCCGATGTAATGTTTATATCTTGTTTTTATTGTTATGTATCACCCCTTATATATGTTGATTTACATGTCTCGCACATCACCAAACTTACATACACAGGTTTAGTTCTTTGGACTACCACAATTCCACACCTTGACAGGCTAAGAACTGACTTCATCCGATAGATACAACTGTTTAATTACACGGGTAGATTCTCTGGAGCCAAATTACCACCCGATTACCTTTGGTCCATCGTTCATAGACGAGCAAGGATAACCGTAGAAAGCACATCTGATTTATAGGTGTACCATCGCCTTGATGAGGCTGAGTACTACCGTTATTATTGAGGACACAATTCCATTAAGCAGACATGACGATTTGAGAAATTCTAACTGTAATTTATGGATGCCTGATGCATTATCTGTTGACTTTCCCTCTCCAAGATAGCTGACTCCATCAACCATTACGCAGCCAACGCCTGACGTGTGGCACGTATTGGCAGTCCGACACCGAAGCAGGGATCTCCCTAGCAACGGTTTAGTTTACTAAAGCAGACTCTACCGCTATTGCTTGATTCTGAGCGTGGCATCGAGAAATTGAGAAGTTGTCATGAGCTGACCATATATGCAACAGTACGAGTTTTTGTGTTATTCATACCAATACTAACTGACAATGGATTTACATAAGTTTCTTACACACCATTTATTGCGCCACAGGTCATACATTTAAACACTGACATCTAATGTAGTGGTTGAAACGAAAGTTTAATCATAGCCCTTTGTGATGACACGTGTTTCAACACTGCTGTGTCTTTATCAATCTCCTACACTCTTGCTTACTCTCGCCATCATCTATAGACCCCCTGACCCAGTCTCCCTCTTCCTTTCTGAAAGGGCCAACCTCACCTCTTCTCTCATGACCTCTGCTTCCAAACTTCTCCTCCTCAGAGACTTCAACATTCATCTTGACCCTAGCAATGCGGCTACTGTACACTTCCACAACCTTCGTGACTCTTTTTCCCTCACCATTCTTCCCTCTGGTCTGACCCATTCAGACAGACACACATTGGATGTGCTAATTTCTGCAGACATTCCTATCTCTAACCCTCTCACTACACCTCTCTCCTGGTCTGACCATGATCTTCTCTTTTCTCATCTGGAGCTCCTGGGCTCCCTGGCTAGGCCTCTGCCTGTACTGCCAGTCTCTTTCTGTTTCATTTGACCGATGAAGCGAGTGTCATTCGCTGCTTTTGCCGCCACATTCATCCCCCATATGACCCAAGCCATTGACACTCCAACTGACACAGCCCTTGCTAACCTTCACCTCTCCATCTCCAACAACTTTGACACCATTGCCCCTGTCATGAGGATCTGTTTGAAACCACCCTCCAAGCGTAATAGCTGCTATGACTCCAATCTAACCTCTCTGAAACGCAAGTGAAGAGTTGCTGAACGGATGTAGCAGGCCTCAGACACATCCACTGACAAACTGGCCTGTCGCCTACTCCAAAGGCAATACCATCTCTCCATCCACTCCAAGAAGAGGGCCCTTATACAAGCTTGCATCTCTGGCTCCACCAACAATACGGCTGAACAGTTCAACATCTGTAAGGAACCCGCCAATCCTTCTGCAGTTTTCACATCTCCTCTTTCATCCCATGCCCTCTGTACTGCATTGGCCTCACATTTCACAACCAAAACCCAGGACATCCTGTCATCACTCTCCTCTCCCCCCTCAATGCCTTACCACCTTCTCTCATGCCTCCCTTGGCCCCCTTCTCCCTCCACCACACTCTCCTCCTTCTCACCCATAGCACCAGACAAGGTCTCTAAAGTTGTCTGCTCTATGAAAGTCTCTTCCAAACAGGTGATCCCCTGCTCCACCAGAACTATAAAGGACAATATTTCTTCTCTCACTCATGCCTTGGCTGATTTCTGCAACCTCTCCTGTGCCACTGGAACCTTCCCACTAACCCTCAAGCTCCCCTTGTGCACCCTCTCCTAAAAAGATGTCTGCAGACCCCTCCTGCCCTGCTAATTACTGCCCTATCTTGTCTCAGGAGGATAGCCTAGGGGCAATGTGCTTGCCTTGGAAGCAAGACGACACGGAACAACACAGGTTCGATCCCCGGGTTCGCGCTTTGAAACCTCTTGTTATTAAGTGCTGTGCTCCGGGACCCCTAACCGGCCCATAGAGTCCGGGTTTGCCCAGAAGAACTTTAAGACAAGATAGCAGCACTCATGAGATGGATGGGGGTGCAGATTGAATACTCGAACACCAAATCAATAATGACAACTCAACGGTTTGGCAAAGGGAGTCCGTTTAATGACAAGTACAAAAAACAGGGAGTTAAGAATATCAGCAGTGGCGCGATCTTCCTTCTTGCTTCAACTCCAACAAACTTCATAAAAATCATAACATTAATACTGAAAACTCGTCATCATTGATGTGTAACGGTTAAAAGTTGGCATGTAATTCTATTGGTTCAGAAAAGTTAACTTTAATATAGGTACTATATCTATATATGGTAACAGAGTGAGGGTATTTGGTAAGCACTGTCAGGTGGGGCATCTAAGCCCTTCCTTCAAAATGGCTACTGCAGACGTCGCTAAAAGTACAACGTCCTATTGGTTCTATTAACTATAGGACCCTAGACTACTTGGTACATTGTGATTGGGTTGGCACCAACCCCATGCATTCTTTTCCACTTTGCTTAGCAGCACGCAGAATGGTCGGCCAGGTGTGGGGTGCCCCTTGGTTCCCAGGCCTTCCTTCAACTTTGTTACAATCAATAATCACTTTAGTAGCTATGTGTCAATTATTTCACTGTGGTTGGCCTCGAGACTGCATCTCCTGTCTGGAAAAGTTCTGATACCTTCGCCTGGCCTGCTGCCATGTGAAACCCTTGCTTCTTCTTGCTCAGCTGGTCACGTGATTCATACACCGTGAATTTGCCTCTTTTCCACATAATTTGTGTATTCGATTTTCGTTTCACCCAACACCTTTCTTCGTCTTGTTATTTTAACCTTTCAGAGTAGGATATTCTGTTCTTAGTTTCAATTAATTGTAGCTACTGTTCGTCTCTTCTACTGATACAACCTTGGCTTTCCTGGTACGAGGTGCCTCTGCTGAGTTTCGTTTCAGCCGTTTCTTCTCCATTTTGCTAAATATGAAACTTTCCTTGTGTGCCCTTTAGTAACCTTGGGATGATTATGCTTCTTGTGCAAAGTGGAAATACACTTATAAAACATACTTCTTTTGAGATAGATTATGTATGGTGGCGCTTGCCGCACTATCTTTCTACTAAGCTTAGCAAGCTGCACGGTTTTCTTAGCTTTCTTGTACATTTGTAAACTGGTCAAATATCTTCGTCATGCTTGCAGCTTAAGCTTCTTACATTTGACATCATCCTTTCACTTTAGGTACACGATATCCTTGATCCTGGCGTTTCATCTCTTTACGTCATTCTCTGGTAGTCATTTCTTCTATATGTGAGTCAGTCCGGGTTCTTGTGATGTCACCATTCATCTTCCATGAAGACCTTTTTGGTTTCTTCAGGGATTGTACTTGGACGATCTTCATTTCGTTTCATTTGTTGGTAGGGTTTCCTCAATGGGTACCTTACTGTCCATGGTTTCCTTGGTACTGGTACTTCAATACGCATTGCTCTTCTGATGGGCACTGGGCAGAGCCCCGCTGCGGCTCTCTGCTGGTTTATTTGCTCATCATACCTTACATATTTCGGTGTGAACGTTCCTGGTACTTCAAAATGGACAGTTGGAGTGCTGGTTGTATTTGGTTCCTCCTCTACACTCCCCCCTCTGGGCGATTCATCAACCACTTTCACCTCCTGCTTTGGATCCATTTTGTTTGGTTCCTCTGTATTCACCTTTACTTCATTGCCTGGGTCCATTCTTTCTTCAGCTTCTGGGTCTATACATGATGGTTTGAAGAAATGTCTCTTTGGGGTCCATATCTTTATGACTCATTTTAGACTTCCTGCTGTTCTTACATGTTCGTCTTTGTTCCACGTCATTAGTTGACACTGTCCATTTGGGCTGCAGTAAACACATCTTCCTACATAATTTCTATGCTTCCTGAGATATAGAAACTTTGTTCCTTCTGGTACATGAATGCTTGCCTTCACAATGTCTCTTATTTCTTCATCAGTCAGGTCTTTGGGCTTCCATCCTGGCTTGACATCAATCATGATCTTCATCCCAATGGCTTTTTTCGCAGTTTTCTGGCACTGAGATATTATTATCTTGATAACACAGAATCCTAGCAATATCATCACTAGCAGGGCTCCCAGGAACTTAAATGCATCTGCCATCCATTGTGGAACCCATGAGAATAGTGATCCAAACCAGATGTCATCATCAACTTCATCAGTTTCATCGATCATATGATTCTGTAGCTTCGTCAACATGCCTATGGCCTCCGTTAGAGTTCCATTTTCTTCATCGTGAGATGGTATAAACGTGCAGCACGATTCTCCAATTTTTGCACAAACACCTCCATCCATAGCTGTGATCATGTCAAGTACATATCTGTTCTGGAGCGTCATCAGTTGTATTGCTCTTAACTCCTCCTTGATTGCATTGAATCCCTTTATGGTTGTGTTGATGATCTGCAGTAACTCCCATCTGGTTATCTGCAACCATTTAGTATTTGCTCCAACTTGAAATCTTGGCATGAAGATTGTCTTGAACACTGATGAGGTGAGGCTGAACAGCCTGTGTTCGTATGGGATTGCTTGAAAAGCTTCTTCTGATTTGGCAGAATAGTAATTTTCTCTCTTCATTCTATTCAGCAGTTCCAGAGATCTCTTTTTCCTCAGGTGAGCATCTGCTTTTGAGAAACTGTCAATGCTCAGGTCACTTTTGGGGATCACCAACGCTGGAACGTGGACATATTGTGCATATACCTCCCCAGTTTCTAGGCAGTCTGATGTATGCATTGGATCCACATGCCCAATAATGATCCATAATTACTGCAGTTCCATGCACCATTCCTGGAGCATCAAAAATGTGTCCACAGTTCCGATTCTCTCCCATCTGTCTTGTGCCATTAGTCCTGAAGCACAGTTTTGGGCTTTCCAGTGGCACGATCTGCAAGGGTCCTCCTCTGTCTTCGACTCATGTCAGCAGTTTTGCAAGCTTTGGCCATAATGGTTTTCATTTTCAATTGCTTCTTTGCAGGCTCCAAGGGCCATCCATGCCCTGCAAATCACTACTCATTTCTCCTATTCGTCTGGTGAAAGCACTGTTCCCCAAATCTGCATCTGGCCTCTGTTTTTCCTACTTCGAACCTCTTCTGGAGGTTTTCCTTGGACATTCATTTTTTGATTTGCTTCTCTTCTAATCTCTGCTCTTTTAACTCCAGGCTTCTTGTATCTGATCACAATGTGTTTTGTCTTTCCATTGTTTCTTGTCTTAATGTCCTGGACATAATCGTCTTCATTTGGATCGGTTGCTTCAGTTGCCCACTTCAGTGAGGCATCACTACACATGCACTGGCCTCTGTTCTTGCACATTGCTACGTGTCAAAGACAGTGTGCTGTCTGGACATCAATTTCTACAGCTGCAAAGATCTTGGACTTCCCCATGCTGTATGGTAGGAGTGGAGTGCACAAACAAAGCATTCCCCTTCCGAAATCTGTCTTCCAACTTCTTTCATATGCTGGTGCCAAATGTTGTTTCCCAAATGTGCTGTGCTGTTCAAGTAATCCGTTAGTTCACTGTCATCTCTGTGTATGCTTCTCTTGATTCTTAAAGTTTTCATGTAGTTTGCTATAACCACATCCCTGAATGCATCTGTTTGGCTTCTTCTTTCTAGAGGATTCTCGGTTATCCTGGTCCATGGTGCAGGCCGCCTCATCTGTGCCATTTGAGTAGACAAAAGTCTGGCAGTTCTTTCCTTGTCCTCTTGTATCTTTTGTCTTCTGGTTAGAAATGCCCATATCCACTCTGGCATTGGTCCACTATATGGCTGCATTGTAGGACTTGTGCTCGTCCCCTTCATTGGATCATGTGTGCTTGTTAATGTTGTCTCTGTGGATTTATTCTCCGACTCCTCTTGTCTCTTCAGGAGTTCTCCTTTTTCTGTTTGTCTTTTCACTTCACTTGTAGTGGAACTTCTCATAGTAGTCTTTTATTCTCCCATACCTTGGATTGTGGTTCTGCAGTTATTGACACTAGGCCTGATGTGTCTGCATTCAATGTTGGCATGCATGTGGTTGTCAGTGACCTTTTTACATTCACACTCTGCTGACCCTTTCTCCGGCTTTTCAATTTGTTTGTTACCACAAGTGTGTGTGTGTCATTGCTAATCACATCCATCTCAAGTTCACTCAATCCACCATCAGATTTTCTAGGCACTGGAATGACTATGCAAGGTCTGGGTGCCTTCTTGGGCTTCATGCATGCATGATTAGGTGGGTGAACTGGAATTGGGACGCTTTGTACACCAATAAAAAATGCAGTTCTGATCGTCAGTGGCAGTAAAATAATTATGAATATAATGCATAAATACATAATGCCCCTGTTGGTCAATCTACAGCATCTACTTCCAGAAAAATACAGATGTCTCTCCTCCCGAGGGAGGACAAGATTGCTGCTCTAGAACCACATCTCGATCATCTGTTGGAATATGCTAACTTTTAATACAATTTCTAAGCAGTATTATCTCTGGATTCTGTTTGTGAGTTGCAGGTACTAAACAATTGTTTCCCTTTGTCTTGAACAATGACCATCTATTATCTCTGGATACAATTCTCTTGTTAGGCTATGGGAAGTGTCAAAATTGGGCAATAATTCAGCAAGTCTCTTTACTGCGCATGTTCAAAATATACTAACTCCCAGTCTGTGCCTCTGATGTGCTTCATTCCTGAAGACATGTTGTATCCTTGTCAATACGAAAAAGAGAAATTAAATCTCTGACACTTCTCTATCGATCTGTCCCTCGGCGGAAAGTTTAAATTCTTCTCAAATAGTTCTGTTGATGGTTAGAAAGTTGCACTTGCATCACAATACCATGCAAGAGCATGCCCATCTGTGTAGAATTAGCTGGGTCTCTGATGAACGTGAGGATGTCAACCTCTATAGGTCTCCCCACAAGTTCTGGGAAATCCGTGATTAGGCGAAAGAAAACATTACTTGCCAACCTGCTGTCTTCTGGTGACAGGGACATTTGTCCTGTCTTGTTGAAGTTTGGGACTGTTGGCTCTCACTCACTGTGAACAGTCTCTGCAATTTCGGTGTGCGTGAAGAACTACTTGGATTACAATACCATTTAGGATTATACGTTCTGTGTCAATACATCTGTTGCCCTTCTCACAAGATCTGGACAGTCTTCAATTAGGCGAAAGAACAGTACGTTGATAAGCCTATTTGCTTCTTCCTCTGCTTGGGATATTTGTTTTTTCCTCGCTGTATTCAGGAAGTAGGAGGAACTGTTTGGCAATTACAGTAAGCAGCCTCCTTATAGTCTTTTCGTTTTCAGGATCTTGAAGAAAGTCAGTGACACTGGTGAGCCTCCCCAGCAGTGACAGGTACAATCTTAGCACTAGATCGAAATATGAGGAACACCATAAGTGATTCCGAACAAGGTCTCTGTGTGGAAGGAATCTGGATACTGTATTTGCTTCCAATTTATGTGTCCTCAATCAACATTTGGCATATTCTTTCCTAATCAAGGCTTCAGTGTGTCTCAGTCCAAAGTTCAAAGTCAACAGACTATGTTGTGGCTTTAAGAATGCAATTTTCTTCTTCACCCTGCAAATAGGATGCACAGAGTGTCCGTTTTGTATGTCCTTATCCCCTTTTCTGCTCAGAGGAATGTCCAAACCAAAGCCACAACTGTTATTTGTCTTTATTTTACTGCTGGTCACGCGTCCTTCTTCCTCGTCATGGATCTCGGCTGCACGTGCCTTGGTTCTTCCCTGTCATCTGTAGTCTCTTTGCAGTGGGGTACAGGCAGGGGGCCTTCTCTGATGTATGGCTTGATGTCACCCAAAAAGATCCATACTCTTCTTCCTTGTAGCTTCACTGCAGAGGGAGTGCAGTCTTCCACTGTGAAGGGACGTTTAAACCTGGGCTCGTCCCACCTTTTCATCGTATGATTCTTTACCAGGACGGTGTCTCCAGGGAAGATGGATGGAAGACATAGTCCTTGAGCTGTGTCTGCAGTAAGATCTCCTTCTGTGTTCCATGCTTCCCTGCACCCTTTTCGTCGTCTCTGCAGCTGGCCTGAAATTACAGTAAGGTAAGATGTCATGCAATTCAAGTAATTTTGCATTTCAAACCTTAAGATTTCTCCTCTTGACTGGGTATCACATCTAGCTCTGTCTCGGGGTGTCAGTGAGTGTCCATTCTTCTTCCTGTGGCTATTTCATGCGGCGTAAAATGATGGACAGAACCCAGTTGGTTCCTGAGTGCATACAGTGCCGAAGGAAGGCAGTGCAACCATCCATTTCTTAGAGTAAGCTTCAACCTGGCTATCCTCTCCTTTAATACGCCGTTGAGTTTCTCACAAATCCGTTACCTTGCAGATGATACACCAACGAGAACCTGTGCTTTATACCAAGCAACAAGCTAATCTGCTCAAAAACTTAATTTACAAAGTGAGTCCCGTTATCTGATCTCATAACTTCACATACCCCCACCTGGGGAATACCTCTCTCACTAGGAATTTGGCCGCACAGGTAGAGTCTGGGTGTGTACATGGACCTTCTTCTATCCATCTAGAGAATGGACACCAAAACAATTAGATACCAGTACCCGTTACATACTTGAATCATATCGACGTAATTAACATGCAAGTGCTGAAAAGGTCCATTGGGCCTTGGGGTGACTCCTCTGATTACCTTTAGTGTGTGCCCAGCTGTGAACTGTTGGCAAAATATACAGTTCAACATAAAAAAAGCAACATGCTCTGCTAAATTCGGTTTGAACCAGTCTTCTGCGAGTGTTGCTGCTAGATTCTCTTTTGTCATGTGTGCTGGATAGTGTAACTGCTGCAGCGCTATTTTTAACCGGGCTATAGGCCTTACTGGTTTACCTTTGCTGGCTTGTCGTCACAAGCTTCTGGAGGGGTTTAAAGAACACCCTCGCTGTTCCCATAAGTTCTTCTCCTGTGGTGCCTCCCCTTGGAGTTCCATTAACTGTGCGTGTCCCACATTATTATAACTCTCAGACTCACTCTGTGCAACAATCATTTTCTCATGTACATTTATGACTTGCACATCCAGGATCGTCTCACCCTTGGGTGCCATGCTGTGTCTGCTGCTTGATTTCCTCGTTGGATAAACTCTGTCCCCTTTGTGTGGCACATTTCACAAACGCTATGCCCACTGGGAGCTGTAGTGCCTTGATCAACCCGTCCAATAGGGCTGTGTGATGCACTGGCATGCCATCCGCTCCGAGGGAGCCCATCCTTTTCCAGCGTGCTAAGCCTGCGTGCACTGTTGATGTCAACTAGGCGGAATAACTGTACACCATAACTTCCTGGTCTGCGTGATTCTCAATCACGAGTATCAACACCAATAATTCTGCAACCTGTGCTGAATAATGAGATGGTATTCGGGCACGGAGAGGCACTTGAAATTCTCCATTTGCTGTGTGTTTCATCACAGCAGCGCCTGTATATCTTTGTCCATCGCTTTGATTGATTCTCGAGGAACCGTCAACGAAGACAATTTCTCCTTCTGTCAATGCATTTTCTTTCACTCTGGGAATCTCATCATAAAATTCTTCATAATTTGCACAGTAATGTATTGGCTCTCCTTTAGTGACTGGCTCGGCTGTGAACATAGCTGGGTTCACTATTTTGCCTCAGACTATTTTAATCGAAAGATTCGATATGATCACTTCATAAGCAGAAGCTCTCTGAGATGTGAGTGTGCCCTTTAGTTTCTCTAGAATAGCAAATAGTGAGTGCTTGACATACAACGTCATTGAGCATCCCATTACAATGGTAGTAGCCTTCTCGATGTTGAATGCTGCGGCAGCTAAACTTTGTACGCAAGGGAAATGGCCTCTCATCACTGGGTTCAAATTTCCACTAAAATATGCCTGGGGCTTGTACCCCAATGTGGTTCTCTGTGTGAGCACTGCCGTCACAATGCTGCCATTTGTGTGTGAAAACAGGTAGAATTCCTCTGCATAATTGGGAATTCCTAAAACTGGTGCTGTGCAAATGGCTCTTTTGAGTTCGGCAAATCCTTCCTCCATCGTCTCAGACCATTCAATCTTTTCTTTCGTTACTTGTGCCTTCTTTAGGGCCTGAAGCAACGGTTTGGTGTATGAGCTGTAATCGAAAACCTATGCTCTGACATAATTGCAAAGGCCTAAGAAACTCTGCATCTGCTTTACCATGTGTGGCTTGGCTGTGTTCAGTGGGGCTTCAGCTCTTTCTGGGGTAACTCTTTTCCCCTCATGTGAGATTAGCTGACCTATGTATAGTACTTCTTGTTGACAATATTGTAACTTCTCTTTGTCAACCTTATATCCTTTCTCAGCCAATATAGTCATTAGCTGAACAAAATCGTGTCTTCATTGCTCCTCTGTCGTGCTGCAAATCAAGATGTCATCCACATATTTCAAGACAACACTTTCTAATGCAATATTGCTTAGGTCCATCTGCAGGACTCTGTTACAAATAGGAGGAGGCTCACAGTACCTCTGGGATAGCCTTGTGTGTTTCAGACGCATCTGTCTGAACGTAAATGACGTCAGATCTTGTGAGTCTTTGTGCAATGAGAATGAGAAAAATGCATTTTTCAAGTCAATCACCGTGAAATATTTTGCCTCAACAGGTATGTTACATAGGATTGTAGCCGGGTTCAGGACTAAAGGGAACTCGGCTTCAACAATATCATTTATCGGCATCAGATCTTGAATTAGCCTCCAAGACCCTCCCTTTGATATCTTGATGGGTTAAACTGCAGTATTGCATGACGACTCTGACATCATTAAGATGCCCTGCTCCATCATAGCCGAAATTGTATTAAAAATTCCTCCATCTGCCTCCCTGGACTTGGGGTATTGCCATGCTTTTAGAAGAATTGCTCCTGGCTCCAGTTTGATTTTCACTTCTCCGACTCCTTTCAATAAGCCTACGTCATAGGTGTGGTCAACACTGAGACAGGCACCTGGGCCATGTCTTCCTCAAAATATTCAGGACGGTTCTGTGCCAGCATCATTCTCTTAGGCACTTCTCTTTTGTTCATTCTTACCCAAAAGTTGAGGTTCACCTCAACTGCTGTTTCTCCCTCATCTGCTTGCTCACCAAACAGACTGTCATCAGTGACGTCAATCAATCTGTATCCTTCTTCAATGGCGATTACTGTGCTCCATTGTTGGCCTTCATCATCACAACCATCAATCAATGCCATTTTCCCTCGTATTGCAGCTGTCTGAATCACTAAGGGAAATACTTGTCCCTTTTCCTCGTGTATAGGTATCCATGGCCTAAATAGAAATTCATCTTGAGTCCTCATGGTTTTGTCTGTAAGGCCTGGCAGCCCTGCCATTAGCACACGTACTCTATACACAAATATTTCTGACTCTAGTGGTACAGCCGTCATAGCTGTGCATCCTGCATATGCTCTAATCATTTTGCATACGTTCAAATAGTGCATTCCTGGGGTTGAACATACTATGCCCTCCTCCGTGAACGAGATTGTCATATTTAACTTTGTCATTAGATCTCGACCCAAAATGTTTACTGGGGTTTGTCGCAAATATAACAAAGGTGCATTCATATCACATTCCCCTATAGAGACTGGAAGTGCATTTGTAAAAGGAACACGACTTGTAGCTCCTGTGAAACTCTGAGTATTTATAGCATCGCCGGACAATGAAAAGTTGCCTTCACGTATACATGAGCGTGTTGCACCCGTGTCAACTAGGAAGGAATATTCTTCATCCCATACAATGACATCCACCCTTGGTTCCTAGTGAGGGTCTGGTGTCACTGATAGGATAGAACTCATCAGGGTTCCCAGTGAGCTGTCCTAGTCCATATATAATTTTGTTCCACCTTGTGCGAATGGACTTCCCCCATCACCAGTGTTACTCCTCATTCCAGGGTTCGCAGCCTGTCCTGCACTTACTGTCTGTGACATTTGCATAGGCGACTGTTGAGACTGTCCTTGTGGGAAACTCATCGAATTCTGAGGTTGCAAGTTCTGCAGTGCTACTGGCGCTTGTTGTTGCACCGTGTGATTCTGTGCAACTCTGTTTCCTCCCTGCTGTAAGAACACAGGTGGATTCACCATACCTGCTCCTGTTCCTTGGCCGTTTTGCATCATGCCTTGACTTCTGCATGTGCATGCTAGATGCCCGGTCATCCCACACAGCCAACATACTGGCGGTGGTCTGATCATTTGCCCATTTGAGATATCTTGGTTGCCATTTTGCATGTTTTCAAAACCTCCCTGATTACTCTGCCACCCTCTTCCTCTAAATCCTCTTCCCCTGGGGTAAAACCCTGTATTACTCTGTGGATTATTGGCTTGTTGCATGTTCGATCCGTCTGTGCTAGTTATCATTGCTCCTTCAAGGGCATATTTTGACAATTTCTTCTGCACTAATTTTGCCTCTTCACCCTTTCATGCAGCTTCCTTTCTGTGATTCTTTTCTTGCAGCAGCCTGCAATAGTGTGCAATGGTCAACTTTATTTCCGACCACGCTTTGGCCTCGATTCCTACCAATTTCTTGAGCTGTTTCTGTACCAGCTCTGGCAGCCCTTGGCAAAATATATTTATTTATTTATTTATTTATTTATTTGAATTTGTAAAGCGCCCACTGCCCTCGGGCATCATGGCGCTGTTAAGAATGCTTGTTTAGTTACATAAGTGCAGTTAGAAGGCATACATACATAGATGATAGCTTCAGACAGTTACAATAAGAGCATAACAGTGATTACATAGATTGGTGGGCAAGTATATGGTGCCAGCCACATCTTACATGGCGGCAGCTACAAACAGTTGCGGGGTCAAGAATGGCATGCATACATTAGTGCTACCTAAGGGTTGAATGGCGGCAGCATCTCGGTAGAACACGGGTATAGATTTCCCCCAAGATTCCTGAGTCTCGAGTACCCACGCATTTTGGAAATTCTGAATGTAAATCCACAGGTCTTCCGACTCATTTTACGTGTCATTATAGCACCCATGTCGGAAGTATCTGGACATAGCAATCGTAATGTTTTCCATACCGTGGCTCTGCAATTGTTAAATGGAGCTCCGTCATGCGCGGTATTAACTGTGGTCACACCAGTGTAACCTGCCCATATCCACACATCGTTTGCTCTATCACCAAGTATGGCGATTAAGAGACCTTTGATATCCCCTACAGCTAACGTGTTCTCTCCCGTCATTTTTTCTAGCTCATGTATCAATTTTCCGGCTCCCGATGTCAGCATTGTGGAAGCTTATTTTTCAGGTTTTACTGATCCATGTGTGGCCATAGAATATACTGTGGTCTTGCCACTCCTTTCTCGAGCAACGTAAATTGGGACGCATAGCCCTCTCTCTTCTCTCATTGCTCTCCTGTCTATTGCAGGGGTAATGTTCCCGCATCGCTGCCTACCTGGCAATGTCCTTAGCCGGCTCACATAGGGTGGTGCAGACACCCCCCTCTAACCATGAGATGCTTCTTTGCGTGGCTGTCTCTGATGCCCTCAGTGCAGAGTCAATAGTATCTGACCATCTTATTCCTTTGCCCCTTGGGAATAATTTTTCACATCTCCTCTCTTCCTCCTTTTCCTCATGCTCCTCTCTTTCGGTGTCAGATATTGCCTGCCCCTAACTCATGCAACCTTTTGCGTCCTCTTTGTTCCTACTTATTTCCAACCTATCTAGGGACAGTTCTCTATTCCCACTACTTCGGGAGACATCCTCAGTATCGGAAAGCTGCATGCTCTCCAGGCGCTCGTCTTCCCCCTCCTCTTGAGGTACTTGTTCTAGCCCCATTTCATCATATATTCTATCGATCGTCTCTCCGATGCTTCTGGTGTTGAAGTCATCCTCGATATTGGCCCTAGTTGTGCCTGTTACTGAATCGTACTCAGGAAATAATTCTTTGATGTCTTCCCAATCTACTACTGGCTCAGGTTTTTTAACCTCTCTCTCCAGATATTCGGGATCGCGTGCTCTCTGTCTTCACTTACATTCTACATCGTCATCGAACTCTCTGCGCTTCCTTGCTTCTTCTCTGACCCTATCTTCTTCCTCTCTCCGTCTCTACGTACATTTGCCCTTCGGATTTCCTCATCCCTTCGTCTCTTTATCCTTTTCTCTCGTATCCTCTGTTCTTCCTCTATCCGCCGCTGCTCCTTTCTGTCTTGATCATTGGCTACTCTCTGTTTACGATTGTGTTGCCTTTCTTGCTCTTCACGATATAACTGTTCTCGTCTCTGTCTATCTTTGTGTCATGAATGGCCGGTTTCCACCATTCTGGACTACATGGTCCATGATGCACCACGGTGTTAACTCTGCAACCCATCCAAGATGGCCACCGATTCAGAACTGTTGCGGTCTAGCCTTTGTGTGCACTCGCCAGCTTCCTAGAAAACCGGCACGCCTCCGCGTCTCCGCGCGTCTCAACTCTACCCCTACGAGTTACTAGACACTGCTCGAGTTCGCTCTGTGCTTCGTGCTATCTATTTTCCTTCGCTCCTGGAACCCCCCCTTTTTCCTATTCTTTACCTTCCGTTATCCTCCTTCCTGGATTTAATTACTTGTTCCTGGATTTCGAACACTACCGGCTTGGCAGTCGGCTTTCACGCTGGAACCTGAGGACTCGCGTTCCGGTTTGTACAAGTCACGGTCGGTGAAAAAGAAAGAAGCCTCATCCCGGAAGGAAAAAAAGGTGAGAAAGAAGGGAGCTTCTGACACTTTGTTCCTTATTCTTTCATCTTGCAATTCTTTTTTCGTTTTCCTTCTCCCTTCTTTGTACATCATCTAGCTTCTCTTTTTGTTTCATGTTATCAATGCCTTTGCCATCAAGTTTCAATAAAATCTGACCTCCTATCCATTCAATCTGTGTGAGTGCTATCTCATCAGTTCTATCCTCATTCCATTTCATCTTTTGCCTTCCCTCTCTGTGTCGAGAGATGTACTTGCTTGTCTCTGGTCTTTTCTCTCGTTCTCGCGTCTCTCCTTGTCCCTTGGGACTTTGGAGGTGATATCCCTATCTCTATCTTTGTCTAGATTTTCATCACTGCTTTGCATAGATGACTTATATGCCGAGTTGCTATACCCTGTGGCTGCTTTAAGTTCTCTTAACGGGTATAACCCTTCATCCTTACTGTCTTCAGTTTTTGTTTCAGATGGGGCGGGTGGCGCTGAGGGCGTCTCACCCCCCTCTGTGCATACATTAAGTATCCAATCTACTGGTGGCTCTTCCTCTTTATTCTGTTGGTACATTTTCCACAACTCTAGCCTTTTTGCCCGTGTATGTGGCATGCAAATATGTCATCATGTGTTGCAAGACCATTTTAGATAAGGATCCACCCTGGGGCTAAGGCATAAACATTTTGTGGGCAGTTCCTTTAACCCATTCTGCACTGTACTTTTTCAGTTTAGGTGTGTGTTTTGGCAACTGTTTGCACAGGTGTACTAATGGAGTCATGTCTTCCATATTTAAATCTGTTCAGTTCCTCTTTATACAACACTTGGAAATGTCTTTTTGAGCACTAATCGTTGCAAGATCCAATCCCGTTTTTTCCACAAAAATGTTATATCTCCTTTTTTAATCAAAAAACATCAATTGGTACACTACAATATATCAGTTACTTAATTGCGTACATTTTAAATTTTGACCTATGACGTCACAACAAATAACACATAAGACGACGTTAACAGACTAGACGAACTCCAGATGGTCACATATACCTCTGCCTCTAATATTACCCTGGCATGGAGTTTAAACCCATCCCTTTCACAAAAGCATCTTTAAACGCTGTGGTGGCCTATTTGTTCCCCTTCATTTGGGACTCTGGATGCAAGTTTCTTCTAGCCGCTATATTAAAGTGTAGGAGTTATATGAATCCTCTCTCTTCTCAGGTCTCCCCCCGGTAACCTCTCTCTTCTCGGGTGTCCTCCCTGGAATCCTCTTTTACTACTTTTAGTCACCCTTTAAGTTCCTATTTCCTTCCCCATATATATATATATATATATATATATATATATATATATATATATATATATATATATATTTATACACATTCTACTCTACTTCTATATTTTGTTTTCCCACCTCCCTCCGTTACCTTTTCCCTTACTTTTTCTAAGGCATGCACTTTTTATCAAAGCATTTAGTCTTTTTCACTCACCGTTACGTATGTTTCCTCTCTGGATCCTCGGGGTCACCGCCTTCATCACCGCCTTCTCCAGCCGTTCACTCGCTCAGCTACCAGTAGGAGTGGAAAGAGGTTATGTGGGTAACACGGGTCCCTTCAGACCCCATTCTGCAGATTCTATTTTTATTCTACCACTGTCTATGGGGAGCTTCACGGTCTACTCAGCCGGATGGCAAAGGCTTGTGATATTACCGGGGACCTAGAGTTACTTTATGTCAATGGGTGTCTCATTCTAATCGATAATCGATAACCATCCTCTGCTACCAAGTGTGCTCCGGGACCCCCAACCGGCCCAGAGAGTCGGGTTTGCCCAGAAGCACTTTAAGACAAGATAGCAGCACACGTGAGATAGATGGGGGTGCACATTAAATACTCCAACATCAAATCAATAATGAGAACTCGACGGTTTGGCAAAGGGAGGCCGTTTAATGACAAGTACAACGAACGGGGAGTTAAGAATATCAGTAGTGGTGCGATCTCCCTCTTCACTTCAGCTCCAAAGAACTTCATAAAAATCATAACATTTATGCTGAAAACTCATCATCATTGACGTGTAACGCTTAAAAGTTGGCATTCAATTCTACTGGTTCAGAAAAGGTAACTTTAATATAGGTACTATATTTGTATATGGTAACAGAGTGAGGGGATTGGGTAAACACTGTCAGGTGGGGCATCTAAGCCCTTCCAAAAAAATGGCTACTGCAGATGTCACTAAAAGTACGACATCCTATTGGTTCTACTAACTATAGGACACTAGACTACTTGGTCCATTGTGATTGGGATGGCAC
Source organism: Ambystoma mexicanum (assembly GCF_040938575.1). Classification (NCBI taxonomy): domain Eukaryota; kingdom Metazoa; phylum Chordata; class Amphibia; order Caudata; family Ambystomatidae; genus Ambystoma; species Ambystoma mexicanum. Next base: position 708,478,897 of record NC_090939.1, read on the forward strand.
CAACGCCATGCATACTTTTCCACTTTGCTTAGCAGCACGCAGAATGGTCAGCCATTTGTGGGGTGCCGCTGGGTTCCCCGGCCTTCCTTCAACTTTGTTACAATCAATCATCACTTTAGTAGCTATGTGTCAATTTTTCACTGTGGTTGGCCTCGAGACTGCATCTCCTGGAAAAGTTCTGATATCTTCGCCTGGCCTGCTGCCATGCATAGGTGTGAAACCCTTGCTTCTTCTTGCTCGGCTGGTCACATGATACCGACACCGTGAATTTGCCTCTTTTCCCCATTATTTGTGTATTTGATTTTCGTTTCACCCACCACCTGTCTTCGTCTTGTTATCTTGACCTTTCAGAAGCAGGATATTCTGTTCTTAGTTTCAATTAATTGTAGCTACGGTTTGTCTCTTCTACTGATACGACCTTGGCTTTCCTGGTACGAGGTGCCTCTGCTGAGTTTCATTTCAGCCGCTTCTTCTCGATTTTGCTAAATATGAAACTTTCCTTGTGTGGCCTTTAGTAACCTTGGGTTGATTCTGCTTCTTGTGCAAAGTGGAAATGCACTAATAAAACATACTTCTTTTGAGGTAGATTATGTATAGAGGCACTTGCCACACTATCTTTCTACTAAGCATAGCAAGCCGCACGGTTTTCTTAGCTTTCTTGCGGTTCCAAGCATATGTACATGTGTAAACTGGTCGAATATCTTCGTCATGCTTACAGCTTAATCTTCTTACATTTGACATTGTCCTTTCACTTTAGGTACACAATATCCTTGTTCGTGGCGTTTCATCTCTTTACGTCATTCTCTGGTTGTCATTTCTTCTATATGTGAGTCAGTCCGGGTTCTTGTGATGTCACCATTCATCTTCCATTAAGACCGTTTTGGTTTCTTCAGGGACTGTACTTAGACGATGTTCATTTCGTTTCATTTGTTGGTAGGGTCCTCTCAATGGGTACCTTACTGCCCATGGTTTCCTTGGTGCTGGTACTTCAATAGGCATTGCTCTTCTGATGGGCACTGGGCAGAGCCCCGCTTCGGCTCTCTGCTGGTTTATTTTCTCATCATGCGTTACATATTTTGGTGTGAATGTTCCTGGTACTTCAAAATGCACAGTTGGAGTGTGGGCTGTATTTGGGACCTCCTCTACAGTGTGTTATAAATAACCTATCATATCATATCATATCATATCATATCATGTCTGTGGCAAACTCTTGAAGAGGTTGGTCATCTCACAACTGATCCACCACACTGAAACCGATATCCTGAACACCCATGAAGATCTGCTCTCAAATCTTTATTATAACTCTCCTTCTGTCCTCATCCTCCTTGACTTGTCCTCTGCCCTTGTCATGGTCAACCATGCCATTCTCACAAAGTGGCTTCATGATACACTTGGTATTACAAACTTGGCACTGGATTGGTTAACCTCCTTCCTATCCCATCAACCTTCCCAGGTACAACTGGGCCCTTTCCTCTCCTCCATCTCTCTCTCTACCTACGACATCCCCCAGCGCTCTATCCTATCACTGTGGCTCTTCAACATCTACGTTGCCCCCCTAGCCCACCTGATCTCCTCCTTCTGTCCTGATTTCCAGTGTTATGCAGATGACACACAACTCTCATTCAAGCTTCCCTCCGCTATCTCCTCTTCTTCCTCTCTCATTCACAACTGTCTGACTGCTATTCAGGCATAGTGCATGTCTAATGATCTCTGTCTTAATGCGTAAAACAGAAATCTTCCTCATTGGGACCCCTGCTCCCATCTTCCCTCTCACATTCTGGCTGCCCTCTTGAGGTCCCCTCCCCTCCCCAACTTGGGAGGCTAAAAACCTTGATGTCATCTTTGACTCCTCTCTCTTTTTTCCTCACATCACAGACGTTGCCAAGGGGGCTCACTTTCTGCTTCACCTCCACTGATGCATTCTCCCCTTTTTTACCTCTCCCCAGAAACTCAATGTGCCCAGAGCTCTGGTCCTCTCTAGACTGGACTGTCCTCTTCCTCAATCTGACTCTTTCCTCTCTTCAACCGCTCCTACTAGTCAATAACAGAACTGCGAGACTTATCCTTGGCCTCGAGCCAGGGACCACATCTCTCCAGCTCTTAAATATCCCAGCTGGCTCCCAGTGGCTGCAAGAATCAACTTCAAGATCATCTGCACCATCAATAAGGCCATGTGGGGCCTGGGACCTCGCTACATCCAACTGTCTCTTCCTATATACCTCCCAGATAGAGCCCTTCGGTCCTCTAGCTGCAGCTCTCTGCAGATTAGATGTTTTTCCAAGCAGAGAAACTTGGACTTGACCCGGACCTCCTTAAGTTCCGGAAGTTTCTCAAGTCCCTGCTCTTCTCTACCTCCTTCCCTCTACCCCTCCCTTGCCAATTCCCCCATCTGCCACTGCGACTGGTGGCCTGGTCCTCTATGAGTCTGAGTACCAGGCCTTTCTTGTCCAGTCTTTACCAGAACCCCACTCCCCATTCCAGCACTGCCCTTGCAGGCCCCCTTCCCTGACTGACTTGTTGGGCATCCCCTACGAGTCTGGTCCACCCTGCATCCTTGCACTAGACAGTGGCCTGCCCCGTCATCCCCTGGCACTTGCCCTCTGGGGTTCCCGCCTGCACTTACCTAACCCCTGGGCCCTCTACCCCCTTGAACTTACCCCCTCCTCTGACCTCACTTTACTCCCCCCTGCACTTCCCGTTACTGAACTTGCATGTTTCGAATGTCAGAAGGCCTAGTAGGACCGTTATTGTATTTTATCTCCCCTGTCCCCACCCCCTTTTTTTGTCTTGTGGCACCTGGAACACCTTTTGCTGTATTAGGCGCCTTATAAATACTCAATAAATAAGTAAACCCAAGACCTCTGCCTCAACTCCCAAGAGTATGACCTTCGTACTGGCCCGCAGCTCTACGCCGATTCAGCTACACACATTCCTGCCTAATTTGTTCAAAGGCCTAACTGATGTGTGTGTATGTGCGTGTTCCTCTATTGCAAAGCTACTGGTGAGTTCCCCCCTATGTGATTTCCCACTCATATCAATTAATGCCATCCATATTCCTCCTCCTACACTGTCCTGTACTCATATTCATATTTCAGTATATTTATCACAACCTAAATTGTCTAGGAGGGGTGGTAATCTAAACATGCATCCTAGCATTGTGATACAGAGTGTCGAGAGACAATGAATACGTCATTCGTAATATCCATCCCTCTCACGCTTTCATACTGTAGGAACGAGAGGAGTATGTCATTCATGGCCGCAGTCCTCCCCCACCTAAATACTGCAAACACAAGAGATGCTATTCACTAAGGCACCCTATCACCCTTATCCTTGAACCATTGAAGAAGAGATGAAAATGTAGGCACAAGAAGATATGAACATGCTGTAACTAAAAATGACAAGAGCAAGTGACCTCGTTGCCAGACTGACACATGTAGATGTACAAGACACGAAGCAGACATACATTCACTGTGGAGATACACAAACACTAGGTCAAACTCGGATTTAGACATGAAGAATGTTACCAGCATTAGACACCAGAAACACATCATAATCGATGTATATGCTGAAGCACAAAATGCATAAGAATACATATAAATCTTGCTTGATTTACAAATGCAACAGTAATGAGTGGCCAATTTGGAGAAAATGGACGGTGCAGCCATGTTACGGTGAATGGAGAATCCAGAGACGCCTCAAAGCTGCAGGGCTATTCAATTTGCTGAAGTAGCTGAAACGCAGACCTGTGCAGGCCAAACAGTGGCTTGTGGCCCCTTTACAATGTTATTGGAGGAAAGGGAGGTTTGGCTAGCTCTAAAGTAGAACAGAAGGTAATAATTCTCAAGAGCAAGGCATATTTCTCTTAGATTAAGGAAAGAATAAGCAGCCTTTGAGTGCCAGGTGCTGGCTAATGAAAAGCTTAAAATTGCATGAAGAGTAGCTCGACCAAGTCTCTAGAGGCCAAGGAAAGTCATAGCACCCATATTAATAGGAGCTAAATTCACATTAAAAGCTGAGCAGAATAATTCCAAATGTGGCCTCCTCACACGTGACTCGCAACTAGAGTACAATGTCGATTCATTAGCGCCAGACACATATATGCACCTGCCTCTGCGCCCCAAAAGTTCTTAGAACAGTTCAAAGCTAAAAGTCCTGGCTCATAGCCTAGGAAATCAGATATGGTGTCTTGATTAAAAGAAGTAGCTCCTTGTTGTCTCTCCCCCACCACTATTTTTGCTCATGTGCTGATGACTTGCCAAATGTCCAAGATTGGTGAAGCCATTGCCAGCCAATCATCACTCTCCAATAATGCCATATTGCAAGTGTTGCAGGAAATAATCAATTATTATTACAATGGTGTAGTTTTTACCATATCAATTTTGGGATAGTCTGAGGTGGAGCCACCAAATACCTATATCCAATTAAAACACTGGCCATTATATATTCCATATGCAGACAATTCCCTTAGCCAATCCCACCTTCTCATAAGTTTTTGTAAATACAACGTCAATTATGACTTACTCTTTTTGTTATAAGCTGTTGTTTGATGTGAAAATCTTTGAGAGCGTGGAGAATGTTGGTGTTTATTGCTGTCCCTGTTTTATGCAGATTATTAATAAAACAGGCCTTTGTCAATTACCTTGACTCTTCCTTTCATTGGGTGCAGGATTTCCCAGCCTGTCTGTTCCACTAAGGAGTGGGGATTTCCAGCCCATCCGTACATATGGTGGCGGGTCGGATGGTCGGCCAGCACCCTCGGATTGTGGCTTGTTCATCCTTTAGGTTACGTTGATCATATTTATAGGGCCGTTCTTCCCCTGACTCATCCGAGGAGCTTCAGTTTAGAATTGGTCTCATTCGCCTTGGTCTGAAGTAGTAAGCTTCCCTCTCTTTGACAAAGTCTATGAACAGGTCCCATACTGCCAAGAATTTCTGAAGTCCCACCGTCTTTCAGGGCTCCCACTTTATCCATTGCTAGTATGTGCCATATTTTAACCCACCAGCATGCTATCACCGGACTCTTCCGGTTTTTCCAGCCTTGGGCCAGAGTCATCCTCTTCGCCATTAATAATTGAGTGATCAGGGTGGCATCATAACCTGTCGCCGCATACACTCGTTCCACTGCGGTCCCCAATAGTATTGCCTTTGGATCATATGGGAGCTGTCACCCTGTGATTTCTTTTATATGTCCTAACACCTCTTTCCAATATATCTCAGCTTTGGGGCAGGCCCACCACATGTGATATAAGTCCCCTGTGTTACAGGTGGGGGGGCAGCAGTTGGGGGGGAGCAGGGTTCCTCCAGATTTGACCCCACTCCTCCTCTGTGATGGGGGCTCCAAGTCCCTTTCTAATTATCTTTGTATGAGATTTGGTCCTCAACTTCTGCGTTATCTATTAGTCTATAAATTCTTGCTCTGGTAGCTGCCTTCTTAACCTCCTTCTGGGAGATCCAATGCCTTATTTGTATGTTGCGTACCTTTCCCTTTCTCCTATGCCAAATTTCTGCTTACAGTCCTCGAATACCAAGGGGCATCCATCCTGAAAGAACTCCTTCAGATGGATCGTCTGTGCCTGTCCCCAATTTTCTCAGAACTTACCTGGGGTAAAATCTTGGTTATGCTCCATTGGGGTAAAGGGTCCTAGGCCCAGCATAATGTGCTGTTTCTTAAGTGCTGTATCCCATCCCTTCAGTTATATTTGTTCGGCTTTCAGTAGGTGTCCTTCTGCCCTCCTAGCTCCTGCCCGTAGTTCATGCAATGTTCCTAATGGGATTTTGGTCACCCCTTGCTCTTTCCCTATCCACCCATTTGGTGCGTTCCTTCCCACCCATTTCAACATAGGCACTACTTGGGCTGCTAGTATGTATCTCTCGATATCAGGGATCCCAAGTCCTCCCAGTAGAGGTGGCCTGGTCAAGACCTTCTTTTGAATTCTGGCTTTTTCCCATGCCACACAAAGGTGACGAGTTTCTTTTGTAGTGTTCTGCCCATCTTAGGTGGGACCTCTACTGGGAGGGAGCTTACCACGTACAATAGGCGGGGTAGTAGCGTCATCTTGAGTGCAGCTATGCATGCACACCACGACAGTTCCTGGGCGTCTCATTTATGTAGGTCTTCCTTTAGTTGTCTCCATAGTGGCGGTATATTCGCTCCATATAGATATTTGTATTCCTTTGTTAGTTGGATGCCTAGGTATCCTGGTAAAACCAGGCGTTAAGGGAGGGACCCGCTAAGGGACCTCGTAGTAGAGCGGTAAGGGATTACTGGCACCAGCGCCCTTACCGGTGCCGGTAATCCCTTACCACCTACCGTGTAATGAGGCCCACAGTCTATTTGTGCTTGTTGGGGGAAGTTCTCCCTTTCGAGAAGGCCTTGATGGAACTTTTCCATTATATCTAGCTTCTCATCCTCCAATGTGCATATTTCCCCTTTTGGGTTTTTGAGCCGCACTATGTAGTTACAGGACCTCTGTTAAGCTTGGCTACTAGGAATCTGTTGACTTTAGCCCCCGTGCACGTAATATTCCTGCTTCGTGTGTAGCAGTAGTAGCGAGGTACGATCCGCCACATGAGCTTCCAGCTGGGCTCTCACCTTATGGAGGATTTTTAGCGTTTTAGGTGTTTGTCTGGCTTTGTGTTGCGTTTCCGCCTCCCGTAGTTCTAGCTCGAGTTTCTGTTTAATGAGCCCTCTCTCTCGTGTATACGCTGTAGCCTGTGATATAAATTCTCCCTGGACTACTGCCTTTCCCGCATCCCACATTACCCCCCAGTCTGTCTCTCATTGTCTTGGAAATAATTATTCAGCACTTCCTCCATGTGCGCTCTAAGGGCGATGTCTCTGTGTATTATTTTGTTTAATCTCCAGCTTCTACAAGATAGCAGCCTTTCTTTTATAGGGATCATTGCAGTATAACTGGAGCGTGATCAGTAAGATATTGGACTCCTATTTGTACATTGTCAATCTGTGGGATTAATGTGGTTGAGACCAGGATCATATCTATCCTTGAGTCCCCTCTGAGGACTGCCGAGTAATGGGTAAATTCTTTTTCTTTCTGATGGAAAAATCTCCACGTCTCCACTACTTCTAGGTCCCTGAACAGTTTACCCAACGCCTGCCTATTTCTTCCGTTGACAGCGGTGGGAGGGTCCATTACACAGTTACTCTGTCCCAATTATGATTTGTCCCTCACACCAACTCCCCAACTTCTGCAATATTTCTCCCAGGAATAGTTCTTGTCTTTCATTTGGGGCATATATCGCAATTAGTGTGTATATTTGTTCGTGTAGAATCCCCTTGAGGAGCAAAATTCTGCCCTCTGTATATCTGTATAAAGCCTGTTTCTAAAATGATACACTAGCGTTTAGTAAGATCGCCACCCGTTTAGTTTTTTCCCCCTGGAGGCGAAGTATTGTCTGGAAAATGCTCTGTCGGCCATTCTTTTTTCGTCTATTGTGAGCAGGTGCGTTTCCTGTAAAAAGACTATTGCAGCCTGGAGCTCTAGTAAATGCGCTAATAAGGAGCGCCGCTTCACTGGCAAGTTTAGTCCCTATACATCCAGGGTTATGACATTCAACTCCTCATTGTACGCCATGTGTCTTTCCACACAAGTGCTGCTCTTACTGTTTCATTGTGAACCATGCCCCAAACAGTTCCCAACATAACCAAAGTTTAACAACAAGTAACCTCCCAAGTCGCTCTTTTCCCCTCCCCAGTCCCTCCTTTTTGGGACCAAGGACTTGTTGCGCCTTCTCTGAGATCCCCTCGGAGCGTAGGATCCCACGTTTTCCCCAGCATCCCCCTCGCCAAGACATGTCTATATCTCTAGTGGGGGTTCCAAGATGACCCCACTCCCCCCACCTGAGCTTACTTCATCCTTCATTCTTCTCTCCATTTTTCCTTCTGTTATCTCCCCGGTATGCTCTCCAGTCTCTCCTTTAGCCCGGGTTTGAGTTCCAGAATTTCTTTATCATTGTTGGTATACAAAGGTTGCTTCCTTTGGACTTCACCTTGGCCTGGGACCATTTAAAGTGGACTCTTTGCATCGTCATCTTCTGTTGTCTGTGGACCATTCCCATTGTCTGGGGCCTTCCCCTTTCTGCGTTTGATTTGCCCCTGTACTCTTCCAGGGTTGTTCTTCTTCGATCTGTAGCACAGACATTCCCTCTTAGCAGGTAGAGATCTGCTGCGGTTTACCTTCCACACAAATTGTAGGCTAAAGGGGTATGTCCATCTGTAGGTAATTCCTTTGGCTTTTAGTGCCCTTGTGACCGGTTGCATTAGTCTCCTTTAATGTAGTGTGGAAAGTGCTATGTCCTGAAACAGTTGGATCTGGTTGCCGGTAATGAAGACCGTTTGTTGTTTACGTGTTGCTTGTAGTATCTCTTCCTTCAGTATGTATGAGGTCATTGCCAACAGAACATCTCTCGGCCTGGCTCCGGTTTTGTTTGTCTTGGGCCCCACTCTATGTACTGTCAAGGAGTATGTCCTCTTGTGGAGTGCCATTGAGCAGGCTACTGAAACAATGCTTCATTATATCTTTAAGATCTTTGTCCCCTATTGTTTCGTCCAGACCTTTGACCCTTATATTAGACCTCTGTGATGTATTCTTGAGGTCCTCTGCTTGCAGTTCTAGGTCATGTGCTGCTCTGCAAATCTGTACTAGGAGGATACTATTCTGTTTTGAGTCTTCCGCCGTCTCTGTGGCGTCCACTCTTTCCCCCAGTTCTGTGAGGTCCTTCCTTACCTCCTGCAAGGAGGATCTCTGTTCCACCCTTATTGTGCTTAATTGGTTTTGGAGGGACTCCATCATCCCACTCTCCGTGCCCTTTAAACATTCTTGTAGTTCTTCCTTGCTTAATGCCATGTTCATGGTTTCCTCCGTATCTTTTTTGGTATTTGTTTCTTCTGTGCTTCCCTTTGTGTTGATTTTCTTCCCAGTATTGTCTCCAGCAGAGTTCCAGTTGTCCGCTTCGTGTCTTTGCCGTGGATTTGGTTCTTGCAGAGATGTTTTTAGCTTTGGTCCCTGGCATCTGTGTCGTGCACCCATGTGGTGGGTTCTTTGATGTACCAACTGGATGTTACTGGGTGCCTTTGGACGTACTATGTGTCTTCATCCAATTGTCCCCCAAGAGTATTGGGCTGTTGAGGTCAGATCAGGCTTGGCTTGGTTACTGGTGGAGGGGCTTACCCTGTGCGTTATGTACTCTAGTTGCGCTTTTAGTTGGGGCTGCTATTGCTTTCGGGGGAGGGGCCGGGTGCGGATCCCTTTAGGACTGTGTGCTTAGACCAGCTATCACTGTTGTGCACGGATGGTCAAGTGCTTTTCCATGAGAGCATTGTCGCTCGCTTGGCTCTGGAAAAGGCGTTCATAAATTGGTTGTCTCCCTCCCTGTAAGTTCCAGCCCCCGCTCCAAATGTCTGCGTATTTCAGTTCATGCATGTGCTTCTCTCCATCTCTGCATGCCATTTATGCTCCCCGTTCTCCCCGCCCAGGGGATGTTGCAGTCCAATCCCAAATGAAGGTATGCATGTAAATGTTTGTAGGTGACTGAGGTCCATATGATACGGACCAAGTTCGGTGTAATGCGATCCCGTTCCCCGCTTCTGGAACAAGTCCACTTTGAGTGTTGTGGGGCCTGCTAGCCCTCTTGGCACTTCTTTGGGGGTCTCTTTGTTTCAGGCTTTATTTTCTCAGGGGGAGAGGGATGGGGCAGAATGCCTTCCCCTCAACCCCTAGCAGATTACAACTCCTCTACCTTTGTGCCCCGTACCTTTGGTTTAGGTGCTACAGGCTCCCCAGGTGGCTGCACCGCGATGGTGGTGCTGTCAGTGTGGTGCTGTCTCGATCCTTACCCGCACTGCTTGGAGTGAGGGAGGTGGCTTGAATATGTCCCTCTCAGGGTGCGTAGCGGGGGAGACGGTCCCTGGCGTGCCTTTCCTATGATCGGAGTATGCAGGTCCTACCAGTCTTGGTCGCGGTTTCAGGTCAGGTGGCTCCCTCCGCGAGCAGAAGGCTCCGGTTTCCGCTCACAGGACCTGTGCTGCAAAGTGATTTAGCGTCTCCTCTTCCTCGATACTGTTCCGTTACAACTTCCTGGTTGTCAGCGTCACCGCCGGACCGCCTCCCGGGGCCTACGCAGCTCCATCCCCGCACTGATCCGACATTTCTCCTCATCGGACTTCAGCCCGTGGTGTCCTGCAGCTCTGCATCCTTTTTCTGGGGGCAGATTTCGGAACTTTTGCCAGCAGTTAAATCGCTTATTTCACCTTTTGTTTTCCTGCATGGGCGGTGCTCAGGGATGCGCGACGTCACCCACTAGCGGCCATCTTGGATGCCCTGGGGTCTAGACGTGTTTTTTAAGGTTTGGTAAGTATCGGCTGTCAAGAGCGTGACGTGCCGTCATGGGAGGAGACACTCCCCTTATGAATTTATAAAAATCTCTCCCAAAGCATAAGGACACAATTTGCAAATACCACTCTGAGTGGGTTTGTGGCACGGCAGGACAAATGTTTTTACCTTGGCCGCAAGAGAGTGCACTTTTGAAATCAGTGCTGCAAAAAAACACATGACTAAATATTTACATGCTGTGTATGAAAGAAAAAGTTACAGAAAAGATTGGACATTTTAAAGTTATGGAAAATGTTCAGGGGTGAGGTGGAAGAGCCACCCCCTAGGGAGTGGATGCTTAATCAGCATGAACGGGAGGCACAGCAGCCTCAGCTCCTCCTCCTCCTCCTCCCCAGAGCATCCATTCACCAGATGAAGGGCAGGGATTTTAGCAATTGATAAATTAAAAGCAGCAGCAGGATAAACTAAGCCGTGCATGTGCCCTCCGTTTATAGTAGTGCAGTTGCTATAAGTGGAGCTAAATTGACCGAAGGTAAGTCAGTGTCCATGCGCAATGATTATAGCAAGCACCAAGAATTGCAAGTGAAGATGACAGAGGCTGAGAAAGAGATGCAGAGAAGTAGACAGAGCAATAAGGAAGAGACAGAGATCACTCCGAATGAGTGGGTGGGAGGACAGATATTACTCAAATTGGACGGGAGGAACATAGACGATCCCAAAGGTAAAGAAAGTGAAGTTAAAGAAAGACAGGTGAAAGATGAAGAGAAAAGAAAACAGGAGGAAAAGATATGACAGAGATAGAAGCAGGAGGAGGAAGAAAGAGACTGGGACAGACTAATCGAGGAAGAGGAAAGTGAAGCAGGTAGAGGAGAAGAGAAAGGAATTAGAGGAAAGAGAAAGAGAGAAAAGCAAAGAATGAGAAAACAGCAGGAAGAGAAGGTACGAGAGAGAGAAGATAGGGAAAGAGTGAAGTGGCAAAGGGAAGAGATGGAATGGATGAAAAAGCAAAGAGAAGAAAGAGAAAGACAAAGGAAAATGGAGGAAGAAAGAGAGGAGGAAGTAGAGAAAGAAAGCCGAGAGAAATGGTGGTAAGAAGCTGACAAAATTGTCCGAGAACACATTCTCTGGGAAAAGGAGAAACATATGTAGAAGGAGCAGGAAAGAGAGGAGAATTTGGAGAGATGTGAAAGGGGATTGGAGGAGCTATTAAGAGACTATACTCTTCCAAATGAAGATGAAAGAGCAGCAACACAAAGACGGATTGGTAATTTGGACAGAAGCAGGAGGGATGCTGGTGCAGTCCAGAAGATAAAGAAGAGTGAAATAGATCCCCAAAGAGAGGACAAGGGTGCTTACTGCAGAAGGCACTGAAGGAATTGTATGAAACGAGCCCCCTGATACAATTAAACATTGAAGACAGAGAAGACGAAGGAAGTGATGAAAGTTGTAGGACAATGTTTTTGGATGGGGAAAGGCATGAAAGTGAAAATGAGGAAGGGAAGTGGCCACACTGGGCCTTTCCACAAGTTCAAGACCAGCGAAAGAGATAATGTGGAAGAAACAGAAGGGATAAGTCCAGAACATGTAGCATGTCCCATACATCCAAAGGGGCAATCACATAGCTTGGAAGAAACAACCCCATATGTAAAAAGGTTGAGGACACCTTTTACTAGCCTGATTACCTAGGATGAAGGGTAAACACTGCAAATACCTGTAGAATTTATATTGAGATTAGATGCACCTGCGGATGACAAGGAGGGATGGGTGATTCCCATAGAAAAAGAAGTCATTGTGAGAGAAGAGAGGGTGGTTCTTCATGGGACCGATGATGAGCGGAAAGCACAAGGACACAGATTGACTGACTTGACATGATTCAGATCATGAGATAGTTTTCTTTATAAGCCTTACTTATTGAATGAAAATTGAGAGCATGAAAGTACTGCAGAGAATGGCATTGATAAAAAAGACACAATATTTTTTTCAAGGAGGTTTAGCACAGATATCATGCACATTGTGGACCAATAATCCATACAACGTTGGCCTACTGAAAGGAGTGGGTACAGTCAAAATTAAGCTGATACAAGGAGCAATTCTACCATGAGTGAGGCAGTATGCAATGTCAAAAGAAGCAGATGAATTTATCACACAATCTCTACGTTTGTGCAACAGGGAATACTAGTGCCATCAGAGTCCCCATGTAAGATAGGGGTGTACCCATTGAAAAAAGTGACAGGGGTCTTGGAGATTTATACAGGATCTCCACCTATAAACAATATTGTTGAAGCAGAATTTCCATTGGTCCCTAACCCAGATACAATATTGTGCAATATTCCATCCACAGCCAAGTAGTTCACAGTGATCGATTTAAAGAATGCATACTTTTCAAGCCTGCTTTACGAAGAGTCACAAGACTTGATTTCGTTTTTGTATAGAAACCAAAAGTGGAAACACACTTGTTTACCAGAGGGGTACTGTGAATCCACCTCAATATTCAACCGGGTCTTGCAGATGGACATAGAACATGTAAACATTGACAGTGTATTGATTCAATGTGAAGATGACATTCTGGTGTGCACCGAAACAGAGGAACAGTGCAAAAAAGACTCAATACATTTACTGACAGTCTTGACGGTAAAGGGGTACAAAGTAGACAAGAAGAAATTACAATATTGTCAGGAAATATCCTGGTCATAGAGCAGTTAATATCTCAAAAAGGCAGAAAAGTAACCCCTGAGAGAGCAAACATAATTATGAAAACAGCCAGACCAGAGACAGTGAGGGAAATTCAACAATTTCTGGGCCTTTGCAATTACTGCAGGGCATGGATCTTTGACTTGACTACAGTGAATACATCAGACCCCTCTGCAAAGGATTCAAAGAAGCTCCGAAAGATGACAGTGCCATACCCTGGATGGGTGAAATGGCAGAAGCTTTCAGTGAATTAAAAGAGGCAATATGCACAGCACCCATTCTAGGGATGCCTGATTGCAGTGCAGAATTCTTCCTATTCTTGATTTCAAACAGAGTGGTAATGACAGCAGTGCTCACAAAGAAGACTACCCTGGGACACAAATCACTAGCAAATTACAGCAGGATCTTAGATTTAGTTATGAGAGGCCATTATCCTTGTGAACAATCATGCGCCACAGAAGCTTTTGCAATTGAGAAATCTGCCAGTATTATGATGGGGTGTTCAAGCACATTATATGTGGAACATGCCTGTTTGCCATTCTTGAGAAACCCATAAGCACATTGACGACACAGAGAGCATCAGGGTATGAGGTATTTGTCTTTAACCCAGCAATCAAAATTATTAGGTTCACAGTAGTGAATCCAGCAACTTTCATAGTAGAACCAGCAGAGGAAGGAGACAATGTGCATGATTGCAACAAATACATTGAACCGTACAATGATTTGCCATAGGTCAGAGAAAATGCCCTAGAGGCAGGGGGGAGGTATTCTTCATTGATGGTTTTTCATCGATCCACCAGAGCACAGGGGAAAGACACATAGGGACCACAGTGGCAAAAGAAAAACTGAATGGTAACTTTGAGACAGTGGTTATGCAAGATTGCCTTTACATTTTTGAACACAAGTGGCATAACTAGTAGAGCTTATTGTGACACTAGAAATGCATGAGGATAAGGAAGTAACAGTGTATTCTGGCTCTGCCTACGTGACATCAACAGTACACGCAGGTGTTAGGCCGAATTGCATGCAGTACCCTCTGGGACCACCACATACAATTAGGACTACAGGTATAAGCAAAACCAACCTTTGGTATAAGTCTGTACTACACAGATTTGTGGTAGCGAGCTGAGCAGCCAGGCTTATCTCAAGAGGGAATGTGAGCAGTACAAGGATGTTACACAGAGGTATTACAATCACAGTAGTTCAAGTAGACACTTACACTCAAGGTTTCTTGGTAAAACACTTATTATTTTATTACACAATCATTTAGAAAACATTCACTAGAAGGAGGCAACTTAATATTATACACAAATATACTTCAATACCAAACCAATACCTTTCTAAGGAAATTAGGCTCCCCTGAAATAGGAGCAAAATGGCATTTCCGTTACTTTCAATGGGAGTAAAAAGGCACAAGTTAACAGAATAGATCACAAATACTTTCTTAGGCAGTGCAAATAGTTTTAGTTCACTAGAGGACTCGATTCAGTTCAATAGGACTAGGCCAAAGTCAATGGACTAGTGTCTTGGATAGGAAAGAGCAGTTCTTGTAGTAAACAGTAAAGTCTATGCCAATGTTCTCAGAAGTAGTTTGTATGAAAAAGTCATATGTTGGGTCACAAGCTGATTAGGCATGCAAGTTGGGAACGTTCCGCTAACTTTCACTGCAAGAGTGGCGTTCTCTCATTCGGGTTGGCACAGTACCTTAATATGAAGCAAAAGATGCAGCTGAAGACATTGGTTCCTGGCAGTTCCTGCAGATCTCACTGTTCCTGAGCCTCAGTCATTGGGACAAGAGGGAGGATGTCAGGGGACTCCTGCACTGCACAGGATCATCAGAAAACGTGGACAAAATGCAGTCACTTCGGTTCGAGTAGCTGTCGTCAAGCACACAAGCTGGTGTCCTTCCCCCTGGTTAATCCTAACCAGCTCGGAGAATGGAATCCAGGTGGCTTACGAGTTGATTGATCCCACCAACTCTAAGGAAGAAGTCGTCCTTGAAGGGGCTTCTCTGTCGAGATGAACTTGGCAATTCAGACCTGCAGCAGGGCTTCACTGGGCACACCAACATTCCAGGAGTTGCAGCAGCCGTCCTCTTCCAGCTCGTCTTTGGTTCTTTCGTTCCAGTAGTCGACTCTGCTTTCCAGTCCAAGAGACTTGTCTTTTAAACAGTTCTCTCCCATTCATTCCAGCCTAGCTGCCACTCACCCAGCAGGGTGGCTGTCGTGCCGGACAGTCAGCCAGCCAATCATGCCAGAGTGCATTTTTTGGGCATTTGGGGCTCCTAGGAGGCTAAGCACAGGGAGTTTCGTGCACCTCCCTCACTTCCTGCTCACCCCAGCCCTGCCCACCCCAAACACACAGACACCAGAGGCAGTATTCAGTCTGGGGCCTCCCTCTGGAACAGCCTCCCTGTCACTCTAAAACTTGAGGAGAAACATCTCCGGTTCTGGAAGCTCCTCAAGACCTTCCTCTTTTCTCCTGACTTCGCTTCCCCTCTCCCCTGCTGAACTGCTCTCTTGGCACCGTTCACCTGGCCACCCTCTGTCCCCTGGGTCCAGGTACCCTCCTGCACACCCTCCTGGCCACTCCTTGCACTGGGGACTGTGTCTCTACCCATACAGTTCCCCACACCCCCATTTTCTTTTTTCTGCACTTACCAGACTTACCCAGTCTGCTGCCTTAAACACAGCACTTTCTGGCTGCACTAGCACTGTTTATTGCCTCTACTATCTATTTATTTGTATTGATTATTATTTATATGTTCCCCTCTGCTCTGCACTTTCCACTCTCTGCCTTCCATGCACTTTTCTCCTTTCCCTTTCTCATGCACTTGCGTGTTCTTAATGTCAAAGGGCCTAGTAAGATTGCTGTTTTTGTTCTCCACTTTTCCCCTCACTTGCCTTGTCGCGCTCTGAATCACTTGTGTACGAGAGCGATACACATAAATTATCATATCAGTCCTGAAGCCTGCCAAAGGCATAGAAACAAAGGGACCAAAACTAGTTTGGCACGCAGAGACACACTCTAGAAGGACCTTTCCAAAAAGTAATGGCGAAAAAAGAAGATCGGGACCTGTTTAAACAAAGGGTATTAAGGCGCCATCTTGAAAAACATGGCTCCCATGATTTTTAGCTACCAGTGTTAGCGGTCGGGAAAAATCATGGTAGTTTGTTGTAAAACCACTACCACCAGCCAGTTTGATAGAAAAGGGTAGCATTATACTGCTACATGAGTTTTTAGACACAGGGGATGCTAGGTAACTCGTCCAGCACTCTATAGGTAGATAGTGTTTGCTGGGTCTAGGAATTTAAAAAGACTAGTACAGTCAATTTAACCTTACATTCTCTGTGAAACAGTAGTTTATCCTAGAGAAGGTATTTAAACCTTTGGGAAGTCCAAAAGGGACATCCCTGTGTCACTGCACTGAGGGTGCTGTGTAACACACATGAAAAGATGCCTATGGAATTACCTTAAAACTCCATAATCAAAGAACACAAGAGTAAAACACACATCAAAATACATGAAAGAGTGGGAAAAAAAGGCTCACACTCTTTCCAGGTAAAAAAATCAAGTCCTCAAAATCCAGCAAAGTTGCTAGGGGTCTCTAAAATGAAGGGAATTAGCACATTTATGAGAATTCTCCCTAACTGCAGACCTGTCACATTGGAAAAGCCAGGGCTTTCTATGCTAAGACGGCATGCCAGGGCAGCATGCTCCATTTTGGACAGGCTTATAGACACACAACAACTACCATCGCCCATTGCCGTGGTGAAGTGTACCACACATACTAAGCACGCAGATTTCATTTCCTGCAGCAAATCAAGTCCTCAAAATCCAACAAAGTTACTGGGGGTCTCTAAGGTGAAGGGAATTAGGACATTTATGAGAATTCTCCTTAACAATCATCCCCCCCAGACTAAGGGACAGGAGGATTTAATCCACCTCTGGATGAATCTCCTTACTCCAGTCAGTCAAACATTCTGGAGAGACCATAAGCTTTTTGGTGATTACACCCTGACCTGTGTTCAGTGGTAAAATCAAACCCCTGTAGGCTGATTGACCATCTTAACAATTTGGATTCTCCCCCTTCATCTGCATTAACCATCTCAAGGATTGGTGGTCAGTCTGAATCACAAAAGTAGATCCATACAAGTGTGGTCTAAACTTCTTCAGTGACCACACAATAGCAAAACATTCTCTTTCAATGGTTACCCACCTTGTTTCTGGTTCCTTCAGCTTTCTGCTAATGAAGCAGATGGGGTGCTCCCCACCTTTCTCATCCAGCTGACTCAGAACTGCAGCTATACCTGTAATGAAAGCATCTGTTTGCACATTGAAGGTTTTGCTATAGTCAAGAGCTCTTAAGACTGGAGCTTGACAAAGGGCTTTCTTAAATCCTTCAAATGCCTTGTTGCACTCTTCATTCCACCTGACCTTTTTAGGAAATGTGGGTGAGGAGACCACATTCAAGGGAGAAGCTATGGACCCATAGTTCTCAATGAAATTCATATAATACCAGTGAGACCTAAGCAGGCTCTCACTTGGGTTTGAGTAATAGGGGTGGCCCATTCTTGTACAGCTTGTACTTTGCTAGGCAATGGCCTTATTTCACCTCCTCCTACCTAATGTCCAAGGTAGACCACTTTGCTCTGACCAATTTTACCTTTACTTGCCTTTTTGGTCAGATGGGCCTGCTCAAGAGCCTGCAAAACATATGCTACGTGGTCAACATGTTCTTTCCAAGTAGGGCTGAACACTGCAATGTCATCCAGGTATGCCATGCAGAATTCCTCCATCCCATTCAGAACTTGATTGACCATCCTTTGGAATGTTGCAGGTGCATTCTTTAATACAAAAGGTATTACCTTAAACTGGTAAATGCCTGTTGGGGTTGAAAATGCAGTTTTCTCCTTGGCATGGTCTATCAGGGCTTTTTGCCAATAGTCTGACGTTAGGTCAAATGCACTGAGGTACTTGGCTGAACCAAGTTTGTCCACCAGCTCATCTGTCCTAGGTAAAGGATGGGCATCAATCTTAGTGACTGCATTTAGAGCTCTATAGTCCACACAGAATCCCATTCCTTGGAACCTGCCTTTGGCACTAGCACACCTGGACTAGACCATGGACAGGTAGAGGGTTCTATTACCCCGAGATTAAGCATCTTGTAGACCTCTTCCTTTATGTGGGTTCTGACATGATCTGACATCCTGTAACCTCTGCTTTTAACAGGTAAACAGTCACCAGTGAGAATATCATGCTGGCCCCAAGGGTTCAAGCCTGGTATTAGTGAAAACAGGGAGGCAAACTGATTTAACAGAAACTTGCACTCCTCCTGTTGTTCCAGTGTCAGATTAAAAGAGAGATTAACTCCTTCTATTTTCTCATCTAAAGGCTGTCCCCTGAGATCAGGTAGAGGTTCACTCTCTTCCTCCTCTTGAGCTGAAGCTAGAAGCAAAGCTCCCACTT
This sequence comes from Ambystoma mexicanum, assembly GCF_040938575.1. Lineage (NCBI taxonomy): Eukaryota > Metazoa > Chordata > Amphibia > Caudata > Ambystomatidae > Ambystoma > Ambystoma mexicanum. The sequence goes on from NC_090939.1 coordinate 708,497,406, forward strand.
CTGGTATTGAGACATAGGCTTTTAGACGGTTGGTATAAAAGACCCTGGGGGCATCCTTAGGATTGCCTAAGTCCACCAGATAATTGATCTCTCCAAGTTTTCCCGCAATCCTGAAGGGTCCTATCCATTTGTCCTGTAAGGCTCTCTGCCTTCTAGGTACCATAACTAAAACTTACTGGTCTTGAGTAAACTCAACCATGTTGGCCTTCTGGTCATGCCAATGCTTCACCAGAGCCTGACCTGCTTCTGTCATCATGTGTGTCATTCTGCTCCGGAGACATAACACACAGTCAGTGACTCTCACTGGCTTGGGAGAAGGAGCACTCTCCAACCCCTCCTTAATTAGGGCCAACCAATGGACCTCTAACTGGATGACCATAGAGGAGTTCAAAGGGACTGAATCAAAATCCCTCCTGAGGTACTTCTCTATAAGCAAATAGAAGGCATGGCAGTAGAATATCCCACTTTCTCCTAGGGGGTTCTTCTAAAGCACCTATCATGCTCTTCATAGTATGATTAAACCTCTCTACCAACCCATTCATCTGGGGATGATAGGCAGTTAAGAACTTGTAAGTTACTCCACAGTTTTACCACATGGCCTGCATGTAGTGGGACATAATATTGGATCCCCTGTCAGAGATGACTTCCTTAGGAAAACCTACCCTGGTAAAAAATACCAAGTACTGCCTTAGCAACAGCCTGAGCTGTAACAGTCCTCATAGGTATGGCTTCAGGATACCTAGTAGCATGGTCTACTACAACCAATATAAATTGATTGCCTGAAGAGGTTGGAGGGTCTAAGGGACAAACAATTTGTATCCTACCCTCTCATAAGAGACTCCCATCACTGGGAGAGGCACTAAAGGTGCCACATTCTTGGCTCCACTCTTGCCAGAGCTCTGACAAGTGTGACAGCACCTACAGAATATATCTATTTCAGACCCCAACTTAGGCCAGTAGAAATATAGAGAAGGCTTTTCCTTGGTCTTCTTGAAGCTCATACGACCATCCAAAGGAATCTCGCGGGCTAACTGTAGGAACTGGTATCTTGTCTCTAGAGGCACTACACGTCTTCTGTAGTCCCCTGGGATAGACTTGGTCGGTTCACTGTAGAAGAGGCCATCTTCCCAGTACAACCTATACTTCCCTGGCTCTTGCCCGTCCAGCTGGGAAGCTGTCTGTTGGTGAAGACCTTCAAGAGTAGGCCCTCTCTTTGAACTCTGATGAAGTCTGCCCTACAGGGGCCACCTTCCGCCGGTAAAGACTGCAGCTCTGGATGGTCTTTAGGCTCCAGATCTCCAACAGGGGTAAGGTCTTCTTCCAGCTCTGTATCCTCAGCAGCTGATTCAACCTTTCCTGGTTGTTCGTCACACTCAGCCTTAGCTGGTGGAGCAGCCACAGGTATGACTTTGGACAGTCCTCTCGGGGATGTCCTTGTTGGTAGCACAGGAGTGTTTTCTGACTTTTTCCTTGAGATCTTGTGTTTCCCCTTTGTCTCATTCTTCTTTGAAATAGCAGTTAGAAATTCCTGAAGACTGGGTGTTATAGATTCTTCTGTAACATCCACTAGAGAGTCAGTTAAGGTACTCTCTCTGGTCTTCCTTGTCTGCTCCTGTTTCCTTTTACTGGGAGGAATGGGGGTGCTTGATACAACGCCAAGAGTTTTTAAATCATTCCCCAACAGGACTCTCTCAGGCACCTCACTTTATACACTAACAGGTATATTGACAGTCATGTTGTTGCATTGGATGAAAGCTGGTAGTCTAGGAAGCATTTGGACAGGGCCTCCAGCAAGCTTAGTGAGACCTTTGGGTGCCTTAGAAACATCCTCAGGTTTGAAAAAAGATTCCTCCACTACTGTAATGCTGGACCCAGTGTATCTAATGGCAGGGGCCTCCTGACTATTCACAAGTACACTGTACTTGTCATATTATTTTGTGTTATCTGGAATTGAATTATAGACATCTATGTTCTGCTGTTCCCACAGACCCAGGGACACTAAAGAAACACTGGCAGAGACTCTGATGGGGTCTTCAGCCAGTAATTGAAAGTTTCCACTTGCCATTTGTACTTCTCCATCTAGGGAAAATGCTAAGGAGACAGTGTGGACCTCTGAAGGTTTACCCTTACATCTGGGATCCCCTTTCACATGGTCAGTAGACCCACAAGCATAACAATTTCCAAATGTTTTGACAAATGTGGGTTTCTGCTGACCTCCCTCTGGTTTGGCACCAGAGGTTTCATTAGCCTGATTCGGTTTCCCTTGTGGCTTACCTTTTTTCTGTTTGGGGCCCTCTTTTGGATTGAAGGTATTAGAATTCCCTTTGTCATCTTTCTTTTGCTGTTTCCCATCATCCTACTTCTGAGTTGGCCCAGAATCCTTGTGAGTAGCCCTGTTGGCAAGCCACAAGTCAGCAGCCTATGCTAACCTCTTCGGATCAATTTCCTTAGAGGCAGCCAGGTGCTGTCTCCGCTCAGGAGAGCAGGCATCAAAAATAGATTCTAACAAAAATAAATTTCTCATTCGTTCAAAAGTGTGAAGTCTGTAACCCTTTACCCAACCATCTAAGTTCTTCAAACATTCACACACCCAGGTAGCCCAAGGGGTACATTCATGCTTTTTGATGGTCCTAAACCTCTTAAGGTATTGGGAAGGAGTTATCCCAAATCTAGCTATTAAAGCTCGCTTCACATTGTCATGCTCCATTCTTTCTAGTTCCCCCACCTCCATTACAGCATCATTTGCCACTTGGGGGAGCCTAGACAAAAGCCAAGGAATCAACTTATTCCCTGTGAAACCCTGAATCCCATAGTTATATTCAAAAGCAGCTAACCAATCCAAAATATCAAGTCTCACCTCATACATACTCACAACTTCTTTAGGCATGCAAGGCCTCTTAGGACTGGAAGACCTAGAAGACTCTGGGATAGAACCATTTTCAAGAGACAATTTCTTCATTTCAAGAGCATGATGCATTTCCATTTCTCTGAGTTTGATTTCTTAATGTTTACTTTTAGTTTGCATTTGGAGCCTTTTGAACTCTTAACTCAAGACTAATTTTTCCAAGAGAGACACATTCTGGACTCAGTACTGGACCTGGTAGGGTCCCTGGGGCTATAGCTTGAGGGCCTAAAGCAGATATAGGTGCAGTGGGGCTCACATCCTGAGACTCCTGACTCTTTTAGCCCATCAATAATATTAGAGTTAGACTCTGAATCACTATCATCCTCATCAACACTATCCACATTTGCTGAGGTGGTAGGGGTTATAGCTCTACCTCCCAGTCTTTGATGATTCAACAATTTGTCAATCAATTCATTTTTCTTGCCTTTAACAGAGAGAGACCTGACTTTACACATATCTTTCAGTTGATCTACTGTTAGAATGACCAGGGCTTCCTGTTTGAGGTTGTCCATATTTGCCTTTTTAAATTAATTGCTTTTCTAGTGGTGCTTAGCCTTGTGAAGGTATTTTGAACAAAAGTAAGAGAAGCACTTTCAGTATATAAACTATACTTTATCCTCACCGCTGTACACCAGTGTTAGGCAGAATTGTATGCAGTACCCTCTGGGGAGGGAATTAGCACATTTATGAGAATTCGCCCTAACAGCAGGACTGTCACGTTGGAAGAGGCAGAGCTTTCTATGCTAAAACGGCATGCCAGGGCACCATGCTCCATTTTGGACAGGTTTATAGACACACAACTACCATTGCCCATTGCCATGGTGAATTGTATCACACATACTAAGCACGCAGATTTCATTTCCTGCAGCAAAGAAGCCAGCCACATAGAGGCCAAAAAATCAGCACATTTTTCTCAAACATCTGAATTTACACAGCACCTAATAAATGCATACACACGCAAGCATGGTAATGAGAGAAGGCTTTAATACCTTGCCCATAGCACAGATTTCTGAATTATAGGGACGCGCTCCACCAGAGGAACAGGATTGTGGAAGCATAGGGGGTTTTCATTGTCACCCACACATGCAATGTGGCGACTGGACAGCACCGGTAAACCAGCTATGCCCCTTACATTACTTAAAGTAGCATACTTAAAGTAGCATTAGACCAGCTTCATGAGAGTCTTGCAGCTTGACATCGGACGAGGGATTTGTGCGCAATTTGACTGAACATGTTGCAGCATTCATTATAAACTAGATGGTCTGTCAGAAGGTCACAGCAGGGAACACCCTGCAAGCAATGAGAGCAGAGGAGCAATACCCCGTCCTACTGGACCTTTTCAACATTTGCATATTGATTATGTAGACATGCTTCAAGTTTGTAATGGCTGCAGGTACCTGGTGGTAGTCATATGTCCTTTCTCCCACGGGATAGAAGCTGGTCTTTGCACACATCCTGATACCACCTGTGCTGCAAAGTTCCCCTTACGTGAGGTATTCCTGAGATTGAGAGTGTGCAAAGTCCATCGGTCTTACAACGGACCACATTTTGTAAATGAGGTTTTTGAGCATAACACAATTCTACTGGAGATTAAGCATATAATCTCTTACCCGCAGGCTAATAGAAGTTGTGAGCACCTCAATGGCTTTCTTAAAGAAGGAATTGCTAAGCTAAAAATTATCCTGAAGAAAGGATGCCTCCATTGCCTACCCTTAGCCCAATTTTATATTACACAATCAGCCGGGTTCAGATGATTCCCTGACTCCTCATGAGCTGGTGACAGGACACGGTATGCCTATACCTCTTGCCTCTCCACCTCCAACGTGAACTGATGCCCATAAGACTGCTAATGTGCTTGGCTCTGAAATGCATGAATACGTGGCTGCAATGATGGAAAGTGTCTCTTTTATTTCTCGAAAGCTTCAGGACCGGCAAGGGAGGTCAAAGAAGAATGAGGAAGATGGTGAACAGTTCAATCCCCAAGACTTACTCAAGCCCTTTGCCTTATATCCTGGTAATCTTATTTTTTATAAAGAACTGTGTGTGCCCTTGGCACAAACCCCGATTTGAAGGCCCCCATCTGGTAAGGAGGTCTCGCCCACTGCAGTTCGGGTGCAGGGGGGCGAGCCTGCATCCACCTCAGTGACGTCAAACCACACAAAGGAGAGAAACCCTTGCCACAACTCCCTGAATCAAAAGGTGAAGAAGAGGTGATGCAGATGCAGACACAATCATCCACCAAAAGCAGACAGCAAACTGGAGACTGAGAGACAAATTATGAACTGATTATCCCCAATCAACAAATTAGAAAAGGTAAATAAAACACTTTCCCCGAAGATGTTACCTGCACAAATAGAAACTGCACTTGTTCAAACAGACATTCAATGATGCCCCTATGCACACTACTATTCATAGTTTTCTCTTAGTCAATTCCTATCCTGCTCTGCAATCCCAAAATGTCACTCTTGCTTCTCTTTTTGGTAACTAAAACACTTACTTTATCCTTCTTGCCATCATTGTGCAGTTTTACTTGTAGAAGTCAACAAGTGTAGAAACTTCCTAAAAGAATAGTTTCTGTTGTCCAATTCTTTTGCAGGTATTGACATTTTGAAAACAGCATAAAAGACTTATTGAAAAGAAGAAAATAGGCCTTTTAATTTTGTGAGATATATGCTTCTAGCACGTAAACCATCTTCACGTGGCCCCTTGCAACATGCAGACACATTATCAGTAATGCCTGTAGCTACATTTTGTACATTCTGCTGTCTCTAAGTCTTTATTCTTTTGGCATTGCGAGAATTGGTTCTCTACATTGCGCCCACATCTGTGTACAGCAATATACCCTATCACTATAATAGATAATTTAACAAATAATGGATTTTCTGTTACCACTAAACTGATAAAAAAAAGGCTGAAAATAAGTGTTGGAGATGACTTCCAGCATATAAATGCATACATGACTGATTCTGCGCAGGTGACTAATAGTATATGGTATCAGCACATGAACCATTTAGGGAGAGGGCCTTCTGATGAGAGCTGATGTGTGCATCCTCATTTCCTATGCCATGAGCGTACCAGGACATTCATTGCCATGGAGATACCTGCTCATGATGCACACTGTCTAACATACTTAGCACTCTGCATGACCAGAGGAACATTTGAAGGAAAATGGGCCACTTTATGATGGGTGTCAAAAAAGATGTTTCCCTATGAGGGTAGCTACATAAAAACAAAGGCTATGAAAGACGACCCGAAAATGAAAAATAAAATGATACAATATACACTAGAAGGCCCAAATAAAGGAGCCACTACAACAGTAGATCAAACATTGTTACAAGGCCCAAATGTTGTAGGGAAAGAGACACCTGGGGATCCAGGGTTCTGGTAGACACCCCAGTTACTAATATATGGACAGTTATTTACTTCAGCAGGATAGGTGGAAGGAATGATTGGATGCAAAGCACAAGCTCTGCTGTCGGTACCAGTAGAGGTGGTACAAAATGCAAATGAATCATGTCTCAAGGAATTAACTAAAAATTCCAAACTGCTCATGTGCGTAGAGGATAAAGCAAGCCCTCTACCCATAATACCTCTGAGGAATGCCACGCTGTATTTCAAGAATACTGGCTCAGTGAAAGTAGGGGAAAGCAAAGGGTTCAAATGCAGTTTATATGTGCCTAGTATGAAAATAGGCACCATCGTATTGATGGACCTCTATTGGGCTTGTGGATTCAAACCATATATGAAGCTGCCCCCAAATTGGGAAGGGCTATGTTTGATTATTCTGACAAGCATACCCACTTTGGTAGTATGCCAAAGCAATATACATCTTACAGATTTTCCTAAAATGGATACACATTTGAGAAAGAAAAGGTCCTGCACCCGCAAACGAATGAAGAGAAGTAACTACATCTCAGACAAAATGGGAAAAGGCATATGATGACATACCAGATGAGCATACATTTTTCTGCTGTTTTGCAAGCCAATACAAGGGCCAAGTGGCTGAAAATAACCCTCTGGCAGTTGTTACAAATGAGTAACACAACAGTGACAGGCTTTAATGCTATAAAGGAAGAACTAAGAGCAATAAGGCTCATGACTCTTCAAAATAGATATGTCCTCGACTTAATAATAGCCATGGAGGATGTAGTATGTGCTTAAAATAGGATTGTCTTGCTGTACATGCATGCCTGCTCACGATAATGGAAATGGAACCCTCACAGAGGCCATAACATTGATGACAGATCTCCATACTTAAATGGTAGAGCAGGTGGAAGAACTAGAGGAGGACAACTGGCTCTCTTTTCTATTCTCCTGGAACCCCTCCTGGCTGGCCAATGCATTCAAAATACTAATAGCCATACTGGTATTAGTGCTATTGGGAGTCTGTATCCTGAGAATAGCAATAAACCAATGCAAGAAGACGGCTAAAAAGTCAGTAGGGATGAAAATAGTGAGAAACCTGGGCACTAAAATCCACAAATGCACACAAACTGATGATCTACCCCATATGAACATAAGACAAAGTCCTATCATCACTCCAGTATCAAATGTTGGTTATCCCTGAGACCCATGTAATTATGTGGGATGTTGGCTATTCTGCAAGCCTGTTGGTGAGTGCTGCTATTTGACCTGGAGAGTGAATGAGAATATAATGAATTGAGGTGATCTGAGGGGGGTGACAAATATATAGACCCCCAAAGTGTCTTTCTGGGAGGAGGGTCCTGCAGGAGATGTGGTTGAGGACTTGACCAGAGGGGGGAACATCGAGAGACAGATGCATAAGTCATTCATAACATTCGTCCCTCCGACAACTTCATATCATAGGACAGAGAAGAGTACGTCATTCATGGCGTCAGCCCATCCCCCACCTAAATAATGCAAGCATGAGAGACGCTATTCACTAAGGCAACCCTACCAAACTTATCCTTGAACCATCGAAGAAGAGATGAATCTGCAGGCTCAAGAAGACATGATCATTCTGTAACTAATGATGACAAGAGCAAGTCACCTCATTGTCAGACTGACACACTCAGATACACAAAGCAGACACACATTCACCACGAAGATAGACGAACACAAGGTCAAACTTGCATTTTGACATTAAGAATATTACCTGCATTCAATAGACACCAGAAACATAGCATAACCAATGCATATGCTGAAATGCAAGATGCATAGGAATACATTTAAAGCTTGCTTGATGCAGAAATCCAACAGTAGTGAGTGTCCATGTTGGAGAAAATGGACGGTGCAGCCACGTTAGAGTGAATGGAGAATCCAGAGATGCTTCGAAGCTGCAGTGATATCCTGTTTGCTGAATTAGCTGAAACACAGACCTATGCAGGCCAAACAGTGGCTATGCGCCTCCTTCCAAGGTTATTGCAGGAAAGTGAGGTTTGGATAGCTCTACAGTAGACCAGAAGATAATAATTCTCAAGAGCAAGATATATTTCTCTAGATTAAGGAAAGAACAAACAGCCATTGAGTGCCAGGTGCTGGCTAATTAAAAGCTTACATTCCTCACACGTGACTCGCAACTAGAGGACAGTGTCCATTCATTAGTGCCAGACCCAGATAAGCAGCTGCCTCAACTCCCCAAAAGTTCTCAGAACAGAGATGCCAGACAAGGCCAAGTTCAATGCTAGAAGTCCTGGTTCGTGGCCTAGGAAATCAGGGATGGTGTCTTACTTAATAAAAAGAAACGGCACCTTGTTGTCTCCCCCCACCACTTTATTTGCTCATATACTGATGACCCACCAAACGTCCAAGGTTGGTGAAGCCAGTGCCAACCGCTAATTCCTCTCCAATAATGATGTCTAGTAATGTTGCAGGAAACAATACATTGTTATTTTGATGAAGTAGTTTTTACCATATCAGTTTGGGGATGGTCTGAGATGGGGCCACCAAATTACTATATCCCATGAAAGCACTGACCAATATATATTCCGTATGTTTACAATTCCCATAACCAATGCCACCTTACCAGAGGATTTTGTAAATGCAACATCAATGATGACATATTTTTTACTTATAAACTGGTGTTTGTTATGAAAATCATTGAGAGTATGGAGACTTTTGGTGTTTATTGCTATCCCTGTTTTATGCAGACTATTATTCAAACAGCCCATTGTCAATAACCTTATTGGGTGCAGGATTTCCTGGCCTGTCTGTTCTGCTCAGGACTAGGGATTTAAAGCCCATCTGTACAAGGGGCGGTGTGGGAAGGAATACCATGAGTTGGGGGTTGTTCTGAAGGTAGTGGTGAACATGGTACAGATGCCATGGGGGGAGTAACACCAGCAGTAGAAGGGAATACCTTGAAGGAATTGAAGGCAATAGCAGTGGGTAATGAAGGGGGGGGGTGAAGGGAGAGGGAGAGAGAATATATATATATATATATATATATATATATATATATATATATATATATATATATATATATATATATATATATATATATATATATATATATATATATATATATATATATATATATATATATATATATATATATATGGGAAATGGGACACAGAAAGCCCACTTCCAGGTGACATACAGAAAAAGAGTTCAGATCACCCTAAAGACTGAGATTTTGTGAATTGTATATTCTGGGGCACTTCCTTCCAAGAATAAGAAGGAAGAGGAACATTCATCCCACTGAAGACCATCGAATATAGGGAAGGGTTTCTACATGGAACGGGGCCTGGCCTCACCTCGGAGAGACCAATCCTGACTATTGTTTTGTTTGGGAAGAATCCATTTTGATTGACATTGCTAGTTTTGTAGCAAATCCCTTGGGAAAACATGTGGTTGGAGTCCTTCTTGGGCCAAGTGGAATCCTGTAACAGCAGATATGAGTGCTGGTCAGGCCCTCTGTCAGGGGTTCGTGTGCATGCATGATGCTGACTCGATCAGACCATTGGCCAGTGACTGAATCGGACCTGCCAGTGTCCACTGGGATGCCCTGCCCATGCATGATGCTAATACACATCCCTCGTTCACTGTTGGTTGTCAACAACTTCCAATATGTACGGTGACAACACTGAAATTAGCGTTTTCCCTGTAGCTATCACATGCCCACTTGATTATTGAAATAATATAGCCAATTCTGAGAACCAACATCATCCTACTGTGTACATCGACACAGGTGTAGACCGATTTTCATGATATTCATTAATGGCATGACTGTCACGCACAAATTACCACATATGATACTGTTAATTGAAAACCCTGTTTGGCAGGTAATGGCAAATGAATAGGAGACTCACCACACAGCGAAATTGAAATATTTGTCTTGTTTTCATATTTCCAGACCTACTATTTACTTAACAGAAAGAAAAAAAACATGCACCCATGGCCTTATGTCAAATAAATAGTAAATGGTAAATAAAAGAAAAAATATAAACAACGTTTTCATTGGCATGAACGCTAATTGGTGTGAACGACAATGTGGCACTATCCTTGCAGTGGCCATCACTGCTGTCTGGTGATCCCAGTTCGTATGCCAGATGTTTTTTTTTTTTTGTCATGGGCTGTGAAAATAGAGCCACCACAGACAACACAGGAGTAGCGATCCTTCTGGAGGCAGAGACTTTTGCAGTCAACAAACCCTCCTGGATGCAGTGACCCTGTTCTCTGCAAGAATTTGCATTTGCAGAGTGCAGACAGGGCAGCCTTCAAACATTGCGGGCTCGGGCATTTTGTAATTCATTCAATTCCAGGTAGGTAGACTTGGCCTCTTCTACAATTGTCTATTTGGCAACTGCCTATGTGGCAGCAGAGATCATGTTGCCCAAGGGAAATGAAACCGCCCCCTAAAGATGGCTCTATTAAGGTGCTCTGCATGCGGCTAGCCAGCTGGTGTTGCCAGATTTCCTTCACCCAGGTGCCATCGAGCATGTGTGGGCCCTAGTAGAGTCAGGCTGCATTCACACTTGTCTTGGCATCTCAGTGTTTCTAAACTAGGTGTCATCTGGGGCATTTGTAACTATTACAGCCAGAACCCCCTGGACTGGTACTGACCCCCACCTGCTGCGGCCACCCTGGCCAAGTTGTCTATCTCACTCTCTGCTTGAGTGGATCTATCCCCTCTGGCCTGTTCCATGTCCTCACTTCCCCTCCAGAGGGGGTATGTTCAGATAACTTTCCACATGTGTGGTATTCTGTGGAGGAGGATCTGTGTGGAAGAGCAAATGGTCATCGATGTGGGACTGTATTAGTATGCATATGCTGTCTCTCTCAACAAATTCGAACATTGCTGCATTGACCATTGCTCCCAAAACCATCAGCTGCTCACATCAGCTTGACCTTATATCTAGGATCATTGTCAGATTCAATACATTGTACCATATGTGGATGAAGAGACCCCCACACGTGTCGTCTTGCGATTGTGGTAATTGTTATACATCTGAACGTCCATGCATAGACCATGACATCTTGACACATGTACATACACTCCTTGGCAATGACTATGAGGAACATTCTTGATTTTCCACTGGATTCACTCATTTCTACTTACAAGCAGCAAACATGTCCTGACATGATGCACACACACACACTTTCAAGACATCAGTGCTGTCTGCAAATGTGACAGTGTATAGTGTGGCGCTAATGACACAATGTACAGGGGCACAATTTGGCATATTAGTGACTGTCATTTTACCATACCAGCTATGGGGTGAGCATATGTTATATACACCTTGGGGCTGCCGAGACCACTGCTCAATACCCATGCAGACAACTTATCTGTGCACTTACCCAGGACTATTAGCTTTAGGTAAGGCCCACCTGATTCTTGAGCCGCTTTTATTTGGTCACCGATCTGTTCTACTGCAACATTTTGCTGCATTCCTGCACCAATCTCTTCCGCAGGTGCCATGTTGTCCTTTGTGCGCATATTCATGTCTTCCCAGCACATTCTAAATTCCTTGGTGAATGTTGCACCACACCCAGGGTGTGGACATTATGTGTGAGTCCAGCCCATGCTAATCGCTGGCTTTGTAAAGTATTCCGCTCTGCGCCCTTCTTGCCATTTTACCCACCCTGGTTTCATTTTGATGCAGTTGTATCATTCTGGATGCTTCTAGATATACTTTGTTGCCTTCCAATGCTATCAGATGGTGGAGGATGGTGTTTGGTGGAAACTTCCTTCTTTGGGCCCGATTCATAGAATTATTTGCATGCGCAAAAGTGACTTTGCACACTTTTCAGTGGGCAAAAACACTTACATTGATTCATGGAACCGTTTTTGTGTGCTTTTCTGGGACCTTGCGGGGACTTCGCGCAGGTCTGTCACATGTTTGCATGCAGTCGGGGCTCAGCGCGGCACTCCGCGCAAAGTGGAGGACAGTCCTACGCAAGGAAACATATAGGGAGTGGAACATGCATTTTCCCCATTCTCTGCAGAATGAGGAAGTACAAGGAATTGCGTGGGATATTGAGGGACGGGCTACGCAAAGAAAGAAAACGTTCATCAATTTGCAAACACAAGCGTGTTCATGGACCTGACAGCGCAATGTCACGTTGGGTGAAGAAGCACGCAAAGCTTGCAATCTTACTGCCACATGAAAGGACGCCCAAAGTACCAATTGCATTGGAACCAACGTGCATGGGTAAGGTAGGATCGGATATTGCCGTGGTGCATGATGTTGCGGATGAAGACTGCGCAAAGGTAGGAATATGTAGGAATATGTGGCTGGATTTACTTTGCGTGGGGGGGGGGTGTTGTGGCTGTTCCACAGACAAATCGATTTTCTTGGCGCATCGGGATATTTTGCCCCTCGAATTCGATGAATATGTAGAGTGCGCAAAGAAAAGGTTGCGCGCAGGGACGAGCAAAGTCGATTTTGGCACGGCTGTCTTTGCAGTATTTTTGCACACTTTCTACCAATCAAGCATTTTGTGTTTTTTAAAGTAATTGGACACATTTTTTTTTTTGCTGCAGCGCATACGTTTGCCGCAATGAGCGTTCCGGAATTCATGCATAAAGAAAGCGCATCTGATGTGTACACTAGGAACCTTAACATCGCATCAGATGCAGCATTTAAATGTGTTTTTGAAGCTGCTATTTGCATTTCCTTGTGCATGGTGCATTTTCGCTGGGTTTCTTTCTGAATTCATATGAGATGACCGATGGTGCAAGCACATCTTTACACAATTGTGCATCTCATTGATGTGTGCATACTTCTGAGGCTGTCCTTGAGTTCCTGCAAAATCCATACAAGGTTTCATAGTATGTGTCATTTCTTGTTAACTTTCAAAAGTGTATTTCATACCACTTCCAGGATTACTCTGTGTTAAGGGAGAGCAGGGTATAATGTATGGGCTGATAATTAACATAACAGCTTATTTATCGCAATCAATTTCCAACTGATATCTCAAAAAAGCAAGAGTGTTCATGATAACTAACAATCATTCCACAATGAAATAGCATAATCAAGAGTGGGAGCAGGTTTTGCTTCAATAAAAAGCTTTCAGAAACTATTTTTAATTGTCATTTCTTAAACTGCTTGAAGTCTTCCCAGCAACTTCATCATCATTCAACACGCATGCCTGAAGTGTTCAAGAAGACCATTGAAGAGTTCTAAATCACATCTTCCTTCCATAATATATTTTACTTTAGTGTCTTGCACAAGAAACATAAAATACATAGGTTGTGATTCACAATGTAGTTTTTTGCTGGAAGTCCTTGAATGAGCTGGTACACCCCCTCCAATTGAGTCAGTCCATCGCTATTAATTGCAGCCCACAATGTGTGCCCTCATATAGAAGCTCCTGAAGGTATGACACTATTTTTCAATGTAGTGTACAATTTCTTAAGCCAGCTTGTGAAGGAGGACATTGCAGCCTATTTTAAAGTCACATCGAATTCACAAATGAAATGTGGCTTGAACTGGATGGTCTCCAGCCAGCCCTCTGGCTGGGGATCTCCAAACAGCCTTTTAAGGTGAGTAGCAGTACCCTTGAGATAGATGGGGATGCAGATTCATACTCATGCATCAAATAACTATGACAACTCAATAGTTTGGCAAAGGGAGTCCGTTTAATGACAAGAACATACACCGGGGAGAACAACGAACATCAGCAATCGCTCGATCTTCTTGCTCTCTCTTCAACTCCACCTTTTAAGAAAAAACAGTTTTTATAGCAAAACTCGTCATCATTGACGTGCACTCTTAAAAACCTAACATGCAACGTGTTTGGTTATAGGAAAGTAACTTTATCATGGGTACCATATCTGTATGTCGTAACGGGGAGAGGGGATTGGATTATCAATGTCAGGTGGGGCTACTAAGCCCTTCCTTCAAAATGGCCACTGTGAGTGTCACTAAAAGTACGAGGTCCCATTGGCTTTACTCTCTATAGGACCCTAGATTACACGGTTCACTATGATTGGGTTGGCATCAACCCCACACATACTTTTCCACTTGTGCTTAGCAGCATGCAGAACAACCAGCCAGGTGCAGGGAGCTCGTCTGCACCCCAGCTTCTCTCCAATTATGTTACAATCAATCATCACCTCAGTGGTCATGTGTCAATTACTGCCTTGTAGTTTGGCCTCGAGTCTGCTTCTTGGACTGAGAACTTTTAAGGAGTATGGGTATGGCAGAGATCCATATGTAGGTGTGAAAGTCTTACTCTTTCCGTCTGTCTTGTCAGGTGACTAGGACACCGTGAAATCAACCTCTTCTTCATGTATTTTCGTGTATTTGATTTAATTCTACCAGTCTTCTACCATTTGTGGCTTATCTTGACCTTTCTGAACAGGATACTCTGTTCTTTTCTATTTAATTGTATCCACTGTCGGCCTTTTCGAACCAGATACGACCTTGGCTTCTTGGCATGGTTACCTTCAGCTGAGTTTCACTCCGTCTTAATTCTCGATTTGTTTGATGCAATACTCTCCTCTTGAGACCCTTAGTAACCTTGGTTCAATTCGGCTCATGTGCGTAGTGGAATTGTACACATGTATAAAGTGCTTATGAGGTATATATATATATATATATATATATAATTACATGGCAATGTTAGTGGCCATGTAGTTATGGTTAAGTTGCTGTTTCCATAGGAAGAGCACTTTTTGGGTGGCTTATAACTTCGCTCTCCCTGGACGGATCCTCACCAAACTTTGCAAGAAAAGTAGTCGGGTCACTCTGATTTTTTTTGCAAAGTTTGGTGAGGATTTGTCCAGGGGGGGAAAAGTTATAGGGGGGGTCCCAAAACTTTTTTTTCCCCATAGACTGAATGGGAAAAAACTTTGCGCACGGCTACAGCCCGAACCGCTGGATGGATTTACACCAAATTTGCAGCAGGAGTGGCGGCCTGGTCCCAAAAGCGTGCTTTTGTAAATTTGGTGTAAATCTGTCCAGTAGTTTTTTTTAAAATGACCAAAATGTAAGGCAAAAAAATTAGTGATATCTGTGTTCGCTTCGCGGACGGACTTCCCTGTTCGCTCCGCGGACAGCACCCCGATTGGCCCATGGCCTTGCGTCATGTCTGCGGACATGCGACGTGTTCGCTGATTGGACGGCGAGGGGCGTGGAGCACGTCAGATTTTCTGTGGCGCCCACCATCTTGTATTCGCAGTCGACCACGTACAGCGCAGTGAAACGTGGATAAAAAATTGTATTTAGTGCCGTGTGTTGGTGTGTAAGAGTGTTTGGGGAGGGTGGGGGAGTATGAGATAGGTTCAATGTTTTGTTTTTTTATGTGCTAGACGTTTTTGTTGTGTTCGATTTGTCCACGGAGAACACGGCTGTTCTGACATTTTGTAAATAAACTAAATGGTGGGGTGTTTAGAGGACGGAGTATGTGTCATTTTTGTTCGCAAGGAAGGTAAAAATGAGCTATGAACACTCGCGGTGTACTTAATTGTTCGTAAATACACAAACTGGGGGTGTCCTCAGGACGCTGTCCGTATTGTAATCTGTCTAGTTGAATGTGTTCTAAGAACACTCGCAGTGTCCCGAAATGGTTGCAATTACACAAAATGGGGGTGTTCTGAGAACGTTGTTTGTATTGTTCGTTGTCAGGGTGAAAGTGTTTTAAGAGCACTCCTTTTGTCCGCTAATAGTACAATTTCCTAGGGGCGTCAACCGACTTTTTGTCCACTAAAGAAGAAATAAATCCGGCTGGTGTGCGCAGACATTATGTGATAATCCTATGACTGGCGCTATTGACCTGGCTGACTTGCTTTTGCGACACTAAATCATATCTCCCACCCCTAAGCCTGATATTATCAAAGCATTCATATTCCCCGCCTCTCTCCGTGACGTTACAGGGTGCACAATCAAACGCGCCCAGTCGTCTCCAGTACTACGCGACTTTACACAGAACCCGGAAGACAACACACATTATGTCACAACACAGCGCACCACAATTCGGAATATGAAACTGTGATTTAAAAGCAAACAGCAAGATTGTAAATGTTGGAAAGTACATTTATTTGACATCAAATGTTTAGAGAATATTCAGCAATTTGCATTTGTCTTTGTTGTCGATCCGCAAAAGTTCATGTTGAGACACGCGATACTCCTTTGCGGTACAGAGAGTGTTAGATCAGCTTACAACTCAGTGCCCCACAATTCGGAATATGAAACTGTGGTTTAAAAGTAAACAGCAGGATTGTACATTTGGTAAAGTACATTTATTTCACATGAAATGTTTAGTGAATATTCAGCGATTTGCTATTGTCTCTGCTGTCGATCAGCAAAAGTTTATTTGGAGCCACGCGTTGTTCCTTTGCGGTAGATAGGCTGTTGGTTTATGATAAAAGCAGTAAATGGTCGCTCTGATAATCGGAAGGTTGCTCCAACAACGAGCCATTAGACCACCATATTGGTTGGTATGTTGTTTGTAGCCGCTAGTACTGCGCAAGGGCATATTGGTCCTTGGCGATTGTCCCATAAAATGGTGAGGGTCATGAATTTGCATATTTGGACCTGCACCTGGCAGTTGAAGACCCCATCCGCTGGAGTCTGTAAATCGTGACATAGGCAAAATGGAGCCACATACCTGTTTTAAAAAACATAAATTAGTATTAGTATCACCAGCCGATCTTCATTAAAAATCATCATTTTATTTATTAGGGCGTGAAAATATTTGCTATCGAAGATAGTGCAACAGAGTATGTTAATAATAAAATAATAATATTTTCCCATTCATATAGCGCTAAGAACCGTGAGGTATCTAAGCGGTGCTTATTATTAACCACGGTGTGTGGTGCTCATTTATCGACCACGGAAGGATGAAAGGCTGAGTTTGGCCTTGCCGGGATTCAAACTTGTGTTAACAAGCTGTGCACGGATGTCAAAGCGAGCACTGTACTCGCTGTGCCACTTGACAGGCTACAGTGAAGTGGCACAGCGAGTAGAGCGCTTGACCGCCTATAGACCGGTTACATTATTTCTATTAACCCACCCTGTGTCGTCTGCCTTTTTCAGAGCCCTCTAAACGACAGGGGATCAATTCGGCGGTGATAGTGCGCGGTAGAAAACATTATGCCACTTTCAACCAACAAGTTCAACTTGAGCGGTCTTTAATGCTACGCTATTGTAATTATATTTGCTAAAAAGTAATCTAAAGGGTAACTTACAGTACAATTGCAATTTCCATTGTCTACAAGTGGTGCAGTCCCAAAATACGACTCCGCGTGTGCCAACGATCTTTTGCATAGTGATATAATATATAAAAGTGGTTTTGTTTCAGAAATGTCATCTTTATTTTCTCTTACGTTTTAGCAACACTCCTTCAAGAGAAGTCTTTCATCACAATCTCTGTAAGTCAAGGTCAAAACACAATACAACCTTATAGTCCGCTTCGTGAGCCCCTCCGGGGCCCGAGAAAAAAATGGAAGCAGCTGACCTTCATTGTGAACGAGCATAAATTCTTACTTTGCAACATTCTGTGTAAAGCCATCTGTAGAAGTTGGTTTTTGCATGCCATGTTTGTATATTGTTTGCGTGATATTAAAAAAAGTTTGTTTAAAGGACGTTATGGTTCTAAGTACAGCCGAAAGACCCCTGAAAATCGCAAGTTATGGTAAGCTTTGAAAAATAACTGGCGCCACCACCGTGCACTGCTAAGACTAACACCCAGGACATTAAAGATGACATCGCAAATGTCATTGATGAAATCACTGATGACATCACGTGTGTATGTACTTTTCATGGAATTTGTGTACTAGGGATTTTTATTATAATGTTGCGAAAAAAGTGTCAAGGATATTGCAATAAATATCATACCGTTATTAGTGCTTTGAACGATGCATTGATATAAATAGCATTGTATTATGGGATTCTATCTAGTATACTGAGCTACTAATGGAGAAACATAGCATTGTGTGCAGAGTACAAGATGAAAGTATAATATGTGTAATGTTAATATGTTGAATAATGAAATAATAATTGTCCTGAAATGTTCGAAAATTCACAAAATGGGGTTGTTCTGAGGACGTTTATTCGTATTGTGTGATTGCTTAGCTGTATGCAATGAGGGAATGGCACAGAGAGTAAAGTGGACGCCGTCCGCGGACCCCGCGGCTGTTTGTGGACAGGGCGTGCTACATCCGGGTTTTTCCAGGAAATCCAACATGGAAAGAAGACTGTACGGATCAGCCAATCAGATGTCGAGGTTGTGGATTTGTGTTGAAAGAGACTGTGTGTGGTGAAGATGGCAGAAGTGGAGAAAGTCAGGGTGTTGGTGCTCGGAGATATGTTTGTGCATGGTTTACAGCAGTACGCTGAATGCAGGCATGTTGCAAAGAACTTTGATGTGAAAGGAGTGGAGGTGGTGTGGAGCAGTGTGCCTGATTGCAATGTACAGGGAATTGTACAAGTTTGTGAGGATATGGCCACGATGAACAGTCCGCATGTGGTAGTTTTGCACTATGGTGCTTTCCATTTGGGAAGAGTCAGTGCCCCTACTTTGTTGGCTGATTTGGAACGCTTGGTTCAAGCAGTAATGAAGATCCTTCCAAATGCAAAAGTAATTTTTTCTGGATTACTACCTAGGGCAATATGGGACAATAGTTCCGTTTTTTGTCCTCAGCAAAATATTGCTAGGTGTGTCATCAACCGAGGCATGTGTGCCTTCATGCTTAGAGCTGGTATGTTCTTCTGTAACAATGAGAATATTGATGCCAGTAATGCTGTTAATTTTAAAGAAGATGGCATTTCTTTATCTTTTACGGGAAATGCCTTTCTATTTTGCAATGTAAGGGTTGCTTTGGAGAAGGTTATGTGAAGATTTTAGGAGTAAAGTAAGAAAAAATAACAGGTGTCTGTCAAGCATCTGTAAAAAAAAACGGCTCTTTTCAGAGCCAACTTCAAAGGGGAAATGGGGCACACTATTTAAATTTACATTCACCACGCTCAGATTTTCGATGTGTCCGCGGACATGGCGGTAGTCCGCGGACATGAAAATCACTACGAGGGGGTTAATATGTTCTATGTTACATGTATATGAAGTCAGGGATATTATGGTTAAGTTGTGCACTAAAAACCTATGAAATTCAGTGAAAACACTTTGTTAAAGGGACATTATGGCTCAAAGTAAAACCGAAAAACCCCTGAAATTCGGCAGTTATGGTAACATAAGCAACCATAACTCGCGCCACCGTGCACTGCTAACACTAACACCCAGGACATCAAAGATGACATCACAAATGTCATTGATGACATCACTGATGACATCACATGGCTGGCTCTCCCTTTTTATCCTTTACTGACATATCGAAGCCACATAGTTTTCTTCAGTAACAGTCAGGAAGTAAAAATTGAAAAGGTACTATATTTGTAGACTTAGGGTTCAGTCACATCATATGAAACATATACATAGCGGAAGATACAGGCTTGAAAGAGAGCAATCCTTTCTGTGCATGAAGATAATCATTATGGTTATCAGCACTTTCTCCTAGTTTTATTTTTATTACTCTACCTTCCCTCTATATGCTCATATTTGTATACATTGTACTCACTCTCCATAGAGTGAATGGGAAAAAAATTTTGCTCGCGCCTACAGCCCAAACCGCTGGACGTATTTCCACCAAATTTGGACCAGGAGCAGTGGCTTGGTCCCGAAAGCATGCTTTTGCAAATTTGGTGAAATTCCGTCCAGTAGTTTTTTTTTAAAATGACCAAAAAGTAGGTAAAAAAAAATTAGTGATATCTGTGTTGGGTTTGCGGACACACTTCCCTGTTCGCTCTGCGGAAAGTGTCCTGATTGGCCAATCGTCTTGCGTGATGTTCGCGGACATGCAAAGTGTTTGCTGATTGGACGGCGTGGAGCGTGAAGCGCGTCAGATTTTTCAGTAGCGCCCGCCATCTTGGATTTGCGGACATCCCTGGACAGCGCGGTGAAACTTTTTCAAAATGTGTATTTTGTAGAGTGTGGTGGTGTGTAGGTGTGTTTGGGGAGGGTGGGAGTGTATGAGATAGGATGAAAGTTGTGTTTTTTATGTGTTAGACGTTCTTTTTGTGTTCGATTTGTTTGCGGCCATCACGGGTGTTCTGAAATGTTCTAAATAAACTGACTAGGGGGTGTTCTAAGGGGTCAATATGTGTCCGTTTTGTTCGCAAGCAAAGTGAAACTGTTCTAAGAACACTCGCGGTGTCCGGGGAGTGTTCATAGGGGGTGTCCTGAGGACGCTGTCCGTATTGTTCTCTGTCAAGTTGAATGTGTTCTAAGAACACGCGCGGTGTCCTGAAATGTTTGCAAATAAACAAATTGGGGGTGTTCTGAAGACGCTTCTAAGAACACTCGCGGTGTCCGGGGAGTGTTCGTAGGGGGTGTCCTGAGGACGCTGTCCGTATTGTTCTCTGTCAAGTTGAAAGTGTTCTAAGAACTATCGCGGTGTCCTGAAATGTTCGTAGGGGGTGTCGTGAAAACGGTGTCCGTATTGTTCGCTGGCAAGTTCAAAGTGTTCTAAGAACACTCACATTGTTCGCGGACATTAAAAGTTTCCCATAGATCATAGTTGAAATGTTTGACTCTATGGATGGGATATGCTGCAGTGGTTGTTGCCAAGACTCTATGCCCTGGCAACAACCACCGCAGCATATCACATTCATATTTGCTTATAACTTTGGGTGAAAAACAAATGTATAAGGAACAAAGGTATTAGATACTATGGATGTGATATGCTGCTATGGTTGTCCTTATTGTTGTATACTTACTGTTTGGTCTAGTAATGGGAGTCCATGTTTTTCTTCTTCATTTCTGTGATAAAAGAAAATAGCATGTTAGTATTAGTATTTTGTAATGACTTATTACATTGTATAAGCAATATACTTTTATTTTTTTCGACCCTCATATTTAGAGGAGTACAAATCGGAGTACTGTGCAATTTGCTCAGTTTCTGTATTTGTTGCTAAAATCATTGGGTCTGTGGGAGAAAAAAAAATCCATGTTGGATTAAAAAAAAACTTTTTCTGTTATGCTAAAGTTTATTTGTTGGTTTGTTTTCAGTGTTCACTTGTTGTTTCTGGCTAATGCTTTATACTTTGCTTTGTGGTATTTTTTTGGGAGCAGTAACAGATTCTTCATTTGTTTTGATATTATAAAATTTTGGAGCAGTTAGATACCAATTGGCCTATTCTAACTGTCTATTTTTTTAATATATTTTAGTGGTTTTGATTTATCTATTTGCATATTGTTAAATTTTGGGACAGTTAGATACCAATTGGCGTATTCTAACTGTGTATTTTTTGGCCTAATTTAGTGGTATTCATTTATCTGATTAGTTGTAGAATCTTTGAGCTGTTAGATAGCTTTTGGAGTATTCTAACAGTTTATATTATTTTAACACAAATTTATAATTTTGGGACAGTTAGATACCAATTGGCGTTATTCTAACTTTGTATTCTTTGGTCTAATTTAGTGGTATTCATTTATCTGATTAGTTGTTGTAGAATCTTTGAGCAGTTAGATAGCTTTTGGAGTATTCTAACAGTTTATATTTTTTTAACACAAATTTACTTAAAGGTTTAAATACAGTTTATTTATCAAATTTTTGTTTTAAGAACATCAAATAAGCGTTTGTAAGATTTGCTGGTAATCTCTGCTTAAGAGTAATGGTACTATCATTACATTCAAACCATCCACATTTCTTTTTCATATATGCAGTGTAGTGCCCTGAATTGGTTGTGGCTCCTGCGTGGTAGATTATACCTATTGTTGTGAAGGTTTTCTTACCAAGTGATATTTGACCATGTGTGAATCCAGTCAGCTTGCAGTTGTTTTTGGTACCATCTGCATTGTAACGTAGAAGCATTAGTATTACGTATTTACTATGTGTTTGTATTACTAACGTGGAGCGATTATCTGAATTGCAGGTAGAGCATAATCTACCATGGTTTGCATTTTGTACAAGTTGCTGAAATGGAATGGATTCACAATTTGGTATTGATATATATATGAAGCGTTCATTGGGGATTTCTTCTTGTGTCACATTGTTGCAGAGAGTGCATGTATATGTCCACATGTATGAAATCTGAAAGATTTCATTTATAGGTATGTTTTTGTTTTCCAGTACTTGTAGTAAGTACATTAGAAATTCTTGTGGATCTTCCTGTGAGTTTATAGTGAATTTAACCATTCCAGCACAGTAGTCCAATTGTCGTCTTATTCCAAAAACACTATATGTGTTGTCAGGATTGTTTGCTGCATTTCTGTGAAGTACTAACATTTGCAAACACAATGGGTCTGTACTGTGTAAGTAAATGTTGTCAACAATTGGTGGTAATTGAAATAGAATATTAATTGCTACATTTGCATAGCAACTTACACCAACTATATTTGAGAATTTAAATGGTCCAGGTAGTTTTTTTTTTTGGAGTTTGCCTTCCTTCTTTAAAGAAGTACCTGGTTTACTTTCTCTAATTGATTCTTTTTTGTTTGTGGTACTTGATGAAGTATTAGTTTCTTTTACTCTCTTTGGAGGATTTGCAGTGACGTCCTGTTGCATTTCTGTTTGATTTAGTTTTCTTTTACAACGTTTTAGTTTTTGTGGAACAGAATATGTGTTTAGATGGGGAGTGTATAGTGAGCGAAGTCTATTATATTCGAAAATGCAAGGAATATCAGCGTTTACTTTACTTGCATCAAAGTTGATTAGAAATAGACCGTCAAGTGTACGCAAGCATGATAGTGCTACGTAGCTCATGCCTTCTTTAAAGACTGTGTTACCAATATCTATCATTGCTTTGTCTAGGGTAAGACCTTGTGATTTATGAATCATGACTGCGTATGCAAGAGTTAGAGAAAATTGTTCTCTGCGTACATACATATCTTTGAAGAGAAGGAATCTAGCTGTTGAGCGTCCTATCCGTTTTACTTCTGAAAGTTTGTCAAAGAGTATATTGACAAACTGAATTTTGTTGTCACGTGGGTATGTTTGAAAGCCAACAACTGTACCCAGTGCTCCATTAACTAGTCCTTGGTCCACGTCAAGGTTACGTTTAAGCATTACTCTGCAATTTAAGGATAATTTTAACATCTTTACTAAGCCTGTTGTGTTTGAGATTGATTTTTCTAAATTATTTAGTCTTGTTGTGGCTTGGTCACACATGGGTAGTGTCATACCATGTACATCTAGTTTGTCTGTGGCGCTAATTTCCATTATTGGTTGCATTTCTTTACTTAGCATGATTTCATTGAATTTGAAACAGCTTGCATGAGTTGGCATTAAGGCCATACAATTGACATTTTTGTTCCATTACATCTGTAGCACATGCATTATCGCCATAAAGTGCATTAATGTGCCGGGTTTTCAATGTTGCTTCTGCTTCTTTAGAAAGTATACCAACTCTCAAACTTTTTAAAATGTTGGCATAAGTTAGATCTGCAGATTGGCGCATGTTTTCTGTTAATTCTCTGTATTGGAAATGTTGCCAAAGGTTGACATTTCCAATGCTGCCAACAGTTTTACGGCAGAGTTTGTGCCCTAATGTTTTGAAAATAAGTTCACCGTTTACTGCTGTTAATTGAAGCAGATCTCCAAAAACAATAATGTGTTTTCCTGCAAAGAGCTCTTCATAGTCTGTTTTGAGTACTTCTTGTAATCTGAGGTGAATCAAAGCTAACATCAGATTGGAGACCATGCTCACTTCATCTATTAGTAGCATTTTCATTTGTTTCAATACTCTGCGTAATTCCATTGCAGCTTCTGCAAAAAGTTTGTAATAGTCTAATTTGTTCTGGTGTTCTACTGGTAATAGTAGTAATAGGTGTAATGTAACACCACTTGTGTTGTAGGCAGCTAAACCTGTGGGGGCAGTGACAACAGCTGACAGTTTGTTGTTTGTCAATTGTTGAAGGAACTTACTAATGATTTTGATTAGGAATGTTTTGCCAGAACCAGCTTCACCACTGACGTACAGTAGTATAGGTTTATAATTATGGCAGGAACATTCTTTATTTTCATGTTTTACACCATGTGCAATTTGTTTTGTTACTTCTTGAAAAATGCTACTTTGCTCATTCTTTACTTTTGATTGTAGTATAGTTAAGTCTTCCTTATCTTCATACTGACACATGGTGTTTTATACTTCTACCATAGCTAATTCTGCCTCATTTGTTATTAGTGGTTCTCCCAGTGGTTCTTGGCTTCCTGTTACAGAAGGTTGACTACTGTCAGGAGTATCCTTATCTAGTTGGGCTTGGAGTTCTTCTTCATGTTGCTGTTCATTGTGCAACATTGTTTTGTACTGTGTAAAGTTTACATCAGTTATAGTGCTTTCATTTGCTTTGAAAGCATCCTCATATGAGTCATAGTTATCTAGTAATGGTTCTTCTTTTCTCCATGGTTTGAAGAGTTGTAGCAGGGACATGTAATATACTTCTTTATGTTGAGGAGTCTTCAATGACAATTTGATATGATTAATTAAATTTGGTTTAGTGAGTTTAACTAAGCTGCCTTCACAGTCTGTCACTCTATATTTACCTATTTTTTCATCAGGTTTCATATTATTTTTGTATGTGTAGTTTTGGGCTATTTGGTATAGACACATGTTTTCCAAAGTATTACTTCTGTTTGGGTAGTATGTGTCCAATAAATTGTTTTTTAAAATGTCTTGGCTGTTGGGATCATGTTTGGCTATTGTTTCTATATCTTCATATGATTTTAGAACTCTTTTTCTAGATTTAGCTGGACCAAGACTTAGCCATACTATATTTTCAGATTTACCATACAATGAAGTACCAGTTAAACGATCAGCTGCTTCATAAGATCCACATTCTCTATGGGTGAGCATTTTTATGCCCAGGCTGTATAAATTCTAAAAAACTGTTTTATCTGATGACCGGTCATTCCAGAGGTCTTGGAGCTCTGTCTTTTCTGCTTTAGTTAAGTATGCTGTGACATATCGTGCAACTGCAGTAGAATTGTCTGCAATGTACTGCACATCTATGTTTGCATTCCATAAGTGGGCAATGATTGCATTATAATCATTGATATATTTTTCTTCTTCTTTTCTTTTTATGTAATATGTATTTTTAGGTGACTTACCTTTAACACTATGTCTAACTGAAGACATGAGGTTGTTTACTTGACCTGTATTTGTAACTGGTCTAGGGAAACCAAATCGGCATTTGGTGTAGTATTTGCCTTTGTTTTTGTATTTGCGACGACAATATTTTCCACATTTGTGCCTTTGAAATTGTAAAATTTGTGCACGAAGATAACTATTTGTGGCTTCTGATGGAATTTCACAAGTGACATATTTTTCAATAAACTGTAAAACAGTGGCATCACTGTCTTGACCAAATTTAGGAGCATCTTTAATCCATAAAAGCATGTGGATATGTGGTGCTCCTCTGGCTTGGTATTCTTTTCTCCAAAAGAAGTGTTGCACTTCTCCAAGGGGAGGAACAGTTTTATTACAAATAAAATGTAGCATAGCAATGAAGCGATGGTGAAAATATCTTGAAACATTAACAGGATCCAAAGAACAAAGTTCTCCAGGTGTTAGAATATCTATGTTTGTTTTGTTTTTATTTGATATGCGTAGGAAATCATGTAAATCTTCCCATGCATATTCTGCACAACTTAATGTAACAAACCAAGTGGGTGGGCCAAGGTTTCTGATCATACAACGTACATCTCCATGACGTCGAAACCAGTACTCTTTAGTACCACGCATATTTGCTAATAGATTTGTAATATTTGATTGTAAAACCTCATCCTTTTGTTGCACTTTCTCTAATAATTGTGTAGCTGTCATATTTTGAAAGTGTGATCCTGATTTTAATATGTGTGCAACTCCGTAACATAAAGTTGCTAGTTCACTTTCAAAGAGTAGGTGAAATATGTATTCCACATTTTGTCTAAATCTGGGATCTTCAGAATACATCCGTAATGAGCGGTATTCTGAAGCTGATATTTGAATAGGTCTATGATCATACCTTCCTCCTTTGCCAGTAGGAAAGAGTAGAGGAAAAGCACGTGCTTCTATACTTTTTTCCCATATACTGATTGGCAATCCTTTTGTTTGACGCATTTGGTAAGTTTCCAGTACATCTTGTACGGTGTCATTATAGTGCAAAGGATGAATTGTATAATGGTCTTAAGTATTTGATATTGTAGCAGGATCTAGTAACTCAAATTGACCAGCTTCTTGTGTTTCTTGAATTATTTCAGTTGTATCTTTCAAGTTTTCTTCAATATTAATTTCTTTGTAATATTCATTATTCTCTTTAAGATATAGGAAGGCTTGTCTAACTTTATATAAATCTACCAGCTGTTGCCATATTTTTTTGTCTTTTGTAGGTACTCCATTTACTGATATAAATAAAGATTGCTGCATTGGATGTTGCACTCCTACAGTATGCACATTTTCTTTCAGATTTAATGGCAAATAAACTACTTTTCCACGAATGCCTTTTACCAATTCAGAGGGAGGTAATTTTGCTGTTTTTGGTTGAAGGCGTATTATTGCTTGAAATAGGTGTACTGTTTGAATTATGATGCTCTCCAGCAGCATCAGTTTCACTATTGGAGTCCTCGTGCAGGAATTCATTTCTACCAATGTAAGGGTTGATGCCAATGAGAAGGCAATTGGGGGCATTTATTCCTGCAATCAACGTGCTTTTCAAGGACTACAAAGGAGGAAATGATGTTTCAATATCTCTCTCTTGGAAGACCATGAAAACTAGCACGGAATGGACACCCTTCATCTGTTTGGCCATAGGGAAGATCAGTGGGAGACGGCATGGCCATTTTGATGGAGAAAATTTATAAGCAACTGGACCTGGAAGCCCAGATGGTGGGTATCACACTGCGTATGGTCCACCGAGTGGGTTCAAAGAGCTAATGAAAACATGGGCCACAGGGGCATTCTGATTACATTCCATTCGTTTTTGATGAACAAGAGTCTGCTGAAGGAAACTAGATACTTAATCACATATCATTTCTAGGCCATACAATTCACATATTTCACAATCTACGCTGAGTAACACCAAAAAGAACTGCTTTTAGAAGAGTCACCTAGAAATTGAAAGCCTCCAATCTGCAATATTGGATATCTGGTAATATGATCCCCATATATATATGGTTGTCATACATATGGTCACTGGGAAAAGGCTGCTGCAGCGTTCTATATGATGACCACATATTTAAAAAAAAAAGGTTTTGGGAGCTGCAGGGGTGTCCCCTGCATGTTCAATGTGCTAATGTCCCTGCAGACCACTGCCTTTTTTTGGCAACATTTTTGTCAGACGACATTTTTTGAGGGACATTATCACATGGTACCTAATATTGCTGGACTTTCCCATTTTTTAGGTTGGTGTTCACCTTGGATAACAAAGTGCACTAATTGACAAAGGTGGATGAAGCATGTGCATTCTAGCTTTTGCCGAGTTGACCATCAGGCCAAGGTGTTTGCAAATTTGTAAAAAGCACAAAGATAGATAGATAGCAGATTCTCTGTTTCAGCTAGAATAACTGCAGCATCTCTAGATACAAGTAGCAGCATATGGCATCACTTCTGGTATCTCTGACTTTGGCAAATGTAGTTGTTTGTCAAGCCCAAGAAAATATAAAAAAGACTGCAAAGGGGATAGAACACAAACTGAACTCTGCTGGTATAAGGGCGTGGTGCCACTAAATAGTCCTTCTGGGATACCTAAACTATCCAGCACTCTCCATACCCTGTCCCTAAAGAGCACAGGGAACGCTGCTGTTAAGTCAAGGAAAGCTAACGACAACTTCTCCTCCCTGGAATTACCCACCTCGGACATAATTAGGTGCATGGTGAGACACTGGTCACTTGTCCCCTTTCAGTGTTGTTAAACCGCCTTGGAAGGTGCAATGATCTTGTAAGTGGTTGCCCAATCTAAAAATCTGACATGTGAAATAAATCCAAAGATCTTTGTAAGCAAGTCAATCAAGGAAATTGGGCGATAACATGAAGGGTCACCTCGATCACCCTTTGCAAAGGTGTGGACAATAGCGGCCATTTTTTAAGAATGCGAAATAGCCATCAAATTCAAGATTACATTACACACCTTTGTTAATGCAGGGCCTCCAATAAAGGTTTCATGCTTCTTCCAATCTTGGGGTATCCTTTTAGGCCCAGGGGCTTTACCCTCCTTTAATTTGTCAATTGCACTATTCACTTCTTTTACAGAAAAGAGCACTGATCTCCCACTACTTCCTATCACAAACCTGCTGCAACCCAAGAAAATCACAACACTGCAATAATGGGGGACAGTGATTGAACCAACTAATACAACTCGCTTCATTCTCAGTACACTTCATGGAACACCTGGCTCTGGTGTGATAGCAAAACAAAATGGGGGATGGCTGCAAGGTTTATAATTAATCTTAACACCTACGATAACTCTGGGCAACCTTCCAGACCGTTATACTTCAGCCTGCTGATCTGTTACAGAAAGGCAAAAGACCACCCGAAAAGGGTCAGTCCAGCCCAAACTGCTTGGTCACATCCCTATTGCATGAGACCAAAAAGCAGCCTTGTGGAAGTGGCCTTTTGAAGTGGAAGTGGCCTGTTAAGCCTGTTAGGTCTGGG
The DNA here is from genome assembly GCF_040938575.1 of Ambystoma mexicanum. Lineage (NCBI taxonomy): Eukaryota > Metazoa > Chordata > Amphibia > Caudata > Ambystomatidae > Ambystoma > Ambystoma mexicanum. The sequence continues at coordinate 708,526,338 of NC_090939.1, forward strand.
GTCAGCGGCCAGAGTAGAAGCTCACTTTGTATAATCGGGTGAGGCTCATTGCATTTCATAGCATATCCTACTTCTCATGAATGCTGTTCTCACACGCGTGTCTAGCAGTGCTCTGTTTGCCCCTCTGAGTGTTGAACTGGGTGATGTTCATGCCAGTGCTATTTTCCAAATCGTTTCTTGTCCTCCAGGTTGCGTTCAAGGCGACCGATTGTCTCAAACCATAATATAAAGAAGCAAGAAAGGGTTAAAACAATAAATCCAACGCAATTGTTATTGCTGGTATGCTTTTCTGCACGGCCACTGTATATTGTGTTTAACGCCCCTGAGAGACCTTAGCCCACATTTACTTGCCACTTCTTAGTAACCCAGGATCTTTTTGAATTGGTCAACACTCGTCCGTAGGTGGCAGTCGTACAGTGCCATATTTACTTATTCCTGTCTCTTGTTTCTTACTGTGACTGTTAATGCTGACACGCGCATTCCCAATTCTGTTTCATTGGGGTAGAGGGTCTGGTGTTTGGCTTTCGATTATACGAGCAAGATTCGCTCTTTGCACACACACACACACATCACTTCACAGTGCTTAGGCGATCGTCCACCTTTTGATTTGATATATTTAAACTTGTCTCCTGCATCAATAAATAGGGAGGAACACTTAACTTAATATCTGTTCCCTCAAATAGATAATAACACAATCACAGCCAAATCATGGTTGGAGATTTGAGGAGCGGAGGACACCTTGCACCAGATTCCCTCACCACCCGATAGTTCAACACGCCCCTGCATCACCTGTTAGTACTCCTAGTTCCACCCAGGATGTGATTCATCCCACTCAAGTAACATCCTCTCATATAGTTGCTGCTGAGTGTTGTGATGTGCCAGTTCCTACTTCGGAGTCCCTCCTGCTTCCGAGAGAAGCCTGCAGCGCACCAAGCCTTGCTCGGGCACAGGTACAGCGAGCCTCCTCACTTAAAGATGACTCTTCCACGTTTTCTCATCACGAGGTCTGTGACATTGATTTTCCGGTACCGTCGAATTCTATAAAAAGTCTGTTGTTTTTCGCTTCGACTTCACAGGAAGCACTCACACAGGAAAGGTTTGATCACTCCATTTCAGATGTTTCCATGTTAGCATCAGATATCATGGAAGAACTCTGTTAGACTTTGCTTAGGCCCAGGTTTGCCCAATCTTTTTCCATCTGATCACATCGATGAAGTGCACGTTTTTTTCTACGATTACCACCCCCCCATCCTGTGTTGAAGTGTCCCGATAACTTGCCATTTACACCCATTGGTGCTCCCAATGCTCCAATGGCAAGCTTTCCTATTCCCTCCATCAATTAATCATTTTGTGCAACGATGGACAGCTCGCAGGCTCAAAACTTAGTTCCTCAACTAAATAATAACATTAGTCCGCACTTCAATTTAGGGCCATCTCACGCCCATGATTCGTCTGGTCACCATAATTCACTCCAAGACACACATACTTCTGAATCCTATTCTTTTCCAGTGCTTACACAAGTTCTAAACTTGTTGGACAAAGGTCATGATCAAACACACTTTAAACTTCATAGTATGAAATCTATTCTCTCAGACATCCTAGTCAAACAGAGTTGGCTGGAGGGCTTTGTATGTGCCTATAAGCAGTTTGTGCCTTTAAAACCTCCCACAGTGGAGGGAAAAGCTCATTCTTCTACTGTTTCTACTGCCTTTCAAACTGATTTTATCTGTGCTCAAAACATAACGACTCAAACAGAAGCTCCGAACATATCTATTTCTCCGCTCAAGCCATCATACGCCTCAGTTCTCTGTAATGCTGGTTCTCTGACTGAGGCTATATGTCCACACAATTTAAGAGAAGTATGGGATTGCATCAACATCAATGCTAAAAAGATCTGCGATCTACAAAATCACGTGCAATCCTCTCATGCTTACATGCTTCCAACGCTGAATAACAAATTTCTAAGTCAACCAAGGGTATTGGAAGAGGCTGATCTAAGCACCGTGCATCCAAACAGTCCCTCTCCACTGATTGATTTGATGAACGCCTCAGATCCTAGCTACTAATCCGGATTTACAACCGGCCGCAGACACTACTCACTTGAGTGACAACTGAAGTCCGTCTTCTCAATTTCTTTCTCGAAAATTTAGAAGACAGGAACTTAGAGCCATTAAAAGACGTAACAATAGACACAACAAAGCTGAGTTCACAAGCAAAAAAAAAAAACAAAAAAACAACCAAACACCAAGATAACGGCCCAGTGCTTTCATCTTAAAAAGCTTTCTAATCTTGTCCCTGATGATGAGATTCTGGGTCTTCATCAATTAGATGATGAAAGCTAAACGCTTCTACAGGTGCAAGAGGACTCTTCCTCCGTTCCTTTTACATCTACTGGTACACCAAAAAAAAAATACGAATAAAAAATAGCGTAACCAAGCAACTCAAATGTATGTCATGTGTACCTCTTGTCACTCTGTCCTGGACATCCAATTGTCTTAGTGAATAGACTAGGTCAACAATGATGAATTGGCTACTGTTACTATGAAGCTATGGATCGAATGTACGTCTTTTACTTTTTGAGGCAGCAATGTGGCATAAATCTTGTGACGATAAACTTCATATGTTTCGCAACTCTTCTAATATCTGCATTCTTTTAGTATGAATGGTCTAACATTGAATGGATCAACTGATGACAACATTCATATTGTAATGTCGCTTTTTTCTGAGAATGTTCTCTTGTTAAGGAATTGACAAGATTGGTACTGTAAAGAACTTGCATTGATTGCATTGTGCACATTTGATTGTATTTTAATGTTATGCATTTTTATATCTACACAACATATTTTTTATGTAAAATTCAAGTGTGCTTTTAACTTTAAATATGTATTAATATTCTTCTCCAAGATGTACAAATATGTTTCGTAAAGGTTTTGTGTAAACCAAGAACAATAAAAATAAATTAAAACAAAGCAGTCTTAGACATTTTTTGGTCACTTTGGGCATCATCACTGAGGTGAAGCTTGGGTCTCTAGGCCCAGCAAGCTTGGGACCCATGCATGGGCATACCCGTCCCACCGGGGTAACTGAAGTAAAATAAAAGATGTGATGGCTGTTGTTTAGCCTGCCAAGATATTATAGAAAAAGGAAAGCCCATACGAAAATCAGGCTGGATCCTCCACAGCCCCCTCCCCCCACCACCGCCCTCAGAAGGGGCAAGCAGTCCAGACCCAACTGCTTGGTCACATCCCCTCTGCGCACAGCCACACACAACCCCAGACATATTTCAGCATCATTAGGAGTTATTGTTGGGGTGTAACGTGGGTCTCTAGGCACAGCCAACACTCATTTTGTTGTGCTCTGTTGATGATAGCAGACCACGCTGATTGGCAGTTGAAAGTTTCCACTTCAAACAAGTCCGATCAAAGGGCATGATTATAAGCTTTCTTGATATTATTAAATAGCTTTTAATATAGAGTTCTCACACCTCTAATTGTCATTCAATCACACCCTTCCTTGATTGCAAATGCCAAGCCACTTTTAAAAGATGTAGTACACATGCATTACCCATCACTAAAACTAGCTCATGATATGCTTTCAAAAGTATCCACATTTGGTGCGCTGCTATTCTAAGCTCATTCAATATGATGCATGCTTGCCATAATTGACCTTGATGACAAAGAGCTAGCAGAGGCAGCTCGCCACTTGATGTTTTCTTCATACTCCAGCTATCTGCAAACCCTCCCATCTCTTACACCTGGTTAAAGCTCTCCAGGCATTTAGGAACTCCCCAAAATTGAACACTGTTACTAATAGTTTGTGTTCAGTCTCCATGCCTACAAATCTTTAGCTATACACTGCAACACTAATTTGAGACAAATATAGTCGATTACTGACACATATTTGGGAAGGAAATATACAGAAACCTGTTGAGCCATGGAAGGGCCCCAATCAAGTGTTCTTATGCTAGAATTAAAAGGACTATGCCATTACAGTTCCTTTGCATTGTCCACTTTTGGGCATCTCATCATCATCACACACATGCTCCAATCTTCTTCTGCTAATAACATATATTCATCTTTTCGGGATGGACTTGTGAGCTTGGCTTTGAAATCCCCCATAGGAATGACACATGGAGGGTTGTTCAAGCCGCTAATCAGGGTGTCCTCTCAATTAGTCAAGAACTCTAAATCAGGCAACTTATCCTTAGAAGAGGACTTGTCCCCCCTATTTGGAGCATTATAAAAAATGATAATTCATAAACCACAGGGGCCTGTCTTTCTTCCTCTTGTACATAAGATATTTGGTGAGTCATACGATAGCTCTATCCAAGTCCATGGTAATTGGTGTGCTAACCACACAACCAAGATGCGAAAGGCCCTACCCTTTTGTGTGTTCATGCTCATTTGTCATAAACGGAAAAGCTGTCCATGGCTATGTGCCATTTTCCCTGCAAATCTATAACATTAAACTGTCCAGTCCACCCACACCAATCAAGACCATCCAAGTGTCATTGAAGACCAGATATGTTTCAGCAAATGCAGGACGCATCATGGACAATAATGGGAATAGCATTAAGATCCAGGAAGATAGCGGCACAGTGCCACCAACACTTATCTTTCACAAGCATATATTGCTAACAAATTGAATCGAGGCAAGGTATCTAATAAACAAAAATATAAATTACTCTTTTTGTTAAAACCATTGAAATGATGGGCTTATTTAATTAAAGGTGAGACAACGGAACATGCTGTAGGCAGCAATCTCATTTGTCAACAGACAATACCACTTTTGCTTTCTTCTTGTCAATTTTAGATCACTTGTGTTGAGATCCACAAGCAATGGTTCAACCAGTAAAGACCACTCTGGGGGGAAAGATCACTGTGTGCTCTGTGGAACACTATTGCCCTCAGCAAGATGTAGCGTCATCTCCTGGGTGTACTATGAATCATGGAGATGAACACCTTTGGCCTGTCTGACCTGACAAGGGTTAACTCCATCCCTTCACTTGATAGTAAATTCATCTTGCCCCACATGCATGCATGTTTGTTGGGTCTGCAAAGGACACAGGGACACTGAAACTCCACAATACATTCAATCAAACACGAGCCTTCATTTAGAAAACTTTTGTTGAATCATCCTGCAGCCCCATCAGCCCAGACCTGCCTCTTTTAGATTAATTCTTATTGCCCCATGGTACAGCCAATTGGAGTTATAGAGTAAGTTTGCATTCCTTCATCCCTCTAATGGGTCTTTCAAAACCATCTGTTTGTTCTGGAAGCTGTATATTACTTTACTTTACTTTAAACACTTGTATAGCACAGCCATGGACCCTTGGGCATTAGGGCGCTGACAAAACAAAAAGCAAGGCAAAAGCTCAGGAGGGAGCCAAAGGAAAACCCAAGAATCGTGAACGGTCAGGGTCGATTACCTAAATAACCAAGTTTTCAAGTTCTTATACTTGATGAATTGGGTCTGGCCCTTAAGGAGGCTTTTCCTCAATGACTGACAATGATTGTCTTCACTTTCGAGTCTTCTACATATTTGGGCTATTCACCCACTATTAAACCCTCTGCATGTATGGCAGTGTAAGGGTGAGAACTAAAAGCATCATCAGCCAAATCCCTGCTCATTTCCCATGCATCAGGGACCTCCAAGATGGTTGTGCCATCAACTAGCTCCCCATTGGGGTTAACACACTTCTTGGCTCACTGTATTGAGAGCGAAAACATTGCTCTCCTTGGTCGGTTCGCTTGTTCTTTTGGCCTCCAAGTTCTATTTAGCTTAGCAGTGGACTTCCTCTATGCTAGATTCAATTATGGAGCAAAGGATTGATCAGAAGAAGTTATCCCATTCTGCCTGAGCGGCTGGGAAAAAGGGGCGAAGAGAACATTTTACCACCTGCTGAAACACCTAGCTCTCTCACTTGCACGGGGGAGTCCCCATGGACCCCATCCCTTGCCAAAGATGTTCTTGATGTACTTGCGCTTTGAACTGGTTTCAATTGAGCAGGTCTGTTCCATTTTCCAGCAGCTCTGAAACAATACAATGGAATTCAGAGATGTCGACACTAAGGTTGTGCTAGCTTAGCATAGGGGATGCACCTATGCTAATACAGTCACACACCTTCCACTTCCACTATTTCTACTGCTGCCAGAGCCTCCTACCAGAATTGCCATGCTTCAGTAATTGGCTGAACGGAATGACCTATTGGTAAGGTCATTCTGTTCAGCCAACGTGCCCCCATCTGGCCTTTTCTATAATGAGCCATAAGGAGTACACCAAACACTAAAAATACATGGCTTATTGTCTAGTTATGTTAGCTATTGCCTGTTGTTTGCAAAGTGGTGATTTACCAACACCGCAATGTTGCTTGGTTGATGTCACCCTACCGACACCGAAAAGGAAAAAAATACTTGCTGTCCTGCCACTTGCCTCTGCATACCTCAGACTTCTTTCTTCTTCCCTTGTGCACATAGTTGGATACTAACAATGCTGGAGCCATGGGACAGTTAAAGAAACAGACCCGCAGGTCCAGCACTGTCCGCAAGCAAGGTTGTGTTCAGTAGCAGGCCCCTTGCACAGAAGTCAACTGATCAGAGCTGGAACTGCCCTCTGACAATGTGTACTGCTGATCTGTCTCCTTGACAGGGTATTGGACCAATGCTGTCCAAGAGCTGTGCTGTTCTCAGATGTTGGCCTCTTAATGCAAGATGGCTTCTGCTGGTTGTAGCAGAAGAAGTGCAAGAGTGTAATGTAACCCAGGTGAGGCTGAGATAAAGATGCATTCCTCTGCCTCATTGTCACATCAGAGCAATATTGCTGCAATATTCCACTGGTGGAAAGTTATAGTAGAAGGATACACCATATTTTGTATTTGCCATTGGCTTCACATGAACGCCATACACAACAGTATTTTATTGAAAACGTAATTTCTCTTTATCGCTGCAAAAGGTTCATGTTCAGACGGTAAGTGCTCCTTTCTAGGTGTTAGCAAGGTCCGCATTTGCTGGAATCTTGGATCTATTTAGCTCCTTCTATCATAGGAAAGCCTGTCACCACGAAACCAACAGCTATCAGGAGCTACATTTGGCTCTTCCGACCAAGCTCTGCATTTCAAACATGCGTATGTGATATTACCTTCCAGCATTTTAGAATGATAATAAAGAAGAATCAGGACATGTCTAATACACATTAAAAGTTATAGTAGCAGCTCCTGGTTCAATGTGGTAGCTTCTGCCTACATGGTTATACTGACACCCAGGAGCTGACTTTAGATCCTGCTCATCGAATCTTAGTTTCTGACCATGGTGTTAAATACATAGTAAACTCTACAAGACTTTGTCACAGCAGCTAACTTTAGGTTGATGGCAAGTTTCTTGTCAATCCAACATAGCATTCTTCTCAACAACAAAAAAGATGGTGATGAGAAGATGACTTATGCTTGTTTGGTAGCTGTATCTCCTCTTACAAATGTACATGTAATTTGCATGTCAGCCATCGAGGCAGGTGTCCTGCATATAATGTACAGCAAGGCTCTCAACCATAGACCGTTGCCCTGGGGATTGACAGGCTTCTTACATCACCCTCGCTCTCTCTTACACTGCAAGCCATAGAATACAGATGAATTCAATGAACTATTGGGTCCACCTGTCACATAGTCACTGACACAGCACTCTTCCATAGGCCTTTCTACTATGCGCTGCATGACTAAAAACAATTGCATTAATCTAGTCATCTCTGCTGATTACCGATTTGGCAATAAACGTTTGCACGCAGTGTACTGATTCTTTTATTTACATGTCTGCTCAGACTATGTTCTTCGGAAGAGCTCATCCAATACAGTGCTTCCAGGCCATACAAATGGCAGTAGGCTCTATGCAAATATCAAATAACATAACATAGAAATTCATTTGGCAAAATACCAAGGTTAGGGACTGGGCCCAGTGGGGAGGATACTTAATAGAAAATGAGTCCCATAATGCGACTAACACCCAGGTACTGGCTAGAGTATTGTTTGGGGGGAAGGGGAAGGCCAGAAATGAATAGGGAAAGATAAGGGACTGCATGGTGGGAGTCTGTATCCCTGTCAGGACCACTCTGCTGTGTCTTTGGTTGTTAAAGTGAACCTCTACCCACTCAGGACCGCAAAGGAGCGGAGTCAAAGGGTACAACATGATGTGATATGGAATTTATAACCAACCCATACACAAGTGCTTCTAGATGCCACAAGACAAGGGTGGGAAGACAGAGGGAAGATAAGACAGACAATTCTACTAGGCCTGCGTCATTCAGATTGTGCGTGCCTGGAGAAGGGGTGTCTGGATAATGGGGAAAGTGGTGTGAGCCCATGACAGATGAATAGGGAAAGAAAAATGGACAAAAGCCAATTGGAACACGAAGGAGGAACCCCCAAAGGGGTCACCACCCCACAATATGTTTAGGCAGTTTAGTAGATCTTCATGTGATTTATTTGGATTCATGGCATTACTTGACTCGACGTAATAGACAGACTCATTGACAATTGAAGGGACGTTTAATTTGGACAAACTAGGAGCCCTTACGAGGGCTTTTAAAGCAGAAGGCACACAGATATCAGCAGTTCAGTGGATATCCTTTGCCACATGACTGGACAAAGCAACTGCTGGGAGGAATGGCAGGAAGATTAGGGGACTGAGGGAAATCAACGGCTGACTGAGGGGACACATACAATTTCTAAGGAGTAGGGGGGAAGGATATAGTCTGTATGTACTCCCATCTAATTCAAGAAGGGGAAACAGTCAAAGATAAGGGAGAGGAGAAGATCAGGATAGTGAGACACTCAAAAATATAATCACAGAAGCAAGGGCAGAGGCGGCACAAGAGAAGAGATATCACCCTAAATGCCTTTTGCCGCCAGGACGCCAGGGCTGATTGTGTATGGGCCCACAGGGGTTTTCAGGCATCCATGGAGCAACCACACTTATATACCCCCTCTATGACATTGGGAAGTATGGTATATGGAAAGGATTTACACCCTTTACAAGCTCCCCTCATACAGGTGCCATCAGGTCATGAGGATGGAGAACAACATCAGGGTCTTGTCAAGGTCCATGTCCCCTGGACACCTGGACACCTTAGGACATTGTTGAAAGAATTCCCCAATATTAGGGAGGAGCCCAACTATTTGTAGATGAGCTGGACATTGTTGAAAGAATTCCCCAATATTAGGGAGGAGCCCAACTACTTATAGATGAGCTGCAGACTGCCATGCAGTGTTACAACCGGTGGTGGACCGATTTGAATCACCTTATGAGAAGAGTGATGCCACCGGAGGTGAAACAGTGCTTAGTACAACAAGCGGCTTGGTCAGTCACAGATCCAGGAACAGGAGATGCCCTGGTGCAGGCAAGCGAGAGGATAGTGATGGCAGTTGCAGAGGTATGCCCCAGAAAAACAGATTAGTACACAATATAGAAATGTAAGACAAATAAGAGCAAATCTCTTGCTGATTACTTAGATAGATTGAAAATTGTGTTCACACAGCACTCTGGCATCACAAAACCAGGGGAGACAGCACAGAGAGCCATAGCAAACTCGTTTGGTTCTGGCCTCTTACCAAAGGTTCATTTGCAGATTAAGAACATGTGCATAGGGTGGCAGACAACGCCATTAGCAGAGCTGGTGGTGGTGTCAAATCTTGTGTTGCTTGCCAGGAACAGAAGAAGGAAACATGTTAAAACAAACAAATGACCTTACAGATTCCTTCAGGGACAGTTTCAAGCTATGGTACAACATCCTGGGAATCAGGTCCAAAGAAGGGCCAAGAAAAGGGCAAAGGCAGGTGCAGAGGCCAAGTAGGCGAGCAGGCATATCAAAATCAACAAGGAGGGTATATCAGACCACTGCAGCAACAACGACAATTGGGGCAGTTCAGTCAACAGCCAGCGTGGGGAGCACAAGGACAGCAGGAACAGGGAAATTGGCCTAACCAGCAGGCTCCAAGAACTGTCATGCCAAATACTTTCACTTGTAATTTGTGTAAACAGGAGGGACATTTGGAAGAATGTGCACATTTTTAGGCCATAACAACCATTTCCTTCAGGTAACACAATCCCTAATAACACCCAGATACCCACGCAGGGAGGACAGGTTCAAATGCAGGAAGCCCCTCCAGGTGCTATGTCTACAAAACCAAATTCGAATGCTAACCCTTTCCTCCCCAGGGCCAATGTGAATTTAAATGGGTTCTGACAACTGGAGGGGGAAGGGACTCTCAAAGCTCTTATGATTCTGGTCTGCATGTCCAATGTCAGGTGCAAGGAACACCAGTGCCATGCCTGGTGGATACCAGGGTAATAAGATCATCTTTGCAAATGAATACTTTTCCACATGTTCAAAGAATGGGAACACAGTATGCACACCAAGTTTCAACAAACGTTTCTACATGGTTAGTAGATATTTAGTGAGGAGCAGAAGAGAAAACACTGTCTTGACACAAGGCAATGGTACAAATCAAGGAAAAGGAAGTGTCCACGGGCTGTCGATCACTCGCGTCCCTGCACACTCAGGTTATTGCCAGTGGCAATCAATTGTTCAAAGAAAGTTTCTCTAATACTCTTAAGGATCTGTAAAGAGTAATAACTTAAAGTTGACTTAGAGTAACTGGCTAATTAGCCACCAACTGGGGTTATCTCAATCTGTACTTTGATAATAATCATTTACACGCTTTCTTAATCTGTAAAGGTAATAATCATGCAGTCACTTGGTTATTGATTTCAGTAGAAAAATACAATTTATTAATACATGCCAGTCTATATTCAGCAATATTACCAATTGTTGATCATCATATAGTATCATGGCTTCAATCACAAAATATATACATTTTAGTTACAGTAGAGGCCTAACTAATGTTCCAAATAGCTCAACGCGTTTCGGGAAGTAATTTCCCCTTCTTCAGGAGCAAAATATTATATGTTAATAACTTTCAAACTTCATGTTTTCATAATCTGGGTTCTTCCGGACAATCAGTTTCCCTCTAGAGAGAAAATCACAGAGAATACTTTTAGTCTATTGTTCTCCAATTGCAATGTGCGTGAATACTTTGTCATTTTTACAACTCAAATGTGTCTCTACCTCTCATTGGTGCCCCTTCGGTGTATCTCCGGCTGCAGTAGTCAGTAATCAGGGTGGGTGACCCCTCGAGTATAGTGATTTGGTCCCGGGTAGAGGCTGGAGCTGAAGAGTTCTATAGGAAAGGATAAGGATCCATAATTCTGCTTATTAAAGTTTTGCAAAATGTCTTCAAGGCTGAGTAATTCTCAGTTATTACTATCAGAGTCTTGTATATGTAAAAAAGTGAGTCACTCACCCCTTCATGCGAGTGAGGTCAGGGTATGCAGTTTTCAGTCCAGTACCCAAATGGTGGGGGAAGGTGAGCTTGTAAGAGCAGGCGTTACCTGTAGGTAAAAAGCGGAGTTGGGTCAACCCTTGTCCTGTCCACACAATGTGGAAGTTAAATCAAAGGAGATCCTCTAACCTTATGTATTTTGTTGGACTTCTTACCTCTCAGTTGCAAGTAAGTGTTCCGGGAAGGAGTCCGCGAATGCAATGGAGCGCGGACATCCTGTTGTTATTACCTAGACGCGACGTTGGTGCACGTCAGCGCGATGACGTCAGATGTAAACATCTAACGGCATCACACCGCGTGTCACCAACCGCGTGTCATCACTCCAAATCTCTGCTAGGGGGATAGGGCTGGAAATTGAGTATACAATTTCATATAACCAATGTCAAGGCCATCTTGAATGATGGTATGAATCTGTCAGGTATGGAATACCTTACATGGAAAGATGCTACGGACTTTTAAGAGCAGTGATAGTACATTTAAGATATTGAAGAGATATCGAACGGGGCACCTCTGCTCACAGTCTCACTAAGTTCATCCGTTGTCATGACAGTACATTTATTTGTGGATAACACGGTTGTATTATAATCTTCTCATTCAGTCTCAGTTTCCTTCAAGCGCAGGCAAAAGGGCTATGAGATACTGAAGTGCATTAAAGAATGCTGTCCTTAGACTATGCTTATCTGAAATTTACATGGCAGATAAATTAAATATTCCATACATGGATCCTTAGAGTTATACTAGTCATTGTAATCACCTTTGTGAATAAACACTAAGAATGAAAGAACCTGATGAGTCTACAGCCTGATAGTGTACTGTATAGTGTATCATAGTTGGTATGGTGTAGTAGGGATGTTTAAATAATATGATCATTCAATGTCGGTCTATACCTAATGGGATTAAGGCCTGATCATATGCTGTCTGGTAAAAATGTTGAGACATTTTCGTTGAACTGGTAGTTACGTTTATGCATCCACCGTTGGTGTTTCTGCTCATAGGAATGCTCGTAGGTAGAAATCTTCGTTCATTCCATATGTGCACATGCTGTCCAATTTATCTATCCAGTACAACTCGCGTTGGTCCATCTTTTTTGCGTGATTGCCTCCTCTTGGTGCTCTATGTACCACCTCCAAGATTTGATATCTCAGTTGGGCTACTGTGTGTTTTTTCTCACTGAAGTGTTTTGCAACTGGTGATTGTTAGGCAGAAACCTGTGCAGTTCCCTTAGGGAACACTGCAAAAGATTTAAGACTACAGGTGTTGGCAGTAAACCCACTTGGTAGCAGTCTGTACCACCCAGATTTACCTGGTAGCTGTGGCTGAGCAGTCAGACTTCCCTCAAGAAGAGTTAGGCAGTATGCAAAGTATACTCAATAGGCACTCAGATACAATAATACAAGCAAACACTGACCCGAGCTTTGGTATCAAAGTATATAATTATTTATTAAAAAACACACAGTTGAAACACTACAGCACTCTTATTGAAAAATATTCTAAACACAGTTACTATTATGATATATACACCCCTTTTTCCCTATTAGATAAATCACAGTAAAACACCACTTATTTTCATACAGAGGCGAGCGCTTAACTAGATTGCACTCTAATAAGTTTGTGAGAAAGAAGGGGAAAAAGACAGAATATGAAGAGGTACACCACTCTATGATCCAGGAACACTGTTAGCAAGGCAGAGAGCAAAAAGTCACTGGTGAGCCAAAGTCCAAAGGCTGGGCCCACTCTTAGAGGGAGCAGAGCACAAATGCGCCCAAGATCACACAGTTACACTAGGCTTAGAAAGTCTTGCAGAGGGTTCAAGAAGAGTTTAGAGAGGCTTAGAAAAGTTTAGCCAAGGTGTCCCAGGCTAACCCAGGTTCGAAAGCTGGGGGCTAAATCTACCCCGTACAGTTGGTAGCAAGGGAAGCCAGGCGGGGCACGGTACCTTAAGTGGGAAGGATCCTCCAGCGGTGGCAGTTGTTCCTGGTAGTGGGTGCAAGTTGCGTCGTCGTCCAGGGGAAGAGAAGATCTCGACTTGGAGGAAAGATGAAGGTCGTTGCACTACCAGGGAAGAAACCAGCCGCAGAGTTTTCCGGTTAAAGGTGGTACCTTGGTTTCGCGTTGTGGTAAAACATGGTATCCCGGTGGCCGGGGTGCTTGGCACGGGCAAGGCGGCCACGAGGTACGTCGGGAAAGCGAAAAGACGGTGAAACTGGTTATCCCCACCAGTCAAAGGAAGAAGACTCTCCGGCGGGAGATCTCCTCTGTCGTTGGGAAAAGTGGTGAGGCGGTCCAGCAGGGCTCCAGCGGTGGTGGTGTCATGGCAGGTCGGCTCAGCTTCTCCCTCGTCGGATTGTTAGGTCCTGTGGTGACTATTGAAGTTCCAGTCCCAAAAGCCCTGCTTTTATGCAGCAAACCCCCATTCACTCAGCTTAGCTGTCACTCAAACATGCTAAGTGGTGAGCTGGACGGCTCACCACTTGGGCCAATCAGGATGGAGTGCGACTTGAGTTGCCTAGGCAACTCAGTCCAGGGTGCCTAAATTACCCTCCACCCCTCCTAAGTACCCCAGACAGAGTGGCACCACTTTGGAGGGCTTCTGTGGGTTGGAGTCACAGAAGAGAACACAAACGCCATTTTAGAATCAAGTTTTGGAAAAAAATACCAAACGGAGAAATAATATTAATTAAATAAACCGGCGGTATGTTCGAGGCTACCGTAAATAATTAAATAAAGATAGTAGCCTAAAACAATGGGAAATCCCATAGGAAAATATTCGCAGTTGAATATAAAAAGTAGTATCCACTGCCACCAGCCAAAACTCGATCAGGGGGGACGGAGACGTGCCCCCTCGACTAACAGACCCTGGAGCAATCGAATTGCCCCAGCCAGTACGTCCACAATATGATGGTTTGTACTGGTTCTGTTCAGAATTTAAGACTAGTAAAGTCAATGGTGACTTTACATGCCCTGGGAGACAGTAGTCAGTCCCAGGGTATGGAATCTATACTGGGGGGTCACTAAGACACCCCTGTGTCACTGCACTGAGGGTGCTGTGTAACACACATCACAAAAACACATGAAACCCTATGGAGTAAAAGACCCCATAGCCCATTAAACACTTCGAGATTCAAAGAAACACACTCAAATCATGTCCAAGAGTGAGGGTAAAAGAGTCTCACTCTTGGCAGGAGAAAAAAATAAACTTCAAAAATCCAGCAAAGCTGCTGGGGGACTCAATAGGTTAGGAAATTCAGCCTAAACGGAGAATTCTCCCTAACAGTGATCTTTCATTCTTGGTACGAATGTTGCTTTTGTGTTCGTTGCATCTCTCCTTCATCTTACGTTTGATCTGACCGACGTAATAAATGCTGCATGGGCAACTCAAGGCATAGATTATAGATTTAGTATCACAGGTTGCAAAGTGTTGAAGTTTAATTTTGGCACCTGTTCGAGGATGCCTCACATAGTCTCCTTTTGTGATGTTGTTGCAGTTATTGCAGTGTAGGCATGCAAAGGTGCCTAATTTTTTAGTATGTAGTACCCTTTGTCGTTAATCTTGAATACGTTCTGCCCTCACCAATCGGTCTCTAAAGTTCTTCCCTCTTTTATAGGCGATTAGGGGTGGTTCTGGGAAAAGCTCCTTCAGATGTGGATCCAGTTGTATTATCCTCCAGTTCTTTCTGATTAGCCGAGTAATTTGATGGCTTTGGCTAGAGTATTTCAAAGAATATAAGAATGGAATCTCTTTTATCTCTGGTGTTTTCTTCAGTAGGTCTTCCCTAGATATGAGGGTGGATCTTGTTTTAGCTGCCCGTATTACATTTTCCGGGTATCCTCTCTTCGAATATTTGGACTCCATTTTCTCCATTTCAACCAATAGTGTGGCATCCACTGATGTTATTCTTTTGGCCCGGAGGAATTGGCTATAGGGCAAATTATTCGTTCGGTGTTTAGGATGTGAACTTCTATAGTGTAGGCTTTTGTTGACATCAGTGGGTTTGGTGAATAGGTTAGTACTGATAGCTCCTTCAACCAGTTCCAATTCCACATCTAGGTAATGAATTTTAGGTGTCCCAATTTCCATTGTAAACTTTATCCTCTCATTGACTGAGTTAAAGTACTGCAGGAATCTTTCAAGTTGTATCCTGTCTCCTCTCCAAATTACAAAAACATCATCGATGTATCTCATCCAGCATACCAGTTCTGGCCCCCATTCTTTGTGGGTGGTAATATGTTGTAGTTCTAGGTGATGCGTGAACAAATTTGCATAGGCCGGGGCCATAGCCGAGCCCATCGAGGTGCCTGATGCTTGTAGGCAAAACTGGTTGTTGAATCTGAAGAAATTGTTGTGTAGAATGATTTTGGCCAGTTCTAGTACAAAGGTTTTTTCTGCTATACACTCATTTTCTTGCAGTAGTGCCCATTCCAGCGCCTCAATTCCTTTGTCGTGTGGGATAGAAGTGTTCAAACTTTGTACATCCAGAGCTACTAGAATGTCATTACTTTGTAGATTCTGTATATCATGTATAATGCTCAGGAAATGGGTGGTGTCTCGAAGGTAGGTGTTAGTCTTCTGTACTATTGGTTGTAGAACCTGATCTACATAAATAGCTAGCGGGTCAAAAACACTGTCCGTTCCCGCTACTATTGGTCTTAATGGTGGTTTGGTGAGTTGTTTGTGAATTTTGGGGAGTCCGTAGAACACAGGAGTGATAGGATGAGTTTTGAGTAGATATGTCTTTGTTTTAAAGGTAATCCAGTCATTCTCAAGAGCTTTCTCCAATGTTGATTCAATCATAGTAAGTATTCTTGGAGTAGGATCTTCATCAAGGGGTATATAGGTGTCCCTATCGTTCCAAAGTGCGAGACATTGGGTATTGTAAAAGGTGGTATCCATGATTATAATAGCTCCTCCCTTATCTGCAGGTTTGAGAGTCAAGGTGTTGTCCTCCGATAAATCTTTGATGATTTTACTCTGGTGTTTTCTGATGTTGTATTTCTTTATTTTATTGTAGTCAATTCTTTTCAATTGATTCAAAATCTAGCTTTAAAGTTGTATTTTGTGTAGGAGGATCAAATGTGCGTTTAGGCTTAATCTCCAAGAATTCAGAAGTAATTGGATGTTCCACCGGTGGCTGAGTTGAAAAGAAAACTTTTAACCTCATTTTTCTCAACAGCCTGTACAAATTTACACGTTCCTCCAAGTGAGTGGTGTTTTGAGTTGCTGTAAAGGAAAGGCCCAAGTTCAATACTTCCAATTGGCTTTGTGTCAGTTGTTTAGATTAAATATTCACTACTAGGTGTTGGGTTGTTTGTTCCTTGGTCTTAGGTTTCTTAATACCTCTTCTGGTGGTCTTTTGTCTAAAAAAGACTGTGGAACTGTAGATGAAGTTGTCGCTTCTTGAGAATTATGTAGAATCCCACCCCTCGGATTAGGAGTTGGTGGCTGGGTTCCTGTTTTCTCTGCTCCTCTGGTTCTTTCTTCCCCACTTGAAGGAATCTCACTACTGGCCTCACTTGAATTTTGTCTCGAGGATTCTGGTTGTGGCCTGTTTAGACGTTGTGGTCTGGTGTTTTGGTAAAATTCTTGCCACGAGTATACAATATCTTGGAAGTAATCCAACGTATCCCGTCTGAATTTCCGGACTTTACGTTGCACAATTTCTTTTTTATATTGTGTTAATGATGAGTTGATGTCCTCGAGGATTGTTGTTAATTCCTCGCTTGTTTTGAATGTGCTGAGTTGTTCACTTAGTTCACTTATCTCTGAGTCTAATTTTGTAACTGATTTTGACAGCTCCTTAATGGTTAGTAGTATAAGATCAAGTCAACATTTATTCAAGATTTGTTCCCATTTCTTCACAAACTCTGGTAATTCCTTGCACAAAGTTGGTTTAAGATAGACCCTGAGTCCCCTCGGTATTCTTTGGGCGTGGTAATATTGTGCCAATGTTGTGGCATGCAGTTTTTGGGAGATTTCCCTTCGTGTCAACTTTTCCAAGTGGAATATTATTTGTTCTTGATTGGTAGCTGCCGGAGTTGTAGTTTCTATATCTTTAATTAGACTTAGAATACGGGTAGCTTCTTCTTCGTTAAAGCCAAAAGTTGAGGCATGTTTATCGGTGATAGCATTAATTTTAGAAAATGACATATTTTAGTCAATGTAATTCTTGTGGTGGGTGCTATCTGTGTACGTGTGTCACACACTGCTAGAGTGGAAATATACATGCACAAAGAATGGGAACACAGTATGCACACCAAGTTTTAACAATCGTTTCTACAGAGTTAGTAGATATTTAGTGAGGTGCAGAGGAGAAAAACACTGCCTTGACACTAGGCAATGGTACAAAACAAGGAAAAGGAAGTGTTCACGGGCTGTGGATCACTCGCGTCCCCTGCACACTCAGGTTATTGCCAGTGGCAATCATTTGTTCAAAAAATGTTGTTCAACGAAAATGTCTCAACATTTTTACCAGACAGCATATGATCAGGCCTTAATCCCATTGGGTATAGACAGACATTGAATGATCATACTATTTAAACATCCCTACTACACCATACCAACTATGACTCATAAACAGTACACTCTCAGGCTGTAGACTCATCAGGTTCTTTAATTCTTAGTGTTTATTCACAAAGGTGATTACAATGACTAGCATAACTCTGAAGATCCATGTATGGAATTTTTAATTTATCTCCCATGTAAATTTCGGATAAGCATAGTCTAAGGACAGCATTATGCAATGCACTTCAGTATCTCGTAGCCCTTTTGCCTGTGCTTGAAGGAAACTGAGACTGAATCAGATGATTATAATACAACCGTGTTATCCACCAAAAAATGTACTGTCATGACAACGGATGAACTTAGTGAGACTGTGAGCAGAGGTGCCCCGTTAGATATCTCCTCAATATCTTAAATATACTATCACTGCACTTAAAAGTCTGTTGCATCTTTCCATGTAAGGTATTCCATCCCTGACTGATTCATACCATCATTCAAGATGGCCTTGACATTGGTTATATGAAATTGTATACTCAATTTCCAGCCCTATCCCCCTAGCAGAGATTTGGAGTGATGACGCGCGGCGTGATGACGTCAGATGTTTACTTCTGATGTCATCGCGCTGACGTGCACCAACATCGCATCTAGGTAATAACAACGGGATGTCCGCGCTCCATTGCATTCGCGGGCTCCTTCCCGGAACACTTACCTGCAACTGAGAGGTAAGAAGTCCAACAAAATACATAAGGTTAGAGGATCTCCTTTGATTTAACTTCCACATTGTGTGGACAGGACAAGGGTTGACCCAACTCCGCCTTTTATCTACAGGGAACACCTGCTCTTACAAGCTCACCTTCCCCCACCATTTGGGTACTGGACTGACCACTGCATACCCTGACCTCACTCGCATGAAGGGATGAGTGACTACCCTTTTTTACATATACAAGACTCTGATAGTAATAACTGAGAATTACTCAGCCTTGAAGACATTTTGCAAAACTTTAATAAGAAGAATTATGGATCCTTAACCTTTCCTATAGAACTCTTCAGCTCCAGCCTCTACCCGGGACCAAATCACTATACTCGAGGGGTCACCCACCCTGATTACTGACTACTCCAGCCGGAGATACACCGAAGGGGCACCAATGAGAGGTAGAGACACATTTGAGTTGTAAAAATGTAAAAATGACAAAGTATTCACGCACATTGCAATTGGAGAACAATAGACTAAAAGTATTCTCTGTGATTTTCTCTCTAGAGGGAAACTGATTGTCCGGAAGAACCCAGATTATGAAAACATGAAGTTTGAAAGTTATTAACATATAATATTTTGCTCCTGAAGAAGGGGAAATTACTTCCCGAAACGCGTTGAGCTATTTGGAACATTAGTTAGGCCTCCACTGTACCTAAAATGTATATATTTTGTGATTGAAGACATGACACTATATGATGATCAACAATTGGTAATATTGTTGAATATAGACTGGCATGTATTAATAAATTGTATTTTTCTACTGAAATCAATAACCAAGTGACTGCATGATTATTACCTTTACAGATTAAGAAAGCGTGTAAATGATTATTATCAAAGTGCAGATTGAGATAACCCCAGTTGGTGGCTAATTAGCCAGTTACTCTAAGTCAACTTTAAGTTATTCCTCTTTACTGTGTTAGCAGTGCAGACCAGAAATGGAGTACTGAAACAGATCCTTAAGAGTATTAGAGAAACATTTTTTGAACAATTGATTGCTACTGGCTACATTTTTTGAACAATTGATTGCTACTAGTTTGAACAAACCTAGTCAGTAGTTGCAGTAGAGAGACAAACTGGGGTTCTAAAGAAAAAATGAGACAAATTATGTCAGGAAACAAGAATGAAATGGCCAGAAGCCATTCCTTTGGTTTTGTTTAGTATGAGAAGCACACTGAGCACGAAAACTGGGCTTAGACCTTATGAAGTCCTTCATGGATGACCCATGAGACTGCCTTTATCTCCACCATTGAAAAGTGCATCTGATAACTTACAGCTGTCTGATGATTGATTACTGGAATTTGTGAAGACACTTATGTCTTCTGTCAGTCTCCTACACAATCGGGTTCAAACTGCTTGCCCATGGGTTCCAGATACTCCAGGTCATGCATTGCACCCTGGTGACAGTGGCCTGTTACATGTTCACAAATCAAAGACTCCCCTGGCCCCCAGGTGGTGTAGGATTAAAAGAAATATTGAGGCTTAGTACAGCCAAAGATGAAATACGCCACTCTCGGGTTCAAAACTACATGTACAGTTTTATTGGTCAGATAGCTAGATAGCTCTCAGCTCCTCGGAGTGTGTACCAGCAGACACTATGTGGGGGAGAGTGCTGCACATTACAAAGACACAGGTTTTTATAAAGTAGACCACAAATCCCGGTTATATCGTCAAACCCCTCTTCGAGTTGCATATTAATTGAAGGTTCGTAGCCAGTTCACATAACTAATGCAGATCCAAACAACTATACATTGTTCAATGTTTTCCTCAAACACTAGACATGTTTTTCTGTACCTACAATGCAATGGTAACATATGTTTTCAAGCTTAAAGTTAATCCAGTTTCAAGGAAGTATCACAAAGATTTCGGCAAAGGTACACGGTTTTAGCTATTCACCATTCTGTTCACTGTTTGCATGAGGATGATGCTATTGGTACAGACAACATCTAAATTACTGTTCAGTTCAACTCTAGTTTAGTTCCAAGGTTTCTTAGTTCAGGACAAGCAATTCACTCTCAGCAGCCACAACATGATTATCTGCGTTGACACTGTGCAAAGTTCATTTTCCCTGCTGGAGCAGAAAACGCAAAGTTTAACATGAGACAGAAACAGACAGTTAAACTAAATGGCGGATGATTCTAAAATGGCGGCGTAGTCAGCCTTATTGATGGTCCATTCAAATGCGATTTTCAGTGCGATGCGAATGCACTTAGGCCAATGTTCGTTATCAGGCGGTATTATCTGATGAATTAAGGTACTCTATTTTCCAGCTCTCTGTCAGTTCAAATGGGATGGCCACTATTCCTGGGGGTGCTGGTGCCCTTAATCTAGACAAGCATATTGGCCACTCGTGATCTGTAACCTACTCTTGCTGTGTCATTCACAGTCCATCCTGGTTTTGCAGGCATACAGCTTGATACAATTAGACCATTATCGGATCAGTGTGAATGCCACTATTCTCAGCTTCATTGCTGGGGCTTAGGAAAGGGAAAATGATTCAAACTCTGAATTGTACCACGCTGCTACACCTCCAACAGGGAATACAAAATGCTAGGCCTCATTTCCATTATAGCAACACTTCATTGTTTCCAGCACCCAGGCCCTGGATGCACATCATCATCATCATTACACATTATATTTCACTGCTGCTACATGATATCACCCATGCCCTGTACCTGGCCCTGCCTATGCTTCCATGACTATTATAAAACAAATGCATTTTTTGTTCCCATTGGCACTCTCCACCCCCTGCAGCTGAGAACCTTCACTTTCTTGTGCGCTAATAGAGTTTCTAAGCCTGAATCATTTTGGTGGGCATGGGAGCTGTACAGGCATCCCAACATTTCCCCCTTTACTTAATCCTCCATTAACTAATCTAACAGATTCCCTTCTTCTATACTCTTCATCTTTGGGTACCCATGCTCTACACACATGATGAAAACTCTAGGGTGGCAGTCATAAAACAGGGTCAAGAGAATGCTTTTTATTTACCTTGTCATTCTATCCCCATCCCAACTCAGTCTGTATGTACATCATCAATTTCAGTGTTTGGGAGAGTCTTGGTTCAACATCAAAGATCCATCTGGCATGTTCAGAATATTAGTAGCAGGAACACGTCGATAGGGACCGATAGCTTCTCTTCTATTCCTAGCCAAGTTGGAAGCCAGGAGAACATGACATCAAAGCAGTCCTAGGCTTTCACTCCTGCTTATGTCTATGTGCCATTCTTCAACTTGTATAGGGCCCCTATTATGAGGGACAAGGACCCATTGTCTGCATTGTTTGTGAAAGTATACATGCAACATGAAAATCTGATCTTCTTGCACACGTCCCTTCCATGGCCGTCAATCAGTCCAAGACGTTCCTGTTCTGTAGGGTCATCAGCCGTATAGCTTTCAACTCACTTTTTTAAAATCAAATTCAGACCCTGTTCTGTATTGTCAGTCCAGAAAAAGTAGGTACCCCTCAATGATGGAGGCAATGTATATTGTTGGCCGAAGACCAACCGCCTCATGTGTTCGGTATTAGAAATACGCATCTATCAGCTTGACTAAAGTGCGGCCATTTTGATGTGATTGAAATCGCCATTTTGTTTTTAACTTTCACCTCTTGCTTTCTGTCGAAACTACTTTGCTGAAAGCTTATTCTGCTCGACTATTATTTTAATGTTCTTGCATAGAGCAAGGCTGTGAGATAATTGTTGAAACATAACACAGGAGACCCATAGAGAAATGCCCTGTCTCCTCCCTCACAAGTCCTTGGAAATAAGCAGCAAGGCATTTAATCATTACACAGGTGCCAGCCAGTCTCGCTCATGCGGTAGAAATGGTAGAAACGAACAATTAATGGTTTGAATTATGCTCTTCTTTGCGGCCCCCCTTCTCTGAACCCTGTAGAGCCCTGGAGAGTGAGTTGACCCCTAGCACACAAATAGAAACTAGAAACTAGGAGATAGCGAGGCCTGGAATGTGTCTCTCCCTGCACGCAGCTTCCTTGCGAAAACAGAAGCAATGTGTTCTCTAAAACAAAGAATTGTATCTGCAGGCTCATGAAATTGCAAACTGTTGCTAAAATGAATGTCTGAAGGTGTCATACTCGTCACACTTGTTAATCATCTAACTCAATTCAAAGGAAATACATTATGGAAGTTATTGAATATGTCATTGCTTATTGTGAGATGGCCATTTTGTTTATATGTAACTGTTGTACAATGCTCGCTCTCTTGCTTCCCTCAGGGTCTGGAGACACACGTCGCGGGGCGTGAGACCCAGTTGGCCAACTGAGACTATTTGCTTTGCATTAAACCCAAGCTTTTGGGAATACAACCTAGTGTCTGGCGTATCAGTTCAGCCTTCAAAATGGCGCCCGAATAGGCAACCTCCCCCACTTTTCCATTGTGTAAGTAGTAAGATAAGGAAGGCTGAGAGAATGGCGAGGACGGGACGATCGAGCCGGGATCAAGAGGTGTTCGGGGCACCGCTGTGAAAGTAATGAGAGACTCCTTTGCAGATCTGTACACAACTAATCCCTGATCGACATGTCCGGCCAGAGAACAAGGAGGCGAGGGTCCCAAAACGAGGCAGAGTGAGCCAAGATACGCAGACACGACGATTATTGGTTGCATCAGTAAATGGACGAATTGCGTCTTGAAAGACGACTTGATTGATCAGGTGAGTTGTGCCCCGATTCAAAGTAACCATGATATTGGTTGAGAGTTGATTTTGCAAATTCAAACGCCCAGTGTAAGGTTGATTAGCCAAAGAGTAAGGTTAAAACATGCCTGGGGTATTGTCCACCTTAGCGGGATTTTTCCACTGCGGTAGACAATCTTTTGAAACTGGCCAGGTCGTGCCACCCGTGGGGTCGCCGGCGTATGAGATGCATGTTAAATGGTGTAGGGGCGATAATGTTTTGTGTAATTTGGCATAGGCAAACCAGAAAAGAGGAATGTTTACAATGGCTGAATCACGGGAGTTTTGAGACTTTAAGGATAGATTATTTGGAAAAAATGCTGTTGAAAAAGAAAACACGTCCGGCGGCATTTGACATCTTTAGAGACTGGAGGAAGGAAGCTATGCTTCGCTGGAAAAGCAGAGAGAAGAATGTGCGCAGGCATAAGTCGAAAGCAGAAAGAGGGAAAGAAAAGCAGGAGGAGGAGTGGGATGATAGTTTGAGAAAATCAGACGTGGTCAGTTGAGTATAGACAAGATATATCCACAACAAGAGCTGCATTCATCAGATGAGTTGATAAGCAAAATACTAACTGAAACAAGGCGAGAGCGCCCAATAAGAGGGACTATGAAGACCGAACCAGTGTCTATTGCTCAGCCCCATTCAGTTGCTCAGCCCCTCCCTATTGTTCAGATACCAGCACAGCCACAGATCATACAACCAGCGCCTCCCATTAGCCAGCCAGCGCCACAGCAGTTACTTCACATTCCCGTTGTCCCATCCGCACCTCCCTCCCAAGAGATTGCTTCTGTCCCATCCACACCTCCACCTATTGAACTTGAACTCACTGAAGGAAGAGAGGGGACGGGAGAAAGTGAATGCACTAGAGTGACCCGTAGTGCGATTAGCAAGGAGAGAAAACGGGAGTTGCAAGAACAGGCAGAGATGTATATAGAAGAGAAGGATGAAACGTCGACGCTGGCTTCGATGTATGATTTCAGGAGGAGCAATGAAAGACAGGTATTGTTGGAATGCATGGGGGAATATTTAAAGAATAGATGGAAGCAGTTAATTGGGAGAGTACCGCCGCAGAAGTTGTTGGATTTGAATGCGTTGGCACAATGTAGAGAGAGAGAGTTGAAGAAATAAAGGAACAAGTAGACAGGCTTTTTGAATTAAAGAATTAACTTGTTGATGCATATGCTGAAATGTTTGCCATACCGGGGTATAGGAAAAAAGATGTTAGGAGATACAGGAGAGAGGCGGCGATACCATATGTGCATCGGCAATTCCTTCCTTCGTCAAGACAGGCGAGTGAAAAACTAAAAGTATTACGAGAGGCGTTAAAATGGATTACAGATCCTAGTATTCCCACAATGGAAATACATGAAATATTTGATGAATACCCCTTGCCAATGAAAAGAAAAGCATATAGATGATAAGAAAGCTAGACCCTCAGAATTGATGGCGATATACAAGAGAATATTAGAACGTGGAACAGGAGAAAAACAGCCTTATCACTTGATTTGGGAATAGTATTGCATATGAGAGAAGGGGGAGGAAAAGTGAGTGCAGTATTTCCTATGAGAGAAGTTCCACCCGCTTTTGTGCCTAAGGTAGAGATTCCTGTAACAAATGGCCAACCTGCGCGAGTAACGGAAGCACACTATACAGCACAATATGTGCACATCCCTTTCTCCAGACAGGAAGTGAATAATATAAAACAGATGGTTCCCGATATAAGGAAGAATCTGGTGGGATTCTATAAGGAAAAAGAGTCCTAATTGAAATCGTCCATGTTTACTATGAATGATATAGATTTAATATTCCCAGTAGTTGCGCCAGCAGATATATGGAAACAAATAAGAAAAGTGGATGATGAAGTGGCCTATGGCGCCACTTGGGCGGATTTTGTAGCAGAGGATAAGAATAGAGAAGCGGGAGGGAAACCATCGCCAAATATGGCGGCGTTACCAGCGCGGATAATACAAAAATTGAAGGAAATAGTTCCAGAAAAAAGAATTGTATGGGACAAATTAACTCCATGTGTTCAGGGCAAGGATGAGTTATCCACAGATTATTTCAATAAATTCGAGGAAGTATTTATGGATATTAGTGGACAGGACAGAAGCAAATCCAGGCTGCTGAGAACTGGCAGAACAAACTGTTGACATTTACGAACTTATTGACATTCGAATGAGTGCAACGATAAGAGATATTAACAATGAACATTGTTGGAGAAGGACTGCGAGAGAAAAAAATGCCGCAACATGTTTTTGCCCCATCCTGCACCACTGCTGATAATGAGTTAACTATAGACACTGGAAGGTTACAAAAAAGGATTGCTGAAAAAATTGTATGCTGATCTTAACAATAGTCATGTGTGTGATGAGTATAGTAGCCCCAATAATGACAGTATTTAGAAGAAATACACCCATTAGAAGTGTTCTTGCCAATTAGAAACATATCCACTACTGAAAGCCCGGCCCATGTGATTACTTACACTCTGTCCCCAATGGAAGAAAGACACAGGGAAGGTTATGGAAATTACACATTATTGTTGATAATGAATGTGACTCACCCAATATTGAGAAAAAATAATTGTTGGGTATGTGCCCACTTGCCGCAGCATGATTGTAAGGGAATAGGTTGGTATGTGCAGCCACTGCCATTGAGTTCTGCATGCTACGTGTCCTTGAGTGCATTATATTATGGGAAATGGAACAAAAAGGAAACTGGTCAATTAGATAGAACAAATATGAATGAATTCGAGGAGATTATATTGAAACCGGTAGGTTGTTCTATATTTCACAAAGCACGACTGATCACACCAGTAGTGATGCCACAAGATAGATTATTGTACCCTGATTATTTGTACCCTGTAAATCATCTATAATCACGCTTCATATGAACCCAGAAGGAAATAAAGATACAGTGTCTTCCTCCTATACAGTAAACTACAGTCCACACTGTGTCCCCTTTTGCCTAAGGAAAAAGGGCTCCTATTCAGTGGGGACATTCACTAGATGTAGGAATATAGCATTCCTTGATAAAGAGGTAGAACCAGTTTATGTAGGCGACCCTGTTTATTTCATATGTGGAGAAAAAGCGTATCCTTGGTTACCTAGAAACTGGGGAGGTACTTGTTACTTGGGACTTCTGTTCCCAGGGGTATTCCTCACAAGAACATCAGATATAGCCAAATTGTCCAGATCAAGACCATAGCGAAATGAGGAAGGAGGTTTGATTGCGGAAGACATAGCAAAATCCTTTATACCATTTTGGGGCCAAGAAATAAACTCCTATAATATAAGACAGCTGTCCAGAATATTAGAGAAAACAATAAATGGAACAACGGATATATTATATAATATGACATTAGAGGAAAAAGGAATTAGGTCCTAGTTCTGGGAAGTATTATGCACATGGGGATGGAAATTAGTTGCAATCCTAGTAGCAGCACTAGGAATATTCATGACATGTTGTTGTTGTTGTATACACTGCTTACCTACAATTTGTACTGAAATAAGTGAGGAGTGTATACAGATAGTAACAAAAAAGAGCACCACTAAATCAGATACTCAAATAAATGATGAAATGAAAACAGTGAAAGAACTCATGTCAATTAATATTGATGACAAGGAGGAGGAAATCAGTAGTATGCAAGATTCAGAATCAGAAACATGGTCAGAAGAGAATGCAATGTATGGATGAGGCGTTTGGCATATGGCCAAAAGGAGGGTTTGTCAGTCCAGAAAAAGTAGGTACCCCTCAATGATGGAGGCAATGTATATTGTTGGCCAGAGACCAACCGCCTCATGTGTTCGGTATTAGAAATACGCATCTATCAGCTTGACTAAAGTGCGGCCATTTTGATGTGATTGAAATAGCCATTTTGTTTTTTACTTTTGCATCTTGCTTTCTGTCGAAACTGCTTTGCTGAAAGCTTATTCTGCTCGACTATTATTTATTGTTCATGCATAGAGCAAGGTCGCAAGATACTTGTTGAACCATAACGCAGGCAACCCAGACAGAAATGCCCGGTCTCCTCCCTCACAAGTCCTTGGAAATAAGCAGCAAGGCATTTAATCATTACACAGGTGCCAGCCAGTCTCGCTCATGCGGTAGAAATGGTAGAAACGAACAATTCATGGTTTGAATTATGCTCTTCTTTGCGGCCCCCTTATCTGAACCCTGTAGAGCGAGTTGACCCCTAGCACACAAATAGAAACTAGGAGATAGCGAGGCCTGGAATGTGTCTCTCCCTGCACGCAGCTTGCTTGCGAAAACAGAAGCAATGTGTTCTCTAAGACAAAGAATAGTGTCTGCAGGCTCATGAAATTGTAAACTGTTGCTAAAATGAATGTCTGAAGGTGTCATACTCATCACAATTGTCAATCATCAAACCCAATTCAAAGGAAATACATTATGGGCGGTATTGAATATGTCAATGCTGATTGTGAGATGGCCATTTTGTATATATGTAACTGTTGTACAATGCTTGCTCTCTTGCCTCCCTCGGGGTCTGGAGACACATGTCGTGGGGCGTGAGACGTAGTTGGCCAACTGAGACTATTTGCTTTGCAATAAACCATAGCTTTTGGGAATACAACCTAGTGTCTGGCGTATCAGTTTGTGTGTGGTGATTGTGCCTTGTTTCCATACTCGAGGTCCCCTAGGGGCCCCTTCAGTATCGTTCGCCAACTGGATCATTTTCCACCACACTACCTGCAACCACTTAGCAGTGGTTGCAGCCTTGATACCTGGCACTAGAAAAGAGGCCAAAAAACGCTTCTGTCTTCTAATAGAGGTGACATTGTCTGGAATTGCTTTCAACCATTTGGAGGATTCTTCAGACAGTTTCTGGCATCTTCTTCGGATTGAGTGTTTCCTTCTTTGGTACTTGCGCAGGTTGGGGTGGCTATGCTCTTGGAATGTTTACTAGAGACAAGTGTGCATCAAGAACCACTTACATGGCTGAATGCAGGGTAGTTAGTGAGCAGGTGCCTCTCCATTATGGTGGGAGATGCATGTATGCTTCCTGGCCTCACACCCACAAAATGTCCATGAGAGTGGCTGTCCTTTTTTGGGGGTCAGGGATGAACAATGTCTTGTTGCACTTGCTGTTGGTCCCTACGGGAATGGTGTAATTTCCTTTGAAAGCAAAACTCATATTCTGCTGATGATTGTACCTTTACTGGAGTCTCTTTTGATTCGATCCATGTTTGCTTTGACACATATGTGCCCATATGGCAGGACAATTCTTGTTCACCTTACATAAGGCTTCTTCATCAAACCCCAACACCCCCCTGCTACACAGCTTACTACTGCTGGCTTCCATCTGTTGGCCTCAAACAACACTCCTTCCATCTTCAGCAATGGGTGTGTCTTACACTGTGGGGCCTTCTCCTTTTTTGCACATTCTCCATCATCTCTGTCAATCAGTTGCAACATAGTTTGTGCCCTCGGAACATAAT
Organism: Ambystoma mexicanum; assembly: GCF_040938575.1. NCBI lineage: Eukaryota > Metazoa > Chordata > Amphibia > Caudata > Ambystomatidae > Ambystoma > Ambystoma mexicanum. The sequence continues at coordinate 708,555,119 of NC_090939.1, forward strand.
TCATACATGGCACACTGCCAAATGTACTAAACACTGGGCTAGCAGAGGTGGCATTTCTTGAGGTATTAACATCTTGGGTGCCACTGACGCATGAGGGATGGGAGAGTAAATGTAACAGCTCCCATTTGACCTCTCCTTCTCCACTGAATGCATGTGTCTATACCATAGATTACAGAATTCTGAATGGTGCACATCAGTCATTGTATCAAACATCACCCCTTTGTATTGGTTATATTCTCTCTCTTCAACCCCCCTTCTAATGCATTGTTTTCTAAACCAGGTATTGTTATCTGTTATTCGAGTTCTTTTCATATTACCACATTATTTTGACCAAATTCATTTTGAGAAATATAATTTTCTATACAACATATACACCCCCATTTATATATGGCACAACCATGTCACCTGAGCCAAAGAATATATGTAAAATCCTACCACAAATCCTAAACATATATACAATATAAACATTGTTACACATTGCTTGTGATGGGACACCTGTAGTGGGAAAGAGGAACAAGACACCCAAGCAGTGACCACAGTTTTACATACTTTGTAGTAGCAAAACAAACATGTTATACCATAGAATGAAGACAGTCCCAGAAGGGAAACACATTGTGAACTGAAAATGTTGTCTGTAAGGCATATAATGCTGGTAATCGTACCTAAACAGTTATACATTTATTCTGGAAATTATTCTTTATTCTGAAGGTTGCTATGAGTCAGACGAAGGGGGAGCTGTATGAGGTGCCTTCCAGACTTCAGAAAGGTGACACCCAACACCGCAACTCCTTTACCTTGACTGCGAACTGAGTAGCATAGACAACAGTAAATGGGCCATTAAATCTGTTTGACTCCAGTGGCCTACAAAATTCAAGATGTAAATGGTGTCTCTGGGCAGCAGTTGCAGTGGTGGCAAGCTTACATCCTTGGGCACCGCGCTGTCTTCCACTGCAGCTCTTCTTGGTACAATGTGTCAAGAGAAAGCTTTTATCCATCTGGTTAACTGACACAAATAACCTGTAAACTCCTCCCCAAAATTCTTGCAGCCCTGCGAGCATCAGATGCACTATATGAGAAACGGAAGAAGAGGGGTTTTCGGAAGGCCGATGGGCCACCAATTCAGCATGTAGCTCTACTAGACAGGTTGATTTATGCTCTGTCATGGCCTACACTTGTCACAGTGGTTAAGTGCGCCGCCCACATGAACAGCACAGGCCCAATTCCTCTTGGTAGCAAGGCGGCAGATGAAGCAGCCAAAATAGCAATCACACCCCTCCTAGTAGCAGCCATTGTGGCCTACCAAGAGGTGGCAAGTTTGCAAGTGCAAATAGAGTCCCAATATACCGCAGTATGAATCACCCAAATCATTGAATTACAGGGACAGGCACCCCAGGAAGAGAATCTCATCTAGTGATAGGTGAACGTGTTGAGATATTGGGAATAGGGGTGCAGTGCAATGGAGAAAAATGCATTCTTTAAATCAATGATAGTGAAGTGAGTCGCTGTGGTTGGAATGCTGCAAATTATGGCAGCTGGGTTTGGTAAAAATAGAAATTCATCTTGTACTATGCTGTTTAAAGAGTGTAGATTCTGAATCATCCTCTGACTAGACCCCTTTGATTTCTTGCCAGGGTATATGGGCATGTTCCATGGTGACTTAGAGAGCACTATGGACTGACCATTTCCTCATACCATTTGACATTAGCATTAACAACCCCAACCCCAAACAATGCCCCCACGCACCAGCCTGTCTGACCAGAAACAAGCGCAACATTACTGCGGATACCCTTACACCAGTGGTTCTCCCCTTCCTAAACACGCTCCCAGCCACTGCTGACCTCAACCTTCTAGTCAGCACCTACAATGACACCATGACTAATGCCATTGACTCTGTTGCCCCACTAAAGTTACGCAAAGGTAAACCCAGAGTTCATCTGAACTGTTGGTACACACCTGAACTCAAAACACTCAGAAAAAAGAAAGCCAAGATGGAAACCCTATGCAAAATAACTCCATCAGCTGAAAATAAAACCAATCTCATGACCATCTCCTCCTTTTACAAAAAAGAGATAATCCGCACTAAGAAGGAAGCTTACAATATCAGAATAAACAATGCAGGATCCTCTGCTAAAGAACTCTTCACCATTCTGAAGGAATTAGAAAATCCCAACCCACCGACGAACACTTGTGTGAAAGACAAACCCTGGTGCACTAGCATCCAAAATGCCCTTGCCAACAAAATCACTGGCCTTCAAACCAAAATTGAGGCCAAACGACTACAACTTTCCAACAGCAACTCCTCCACCCCTAGCATATCCACCCCCACCAATACCACATCTGGTTTCATGTTCAAAAAGGTCACTATACCTGAAGTCCAAAAAATTATAGCATCCCTCAAACCTTCTACTTGCAAAGGGGATAGTTGCCCCGCCCAGATCATCAAAGATGCAGCGAGAGATCTATCCCACTTCATCTCTGTAAGAATCAAGACCCGGACCAGGTTGGTTTTGCTGAAATTAGTCTTTATTCATATAACTTTAACCAAAAGAAATTATAGTCCAATTAACTCTTTGAGAGTTACTTCACTCTTAGGCAGCCTTCCAGGGACGTAGCTTAACACTCCTAAGCCTCCTTAGGGTCCGGATAGGCCCACCAGTTGTTCCTTCTCTCCTCGTCCTCTCCGTATGACTAGGAAAATCAACAACATAGAGTAGATCAGTTCCCAGGCTTTTATTTGATGTGAGTGACTTACTCCCCCCCCAATGGAAACCTTCCTGTCTTATCGGGCTTCCCATTGGTTGATTATGCCATTCCTGCCTCCTTTAAAGGCTGCCGTCTCCTTCCATAGCACCTGGTTCTTCCGCTTGTCAGGAGAGACCTGTTCCCAGTCCTGTCCGTCCCGTGAGGCCCCCCTCTCCTGGAAGACCCCGGAAACTCTCCTCCCTCCTGCCATGTGGGCCAACACATGCTGGCTGCTGCAGAGCGGGCCGCCTCGCCGAACAAGCCGTCTCTCCCTCCGTGCCTTTCCCGGCGGTGAGAGAAGCTTGGCGGGCTGCGTGGGCCTGCTCTCTGCGGCTACCCACGTCTTCCGAGGGTTCGCCGCCACCCGCCCGGCCCCCGTGCTGCAAACCTTGATGCTGGCCTAGGCGAACCCAGGTAAGGACAAGCGGGATGGGACTGCACTTTCCGCCTCGCGGCCCACTGCCGCGACCCCGTGGAGTCCCGCTACCCCTTCTACTCTGGGTCCCACCTCACATCTCCCCATTACAAACCCTGGCCGATTGGGCAAGGGAGCATTTCTGGACAGATAGTCAGACACCAGTTGGAAACCCGCAGGTTTGTGTAAGGTAAGGAAATCGAATGGTTGCAGAGACAGGAACCATCTAAGTACAGGCTGGTTGGTATCCTTATGTCTTGCGAGCCACTGTAGGGGGGCATGGTCACTATATAACGTAAAGCAGTGACCGAAAAGATAATATCTGAGGGTTTCCACCACCCATTTGATTGCCAAACACTCTTTCTCTATAGTGGAATAGGCTTCCTCGTGAGGTACGAGTTTCCTGCTTACGAAACAGACCGGTTGAAGTTCACCATCCTGTTCCTGCGAAAGTACTGGTCCAAGTCCGTGGTTCGATGCGTCCGTCTGAAGATAAAAATGGTTACGGAAGTCGGTGCACTGAAGTACTGGGTTCAAAGTGATCCTTTGTTTCAGGACATTGATAGCTTCCAAAGCAGCAGAGTTTTTGGTTAGATCGGAAGACCCTTTATTTCTTAAAGCATCAGTTAGGGGAGCTGCCACTGTGGAGAAATCTGGAATAAACCTTTGGTAATAGCCTATGAAACCCAAAAAGGCTCGGATTTGTTTCTTTGTAGTTGGAGTAGGAATCTCGTGAATGGCTCTGATCTTTGAGAATTGGGGGCGTAATATGCCTTCGCCTACCAGGTGTCCCAGATATTTTGTTTCGTGTGCCCCTAATACCGTTTTCTTCAGATTAATGTGTAGGCCTGCCTTATATAACTCAGTCACCACCTGTTCCAAGTGGTGTAGATGGTCCCTCCAGGTCGTGCTTTACACGACGATGTCGTCCAAGTAAGCCGCAGCATATTTCTCATGGGGACTTAGCACGACGTCCATCAGTCTCTGGAAGGTAGCTCGGGCACCGTGTAGACCAAATGGCAAAACCCTAAATGGATACAGACGTTGGGGAGTTGTAAAGGCAGTGTTTTCCCGGTCTGTGGATTTCAAGGGGCTCTGCCAGTAGCCTTTGGTTAGGTCTAGCGTACTTAGGAAGTTGGCGGATCTGAGCCTTTCCAATAGCTTGTCCATCCGTGGCATAGGATATGCTTTGTAACTGGAAATCAAATTTAATTGTCGGTAATCCATACAAAACCTGATTGTACCATCCGGCTTTGGTACCAGTACTATCAGGGAGGACCATGAGCTGGCTGATGGTTCGATTATATCCATGCGGAGCATGTCTTCCACCTCGTTTTTGATAACTAGACTTCTTGCTTCTGGAATACGATAGGGCCATAGCCTGACAGTCTGTCCGGGATCGGTTTTGATCTCATGTTCGATTATATCTGTTCTTCCTGGTAAGGCCGAGAATGCGTTTCCAAAGGGTGACAGTCTGGTCAAAAGTTCTGACTTCATGGAAGGTGTCAAGATGGTTCCCCATTGAACGTCTTCCAGCTTGCCCTGTTCACAATTCACGTTCTGTTCTGAGGTATCTTCACTGGTGTCGATTGTGGCTGCTAATACAGGCATGGTCCATGCCTTTAGCAAGTTCACATGATATACCTTGTCTGGTGTGGCTCGATCGGGTTGGTGGATCCGATACGTCACAAAGCTGAGAACTTCCTTAACTTCATAAGGACCTCTCCATCTGGCCAATAGTTTGTTAGTACTGGTGGATAGTAGGATTAGTACTTGGTCTCCTATTTGGAATGTTCTCATCCGACTTCCCTTGTTGTAGTTTTTCTCTTGATTTAATTGTGCGTGTCCTAGATTTGTCTCGGCCATTGAGCGGAGTGCTGTCAGATGTTCCTTTAGCTCTTCGGTGTACTCCATTAATGAGATCTCATCCGAAGTCTCCCATTCCTCTTTTACAAGATCCAATATGGTTCGGGGTTGTCTTCCGAAAAGGAACTCAAACGGAGAAAAGCCGGCAGACGACTGTGGGGTGTCGCGTAATACCATCAAGACCAAGGGCAATATGCGTTCCCAGTTTTTCCCATCTGGTCCGGTCACTCTCCGTATCATTTTCTTGATCGTCTTGTTGTACCTTTCGACAAGGCCATCAGTCTGGGGAAGGTATACCGAGGTGCGTAACTGATGAATCTTCAGTCTCTCGCATACCTGCCGAAGTAAGGTGGACATAAAATTGGTCCCTTGGTCGGTAATAACTTCCGAGGGTAATCCCATTCTTGCGAAGAAGGGAATGAGCTGGTCGCATAGTTGTCGGGCTGATGTTCCCTTCAAGGGGAACGCCTCCGGATACTGCGTAGCATAGTCAACAATGACTAGTAGATGCTTGTATCCTCAGGATGTGGGTTCTATTGGTCCAACGATGTCCATGCATATCCGTTGAAAAGGAACATTAATAAGGGGCCTTTTCTACAAAGGGGCCCTTGCTGGTAAGACGCCACTTTTTAGCTGGCAAGTGGGGCACGCTTTACAGAACTGAGCTACTTCACCATATATGCCTGGCCAGTAGAACCGTCTCAGGATGTTCTGCTGTGTTTTCAGGGGGGCCATATGTCCGCCACAGGGGTGGTTATGTGCCAGCTGCATTATGACCATCCTATGGGGTTTTGGTAATACCAGTTGTTCCTTTACGTTCCCATTCTCCGCCTTATATTTTCGGTACAAAAGTCTGTGACGGAACAGAAAGCAAGGTCCTTTGGTTACATTTGGATCCTTCTCATTAGCCGCTCTCTCACATACTACCCGAAGGGTGGGATCTGTCATGGTTTTCCCCCTCAGGGAATCGTCATGATCTTCGGGGTTCCAATTAATGGGTCTGGTCATGTAACTGGCTTGGCACCACTCTAATGTATTCCGTCTTTTATGTCCGTGAGGGTTTCTGGAGTCACCTAAATTCGTGGTTTTGTTGTTCATCGCTCTTTCTTCATCTAGTGCTTTTAGTGCTTTATCAAAGTGAGGCTGGTCTGTTCCTAGGACCACCGGGGTGAGTAGGGCAGGAAGGACAGCAGCCTTTAACTGAGTGGTTTCGTGGTTCATCTCTATCTGTATCTCCTTCATCAGGTATGATTTTACGTCCCCATGCATACACTTTATCGGTATAAAAATGTTAGATAAATTAGGTGTATTACTCACGGTTGGAGATATGGCTGTTTGTCTACTCCCGCTGTCCAGCAGCGCCCGAGTTGGCCGTCCATCCACCCTTATATCCACGATGTATGGCCCCGGGCTGTGTTCTTCCAGATGTGGCTTCGTATAGCAAATTACCATAGGCTCTGAAGTCTTCCTTCTGGGGCAGAATCGGGCAATGGGCCCCATTCACTGCATTCAAAGCATTGGGGCTGTCGAAACCCCGGGGATATAGGAGACTGTTTCTCCTCATATCCAGTTTCCTTTCTTCTGGTTTCCTGAAAGCTCCCTCTGGTTGTCTCCATCTGGTGGGTGTCACCCTTGGGACCTTTTGTACCTGATGTTCAATGCTAGATGAGGTCATCCTCCCTGGTATACTAGTTCTGGGAAAGCGACTATATCTGGCCTTTTGGTAAGCCGACGCAATGTCCACAGCTTCCGCCAATGTAGGCCTGTGATGCTGCCGAACCCATCTTTGCATCGGGACTGGCAAGGCTTCTATGAATTGTTAAAGTATTATTTTGTACAGGAGTGGTTGGTTGGCTGCGTGGGGGACTGCATCCATTTCTCCGTCAGATCTTTAATGCAGTAATATAACTGTCTGGGACTCTCTCCACTTCTTAGCTTGGTGTCCCTTAGCTGAATGCGGTAGACCTCCTCATCAGGCCTAAACGGTCCAGTACGGCTGCCTTGATTTCCCCATATGGAGTGTTGCCATTGGGGCTCACAGCCTGATATGCTTCCTGCATTACTCCAGATAACAGGGGAGCAACATACTGTCCCCAGCCCTCAGGTGGCCATTGTGCATTTCTCGCAATTCTTTCGAAACTTGTGAAGAAAAAGGCCAGATCTTGCCCTTCCTTATACTTCTGGAGCAAGGTGGACGGCACCATGGGTTGGTTCCTTGAGCTGGCCACAGCATCCGTGAGCCTGGTAATATTCTCATGTTGTTTGTCCTGGGCCGTAGTTTGTAAGGTGGCCTGCAATTGGATGGCTTGCTGGAATGCCTGGCGGTCAGCCGCCGCTTGTTGTGTTTGCAGCTGTATTAATTGCTGCAACTGCTGTTGGCCATCCATCAGGGCTTTAATTAGGGTCTCCATCGCGTTGTCGGTAATCCCACCTTCGTCGCCAATGTAAGGATCAAGACCCAGACCAGGTTGGTTTTGCTGTAATTAGTCTTTATTCATATAACTTTAACCAAAAGAAATTATAGTCCATTAACTCCTTGAGAGTTACTTCACTCTTAGGCAGCCTTCCAGGGACGTAACTTAACACTCCTAAGCCTCCTTGGGGTCTGGATAGGCCCACCACTTGTTCCTTCTCTCCTCGTCCTCTCCGTATGACTAGGAAAATCAACAACATAGAGTAGATCAGTTCCCGGGCTTTTATTTGATGTGAGTGACTTACCCCCCCCAATGGAAACCTTCCCTGTCTATCAGGCTTCCCATTGGTTGATTATGCCATGTCCCGCCTCCTTTAAAGGCTGCTGTCTCCTTCCATAGCACCTGGTTCTCCCGCTTGTCAGGAGAGACCTGTTTCCAGTCCTGTCTGTCCCGTGAGGCCCCCCTCCTGGAAGACCCCGGCAACTCTCCTCCCTCCTGCCATGTGGGCCAACACATGCTCGCTGCTGCAGAGCAGGCCGCCTCGCCGAGCAAGCCGTCTCTCCCTCTGTGCCTTTCCCGGTGGTGAGAGAAGCTCGGCGGGCTGCGTGGGCCTGCTCTCCGCGGCTACCCGCATCTCCCGAGGGTTCGCCACCACCAGCCCGGACCCCGGGCTGCAAACCTCGACGGCGGCCTCAGCGAACCCAGGTAAGGACAGGCGGGATGGAGCTGCATTTTCCACCTCGCAACCCACTGCCTCGACCCCATGGAGTCCCGCTACCCCTTTCACTCCGGGTCTCACCTCACAATCTCCAAACTAATAAACCTATCCTTCTCCACCAACTCTGTACCTAACAACTTGAAACACTCATGGGTTCTCCCTCTTCTAAAAAAACAATCCCTTGACCCAGCCATGCCCACTAACTACAGGCCTATCACCCGGTCCCCTTCCTACTAAAAATCCTTGATAGAGTTGCCTACCTGCAAATTCAGGAATACTTAGAGTCCAATCAAACCTAAAGCTAGGTTTGCGTCAATCCGCCTTTCAACCTCAACATGGAACAGAAATTGCCCTTGTTGACCTCAAAAGTCAGATTGATGACATCAAAGACAAAGGTAAAGCCGCCATCCTACTCCTTCTAGACCTCTAGGCAGCCTTCGACCTGGTCGACCACAAAATACTCTGCAACCACCTCTAATCTGCTGCCCACTTCTCCCCTTCTGCTGTCATGTGGATACAATACTTCTTAGCCAACAGAACCATGAGGGTCTTTTCATCTGCAGCTGCAACAGACCCCATCCCCATTACCTGCGGTGTCCCACAAGGATCTTGTGTTTCCCCCCCCCTACATAACATCTTTACAAAGCCTCTCTTTGACAAACTGGACCATCTGGGTGTCACCTACACTAACTATGCGGATGACACCCAGATACTCCTCACCATCACTGCCAACTACAATGTCGACGTCACTAGGATTAACAAAATCTTCTCATTCATTCAGGCATGGATGGCCACACATGGCCTCTGCCTGAATGATGAGAAGACCACCAAGCTCCTGCTAGTCGGATCACCCAATAACCTACAGAAACTCAGCCCTGACTACACTAACATCATCATCGATGGTAAAACAACATCCTCGTTAAAAATGTGAAAACCCTAGGCTTTTATCTCAACGCCAATACCAACCTCTCTAAACAAGTCAACATGACCGCCTCAACCACCGCCTACACCAGGAACCTAATTAGGGCCTGCAGACCTTTTATATCTATGAACAGCTGCCTCATACTGGCCAGGGCTCTCATAAAATCGAAGCTTGACTATTGCAATAGCCTTTACCTAGGTGCCAACCAAGCTATAATCAATAAACTTCAGGTTCTCCAAAACAATGCGCTGCGAGCAGCACTAAACATTCCCAGGCGAGAGCACATCCCTCACATCAGAATATCTTGCAAATGGCTCTCCATTCAACAAAAATGTTACTTAAAAATTCTCTGCCTCACCTACAAAGCCTTAAAGCACCTAGCCCCCCATCTCACTAACAAATTCACTTTGAAGCCGAACACCAGAATCACTAGATCCTCCAATACTCTCTGCCTTACAGTGCCCAGATTCACCATCACCTCGCCCCTCAACTTTGGAATACCTTGCCGTTGAACATCAATTCGACCAAATCCTTCCAACTGTTCAGGAAATTAGTCATTGGCTGGCTACTGGATAAAACCAATCCCAAGTCAGACCAAGCACATTACAAACTGTATAAACTGTACATGCCATACAAATGTTTAATCGCATGCTCTAACTACCATGGATTGTATATATTGTATATTACTTCTACAATTGTATAATTGCAAAGTTTATATATATTGTACTTCTGTAACCTTCCCTTAAGCGCCCTCTTATTCCTGGGTCTGGAACGCTATATAAATAAATAAACAAACAAACAAACAAACAAACAAACTATAATACCCTGGTGTAATAAAGCTTTGATGGTGCTACATTTTCCCTCATCTGCCTCCTGGGAAAATGGGCACTGCTTTACTCTGGGTAATATTGCTCACGGTTTGAGGGTAATGCGCACTGCCATAAATCTTTAACAGTCCTGCGTGATGGGGGTTGTTTGTACATAAACAGTCTGACACTGTGATAAGTCATCCTGGGTAAAGGATGGGTGCTCCCAGCTATCATGACGGGACATGGGACATTGCTATAATGAATCATTATTTCACATGGGACACATACTTCCCCGTCATGGTCAGCATCTTCAAACAGTTGGCCGTCTGACGCCCGCCTCCATGGTTGGGATGGATCAATACACAGGACCGAGCGCCACTCTCCTTCTTCCTGCACTGTTCCCTATCAACACTATTTTTTCTCCTGCAACCACCACCCCTTACAGGTCTACTGTAAGGTTTATCCCTGCTTCATGATCTTGGGGCAGGCCTGGTCAAAACAAAAGTTCGGATGGTACCCTCCACACTGTTTTGGCCATACCTGGTACTGCATGGAGGAAAACTGTAACCCCGCATATAATCAAGTCTGGGTGCACAGGTACTCCTCAGGTTGCTGCCTCACTTCCTAATGTGTGCACAATGACAATTACCCTTATACAACATATACATGGTGTCGAACACATTACACCTTCCTCTGTGGATGACATTGTCATGCTTAGTTTACTTATCACATCCTGCACCAACAAATTCACAGGGGATGCAGCTGAAAACAACAATGGGGCTCATACTTCACTGTTAGCTACCTTAATGGGTAATTCGTCTCGAAATGGAACTGATTTTATTGCCCCAGAGAACCCTTAGAGGTCCATTACTTCACCCTCCTCCTCTGTAACGCTCACCTGATTCTCGCAGAGGCGCCGGTCTTGACTGGGCGACTACCGTATCTCCAAAGGTGATGTGTAGCACCCGGTTGGCTCTTGGGCTGGACCTCTGTGCACTGTATGCCTGACGTGTAGAGTAAGATGTCTGCAGATAGAAAATATGGGGTTAATGAACTGGGGTTATTGGGGTGTCCCTATCTCTTTCCTCTTCTCCTCTCCTGTAGACCCCCAAAGGTTAACGCTCTCACCTTAGGTAAGTGAATGCCGAGCTCTCCATCTGCCTCGGGGCAGGGTGCTGTAACCAGTTTCTTCACTGGATAAGTAGCGCAGGCTTCTTGACTTCAGAGGACTGCTGTCCGTCGTTTACTGCACGAACGGTAAGTTTCGAGTCATTCAAATGTCTTTAAAGTCTTTAGTAATGATGTCTCTTGTTTTGCAGGGTTCCGGCGATGGCGGATGACGGGCTGAAGTGAGTTGAAGATGGAGCCCGTGTGATGAATAGAAGCGCCTGGAAGCACGTAAGTAAGCGCTTGTTGCCTGCTTCACGATGCGCTCTAACTGTCTTTTTATTTTGCAGGTACGAGTTCGGAGCGGCTGCAGGGTGCCGGAATACCCACTGGATTAGATGTGGAAAGGAGTAATGGCACGTGAGTATTAAAGTTCCCCAATGTCTTTAAACGCACCTTGTTTTGTCTTTCAGATGCGGGATGCAGCGCCGAAGGCCTCCGGAGCGTGCAAAGAGTTGGTAAGCTTTTGTCTTTCAGATGCCGGAATGCAGTGTGAAGACCTCCGGAGCGCACGAAGAGTAGGTAAGCCTTTGCCTTTCAGATGCCGGAATGCTAACCTGTTCTTTCTTGTCTTTATAGGTGTTGCTGAAGACTGGATTCAGGATGGTAAGCCTTTGCCTTTCAGATGCCGGAATGCTAACCTGTTCTTTCTTGTCTTTATAGGTGTTGCTGAAGACTGGATTCAGGATGGTAAGCCTTTTTCCTTAGGCCCAGGACCGGATGCAGAAGACACGATGAGCGTTCTGCTGCAGAGGTTGCAGAATAACGCAAAGCACGATTCATCCACCGGGTGTGGTTTAAATAGCCTCCTGTAGTGCTTCGGTAACTCCTTCCACAGCCACGCCTAGGTAAGAAAAGAGTTCCTGCTTTCCAGAAGAGTTCCAGTGTTCTGAATCTAGGGAGTGGCTCCAGCCCCACCCAACAGGAAAAGTAGTTCCAAACAGAAGGGGATCAGAGGCTCAACTGGCAGGCAAGTAAGCAGCATGGTCTGCTGCAGGTAAGTCCACCCAAGCATTATGAGCCCGACGCTTCCAGCGCTGGGAATGGGCATATTTATGAGCCTGGTGCCACTGGCGCCAGGACTGGGTCCAAAAGGTCCCAATTGGGACTGGTTGGCACTCGGAACCTGGGTTATGGATCTGCTTCCAAGGGAGTTGGGAAAACCCTGACCTTTTGGAAGCAGAGATCATGACAGTACCCCCCCTCAAGGCCCCTCCCAAACCGGGCTTCTCCGGGGGTTTTGGCTTGTCAGGAAATGTTCGGTGAAATCTTTTGATTAGGCGAGGAGCGTGGACATATTCAGCAGGTTCCCAGGATCTCTCTTGGGGGCCGTAGCCTTTCCAGTCAATTAGGTAGAATAGTTTAGATTTGGAGATCTTGGAGTCCAGAATGCTTTTAACTTCAAACTCGAGTTCTCCATCAACTAGGATAGGTTTTGGAGATTTGGTTAGTCGGGTTTGAGGTTGCACGGGTTTTAATAGAGAGACGTGGAAGACCGGATGTATCTTCATGTGCGGGGGCAAGTCCAACTTGACCGCTACTGGGTTTACTATGGTAGTGATGGAATAGGGACCAAGGTATCTTGGGTTGAATGTGCGTGGCCCTTTTAGAGATAGATATTTGGTGGATAACCAGACTTGATCCCCTACTTGATAGTGAGGGGCTTCCTTCCGATGTTGATCTGCTCCTTTCTTGTATCGTTCTTTAGCCCTTTGAAGGTGAGAAACAGCTTCCTTAAAGGCTTGGGTGATTGTAGAATGCAGGTAGTCTACTGCTGGTGTTTCAAGATCTTGGAGGGGATCCAACTCCGAGGTTCGAGGGTGACTGCCGTACAAAAGAAAAAACGGGGTTTTCCCAGTTCCCGAATGGACAGAGTTATTGTAGGCATATTCGGCTATCCAAAGGATATCTTTCCAAGTTTTTTCAGTTTGTTGCAGCATGCAGCGTAAATACTGTTCCAGAGTTTGATTGGTCCTCTCGGTTTGTCCGTCGGTCTGAGGGTGGTGACTGGTCGATAGTCTCACATCAATTTGAGCCGACCGACAGCAACTTCGCCAAAAATGAGAAATAAATTGACTACCTCGATCCGAAATTAGAACCGAAGGAAAACCGTGCAGTCGGACGATGTTTTCGAGAAATTCTCGGGCCAGAGTTGCTGCTGTTGGCAAGCCTTTGAGCGGAATGAAATGCGCCATCTTGGAGAATAAGTCCACGATTACTAGAATCGTATTGTATCCGGAGCATGGAGGTAGATCGGTGATGAAGTCCATAGAAAGCGTATGCCAAGGGCGAGTTGGGATGTCAATAGGGCGTAAGAGGCCTGCTGGTCTTTCCTTTTGACTCTTGTTTTGGGCGCATACTCCACAGGACATTATAAAGTCTCTGATATCTTTCTTCCAAGACGGCCACCAGAAGTAGCGCTTGATCTTTTCTGAGGTCTTGGCCATACCGGGATGACCTTCCATTAAAGAGTCGTGATAACAAGAGATTACTTTTTTCTGTAAATCTGTGCTGGGTAGGTATAATCGTTCTTGGAAATACAATAAGTTGTCCTTTACTGCAAAGTCCTTTCCCTGCAGATGCCAATTCTGTATGTCTGCTGGAGTTACAAGTTGCCTGGCTTTATCCTTAACTTCCTCTATGGATTCGGTGCCGATTACACCCAGAATTCTTTGTTCGGGAATGATTGGTACAGGTTTGGGGTTGATCAAGTGTTCTTCCACTCCCATCCGAGAAAGGGCATCAGCTTTACCGTTTTTTGTACCAGGTCGATAGGTAATTATGAAGTCAAACTCGGCAAAGAATAATGCCCAACGGAGTTGTCTAGAGGATTGGGCTTTTGCGGTTTTCAAATATTGCAGGTTTCGGTGATCCGTAATCACAGTAACGGTGTGTCGGGCCCCCAGCAGGTAATGCCGCCAAGCCTTAAAGGCAGACTTTATAGCCAGAAGTTCCTTGTCAGTAATCGTGTAATTGATTTCAGGAGGCGAGAATTTGCGGGACCAAAATGCCACGGGATGCAACTGATTGGTTACCGGGTCCTTTTGTGATAGAACTGCCCCCATGGCAAGGCTTGAAGCATCAGTTTCCACGATGTAGGGGAGTTCGGGGCGAGGGTGTTTTAAGATTGGTGCAGAGATAAATTTAGTCTTCAAATCCTGGAAAGCTTGTTCCGCCACGGTAGACCATTCAAAACGTTTGTTTTTCTTTAACAAGGCAGTGATGGGCTGGACTATTCGAGAGAATTCGGGGATAAACCTGCGGTAAAAGTTAGCGAAGCCTAACATGCTTTGCACACCTTTTACGGAGGATGGTGATGGCCATTTGAGAACTGCATCGACCTTCTTCGAAACCATACGCACTCCGCCAGGTGATAATATGAATCCCAAGAATTCAACTTCAGTCACGTTGAAAACACATTTTTCCAACTTAGCGAAAAGTTTGTGTTGACACAATCTTTCGAGGACCATTTTCACGTGTTTCCGATGTCCAGATTCCGATGAAGAATAAACGAGGATGTCGTCAATGTAAACAACAACACACACATCTATGAGCTCTCTGAGGACATCGTTCATAAGATATTGAAAGGCGGCCGGGGCATTGCAAAGTCCGAAGGGCATGACCTGATATTCAAATAGCCCATACTTGGTGCGGAAGGCCGTCTTCCATTCATCGCCCTCTTTTACTCGTACCAAGTGGTAAGCTCCTCTAAGATCCAGCTTTGTATATATGCATGCTTTTCTGACTTGGTCCAGGAGTTCAGGGATCAAAGGTAACGGATATCTATTCTTAACGGTGATCTGGTTCAGGGAGCGATAATCGATACAAGTTCTAAGGTCTCCTTCCTTTTTTGGAACGAAGAACAAAGCTGAAGAAGCAGGGGACTTGGAAGGACGAATAAACCCATTTGCCAGGTATTGATCCAGGTATTGTCGAAGGTGAAGGTTCTCGGGCTCGGTGAGGGCATAAATTCTACTACAAGGAGGAGTAGATCCAGGTATCAGGTCTATCTGGCAGTCATAAGACCTATGAGGAGGTAGAGAGTTAGCCTGATCCTTCCGGAAAACATCTTGGTATTCTAGGTATTCGGGAGGTAACTGGGGAGTCTCTGAAGAAATTGCGGCCAGTGCAACACCAGGTGGAGGGTGACAAGTAGAGACACATTCTGGAAACTGGACCGTTCTTGCTCGCCAATCGATCAGAGGATTGTGTTTCTCTAACCAAGGTATTCCTAGAATAATCTGAAACTGAGGGGCCTTGATCACATCGAACACAATCTTCTCATGGTGTCCATCTTGACTTACTAGCGTCACCTCTTGAGTGGTATGCGTTACTGGCCCGGAGGCTATCTCCGTACCATCCACCGTAGTAATGACGTCCTTTACAGCCTTGGGACAAAGAGTTAGATTCATCCTCAAAACCATTTCATGATCCACATAATTGCCGATGGCACCGCTGTCGACGTAAGCTTCAATTGCATGTAATCGATCCGGGTTATCAGGGCTAATGAGGACCATAGGTATCACGAAATGCGAGGTCACGGAACTGGTTTTCACGCTCGGCAAGAGGACCTCTATTCTTGTCGGGCGAGGTCGTTTCCCTGCTCAGAGTTTGTAACTTTGGTAACTGCAGCTCCTACTGCCTTCTTGGCAGGTTTCACCGGACAATCTTGAAGAAAGTGCCCTGAGTTTCCGCAATATAGGCATAATTGCAACTGTTTCCTCCTTTCCCGCTCCCTTTGTGTTAGAGGACCTTTCAGACCCCCTATTTGCATGGGTTTCCCGGAGTCTACTCCTTTGGAAGGAGTTGGCGGTTTGGAAAATACTCGAGCATCAAACTTGGAACGATCGGCCTTCCTGTTCTGCAGCCTGTGATCTATTTGAACGACCAAGTCTATATAATCCGAACAGTCTTGTGGGGGATTCACTACTTGGGCTAAAACGTCTTTGAGCTCTCCACGTAGACCTCTATAAAACAGCGTAATCCTTTTGTCCTCAGGCCATTGAGTTACCACTATTAGTCTATTGAAAGATGCAATATAAGCCAAAAGGTCTTGATTACCCTGTCGCAACGAAAGAAGCTCATTGTCCAAGGCCTGCCCCTGTGAATGTCTTGCGAACAGTTTTTCCATACTAAGCTGAAAGGCTTGAAAATCATGGAGAACCGGATCATCTTGATTAACTAGAGGGATCGACCAGTCTGCCGCATTGCCACTAAGGTACGAAAGTACAAAAGCTTCTTTTGCTTGATCAGTTGGAAAGGCTGCTGGCCGGCATAAGAAGTGCAACCGGCACTGATTGATAAATACTGCAAACCTCTTTGGGTCACCAGAAAATCGTTCGGGCGGAGCCAGAGGTACATTCCCAGGTAGGTTGATCTGCACTGGATTCATAGAGGATGTTGAAGGAAGATTTGCCCCTGATGCGGGTAACGGGGTCTGTCCGGCTTGTGACTGTAGCACTTGTCTAGCAAGATTGTCTGTTCTCTCCTTGGAAATAATTAGTTGCCTTCTTAGAGCATTCGTTTCCTGATGAGCTGCATGCACTTCTGCCCTTAGTTCCCCAAGTAACCTGGCTAGGGGGTCAGTATCCGAGGTTTCCATAGCGCCTGGGCGAGAGTTTTGCGGTGGGCTTTGCGTTCTGTAACGCTCACCTGATTCTCGCAGAGGCGCCGGTCTTGACTGGGCGACTACCGTATCTCCAAAGGTGATGTGTAGCACCCGGTTGGCTCTTGGGCTGGACCTCTGTGCACTGTATGCCTGACGTGTAGAGTAAGATGTCTGCAGATAGAAAATATGGGGTTAATGAACTGGGGTTATTGGGGTGTCCCTATCTCTTTCCTCTTCTCCTCTCCTGTAGACCCCCAAAGGTTAACGCTCTCACCTTAGGTAAGTGAATGCCGAGCTCTCCATCTGCCTCGGGGCAGGGTGCTGTAACCAGTTTCTTCACTGGATAGTTAGCGCAGGCCTCTTGACTTCAGAGGACTGCTGTCCGTCGTTTACTGCAAGAACGGTAAGTTTCGAGTCATTCAAATGTCTTTAAAGTCTTTAGTAATGATGTCTCTTGTTTTGCAGGGTTCCGGCGATGGCGGTTGACGGGCTGAAGTGAGTTGAAGATGGAGCCCGTGTGATGAATAGAAGCGCCTGGAAGCACGTAAGTAAGCGCTTGTTGCCTGCTTCACGATGCGCTCTAACTGTCTTTTTATTTTGCAGGTACGAGTTCGGAGCGGCTGCAGGGTGCCGGAATACCCACTGGATTAGATGTGGAAAGGAGTAATGGCACGTGAGTATTAAAGTTCCCCAATGTCTTTAAACGCACCTTGTTTTGTCTTTCAGATGCGGGATGCAGCGCCGAAGGCCTCCGGAGCGTGCAAAGAGTTGGTAAGCTTTTGTCTTTCAGATGCCGAAATGCAGTGTGAAGACCTCCGGAGCGCACAAAGAGTAGGTAAGCCTTTGCCTTTCAGATGCCGGAATGCTAACCTGTTCTTTCTTGTCTTTATAGGTGTTGCTGAAGACTGGATTCAGGATGGTAAGCCTTTGCCTTTCAGATGCCGGAATGCTAACCTGTTCTTTCTTGTCTTTATAGGTGTTGCTGAAGACTGGATTCAGGATGGTAAGCCTTTTTCCTTAGGCCCAGGACCGGATGCAGAAGACACGATGAGCGTTCTGCTGCAGAGGTTGCAGAATAACACAAAGCAAGATTCATCCACCGGGTGTGGTTTAAATAGCCTCCTGTAGTGCTTCGGTGTCTCCTTCCACAGCCACGCCTAGGTAAGAAAAGAGTTCCTGCTTTCCAGAAGAGTTCCAGTGTTCTGAATCTAGGGAGTGGCTCCGGCCCCACCCAACAGGAAAAGTAGTTCCAAACAGAAGAGGATCAGAGGCTCAACTGGCAGGCAAGTAAGCAGCATGGTCTGCTGCAGGTAAGTCCACCCAAGCATTATGAGCCCGGCGCTTCCAGCGCTGGGACTGGGCATATTTATGAGCCTGGTGCCACTGGCGCCAGGACTGGGTCCAAAAGGTCCCAATTGGGACTGGTTGGCACTCGGAACCTGGGTTATGGATCTGCTTCCAAGGGAGTTGGGAAAACCCTGACCTTTTGGAAGCAGAGATCATGACATCCTCTGGGTTGGCAGCGATTGACAGGATTGGACATGCTAAAGCTCTCTGTGGGCTGTCCTAATCTGGGAAGGTATTTGTCCCTGGAAATGTGAAAGAATTGCTCCCTACCACACTGGCCCCCTAGTAATTATTGACCGTGCTGTGTGGCATAGCATTGTTATTTTGCACACGAGTGACCTGCAGTGGTGTCCGATATGTAGCATAAGCTTGTGTGCTGTTGGATGCTGGTGTGGCTATCTGCGAATGCTGGGGATGAACCACTGGGTGAGCCATGGGCGGTGCACCATAGGGTACATTCGGGGATTGCCATAGCGTATGGCTGTGGATAAGGGGCTGGTCCTCCTTGCATGTATGGGGGCATGCACGGGTCATATGCAATCGCTGCTCTGCTCCTACAGTCTGGTGAAAAATGGCCCATCCTCCCACAGGCCCAACATTGCTCAATATTTCCATCCCTTGGGCCCATTCCTCCAAATCCTCCTTTGCCCCCATAAATGATGCAGCTCTCCCCTTCCTCTGAGGTAACTCCCAGGGGTCATCCCTGGTATTTCCCCTGATACCCAATGTTCCAATGATATCCTCCTCTCCATGCATGGGGTGCTCGTACTTCTTCCGGTATCCCCCTCTGCTCCATCTGCCCTCCTTGTGGCACAGTTACTACCTATCCCGCCACCACCAACTTCAATAGCCTCTTCTGCACTAGTTTTGCTTCCTCTTTCTGTGCTGTCTCTGCCATTTCCTATGCTTTCTCTCTCACCCTTTTGAAATGGTGTACAATTACTGTCTGTATCTCTGCCCACCCCTTTACTTCCTTATCTAGTGCCTTCTACACGTCCTTGTGGAGGCCTTTCTTTTCCATAAAATAGAAAAAACCTATGGATCTGTCACATGGTATACCTTTTTCTGCTTTTCAAATCTCATGTGTTTGAATTATGTACTGGCCAAGGTCCTCAACATCCCACATAGTTCTGACATGTCGGGGTATGTGTGTCGTAGCCACATCCACACTCAGGCCCTTCAATTGTTGAAATGAGCCCCATCATGGCAGTTGTCCCCGATCCTTACTCTGGGATACCCTGCCTTCACCCAAATGTCATCTGCCCAGTCTACTAGTACAGCTGCAAACAAGCTCTTCATGTCACCCACAGCTAAAGAAATACTGGCGGTCTGTTTCTCAAAAGCATATATCCATTTGCCTGTGCCTGCGGTAAGAGATGGCAATGCCTTGATCAAATTGTTCCTGTTCATGTGTTCAGGACCCTTTTGCAACAATGGAATTGCGTCCCTACCAGTCTTACCAACCTCTTTTCCCACTCTGTTTCCACTTCACTCTGTGCCCATGTAACAATCTCAATCTGGGCCCCCACAAATGTGCAACCTACTACAATATCATAGGTGGGGTTTCATCCTCCTTCTGCTCCTCCTCTGTGTCAGACTGTTCCTCTTCTGCAACTGTGACAATATTGGCATCAAACCGAACTGCTCCATAATCCAAACTCCTGGCCTGTGGCCTTCCTCAATGCTGCTCTTTGCAATATTGTCTGTTACCTTTTGTTCCACATGCACATCCCTAATTGCTGTACTATCATTTCTAAACAAAATGCCCCCTGCTCGCAATTCATCTGTTCTAACGGGGGCCCACTGCCCATCTCCTCTGTCCAATTTCTATTTAGCTTACTCTTCTTTCTTCCTTAAAGCCTCCACTAAATCGTTCTGTGGTTTCCGCTATGGTTCCGTACGTGCTTGAGGGGCTGCAGATATTATGGGGTTTGGGATATTCTCATATTGGGCAAGCACTGAAGGAGGAGGAGGAGGGGCAGTAGCAGGCATTGGTGCATAGGAAGGATTTGTGCACCCTGCTTCTGCACGTGTGAGATAGCACCCTGCTGGAAAAGGTTACACTATGGGTACTGTGTTCGGCATGGTGAGGCACCCCTGGGTATTTGGGATAATAGGTATAGGCAGACATGGGGCACATGTTACCAGTGTCCCGTTAACTATTTTTATCGGGCCAGGGGGAACATCCTCCAAATCCTCCACCATTCTCCATAATTCTAGAACCCCCTTTCTGTTATTCAATTTCTTCCACTTATACTTGGCTGCTACCAACGTGTACATATGGCCCAAGACCTCCTTGCTGTTTGTTCCCTGCTTTGGCCATGGCTTATACATTTCTCTTCTTATCTCGGCCACTCACTCCCAATAGTACTTCATAATGTTCTCCTGATTCAAAGGGAGGGCTGTACACATATACTCCAATGGAGACTACTGCTTTCTTATGATGGGCCCTATTTACTCATACCATACTTAATCAACCCATTCTCCAATCTAGCAGTGCCGTAATGCCCCTTTCCCCATCACTCTTGCAGTTTCAGTCCCCTTTCCCCACTCATCACTCTTAACGCACAGCTCTCGTTTTCCCCACACCTCTGCAATCCACACAATCTCACACTAACCATACACAATTTTCTGTCATTCCATAATATTATATACAACAAAACTGGACCCCCAGTTTGGTCCACACCACCACAATAAAAACATGAATAAAAACACAAGAGAAAATTACCATTTATCCTCACGCCCTCTTTATATTGGGTGGAAGGATCCCAGGCCCTCTCCATATACTGGACCTCTACTCTTCGTCCTCTTTTTTCCTCCTTAATTTTGCAGTGTTGCCTTCTCTCCCCAATCAGAGAGGATCCTGTTTTTCTCTTACCCTTTTACCTCATGTAGGAAAAAATACATATATAATTCCATGTGGGCTTTTCACTCCACATCTACTTCACCAGGAACACACACACACCTCGGCACTCTCACAACCCATCCCCTTATTGTTTTTCCATGCAAAAGTTTCCCTTACATCTATGTGCGATCCAGAGTTCCTCCATCATAGGCTCCCATCAATGGTCTGCACAATCCTGGAGTGGCACCCTGCTCCACAGAGCAGACAGGAAATCAGGTAACACAGCTCCTGTGAACCTCTCCAGTTTGTGCACAAGGGACTGATCACTGCAGGTAGGCACGACTCCTTTGGATGTGCGGCCAGGAATCCTCTGTCACCGTTGAGGGTCTGTTGTCACCTCAGGGTCACCAAATTCATATGGCAAGATCTCGAGACAACCAGACTATTAAAAAAAATGCTCCTCTAAGAAAAAGGCATGTGCACCTCTTTGCAAGGAAAACAAAAGGAAAAAGGTGACAGAAGGTTATGTAGAATGAAACTGACACTGAGCTCTCTGTTAGCTAAAAGCAAAAATGGGTTTTTTTAAGGAAAGAAATCGTCACTCATGACATAATCAAGATACAGTTTTAATCCCAAACCCTTATTGGCTACCACCTATATACATACTACCAGTCCCCTATGGTCCCATGATAGATTGCCCACATCCTGATCTACCCCTGCCCTCTAATACATTGGCCCCCTACTTCATCACCTTGGTTCCCAGCTACTGGTTTGGCGAGTTACCTGGGATGTTACCAGCTCCATCTGCCTTGTCACGTGGTGTCCACCTGATCATTACCATAAGCTCAGTGGACAGCTCTGAGGTCAAATTGACCCTTTGAAATAAAAGTGCATTCTCTTGATACCAGACACACAGGTCCCCGCTAGTCATGCCTTCCCGACACAGGACTAGATTTGTTGCCATCACCTCTTGCTCCTCGGATCACAAATCACGGGACATTCTGCTTTTCACTCTCCCCTGATCAGTTGTCCTCCCGCAGCACTCCTCCTTGCTCACTCGAAGACCACATAAATCAGCCTAATTCTGATGGAATTATGTACTCTAATGTCCATCCATCTGTCAGTTCTAATGGGATGTCCACTATTCCGGGGGCACTGGTACCCTAAATCTTAGACTGAGCATTTTGGCAGCTTGAGGCCTCTAACCTGGCTCCCTGGGGTTTGTCCTTCGGGATGGGCACAGCCCTATCCTTGCTGTGCCATTCACATCCCATCCTAGAGCTTGATACAATTAAACCATGTTCTGCTTGGCGTGAATTCCACTATTCTCAGCTTCAATGCTGGGGCGTGGGAAAGGAAAAATGATTCAAAATCTTCATTGTGCCACACTGTTACACCTCCAACAAGGAATACAAAATGCTAGGCCTCCCTTTCAATATGGCAATAATGCTGTGTGTCCAGCACCCAGGCCCTGGGTCTACATCATCATCGTCACACATTATATTTCACTACTGCTATACAATATCACCCATGCCCTATACCTGTGCCTACCTAAGCTTCTATGACTATTATAAAACAAATGCATTTGTTGTTCCCATTGGTGCTCTCCACCCCCCGCCGCTGCACACCTTCACATTCATGTGTGCTAATAGATTTTTCTAATCCTGAATCGTTTTGCCAGGCATGGGAGCTGTACATGCATCACAGCAGTAGTGTGAGAATAAAGAATGTTCCTTCACTGCACACAATAAAATCAAGGGACTGTGGGCACTGGCAAGCAGAATGCTAACTGATCTGTGGGCTGGATGAATCTGGGAATGGGTGACACATCAAGAGGTCTGGGAAGTCACGTCACCCAACCATGACTACCGATAAGGTATGCCTTGTCTCTGCCCCGGGAATGACCCCTGATTTGTGGCTTAGCCTGGGCTCAAACTGGGGACTATGGCTTTTGCATTCCCTGCCGTTTCACAGTTTGAGTAAACTGGGTGAGCGACAGATAGTACTAGTCAGAAACAGATTGTGTTGGGAAGGTGAGGGTGCTGGATATAGTCTGGTAGGGAAAAGGGTTTCAAGGAAAGGATTGTCGTGTGGAGTTAGTGACATCCCCAGAGTAAATGTACAATTTACAGATCAGACAAGTACTAAACTATTTATGGACATATGTCCGGATACTCAGAAACGTTCAGTAAAGGTGAATCTTGAATTATTGAAAGGATGGCCTGAGTTAGTGCCACACAGATTTCCGGGTCTTGAGGAAGTAGAAGAAGCAGTAAGACATGTAGCAGGTGCAGCTAAGAGATACAGGTGCACAACAAAGAAAAACAGGTATTGAAATAGCACATCAAACTATATGTGTTCCCGGAGAGGTTTTGTGTGCAGTGAATTAAGAAGTGCCTAAACAACCTTACATTACCATCGCTGTATGTCTTACAGCATTTTCTCTTATATTGGTAGCGGCAATCTTGTGCTGTAGAAGATCCTGTCACCGGCAAGGGACCAGTGATAATTAAAAATTGACCCTCCAGTTCGACTCCTCTTCAGTCAGCCCTGATCATTGCCCCTCCTTCGCTCTACTAAAAATATAGCAGGAAACTATAATGTTACAGAAGGAACTTGGGCAGTTATTAAAGCGTGAGGAAAAGGTTTTTTTTTTTTAATAGTAATGATTGTAGTGTCAGATGGTTTACGTGCACAAATGAAAAGCAGTATTGGCCCCTACTGAGGTACTAAAAAGTGGAATTTCCTGTGCCGAGGAGAAACAGGTAAATGGGGCGAGGGGGTGTAGTATTAGGGGAGTGCAAAGACATAGGTTAGTTGTGCAGTAAGTGCAAAAGGGGGATTTGTGAACATAAATGGCCCTCGAGAGAGGTGGGAGGATTTGTATGGTGACAATGCCATTAAGGCATATCAGGATGTGCAGTCTTAAAATGTAGGTAAATAATTATATGGTATTGAGTAGTCTGGGATGATATTTGAATACCTTATTTGCCACTTCATATAGGCTCAGGGTTTATTATTTTTCTTTTAAATCCTAGAAGATATTGGATCAGGAAATCACCAACTATTGGCCTCTGGTACTGCCGAGAGCTCTCTAAAGTGACATGTACATTAGGACTGCTGACACAGTGCTTTCAGAGACTTTCAGGGTAACTGGGTGGAGGCCACCCAGCTGCCATCTTTGGGTTAGACCTGCCTGTACCAGTCGGAACAATAGTGCCTTATTATTTTACTGGAAAAACACATAAAGGTGCCCTATGCCCCTCACCTGAGGAGGTGTACGCGAGACATCATCAGACTAAAGCGATCGACCCGGAAGCAGAGGACCACGTAATGATCGAGGACGAGACTGGAACTGGAGACGGACCCCAGAAATGTACAAGGAGTGCTATTGTTATTTTTTGGAGCCAGGAGAGGTGAAACGGAAGTGCACATACTGCAAAGGGTCTGACCACGCTCAACTTAAGGGGAAGGGGAATTGTAGGTGGATTGGGTTAGCTTGGGTGGCTGGTTTGTCAGGATACTGTCAATTTATTTGTTTTCAAGCTGTAATAAATGGAATGCCGAATGTTCCGTTCTTAATAAAACTTCTTAGTCTTCTTGCTTGTTTTTACTTCAATATCACTCAAAACACTCATGTGATTCAAGTAGTTCTATGGCACTTTCCTTAAATCAAAACCGTTTGCTTTAGTTTTGAAATGACATAATGGGAAGGCGTTGGATCACTGTCACACTTCACACTAGGTTACATGAGATACACTGTTCACAGTGTCGTGGCTGTTATCCACAGTGGAGAACCTCCCCAACCCTCATGAGTCACTGCAACTTTGAAACTTGAGGATTTCTAATATGACAAATGAGCATTTATATAATGATTGTTATTCACAGATATGTTAAGATCACATTGTCAACATCACACATTTACTTGCCTGAAGAGCAATGTGCATGAAATAATTGTAGGGATAATTTTATTTGTAAAAAAAGGACATTGTTCTTTGTAAAAATTGATGGCATAGGTTTCTTTATCCAAACATTGATTGAAGTAATGGTAAACGTTTGATGGCATATGGAAGAATCTAACAATGACAAGTTCTTTGAGGAAGAATGAATGGCTAAATCTCTGGTCAAAGATAAGTTATCTTTGTTTCGGTAATTTATATCACAGGAAGCTGCACTGCATATTTTAATTTATATTTGGATTTTTAAACTAATAGCTTTAGCTGCTATATCAGACATCAGTCTAATACCCTCTGTCACTCCCTGTGCTCTATTTGCTCTCTTTCTGTCTGTCTTATGCTGCTGGATTGCAAGAGAATAACACACAGCAGTCTATAAGGCTCTGTGTTGAGTTTTCTTCTAGTTGAAAGCAGAAAGAGAACAGCATTGACTGAGGCATTATGATGAAATGAACACTGTGCCCCTTCCCAACTTCCAATAGACAAGGGACTCTGTGAGCTGACAACAGAAAGCAAGACACTTCTTTCAGAACCTTGGATTCGCCTCTTACAGAAGGCCTGAGGTGAATTAATCTGCTGTGGGCGGCAACATGTCTATTTAAAGGGGTGAGACTCAATAAATTGAATCATTTTCAATGCTTATTAAAACCAACCTGAGGAGGATTCTGCTGAAACTTTATTGGGGTAATGACTGCCCATAGTCCCCAGCCATTGGGGTGAAGATAACGTTTTCCAAGGAGGAAGAAAATCCATCCCTCTACCCACTTCAAGAGAACATTTGAAATTATCTTTTATTGGAAAATGCTTGCATTCTGCTTGGACATTGGTAACCAGGACTCCGCCTGATGAAGTGGCAAACCCTGCATCTGTCTCAATCAACATTGTTGCTGGTAAGGGCAAAGCAGGACTCTTCTCAGAGACCCTGGCTAGGGCTTTGCAGCATCCCTAGAAAAAAAGAAATTGTCTTTTTCTCTCTATAGGATTTTGAGCTGCTTTGAGCGCTGACTCAAACATCCCCTACCTGGCCCAAGCGTCTACCATCCAAATGATATCACCACTTGTTGAACTGGACCACTCTGCTGAATCCCACCACAACAGTGCGAACACCTTGAATCCAATGCTAGACAAAGGTAAGTTCCCAGAAGCCTGACTCTACACTGTCGATACTGTGAAACAACATATTTATGTATCTACAGTGGTTATGTCTCCTTGTTCTTGCTCTATGGCCCCTAGTGACTATTAGGACCCCATTACCTACATTTTCAAAAGTCATATACCTAAAGCTCAATATTGATGCAAAGACAATTGCCTGCATATCCCTTTTTCATACCCAAAGTCCCCTTTTCAACCAAAGTCTGCATATTCTGAGTAAATCATTACAGGGGTGGGTTGTGTGGCGGAACAGAAGAAGGGGTACTCAGAAGAAGGGTAAGGGAACTCATTTCAAAGGTGTGTATTCAAATGTAAAATAAAAACATGCCTACCTAGCTCTATCTCTGAGAGGCAGTTCCCTACCTAGAAAACTTAATTAAGGGTGCTTGTCGTCCATCCAAAGAAATGATTTGTCCTAAGTCCAAAACCTACTTACCAAGTCACTTTATCTCTCTCAATAAATATTCTGGTTTCAAAAAGAAAGGAGTCCATTAAAGATAATCAGAAAGAAGTGTTCACTTTCCCCAAAACATTTCTCAAGAATAGTCGAAGTTCTTCATGTTAGGTCAAAGTCTTAGAAGATCATTACTCGTTAGCCAGTAACCCGCCTGTACTACTGGCAGGTTACCGCCAAACCCGCCTTACCATCACCGGCACTCGATATCCCAGTTTTACCATGATTTTACATGTGCCGGCAATAGTGGTACGTTCCCATTCCATGGAGTCCTATAGGACTCCATGGAATGGGTTTGCCGCAATCACTGGCACTGATAGTACTGGTGCCAGCGATTTGGGCAATCCTCTCTGTAGGGGCCTGAACTCCCAGCAGATCAGGCCTTCCAGTAGTTCACTGCCCCTACCGAAAAATGGAAGATCTGGTACTACCACCATTTCCTCAGGCATTTTTACCAAGCTGGCACACCCGAAATGAAGGCCTTAGTCTTTTTACAGAGGGACCTTTTTCCTTTATTCCTCCTCCACACTTGTTTGTACTTCCTTTAACTTAGGATTGACGTGGGTGAAACCTCCAGGCTCTTTTTTTGTGGTTTGCAAAATACTTTGCTTTTATAAGACCCTCCAGGTCCTGGTAAATCTCTTATTGTGAATGTATCCCTGGCCTTTGGAAATATTCAATGTTCAACTTTCTAGGCTCTCGTGGCCTGATTTGCATTCTAATTCATTTGCTTTCTCGTGCCTCCCTCTTCCCTTGGCAGCCTGGGAACTTTCTCCCCTCTTGAATGAGCCCCTGATGGTTGCATCTTGGGTTCTCTTTCCATAGCGCAGGATTCATTCCTCCATGTTGCTCTGGTCTCGGCATTCGTTTGAGGGCCTCTGGCTCACCAAGGCTATCTTGTGGTCACGGCACCAGGTGGGATGGCTTTCTGTCCTCATCCCTATCTTTGTAGTGGTTACTCTGCCACTCTCATTGCTGGCCTTCCAGTGTCCTTCTATGCTCGGTTAGCTCATGCCACTGTTGGCACTGCGGTACGGCATGGCTCTGCCCCTCCAGGACACTCTTCTGTCAGAGGCTAACCTCTGTGTATGGTTCTCTAATCCTCCTTCTGGGTTCCTCATTATTTTAAGTTCACTGCCATATACCGAAGGGGCGTGTCATTCCCCTTTAGTCTTCGAGGGAAATCCAGCATTACCTAAAGGCAACGAGATGGAAACAGTGTCACTATTCATGGAAGGTAATATGACAGGCTTTTCAGTTCCCATATAGGCAGAAAGTATTTTTCCAATAAGGAGTTCCTTGTGTGAAAGGGAGTCCTTGTCCCTGAGAGGGGAGTCATTCCTAGTGAGGTCCCACTTGCCCTGACCCCTAGGGAGGTTCTTGTTTAGTGGGCTCACCTCCCTAGCCTCAAAGCGGGTGGCTCCCCCAGGCAAGAAGGGACAAATAGTCCAGATTAATCACATAACCCCCTGTTAAGTGAGTGCGCCCCCCCTCCAATGGTAAGAGGGAAACGACTAAGGAAGTCCAAATTTCCTTGTTCTTTCCCATTTCTATGTTCTACGGAAACACATAAGGGTTGCAAGTCAAGAAACCATCTGATGACTCGGGCATTAGAATCTTTCCTATTGCTCATCCAGGTCAGTGGTGCGTGGTCGGTCAGAAGCTGGAATTTTTCACCCTGTCAGATAGTAACGCAGGTACAATATCACCCATTTGATAGCCAAATCTTCTAATTCAACTGTTGCATATGATTGTTCTCATGGAAATAGTTTTTGCGTGGTTTACAGTATGGGGTTTTCCATCCCATCATATCCTTGGGAAAATGCTGCCCCAATCAATCTGACTTTAGACACATCTGTCTGATGGATGAATTCCTTGTTGAAATCTGCCATTTTCAAGACACGTTCTTTGATTTAACCCCTCAATGCTTTGTTGAACTTCCTCTTTCAATACAAGTTTCTGGGGTTGAGAGTTCTTCAATTTATCCGTAAGATTCGTGGCTAGAGTGGAATAATTGGAGCTCAATGTTCGGTAGCAGCCTGCCAATTGTAGCAAAGCTCGAAGGTCCCTTTTCGTTATTGGTATTGGTGTTTGTTGCACCGCCATGATTTTTTTAACTTTATTAATCCATTTCCTATGAATTAGCCCAGGTACTTTAAAGCTACATGGGCCAGACGGCATTTCTTCAAGTTCACCCTTAGCTCAGCTCTCCTGAGGGCGCATGAAATTACATAGAGGTGGTGCATGTGTTCAGGTCAGGTCTTACTATGGATTACAATGTTGTCCAAATGTGCTGCAGAGAAGTTAGAGTAGGGTTTTAAGATTTTGTCTATTAGCCTTCAAAAAGTATCTGGTGCTCCGTGCAGGCCAAAGGGAGCACCTGAAATTAAAAAAGGCTCTTTGGATGTACCAAAGGTTGTCTTTTCCCTATCTGCTGTATTTAAGTGCACCATTCAATTTCCCATAGTAAGTCAAGTGTGGAAATGTATTTGGAAGACCCTAACTTTTAAATTAGCTCACCAATTCATGGTATGGTGTAATTATCAAAAGTAGATATGGAGTTCAGTTTCCTGAAAATTATACAGAACCTCCAAGTCTTGTCCGTTTGGGCACTAAAACGATGGGGATGCCCAAGGGCTCTGTGATGCCTCAATAATCTTGGCTATGACCATTTCCTCGAGCTCTGCCTCTATGATTTTTCTCCTTGCCACAAGGATCCAGAAAGGTTTTAAGTTTACTTTTGCCTGGCAGGCGAAAGGATATAATAAAAATAATTACTCACCCTATCGGGTTGTACTTGTTGAGAGAGTGGTAGATGGTTGGCCATTAATTGATTTTCTAAATCTGAATCAGTAAGGATGGTGGACATGGTCACTGCATGTTCCTCTACTCGTCGATCTTCCACTCTTTCAGCAAGTTTGCATGCTATCTTTTGAGGCCTATCTGTTTGGGAGACTACCTAATTCAAAGGGCCTTTTTTCTAGAATTCTTCAGGGACCATTCTATTTCGAATTCATCTCATTCTTTGAGCTGGGAAGGAGAACTAAGATGGAGTTGCATTTTGAGAAAGACCCAACTACTGCTTGTTTATTATGCAAAGGCTTCTGATGTTCTTGGGCTCTGGCTAAATGTTGTTTCACAATTTCCCTAACAGCAGCCATATGAGTTTTGAGTTTCTGTGCTGTTTGGAAGATGGGTAAGGTGGCTTCTTCTGTTTGCTCTGTTTCCTCTGTTTCTCAATATTATTTAACATTTTTTGTGCAGGGTCAAAGTTTTAGTATTTTTACAGGGGGAAGTCTTCCTTTATTCCTACACCACCAAGTTCTTTGTACTTTCTTTAACATAGGATTTACTTGGGTGAACTCTCCAGGTTCTCTTCTATTTATGTCTTTTTCAGTATCCCTTGTTTTATAAGACCCCCCAGGTCTAAGTAATTCTCCTCCTGTGTGTGTTTGTGTCCCTGGAATTTGCCAATATTCAATGTTCAACTTTCTAGGACTCTCGTGACCCAATTTGTGTTCCAACTATTTTGCTTTCTCATGCCTCCCTCTTCCCATGGCAACCCAAGTCCCTTCTCCCCTCTTGGATGTGCCTCACAAGGTTGGAATCTCAGCATCTCTCTCTGTAGGAGAGGATTCGTTCCTCCATGTTTCTCTGGTCTCTGCATTCATCTGAGGACCCCAGGCCCACCACGGCTGTCTCATACTCACACCATCAGGTGGGATGGCTCTTCCATCTCCATCTTTGTAGTTGTTACTCTGTCACTCTCATTGCCAGCCTTCTGGTATTCTTCTATGCTTTCTCAGCTTCATGCCACTGCTGGCTCTGTGGTATTGCAGGGCTCTGCCCCTCATGGGCATTCTTCCATCAGAGGCTGGCCTCTGTGCATGGTTCTCTGCTGCGCCTTCAGGTGTCCTCGTTAATGTTATGTTCGCTGCCGTGTTCAAAAGGGGCATGCCATTCCTCTATGGTCTTTGAGGGGAAATCCAGCATTACTTAAAGCTAAATAGATGGAAACAATTTCACTGTTCATGGAAGGTAATATAGCGGTAATGGCAGGCTTTTCAGTTCCCATATAGACACAGTGTTTTTCCAATAGTGAGTTACTTCTGGGAATGGGAGTTCTTGTCCCTAAGAGGGGAGTCGCTCCCAGTGAGGTCCTAATTGCCCAGACCCCTACGGAGGTTCTTGCTTAGTGGGCTCACCTCCCTAGCCTCAAAGGGTGTGGCTCCCCCCTGGGGACAAAGGAGAAATTGTCCAGATTTGTCATATACCCCTCCCATTAGGTGAGTGGCTCCTCCTCCAATGGTAAAATGGAAGTGATTTAGGAAGTCCATATTTCCTTGTTCTTTCCCTTTTGTATGTTCTACAGAAAATCAAAAGGGTTGCAAGTCCAGAAACCACCACATGACTTGGGTGTTAGAATCTCTCCTAAGGCTCATCCAGGTTACTGGTGAGTGGTTGGTCACAAGCCAGAATATCGCCCCATCAGATAGTAACGTAGGTTCAATCCCGACCATTTGATGATCAAGGCTTCTAATTTCACTGTTGCATATGATTGTTCTCATGGACACAGTTTTTGGGCGGTATGCAGTATGGTGTATTCCATCCTATTTTATTCTTGGGATAATACTGCCCACAATCCGAATATAGAATCATATGTCTGAAGGATGAATTCCTTGCTGAAATCTGGCATTTTCAAGAGAGGTTCTTGGAATAATATTTGCTTTAACCAATCAAAGCTTTGTTGATCTTCTTCATTCCATACAAGTTTCTGGGGTTGAGAGTTCTTGAATTTATCTGTAAGATTGGTGGCTAGTTTGGATTAACTGTCGATAAATCTTCGTTAGTAGCCTGTCAATCCTAGGAGGGCTCGAAAGTCCCTTTTTGTTTTTGTTACCAGTGGCTTTTGCACTGCCTTGACTTTTTAAACTTGAGGTTTTATTAATCCATTTCTCACAAAGTAGCCCAGGTACTTTACAGCCACTGGGTCAGATGGCACTTCTTCAGGTTTGCCTTTAAACCAGCTCTCGGATGGGGGCGTGATTAAATAGAGGTGGTGCGTGTGTTAAAGGGGGTCTTACTCTGGATTACAATGCTGTCCAAGTATGCTCGAGAGAAGATACAGTAGGGTCTTAAGATGTTGTCCATAAGCCTTTGAGAAGTATCAGGAGCTCTGTGCAGTCCAAAGGAAGCACATTAAATTGAAAATGCCCTTAAGGTGAAGAAAAGTCTGTATTTTCTGTAATTGCAAAGGAGACTTATTTAGAGATGTCCGAGATTTTTCCCTGAGAGCAAAGACAGCCCAAGGAATCATGAGGTCTCATTTATAGCCAGCTGTCTCTACCAACTTGTGTCATATTCTTTTTTAGGTCTGAATGAACCTTTCCACCAGTCCATCAGTCTGACGGTGATGCACCGATGTGCGCAAGGTCTTAATGTGGAATATTTCCTTGACTTCCTGCATAATCTTGGACATGAAGATGGTGTGTTGATCCGTGAGGATTTCCATTGGGAGTCCAACTTGGGAAAAGAAGGGAAGGAGGGGTTTTAAGATTTGCTGACTGGTGGTGTTGTTAAGAGGCAATTCTTTGGGATACCAGGTAGCATAGTCAACAATTACGAGCATGAACCTGTTCCCCTTTCTAAAGGGACTGCTATGTCCATTGCTATGAGTGAAAAGGGTAGCAAAATGATGGGTAGAGATTGTAGTGGGGCCTGTGGTACTGGCGTGTTTGCGGTCTTTTGACAGATGTCACAAGTCAGGACATAGCTCTTAACATCTGCAAATACTCTGGGCCAATAAAACCTAGGAATCAATTGGTTTTGCATATTTTCTATTCTCTCATTGGAGTCAGTCAAATAGGAATGGGCCAACTCCAGTTCTATTCTCTGGGGGCTTTGAGGAACCACCAATTGGGTTTGGAGTAGATTGTCCCTCCCGTCATCTCCTCTATATAACAATCCGTGTTTAATAAGGAAAAAGGGTCCAGCTTGACTGTGCCCATTCTCCTCCAGTTTCACCCTACCATAAGAATGGGATCATTTCTTGAGCAAAAGCAAGGTTGGGTAGCCACTGGATCTTCCTCTTCCATAGAAAGGTTAGCCTCCCCAAACCCTTGTGATCACCTTTCCATTTTCCTTAGTAAATACACCTCTTGGGGATTTAGGTTAAAGCTAGCTAGAGAATCCCTTGTGCGATAGCTTCTCCATCCTTAACCACATAAAGGTTAGGCCCATGATTATGTATGAGGATTTGGATTTCTCCCCGATAATCTGTGTCAGACCAGCCACAACATCTAGTGCATATCTCAATGTGAGTCCTGACTTTGAGGCCAACCGTACGTAAGTTCCCGGTGGGAGAGAAATTCTGAGCCCTGTGGGTATCAATCATGTCTCATTAGATGGTATGGGGATTTCCTTTTCTTCCATGTCATTTCATCGCAGGATGTTTTTTTCGCAGGGTTTGTTACTGCAGATTTTTTTTTTAAACAAATAGCATTTTTTCATTTTTATTTATGGGGGGTTCCCCAAAGCCCCCATCCCCTTTCATTTTTCATATATTCCTGAACACCCACACCCAATTTATATATTTTTCTAACCCCCCCCAAAACAATTAGATGAGTTTTTTCGGGCAAAACATTTGTGGTAAAAAACCCAGTGAAAAAATATCCTGCGATGAAAGGACGTCACACCTTTACCGTGATTTTATAAGACCCTACAGGTCCTGGTTATTCTCTACTTGTTTGTGTGTCCCTGGCCTTTGCCAATATTCAGTGTTCGATTTTCTAGGACCCTCATGGCTGATCTGCTTTTCAACTCTCTTGCTTTCTCGTGCCCCCCTCTTCCCTGGGCAACCCGGGTACCTTCCCCCATCTTGGATGTGCCTCCGAGGGTTGGCATCTTGGCTTCACTCTTCATGGCAAAGAATGTGTTCCTCTGTGTTTCTCTGGTCTCAGCATTTGTTCGAGGACCCCGGGCCCACCACAGATGTCTTGTGGTCCCCGTCTGTGTCTGCTCCTCTTGGCTGTCTCTGCATTTGGATGCAGATCGGAGGACACGTTCCTGTGTATTACTCTTGTCTTAGTGTTCATTCAAGGACCTCAGGCATACCACGGTTGTCTCGTGGTACCATAAGGGCGTGTCATTCCTCTTTGGTTTTTAAGGGAAATCCAGCATTACCTAAAGCCAACGAGATGGAAACAGTGTCACTGTTCATGGAAGATAATACAGCACTAACGGCAGGCTTTTCAGTTCCCATATAGACAGACAAGGTTTTTCAAATAGGGAGTTCTTTGTGGGAATAAGAGCCCTTGACCTCA
The DNA here is from genome assembly GCF_040938575.1 of Ambystoma mexicanum. Classification (NCBI taxonomy): domain Eukaryota; kingdom Metazoa; phylum Chordata; class Amphibia; order Caudata; family Ambystomatidae; genus Ambystoma; species Ambystoma mexicanum. Next base: position 708,588,856 of record NC_090939.1, read on the forward strand.
AGAGGGGAGTCACTCCCATTGAGGTCCCACTTGCCAAGACCCCTAGGGAGGGTCTTTGTTAGCAGACTCACCTCCTTAGCCTCAAAGGGGGTGGCTCCCCACTGGAGAGAAGGGATGAATAGTCCACATTCATCTCAGTTGTGAGTGTGTTTATTAATATTTATGTCCTTTGTTTTTTTAAAACTATTTTTATAACATCTTGATTGGACATTTATTTTATTTTGGTACCACAACTCTATTGTTGTTTTGGACACTTCGTTGCTGACTCACTCCCCTTTTGCAGAGCATAATTTGTTCTCAGCTACCTTATAGAGACAAACAATGTGATGCCTGCTTCTCCATTATGATTCAGATCAGTGCTAGATTAGTAGTAGTGTGAGGATGAGTACTCATGCAGAGCAGTGTTCATTTCACCAAAGGCTTCCCCTGAGGGAGGGACTATCCATCCATTGTCTAGTTGTGTACTGCAAAAAAGTTGACCTCAAACTGTAATGACGAAATTATGTATTTTGCCTGTGGGAGTGAGAGTGAAGATTAACCTATTACTGTATGTGGTGATGTAGTGAATATTGTATAATTATTCAGGTTCTCTTATTGTATATGTTCATTATTCCCAAGAATGCAGAAGTAGGGTTGCCCAATGGTGGTTATATTTGTATATGGTATTATGACTGTATCATTGGTGGGCTAATAGTAAATATATTTGACAATATATTTTTCAGACAAGATGTTGTACTTACAATTACATTAGTAGAAGCGCCTATTTAGGGATATAATGCCTACTTGTTTTATATATCGTTTGTAAAGGTTTTGTATAAACCATATACAATAAAAAAAAAATACCCCCTTTAACACTATGGCTGAGGATTAATGTTATGGAAGCACAGATGAACATTTTCAGAACCTCATTAGTTACCCCTCATTGATCCTCAGGAATTATCACATAATGTTTACAGGTAAATCATATTTCAAGGGTCTTTATTGATGACACATTCTTTCTTAACAGGTTATTTAGTGTAGGCAACCGCTGCTCAAGAGACTGGACCATTTTAATTACATTGACTTCTAAACGCGTTTGTTGACAAGTACCTGGGAGATCTTGATGAGCAGAAAAAAGCAGTTTTAGAATGGTCTTTGATAGACAATACCAACAAGATACTAGTTTACTCAAATAAGGAGAGTCCTGCATTTAATGAGCTCAATATGAATAAAAAGATTGAGACACAGTGATTCCGGAATGTTGGCCAAGGTGGAAGCAGCTTGAACCTTCAGCTCCTGGCCTCCTCCCTAAAGACATTTCATTACTTATATGAATTAAAAAAAATAAAGATTCAAAAACCTGAAATCCTACTTCTAAAAAGCAAAAGCAACTTTCAGAGATGGATGAAGAGAATCCTAGCATTCAAGATTTATACAAGTTAATGCAACAAGTGGCTTTGGACATGGCAGAAGTCAAAATTACCATGGCAGAATTGAATTAAAAAGTTTCCCATCTGGATGCGAGAGTGACTGACCTGGAAAAAAAATCTACTGATATGGGGTCTGAGATGGCAGGAAGCTACAGGGCCTACAACATCCTGAAAACAGATCTTCAGAGTGAGAAGAATAAATGCTTAGATATGGACTTGAAAATACGACAATCCTTATTAAATGCATCTAGGAATAAGAGTTCAGTAACCTTTAAAGGCAAATCAATATCTTATCCGGATTACCCCAAGGAATTTGTGGAAACAAGGAAGACCTTTAAAGGTGTAAAAGAGCTGGCAAAGATCCTCCAAGTGAAGGCTTTCCTGAATAGATTTAATACTTTAACACTAGTATTGCCTGAAGGGAAAAAAATTACATCTGAACCCAAAGAAGCGTATTCATGGCTGGAAAAACGTTGTGATGCGCGTGATACAATCACTGACTGAGCCTGCAGCACTTGGTAACATGCCATTTTTTTTTTTTAGCTGGTTATTATTTTTATACATTTATTATAGTTGTTTTTTTAAGGCAGTTATTGTATATGAAAATGGCGGCGGCAATTTAAACAGTTAAACGTTTTTTTCTTACTGTGGAATTCTTCTGATCGCGCTTCGTTTGGAAGATGCATAACTAGAGTAAAGGACCCTGTATCGGAGCCGATCAGCTGACAGAAACATCTGATCTGCTCACGTACGCGTGATGAGATCATCATTTCGATTGGTGTGAGGTTGCCTTTGAGTGTGGATGAGGTGAAGGCTGTGATGATGAGACGGGTCCTGGATGAGTGGCAGGAGAGGTGGGTGAATGGGGTGAAGGGCAGGTGGATGTTCGGTGTTCGTGGGAAAGTGTCGGTGAAGGTGGATGCAGGGAGTTCAGAATGGAGGAGGGGGGAGGAGGTGATGCTGAATCGGTTGAGGATAGGTCATGTGGGGCTGAATGACTGTCTATTTCGAATAGGGAAGCGTGAATCAAGGGACTGTGCGGTGTGTGGGGTGCCTGAAACGGTGGGACATTTTTTGATTAGGTGTGAAAGACATGTTACGGAGAGAGAATTGATGAGGGTTCGGTTGACTGCGTTGGGTGTGGCTGAGCTGAGTGAGAGGATTATACTGGGAGGTGATGGGGAGAGAGGCAGGAGGAGGAATAGTGTGATGTTGGATTTTGTGAGGCAGACGGGGAGGTGGGAGGAGTTGTGAGCTTAAATGGAGCCAAATGATAATTAGTGGGTACGGTGCACATCATCCTATAGGATGGGGAAGCGCCTGCGTGGGTCCGCCCACGCTTCCGATAATTAAGAAGAAGAAGAAGAAGATCATCATTTCAAATCGAATACTGCAGAATACAGCCGAGTCTAGCCGTACCGTGGCCGTTGCTGGAACTTTTCCACGAACTCCGCAGAGCTGGACTTGTTAAGGGCTCTATTTAAGGTAACACTTTGAGCGTGGCTTTCATGTGCTATTCACAGACAAAACTATCCACGCCATTAGTTGCATTTTCCACATGCGGAAGGAGGAGTTTGCTCTGAGTGTTGTTGGGTGATAATGAAACAATTGTGCTGGTACCGCCAGTGCTACGGGAGACATCAACGAAAGACTGTGCTCTGGGTGCTAGATGAACACGTCTGTATCAGTGCCGTTTACACAATGAAGAAGCGTGCAGAGTGTTTCAAGGGTGAACAAAGAATATGCCAGGCAGGGTGCAAATGAGTCATACGTGCAGTGTGCACTGACTTCCGGTTCATGTTGTGCATAATAAGTGCATTTTTGCCACTTCTTATCACTCTGGCTGGCGCTCAGGTCCATGCCCATAACACACCGACTGTATCAGGAAATTGGAAACATGTGCCTACACCAACTTTCCTTTTCGGGTGTTTCTGCAGCGCAACCTGTTTACATGATCTTCATGGAATCTACACACATTTCGTTTTGTTTAAGGATTATCTGGATTTGCGTTCATATGCCCACATCAAGCAATGTGTACTGGATTGGCTTATGGACCTTCCCTTTTTTGAAGTTGGGTATTATGCATAAGGTTTTGACGCGCATGACTTGAAATCAGCAGTAGTGCCGTGAAGTTGCTATTGTTGTTCTTTTATATACCCTACGTCAAGGAGTTTAGGAGGGCATTGATGGTTTGGCACATTCATTGCTTGGGGGTTATTGTGATGGAACTCTGGCATTATGAAGCATGAAGTGTGATGTCTACTGCTTTTGATACATGATGCTGGGTAAGTATGTTTGGGAAGATCTTTCTGAATATGTGGCTAGTGCAATTAGTAGAAAGGTGTTTAGGTATGTATGTGACACAATGCGTCATCTGTTTGGAGGAATTTGTGCTTCACTTGCTGCATTGCATGGTGTGCCCACATCCTGTTCATTGTTTGGTTTAGTGCAAAGTTGGCACGAACATGCTTGGGGAATGCTGGAAAAGATTATTTGTAGTGTCTTGCTGTTCACTCAGGCCATTTAATTAATTACATGCTGAGTGTGTAGATGAAGTAACACAATTTATACCTGAAATGAAGAGGATTTTTGATGAGCTGTCTTCACTAAACTCACACACGAGTTCACAAACTATGCTGTACTTTGAGGGGGAGGGGACAGCGTTGGATCAATAGTTGATTGCAAGACCTTGTTGATCAGTTGGGCACTGGCATTAATGATGGGGAGATTGGATATGTGATGCAGCACACCACATCTCTTCACGCTGGAGACTTTGACGGCTTGTTTATTGCAGCATTATGCTTGCTTCTCCATATGTATGATCACAAAACACAGCACTACAACGTTTTGAAAAGTGCTCAATTAGGGCTGCCAATGGCTGGGGTGCGTGAGGTAATGAACAATTCATTACGTATGAGAGAGTAAGAAGGATGGAAATCCAGCATGCTTTAAAAAATAAACAGCAGTTGCTGCAGTTATTGGTGTGTGGAAATTGTCAGTGGCAATGTGGCGGGGCAGTAGGTAACAATGAGAAGTTGTATATCAACAATGGCTAAAAGTACTCTTAGCACTGCAACAATAGTTGAGTTGGCCAGTGATGCTTCTAGTGTCATTAATGTTGCAATATGGTTTAGGGATGATGCCCGCACACTATACCAAGGCGATGTACAGACCACTCTCATCTAAAGATAGAGCGTACGAGAGGTAACAATTTGGCTAAGCGTCAACGTTATGAAATCCAAATAGGGGTTAAATGACTGTGGTTCTACACTATTAGGTAGATATTTATGGTTCTATGCTGAACTTGAATTTGGGAGGGATGCCAGGGGTACTAGGGATTTTCTTTTAAGCGCTTGTTGACATTGGCGTCATACTTCTGTTTCAGGAGGAGTGGGGTGTTAAGATGGATTTCTGAACTCTGTCCTGGAGGAGCAGAGGTTCAGAAGGCCAGCCTAGTTTCTTGGAACAGGTTAACCTCTGGACAAGCCAGACCAATCAGGGTAGCGATGGGGGCGGTCAAGACTAGGTCTCAAGAGGGGTGAGGGTGACTGAAAGCCCGCAATGAGCACACAAAGCAAGGACGCTTACAAATTACTCCAGGCAGGTGTTATATTAAAAATATAGACACATTTATTACAAGGCCTTTGTAACATCGAGCATAGTAAAGAATCACGATAAAACTCAAGTAAACCAACACATCACAATCAATACAATATATATACAAGACCGAGGGGTCTAACGAGTTAGGAGCACGAAATATGCAGACCACCTAGATGGGGAGGAAAACAGGCAGTGCAAGTAATCGTTAGGCCTAGTTCGACATCAGAGACCACCTAACTAGAAGGAAGTCCGAGCCCTGCGAAGAGTGGAGCCTTGTGCTCAAAAGTACCTGCACATGCGGGTGCCAACGGGCCAAGGAGTGTCTCTTCGGGGAAATCAGGCAGTTCAGAGAGGTGAACAAACGATGGTGAACAGACCTCTGCTACTCAAGCGTAGCCTCCACTTGTGGGCAGAAGCAGGGCGCGAGTACGGAGAAAGGGATGCTGCTTTTCAACAGAGGGGGAAAGCCACAGGCTTCTGCACGAGGGAGACCGGTTCAGGGTATTTACTACTCACCGGTCCCCGATGCAGGCAGACCCAGGCTTCTCCGAGTTAGTTTCTTTGCTGGCAGGTTCAGATGCGATCAGAGGGACGTCTCGGCACCATGTAGATTCCGCGGCAGCAGAAGTCAGGGTCGAGGGTGTCCCAAATGCAGCAAACACACACAGATGGTTACCTCAGCAGGGCAACTCGGCAGCCGCTTGTATTCCAGGCCTAATGTACACTTCTCACTTCAGACCTGGGAACGCCAAGTGTACGAAGCATGTGAGAGTGTCGAGGGCTTGGATTTCAGCAGCAGCCAGACGGTGGTAACAGAGCAAGGTTCCTGTGTAGGCTGGTCAGTCCGCTGGATGGCCCAGGGACGCTTCCAAAGGCTTACGTACAGGAGTTGGTGAAGATGCCGAGAATAGTTGTTCCCACTATTCTAAAGGGTTGAAGCGCCAGTACAGGCCTTCTCGTTCGATCAGAGACAGAGGGGTCTCACAAGACGACAGCAGTGCAGGGTGCCAAACCTTCAGCGGGTCACCAGCGATTACTCGACTCAGCTTCTTAGTTGCAGGATACTTGGCTCCTTTATCCTTTGTTCGTGAGAACTCAGGAGATCGATCTGGTAGTGGGGTTTCCAGCCTCCTCTTATCCAGGGTTCCCTTCGCGCCAAAACAGAGAGGGTCCAATGGGAGATCTGCTCACAAAACACTCACACCATACGTGGACCTATCACGGACCACGGTGGTCCCAGGCATTCAAGACACAATAGACTCTCTGGCACCCAGGATGTGTATTGGGACCAGACATCCCAGAGGCTCACAACAGGCCTGTGGAAGCCCACGAAAGCATCTGTGTTTCGCGGGAAAGTACATGCCCAAATAAGGATGGCCCCGGGTCGGCTCGACCTGGGGAAGGTGAAGGGGCAAGACGGTCAGCGGACAGGACAAAGAACCTCGTGGTCTGGCCATTTTGGAAGCCAGGCCACCCATTTTGGCCAAACACGAGAAGCGCGGTTAACAGGGCAAAAGGGAGTTCAAAACACAAAGAAACGATTGCTGCCACCAGTCCTGTCCGTGACATACTTGCACAGTTGGTTATTAATCCATTGAGAGTTACTAGGGCCTGTAGAATGATTAGAGACCCAAGAGTGCAGTAACTTATCTTACAGTGCCCTCTTGTGCCATGTTGTGCGAAAGCTGCAACATGAGAAAAGAACTACGGAAAACGTTTCCCGGTACTGACTGTCTTAAGGGCATGTCAGTTTCCCCGTAAGAATGGAGTGAAAGCCCAGAGGAGTGCGGCGGAAGGCTGCGCTTCTCTGGCAAAGTCTAGATCAGGGTGTAAAACAACAGCAAAAAGTTTGGGGGTTGCCACATGGAAGGAAAATTACCTACTATATGAAATCTTTCCTAAAATGGGGTGAGGGTTTCTTTAATTTGTATAGTTTTTGAACTACTGCTTATTCTTTTGGACTGTTTCAGGTTTTTTGGAATGTCTTCAAATAGGGGGTCTCATCTATTGGTCACCTCTTGGAATGTTAAGGGTATGGACAACCCAGTCAAACGACAAAAGGTTTTTAATTATATGGAGGATATGAAGTGTGATGTTTATTTTCTGCAAGAAACTCATTTATTGAAAGAGGATATGGGTAAATTGCAAAAAAAATGGATAGGTAATATATTTGCCTCTTGTTATTCCTCTAAAAGCAGGGGGGGTTGCAATTTTGATACGGAAAGGCTCTCCGATAAGAGTATTGAAGGTAGAATTGTTGCACTCCAGGTGGATATACAGGGTGTCAAAACTGTATTGTGCAATATTTATGCCCCCTCAATGGACGACAGATCTTTTTTTTAGAGATGCTGCACAACTCTTGCTAGATTTAGAGTCACCTAATATTGTACTTGGTGGTGATTTCAATTTAGTCAGTGATCCATCCGTTGATCGCACTGGACAAAGGACATTTCAGAGGAAAGACTCACATTGTTTGTTTCAGGCACTTACTGATGACTTTGATTTAAAGTATTGTTAGAGCTTGCAACATCCTGACACTAGGGAATTCACATATTATTCTGGTTCACACGCTACATATTCCAGAATTGATATATTTTTTTTTACAGCGGGTAAAATGACTGCGAATCTTCTGAATAGTAGAATTGGTTGTATCGCAGTCACTGATCATGCGCCTATATTTTTGGCCCTAACTTTAGACTTTGAGAATTGTAGATCTTTTCAATGGAAAATGAATACCTCGATTTTATATGTTGAGGATCTGTTAGAGAAGATTAGGACTGAGGCTGAATCCTTTGTGATGGAAAATCAATCGGATGAACTCAGCAAGAAAATTACATGGGAGGCCTTCAAATGTACTATGAGGAGTCTTGTTTTAGGTTTATACAGTAGCAAAAGAAAGAAAATTGATAAAGTGAGATCTGAAACTGACGCTCGTATTGTTGAGGTAATGGGTGACCTGGAGTGTAATCCAAATGACACTGATAAGAAAAAGGAATTGAAGAAACTGAAGAAAGAATTTAATATTTTAAGTGTGAGAGCTGAAAGAGAATTATATAGCATCAAATGTGCATACTTCGAACGGGGTGAAAAATGTGACAGGTGGCTTGCCTACAGGCTGAGATAACAGCTCTCAGAGGGGGCTATAACTTCGATAATGGGAGGGAATGGAGTGGGCACTTTTAGACCTTGTGAGATTAATACGTTTTTCAAGGATTTCTATACGGCTCTATACAAGAATGAGTCAGGTATTACAGGTCTTGGTGAACATTTCTTAGACAATCTGAATGTTCCAAAAATTACAAATGAAGAAAGAGAGGGTCTAAACAGGGAGTTGACTACTGATGAGATCAGGTTTGCAATTAGTAAATAGAATGTTGGGAAGACACCTGGGCCTGATGGATTACCGGTCAAATTTTATAAGATCCTACCAGAGGCAGCATTAGGGCTTTTAAGAGATATGTACATTGAATCTAAGCAAGTAGGCTTATTACCGGTATCTACAAACCATGCTACCATATCGGTCTTCCTAAAAAAGGGTAAAGACAGTAACCTACCTTCTAGTTATTGCCCGGTAAGTTTGATAAATACTGACAATAAGATCCTTGCTAAAATACTTGCACTACGTATTGAACAGTTGATGCAAAAACTTGTACACACAGATCAATCGGGTTTTGTTAAAGGTCGTAGAACTTCTAGCAACATCCGGAATCTGTTAGCTTTGTCGCAAGCCCAGGATTCTGATGAGGACGTAGAGTATTCTCTCTTGATGCAGAAAAGGTGTTTGACCGAGTTAATTGGCAATATTTATTCTCGGTCTTGCGTGCAATGAATTTAGGAGATGAATATATTTTATGGGTTGCCTTTTTGTATGTCCATCCCACAGCGGATGTTAAGACGAATGGTTTGTTGTCAGAATCTTTTAGTTTACAGAGAGGTACTAGGCAAGGTTGCCAACTCTCGCCATTGTTATTTGTGCTAGCCTTTGAGCCTCTTGCTATTGCTTTATGATGTGATTTGTGTTTAAAAGGCGTTTCCTTTAGTGGAATTGAACAAAAAATATGGTTTTATGCAGATAATCTTTTGCTGGTATTATGGGATCTGGAAGTATCGTTGCCATCACTGATGAACACACTTGATCGGTTTCATGAAGTGGCAGGGTATAAAATCAATTGGTCAAAGTCTGAAGTTATGCCAATTACTCTGTGTTGTGATAGATCTTTGGTGACTAACTATGGATTTCAATGGTGCATGAATAAAATAAAGTTTCTGGGTGTTTGGTTAACTCTGGTGGTGAATGATATGGTGGAGGAAAATATGGGAGAGGTCTGCAGGGAACTGAAATTGAGTACCCAAAGGTGGTCAGTGTTGCATTTATCCCTGTGGGGCAAGGTGAATGCTTTGAAGATGAACGCCGCGCCAAAAGTTAATTACATATTGAGTATGCTTCCCATGAAAATGAGTCAATATTATTGTGGATTGACTGATGGTCTATTACAATCTTTCATTTGCGATGAGAAGCCTCTGAAACTTAAGTTGTGGAAGCTTCAATTACCTGTTGAGAAGGGGGGTTTCAGGGTACCAAATTTTAAGGCGTATCATTTGGCGTTCTCATGCCAATTTATCCCTCCTTTTCTGGTGGATTCCCCTGGTAAATGGGCTGTGATGGAAGCAAGCTTGATGGACCCTCTTGTCCCAAGGGCTGTTTTTACAACTGTCAACAGATATGGTAAGAGACTTCCCATGACTGAATTCCTAAGAGATGTGTGGAATAATATTTGTGACATGTGTGGCTAGGTGGCTCTAAAGTCGCCTGATGCCTCTATCTGGTTGAATCAAGCTATTACAGACTGTGGCAAAACTTTGTTCTGGCCGGAGTGGTTTGTTGGTGGAATTCATTGGATTAGTGATGTTTACAAGAATGAGAAATGGGTTAATTGTGATGAGTTACACGCAAATTATAATATTGATAATTTTTCTGTTACAGACTACAGGAAATTGAAAAGATGTATTGGTGAGGTTGATTAGAATGGGATTGTTCATTTGGAACTATTCACTGGAGATGAAAATTTGTGCAAACAATCACTTGCAAGCAGGGTATATCATCAAATTGCAGCACGTTATAAAGAGAATTCTGATATAATGAATGAATGGAGTAGAAGACTGGGGCGTGAAATCACTTCTGGTGTGTGGCTTGAGATGTGTGCAAATGTGAAACTTTGCTCGATCAGTTTGAGTGAACGCTCGAGACAAATTAAAATCCTCAATAGGGTTTACTGGTGCCCAGAAAGACTTAAAAGGAGGGGTATGTCGGATTCTGATGTTTGCTGGTGTTGCGGGAATGAGGTAGGTAGTATGGAACATTTACTCTGGGATTGTGTTTGAGTCCGGGGTTTTTGGCAAGAGGTATGTACTATGTGTCTGCGGGTTCTGGATCAAAATATTGATTTAGATTTCAAAACAATGGTTATAGGAAGCAGTGTTTTACTTGACGACCTTTCTTTTTCGGAGAAGGAGTTTCTGTTCAAGGGTGCTTCAATATGCAAAAAAAATATTTTGAGGGGTTGGAAATCCCAAATTCAAACTCTGATGACTGGATTGAAGAAATCAACTGCTTAGCGAGTATGGAAAAGGTTATTTACAGAAGGATGGGGAAATTATATTTACATGCAAAAGTCTGGGATGTTTTCTTGAGTATGTACTAGTTCTTGGACATGTGTATAATATCCCTTTTTTCTCTCTTCTTCTTTCTTTTCTTGTCTTTATCTTCTGTATAACACGATGTATATTGTCATTTAATGTTTGGTTAAAATGTAAATAAAGAATTAAAAAAAAAGAAGATTGACACACTGAAAAACAATATCAAATCATTTGAATACGTTTATCTAAATCCCAGTTTCTTTTCCAGACAGAATTTCAGTCCTCAATTTGAGTATGTGCGGGCCAAAGAAAACAGAGACTGTTTGTCATGATCTTAGAATCCTCAACTTTAGATTGTTCAGATTGAGATCAGGAAGCCAGTACGTCTACCAGACAGAATATTAGGAATGCTCACGGTGGACAGCGTTTTCCCAGGAGAGGGAAAAAGATGGTGTGTGTATTTTCCCCGTTTCATTAAGTAAGCCATGGGATGACACAGGGAGATGATTGCCAGAATTAGATCTCGATTTATCCATTTTTAATATTTCTTTACACATAGTTTCACCTTCAAAAATTGTTCTATTTACGTAAGGGTCTTTCTATTGAGGGAAATGGTTTTCTGTGGAAAATTAGATATAACTATTATTTTTCAAATGGAGAATGTGTGACCCTTGAGGATGCAAGAGGTTCAGAAATAAATTCAGTATTCTTTGACCAACTGATGAATTTTCTCAGAAATATTGACATTTGAACGGAAGATCAGACATGGCCTTAGTTGCTTACAACAAAAAACACAGTATAGTAGAAATAATCTACATCTTTGGAAAGAACTGCACTGCAGTTATAAAGTGATGACAAATCCTTGATTACCAAACCAGTTGGCGACATTGGGGGAATACAATGACAGGTTTTGTAAAGTACAATTAGGAAGCAAGATGACCATGAGGAGCGAATGGGCTTTTAAAACATACTGGGGATGTTTATTAATCACATCTGAAATATATACTTGTATATACTGAAGTCCTTTGGCATATAGCACACATTAAATATCTGTAGCTGAAAATAACAGTTGCGTGTACATCAACAGTTGAATGGCCAGCAAGTTATATGGCAGTGTGCCATAGTGTCTTTATAATGTGCCAATGTCTGCTACCACGCCTGTGCACCTGTAACTAAGCTCTTGCAAGTAACAGCGCCTCAATGTCCCTGGGCTGTTTGCACGCTATATACATATAAATAAATAGTATGCTTATCAGTAACGTCGCAGTTCTTGAAAGCATGCATACCGGCATGAGGGTGTCCTCGTCATCCACTGTTTGAAAGTCTGGTTATGAAATGATGGTTTTTGCGTGCCTGTTATTGAACTTAATGAAGAATGGTGGTACCTCAGGAGCCAAACAAATTATTCACTGAGGCTAGGTAAGAGACAGCTTATTTAATTATAAGGTGGCAATAAACATGTAGGGCCAGTTACTTGTGGCAGTGTTCTTATCCTTCCATTTCACTGAGGTGCAAAGAGCATCAATAAGGTATATGGCATCAACATGGTACTAAACAAGGCCATTGGTATGCAGGCTGACAGTAAGCCATCCATCTGGATAACGATTTAGCAATGTGGCTGAAGTATATTTTCTAACATGCATGTGTTGTTATCAATTATTGTGGCATATGATGGAAATGGGTAATTTTTTTATGAGGTTTTTGGTATTTTCTGATGAAACAGGAATACAGGAATGAATAGGTTGGTACAAACAATAGGAAGAGTGTTGTTCACATGTAAATTGCAATTTGAGACCAAAGGTAGGGGTACAATGGTTTGTAAGCCTGAGATTAATTTATCTCTATATGAACCTTACTACCTAGACCCTTGGTGTGATGATTGCCTATTGGGTTTCAGCATGCCTACAAGTATACAGTTTGGTGTTCGACCTATCCAGTTGATGTTTAGGAGCACACCGTTAGATTATCATACTTATATTACAATTTATGAAAAGGTATGGGGTGCAAGGGAGATAAACCAACCTTGACACGAGGTGGTACATATAATGAGCAACAGCAGCACCCCACACCTTTGTGGAACCCTCCTGTCCCTTACAAACCATTTTCGTGTTGTAAAACCAACCTAAATTTTACTAGTACTTGAATTACCTACAATGATAACATTAGATATGTAGTTTATAAAAAGAAAGATTTACTGCTTTTGTGCATTTGATTTCATATGAACAGTTATAGATCATATTATTACACATTCTAAAAATTGTAATCACTTAGTTAAAAGGAAATAGAGTTCATATAGATATTCTCATACACTTTTTTTCTATCTCCAAAACATATTGCACATACACCAGTACAGTTATTCACAATTTAATCCTAAATCATTTCTCCTGTCCTTGGAATCATAGCATTGGTAGTGTTGCAATTTCTTGAGTACTTGCTCTATGCGTTTCGGGGAATAGTCCCCTTTCTCAGGAGCTTAATATTCTGTGTAGTATTAGTTATTTTCTTATCTACAATATATAATATGTAGTATTCACTTGTTAGACTTGAATTGTCGTACCCAATCTGTTAAATATTTATCAATAATCCTTTCTGTCATGCTTTCTGCTAAGATAATCACCTGGATGATATTGTCATGTGTAGACTCTTTCAAATGTTCTTATGTCCAAATTGCTTAGGTAAGTTTTAAAGATGGATTTCTGAACTCTGACAAGGTGGGCAGAGGTTCAGAAGGCCAGTCTAGTTTCTTGGAACAGGGTAACCTTCTGGACAAGCCAGACCAATCAAGGTAGCATTGGCGGCGGTCAAGACAAGGGGCCTCATTACGAGGTTGGAGGCAGCCATGGCTGCCTCCAAACTCGTTCCGACTCCGCCCAGGTGAATGGATAAATTACCGGTCCATTCCAAGGTTGGCGGGACCAGTAATTCCCCATTCAACAGGGCCATTCCCCATTCCCATTTGAGCCCCCATAGGGCTCAATGGGAATGGAGAAGGCGCTAATAACGATACCGCAATTTGCGGTACCGTTTTTAGCTCTAGAGTCCCTTTGCGAGTCCCGTCCTTAATGCCTGAAAAAAACGGGCGTTAAGGACCCGCAAAGGGAACTCGTAGTAGGGCGGTAAGGGATTATCGGCACTGGTGCCCTTACCGGTGCTGGTAATCCCTTACCGCCCACCTCGTAATGAGGCCCAAGGTCTCAGGAGGGGAGAGGGTGACTGAAAGACCTCAATGAGCACACAGTAAGGGACACTTACAAATCACTCCTAGACAAGTGTATCTATATTAAACATATAAGTACATTTATTCAAGGCCTTTGAAGTTCAACGCACAGCAATATCAAAGCAATACTTTTAAACCAACACAATCCTACTAAAATACATATATACAAGACCAAGTTGCCTAATGGGTTAAATGCACAAAATGGGTCCATAACCTAAAAAGGGAATGAAGCAGGAAGTGCAAAGAGTCTTTAGGCAATTCTGCAATAATCACAACCCCAACTGAAAGGCAGTCCTGTCCTTAAGAAGAGTGGAGCCTATTGCTCAAATGCACTTGCAATGCTGGCGCATGCGGTAGTGCAGATGGGTAGAAACGTGGTATCTTGGAGGTACTGTAGCAGCTCAGGAAGGTGGGTGAGGTGATGCAGAATAAGTTCCCACTATTCGTGGAGGGTCTCAGGCTATCTGCGGAAAGGAGAGGGGCCCTCAGGGGCCACTTGTGCGTAAAAATTGATGGATGCACTGGGGCCACCGTTAAGGGTTGCAATTGCTCACCGACCCCTGGTGCACTCCAGATCAAACTTCGGCAGTCAAGTCCACTTTGATTGCAGGTTTAAATGTGGCAATTGGGCGGTTCTGCGGCTTTCAGCAGCGACATTACAGCGGTGATTCCCAAACAGGACAGTGGCAATTTCTCCACTCCTGGTGGATGGATCAGGCTAGTTTCAATGTAGCAAGCTTCAGGCCACAAGTGGGCACAGCAGCAAGGCACCTGAAAATTTCATCACCATGGCTGGTCCGACACAGTAACCGCGTGCAATCAGGTTTGGGCGCTCTCTATTTACTTCAGACCTGGGATTGGCAAGTGTACAAATTCGGTGTGAGAGTGCCGTAAACATAGAGCGTGCGATGTACCAAGTGTCAAGGGTCTCCTCAAAACATTGGCGGTGTCAGAGCAAAGGTCCTGCGAAAGGTGGTCAGCCGACTGGTTGGCCCAGGGACACTTCCGAGAAGGCTTATTTGCAGGGTTTGATGAAGGTGCCGAGAATAGTTCGTCCCACTATTCCAAATGGTCAAAGTGACTTTGCAGACCTTCTAGTTCGATCAGATGCAAAGGGGTTCAGCGGGACGACAGTGGGCTAAGCGTGCCAAACCTTCCAGCATGTCACCTGCGGTTCCTCAACTCGGCTTCTTAATTTCAGGATACCTGGATCATATCCTTCGTTCAGTGATAACTCAAGAGATCAACATGGTATGGCTATTTGGGGGCTTCTCTTATCCAGAATCTCCTTCATGCCATAACGAAGAGGACACAATGGGAGATCTGCTCACATACAGTCACATCATACATGGACAAATCATGGACCACAATAGTCCCACTTATTCACAGCACACCAAACTCTCTGGCACCCAGGATGTGTATTGGAACCAGACAGTCCTGGGGGTACACTTTCGCTCACCCCACTTCCGTCAAAGGGGACCCCACTCCAAAAAGACTCAGACGGCTGGTCAAGTCACAAAGGTTTATTTGTCAATCTTCTGCGGAAGGGCATGACTTCAGCGTCCTTGAGAGAACGGGGAAGTGAGCTGATAAGCATTAGGTCTGCAGGGTTTATATACATTTTCAAATATCATTGGTTCCAATCTCTAGCACGTGAACAAAGAAGGAGTTTACATAAGCATAGCACTTAGTCATGTAATCTTCCTCCCCCCATCCCTCCGTCGTGCAGAAGAGTTCCTTGTAAACACACTCCTGGGGTGAGCTGATAAGCCTGAAACTGCACAGTCATTATACCCTTCTCGGCATCTCAGGGGCCCTCTTCAGGGAATCCACTTCTGCTCTTCATGACTATCTTGTATCTGTCGTGCCAGGCCTTTACCACCCTCTGCCCTTCCCTTCTTCTTGGAATTTGACATCTGATTAACAAGAAAACAAATTTTGCAACACTGCCTAGTCGCACGTAATCTCCCTTTTCAACTCTGGGGCTCTACAGAATTCCTCTTCCTCTTGCTACAACGTGCATGGACTTATTAATTTTTGTATCCACAATTTGCCCCTTTTGCTCATGTTGAGCAAGATTATATGCCAATCTTATTCAAATCCTCCATTTCCTTCAACCACATTATCTGCAAATGCTCCTTTTCCTGATGAGAGGGGGTATCCTGTACCTTGCGGGCAGTCCTGCTACAGCAATCCATACAACCGCCAATAAGCATTGGAGAACATTGTATGCATAGGCAGCAAACCAGGACTAATCCTATCACTACTAGTATTGGGGTTAGCAACTTCCAGCCAAGATCTTTCAGTAACTTCATCCACCAACTATCTCCGACCCCCTCCTCATAGTGGATTGTCTCGGCTATCTTATGTAACCTGGATATCCCAGACAACACTCTCTCACTTTAATTGAGAATATACATGCAACATTGGGAACCCACCATAGTGCAAACTCCGCCCCTTTCTGCTGTCAACACATCCAACACGTACCTATTCTGTAATGCAACTAACCGTATGGCCTTCATCTCATATGTAATATTAGTGAGTATATCAGCTGTTTCACTAATCATGGTTTCCACTGCCCTACTTAGTCTGCGTACCTCTTGGGAGTTCAGGAATATTCCTACAGGGAGTGTCATTGCCTTTACTATGTCAATAAATATATCCAGATCAGTGTCTGATTGGTCAAGCCCTTTCCTCGTCTCTCTCTTATACCTGTGTTTAGCATACATTTCTTTAGGGGTATAAGTCATAGCAGCAGGTATTATCCTTGCAAAATAACATGTTCCCGAAAAGTTCCTGGAAAGCCATATATAAGCCTTTTTATTACACACATAAGCATACCCTTCAATCTCAGCTATACCCCTACTATACCTAGAAAGATCGTATATTATACTACATCCCAAAATAGTTTCTCCTTTCATTCCCTTGAAACAAACATTCTTCCTTGAGTACTCTGGTTACCATCAAGGGGGGTGGAGGTAATTTCCCTACCCTTGCCTGACCTACAAGGTCTCTTGAAGAGTAGGTTACTCCCTCCTGTTTCATTTTATGAACTATACCTGCTGATATGTCTGACCATTTCATTGTAAAGCACCTGGAAGTATTTGGCATATACTTGTCTAGTGAGAGAACCCTCATCCAAAGCAAAACACAACTGTCAACTTCTGGTACCGCAAAAGCCGACATAGGTATTCCATCTCATGCATGGTGGGAACATGACTACATATCCAACAATTTGACAAATTCAACGCCTTCTGTGTTGTATTCATTAAGTGTATATATGCGTTCCTACTATACTCTTCATCTACATGACCATCATGCTCATGCCTATCTTTACTATATACATAAGTAATATTGGTATCATTTGGGGAGTTCGCCACAGGAAATATATTCTTAAATTCATACATTGAAGGGTGTTCCAGATACCATAAAAATACACCAAGCCCTCTCACCACCAAAACACCTGCCATACATAAAAGTCTTTTCCGTCGTTGTACACCCATATTTGTCCACCTTCATCCGTCCTCTTGGGTGGGCAGACAGAGCTAAATCCTGCAGGTCCATCTCACTTATCATTGCTTCTGCCACCTTACCTGAGTTTTTGCTGACACTTGCAGGTTAAGTTCCGTGGCTTGGCTGGGTCCTAGCGCCTAGCGTTCTACCCTAGTGAGCAGCCTCTCACTCTTACAGCTTACATTCCCAACCCTATTTAAAGCTCCAGTGTCTTTGTACCCTAAACATACAGGGCGCACCAGTGGCCCTTTCACCGATCTGTCCCACGCCTCGTTGTGCCTTGTCCAGGAGGGATGCCGGAGGCCCTTCGAGCAACTGCTTGTTGTCTTCGGCAAGGCTGTGCACTGCTCTGACCGACAAAAGAGTTTGTGTCTCTCTTACAATCAAAGTTCAATTCACAGTCCTTACTTGTTGCCTGGCACATATAATTTCCGTGATCTCAGGTTGTACCTGAGGACATTTGTTGGGAGAGGGGTCTGGGATGATTCCAACAGGCTTGTTTGTACCCTGGTTGATTGCAATGGTTCTATAGCAGCAGCTTTCTTCACATGACTTGCATGGTACCAGTGTGGTTTGCCGTCAACTTTCAGTGCTGTCTGGGTTGTCAGCAACACCTGGTAGGGTCCTTTCCAGCGCGGCTGCAGGCCGCTAGTTCTGTCAAAGGCTTTAATTACAACCCAGTCCCCGGGTTTCACATCACGGCCTGGCCCAATTGGTGGTACTGGGGCCGCATTTTTCACCTGCGTATGTATAGAAAGAAGCCTGTTAGTCAATGCAATACAATATTGTTGCAACACTGGCCAGGTTTGTTCAGACAATCTTTTTGGGTTTACATGAGTACCGATGCAAGTTGGCCGGCCCACTACTATTTCCAATGGGGATAGTCCATGGGTGCATTTGGGCGCAGTTCTCATGCTCAGCAATGTCAATGGCAAGGCATGGGGCCACTTCAAACATGTTTCTGCGCATGCCTTTGCCAATTTGTTGTTCAATATCTTATTGGTACCCTCAATAATTCCTGCTGACTGGCGGTGGAGTACGGCATGGAACCTTTGATCAATCCCCAGTGCTTTGCATACCTTTTCCACCACCTCCCCCGTGAAATGTGACCCATTGTCTAACCATAAATAGGTAGGGACCATGTACAGGGGTACCCAATGTTTTAATATGCATTTTACAGTTGAGGTAGCACTGTTGTCTCGGAGGGGAAAGGCTTCCACCCATCCTGAACAACCACATTTCATTACCAGGCAATAAGCAAACTTGTTTACAGGTTCCAGATGTATAAAATCCATGTACACCACTTCAAAGGGTTGCGTGGGCAGCTTACAGTGTCCTGCTGGGGCCGGCACACCCTTTCCAACATTGTACATTAAACAGATCTCGCACTGCTTTACCCATTGCCTGCAATAGGGACCAATTATTTTGTTTTCCCAGACAGTTTTTAGCACACTTTCCATTGTTCTACAGTTTACATGTGTTGGTCCATGTGCCACGCTTACTACAACATGGAGGTATGCATCTGGTAACATCCACCTATTTGTGTTCACATTTTCCCATGCCCCACTCTCCAGTTGTCTTATATTTTCATCCGAGTGCCAGGTTTTCCTTTCTTCTTCTGTTGCATCTTCCTGGATTCTTACTACCTGCTCCCCCACACCCAATTCCCCTCCTTCAGTTTCACGCATATATTTTCCAAGCTCATTATTTACACAATTTTCTGCTGCATATTTTGCTGTCATGTCTGCTAAATTGTTACCCTGGGTTACATAATCAAGTACTTTCCGGTGGGCTGCGCATTTTACCACTGCTACCCTTGTGGGTAATGTCAAAGCATCCAGGAGTTCACATATTAATGCTGCACGTTTTACCTTTGCACCTTGCGATGTTAGAAATCCCCTTTCGGCCCAGAGCCTCCCAAAATTGGTTACCACCCCATGTGCATAAGCTGAATCAGTGTATATGGTTACACATTTCCCCTCACTATGTCTTAGTGCTTTGATTACCACATGCAATTTTGGCGCCTGTGCAGATTTCTCTGGTACCTTTCCCATGTCTACTATTGTTTCACCTGTTGTCACTGCGTAACCTGCCACCGTGTCCCTGAATCTAATTTATAGCAAGACCCATCACACAACAATATACCCACTCCATCCTCCAGAGGCCTGTCCTGTAAATCAATCCTCCCTTTCGTACTTTCTTCTGTCCTGATCACACAATCATGCATTACTTCATCCCCATTTGCTTGCACTGGTAAAAGAGATGCTGGGTTTAACACATTGCATCGTTGGATCTTGACGTTCCTGCTGAATAGGTACATCTCATACTGTGTCAATCTGGCAGCCGTGAGGTGTTGGGTCTGAGTCCTATTTAATAATACATCTACAGCATGTGGTACTTTAACAATGACATCATTCCGTAAAATTATTCCTGCGCTTTGCTTGAGCGCCAGGGCTGCCGCTGCCACCGCCCTCATACATGGTGGTAGTCCATGAGCAACTGCATATAACCATGTGGAGAAGTTAGCACAAGGCCTCTGCCTCCCACCCTGCTCTTGGGTCAAAACTGACACAAAACACCCATCTACCTCATCTACAAATAAATAAAACAATTTCCCATAATCAGGTTTTCCCAAAGCTGGTGCGTTATATAGGGCGCTTTTCAGTGTGCAAAAGGCCTGCTCCATTTCCACTGTCCAACAAAATGCTCCACCCTCTTTTTCTGTTTTGAGTGCTGTCAATAATGGTTTTGCTGTTACTGAAAACTCGGGTATCCAATGTACACAATATGACAGTACTCCCAATACTTTCCGCAAATCTTTATATGTCTTGGGATATGGTATAGATTTCACTAATAATATGCGATCAATTGACAACGCTCTTCCCTCTTTTGACAAAACATAGACCAAGTAGTCAACCTTTTGTTGTACATACTGCATATTTGCCAGGGACACTTTATGATCATGCTTAGCCAAATGGGACAACACCAAAACAGTTGCTTCTCGACACCCTTCCTGTGACTCTGCACTGATCAATATATCATCCACATACTGAACTAAGGACGTCCCTTTTGGTAGCATGAGTTCATCTAACTGGGCTTTTTATACCTGGCTAAAGATAGCTGGGCTTTCTGTGTAACCCTGCGGGGCTCTTGTAAAGCGGTATTGCCTTTGTCTCAAAGTAAAGGTAAACAGATATCTTGACTCTGGGGCAATGAGCAAACTAAAAAACAAGTTTTTCAAATCAATTACACTGAACCATTCAGCCGTGCTTGGTATTAGGGTCAAAATACTGGCAATACTAGGTACCACTGGGAATCGTGGCTCCACGATTTTGTTAATCTCTCTTAAATCAATAATAAACCGATAAGGCAGTGTCTCATCCCCTTTCTTGTGAACAGGAAGAACCGGAGAGTTGCAAGGACTATCATTACACTCTTCTACCACTCCCAGGGTTATCATATCACTCACAATCTTTACAAGGCTTCTTCTCCTTCCACAGATATCTTATATTGTTTTACTCTGGGGAGTCTAGCACCCTCTTTGAGTTTTATCACAATTGGGTCCACCAATAGTGTTCCTACGTCATTACCATGTGCCACCCATAGATGCTCTGGAAGTTCCTGCAATTCCACTGGTAGAGGCTGACTGAGTGCCATTACAATGTGGTTTCCTGGGTCATTTATGGTCATACGCACTCCGCTTGGAGAACAATAGATGATTGCGTACAATGCTTTTAATGCATCAATTCCCAATACGTTTTTTGGACATTTATCTGTCAGCAACCACCCATTGCTCCATTTCACTCCTTCCACCTCTGCCTCTATCTCCTTACTTACTGGGGTCACTATGGGTTCCACGCTAAACCCAATGGATGTTTTACTTGTTCCCGATAGTGGCGCTGAGGGGACAATTTCAATATCTACCGAGCTGTTTGCAGCACCAGTAGCCACCAAACATTTCACTACAGGATGCTGTCCTAGTCGCGCAGATACATATGGACCCCTCTGATCGACTGGCACAAACACCGCTCCCCCAGCTCCACCTCGGCCCCTTCACAACAGCCCACTAGATGGGTCTTGAAACTTCTCGGGTCTTTCCCCAAATGGCATGCAGTCCTCACCCTCACACTGTTCAAACTCTGCCATTTGCCTAAGCCCCTGATCAAACACGTTTGGCCCTGGTGGGGAGAAGTTCGTTCTCGGTCTTGGTGCCATCCCTTGCTGTTGCATGGTCTGCCCTGGTCCTCCTCCTGGGATGCCCCTCCCTCGTCCCACACTTGCCGGACACTGGTTTTTCCAGTGACCTGGTTTTTTACAGAAGGCGCATACATTTTGGGCCAGTCCATCCGGCCGTGAATATGTACTTACAAGCCCTCCACCCATAACTCGAGCGTTCCATTGTCGATTTCCGTTCTGCTGGTTACCCCATAACCCTTGGGAGCCCTGCTGTAACTGCTGCAATAATACCCTATTTTTAAGTTCCTTTTCTGCCCGCGTCTTTGTCTGGGTTTTTACTTGTTCACTACACTCCTAATATCGCGCCATTTCTAGTATATCTTTGCGTGACCTCGACTGCCAGGTAGACTCAGCGCTCCTCAAAACTTTCTGAATCGGGGCATGTAATCCTTCCACAAAACTCACAGAAAAATATCTCTGGCCTGTTTCAGTCGCTAAATCCAATCCGCTGTGAGCTTTGAACGCTGCCTCGAATCTCAGGAAATAAGCTGCAACATCCTCAGCGGGTCCTTGCATCACTGTGGCTGATTTCTCCACGTTCACATCTTGGGGTTTTAATATCTCCTCAAGAGCTGTTAATACCCGTAACCCATGCCCTTTTACATTGAGAGATAGGGGTTCTTGGGGTTTCCTGCCATGGTCGTCGTCTTCTATGGTTTTCCATATTATTCCTAAATCATTTCTCTGCCTCAGGAGTACCCATATTTCTTCAGGGACCAACGCCATCATGATATTATCCACATCTTCTACTGTATACTGGCCTGGCCTAAATAGTTTCGTCATCTCCTTGTAAAACCCAGCAGGGTCTATTTGTGTGTCAGGTATACTTTTAGTTATTTGCAGAAGTTCCATACGGGTTAGGGGAACATATACATAGGTCTTTACTGGCTCATTATTGGGGTTATTACCTGGAGTGGGCTGACATTCTCGTAGTGGGAAACTTTTATCGTGCCTATTTCCTTCTTCCTGTGTAGCTCTAGATTTCAGTTCTACAAAGGCTTTCAAGACCTTGTTGAACTGCCCCTTTATTTTGCTTTGCTGGGGCTTAGCGTTCAGATCCACATCAAAACTTACCTCAGCTCCTCAGAAAGTTTCAGTTCCTGTCAAATCATATTTTTCCTCTTGCGCTTCCTGTTCAATCAAGTCTTGAGTGTCGTTAAACAGATGCTGGAGGCATGCCAATTGTTCTGCCCAGTTATGGGTCATTATTTCTTCCCCTGCTTTGGTGACTGATTCATTAATTGCGCATTTCTCTATTCTGTCTGCCAAATCCAAGCCTAATGGCCGGGCTTCTTCTAACCTCTTCTTCCTGTCAGCCTGTTTCTCTATGTTTTCTTTCATTCATTGGTCCTGCCTTTGTTTCCCTAGCTATAATTCTGTCATGATAACTTCCATGTACTCCCACAACTGTTTATTAGTACGGGCTACGTCTATTCCCTTTGTAGCATCACGGTAACTCCCGGGGAGATCTTCACTTACCCCACATTGTCTCCTGTTATAATCATAATCTTCAACTAGAGTTCTAGCTACCTGTTTAAATTCCAAAGGCCTTAGTCTTCCCAGCATGTTCTTAACATCGTCTCCTATCCTTTCCTTATATATATCGTTCGCTATTGTCTTCAGCTCCTTTCGCCGTTCCTCACCTATCTGGGTGGTCCATGTTAAACCTACATCAGTGACATCCGCGCCATACTTCATGGGTTACTCACCCTCTTCCACGGCTCTAGTTATTATAGTTATTATAGCCGGGGCCGAGGCACCCGGGAATAATTAGTAATTTGTAATTATTTCGGCTTCCCGTGCTATGTCCTCTGAGCGGGGCACCGGTACGGATGCGTACATACCTCCACTTTCCTTTATCAACATATGTCTATCCATTTGTTCACACTTCTCCTGTATTTCCTTATTGTCTAACTCCTTTGCCTTCTGATTTGCAGACCGCTTCTGCTGCTTTCTTTCATTTTTATTCTGTGCATTCTTCCTCCTAATCGCCTCTACCCGTCACAATCTTATAGCCTCAAACTGAGCCGAACGGACTCTTCGTTTTGCCAGTTCTATTTCTACGGTCGCTATAGCATCCAAGTCAAATGTTCCATGTTCCATCCACTTATGTTCAAGCAACCCTTTTGTGTATTCTACCCATTGTTTTAGGAACAAATTCGAATTCAACCCATATTTGATCAGCATTTCAAATGTCGTAGTTCCCTCGAGAGGGGCATAGTGTGGCTTCGCTATTCTCCTCCCGCGGGAAGTCAAGTTTCCCATGATCCTGAAACCTTAAACAATCAACATACATGCTACTAATTCCTTTTAACGGACCGGTCCTTACTTAAACATATTCATTTCATCCATTAATTACCCTTTTCATGAACGATCTACAT
Organism: Ambystoma mexicanum; assembly: GCF_040938575.1. Classification (NCBI taxonomy): domain Eukaryota; kingdom Metazoa; phylum Chordata; class Amphibia; order Caudata; family Ambystomatidae; genus Ambystoma; species Ambystoma mexicanum. Next base: position 708,612,849 of record NC_090939.1, read on the forward strand.
AACAGATCTCAGACTAATACGTACCATATGACTGATACTGCTTTCTTTAACGGCCTTACCAACCGTATCCCTAAATCACTCACCTCCTGTGGGGTCTTCGCCTCGAAGTCTGCTGGACCCAAAGGGCGGTAGCCTGCTGTCCTGTCGTCAGGCGGGGCTGGCAGAGGAAGGGTAGCGCGTTTGTGCAGTCAATGGTGCTTCTTCATTCATTGGGGCCCCGATACCATTACTCCTCCAGCCTCACCCGGGAAGGCCTCACCCAGTGAAGGGCTGCCACACCTTTGGGCCCCTTCGCGGTCGCCAGTAAATGGGGGTACACTTTCGCCCACCCCACTTTCGTCAAAGGGGACCCCACTCCAAAAAATCTCAGATGGCTAGTCAAGTCACAAAGGTTTATTTGTCAATCGTCCGCGGAAGGGCATGACTTCAGCGTCCTTGAGAGAACGGGGAAGTGAGCTGATAAGCATTAGGTCTGCAGGGTTTATATACATTTTCAAATACCATTGGTTCCAATCTCTAGCACATGCACAAAGAAAGAGTTTACATAAGCATAGCAGTTAGTCACGTAATCTTCCTCCCCCATCCCTCCTTCGTGCAGAAAAGTTCCTCGTAAACACACTCCTGGGGTGAGCTGATAAGCCTAAAACTGCACAGTCATTACGCCCTTCTCGGCATCTCAGGGGCCCTCTTCAGGGAATCCACTTCTGCTGTTCATGACTATCTTGTATCTGTCGTGCCAGGCCTTTACCTCCCTCTGCCCTTCCCTTCGTCTTGGAATTTGACATCTGATTAACAAGAAAACAAATTTTGCAACGCTGCCTAGTCGCACGTAATCTCCCTTTTCTACTCTGGGGCTCTACAGGATTCATCTTGCTACAACATGTGCATGGACTTACTAATTTTTGTATCCACAGACCAGCCCACATCCTGGGGGCACACACACAAGGCATGCAGAAGCGCACAAAAGCTTGGCGTTTTGCAGGAGAATGCATGGCCAAATAAGGAGTGACCCAGGAAGGTAAAGGGGCAAGATGGCCAAAGGAGAGGACAAAGAACCTCATGGCATGGCCATTTTGGAGCCAGCCCACCTTGATGTGCCAAACGCAGTAAACACGGTTTACATGGCAAGAAAGGGTTAACAATACATGAAAAGATATTCTGCCACCAGCCATGTCAAAGGCACAGCTGCACTTCTCCAAAAAAATCCTTGAAGGGTGTCTAGTGCTATGGGAAATGAAAGGAGGACCCAAGCGCACTGTACTGTAGGGTACATTGTGCACTTGTAACATGTTGCAGAAAAGTTGCAACATTGAAAAGGATTAAGGGAAACAAAGCCTCCCAGTACTGACTGTCTTTTAAAAAAAAAAAACTTTATTTATAATTGCACACAGATAGGGCTCATTCACATTATGTCTTGATTACGAAACATTACATTACAATAGGTTGCATTCCACATTAATGTGGGTCGTCGGCTTCAGTTTTGGCAGACAAGTATTGTTTGTATCTGCCCCTATATATTCCTGGGTCTAGAGGTGGGCTGTACTGAGACTATATATAGTTCCTCTGTGTCGTTTGTCCATGTCATATCTCTGTCCCAGTCTTCCTTCATTGGTGAAATGTTGCTTTTCCACTTCAGCAGTATCGCCCTCTTAGCTATCAGTAAACTCAAGTTCAGTAGCTTGTGCCAAGTTGGGTTCATTTTCCCTGTAGCACCCAACAGACATATCAGAGGTGACCATTTGATGGGCTGATCAGCCATCTCGTCTAGCGCTGTACAAATCTACGCCCAGTACTCTTTCAGTTTTATATATGTCCACAGCATGTGGAAGATGTCTGCATCTACAGATTGACATCTCGGGCATGTACTTACTACTGTAGGGTATATGCTTTTCAGATTGGCAAGAGTGTCATGTGTCCTGTGGACAATTTTGTAATGAATTAGTTTGTATCTGTCATTACATGATATGTGTTTGGTCAAAGTGCATAGCTGTTGCCATTGGTGTGCCTCTATTTGGTGCACCAGGTCTTGTTCGCACTTGATTCTGGCAGTATGTGTTTCTGGTGGGCGAGTCTGAGTAATGGTTTTGTACAGTGTGGATGCCAAAATGTTCCCTTTCCCCTCAGTAAACATGTACCCCAGACCCAGATTTATCACTGGTTCTCCTGGAAAGGCGTGCTATAGGTTTGCAATAGATGATTTTATGTGGATATAGTGCAGCTTGTGTTTGGCCACATCTCCTACTATGGGCCTCATTACGAGGCTGATGGTAAGGGGTTAATGGTGCCGGTAAGGATGCCGATGCCGTTAACCCCTTACCGCCGCATTCCGAGGTCCCTTAGCGGGTCCCGCTAAGGCCGGCTGGTAAAACCAGCCGCCCTTAGCGGGAGCCGCTAAAGGACCAGGGAGCTAACAACGGGCCCGTTGTTAGCTCCCTCCCCATTCCCATTGAGCCCTATGGGGGATCGAATGGGAATGGACCCGGACCCGAGTTTGGAGGCAGCCATGCCACAAATAGCAGCCTGGCTACCTCCAATCTCGTAATGACCCCCTATGTCTTTAAGGCTTTCGCAGGTAACAAAGTGTTTGTCTGGGAACAATTGACCCCACTCAATTGATAACCTTGGTGCTCCAATGTGTAGCTGCCTCCTTGTCTAAAGTAGGTGGTATATGGGGGTTGCCCCAGATTGGCATGCTCAGGTGGTATAACTTATCTGTGCCATGTATATCAGTGATTCTGGCTCAAGCTGTAGCTGTGACCTGTGTTGGGTCGATGGAGTTGTGGCGTTTGGGATGTGACATCATCATATTGTGGAGTAATGTGGCGGATTTTGGTAGGTAGTGTTCATTTAGTGTGCCCTTACGATTGAGGAAGTCTGTAGCCCATTGGGCAGCATAGTGTACTTGTGCAGCTAAATAATAGAGTTCAAAATCAATCGCCGCAAGGCCTGCCTATGGATATGGGTCAGTTAATGTACTCCAGCTCAATCTGGAATGTCCCCCCCCATGTGAATGTGGTGCAGGCACTTTTTATTTTTGCGAACAGTGCTCGACCAGGCCATACCGGGACAGTATTAAATAGGTAGGCGATTCTCCCCATCATTGAGATAGGTAGGGTACTCCAGTGTGCCATTTTCGCACACAGGGCGTCGGCCAGGGTGTTATAGTTTAGGACGCAGGATAATTGAACAGTCCTAGCCACATATGCTCCTAGATATTGATTGTGTATTGGACTCCAAATGAGTCTGTGAAGGTCAGGGGGTGCAACCGTTGCTTTTGTAAGTGGAAATATTTCAGATTTGTTAGCGTTGAGTCTTAGGCCATAGAACTCGCTGAAAATCTTGACCTCTGCTAGGACCCTCACCAGTGCGCGGTCTGGGTTTTTTAGATATAATGAAATGTCATCAGCATATAATGTGATAATTTCCAATTTGCCCTCGAGCCACAGTCCATGCGCGCTATAGCGGGTCCTAAGTATGTCCGCCAGGGGTTCTATTACCAGTGCGAATATGAGAGGTGATAATGGGCAGCCCTGATGGGTGCCTCCTAGGAGTTCCAGTGTGTCTGATAAGGAGCCTTTGATATTTTGGCATTGGGGCATGTGTATAATATTTTGATCCATTTAATGAAATTAGGGCCAAACCCGTAGTTCTGCAGTACCCTGAATAGAAAGGGCCAGTATACTGTGTCAAATGCTTTTTCCATGTCCAGAGAGACCGCCACCTCTGCGTTTCTTCTGGTATTGCCGTCAAAATCTTGTGGCAACGTCTAATATTTGTTGCGGTGGACCTACCTGTGACGAATCCCACTTGGTTTTCATGGACCATATAGGGCATCAGTGGGGTTAGCCGGATAGCCAGTATTTTTGCGTAGACTTTAGCGTCAGTGTTTATTGATGATAGCGGTCTGCAGGAGTCGCATTCTTCCGGGGGTTTTCCCGGCTTAAGCAGTAAGGTGATGACCGCCTCTCTGGTGGTTTCGGGCAATTCACCTTTTTCTAAGGCCTCTGTCCATACTGCATATAGCCTGGGGACGAGGAGCTGGCTCAATTCTTTGTAGAATTCTGCCCCAAAGCCATCAGTGCCTGGTGCTTTACCGTTGGGCAGTGTTTTTATTGGTTCAGATATCCCGGCTTCTGTGATTGGGTTTTCAAAGGTCTCTCTGGTGGTGTCTGCTAGTAGTGTCGTGGGTATGCGGGAGAGAGATTGATCTATTTCCTCGTCAGTAGCGTTGCTCTGAGGGGAATATAGCTGCTTATAGAAATCATAAAATGCCCCCCTAACCTTTTGACTGTCCGTGGTCACTGTACCGTCTGTTTGTTTTATGTATGGGATGGTAGACGGACCCCGCTCGCCTCTCACCATTCTGGCCAGCAGTCTCCAAGGGTGCTCGTGCTCCCCGTATCGTCTTGCAGCTGCGGGCCTATCTAAGTAGCAGATCTCGAGGTTGGCTGTTTCTTTAAATTTGTCTAGTTTAGTTTTAATCTCCAGTCTTAGTTGTGGGGACGGTGATTGTGCATACTGGGTTTGTTTATGGGCAATGTCTGTTTCTCAGCACACTAGGTCTCTGCGGATGTCTTTGAGGACTCCGAATTCAGTAAACATTGCTGTGCCTCTGATACAGACTTTAAATGCTTGCCATAATTCCGCTTGACTGGACACAGAGCCTTCATTAATGTCAAAGTATTCCCGTATATGCTGGGCTAATGTCGTCTTATAGACCAAATCTTGGAGGGCAGCTGGTTTAAACCTCCAGGGGGGTCTGTTTATTTTTATGTCGGGGATTCGTATTGTCAGCTGTATAGGTGAGTGGTCGGAGTATGTCCTAGGGTAAATATGAGCATCAGTAACTGAGCTTAATGCATCATTAGTGACTAGCCATGAATCTATTCTGGAATGCATATCTTGCACGGACAAGTAGAACGTCTACTCCCTTTTGGTGGTGTTTAAGGAGCGCCATGCTTCTCTTAAATTCAAGTCAGTCATATGGGTGAATATCATTTGGGCGGATTTAGACATTACCCTCGGTTGATCCGACATGCGGTCCAGATGTACGTCCAGAATAGTATTGATGTCGCTGCCACATATCAGATGGGCCGTGAGAAACTTTGCAAGTTTCCAGAATAAAGTGGAATAGAAGCCAGGGTCAACTATGTTTGGGCCATATATATTAAGTGGTACCACCTCCCTGTCATGGAGGGTACCATGGATCAAGACATATCTTCCCTCAGGGTCACATTCAGAGTTAAGACATGCGAATGGTAAAGTTTTAAGTATAAGGGTCGCTGCCCCCCTCGCCCGGCTGGAGTACGATGTATAGTATTGATGTGTCCACCAACTCGGAGCGAGCTTTCTGGCTTGTTGGTTTGGTAAATGTGTTTCCTGCAAGAAAACTATTGTGGGCCCAATCTATTCATGTATGCCAATATTTTACTTCTTTTGATCTGAGATCCCAGCCTTCGGACATTCCAGCTTAACATTTTAACATCCTGATTACCTGGTTTAGCCATCGCCTCGGTGTATGTGTAATTGTGGTTAGCATGTTCCATCTTTGGTGTGATCGTGTCCGTGTTAGTGCTTATTACCTGTGTGCTTTTTGTTATAGTACCCTCCTCTCTTGAACTGTGCCCCAACAAGCTTGCCCCGTTTCCCTCCCCCACCCTAATAGTTCCCTTAACTTTAACTATGCCCGCATGTCCCTCTCGTTCCCCACCCATTAGCTCGTAGTCCACCTGCTACAGGGAGACTGTACCGACATCCCAGGCTGGCGATACTTATGTTCTCTTTCGTTACGGCCAGTTCCGTATGTTGTTGCTCAGTAAAGGGGCTCACATCACTAACATATGGGGACTAAACTGGTTCTGCTCTTTCTATGGGGTCACCCGGGGGGGGGGGTGGCCTGGTTTTCACGTTATTGTTCCTTCTTCCTGTTTGTTTGTTATCGTAGGGTCTCTTCACTTCAAGGGTACTCTTCAATTATTGGCTGGTGAGTCGGTATTGGGATGTGAGTTTCCACAAAGTTTGCCCCCTCCTCAGGAAATGTGAAGAAGTAGGTTTTGTTCTGGTGCTGTAGCTCTAGCCTGGCTAGGTATAGCATAGCATAGGGAATGTGCCGCTTGTGAAATAGTTTTTTGACCCCAGGAAATAGACGTCTTTCTTGTTGTCCTGCCAATGTGTAATCTGGGAAAATGCGGATAGTATTGGCCTCCCATCTTGGTTCCTATTTTTCTCTGGTGGTTTTCAACACTAAGGGCCTCATTACATGGATGGCGGAGAACCATGGCGCTGTTAGCGCCATGGTTCATGCCGGTAAAATACTGGCACCGCCTTGGCGGAAAGGGGAATTACCGCCCCATTCCAAGGTTGGTGGGGCGGTAATTCCCCATTCCCATTTTTGCACCATAGGGCTCAATGGGAATGGGGAAGGCGCTAATTACGGTACCGCAAATTGCGGTACCGTAATTAGCTCCCTGGGTCCCTTTGCGGGTTGGTTTTTAACGCCTGCAAAAAGCAGGCGTTAAATCCCCCAACCCGCAAAGGGACCTCTTAGTAAGGCGGTAAGGATTTACCCGTACCGGTAAATCCTTACCGCCATCCGTGTAATGAGGCCCTAAGTCTCTATCTCTGTAGTTCATCATGCGTGCCATGATGGGCCTCAGGTATGCAACGGGCTTGGGTCGTGGTGCGAGGGATCTGTGTGCGCGCTCCACAATGAACATGGGTGACCATCCGGGATCTCCCAGAAGATTGTGCAGGAGTTTTTCCACCGCTTGTTCCATGGGCCCTTTCAGGGCTTCCTCCGGCATACCGATTATACAGATGTTGTACTGTCGGGACTTAGCTTCTAAATCTTCGCACTTAATTTTGACCATTCCCAGTTCATTTGCCATTGTTGTCACTGTATTCTTTAACGCCTCCAATGCATCCTCCGTGTTAGAGATTTGTGTCTCAGATTCTGTGATTCGGGTTGTAGTCTTGTCCAGTTGTGTTTTAATGGAGGCAACATTGGTAGTTATCCTGTCTAATTTCTCATTAAGAGAGGAGAATCCTTGCTGCATAGCCAGAAAGACAGCCTGTGGGTCCATCGCTGGAGCAGTTGTAGCTGGCTATGTTTGCAGTGGTATTTCCTTGGACATCGTGGCTTCCACTTCTCTTCTCGTCATCGTTGTGTATTTTTCTATGGCTCCTTTTCCTTTCTTGGGAACGAAGCCCTTGAGCATTGTATTTTGCTCCTTCTGGGCTGGTCCCTGCAGGTGTTTTGCTTCTGAATAGTTTGTTGCCCTGCACCAGGGTCATGGCGCTTACAGTAGATACTGTAGCATGTAGGGGAGGTGGTTCTCCGCCCCGCCTGACGTGCCTTACTGTTGTCCGTTTCGCTGTGTAGTCTAATAGGGCTGTTCACTGTCGCCGTCTATTGTTGCCTTCAGCGGCTCTGTTAGTGCCTACAGTGTATTGCGGCCAGTGGGCATGGGGTTTGTGGGTCTCGTGGAGAGTTGGACCTTGTGTGTGTCCTGGATACACCCCGCTTTGGGTTCCGTAGGGTAATTTCTATTAGTCTTGATGATAGCGTGGATCCGTTAGACCCCGTAGCTGAGAGGGAGGGGAATCCTGCCTCGACGTGCTCCTTTTCTCCACGACCATGATCTGTCCTGAAAATGTAACTATCTGCGTCGGGCATGGCGCCTAGTGTTGGGGCAACACAGGGGGGCCTTTATGTCCTTATTGTTGTAGTTACTGCTCAGTGGGCTCTGGAGTAGCTTGCCCCCAGTGGGTGAGCCCCCTTTCGTCGTATGTAAAGACCCCACCGCTTTAGGCGGAGGAGAACTGTGCCTCGGAATGCTCCCTTTCACCACCGCCGTGACTTCTCCCACGAGTGTTCAAATCCCAAAAGGGATATCTGCTCACATACAGGCACACCATACGTGGTCCAATCACATACCATGGTGGTCCCACTCATTCAAAGCACACCAGACTCTCTGGCACCCAAGATATGTATTGGAACCAGATAGTCCAGCCCACATCCTGGGGGCACACACACAAGGCACGCAGAAGCCCGTGAAAGCTTGGCATTTTGTGGGAGAATGCATGCCGAAATAAGTACTGACCTTGGTCAGCTTGACCTGGGGAAGGTGAAGGGGCATGATGGCCAAAGTACGTCGTGGTATGGCCATTTTGGAGCCAGACCACCTTTCTGTGCCAAACGCGTTAAACACGGTTTGCATGGCAAGAAATGTTATGTTATGTTATAGTAACAAAACTTGTGCGCATGTACGCCCCAAAGGCATCATGGCGCTGGTAGCAAGAGGGAGGATGTCAGTATAGGAGCCATTTTAAAATAGTAGTGTTTTCAATTGCTGCCAAAAAACCAGATGGTTGGCCGTCCCTCGCAGTACAAGGGGAAGATCTTTCCAGGATTTGGCTGCCACAACAGAGAAGGCACGCCCCCCTGAGCAGGCCAACCTAAACCGAGGAACAACAACCAGAAGAGCCGACTGGGAGCAGAGAGTACGGGGCGCACGTACTGCACGAATTTAGCCTGCAAATACTCTGCTCCAATACCGTAGAAAGCCTGATGCACAATGCACATTGACTTAAACATAATCCGAGCTGCAACGGGAAGCCAATGCAATTGCCTCTGCAACGGAGATATATGTGCTCTGAATGGGGGGCAAAGAATAGAGCTGGGCGCTGCATTCTGGAGTAATTGTAACCGCTTGATCAGGTAGAAAGGCTATGCAAAATAGAGCGAAATACTATAATCCAGTACACTCAGTACTAGAGCAGAGACCACCAGTGCTTGGCATGCTGTGGGAATAAAAGGAAGAACCTTCCCTAAGACCCGGAGCTTAAAATAGCCAGCCATACAGACCGCTGCCACCTGCTCATCCATGGCCAGGAAGGCAGTGATTTTAACCCCCAAGTTCTTGACTGACATGACAGGTATGGGGGGGGGGCCAAGGGAAGAGGGCCAAAAGTCAGCGGTCCAGAACAGGTGGGGAGAGATGGTACCTATGACAAAAACCTTGGGCTTGCTAGCATTAAGCTTCAGCCAATTGGATGTCATCCATACCCCTAACTCCTCAAGACAGTTCCTCGGCTGTCTCAGATGGAGTGAGGTCCAGTCTAACCAGAATCTGGGTGTCATCCGCATATGAATAATAGCGGAACTCATGTGACTGAAGAAGGACCAGGAGAAGTCTAATATAAATATTAAACAAAATGGGAGATAACGCTGACCCTTGAGGGACTCCACATACAAGTGAGACAGGAGCACAGCGAAAGGGAGGAAAGTAGACCGACTGGGAGCAGTCTGCCAAAAAGGCCAAAAACCAATCAAGAACTTGGCCAGACAGGCCGGCTGCGGACAACCAGGAGACCAGGGTGGAAAGATCGACCATGTCGAAAGCCGCCGACAGATCTAATAGCAGAACGGCTCTGACACCCCCCGATCCACCAGGCGCACCAGCTCGTCAAGCATTGAATTAAGAACAGATTCAATGCCTCTCCCTGGCTGAAAGCCGAATTGGAACACATCAAAATACCGAGAGGACTCTAGAAAGTTGGACAAGAGGGGAGAGACCAGGGCTTCCAGAACTTTCATCATAATTGGCAGGATCGAAATGGGCCGATAGTTGGCTAGCACTTAGTGGTCCAAGGATGGTTTTTTAAGCAAGGGAATGACCAAGACATGCTTAAGTGAAGGCGGGATCACACCCGTAGCAAATGAGAGGTTAACAGCTGAGGTAATATGAGCAATCATATCACCCAACACTTCCTTTAGAAGGGCCAGCAGTATGGCATCCACACGGGAGGCCGATTTAAGGCACTGAATAGCTAGCAGTATGTCAGAATTAGAAAAAAGAGGGAACGTGGACCACAACCCCGTAGCCGGAGTGACTCAGCACATACCCTATCCATAGCAGTCAATTACGCCTCCTTTTTTATGTTATCTCTAATGATGGATATTCTTTCCACAAAAAAAGAGGAGAGGGAGTCGCACAGATCCTGCGAAGGTGACACCAGGGCACGACCTGTCTCCGCAGTAGAGAGTGACTTTACCAAGTCAAATAAGGCTTTTGGTTTGTTCAGGGTCCCCTCTACCGTGTGGCTGAATAAACTTTCTTGGCGTTGATGACTGCTTTATGATAGGCAGTGATAACGCTGCGAAAAATGGTTTTAGCTTTGCATGAGTAGGTGATGCATCATTTTCTCTCAGCTTGCCTACGCTGTAGTTTACTAGCTCTTAGTGCCTTAGAAAACTAAGGTTCAGGGGGGCGACTTCTTTGTTTACATGATTTAACAGGGGCCAGTAAATAAGCCATTGCTAAAAAAGCAGCCTCCAAAGTAGCTAGGGAGCAGTTCTCCACCTGACCACTATGAGTTTGCAAGGAGGTGACCAACGCAAGGTTAGGGACCCCGAGCCAGCTACATTTGCAAATCGCAGGCTTAGTAAGAGAGGGAGGTGGGTCCTTAAGAAAGATAGAAAAGGGCACCACATCATTGGGCTGTATTAATGAAAGTTACCGGGGCAAATGAGTAGGTTCATCTCCTGGGGGAGACCTAAGTCCATCATTAGAGCCATAAGAGCCATACAATTAGCAACTTGCCCTGCTGTAGCAAGGTTCGTGGGAAAATTGAAATCACCAATAACAACCAAATCAGGGAATTTAATTTGTAACTCCAGTACCCAAACTCAGTGGAAAAAATGCTGTCTGCCCCAGGAGGAAGATATATCAGCAAGGCAGAAAAAGTATCATTAGGAGAGGTAATAAGGCAGATCAAAATGCATTCCATTTTTAGGGAGTGCTTAGGAACTCTACTAAGCACCTTATATTTGGTTTTATGAATCAAGGCCACTCCACCACCAGGATGGGGGACAATACGATCCAAATGCACCAGTGTATAGTTAGCAGGGAGGGCCTGGACAATAGCAGGACCAGACATCTCCCTCAACCATGTTTCTGTTAGAAACAAAAGTTCAAGATCATTGTTGGATATCAAATCATAACAGTTGATAGAGTGATTAACTAAGGAACGTGTATTCAGTAGACCACACTTCAACAGAGCAAGTTGCTTAGAATTAGGAGTAGCAGAAGATTAAAAAAAAAACGATAGGCCATCTGGTGTTAGAGGTGGCCAAAGATAGCAACATATTGTGTTCTAACCTGTCCTGTATCATGCCAGTACCAGCAGCGTGCTGCACATCCGGCACATTCCGTGCACGGACGGGCACAGATGGGCTTGCCTTAAGCACACCTTTGGCGTGCTGATGGCGCGTCCGCTGTGCCCGTCGGCTGCGCAGGCGAGTGGCTCAGCACATAAATACCGGGAGCCACTGAAAGTGAGGCAGGTAAAGCCCACTCACAACAGTAAAAGAGGACTGTTCCCAGGGACAAACATCCGAGATAACTAAAGCAGAAATGTCCATTTCAAATGCCCCCACTGTAATAGTTTTAGTTCAGCACATAATTAAAATGCAGCACAAGATCCCATTCTTGACAATTACTGTAAAGTTTTTTTGACAAAAAAATCGGTTGCCTATTTTTCTATGAATGAGTTGGGGATTCCACTTTGGGCTTGGATTGAGGAATACATAATGAGACCGTTCCCCATTAAAAGTCTGTATTCCTTCGGCAGGGTACCCAGGCAAGTTGCAAATTTGCAAGCATTGATAGCTACTAAAGATGCTGTCACTTCATTAATATTAAGCCGTGGACAGGGATTATTTATGTACAGGGAGGCCTCCATCTGGCAGAATCCAGGGTTACAAATTGATAAGACGTTGTGTTGGAGAAGTTGGATCAACAGAGGCATATATATCTGGTGTGATGGTGAAGGGGAGATGCACACCTTTGAATTCCTACAAAGGAAGTTTGGCTTGCAGAAACCGGAACAAAGGAGGTATAATTTGTTAAAAGCAATGTTAGTTGAAAGACTAAATATGATGACCACTCCTCTGATTCAGAGACCTGAGAGGTGTGATTTTATTGTGGCTGCTCCTCATAAGGTGTCCAATTTTTTGAAACTCTTCCCGGTTGAGAATCATTCAGTTGATTCTTGGGATAACTTGAGACTTGCATGGTCTAATGAGTTAGGAGTGGATTTATCTTTGAAAGAATGGGAAAACATATGGAGAGTTCTGATTAAAACGAAAGTGGACTTTAATTTACGCTACGTTCAACAGAGGATTTTAGGGCGTCTTTTTTGGACACCAGATAGAATGAATAGATTTGGACTAAGTGATAGTGATAAGTGCTGGGGTTGTTTGAAGGAAAAGGGCACTATGTTACACATGTTGTGGAATTGTACAAAGGTGAATGGTTTTTGGAACAATGTCCTAGATCGGGTCGACATGGTGTGGAATATTACTTTTCCAAGAACTCCTGTGGCTGTACTTTTGAAATCCCCAAGTTGTGTTCGGCATTTGGATTTTGTGATGTTGTGTTGGGGCACTAAAGTTCTTCTGGTGGCCACTAGACAAATCTTGTGTGTCTGAAAAACAAGGAAAAAACCATGCGTAGAAGAGTGGCTACTACATGTGCAGCTCCTTTCCCATTTTGAGAAGATTACATTTGGTAAATTGCATAGAGACAAAGCTTATAATGAGCAATGGAGTGTTTTTAATGAATTTTATGCTTAATATTTGACCAAAGTTAGATTTGCTTATATTTAATTTCTTTAAGAGGGCGTGGGTTGGGGTGGGGTTTGTTAGTGTTTCGTTGTGTCTTGTATCTTGTGTCTTGCGTTGGTTTGTGTATTATTGGTATGATTGAGAATATTTTATCAAACTTTTGTTAGACATTCTAAAATCTTGTGGATATTCTTCTTAATGTTCTTGCAATTTTATTTGTTTTAGTTCTATACTTATTACTACTTCATTGTTCTGATTACATTGTACTGATTTACTATCCTTAAGTTTGTTATAAGATTTTGGTTGACTAAAATTTAAATAAAGAGAATAAAAAAAGATATATCACAAAACACCAGGTGAGAGGCTTTAAAATGGAAATCCGACATGGATTACCTCAACTCGGCTCAAAAAAGGGTTAAAAATACATGAAAAAATAAGCTGCCACCAGCCGTGTCCAAGGCACACCTGTATCTTTCCTAAAAAATCCTTCGAGGGTGTCTAGGGCCCTGGGAAATGACAGGAGGACCCAATCACACTGTACTGTAAGGTATTTGTATCATGTTGCAGAAAAGTTGCAACATTGAAAAGGACTAAGGGAACCAAAATCTCCCAGTACTGACTGTCTTTAAGTGCATGTTAGTTTCCCCATAAGAAAGTGAACGAAAAGCCCAGGGGATTGCAGCTGAAGGCTGTGCTCCACTGGCAAAATCAGACTATGGTGTTAAACAGCAGCAACAACTTGGGGGTTGCACAACTGGAGGTAAAACTTCACATAAATGGGAATCTTTCCAAACATAAGTCACGTGTCCTCCTAAAAATAGAAGTGTTATGAGGCAACCGATGCATTCCATACTAGGAAGTGACATATTATGGTCTTAATGGCTAAAACGGCTATTGTTGTCTCTATCCGACATGATTACTCTGATAAAAAGATATTATGAAATTATATTTCAAAGATCTTCTATGAAATATACATGGGGGTTCTTATATTCGGATTTGAGAGCAGAATTGTACCTGTTTGACATAAGTCCTCAGGATCAAAGTGCTGATAAGGAAGGAGTCATCCCTTCAGATATGAGTTGCCTCTCTCTGACTTCTTCCAGAATTCTTGGTTAACCAAATTTGGCTATAAATACGAAGGAGGATTTCTATAAGTATGAATTATGTGAGGCTCCTACACAAAAAAGAGTTTTGCATATATTTTTCAATTATAGATAGGCTTACCCATAAGGTGTATCGTCTCCACCAATTCCTGAATCTGCTATAGTCTTGTCTATTCTGTGGCTGCAGGTAATGATCTTTAGTAAAACATATAATGTGCCGCTCCCTGGTAAATACCTGTGGATATAAATAAAAAGAGGGAATATTGTAGGTTCCCCTCAAGGTTTGTGGATGCCTTGTCTTCTGTTAAGAATGGGATAATGATGGGTAACATACCTTTACATTTTCCTTCTTGACAAGCTCATACTTCCAAACTGGACCGCGAGGAGTGCGAAACCCAAGATGACCATTATTTGTTACTGTGCGTCATCGTGCAATAGCGTGATGACATCACGCGTTTGTTTAGAAATGCGCAATCGCATTTGTAGGTTCAATACAGTATATCGATTCAATAATACCTTAACTAGCTTATATAGGTACCTGATGTTGAACACCTCTTCTCCTAATTGGTGTAACCCTCAAGTAAGGGCAGGTTGAAAACTTGTAATAGGTAGAATGGTATGCTTGCTGTATTGGAGAAAATATTCCAAGGCCTCCTCCTGTAACTATAGTTAAATGGTATACTTCAATGATCATGCTCTTACTTATATAAAGTTAATATCACTTAAGGCTAGTTGCCAGTCTAGGGTAGAGTACTGGTGCTTAACCAGTGGGTAACTGAATGGTATACCAAAATGATCATGCACTTAATTTTATATGGATACTATTACCAAAGTCTGTTTTCAAGTGTAGGGTAGACCTCTGGTGCTCAACAGGTCCAATTGCTCAAATGTGGATGAATCAATATTTCAATCTGTGTCACAATAATAGGCAGTATCTATAGGACCTCTATAATGACTGGTAAATAGCTTGCACTGCTCAATATATGTTCAGTATTAATGATAATCGGAGCAGTAATATTTTACCCGTTTGGAAGACTATTGGCACAAATTAGTCTTTTCAGATTCTCCAATTACCATCCATGTATTTATCCAATGGAGCTGGCTCACACTCTAGTTGTTTAGTCCATTTAGTTTTGCCAAAAGTAGAAAGTAGACCCTTTATCCTTCCTATCATGGCTACATATGCTCAAAGGCACTGAGCACACGTTATACTTCCCATCATGGGTTCCAAAATCATGGCATACACATTTCTGTTCTAGGTATTGTTTACTGTTCCCCAAATGGTTGCCATTATGATCAGGATAGAAAAGTAATTTTCATAAGAAAGAACTCAGGTTGTACTCTTCATTCATCCTATCAGGGGCTAAACTATTCAATGTCTCTAACCAGAAATGTCCCTTTGGTTCAAATGTCTTGCATGGTCTCCCCCTCTCGGTGCTCTCTTGACTTCTTCCAATATAATCACTTTCAACTGTGCTATGTTGTGTCAGTTATCAATAAGTGGCGAGCTATCAGTGATGTAATGTTATTGGAAAGAACATTATTTAATAGAACTAATATTGTAAACTGGTTCTTTTTAAAACATTGCAATGTTCAATTCTAATGATCACTTTCTCTGTATATTGTAGTGATAATAAGAACATTACAATTGTCTTACTGAGACTGAGCAAAACAATTATCAGAACCTAGAAATTACCACATAAATTACTTAGAAAAACCACTTAAATTATGCTTTGACAGAGGTTTCTAAGTTGAACGGTCTACTACGCCCTTATTGTACTATTGTGAAATACCCCCAAGAGAAAGGATAAAGGGAGAAATGGCCCCAAAACCTGCTTTTTAGAAAATCAAAGAGCATTTTCGGTACAGAAAAATGACCACAATCTTTATATTTGACAAATGTGTCTGTGATAAAAGCGTTTGGCTCTTATATCACAAAGTACATAGTACACCGTGGGCTGTGTTCTCATTTCATTGTTCACAACATTCACCCTAACATGAAAGTATTGGTAACCATGAACAATATATACTCATTCAGACAGCTTCAGAATTTGGATGTGAGTGATAAAAGGCTACAATATCTTCCACTCTGCTGAGATTCATGCACCCAGTGGATCATGTGTTTTGGAAGATGAGTGTAAGGAGGGGAATCTGGGGCAGGGACATCATGTCGGGATTCATACATCACGCCAGTTAAGAGAAGGTTCTGCATCCTGACAGGACATTGTAAGAGTCCAGTGCAGGTCCCCGCGGGACTCGCATCTAGGTGGGTGCTATCAAGGCCAAAAGACACACCGACACGTAGTGTGGCTTGACACTTCTTTATTTTACTTCAACTAATGGCTAACTGCCGAAGCCCTGTGGCCCCACCTTTGTCCTGCCCCCTCACTAGACCAACTTCAATTCCCAGTAACTTGGCCCAAACTGGGGGCCGCCCACACAGCGATGTGGGAGAGGCAAAATCACTCACGTGACAACGTGACATCTCACCCCTTTTTAGTATACAGCATCACCTGTGCTTTGACCCCATCTCAATTAGCCGGTGTGGTTTTATGCTGCTTCGTTGTGGCCTTCTGGGGCAATGGAGGACTTGGGCGGGTGACTGTTCTCCTCCAAAATGTTCCTCTCCTCCTGATTGTTCCCCATCTCCTTGGTAAGGGTCATCTGAGAGTGATTTGTCCGTACTGTCACCTGAATGTTCCCATCTCATTGGTACGAAGCCTGTGACTCTCTTGAATTGGGATGCGTTCCTCGTTATGGAGTATTGGTGATCTCCCCTGGTGGTTATCATGGTGCCCTTCTTGCTGGTCACCACCAGCCACTTCGGGAAAATGTTGGGTCTTCTTTTCTGGCTTTCGGCTGGCACACCACTACATGATCTCAAGGTTCTATTTCACCTGCTTTTGCCCCTCGCCGAGCATCCACTCTTTCATTCGCTCCTTTCTGATCGCGGACCTTGACCTGTTGTTTGAGGGGAGTGGTCTGAGGTGGAATTTGTGCTTCCGGCAGTCTTGTTCTTATGACTCAATGAAACATGAGGTCCAAAGGGCTGACACCTGTGGTGCATTGTGGAGTGTGGTGGTACTCCCGGGGGAGTTGATGAAGCGCTTGCTCAAACGGTTTGTTGACTAAATTGGCTGTCTGCAGAGTTCTCTTAATGTTGGCCATGAACCGTACAATGATCACATTGGCCTGGGGAAATTGTGGTGTAATCTTTCAGTGTTGGAACCCCATGTACCGTGCAAAGTTCTCAAAGTCATAGCTCGTGATTGGGGGCCCATTGTCTGATATTATTACCTTCGGTATCCCATATGTAGATAACATTCTGTCTAGTGCTGGGATGACACATGTCGCTGCTGTGGAGTCAATGAGTTTTACATCTGGGAAACGAGAGTGTTTGTCAATGAGCACTACCACATACATTCCATTGCACAGCGGTCCAAAGAAATCCACTGATAGCTCTTCCCAGACACCTTCCAGAAGCGGGGACATCTGTAGCAGATTAGGTTGTGGTGGGCGAAGCCACCACTAGCCACGTGTTCCACCTGCCAAGGACCTACTCCACCAGGGCGTCCAGCTTGGGGAACCACACCTTCTTGCGCAGGAGGCGTTTTGTGGAGACTACCCCCGAATGGCCTTCGTGTGCCAGCGTGACCATGTGTTCGCGCAGCAAAGATGGGATGACGATTTTGGAGCCTTTCATGACGATGTGGTCGTCCACCACCATTAGCTCATCCTACACCAGTTCCAGTGCTCTTATGTCGTCTCTCACCGCTTCCGGTTCTTGCCTCATCTGATGCTTAACGTGCGCCATTTTGTCTGTTCGGATGCAATGAGTCACTATGGCAAGGGATTTGGCGTTTTCTGATTCTTTCCATATGAGATTCCACTTCTGCTTCCATGCGTGCCAGGGTGAGGATTTCTTCCAGCAACCGCTGTTTCTGCAGGAGCTTCTTCCAAAACGCTTGGGAGTGACACCTGGCTATCACTAGGGACCATAGGGCCTCGTCGTTGGAGTATGGAATTCACGCATCTGCATTACAAAATTGTCTAGGGACTCCCCCTTCTCTTGGCGTGTTGTGTGAAAGACATGCCTTTCATAATCGACATTCGTATGTGGTGTGAAATATTCTGATAATTTGGTATGCAGGTCTTGGTATGATGCAGTGTCAAGATTGATTAATTCCCCTACAATGTCTCTGACAGCTGGTCCCACTGTCATGGACTGTGTTTTTGTGAAACTCATGTGTCATCTTTGAGTCCTATAGCCCCTACGTAGAAGTTGTAATCACATAGCCAGGTCGCCCATCTGGTGCCCATGTTGCTAGTGTATCGTATGTCAAAGGCATGAGGAAGGTGCAGTACTTTGGAACCTCCGCCCGCAGAGGGAACCTGGCCTGAAGGGCTGGCCACTGGCGTGGACGACGGTTCTTCCTCAGACATGGTTGTTGGGTTCCTCTTGGGAGCGCTGGCATCTGCTACTGTGGAGGTGAGGAGCCCCCTGTCGCGTGCTAGTAGCTGTGTTTGTTAGCATGCACCTGTCTGTCTGGATGTGGTGAGTGAGTCCTCTCTACTCTTCTGCTCACTTCCAGGGCCTCTGGGGTTACCCTCTCTGTGAGCTTCTATGTTCGTGTTGTGCCCTCTGATGTGCCTTTTATCTGGCTAAGGCTAATACCTCGTGCTGAGAGGGTGGGGGGGGGCTGAACTTGTGCGCGTGACTTGAGTGAGGCCGGGCTGCACTGTAGTGTCCCTTTTAACAGTGCTGAGCCTCTGGTATGCTTTGTGTCCTCCCTCTCTTCTCGAGAATGTTGGTGAGGGATGAGGGTTCGTATCAAGCGTCTAGGGCGTAGTAGGAACGGTGCTTATTCCCGTCCATCTTTGCCATACCTATGGGTCCTCAGGGATGACTGAAGTGCACTGACAGTGCATGGAGGCGTGACCACGTGTGTGCGAAGTGCCCGACAGCACCCTCCCAGTCAGTTTCCTCTGCCCCAGGCTCCGTGCCATACAAAGTATGACACGATGGAGGGCCTGGGGGGTTAGGCGCAGGGTGGGGGAGCCAAACGGCGGGAAACACAGAGGGAGCGGCAGCCAAAGCGGCGCCCCCACCCTCAGCGTTGCCGGAGGAGGGCACCAAAAGGTGCGAAAGGTAAACAGCAGGGGAGGGCAGGAAGCCCGGCCCCCAACAACACAACAAAGGGGACTGGGAGGATAAATACCCCGGTGAAAACCAAGGTAAACACAAACAGGTCCGGAGCTCCCTCACTCGGGTAAGCTCCCCGGACCTGAGAAAGGGGGATAAAAGAAACGTTTCGCCTCGGCGGGCTTACCGTTTTCTGTGTCTCCCTCCCTTTCAGTCATCCTTCGTTCGAGTTGCAGCAAGGAAGCCGGAGGACGAGCGGGATCGTCGGAGGCATCGGAGGAAGCAGCTCGGCTTCAGGAGGAAGGACGCCAGCGGAGCAGGGAAGCGGCTCGGGCTTCAAAGGCAGTTCGACGTGGGAGTTACGAGGGAGGAGACCAGTTGCGCAAGCGACAAGTGCTGGGGCGTGCACTACAGGAGGCTTGCGCTCTAACCCCCTGATCGGTTCGGATCTTCGGGACGCGGCGTGGGCTATAGGAGGCAGGGCAAAGCGCACTGCAGGAGGCTCGCGCTCTAACGGAGGCCCGCGTATTAACCTCTGATCGGGGATTTCCATTCAGAACAAACACGAGCAGAAATCACATGACAAGAAAGGGGTGGGGCTACAACACGGAGAGCACGGCTGGCAACGCCCGCAGAGGGCAGCTGTGAAGCGAACAAGCCTGCAAGAGCGCGGTAGTCAATAAGGATAAGGCGCGGTGGCGCAATGTTTTGCACGGCGGTATTAGCGAATTAAGTTTTTTCAAAGGTGGTGGGTTCGGATCCCACTAGAGTCGAATTTTTGGCATTGGGATTTATTGAATAGATATTTAAATGACATTTGAAAGAATCACGCCAGGAACACTGAATTGAATCCTGGAAGCAGGGAATAGATTTTAGGCAAGATAAAAAGGCCAAAGGTTGGGGTTCAAGCCCAGTGGGTCAACAACTTGGAAGGAAAGGTCGAAAAAGGCAAAAATGGCAGAAGAAAGAGCAAAAAGAGCACAGGAATTCAGCCCATGGGCTAAAAAGGCAGAAAAAGAGTATGGGGCACAATGGGTGCTGGATGTGGTGCAGACGGAAGAAAGGGCTAGGGCAATGTCGCCCTTGCTGCTCGAGGAGTCTGGTGGCAGCGAGGAAGAAACTGCAATACCTCAAGGCCAAAAGAGGTTAAGAGAGATAACAGGAGAATCTCAAGAGCCGGAGATGCCAAAAATAAAACGGAAGAAAGGAACCAAGAAAGGTATCGTAAAATTGAATAACAATATTGACAAAATGGTGAAAGTTCTAAATGCATGTATCACGGCTCAGGGTAAGTCGCACAGAGCCAGTAAAGGAGGAATAAAAGAGCACAGAAGGGTGGCATCTGACACAGAAAGTAGCGAAGACGAGGAGAGGGATCACCTTCAAGCATGGGTAAAAACGAAGGGGGTTATAAGTAAAGAAAAACAAAAAAAGGATAAGACAGGTATAGATCAGGGGACAGGTGAGCAAGGGCTAACACAGCGGGGTTCCTATCTCACAGGGGCTTCCCCAAATGCCTGGTCCCCAGGGGTCACCTACCAACACTACAGTAGCTAAGATAGGGCCCGCCATAGTAAAAACAACAGAACCTACCACAATTATGACCAAATATGGCAGGCCCACGATAGGCAAGGATGCTCAAGGGCGGTCCTTAAAAGCACAAGCCTGGTACATTAGCGACAAAGTGAAGGAGAAGATATGGAGAAAAGAGTTGATAGATATCTTCTCCTTGTTAGACGTACAGAAAAGGGGTCATGATGTATCAAGGGAAGACATAAAAGAGGATGAGAAGGGCTTATTGAAAAGAACAGCTGTGTCAAGGAATTTTGATAATTGGACAGCAGTATTCCAGATAATGTCCTCAATCATCTTGCAGAAATTTCCCGAGGACGGCCCATCACTAGTGACATATCAACAGAGAGTCTTAAGGGTGTACAAAGCATTTGGGGGTGATGCATGGAAAGAATACGATCATGAATTCAGGAAAGAAATGGATTGCTTCCCAGATATAGGGTGGGATGAAGAAAATTACAATCTATACATATTTAACGTACTAAAAGAGAAATGGGATAGCAGGGAACAGTATAATGCAGGGAGCTATTATAGGAAACAGTATGGCCAGAACGATTATAGAAGCGAGTACAGATACAACAACAGGAGATACGATAACTATTATGACAGAGCAAGAGAGCAGAATTTTCGGAGTAGACAGTACGAGGCACAGAGAGGGTGGCAGAGCAACATACCTCCGACAGCACAAGGGGGTGGTAGAGGGAGTAGCGGGACGGCAAAATCAGAGCCAGCACAATGCCGTAACTTTGAGAAGGGAATACCATGCAGCTGGGGGAAGAAATGTAAATTCAATCACAGATGCAAGAATTGCGGAGGAGAACATATTACTACCAAATGGACCAGAGCAGCGACCAGTAAGTACAGGGTACCAGAAAAACGGAGCTAGGAGCATAGGAGAGAAAGGGGCCTCACCAGTGCGAATCGAGATTATGGAAAAGTGGCTAAGGGTGTTCCCAGACCAGGATGGAGCAGAAACAATAAGGCGAGGTTTCCAAGAAGGTTTCATAATACCGTTTAATGGACAGGGCTCCCAGAACACTCCAAAAAACCTGAAGTCTGCTTTAGAAAATAAGGAATTGGTGGGCAAAAAAATCACAAAAGAAATTGAGCTAGGGAGGATGGGAGGCCCGTATAGTTCTCCTCCTTTTAAAGAATTTATATGCTCGCCTTTGGGTTTGGTCCCAAAAAAAGAGGCAGGCGTGTTTAGGCTGATTCACCACCTTTCATATCCACCAGGGGCCTCGGTTAACGACGGCATCACACAAGAGGCGTCGTCAGTAAACTACTCAGATTTCCTGGAAGCAGTGCAGTTAGTCAGGAAAGCAGGACAGGGAGCTTGGATGGCGAAAGCAGACATTAAGTCAGCCTTTCGCCTATTGCCAGTGAAGAGCGAATCACAGAGATGGTTGTGCATGCACTGGGAGGGCAAATACTTTGTGGACAAATGTCTCCCTATGGGCTGCGCCATTTCTTGTGCATACTTTGAAAAAGTGAGCTCTTTCCTGCAATGGGCTCTTACAAAAGAAATGAAGGGAGCACAGGTAGTCCATTACCTGGACGATTTTCTATTCGTGGGTCCACAAGGTTCCGAGCTGTGTAGAAATACTTTGAAGAAGTTCACGGCATTAACAGAAGAGTGGGGTTTTCCGCTTGCAGAAGAAAAAACAATGGGGCAAACTCAAGTGATACAATTTTTAGGCATCGAAATTGACTCACGGGTCGGGGTGTGCAGGATCCCGGAGGAGAAGGTGGCGGACTTGCTAGGTACAATCACAGATCTGAAAGGGAGGAACAAGGCCACAGTAAGGGAGTTGCAATCACTGGCAGGGAAATTGAACTTTGCAGGGAGGGTCATACCGCAAGGCAGGATATTCCAGAAAAGGGTCGAGCAAAGAACAAAGGGTGCTAAGGTGGGGCACCACAAGGTGCGGATCGGTGGAGCAATAAAGAAAGACTTGGAGGTTTGGGCAGAATTCTTAAAAGCGTTCAATGGTTCAGTGATCTGGCGCACACAGGTAAACGAGGAAAGCAAAAGGGTGTTGTTCACAGATGCAGCGGGTGGTTTTGGCTTTGGTGCAATATTGGATACAGAATGGTGCACAGAAAGATGGTCAGAGGTGTGGCATGAGGCTGCATGGACAAGTAACATTACACTTTTAGAGCTATTTCCGATCTGGGTGGCACTGTGTGCATGGGAAGCAAAACTAAGCAGCAAGGAGTTAAACGTATGGTCGGATAACATGGCGGTAGTGCATGTGATAAATAACGGAAACGCTTCTTGTACGCTGGTCTTGGAGTTAATGAGGGCAATAACTCTGGCTTGTCTGAATAATAATGTAAACATAAGGGCGAGGCACATCGCCGGTGAAGCAAATATGGTCGCTGATGCCTTGTCTCGTTTTCAGTGGAACAGGTTCAGGGAGCTACGGCCAGATGCAAGAAGGATGAAAACGCCCACGCCAAAAAAGGCATGGGTACCGCTGGAGGCATGGGAAAAAGGTCGGTTAGCCACGAGGCTGACTCAGAAGAGGAAGAAGGCCCAAGGGAGCAAGTAGTGGAAAGATTGGCCAGAAACGCCATAACATACAAAACTGGTGAGCAATATAAAAAATATGTAAATAATGTGTTGAGAGAATCAAAAGTGAAGGATGTGGGGGATATCACTGTTTCCAACTTGTTGACTTCTTGGGGAGTGCATTTTCACAGGGGAAGAGGAAAAGCTGGGCGGCAGCACATTTGGCCGCAGTCGCTTATACGGCAAAGGTGGCTGGGTTTGCAGACCCGACATCGAGCCCTCGTCTAAAATACGCAATGAAGGGGTGGTCTAGACTAGAAGGAAAGAAACCAGACAACAGGAGGCCCCTGAATTTTTTTAAAGTAGTAAAATTGTTGCAGCTATTGCCTAGCACATGTAGTGACAGCTATGAGAGTATGCTGTTCAGGGCAGCGTTCGCATTGGCATACTATGGGGCATTCAGGGTCGGGGAGCTGGTAGCAAATAACACGTTGGCGGGAGACGGGCTAGCAAGGCGCGACATCAGCAGAGGTTCTAAGGGTATGTCCATAATATTAAGGAGATCAAAAACGGACCAAGGAGGGAAGGGTCGAACAATTGAGCTAAATTGTATTAAAGAAAGGGACCACTGCCCCAGATGCATTACCGAGCAATTTCTCAAAGTGCGTCCTGAAGTTGGGGGGCAGCTATTGATACATAGAGACGGCAGAGCCCTCAGCAGATATCAATTCCAAGCCGTACTAAAGAAAACCATAGCGAAAGCAGCGTGGGATGCAGCTGAGTTTGGAACCCACTCCTTCAGGATAGGGGCAGCCACCTCTGCATGGGTAGGAGGGCTAGGGGCAAAAGGAGTAAAGAAAATTGGGGGGTGGAAGTCACAATGTTTCAAAAGGTATGTGCGGGAATATTTGATATAATTCATCTCCCATCCACCCACGCAGATGAGACCCCCTACAAGTCGGCATGCATAGTTGGCCATTCATTCGTGACGCGTGCAGGCAGGTGGATCG
Organism: Ambystoma mexicanum; assembly: GCF_040938575.1. Lineage (NCBI taxonomy): Eukaryota > Metazoa > Chordata > Amphibia > Caudata > Ambystomatidae > Ambystoma > Ambystoma mexicanum. The sequence continues at coordinate 708,636,820 of NC_090939.1, forward strand.
AGGATTTCAGAGAAGGTTTGCATTTTAATCGGACAATAACTTCCTGGTGGGGCCTCCCAGGAATGCATTGGGAGGACATCCACGACCGGCTATCGGATTTGATCGGGTTCAGGGATCCCCCTGAATACCTGGTCATCCACCTCGGGGGCAATGACTTGGTTAAAACAAATAGGGGCGAGCTGATGCGCAACATGTGCGAGTCCTTAAGGGCAATAGCACACTGTTGGTGGAAAACGGAAATTTTCATGTCAGAGATAATTGCCCGCAGAATTTGGTATGGGGCACGCAGAAGGCAGGCCATTGAAACAGAGCGGAAAAAACTAAACAAATCTGTAGAAAAATACTGTAGGAGCACGGGTCTCCATTTCATAAAGCATGGGCTATCACAGAATGACCCAGAGTGGTTTCATCAGGACGGGGTGCACCTATCCAATAAAGGGTTGGGCAGATTTACGGACAACATCTTTCAAGCATTGGCAGCTCGTGGTTGCAAATAGGTTCGCTGTTTGGGGGGACCTGAGCGGGTTATGCAACACCCCCTCAGGAGTGGCGGCACGTGTCCAGGAAGGGATGCCACAGGACAACGAAAACTAGCCTAAGGGAAGGCTCGGCATCAATAACCCCTGGACACGATGTGCCCAAAAGCGATTATTAATGATGTTTGGCTGTCAGGATTATTGTGTGGCATTAATTTTTGTAGAAAATAAAAGGGCCTACGACCACAATTTTTCCACAAAGCAAAAATATGGTCTGTACTATTCATTTCATTATCACAGGAACAGGTGTCAGGTATAAGAGCAAGGGGGAGCCCACACTACTCAGCCTATCCAGAGCACGGCCGGTGCCCCAGGCCCATGTGCGCACGTTTCCGTGGTTGGTGCTCTGGGGCGGCAGTGCCGGGAGCAGTGTAGCGTGCGTTCAAGCTCAAGCCTCTTCGCCAATGTAAGACCCCAGGTGGGCGCTATCTAGGCCAAAAGACACACACACACAGACACGTAGTGTGGCTTGGGACGTCTTTATTTTACTTCGACTAACGGCTAACTGCCATAACCCTGTGGCCCCTCTCCCTCCCTAGTCCAACGTCACTTTGCATGTAACTTGGCCCAAACTGGGGGCCACCCACACAACGATGTGGGAGAGGCGATGTCAGTCACGTCACGACTTGACAGACATAATAACCAATATTTCAAGAAATCATTCACATAGTACAAGTGAGGAATATAAATGCAAAATGTAAATCTTTTCTGCAACAGGCGAGCTCTGACTCCTTGTAATCTTATTTACTCAGCAGGCGGCACGTCCAATAGTTCAAGTTAGCATGGAAAACAGTCGCCCTGCCATCCAAACTGTTTCTTCATACATTCCTCCTTTTTTCAGCCTAATGGCATTGTCCTACATCAGGAGCATATGCCCCTGCTCTGACACCATTATTTGAAAGTCCTCATAAGCCTGATAATAAGCGAGCGCAAGCCAGTCCTGGTAACTTTTGCATGCCCCTGTGACCGCACACTGTTAGTCACCCGAAGAGCGGGGGTTGCTGGGAACCTGCGCTTTCAGACTGCTGCCTGGTGCACATTGATCTCCCCATTCGCGGGCCTTGACATCGCACTTTGCCGAGCGCCACTAGCAAATTGGATCCTTTTTAGAGTTTCCTGAAGGGGAAATGACTCGCGGAAGCAACATGCGTCATAGTTGAAGAATTTTTGACTGTTATTTCACAGTTCGTTGTGTATTTCTTCACAATATAGAACCCGATCTTTTTCAAAATCCACTGCACATCTGAGTGGACTTTTTTCAGGCTAGTGCTGTGCCTCAAAGATTACGCTCCAAAAAGATGAAGAAAAACGAGGCCATCAAACATGCATTTTGAAATGTTATTTTCTTAGAAATGTAAGTTGTTTCAAATATGTGTTGCCGTTTCTCGATCGCCTTTAAATAAAGGCCTGTCAGTGACTGTATGTGGGAGACATTTTTACGCAGACGTCACTTCAGACATTGAGATGACATGCCTTTCAATATCTGGAGGACTGTTGAAAAGCTGGTAAGGATAGATCCATACCTATTCAATAATGTGTCCCCATTCAATAACAGGTTGCCAATTGGCCCAGAAGTTTCAGAAAAACATCAATATCATTGGGAGCTGCTTTTTTTCCCTTTAATTATTCTCCGGATGGTTGATGCTTTTCAAAAGAGATTGTGCAAGAAAGCATGGGTAGTGGTGAACCATATATTTGAGCACATGGGCTCTGCCACTGCCAGTTTTGAGCTAGGAGAAAGATGATATAATGTGACATTTATAACGCTCCTATGCACAAGTGTTTCAAGGCGTGACCAGGCAAGGGAGGGCAAACAGAGGGAAGACAGAGACAACGATCCTACTAGGCCATGTGACATTGAGATCGTGCAAATGCAGGGGACGTACGTTTTGATTCAAACCTTACATTACATCTTTTACTTAATTCAGAGCCGCAGCATCTATTTTACACAAGCTTACAAAGGTGGTGCCGTGAAGGCCAGGGCCGGAAAACTGTAGCAACCTGTGCACTAGCATGACCCATGCCAAGAAGGATTTCGTGATTTTCTGCAGATTGTGCAAGACTTTTACATTATTAGGTGTTGCATAGTAACCCTCCTGGAAGCATGGTAGCTCCCAGGATGTTGTCATGGGTCCCGTGGCAGTAGCCACGTGACCAACATAATAAAAGTAACGAGCCGCTTCCGGCTCGTCAGGCACACTCCCATCTGGCTACCGTGTCGTCCTTTGTGTGCCTGCCTGGCACAACACCGCATGGTGTAGGCCCAGGGACCGGGCCCTCCACGAGGCCGGTGCCCCTGCTGGGCAACGCCGACCTCTCCCGCTGTCAGGCCATGTGATCATGGCTGTTTGTGGCGACCCCGGCCTGGGTGTCCCCAGAGCCGGGGGCGTCGTGTGCTGGGTGCCCCCAGCCACCTGAGGACCTCCAGTGATCTGGAGCCTGTGGGGTGATCCCCACGGCGTCATCAGCGGCGTGAGCGCCGCACAAAGGGACCCGTCGGGTGATCCAGACAGGCGTATGGGGCCTGCCCGGTGACCCGGAGCAGGCCCCCAACAATGGCGACGAGGATCGCCCGGACCAGGGCGTGAAGCGTGTGGGTGGCCCAGAGCCCCATGTCCTGGTGGTGCGGGCCGCCTGGTGCCCACATGATGGTGTGAGGCCCGATTCATGAGCGGCGTCGGCCGCAGCACTTACAGCATGCTTGGGCCACCAGACAGCTGTGGCGGCCCCGGGAGGGTGGATCTGCACCCCCCGTGGAGAAGAAATAAGCTGGCGGCTGCGCCGCACAAAGGCACTGCCCCTTCTTCCCCCACCCACGAGCTGCGTAGAGGAGGAATGGCGGTGTACACCAGAAGAGAAGAGATGCCGTGGAGGTGGAGCTGCTGCCCCTCCCTCCTGCCCGGAGAGAGATTGCACTGTGGCGTCGGCCGAAACGGTGACGGGAGCGGCGCTGGCTGGGGTGGCTGCCGCCTCTCTCTCCCCAGTGAGGGGGAGGAATGCTGGGGCGGTGTCGGCTGCAACAAAGGTGGGCATGCTGGTAGCCTAGGCCGCAAAGGGATGCCCGGCGGCCCGCAGCCGCAATGAAGGGGAGCTGCCCCTCCCCCACCGCAGCAGCTATACACGCGGCGCCTGCCACGTGGGGATGGGAGGACGACTGCCGGGCGGTGTTGGCTGCAGATGAGCCCCACCCCCCAACACGAGGTTGGCCCAACACCACCTGGGCCCGCAAGGACCAAAATGTGCTCCGGAACGGAGTGAGAAAAAAAAAAAAATTAAATGGAAAAGTGCTCCAACTGGAGCTGAGAAAAAAAACAAACGAGATGGCAGAAAAGCCTGCAGCAGCCCCTCAAGAACACAGGCCTGCCGTGACAAAAAAAAGGAGGAAAACTGGCAGCCGGCCCGCATGGAGGAGACGCTGTCTTCCCCACCAGGAGGGGGAAAGCTGCCCGCCTGCGAGCCACACAACAGGGAATCACAACATGCGGCGTCGGCCGCATTGAAATGTGAGCTGTCCCTCCCCCAGCATGTCTGCCAGCACCGCTGGCCGCCCACCACAGCGCTGCTGCCCCCATCAGGCACCGACACACAGACCTATGAGGCGGGTCCATCACCACCTGGGCCCGCTGGAGAAGAAGAAAAAAAAGAGGGAGCGACACCAACATCAAGCATGGTGGGGAGGCCTCCAAATGAACATGTGGGCAAGCAAGCCCAAGGCGCTCTCAACAAGAATGGCTGACTGCCCTGTGCCTCCCCCCCCCCGAGAAGCAAGGAAGTGAAGGGATCTGGAACAGCAAGGGCCCCAGGTATTACCCGGGCCCGTTGGTAGTGAATGTGGTGTTTCCACAGGGAGGGTTGCAGCTTTTGTGAGCGCTTGTGCGCCCTCCTAACCCTGTTGCCCACACATCCTGCCACGACATCTGCACTCCAGACTGTGGAATTCGCTGATGTGGCCCCTGGGCCTCCCCAGGTGCGGCTTTGCTGCCCCTTTGTGACAGTGGTGAATGTTTGGTGAGTGCAAGGACTGTTTTTCTGCAACTCCACAAGTGTGGAGGATGGGCATCGTCACCAACATCCCCATGAAGACTCTGGGCCTGCAGAGACGGACTGGTGTAAAATGGCCCTGTTGGTGGGCAATGTAACATGGTGCCAGTACCTCTGAGAGTTATTCTGTTATAGTAGAACCACTCACCCAGGTTAATAAAGTGGTGAACAATTAGTAGAGTGGTTATAGGAGCAGTCGTGTGTAGTGGTGTAGGTTTTGTTTTGTTCTTATTAAAAAATGGACTGGTGTTGCATAGTAACCTTCCTGGGAGCATGGTAGCTCTCAGGATGTTGTCATGGGTCACGTGGCAGTAGCCACGTGACCAACATAATAAAAGTAACGAGCCGCTTCCGGCTCGTCAGTCACACTCCCATCTGGCTACGGTGTCATCCTTTGTGTGCCTGCCTGGCACAACACCTGCTGGGCAACGTCGACCTCTCCTGCTGTCAGGCCATGTGATCATGGCTGTTTGTGGCGACCCCGGCCTGTGTGCCCCCAGAGCCGGGGCCGTCGTGTGCTGGGTGCCCCCAGCCACCTGAGGACCTCCAGTGATCTGGAGACCATGGGGTGATCCCCATGGCGTCATCAGCGGCGTAAGCACCGCACAAAGGGACCCATCGGGTGATCCCAACATGCGTATCGGGCCTGCCCCGTGACCCGGTGCAGGCCCCCAACATTAGGGGCAGAAGTGTTTGGTAGGATTCTCTGTTTGCAGGTGCTACGGATCGTGCCGCTACTAGGAGGTGGAGACTGCAGTCGGAAGTGGAAAGGCCCGCTTTCCTTTTAAAAACTGCAGAGCTTGTGAATTGTGCAGAAGTATTCTGTTTTGGGAGTCGGCAGGATTCTCTGTTTGAAGGTGCTATGGACCGTGCCATGACTAGGAGGCGGAGTCTGCAGTTGGAAGCGGAAAGGCCCACTTTCCTTTTAAAAACTGCAGAGCTTGTGAATTGTGCAGAAGTATTCTGTTTTGGCAGTCGGCAGGATTCTCTGTTCGAAGGTACTACAAACCGAGCTGTGACTAGAAGCTGGACTCTGCTATCGGAAGCGGAAAGGCCCGCTTTCCTTTTAAAAACTGCAGAGCTTGTGAATTGTGCAGAAATGTTCTGCGTTGGCAGTCGGCAGAGTTCTCTGTTTGAAGGTGCTATGGACCGTGCTGTTACTTGAAGGCGTACTCTGCAAGCGGAAGCGGGAAGGCCCGCTTTCCTTTTGAAATCTGCAGCGCTCATGAAGCATGCAGAGGTGTTCTGCATTGGAAGTCGGCAGGATTCTCTGTTTGAAGGTGCTACGGTTCCGTGACGTGACTAGGAGGTGGAGTCTGCTGTCGGAAGTGGAAAGGCCTGCTTTCCTTTTTTTTAAACTGCAGAGCTTGTGAAGTGAGCAAAGTGTGCAGAAGTGTTCTTCGTTCGCAGTCCATCGAGTACAGTGAGGAGCTGAGCTGTGAGCTGTGCACCCTTCGGCCTTCATAAAGTCTTTCTTATCTCAGAAAGACTACTGAACTATTCTGAAGCAGCCTCTAAAGTTTAACATTATCAAGGGGATTGGTGACCTGAGGTAGTGCTTCTCCTACCATAATAACATGCATAAAGGAGATCATTACAACTTATGAAATGGCAAAAAAGACTTACTCCCTTGGATAAGGAGATGGCATTTCCAATTGCAGAAACGAATCTTGGGGAGCACACTGGAGAAAGGGGAAACATTGCAGATTTCTTCCCACATGTAAACCCACCCACATCCATAAGACCGTTTAGCCAAGTGGTAGCATTCAAAGAAGCCCCATCTATAGCACCTGGTGACGCCATGCTTGAAATGAATGAAACAAAAGGAATACAGTCTAGGGATAGTTGTCCCCATGCAGACTACCAGCAAAGCTTAAATAATGTAAAAGAGGGCATCGTTATCGCGAATGTTAGATCTCTCCAATCGGAGAATGAAATTGCTATAAATATAAATATGGGCACAAGCATGACAAATTAAACCTTTTGTGCATTCAGATGTAGCTATAGGGAAAGTGCAGTCATTAGAAGAGTCAGCCAGAGACTACCAACATGTAACAGACAGACTGGCGAGAGAAAGTGTCTCAGACCAAACACTTGGTGATAATTCAGCGATGAGTGGGACAGCAATGGCAGCATTCAACCTGGTCCTCCAAGCTCTGGTACAGAGTTTATTCATAGTTTTATTTAATCTTGTATTTGTAAGGTGCTTTTACATCATGTAATTTGTGTTTCAAAGCACCCACAGGGAAATGGGGAGGGAACGAGGGAATGAGAGGCAAATATAATAACAATTAAGAGAAGAAAGAGTGGTCCTACTAGGCCTTGTGAGAATTCAGAACGTGCAAATGCAGAGAGAGAAGGGAAGAGGGTGGGGTAAGTTCTAGGGGTTCCACTGAAGGAAGTGCTATGGAGTAAGTTGCAAGCAGCTGTTCAGTGCCTGGCAGTGATCAGTTGGTAAGACTGGTCAACTGCCAATACAATAAGTGCAGGCCTGTGGGACAGCACAGGCCATTGGGCACCAAAAAGGCAAGGGCTGCGGCTGGACGGAGGCTAAAGGCGATTGGGCAGGAAGGCCAGGACCCAGAAGGACACATAAGGGCCCTGGTTACCAATCTCAGCGACTGTGGGGTTTAACAAGGGAGGAAATGGAGGAAGGAGGAGCTGAAAAGGAACGTATTGAGGAGCTTCCAGAATTTGAGGAGATCTGGCCCATGGTGGAGAGGAAGGGGGAAGCTCTTCCAGATGAGGGAGCCAGCCGAGGAGAGAGGTCGGCCACCAGCTCACTGTTTAGAGAATTGCTTGACATGCAGAGAGTTGGTGCCAGAGGAGCATAGAGATCTGGAGGGAGAGTATTCAGTGAGAGCCAGTTGTAGATAGTGAGGTCCCCGGCCCCAGACAACCTTATGGATTATGCAGAGGGATTTTAATTTGATCCTTGTAGCAACCGGGAGCCAGTGGAGAGAATTTAGGGATGGAAAGATGCAGTCCCTGGGCTTGAGGCCAACGATAAGTCTTGTAGCCCTATTCTGGATAATCTGGAGAGGATGTAGAGAGGAAGAGGATAGATTAAGGAAGAGGCTGTTACAGTAGCTCAGCCTAGAGAGTACCAGAGCTCTAGAGACATGGTGATGTATGACAACATCCACTCAGAAGTACTGTTAAATATAGAGATATATTTGAGTATCATCTTTGGGAATCTTAAGTGAGGGAAGCGTGACAGTCTCTATGCATCAGGAACCCATGGTGATTAACTCACAAACTCAAACATAGACTGGGATAAGTAGAATTCCCACCATCATAACAGGGATAGGAAAAAAGTATCAAAAATACCTAAAGAATCAGCCAAATGATCCAAAAAACAGAGAGGTTCACAAACATTTTTACATATTATTATTAATGTAGTAAACCAAACCAAAGAGGTTTCTGCAAGGAATACTGAAGAAACTGAATCAATGTGGCTTATCTCTGCAAATGCTAAAGTAGTAGTCATTGATCAGCAGGTGATAGTATACCTATGGAACAAACGCCTGCTATTGTTGCAATTGAAGAGGAACTTGGAGAAGATAGAGGTAAGACTCCATAACAGAAAGAAAAATGGCAAAAGAAAAAGAAAATAGAATACTAAAATGAAGAAGACTGTGTTGGACAGAAAATATAGAAGATATGTCCTCAAACAACAAGAGTGAAGGAAACTTCAGGCTCCAACCAATCTGCCATTGTAAAGAAGGATTTAATAGTAGATAGAATTCTATTTGCTACCCAAACTGCTGCAACAAATGATGTCCCATTACATTCTGCTAAGGGAACAGTCCGAGAGGTGGGCTTGGACCCGATCTTTGAAAATGAGTCTCATCTCTCATAAAACTGAGTGCCATATACACTTCAGAAAGATGTAAATAAGGGGAACAAATTCCATACGTAAGACTGAGTGTATACATAGTTAATGAAACAAAGAAACAGGGGTGAAAGAAGTGGATATGGATAGGAGAAAACAACAAAGGGTATTTTGTGTTAAATGTCAACAGTCTTTGAAGATGTAGTTCAATACCCCCTCAATAGGAGGAGGGTACTGACTACACCAAAAGGTGTGCCGTCTCTGTATGGAATTTCCTCTGAAGACATCAAACAGGTGTCTCTTCCTGGAGTTAACTATTATAATAAATGCAAGGTATTCTTACACAACACATTTACCACAGCTGTTGTATTAGCCACAAAGGAGGACTTCCTCTGTAGGGGGGGGGGGGGGGGTGTTACATTGGAGGAAGTTCCAGAGAAATCTAAGGAGGGCAAGAATTATAGGGCATGAAACCGAATCTTTGCTCTAGAAACAGGACAGACTATTATAAAGGAACAGAAGGATCTGCAAGAGATTACTTGGATGAGAATACGAGAGAGTGGAACGATGTTTGGGAAAGAAGGCAAAATGCTGAACACCAATATCCCACAGATAGGCATGGCAAATGGGTTTGGGTCTTGGGGGAGGTGAAGAGTGGTCAGGGTGAATGCTTGGATCTCCGAGTACGTCATACTAAATTACTTAGTTGGTAGCCCTTCCAGATCGGTACTTTGTGTAGGAGACTTCAACTGCTTCTGTAATAGCTCAGACAAGGATAAGTTGTACCACTCCTTGTTGAATTTAGGTAGTGGCATGAGAAATACATAGGACTGAAATGGTCGGCCTTCATGAAAAAGTGGAACTTGACCTGTGTAAATGAGAATGTAGAGGGAGACAAGGAGTGTGGTGCTACTTGGTTCTGTCCCTTCTCCACCTCAGCAATTGATTTCATCGATGTTTCAGGCATATATTCCCATTTAGTGAATTCATTTAATATAATGCGTAGCCCTGTGAGTGACCAAGCAAAGTTGGTTTTGACTATGAATATTCCACTAGATTGTGATCATCTAAAGATGACTCATTGTATAGGGCTAATAGTAAATAAGCATGGGATTACAGTAAAAAATATGGTGAAGAACTTGGTGGTGGGACCAGGGCAGCTCCCTAAAGAGAGATGGTACTTTGCTCGAGAAATTCTCAACTTTCTTGGATGACTTAGCAGGGACACTTAAAGTAACCACTACTTGGATCCAGGCGCTGGAGAGGCCGAACTATAGAAAAGACTTTGACTCTGCTACAAGAGATAAAAAAGTGTAAGTTTAGAAGGAGGAATGGAACACTCACAAAGAATATGGTAGTTGGATCATTTGAGAGAGCATCTGAGCTGCACAGGAACAAGCTGAATTATGAAAATCAGCTTAAGTCAAATAAAATTGTGAAGTACATTAGGCAGACCCAGGAGTTGCCACTAAGATGTGGACAGAAGACCAGCCAGCGTATCTGGTGGGGTATGAACCGTGTAAAAGAACAATGGAGGCCCCTACAAAATAACAGGATTTGTGTAGATTCCTGGTTAGCACATTTCACCAGGATATTTGCCACATGTCATGTAGAATGTCTGGCCAATTCTAAGGTACTAAAAAAATGGTTGTTCCATTGGAATGTACAGGATATCAAGGACCATATCAAGAAATTGAATAAATCAAGAGCATGTGGCCCAGATGGTCTATCTAATCTATTGCTGATAATTGATTCAGATTTCTGGGCTGAGATTTTATATTCCCTATTCTCAGGAATAGTGGAATTTAACAAAATCTCAGTCTCGTGCAATTGGCGGTAGTGGTACAGAGTTATAAGAAAGGTGCTAATAATGAAACAAAGAGCTACCAATCAATAACCCTTGTAGATTCTGTGGGGATGATTTTCGCATAATTTGTTCTAAGCGATTTGATTTACTGGGCTGAACAGAGACATATTTTCATTGTGGGGCAAACAGGGTTTAGAAAAGGGTTTTGGACCTACCTTAACGGTTTGATATTCAAGTTATTAGCGAAAAAGTCTTTCTCCGTGAAAAATAAACCAATGTTTGTGGCCTGTCTTGACATGTCTGCCACTTTCAATAAGGTTCATCGGCAGCTATGGCAGAAACTTCAACAATGAGGTATCCCTGAATGACTTTTCAATATGGTGAAATTGCTATACTAACATAACCGTATAAGTGTTAGGTTAAACACCAGTGGCACGCTTACAAAGGGGATTGATGTTGTGGTAGGGGTGAGATAGGGGTGTGTGCTTGCCCCTACCCCATTCAATCTTTATATGTCAGAAATTGCGATAGCCCTGGATAAAGTGATTGCTTCCCCCGCATCTGGGGACTTTAACAGATGGGTGGTTACTATATGCAGATGACATTATTCTTTTTGATTTAACCCCAATTGGGCTTGAAAGATCCCTAGACGTTTTGGGTGAATCTATTAAAGAAAAGTCTCTTAGGGTTAACGCTGGAAAATCACAAATACTGGTTTACAATAAAAATAAGAACAGAGCCAATAAGCTTACATGGAGTATATATAATTATCGAATACCGAAGGTTGTGGATGTTGTTTGTTTGGGTTACCTCTTTGCCACAAAATCTAGTATTGTCTCTGTGTTGAAAAAAAAGTTTCTTTTAAAATTGGAGGCAATGATAATTGAAATCAAATTAATTCTTGGGTGATTCTTTATTTTTCAATGTTGCCATTGTTGCAATTTTGCAAACAAATCGTTGTCCCTAAATTGATGTACAGACTAGAACTAGTAGAACCAATGATTGAGAAATGGTTAGAGGCTATAGAAGGGTGTCTGTGGAGGTCTGCTGTAGCTTTGCCAAATCCGGTTGCTCTCCCAGTGATACGTTGGGAGTTAGGATTGCTATCATTGTGTCATGTGTACAAATGTAAAAGACTGACGGCCTGATTCACAGAAGTGTTTTATAATGGCACAATCTCATAGGAAAATGCTCTGTGAATCAGGCCCTAAGTTTGTATTTCAAAATTAAAACAGAAAGAAAATACTTCTCTTTTAACATGTTGGGAGAGGTTTACTGAAATGGTTGTGGTATGGATCTGGGAGCGTTTATGCAGATGTGTGAAGGGTTTATGAAGGAAGCATCTATTAAAGAAGAGTATGGGCAATATTTCTTTTTAAACAAGGTAAATGGGATAAGATCTGCACGTGGAACACATTTAAAAAACATAAACTATTGTCACGGTTCGACCGTGGAAATTGTGGCACAGATGGCGGCTGCACTGAGCCATCGCGGATTCAGCAGTAACGCTCCAGCCTCTCTGAGGCGTGTGTACTTTAGGCAGCCATGCCCCCTTCCCAATGCGCTGCAACTCGTCCTGCTAGTACTCTTGGTACGTTTCCAGTGTTTTGCCGTGCCCCGTATCTCTCTCCTTATATTTTTTCCCCTTCAGCCTTCTTAGCGGTTATTCCCGTCCTCCTGTTTCCTGTCTTTACTTAAACTTTCATCTGGTTTTGTGTCCCGTCTCCCGCCTACCCTGCGTCCTTCGAGCCCGCGGGGTTCCTTTCAATTTCTCTTCCTTTTTTTTCTCGCTCGTCTCTGCCGCCCGTTTTGGTCGGCACTTGCCTTTGCTTTTTCCCGTGTCCAGTTCTGGCTGCACGCTGTGGATCGGCTTTCCTTTCTCTTTGAAACAGCCTGTCTCCATACTCTGTCAGTACCGAACTTACCTTCTACTCCATGCAGTTTCCTTCTGTCCTTTCCTTCTGTTTATCTCTGACTGTGTCATTCTTTCTGAGTTCTGTCCTACCGGTGGTACTTATCACTCACCGGAAGGTCCTCTTGTTTCCACTCTCTTCACTCTCTGTTCCGCTATATCTTCCCAGAGCATTTCTATATGGGGAACTCCCTTTGTAGCTTCAGTTGTACACGACTGTTTAGAATTCCCTTCTCTCCATAACGGAGGGGTTCCACCTACATTGGCCGCAGCAGCTTTAAGTATCCTCTTTTGTTCCAAGACCAAGTTCTTAGACAAGCAGCCTACCCGAGTCCTCCATCTGCTGATCCGCATCTACCTAACAGGGTTTTCTAACAGGGTTTTTTGTGCCTTCATCGGCTTTTTCCGTGATATTGGGACCCGCTCCCTGGGGTCCACCTGGCGGTAGTTTACCTTGTCAAGGTGGCCTCAGGTGGAGAGCGTCCTTATCTCTACGAACGGAGGGGGACAAGAAAGAACCTAGAGGCAGAAGAGGGTCAGAAGTCTCACAAGAAGGAAAAAAGAAAAGAGAAAGAACCCACTAGAGGTCACACTCCGGAACTCTCAGGTGAGGAGACACAGGGGGAGGTAACCACAGATTTTGACAGATTGCAGCGCCCGACGACACCCATGGCTTCTCTTGAACAATTCCAGGAGATGGTAAATGCCATCCAGAGTCTTCAAGCCGAAGTCCAGAACCTGTGAACTGAAAACCTATCCTTAAAGCAGCAGGTAACTGCCAGGGATGAATCACGTGGTGACTTCCCCCCCCTAGTGTTCTCCTTTGGCAAATATGATGGTGACCCTAAATTATTGAAGGAGTTTCTGGATGCTTGCGCGATTTATTTCACCTTCCGCCCTATAACCTACGAACTGGACCGAGCCAAGGTGGGATTTTTGGTATCCAATCTGACGGGGAATGCCTTGGCTTGGGCAACACCTTTAACCACTCAGAATGATCCAGCCATTAGTGACTTTCTTCAATTTACACAACTGCTGAAGGCCAGATTTGGACGCCCAGAGGTCCAGTACTCCGCCTACGAGGCTCTTCTTGATATCCGACAGGGGTCACAGGACGTCCAGACCTATGCCTTATCCTTCAGTAAATTGGCTACTGAGGCGGATTGGCCAGACTCGGCCCAACAGACCCTGTTTCGCTGAGGTGTACATGAAGACCTAAATGATGAATTAGCGAGAGTAGCTAGACCGGCATCTTTCCGGGAATTCGTTACACTCACCCTCCAGCTGGAATATTGTTTGCAAGAAAGGTGACAAGAAAGACGAAGAACCAGAATACCTGTTTCCTCCGTAATGTCCACTGGGAGTCCTCCTAGTCACACACAAACGGAGGAACCTATGCAGATAGGGGCCGCTAGAGGTCCTTTTACTCCAGAAGAATGAAAGTGACGAAAGGACCAGGGTCTTTGTATGTACTGCGGATCATCGAAGCATCTACTACGAAATTGTCCTCAGGTACCTCCCTGACGTTCGGGAAACGCGTCTCCCCGGTCTTGAGCAGGGAAAGGATCCGGGTAGAGACTGCAGGTCCCTGCAATGTTGGTCAACTCGACATTCCTCCTGATGATCATCGCCTTATGATATTCACAGTTTTTTCTAACCTTTGGGGCAAATCTAACTCTTGAAACACTGAACCTGTTAGATTGTGGAGCCGCAGGAAATGTTATCGACACCCAGTGGGCACAGGAGCATCGCATCCCGCTCCATCAAAAGAACAGTCCCATTCCTGTGGAAGGTATAGATGGATCTCCGTTAACATCAGGACCCATTACTCAAGAAGCCGGTCTTGTCGGTATGAACCTGTTACGACATCAGGAACGATTTTCTTTTGATGTCATCAGAGCGGCGCATTTCCCCGTGATATTGGAAATACCTTGGTTACACCGCCATAATCCCCAGATTGATTGGTCAGCTAATACCACCCATTTCTCTTCTCCTTATTGTAATCTTCATTGTCTGCCCCATGCTCAGTCCATCTCTGCCTCCAACTGTACAACACCAGCTGCACCATCGATTCTGTCCTACTGTCACCAGTTTGCGGATATTTTTGAGGATAAATTAGCTCGAACACTGCCTCCTTACCGGGCAGAGGGCTGTAACATAGAACTTAAGCAGGGTGCTTCGGTACATTTTGGCCGCATGTATCATGTGTCCCTCCGGAAAGAAAGGCGCTCTAGGAATACCCAGAAGCCAACTTGCAAAATGGACTCATACGGGAGTCCCACTCCTCCGCTGGAGCCTCTGTTCTTCATTCCCAAGAAAGGAACCACCAAATTACGGCCATGTATAGACTATCGCGGCCTCAATAGCTTGACAATACGCAACCATTATCCTATGCCCTTAATCAAGGAGGTCCTTGAAGTGGTTGAGGGAGCCAGCGTATTCACCAAACTAGACTTGTATGGGGCTTACCATCTGTTAAGAATCCGAGAAGGCGACGATTGGAAGACAGCCTTCCGCACCCCACTAGGCCATTTTGAGTACAGAGTTATGCCTTTTGGCCTTGCGAATGACCCGCTATATTCCAACGTTTCGTTGACAAGATTTTTTCAGAACTGTTGTATTCCTCAGTAGTGGTGTATCTCGATGACATCCTGATCTTCTCCAGATCACCTTCGGAACACCAAAGACATGTCATAGAGGTGCTGCAAAGGCTGGGAGACAATCAGCTGTTGGTGAAACCTGAGAAGTGTGCCTTTGAGGTCTCCTCAATTTCCTACTTAGTGTTCATCCTCTCTAAGGGAGGCGTCCAGATGGATCCTGAGAAGGTTAAGGCAGTTTTACAATGGCCAACCCCGAAGAATGTGAAGGACATACAGCGATTCCTGGGTCTGGCGAACTTTTATAGAAGATTCATTCCCACCTTCTCAGAAATAGTATTGCCCATCACTCAGTTGCTGAAGAAGGGGAATCAGTTCGAATGGAATCAGAAGGCAGATCAAGCCTTCCATCTGCTCAAGAAGTCCTTTACTACGGCCCCCATCCTGATTCAACCGAATCAGTCCTTGCCCTTTATAGTAGAAACTGATGCCTCCGGAGGAGCTTTAGGTTCGGCTTTACTGCAAAAAGGGGAAGACGGAGAGGAACACCCTGTGGCGTATTATTCCACAACGCTCACTCCTAGTAAGCAAAATTACTCCATTCTTGAAAAGGAACTTCTGGCCGTTCGCCAAGCCTGCATTGTATGGAAACATCTACTACAGGTATCAATCCATCTCTTTCTGGTTCGTACTGACCACCGTAATCTAAAGGTACTGCAACAGATGGAATGCCGCAATTCCAGACACGCGCGTTGGGAATACTTCTTCTCTCAATACGACTTCAAAGTCACTTACCTACCTGGAAAGGAGAATGTGCTAGCAGATGCCTTATCCCGAAGTCTTGAATAGGAAAAATACAAGGACCCTCAGAGACATGAAATGGTCCTGTCCGGGAAAAGATTTCTTGGTATCATCAATTCTTTCTTGCAGGAAGTGGAACAGACCTCTAAGGTGACACAGATTCCCTCACAACAACTGCCTGACCTGGAAAGGAGAGGTCCTTTCTACTTCCATCAGGGTAGATTGTTCCTTCCCACGAAGGACCTTCAAATACCAGCCATGTCTTGGTGTCACGACCTTCCCTCTGCTGGCCATAAGGGTCAAGTAGCCACACTAGATCTACTTCTAAGAAAATTTTGGTGGCCAAACATATACCAGGATACCAAGGAGTATGTGGCAGGGTGCTCGGTGTGTGCCTCTAATAAATATTGAGTGTCTAGACCAGCCGGTCTCCTTCAACAAGAGCCATTACCGTCCCAGCCCTGGGAACTAATATCTACTGACTTTAACATGGATTTACCATCTTCTTTGGGGTATACAGCAATCATGGTTACGGTAGATTCATTGAGTAAAATGGCAAATGTTTCTCCGCTGCCAGGCCTTCCATCTGCCCCAGAAGCGGCTTTGATATTTCTGAGAGATGTGGTCTGGCTACATGGCTTGCCCCGAAGTATTATTTCTGACAGGGGTACGCAATTTACCTCACGGTTTTGGTCCGCCATGTGTGAATCTTTAGGTATTAAACAATCCCTCTCTTCTGGCTTCCATCCACAGAGCAATGGACAAACAGAACGTTTAAATGCCACCTTAGAACAATATCTCCGTTGTTTTTGTAGCCAACAGCAAGAAAGGTGGGCGACATATCTCCCCATGGCCGAGTTCCCCTATAACAATTCAAAGCATTCCGCTACTGGTGTGAGTCCCTTTCCTTTCACCTATGGGTACCATCCCAGACACATGCCTTACTTCGGATTGCCCTCCACTACCGTACCATCAGTCGATAAACATCTCAAGGACTTGACGTGCATTCAAATGGATGCAACAAGGTAATTGGAAGCCAGTAGAACCAAGTACAAGAGACAAGCTGACCGCAAGAGAGCACCTAATCCAGTGGCCTTTCGGTTGAAATTACCACTTTGCCTCAAGAAGATTAATCCGGTATTCCATACCTCCCTTTTGAAGGCATATAAACCTGACCCCTTTGGCCTCAATGGATTTCGTCCAGCTACCTACACGGACCCGAATCCCGAAGAGTAGGAGGTTGAGAGACTGGTAGATTCTCGATACAAACATGGTACCCTCCAATACTTAGTTCAATGCAAAGGTTATCCAGAAGAGGAGCGTACCTGGGAGCCAAGGAGCCGCATTCACGCCCCAAGATTGCTCAGACGTTTTCATCGTCTCCACCCAGAAAAAACCTGGGGGGGTTCCGATGAGGAGAGGGCATGCTGTCACGGTTCGACCGTGGAAATTGTGGCACAGATGGCGGCTGCACTGAGCCGTTGCGGATTCAGCAGTAACGCTCCAGCCTCTCTGAGGCGTGAGTATTTTAGGCAGCCACGTCCCCTTCCCAATGCGCTGCAACTCGTCCTGTTAGTACTTTTCGTACGTTTCCAGCATTTTGCCGTGCCCCGTATCTCTCTCCTTCTATTTTTTCCCCTTCAGCCTTCTTAGCGGTTATTCCCGTCCTCCTGTTTCCTGTCTTTACTTAAACTTTCATCTGCTTTTGTTTCCTGTCTCCCGCCTACCCTGTGTCCTTTGAGCCCGCGGGGTTCCTTTCACTTTCTCTTCCTTTTCTTCCTCGCTCGTCTCCGCCACCCGTTTTGGTCGGCACTTGCCTTTGCTTTTTCCCGTGTTCAGTTCTGGCTGCACGCTGTGGATCCGCTTTCCTTTCTCTTTGAAACAGTCTGTCTCCATACTCTGTCAGTACAGAACTTCCCTTCTACTCCATGCAGTTTCCTTCTGTCCTTTCCTTCTGTTTATCTCTGACTGTGTCATTCTTTCTGAGTTCTGTCTTACCGGTGGTACTTATCACTCACCGGAATGTCCTCTTGTTTCCTCTCTCTTCACTCTCTGTTCCGCTATATCTTCCCAGAGCATTTCTTTATGGGGAACTCCCTTTGTAGCTTCAGTTGTACACAACTGTTTAGAATTCCCTTCTCTCCATAACGGAGTGGTTCCACCTACATTGGCCGCAGCAGCTTTAAGTATCCTCTTTTGTTCCAAGACCAAGTTCTTCGACAAGCAGCCTACCCGAGTCCTCCATCTGCTGATCCGCATCTACCTAACAGGGTTTTTTGTGCCTTCATCGGCTTTTTCCCTGATATTGGGGCTCACTCCCTTGGGTCTGCCTGGCGGTAGTTAACCTCATCAAGGTGGCCTCAGGTGGAGAGCATCCTTATCGCTATGAACAGAGGAGGACAAGAAAGAACCTAGAGGCAGAAGAGGGTCAGAAGTCTCACAAGAAGGAAAAAAGAAAAGAGAAAGAACCCACTAAAGGTCACACTCCTGAACTCTCAGGTGAGGAGACACAGGGGGAGGTAACCGCAGATTTTGACAACTATACATTGAGTATGTGGGGACCGCAGTAGCTTTGTCTGAACCCTTGAAGTATGTGATAAAATCACCATCAATGAAATTCAGAATGTTGTTTGAGATTCAGGATAAATTGTCTACTGACCCTAGAAGTATTAAGCCAGAGGATTGGGCTCCTTTATGAGCAGAGGACCTCCAGAGTGTGTGGATCTGGAGGGTGACCCTAAAGTGGCAAGGACTGAGGTTTGTTCAAGTAAACTGTAACAGAAGGTGTCCTGCCCTATTATTCTCCAACATGCTCTTGCATGGTTTTTAGTCAAGTGTTTCTGTGGCAATTGAATTTTGGTTACCTACCTTGAACAGTTGTGTGTGAAGGATAACACAACACATAGTGACCCTTCAACTGGTCTTTGCAAGCCATTTTTATTTCTTTTTTGCTTTTTACTTTACTTAGAGTCTGTCTATATTTTTAGATCAAGTTATCGCGCATCTCTCTGGGTGATGCTTCTGATACTCTTTATGCAAAATACATTCAATCAATCAACACATAGTGAAAAGCATACAGTGACAAAAATTTGACATTTAGTGAAAGACATTCATGACATTTATATTTCAAAGCATTAATGAAAAGAAAAAATTGGATAGTGGAAATAATTAATAAAAAATCCTTGAAATCATAATAGGTAATTAATGCCATTCGGCATTAGGAAAGTTCATTATTAATTTTTTGTCAAAAGCAAGTCTTGACCAATCTTTGAGTGTGTCAGCTAAAATATATAGAAACTTTAAAGCACTGGATTTTAAATTGAGAAGCACTCAATGACCTATGCCTCAAGCACTTTGAGAGATTTGTATAAATGACTATGAAGAATCAAATACCACATGGAAGCACAGCCACTGGATCGGGGCGACTGCCTGCTGAGGAGCTTGCCTTCTTCAGATAAAATATATCAGCGCAAAGATATTTTTAACAATACTAGTACAGAAGGCAGATAGGAGGGGTAAGATAGAGAGTTAAGGCAATTCAAACAGATTTCTAACAATGCAGGTTCTGTATACAAGATAGGATGGATTTAGATAGGGATTGGAGTAGGCCAGGTACATATGCTAGTGACACAGTTCTATTCTATAGATACTCACTATATATGTTTTTCAGCAGAATCGTCAGGAATTCTGGTCCGTCAAGATTTCTGGTCAGGGCTTCTGGTCAGGGATTTTGCTGGGCACACCAGACTGGACTGGGTCTGTTCACAGCACGGCACAGGACTGGATCGGGTCTGCAATGGCTCTGGTCACAGAACAGCACAACTGGATTGGATCTTTTGGTTCTAATGATAATTCTTTTAGCAGGAAAGCAGTTACAGCACAGCCCGGCTGTTTCTTTTGTTCCCCTTAGGTTTCTGGGGTGGATTCTGGAATTTTAAGGCCTAGCTGAAAATGGTTCAGCTATGCAATGAGCCTTTCTGCTTGCCAAGTTTCTGGAGTCTGGAGCAAGGAAGATGGATGGTTCTCTAGCCGGGTGCTCCACCAGCAATCGGTTAGTGGGTGAATCTGTGTGTCTCTCTAAGTCCTCAGCTGTCTCTATTTATGCTTATGATAAAGGGTGTGTCTGCTTGTTTATCCTAAGCGGTGATTGGCTGGAGTCTCCTCACTAACTTTATTGGAGGAGAAAACAGGGTGTCACCATGATGGTGTGAGTTTGAGTCAGATAATCCTCCCCTTGTCCCTTTGAACATAAAATCTACTTTTGGTACAATACATATTTACATGTATGCAATCTCTATAACAATAACATATATAGATCACATATTTTGTGTAGCAGATACTCCTCCAAACCTCGTCGCTGTAAGATCTTGTGTCTGCTTTTTACAGAATTTTGCCCTTTTTGTCCAGAACATAATATCCAGTTTATCAGAAAGTTTGTATAAATGTGCACATTGAATATGTGCATAAGTGTATGAAGTTTCTTGCTTTTGGCATAAATACATTTGGTATAAAGCCATATTTTCCATGGTTACTTCCCATAACATCTCACAGAGTTCTGGCGCCTCTTGAAACGTGCGGCCAAAAATTTGATTCACAAATCTGTTCTTTACATATTTTTCACAATTTTACACAGTAAATTATCAGTCTTTTAAAAATCTGCTTTTGGCCTTTGTTAAGCAACAAATTGTGGTTTGTCTCTGCCTCCTTCTTCTCCTGGCAGCTCAGAAGCAGTCTCCTCCCAGTTCCTTCTGGGCCCAGGTCATGTATGACTCTTCACACTTCACATTTCCTTTCGGCCAGATGATGTCCATTGTCCCCTTTCCCTGCAGCCCCAAATTCTCCTCCACCAATCTAATCATCACAGAGGTGGGATTTCCCGGTGGAGTGAAGCAGAAGGGAGATGCCTGGCCTCTGTGGGGGAAGCTGTTGGACTGGTTTGATTGCTTTTAGGCAGGCTTAATTTCAATGTCATTCTGTTACATTTTTTTCTTGGTTTAAAACAAACTTGTAATTTCATAACAAGTAGCTAGAACACTTATTCCAGATTCTAAACCATGGGATTAAACAGTCACAACCTAGGTTACTCTCAATAACAGGTCACTTAGTTTTCAGACATTAGATTTCAGTTGCACAAGTTTAAATTCGATCATGCAGGCTTCTGACAGCTGTC
Source organism: Ambystoma mexicanum (assembly GCF_040938575.1). Classification (NCBI taxonomy): domain Eukaryota; kingdom Metazoa; phylum Chordata; class Amphibia; order Caudata; family Ambystomatidae; genus Ambystoma; species Ambystoma mexicanum. The sequence continues at coordinate 708,657,519 of NC_090939.1, forward strand.
ATACAGGCGTCTGAGGGTACTGCACCCAAATTTTGACAGATTTCACAGGCAGGCACATTTTTGCTGTGAATGTTTTGATGACAAATTTAGCTTTTCGGGACATTGTATGTTCATAATGATTTCTTTTTTTTGAACTAAGCGACTTCTAACACCCAGCAAGAATATTGGATGTTTGCGGGTGTTTTGTTACCGGCATTCTGCAGTTTCAGCAACCAAGAAAAACGATTTAAAAGCAAGATTTTGGATTTCTTTCAGCAAAGCACTGCTTGTCCTTCTGTGATCCATTTTTACTTGTTGTGAAGCCCAGTGACATGTTTCAGGAGTGAGATCTCCGTTCCACCACTGACAACATGCATGGTAGATTTGGCAGCCATCTTTTTGTGATGTAAAGCGCGATTTCCATAGGTTTTTGCATCCACAAGGGTTTTGCTGCCATTTTGATAATTCTGGCACCACCAGAACACAGTGATGCCACAGGACAGAGCATAAGTGGGTTAATACATCCCACAGGAGATTCCTTAGCACCTTTGATTGCTCTTATGAATTTTGTAGATGTTGTTTGTAACTTGGTAGGAGACATATTTGCACAGACTAAGTAGCTTTTAGATTTAGCTGAATACATTGTTAGAGCTATAGGTGTAAGTAGAATTTTAGATACATTTTGATAAGGGGATTGAATATGAAATAGATCTGATTATAATTATGTAAACTAATTGACAATTATTTAATATTTTGTAACTATTAATGTAATGAATTAGGAGTTGTATTTTAAGATGATTTTTACAGTGTTTGTGAAAGGTTTGATACGTTTATATGTAACCATTAGAACATCTGATGGTTGGGTATCAGAGGTCTGGCCCTGATCCCACTGTTTTCCTCTGCACAAACTGAGCAAAAACAATGGTCCTGAGTGATGACACACATTGGCCAGTCTGTCTGAACCTTTGAAGCATTTGACAGGCCATTCTGATCAGTGTTTGTCATGTGGGCCAGGAGTCCAGAGCTGAGCAGGTAACCGTAGAAAACTTTGTTTGGATGGATATATGCATGCACAGGGTTGATTTTGTCTGTGAGTTCTTATGTGTATATATGCACATGTGAATGTGTGTCCATGTGAAAGAGTGCAGTCTATGAGTGTGCATGTGTGTGTGCACATGTGAATGTGCATGCATGTGAATCATTGCAGTGTGCATATGCATGAGAGTTTATATGCAGGGCCAGGGATTGTGGTGGGGTAGACAAGGGGAAATATAAGATGCCAGCAAGTGTCAGCAGTGAAACCTGAACTGCATGCAAATGGCCCCTTATGGTGACATTAGTACATTATGAGTAAAGCCAACGTGAGTGTGTAATTATAAGGCAATACTTTCATATATGGGCTCATTCAGCAAGCATTTGTTTTCTTACAATGACATTCGTGCACTATGGGTAAAGCTAACATGATTATTCTCTTGTGGGGTTACCAGCATATATTGGTAAAGCCAGCATGGATGTCCTATTACAGTGGCATTACTGGTTTTATTGGCAAAGCCATCATGAATGTGTAAATGTGTGGGAATGCTGACATATATTGTTGTAGGGAATATGGACAAGCTATACAGAACATTAATACTATAGTGCCCTGGACGAACATTTTTGGTAGAACCTTGAATCCCACAAAGTTTGGGTGGTATGACCAGGTCAAACTTCAGTCAGGCTTTTTAAGAAGTATTAACAAGAATTATAAAGAGCCCATGTGGTTGGAGTTCATTTCAGCTTTCATTGAGGCAGAAGGTTGCTGCTTGAGGCTTGGGGAATTTAGGAAATGGTTGCTAAACTGGTATGGCGATAGAGTGGTTAAATAGAAAAAAGAATGAGGTACGGTAGTGAGTTCCCAGAGACTCAGAGTTAGATTTAGGGTAGGTTTCGTTTACTCTCTGTGCCCCAGATACGCCCTACATCTTTTGGACCAGGAGAGGTGGGAGTAGTTATGACCATTTTGCAGAGCAATGAGGAGGGAATAGGAGTTCAGAGTGAGGAGGGAATGAGTAGTGAAGATTAGGAGAGAGAGAAGTAATCAGTATGAGTGAGCATATTTGTCGCTCATTTCAGTCCGAGGAGGAGCCAAACTGTTACTTGTTTGAGATGAAACTCTTTACTTTTGTTACCATTCTAAATAAAATCTGTTTAAACTGTCACTTGGTCTATTTGTCTCTCATTGACCCCAACCCCCCCTCTCTGCTTCATGACAACGTTTTGGCTCGACCTGGTTCGAATCAATTTAAAAATCTCTATTGCCTCATTTAAATCTGGGGTAAAGGGTGATTAAAATAAATTATGTAATAGATTCACCATTTCATATCTCGATCAGCTTTATTTTAGAAAGGGTAGAGAGTGAAACTATGCCAGGAGATTGTATCTGCAGCCATCTTTTTTTTTCAATAAGCATCCCGTTATTTTTTGTTTTGGAATCCTTTTCATTACTGAAAATGGTTGCACATTGCTTTAATTTGGTTTAGAAAGACTGACATCAGAAATCAGTGAATGGTTCAACCAAGCCCACTCATAATACCAGGCAACAGATGTCTAATACAGTGTTTTATTTCTTTTGACATAACATACTTTTGCTTGGTAATATTAGTTATCATTGTAACTCTTGATGTCAGATTGCAGCTCATTAACAGTGCTCTTCTGCTCAGTAAAATATCTGATCTAAGTCTTCCATTGCAAGTCACTGTGCAGTGCAGTAGTTACGCTAGGTTAATTCTGTTTTCAGGATATGAAATTATTCATTGCTTATGGAATTGAAATACGCCTTATTGGCATGTTTCAATTTCATTTCATTCTGAAGCACGAGCTGTTCCTTAGAACACAAACATGCGTTACGTTTTTTGTCAGTTAACATAAAAAAAAAATTTAAATTTCCATTTACTATGTTTTTCGCTGGAATAACAGAGGGCTCTAAAAAACCGTGTGTTCAAAGAAGCGCAGACTGTGCTTGTTGATGTCGCACTTGAGGCCGTTGAGGGTGAGGCCGGCTTCCTGGAGTATTTGGCATACTTGCTTCAGTGCCTCGTCATGTTGGTCCTGGGTTACTCCAAAGACATGGATGTCGTTGCTGTAGTTGAAGGCATTGGTCACTATGCCTATTTCGGCTGCCGATGAAATTCCGAAGTTCAGCCGTTTGTAGTGGAAGAGGCCTTTGTGCGTCGTAAAGGCTGTTATTGGTCATGATTTTGGGTCAATGACTAGCTGGTGATAGCCTTGGTTTCGGTCCAGCTTCGAGAACCTGGTGGCCTGGTTGAGTCTCACCAGCATGTCCTCAATGTTTGGTCCTGGATGTCTCTCCCGTTGGATAGCCGTGTTGGGAATTCTCATGTTGGCGCAGAGGCGAAGGCGTCTATCCGCCTTGGGGATGACCACTAGTGGGTATACCCATGGAGTGGGACCTTCTGCTCTCTCAATGATGTCATTGTCGAGTAGTAACTGTAACTCATGCATCACCCTGGCCTGTAGGTGAAACCCTATCCTTCTGGGGTGTTGCGGTATTGGTCGTACAGAGGGGTCAATATGCAGCTTGATCAGTGTCTTTTAACATGCCCACACCCTCGAACAGGTTAGGGAATGTGGCCTCTCAGTGTCTCGAGGTCAAGCGCCTTCTGGGACATGGCGCGTATGGACTGGGCATTTGGTGGGAATCTTTGCATCGTCTTCGACTGGTCATATCAGGTGTTGATTAGGTGGAGCGCGATGGCTGTCTTGTAGCTTAGGAGGCATCTCCCCATTACCGAGCTGTGGATGACGTGGATCGTGACTGGCACTCGTTTCCCTCTGTGCACTAGATCGCACAGGAACTGGCTCTTGGATGTTAGGGGTAGGGTCATGCCCCATTGGAAAATGTGAGCTTGTGATGGTCGTAGGGGATATGACTCGACCAGCGCTTCACATGTTCCCTCATTCATTACTTTGACCGTGGCTCCTGTGTCGATGAGGAATGGTGTGTTGAGCCCTCCAGGGTGGACCGTCACTCTGGGTGCTGTGCTGTCGTCAGCTGAGTCGGATATGAGCCAGACATATTCTCTATTGTACCGGTCATATTCTGGATACTGCGCGGTCCCTGCGGGTTGCTCTTCGATGGGAGGGTTGTCGTATGGGTCTCGATCGTTGAGTTCTCTTCTCGGATCTTCATCGGGAATAGGCTGCATGTAGTATATATGTTCTGGACTGTTGTATGTGTCACCCGCTGGGTTCCATTTGTAGGTTCTCCACCGCTCAGATGAATCCGGGGTGCGTGCTGTTTCTGGGAGGGTTGATTCTGGCGTTGTCTCTCTCTGGGTATTGTCTTGAATTGGGTGGCCTTGGTGGTTAATATTGTCTTTTTGGCGTGGGCTGGGTCGGTGGCCTGTAGGCTTGCAGTCATGGTGTTCTTTCTAGACACATGCTCTGGAAATGATTTTCCTGGCCGCACCTCATACATATCTGGCCGATTGCCAGGCACTGTCCTTTGTGGGGAAACTCAAACCCGCAGCGGTAGCATTGTCTCTCGGGTTGGGTCCGGTGGACTGAGTTCCAGGGGTCTTGGCGGCATGAGGTACCAAATTGGCAGGTCTGTCCTTGTGGGTTGCTGTTGATGGCGGCTATCGTGCCCAGTTTCTTTGGATTTTTAATATTGGCGGCTTGGGCATTAACACGCTCATAGACCCCTGCTTGTTCTGCTGTCTCTTGCAGGTGAAAGGGTTTCTTTATCAGGTGTTTCCTGAATTGGGAGGACAAGCACCTCTCTATCACCCTTATGACAGTTTCGTCATCGCGGAAATTCACGAAGTCGCTGTATGTTATTTTCCTTTGGAGATGTATTATGAAGTGTCCTATTGTTTTATGGGTACCTTGGTGTACTGGTTGAATGTGTATCGTTCATAGTCCCTGTTTGGTATAACCACTAGGTGGCCGTTGATTGCAGCAAAGAGTCGCGGGTAGGTCGTTCTCTCTGGGGCAGGAATTGTTTTGATGATGCTTTTGAGGTCCTTTCCCACCAGGTTGGTGAAGATGTCTAACTTGTTTAGTGGATCTTGGTTTCCCACAGCTCTAATGAATTCTTCAAACTTGTCCATCCTTTCCTGCCATCTCTGGCCTTGGTTATCTTGTGGCTCCAGTGAGAAAGGATTTGGGTGGCGTAGACGTTATATATGGTTCGTGGAAGCTATCCCGGCTGGAGGTGGTACGGCGCTGTCTGCTGCAGTGCCTCCTGATTGTGATATTCTTGGGTTGATTTGTCCTCTTTATGCTTGCGGATGCTGCCTTCTCTGGGCACGTGCTGTTGTATTGGCCGTCTGTGTATTTGTCCTGGGCTTTGGGTGGCAGTGTTGGCAGAAGGGCTGTCCTCACTTTCTTACATATGTGGTGTCATCTGTTCCTCCTTTGTGCCCGATCCTCGCTTTCTAGTGGGTTTGCGGGTCTGTAGCTTTCTTTATATGTGCTCCTCGTTTTCTAGTGGGTTCACGGGCCATTGGCTTGCCCTTGCTTTGTGCATGATCCTCATTTTCTAGTGGCTTTGTCACGTGTATATGGCTTCCTTTCCTCGTGGGTAATCCTGCTTTCTAGTTTTCTTTTTTTATTTCTTTTTAAAATGTGTGTTTGACTTCCTTTGGTGTAATACGCCCCTCCTTGCTTTCTAGTGGCCTTATTGTTCGTGTACCTGTTGCATCCTATCTCTTGTGTGGCGTCTTCTTCCACTCATGCCCCGCCCCTCGGGTCACCTCCATACCTTCTCGCAGCTGTCGGTGGTGTCCATGCTGCATCACAGGTGGTCTTTCAGTTCCTTTGCTGCTGCGTTGCTGCCCTCCTCACCGGCAGCACTGCTGGACATCTTCCGCGCTCCTGGCTGGTCTTCTTTCTGCTCATTGCTCCCACGGACGTCTTGGATCTCGTCTGGTCCTTTGCTGCAGGTCTGCAGCTCGGTCCTCCTCACCGGCAGCTCCTCTGGGCCTTTCCTTCCTTCTGGGTTGGTCCACTCACTCACTCGGTCCTCCTCTCCGGCAGCTCCACTGGCCTTTCCTTCCTTTTGAGCTGGTCCACTCACTCGCTCGTTCCTCTGCACCGGCAGCTCCACTGGGCCATTTGTAGCAAAATGCAGTAATAGAAAACAGGAGACTTGCTGGTTATCTGGAAGGGCTTTATTTATGAATTGCCTGCCAGTCCCAAATACACACAAACTGCGGGTCTCTAAGGATTAAGGCCAACGGGCCTGAAGTGGCTGGGGTTTGCTGTGTGCAGCTCACGTCCCCAACGGAGCTGCGGGCCCCGTTCTCAGAGGAGCCGGCAAGGCGCTTCTATCCGCGTCCTCGGCCCGGCTCGTAATGCGCGCGGAGCGCGCGGGGGCGGGACTTCCGGTTGCGCGAGATCTCGCGAGAGCGGGGCTCTCGCGACTTCTCTACACCATTCCTTCCTTCTGGGCTGGTCCACCCGCTTTCCAGATGTCCCAGGTCTCCTCCCTCTGACAGCACGCCACACTCCTCCTCTGCCAACCTTGCAGCTTAGTCGCTGTATTCTCCGCCTCGGTCCGCCTCCTCCGTACCGGGCTACACACATCCCCTCCTCACAGGACGGTGGAGTGGGCTGCTGCTCGTCTCGTCGCCAGTTATGTTCTCAGGGGGCCCATTCACACAATGATGCACCGACACGGGGTACGTCTTTACCCTTTTATTATCTCAAAACTGATCTCACTCCCTTCCCTCGTGCCGCCCCTCCCTCCCCAGTCCTTGCTTTCACTTTGTCTTAAAGGGCAGGTGCCCTGCGGCCTGTAACATGGAGAATTTCTTTGCTTCTTTTTTTTGCCAAAGTTTATATATTTAGAATTATATTCATTTAATGTTTTCTGGAAAAAGGCAGACACCTTCATTACAGCAAACCATTGTGTCTAAAAAGCAGGCAGCTGTTTAGATTTAGCAATATTTTATGGTTATCTTGATTTCGTTTTTGGTTTTGCTTAACTAATCTGCACTAGTTCTTTTTTCAGTCGTTTACCCTTTCCTGCAAGTCGTAACTCCTCTCCCCCAAACTCAATGATTTCAAATGATACACGCCATCAAGGAAAACAATACAACGTGTTTTCGTGTTGCATCCAACTAAGGCCAGCACTGACTGCAAGAGTGTATACCTGTAAAGTAAATTATCTGACAAGTTAAGTGGACCAAAGTCCAAAATGCCTTCCCCAATCAAAGCATTAGCTTGCAGCATTTAGAAGGGGTCATTTTGTCGGAAGTCACAGCAGGTGTCTGCTTCCCCAAAACAATGAATTCATGACAGGCTCTTGTAAACATAAATGGAGAAGGCTCTACCACAGCAACTTGGGCAAAGCACAATCATGGAAGCCGTGGGGCTGGGAAATTAAAACCGAAAATGCAGAACTTTCTGAGGGCATCGGAAGAGGGTGTGAGGGCAAGCTGAAACTGAGGTCACTGTGAAGAAAGATGATTTGGGAAAATCATGAAATCAAATGTTGCACAGAAGCCTGTGAGTATGAATTGTATCAGTCATGAAATGAGCAGTAATCACCTGACAGATCCAATGGAAGGCATGTTTTTCACTCTGGTAAGTTTAGAGTGGGGTATAACTCTCCATTTATTGAGGTCCTTACATGCAGGAAGACACGAGAGGTAAAAACATGAAGGGACACTATTTGGGTAGTAGAGCGTCAACATCAATGGTTTGGAATCACTTTTCCATACACCCGAAAGACTTAACCTTGGCCATGTATTCCACTTTTCCTTGTTAACTTAGACACGGGCAGGGCTCTCTTTAGTGCTGTCTTGAATGATGTCTTCCAGTGGCTCTTTTATGCATAGTAAATAATACATAGCACAAACGGCTGTGGACATAAAGCTGTTGCGGGTTGTTGATGATAACACTGCCAAAAGGTAAGTATCTAAATCTGATGGGGCCAAAAGAAAACGCTTGCCACCTTAGTAGAGAATTTTTTTTCCAGTGTAGCAATTTCAGTCGGTGGTGCATCTTATGAGATGATGTAAACAGCTCATTCATTCTCCACCTGTCTCCTGCAGCTAACCTTCTCTCTCTCTCTCTCTCTCTCTCTCTCTCTCTCTCTCTCTCTCTTCCTCTCTCTTAATCACTCTCTCACTTGCTCCAAATCTCTTGCTTGCTCCCTAGAGTGATCACACACACGAACAGACCCACACACACGAGTCTATTCTCTTTCTCTCGCTTTCTCTCTCGCGGTCTCTATATCTCTCTCGCCATAGCCAATTTTTATATATAAACAGTGTACACGAGCTATGCCATCTATTGATTTTAATAACTAGCAATAATTCTAGCCTGTAGGTGCTTATTGGCTTTAAATGTGACCAATTGGCCTCAGCTAGAAATTAAGTGACTAGAAAATATACCTTACTAGTTTGAGTTGATTCAAAATGGTTGCCTATTGGATTGTATTGCATTAGAAGCTAGCCTGGCTCCCCTGATGGAGTACTTTCATTGTGCTTGCTCTCTTTATTCCAGCTGATTGAAGCTACTTACCATTTGATATGTACATTTTTCTGCCTAGTTAAAATTAGCTTGTGATTCAGTACAATAGAGGCTCTCCCGATTTAGGCTACTTGAAAGCTTTCTTTGAAAGAATCTAGCCAAGACTCAAGTCTAGTCTAGACTGCCTTCATCTTGGCTGGTGTAAGGTGTTCTAATCGAGGTATTCTCACCTGAGGTTGCCAAACCATAGATGTTCTACAACACAAGCAATTACAGGGTTGCTTTGCAAAAACTGCAGCTTTTCTTTTCCCCGTCCAACACCAAACAATATTCATAGAAGGAACTGCTGTTCCTGTCTCATTAACCGCCTCCTATTGTAGATTTGACACTACATTTACATCCCTGGGAATAGACTGCTCTAATAAAGATGGTAAAGGCAAAGTCTCATATCTATTCTCATCCATCTTTTGACCTTTCTCCCTCGAATTTAAAATGTCTAGCCCCCATCTTGGATTGTACAACTTCTGGTGGAATGTTGAGAGCCTGGACTGTATGACAGCGTAGTACATTTCTGAGGAGCCTCAGCATCTCCTGTGCTGAGTATGGCGGCTCCCAGAGTAAGGGCATCATCATGAGTTGGGCGGTAGCCCTTAAACGCGGTGGTAACAGGGTTCATTAGTCCACCCAATCAAGAGTGCGCTGTGTTTACCCCCAGCTGACAGCTGGGGGTAAAAATGGCAGAAAATTGCTAATTTTGGTGCAATTACTGCCGGCGATAATTGCGCCAGAAATTCCCTTTTGGGTGCAATGGACCCAATGGGGAATGGGGAATAACGTTTATCGCCCAACCCATGATCCGGCAGTAATACCGCCGGATGGGTGGGCGGTAAGGCAAATAAAGTTGGACAGTATCCCAGTCAGGATACCGCCCAACTCGTGATGAGGCCCTAAGTGTACAATCTCCCAGAGGAGCATAATAGCACCGCGTAAAGGCCAGCAGTTTCTCAGGGCTCCCCACAATGTCTTCCGGCTGCACATCCCAAGGTGTTCAGTGGCTCCTCTTGGGCTGACATGAGGGACCCTTTTCCAGACTACCTCTATTCCTCGATTTCCTGGTTGTTTTGATATATTTGTCAGAGCTACTTTTATGAACAACATGATTTCTTGGTTATAGGTTTATGAATTTAATCAGTCCTTAAAAGGCACAAGATTTATCATAGATTTTTTTTTACATAAAAATGATGACAGAAACTACGAACCAAGGGTAAAGCAAACATGACAAGTGTTATTACATGACTAGACTGGTCTACATTAAATGTATGCCAGTACAGCCACATAAAAACACTTAATTGATCATGTTTGCTTTATCTTTGATGCACGATACACTGATGGTGGTTGGGTCATCCCATTTGAGTTTTATTGGGCCTCATGATGGGTTGGGCGGGGCAGCAAAAAGGCAGCTGTAATGCGATTACTGCTGCATTACCGCTCCTCCCAATCCCGAGTTTGGGTGTAAAGCTGGAGATTTCCACCTGTTTTCAGCCATTTTCAGTGCTTTTACTGCCAGCCCTATTAAAGCTAGTGCTAATAGGGCCACAAAACCCCATAGAGTCATATGGACTCTTAAGAAATGGGAAATTACAGCCTCACCACTACTCGGGATCCAGGGCAAATTGTGCCGGAATGAGTAGCAGTAATGCTATTTGTGTTGGCGGTATCCCGGCACAATTAGGCTGTGATAGAGCCCATTGAAGTCTCCCCAGTATTCAAAGGCACCTCCCATCCCTAATGTGATAGAGGTTGCAGTACTCCAAGGTAGGAGTCCATAAGTGATGGACTGCCTTTACCCTAAGATTTCTCATCTTCATTGATTGAGGTTACGGTACTGCAAGACTGGGGTCTATGAATGAGGGTTTTCTGGTACTTCAAGGTGCCCTCACTTATTAATGTCAAGTTACAGTTCTCCAAGGTGGGAGTCCATGAGTGAGGGTGGGCAGTACTCCAATGCTCTTCTTCTTATTAGTTAGTAATTACGATGTTCCAAGTTGGGAGTCCATCAGTGATGGGAAGCAGTTCTCCAAGGCTACCCTTTCCTGAAGGTCAGAGGTTTCTTATTTCAGTGAGACTGCCAGTACTCCAGGGTGTTTCCCGCGAATATGGAATATATGCAATGTTGCCATTTCAAGGCAACTCATTGATATTTGGAACTTGCTGGTACTCTATGGAGGTTAGTACGATGTACAGTAATCCATTGGAGCTGAAACCAAAACGGCTCATATATACTTAAAGAATGGAAACCCTTTAATAATCCAGATTTAAATTAGTCAAGGAAATTTATTTCATGAGTTGGGGTGTCACTTTAAAGCACTTAACGATAAAACACACACCGAGTCCATCTGTGGTTGTGTGATAATGTATATAGGGTACTAGGTGTGCGTTGAGTCTTGTCTTGAGTGTGTGGATGTGCCGAGTTCTCCTGTATTTAATATGAAGGGAAGGAGGTGTGTTGTGTTTTATCTTTTGTGGTTGTGTTTTAACTTACCTTGTGCTGCTGGACATCCTGAAAATGTTGGTGAATGTGGGTGATTGTCAGATCATTGAAGGTTGTATGAAAGATGATGCGTGAGAGGGGGTGGCCGGCGTGCATGGTGTGCGGCTGCTTGAGTGCTGAGATGCAGCTCCAAGCCCCATGATTCTTTTATAATCCTGCTTGTTGGTTGTTGAAACTGTCAGTAATGGGATTAAGCGGTGCCAGGCACACGATGCAACCTGGTTTTCATCTCAGAGTCAGCATGGGGCAAGGATATTCGATGATCACAGGGATGACAAGCAGATTTCAAGATGGCGCCTCCCTGTGATTTGGGGCCATGGTGAGACAGGAGCGAGGGGTAGGACAACGGGTGATTTCCTTCTTTTTCCGGACCTCTTCTTCCAGTGGTGGAACATATTCCCTGAGATTTGAAATCACCATGGAGGGCAACTGAGAGACAGAGCTGTTACGAGGTGAGAAGGAATGGCTGGAGAACACAATCACAGTGTGAGGTTACATGGCTTTCTGGAGGGGCTGGCATGGAGTGAGGTGGATTACCTCTCCCCCCTTGGAAAGGTCAGTAGGACGGAGGTCTGATTTATGGCCTAGGTCTGTGGCTGAGCCTGATCTGGTGAGAAGGGCCATATTGGTGATTTGCATGCATCCCTTTGTCCAGCCCTTGTCTGAGATATTGGAAGGGATGACTGCACATGGGTGCACAGTGGATCATGGTACTCAGGGATGCTGTGGGGTCCCCTTGCCCTGATACTTTTGCATTATACTTGGTCATTCGAATTGCTGCTAAATATCTGCACAAATCCCACATCCTCACTCCAAGCATGCTAAAATGGAAAGCCTTACATAGAAGATGGATGGTAGCAGTTCTCCTGTACCAGTCAAGGTAAAGTCTAATCAACAGGACTTGCCCACAGAGAAATGTTACATCCTGAACAATAGCGGATCTCAAAACATCTTTGGAGCAAATGATTGGGGAAATTGGAACTGATCTATCCTTGCTAACCCACAAGCTTTGAGCCGTGTTTTATAGGGTGACTGTGGGCCTCATTACACAGACGTCGGTAACCATTGGGGCTATTAGCGCCGTGGTTGCAGCCAGTATTTTACTGAGTCCGCCATGGTGAATGGTGGAATTACCGCCCTATTCCAAGGTGTGTGGGGGCGGTAATTCTCCGTTCACCATGGCACTTCCCCATTCCCATTTTTGCCCCCATAGGGCTCAATGGGAATGGGGAAGGCGGTAATTATGGTACCGCAAATTGCAGTACCGTAATTACCTCCAAGGTTCCTTTGCGGGTCCCGTCTTTAACGGCTGGTAAAACCAGGGACCTCGTAGTAAGGCGGTAAGGGTTTACCGGCACTGGTATCCTTAATGGTACCGGTAAACCCTTACCGCCGTCCGTGTAATGAGGCCCTGTGTCTGAGATGAAACTGGCAGAGACGGTGACACAGATGGAGATGATCAGAGCACAGGTTGATACTTTATTATTGAGAATGGTAACCTTAGAAGTTAGAGTCGAGGACACAAAGGGCAGAGCCCATGGGAACAACATAAGGATTTTGGGCCTGCAGGAAGGCAAGGAAGGTAGTGACCCAACAAACTACATTGAGAATATACTGCTGCAGGAGCTGGGCACGGGGATCTTGTCACAGGTGTACAGTCTAGAAAGAGCACACTGGGCATTGGCTAGAAAACCTCCCCCTGGGGATAACCAAGGCTGATAATTGCCAAGATTCTTCATTATAAAGACACAAAATACATACTGAGATTTTCCAGACTTGGGGAGGGTTGAAATAATAAATTTACCTTGACTTCAGGGTGCTGGTGCAAAGGAAACGTAGGCAGTATGATGCAGTGAAGGCTCGGTTGAGACAAAAATCACCCCAGGAGGATAGCTCAGCGGCAACGTGCCCGCTTTGGGAACAAGACGACACAAAGCAACACAGATTCGATCCCCAGGTCCGCGCTTATAAACCTCTGGGTATTAAGTGTGTTATAAATACGCACATAAGACATATTCCAGTAGCAGCACCTCGATGCCCCCGGGCTGTGTGAGCCCTTTTAAAATTCAAATAAATAAAAAATAAATGATGTAGCCAGCGAAATTGTGGGTTATTATTTTTTTTATTATTTTGTGTTTAATCGTGGTTAACAATTTTTACAAACTTGGTGCAGTTTTTGTTTTAGGATGTTTTTTTTTTCTTAACTAAAAAAGAGACTTTGTCTTCAAGCTGCTTTGTCCTTTCCGTGTGAGGTTTAGTCTATGGCCTTTCCGTCCAAATCCAAGCTATGCAAACATTTTGCTGTTGCTGTTGTTAGAGATGTAGAGTCACCGCTCATCATCTGATTCCACTAGACTTCATCAGTTGTTGTCTGGTGTTTTAGTCTGTGTGGTCGGAGATAGATTGTTCTTAATTTGTCTGTTCCTGGGCAGAGAAGAAGGAAGTGTCGCACTGTCTTGGTGTTTTGTGTAGCTGTGCAGTAGCGACAGATGTTGTTTTCGGAAATGTAAGACTTCATTCGGCTTTAGGACGTTCAGACATGCTCTTAAACAGATTGTTCAAAGATGTTTATTCAGAGATTTCTTTAAATAGGTTCTCACCTCATCTATTTTTTGAGTGTTAAATGTCAAATGTGATGAGGATATGTATTCACTTGCTTTGTCAAGTGTTTAGATCCAATCCTGGGTTTTCAATCTGTCCTTAGATTTGCGGACATGGCATTCTCAGTATTTACCCCAAAAATAGGAAACTGTTTCTCTCGATCACGTATTTCATTGATGACAGACTTAGCTCACGTCTGATTACTGCTATTGGTGTAGAGTTTGGCAGCTTCAGTACTTTACGCCAAAATAGACCCTCGAGTCTATCCCATAATGTGGCTGGAAGTTGTAGCATCACCTCGGCTCCATATGTTAACGCTGGCATGGCTTTTGTTTTGAAGAAATGTATCGCTGGAAGGAGTGAAAATGTACCGTATTTTCTGTCCAGAGTCAATGCTTGGGCTGCAAGAGTTTTTGTTCTTGCAAAAAGGTGTTCCTGCAAAGTACTTTCAATTTTGCTTTGGCAGATTTTGACCTCCAAGTATATGAAGCTGTCTACTGTTTCCAATTTTTCGGAGTTTATGAACCAATGATGTTTTTTTGTAGAAGTTTTTGGTTTTTCTATGATCGTAATCTTTGTTTTGTTTGTGTTGATGTCCAAATCATTTTTTCTTAAGTAGGCTGAGAGGCTGTCTAATTGGCGTTGTAGATCAATGGCAGTTTGGTCCAACAAGATTATATCATCAGCATAAAGGAGCCTTCTGACTTTGGATTCTCCTATTGTGGGAGGGAAAGAACGAGTGTCATTTTCCGAATCCACAATGTCGGCCATATAAGCTTTATACAGTGCGGGGGCCAAAGGGCAACCCTGCTTGACCCCTCTTGCTGTCTTTTTGATTTTGACAATAGGCCGGCCGCGTTTATTCGCACTCTCACCGGAGTTTCACTATAGAGAGCTCTGATTGGTGCTATTATGGAGTGAGGGCATTTTGATCTTTCTAGTTTCTTCCACAATCTTTTTCTGTTTACCCGATCAAAAGCTTGCACCAAATCTATGGAGGCTATGAATGTTGTTAACTTGCCTTCCCAAGCTCTTGCCTTTAAGATACTGATCATCATGATATTGATAGATGTTCCCAGGTTCTTTTCAAATCCAGATTGGAATGGATCAGCTGTTTTAGCTTCTTTCTGCCATTCTTGCAGGTCATCCAGAATCAGAGATCCGAGTAGCTTCCCTATGACATACAATAAGGCTGTTGGCCTGTAATTGTTAGGGTCGCTCTTCAGAGCCTTTTTAAAAATTGGGACAATGTTGGCCGTTTTCCAGGTTTCCGGGATAGATCTTGTTTCGAGGCATCTGTTTAATATATCCATGATCAGAACTGCCCAGGTTTCGGCGTCCTGTTTTAATTGGACATTTGAGATCCCTGGAGTTTTTAAAGTTTTGTATCTTTTTCAGGATTATTGATTTGTTGAAAGTGATTGGCTAGTCGCACTCAGTGTTGTTTATCGCTTCCTCTTCTCCAGTAGTTTCGAATAGGTTGTTAAAGTGTTGCAGCCATTTCTCCTCACTGAAACCGTTTGAAATGGTTGTGTCTGTTAACGCTGTTGAGTTTTTAACTAAAGACCGAAAGTCTTTAGAAGATCTTCCGCAAACTGCTCTGCATCGTGTTGGTATAGACTCCTTCAGTGATTTTTCAGCCATGATTTGTAGACTTTTATTTGTTACAAAATGACACGAAGCAACACAGGTTCGGTCCCCGGGTCAGTGCTTATAAACCTCTGGGTATTAAGTGCATTATAAATACGGAACTTAGACATATTCCTGTAACAGCGCCTCAATGCCACCGGGCTGTGTGAGTGCTTTTAAAATGCAAATAAATAAAAAATAAATGATGTATCCAGCAAAATTGTGGGTTATAATTTAAGGGAAATGTTGGTTCTTCGAGGCCCCGGAACACATGCTTCATTAGCTTGACCAACAGAATTTTCAAGCTCCCGTTGATTTTACCAGCTATCAAGATTAGAACTGAGAAGTCTAGTCAGGGGGTGTTTTGTATTTGGGAGTTCACGTGAAGGGGGTTTCTAGACTGACTTTGAAAGGTATTGGTCAACGCTATGGGAGAAGATGTAAGTGTCTTGATTGGTGCATGCAATTGCTGTCGAGTTGTGTGCTTGAAAGGAATGACTTAATATATCCTGAACAGTTTGTGTTTATGGACAATTGTGACTCAGCTTTGCAGCCTTGAGGGGGGCTGGACTGATGCTGTTTGGAGTTCACGCTGCTTGCTCTTATCTGGCCGCTATCTGGCCTTGACTTTTCTCCTGGGCTGAAACCTGGCTGACACCTTGGCAGCCCTTGTAGCAGACTGTCGGGCATATAGCTGATGCCATGGCCCCCTAGGTTCGGGGGAATACTGGGTGGTACCTCAAATAGGGCTTGCTGTTGAGGAAATGTATTGTTAGAATGGGGGTAGTTATGTGTCGGGGAACAAATGTTGATGCCTGTCTTGCTGGATTGGGGATTCTGGTGTACTGCTGTTGTTTGTGGTGAGGGATGTTCCCTCAAGATATTTCTGCTAATTATGGGTGGCAATGAGATTTGGGCTGGCAAGGCCCAAACTGCAACTGACTTACTTGCTGATGATGGCTGATTTACGAATATTGTCATGGAATATTAGGAGCTTGAATAGCTACACTGAGAGATACACAGTGAATGGGGGAAAAAGATGGCTATTGCACCACTACAAGAGATGCATTTAATTAGAAGCAGGAAGGATGCCATGCTTAAAGGATGGGCTGGGTTTGGGGTGGGCTCCACTTACTCAACCTACTCGATGGGGGTGCTTAGTTAGGTCTTGATTAAAGTTAATTTCCTCATGGGTAAGGTTGTTTGAGTTATGGAAGGGAGACTGGTGTTTCTTACATGCTGGATTGAGGGGAACCCTATTTGAATTATAAACACGTGTGCCCCAAATCAGCATACAGCTTTGTTTTTTGATAAACTGCTGGAGATCTTGGCAGGACACATGGATATGGTGTGGATTTCGGGTGGAGATTTCAATTGCACGCTGCATTGGATAGGTCAGATGGGGGAGGGAATAGAGAGTCACCCACAATGCTAACACTGGGCATGGTTGTGTCGACACTTCATTATTTTATTTATATATATTTATATATAGGAGGAAAAATGCTCTTTTGTTCACACAAAAACGTACGATAGATAAGAAATCAGATTAGATGGGAAGCTGTGAGCTTCTTACAATCGGGTGAGTTTGAGGGTCATTCTGACCAGGTTGTGGAGGGGAGTGATTGGAACAGTCCCCGGGGACAATACATAAGGAGACATACATAGATTAAGGACAATGAACACTGGAAAGAGCATTTTAAGGAGTTAATGAGGGAGCATAATTCCGACAATCGCGGATTCTCCTTTTATTCGTCACCTCATGTTGTTTAGTTGAGGATATACTTGAAGTTAACTGGAGAGGAACACCTGAATTACTCTGCAGATGCGCAATAGTTGTGTAGGATACTTTGGTGCCACTCCTCTTTGCTCACCACCTTGGTGTGGTCAGGACCTAAGCAGGTGATACCCATGTGGAGGCTTAGGGCCCGATACATGGAATTATTTGCGTAGTAAATCTGGGATTTCTGTGTCAATCTGCATGGAAATCCCTGTTCATCGATTCATGGAACCGACTGCGTGGCACTTCTATAGGACTTGCGAGGAGTCTGTGGGAACTTCTGGTTGAAACAGATATTATGTGGGTAACCACAATAGCCTTCCCTGTATTCTTGGGAGCCACGCAAACAATATTTGTACTCCATAAATGAATACCTCTGGGTCTAATGGCACACCCCTTTCTGCTTTTGGCCATAGAATACTGTTATACATTCTTGTGCATTTACATAATGAATCCCTGGGGTAGAACATATTATCCCTTGGTCAGTAAATGATATAAGGGCTTATCAGGGGTTGGGCACAGTGGTAAAATGCAGCGATAACGCTATTACCGCCTCATTTACCAGTCCGCCCAATCTCAAGTTGGGCGGAAAGTGGGAGTTTTACCTCCCAGTTTTTGCTGGAGGTCAAAATCTCCCCTTTCATCCTGTTTTAGGCACTATAGGTGTGGCACCAAGAACCCCTGATTGGGTCTAGTGGACTCAATGGGAATGAGGATTTACCTCCCCACCTCAACTCGGGATCTGGTGAAAATATTGCGAGACTGAGTTCCGGTAATGCTAATTGCATTTGGTGGTATCCCGCCACAATTAGCACCAGGTTACCGCCCAACCCACGATGAGGCTCGTTGTCATGTTTTATTTGCTCATCATGTCTCTCGCCAATGTTTTATCTGGTGTCTTCCGTGAATATAATAATGGCATGGACAAATTGTGTCTTCCAATAGTGATAGCCAAATATGCTTTAAAAGGAACTGTAGTCGTCACCCCAGAAAATCCTTGTGTGTTCATGGAAATGCCTGACATTGGAAACATCCCCTTTTTAACACATGAATGAGTTGCCTTCAAATCTACTAAGAGAGAAATGTTTTTTCACCTATAGTCCCCGATCCTTGGTTCCTCTTGTGGGTCGGGTGTGATCGATAAGATGGAACACGTCAAGTCCTCATGTGGGTTGTCCTCTTGTGGGTATGTGTCCAGTCCCGTGCCAGTAAAATGATTCCCTCCCACTACTGCCACACACCTTATTCTAGGAGTAGGTCCCTGTGGCAATATGTTTGTCTTCCATGGTGTCACTGTGTCCTGTTGTACTAGTTTCTGGGTCTGTGTAGGTGTTTGCTGTGAATGCACTTGTGCTTGTTGTGCTTGCTGTACATGGGGTGTCATCCCTTGCTGCATCTGCTGTATTGCTGGTGCTTGTGTCTGATACTGCGTAATATTTTGGTGGCTCTGCGCTGTGCAGTGAGGGGTATGCTGCTCCACATCTTTGATCAGGTCCTTTCCAGTTCTGTTTTTGCATCCCTCCCCTACCTCTGCATTGACGTGAAATGTGCTCCATCTTTCCACATGTCCAACATTGCTGTGTCTGTCCCTCAAATCTGGGTTGCCCCACATTTAACCCCCCTCCTTGTGGAGCTTGAAATTCAAACCCTCTGCCTCTTACGCTCTCCTGGTCTCTGCAGAGGCGTTGGGGCATGGTTGCAGCTCTCCCTGCACTTGAATCACCCCCTTCAGGCCTCTCCCTTAGTAGAAAAGCTGTGAGCGGTGGTACGTGGTGATTCTGCTCCTGCGTGGAGATAAGTGTGTGTGTGTGCGCCAATCAGTGATTGCTGTACCTCTCAAACCCTTCACCCCAAAGTATGGTTTCTGTGAGCATACGCTGATCCATAAAGGTCCCCTGTGAATTATGGAAGATAAGCTCTCTGTCCTGCTACTTCTGGCAGGGGTGCGTCGAATGGGATCTAGTTCCTTCACTGATCCCTGATAAGGATCAGTCCAGCTGTGACTATGCTTCTCCTTATGATTGCTAAGTCTTTCTTGAGCTCTTGTGATGCTGTTGCTTCTCTTTAATATCTGTATATGTTGCTCCTATTTATGCCCGCAATAATGTCTCTCTTCTGTTTTCTTCCCTTTGATGGAAATGCGGCCTCAATGCAGCTGTGAGATGCGGGACGCGGCAGGATGGAAGATGGATGCAACCACAATGCTCGACAGCAGGTAAGTGATGGTTTAAGGGAAAGCGCAAAGTATGGGGAAGCGCAACCTTAAACTGACTGTTTTTTCGATGTCTAACCTTGTCTTCTCTTTTTCCTTGCAGGTGCTGCTGTCGACGATGGAGCGTGTCATGCTGCGGTGCCAAGATGAAGATTTCGGTGTTCCGGAAAGTGTAAAAGTGAATATTTGGTTCGCTGAAGAGATGTACAGGTAAGAACAGCTTCCCCCAGTTGGTAAGTATGCTGGCAGGAAGCATGATGTCCATGAAGCAGGATCTTCTAAGGTAAGTCTGACCTCAGGCGACGGTGAGTGTGACGCTACTTGCAAGTGCAGAATAACACAAAGCGTCTGTCTTGAGGATCGGGGCAGCTTATATAGCTGAGATCATGGGCACGACCATTAGGGCCGGCTTACCAGCCACACCCTGCTGCTCCTAGAGAGTGAGCACATGCGAAGGAAATCCATTAGGAGCCACACCCAAGAATACCCTTGGGGCTGCTTAATGGATGCAATGTTCAAGATTAATGCATCCTGCTTAATTAATGGAATGTTCAAGGTTAATGCATCTGAAGTGCTATGTCCATAATAACAGTCTTTTGGTGTTAAATGGATGTTCTTGTTTACTTTTGTTCATGAGCCTGGCTCCAAAGGCGCCAGGACAGTGTCCACTCAGGGCTCCTGTGCATGCGACCCCTGCATGCCTGTGCCCCTGACTTCATGACCATGACAGCCTCTAGGTGCAAACCCTTCACCTTGTGGGAAATAATGATATTCGCCTATCCCTGCAAAATTCCCTTAACTGCTGGCTATGTCTGCTGTGGTCCTTGTCTACTGAAAATGTCCGCTCCACTTGTCAATACTGCCCCTTCCACTGAGAATTTCACCAATCTCTTCTGAACTAGTCTTGCTTCCTCAATCTTCCTGTCCTCCATTTTCTTTTCTTGATTTACCAAACCATGATGAGTAATAGACAATCGAATCTCCGCCCACGGTTTTGCTTTCATTCCTACAATCTTTTTCAATTGTCTCTGCAGTGCCTGGGGAAAGCCCCTGGCATAAAATTGTGATAAAAGATTGTTATGTTTTTATCCCATGATTCTCTCATATCTAGCCTCCACTTTTCCTCGATTTCCTTAATATACATCACCCGGACTTCGTCCGCTCTCATTTTATGAGTCATAATAGCACTAATTTCTAATGAGTCTGGGTACTGAACCCTAAGTGCCCTTCATACATTAGCTCGAGAATTTTTAAAGGGTGCTCCGTCATGATCAGTATTTTGTGCTGTAACTCCAGGATAGCCCACCCATGACCAAATGTCAACTGATCACTCTCCTAATATGGCAGCGAGCAAGCTTTTCATGTCACCCACTACTAAGGTCATCCCGGCTGTCATTCTCTCCAATTCATACATCCATGTCCCCGCCCCTGATGTCAATGTTGGTAGTTTGCAAACCAAATTGTTTCTGTTCATTTGTGGCCAAGGAATATTTTTCAGCAGTCCTCCCCCTTTCTCTAATAAAGGGAACATTGTAACCCAGTTCCCTGTCTGACCTGTCGGAGTGCAGCCACGCCGTTCATCTTTGTCACCTCGTCTGCCATTCTAATTCTCTTTCGTCCCAGTAAAACTTATCAACCTATTTACATATAGTGTTTTATCTTCTAAACTGCTTGATTGCTTTCTTGGGTGTTTAGGATGTTGACTGGGCTCTGGCCTCCTTGCTGGTTCTTCCAAATCCAACCATGCTATCTCTTTCCCTAGCCCTGTGCTTGTAGAAGGGGCTTGTTCTGCCTCCTCTCCTACGTTCCTCTCTTTTTCATTTTCAATTAAAATGTGATCACTTTCATCCCACTCGTCATCTCCTCTGTCTTCAAGTCTAGTCTTCCAAGGGGACTTTAACTATGTGTTCCTCTCATCACTTCTTCCAATACGTTCTTCACTCCATCATGGAGAGACCATTTTCTGCTCCCCATCATGTTGCTGGTACCATCCCTTCAGCTCCTGTACAGGTTCCCAACTCTTCCTCATATAGACCCCTGCTCTCCTTCTTCTGGAAGGGTATTCTTTTTAAGAATCATATTTACTTCCTTGCAGCGTCTTTCTAAACTCCTGTACATAGTGTTGGTTATTTACACCCAGTTCACACACTATGATTGTCTCCGAAAACAATCATAGTGTGTGAACTGAGTGTAAATAACCAACACTATGTACAATCAGGTCATGCAAACTTGATTTTCTATGTGTTAATCACGTACACAGTGCATTATTTTTGTACTAATTGGAATATTAACTAGCATACCATCAGATGTTGTATACTGATGTTTGCATATGTTTTTAACTAATAATTTCTCAGTGAAAAAGCAGGCGTTTACACCAGTGATTTGATGTATTATTAAATAAAATTGATAAATGCTTTTGTATGTAACATCCGTTTGATCCTTTGATATCGACCTATATTTGTTTTATGGCTGTGATTCAGAGCATCATGAGGACGAGATAGTGTAGATATTTTAATTGTGTTTTGAGACCTTCATTTCATTTATTACATATGTATATTCCCACTAAGCAGGAAGACCTAACACCAAATAGTGGGGCATGCCCATGTGGGAACTGAGACATTTTTATTACATTAGTAGCATGTTTACAGCTCCAATTAAGCCATTAACTCTCAGAAAACTGCTTTGAAGAAAACACTGGCAGGCACTTTGAATGCAAGGTTTGATGGTAAAGAGAGCTCAAAGAGGTGTTTTGGGTCGAAGGGGCCCGGAACTTGGTGCCATAGGGATTAGCATGGCCATGGGCACTCAAGCGGTGGGCAAATTGGCAAAAGACACCTTCTCATATGCCATTTCTCCCTAACTGTACTGTAATGCAATGCCTTCGGCTTATAGGTGGCACAAGCATCACCTAATATCTCAAACTAATTAATGACAGACTTGTGAAATGCTATATTGTGCTGAAGAGCAGGAGATCCCCACTCTCTGGAACAGGGAATTACAACATCTACTTTACCAGAAAGGAGATCCAGAGGAAATGACTTTATAAATCACTATCAAAATTGTTTATTTAATGTGATACAGAATTATTAATGAAATAAATCATGAATGAATCAAAAAGGAACAACAATTAGATTCAGGTAAAATCGCAACTATAAAATGCAGATGACACAAATCATTCCCACACACCAATTGGGTAATCCATCCTAATTCAATCATTCATCAACAACTCTCTATTCACATATATACAAATCACAGAACTAAATTTCATATCAACACCAATTAATAAACAGTATTTAAAAAAATGTTTTTTGTCTTTTTGGAGTGGATCTTAGTAGCTGTTTAATAGGACAGGATCACATTTCCAAAGCTGTTACACGACCGACCGGTTTCGACATGTAGTTGTAGTTTCACCACATCTTCGTCAGGGGACATATAGCACACTAATGTGCTGGGCATCCACTTCATGAGAGACAGATGGAACGCAGTATTTTGTTTATTATTAACGACCTTGCATATCTTATTTAGAAGGTGTACTGCAGCTGCAATCCTTGAAGTGAGTCCTGTATGCTAAGAGGATACTTACACGAGTCGTGGATTTCCTGCATGTAAGGCCAGCATCACAGTGAAATGCAGCATACCATAAAAAATGTACACACAAATACCCGCCTCTTTCATTCTAACTAATGTTAATCATTCATTTGATTGAGATTTGAACAGTTAAAGATATAGGGGGCTGGTTCACAAAAAAGGTTACCATGAGTAGCTCAGACTCACTCCTTACTATAAAATGGAGCTCTCCAGGACCAACTCAGAGTTATTCAGAATACCCACGTTCTGTAGTCACCCAAAACTGATCATGCAGCAGGCAACAAAAAAAGCTCTTAAAAATGTATATTTCCATTAGAACCTTTATTAAACGCTTGCTCTTCAAAATCCAGGGCAATGCTATGACACTATTAAAAAGAGAAGCACTGTCATGCTTCTGCAATTGCTCTAAATCAAAGCCTTACCGTATTTCTAGCCAGTGAAGCCTAATGCTGCTTTAATTTCCTCCATTCTCCATACATTCACCTTACCTAACAAGAGGGCAGATGGTAGTCGCACAACATTCTAAATGCAATACTAATAACAATATCGTGATTGTATTTAATAAAGAAAAACATTTCTTCATAAACAAACCAGATACCCCTTTAGAGATCGCCTAGACCAATCACAAGTCCTTTACATTTCATAAAAAATTAAATATAGGAAAATTGGAGCTGCGGGCAGCATCAGCACAAACAGGTAAATTGCATTTTGAATACATCATATAGTACAACCCCAAATATATTAATTCGACTCCACTATTACTTTCTCTTGAGGTTCCTGAAGTAGCAAACGAATTATTCATTTTTTAACATCTTACACAATTGCCAAGGCTCACAAATAACTTGCATGCAGACGCACGTGCATGCATCGTGATAAAAAAGTGCATTTGTACATGGTTTTAGTTGAAGTGGGAGTACCATGAATCTAATCAATTAAAATAGTTCCACAATTATCACAGTAAACAATGACCACAGTGTTCTTTAATTAGACATAACAGTAGTGACCTAAAAACAGAGAACTTCAAACATAATTATGGGCACTAAAATTAACCCTGAGCCATTTTCCGATGTCTCAAATTGCAACTGAAATTGCACCTTAATTCCAATAGGAAGAGCACATCTCCTGAAATAATTTCCAAGCAGGGTGCTGGCAGATGTGAGGTGAAAAGGGGAAACTGCTAATTTACAGACATTCAGATGAAAGAGATTCCAAACGATGCAGGTAGTCACACTGAAACGCTTTCTCAGACATATTTTTAAAAAGGTGTAGCTTCCCATTGCCTGTATGCTTGATTCCTACTCGTGCCACCTTGGAACAGGGTCAAGGTGGTTTTCCCTCTGGGGAAAAAAAGCAAACGGTTTGCTTCTTTCTGCAAATCACTGTGTGCAATGTGAGTTTGTATGTGTACGTCTCATTGCCCATACGTGTCTACTCTTCCAGCAACTCCCATATTGCATATGCAAATTAGGGGTAGGTGGTGCCTCCGCTTCCACCAAAGTGTGTTCTTGTGTATCTGTGTGTTTAATGAGTACGGTTTAATGAGCACTGGTGTGTAGAGGAGGTCCCAAATAAAGCCTGCACTCCAATCGTCCATTTTGAAATTCCAGCAACGTTCACACCGAGATACGTGATGTATGATGAGCAAATAAACCAGCAGAGAGCTGCAGTGGGGCTTTGGTCAGTGCCTATTGGAAAAACAGCACCTATTGATGTACCAGTACCAAGAAAAACATGGACAGTAAGGTATCCAGTGAGGAAACCGTACCAACAAATGAGACGAAATGATGATTGCCTAGGTACAGTCCCGGAAGAAACCAAAAAGGTCTTAATGGAAGACCAATTGTGACGTCACAAGAACCCGGACTGACTCACAGATAGAAGAAATGACGACCAGAGAATGACACAAAGAGACGAAACCCCATGAATAAGGATATCGTGAACCTAAAGTGAAAGGACGATGTCGAAATACAAGAAGTAAGCTGTAAGTAAAGATGAAGATAGTAATCAGTTTACACCTATAAATATGCTTGGAACTGCAAAAAAGCTAAGAAAACAGTGCGGCTTGCTATACTAAGTAGAAGAATAGTGTGGCAAGCGCCATTATACATAATCTACCTCAAAACGAAACACAGTATTATAAGTGTATTTCTACTTTGCACAAGAAGCAGAATCAACCCAGGTTACTAAAGGCCAAACGAGAAAAGATTCATATTCTAGCAAAATGAGAAGAGACGGCTGAATCGAAACTCAGCAGAGGCAACTCGTGCCAGGGAAGCCAAGGACATACCAATAGATGAGGCAAACAGTAGCTAGATCTAATTGAAACTAAGAACAGACTATCCTGCCTCTGAAAGGTCGAGATAAGAAGACTTAGGCAGGTGGCGGGCTAAATGAGAATCAAATACACAAATTGAGAGAAAAGAGACAAATTCACGGTGTGGGGAGCACGTGACTAGCCGAGCAAGAAGAAGCTAGGGTTCACACCTACGCTTGGCATCAGACCAGGCAGAGATATCAGCACTTTTCCAGACAGAAGATGCAGTTTTGAGGCCAACCACAGTGAACTAATTGATACATAGCTACTAGAGAGATGATTGATTGTGACCTTAATTGGAGAAAGGCCGGGTAACTAGGGGGCACCTCACACCTGGCTGATCATTCTGCACGCTGTTAAACAAAGTGGAAAAGTATGCATGGGGCTGGTGCCAACCCAATCACAGTGGACCAAGTAATCTAGGATCCTATAGTTAGTAGAACCAATGAGACGTCCTACTTTTAGTGACATCTAGAGGAGTCATTTTTGAAGGAAGGGCTTAGACGCCCACCTGACAGTGTGTCACGACCCGTGACCCAGAACCCCACTTGCATGGTCACATGCCAGGTAGGGTTAGGACTCGGGGTTCATTTGGGGCCCCAAGGGCTTTACATTATCACCAGGGACTCTCCTGGAGTCAGTCCTGGCGCCTTTGGTGCCAGGCTCATAGTTGGAATGGGACTTGAGGGGACTACTTTTTGTGTGGAAGCCTGCAGCCTACATGGAGACACCCACACAGTCTAGTCCCTAAGAACCAGACTGTGCGGTGCAGTGTTTTAGGGTGTGGTAGCCTGGACTACTTTACCTGGACTACGTTACAGGGGTAGGCTATATAAACCACACCCAAGCTAAAGAACGTGCTTCGTGTTATTCTGCAGTCAGCAGCGTGACGCTAATCGTGTTCAGAGACCAGCACCCGCCGTTCCTGGAATCGCGGACCTGCAGAGGAGACAAAAGAACATCATTAGCAGTCCCAGTTTACCTGCAGCTTTCCATCCTTCGATCCCGGCTACTCGCGGTCTTCCATCCCATTGGCAGCATCTTCAGGACATCACGCACACACCGGAATGAAGCACCTGGAGGGGAGAGAGAAAAAGGGACAACGTTAAACAGGTTACTCACGGCAATCACAGCAGTAACCATAACCTCCTCACCTGGCTGGGCATATCTTGACCGGTTCCGCTCCGGAAATCACTGCACGCCCAGAAGGACCATCGCGACCTGAAAAGGAATAAAGAATACAGGTTAGCCCAAAAAGACATTAGAGTGCCGCACTTCGTGCTGAATCTACCTTTCTTCATATGCTCTGCGTCCATAAATCCCAGCGGGAGCCTGACCCAAGCAGCGCACCCAGCGAACCTCCGCACACCTAAGGGGGAAACAATCAGGGAAAGACATTAATAGAACGAAAGAAAAGCAAAGGCCTTCAGAGACTGCTATAATCGAACTTACCTCCTTAAAGACACTTGAATGGGTTGGCCCCAGTGAAGTTAACTCGGTCGCTTCAACCCACAGAAAACTATGCGCCCCTGTGCAGAAAGCAGGACGGAGAGCACGCCAGACATCATAACAAGGTGAGGAGGGGGCCTTCAGGTCGAGTCCAAGGGGCTGGTGGGAGGAAACGAAATCTGTGCCTAAGTCCAGTCCTCCTGTGTTTTCAGGCCCACCTGCCATAGAAGACATCATCCCGAATCGAGCACATCCGGGGGAATCCGGCAACCAGGGCATACTGGCATCCCCGTGGATACCAGGTGAGCGTAACAGAACGCGAATACGCATAACAAAATCCACCTGGGCGCCATGGAGACTTCAGAAATTGACCAACTGGCCCAGTTATTAGGACAATTACGCGCCAAAGTGCATGCGGCTAGGCAAGAGACTAATACCCTGCGAAGGGATCTTGTCGTCACTAAGGATCGCACTGAAGACCTCAGCAGGCAACTACTGCAATCACAGGCCGGGCAAGCTCCATTACCCGGGACAACTTCGCCGGCACAGGCAACCGCGTCAGCTTCCGCTCCACTGCAAATCAATTTACTCGGAACAATACCGTTTGCACCGCCAGACAGGTTTTCAGGAGATCCAAGAAAGTATGCAGCATTCATGAATCAATGTTGCCTTCATTTCCTCTGCAGACCGGCTGCATTCCCTAATGATCCGGCACAAGTAGCATTTATTTTGTCATATCTAAGCGGTAGTGCAGCGGATTGATCAGTGCCGCTTGTGAGCTATGATGATCCGTTACTATGTGACTTTGGGGGCTTCCAAAGGGAAATGGAAAAGCTCTTTGCACGACACACTCATGAACAAGCTGTAAACAACAAACTCTTATCACTCCGGCAGGGGAATCAGGACTTACTAACATAGATAGCAACCTGCACTAGGTTAGTGGCCGAAACCAGGTGGCCTGAAGACAAGAGAACCACATTGTTTCACCGAGGCCTTCGAGGGGAATTAAAGGACATCTTGGCTCAGGTAGATGACCCACCTATAGACTGTAGTGAATTTATCAATCTGGTGGTGCAATTAGATCATCGACTACAAGATCGGAAAGCGGATCGGTCCAAATCTGACACAACGGCCGTGCATCTACGAACCAAGGATGCTACTCCCCGCACGTTAGAGAATACCACAGAGCCAATGCATATTGGAGGCATACGACCACCGTTAACAAAAGCCGAAAGAGACAAGAGAAGGCAACAGCAGTTATGTTTGTACTGCGGACAATCAGGGCACTTCTTAAAGGACTGTCCAATAAACCCCCCAAGCGAATTGTGGGAGCTACAGAAAAGGATGAGAGTAAGGAATCGGAAAACTGCCTAGCTCGACAAAAGTAGAGGTCAGTTTGTCGAGTGAGAAGAATGAGCCACCAACCTCACATTTTGCAATACCAGTGATCCTAATCAATCACCAACAACCTTCAAGGATGCATTCCGTTGAAGCTTACATAGACAGCGGAGCAGTTGGGAATTATATTGATCAAGATCTGGCCACATGGATGGGGCTTCCCTTAAGTTTTAATCCGAACACAGAAAAGGTGACCACAGTAGATGGGACTGAAATTGCTTCCGGACCAGTAACCCAATGTACGACAGGAATAACCCTGCTGTGCCAGGATGGACACCAGGAATCGATTTCCTTCGACCTCATCAAGGCGCCTCAGTTTCAGCTAATACTAGGGATGCCATGGTTAGTTGCTCATAACCTTCGGATAGATTGGCATGCAAGAAAACTGACTTTTCCTCATGATTGCGCCTTCACCTGTTATCGCCAGGAAAACGAGTCCAGTTTCAAGGTTTCTATGAGTCCTAGCATCGGCATATCTACTCTTGGCACAACCAGTACTCTCCCTGAAGAATATCAAGATTTCCGGGATCTGTTCCAGAAGGAACAAGCTAATACACTACCTCCGCACAGGTCCTATGACTGTCAGATTGACCTCATACCTGGTGCACAGATCCCTTGCGGCAGAATCTATGCGCTCACAAATCAGAAAACCAGCATCTAAAGTCCTATCTGGACCAGTACCTGGCAAATGGGTTCTTCGTACCAAAAAAGGAAGGGGACTTGAGAACCTGGTATTGACTATCGCGCCCTGAACCAGATCACCGTGAAAAACCATTACCCACTGCCCCTTATTCCCGAGATGCTAGATCAAGTCAAAGATGCCCAGATTTATACGAAGTTAGACCTCAGAGGAGCGTACCACCTGGTCCGAGTTAAAAAAGGAGATGAATGGAAAACGGCCTTTTGTACCAAGTATGGGTTGTTTGAGTACCATGTAATGCCTTTTGGGCTTTGCAATGCCCCGGCAGCGTTCCAATATTTTATGAGCGACATCTTAAGGGAGCTGGTCGATGTTTGCGCCGTAGTCTACAGAGATGACATCCTAGTGTATTCAACCTCAGAACAAGACCATGTCAAGCATGTCCGCGCTGTCCTTGCTAAACTGCGCCAAGATCGACTATACGCAAAATTTGAAAAATGTTTTTTCCACGTAACCGAAGTTGAATTTCTTGGTTTCGTTCTTACTCCGAAAGGCATTCGAATGGATGCACACAAGGTGGATGCCATTCTAAAATGGCCCTCCCCGACCTCAGTAAAAGGGATCCAGAGTATGCTGGGTTTTGCAAATTTCTACCGTCGATTCATCCCAGACTTTTCTCAGATTGTGCATCCGATCACGTTACTTCTACGAAAAACCAATAAAAAATTCATATGGTCAGAAGATGCCGAAAAGGCCTTCCAAAAACTAAAGGAAAGGTTCACCTCAGCCCCGATCTTACGACACCCTTGTCCAGATCTTCCTTACATGGTGGAAACTGATGCTTCCAGTATGGCGATGGGGGCGGTTCTTTCTCCAAAAGACCCTGAAACTGGCCAATTGCACCCCGTGGCCTTCTGGTCAAGAAAATTCACACCTCCTGAACTCAATTATGCCATCACCGATAAGGAACTGCTTGCTATAAAATCTGCCTTCAAAGCATAGCAGCATTATCTCTTAGGGGCCAGGCATACTGTCACTGTAATGACAGACCATCGGAACTTACAATATTTAAAAACAGCAAAGGTGCAATCCTCGCGCCAATTATGATGGGCCCTTTTCTTCGCCGAGTATGACTACGTAATCACTTATCGACCAGGCGTAAGAAATGGGAAAGCTGACGCACTATCTCGCATGGGCATCGATGAAAGAGAATATGCAACTCCAGATGCAGTGGCCATTATACCTGAGGACAAGCTTTTAGGCCTCACCACAGCTTTAACACAAACTGAAATTAGAAATGTGATCCAACGGGAAAGAACCCCAAGCCAGTTACTGGAATGGCATACCAAAGGAAAACAATACACTGTCAAAAATGAACTGCCATATTTTGACGAACGCCTGTACGTGCCTAAAACCGAGCTACAACAACAAATCATTTTAGACTATCAGGACTCTTTGATGGGAGGGTCATCCCGGAATTGCCAAAACTCTAGCCAAAGTAAAATGCAATTATTGGTGGCCCACATGGCGTCGAGACGTCATACAATACGTTCAGTCATGTGGAGTGTGTGCACAAAACAAGTCATTGAAGCAAAGACCAGCTGGCCTCCTGCAACCATTAGAAATACATCCGGCACCATGGCACACACTCTCTCTCGACTTCATTACTGATTTACCTCCCAGCCAAGGGTTCAATACCATTTTAGTTGTAGTGGACCTATTTTCTAAAATGGAACACTTTATCCCTTTCAAAGGCCTTCCAGATGCATCCCAGCTAGCAAAAGTGTTTTTGGAAAACATTATCAAGCTGCATGGATTCCCTTCAGTCCTGGTCTCTGGTTGAGGTAGCCAATTTGTATCTAACTTCTGGAAAAGGTGCTGCGCTATGGCTCACATTGACATACGGCTATCCACCAGCCATCACCCCCAAACGGATGGTCAAACAGAGAGGACCAACCAGACTCTCGAACAATACCTATGATGCCTGCTGCATCAAGTCGAGGGAACCTGGAGAGATCTATTATGGATAGCCGAATATGCTTACAACAATTCTGTACATTCCAGTACTGGGCAAACACCTTTTTTCACCTTCTACGTCAGACATCCACATACTTCTGAACTTGACAGCCCCCCAGCCTCGAAATGCCGGCTGTAAAGACTCTTCATGCAAACATCACCCAAGCCTTTTAAAAGGCAACAGAGCAATTATCCAAGCCAAAAGTAAGCAAAAAAGGTTTGCAGACCAACATCGGAAAAAGGCTCCTGACTATCAGATAGGAGACAACGTTTGGCTAGCAACAAAATACATACCACTAAAAGGAACCCCGACTTTTCGCCCTCGCTATTTGGGGCCTTATCCTGTTCAAGTAATCATCAACCCGGCAGCAGTTAAACTAACATTGCCAGCTAACATGCAAATTCATCCAGTGTTTCACGCAGGGGAGTTGCTAGGTCTGGAAAAGACCCGGGGCTAAACTGATGTCAGAACTGTTGGGACTGGGGGCTAGCTAGTCTTTCGGCTGTAGCTCCTGAGATTCTATCCGAGGCTACAACCAAAAGATCAGGGGCTATAGCCCCCTAGGCCCACCCCTAGCTACTCCCCTGGTTCCACGTCTCACTGCTAAAACCAGTACAACCCGGTACACAAGTTAAACCACCACCTGAACCCATCATGATTGATGGAGAACACGAATACGAAGTGAAAGAAATCCTGGATTCCAAATATACCAGATCCAAACTATACTATCTAGTCGATTGGAATGGTTATGGCCCTCAAGCCAGATCTTGGGAACCTAGTGAGAACATTCATGCACCACGTTTAATTAGAACGTTTCATCGAAACTTTCCAGACAAACCTGGACCAGGCAGAAGAATCACCTTAGGAGAGGGGCCTTGGGGGGAGTGCAGTCACGACCCGTTACCCAGAACCCCACTGGCATGGTCACCTGCCAGGTAGGGTTAGGTCTCGGGGTTCATTTGGGGCCCCAAGGGCCTTACATTATCACCAGGGACTCTCCTGGAGTCAGTCCTGGCGCCTTTGGTGCCAGGCTCATAGTTGGAATGGGACTTGAGGGGACTACTTTCTGTGTGGAAGCCTGCAGCCAACATGGAGACACCCACACAGTCTAGTCCCTAAGAACCAGACTGTGTGGTGCAGTGTTAGGGTGTGGTAGCCCGGACTACTTTACCTGGACTACTTTACAGGGGTAGGCTATATAAACCACACCCAAGCTAAAGAACGTGCTTCGCGTTATTCTGCAGCCAGCAGCGTGACGCTCATCGTGTTCAGAGACCAGCACCCGGCGTTCCTGGAATCGCGGACCTAGAGAGGAGACAAAAGAACATCATTAGCAGTCCCAGTTTACCTGCAGCTTTCCATCCTTCAATCCCGGCTGCTCGTGCTCGTCCATCCCATTGGCAGCATCTTCAGGACAGCACGCACGCACCCGAACAAAGCACCTGGAGGGGAGAGAGAAAAAGGGACAATGTTAAACAGGTTACTCACGGCAATCAGAGCAGTAACCATAACCTCCTCACCTGGCTGGGCATATCTTGGCCGGTTCCGCTCCAGAAATCACTGCACGCCCAGAAGGACCATCGCGACCTGAAAAGGAATAAAGAATACAGGTTAGCCCAAAAAGACATTAGCGCGCCGCACTTCACGCTGAACCTACCTTTCTTCATATGCTCTGCGTCTATAAATCCCGGCGGGAGCCTGTCCCAAGCAGCGCACCCAGCGAACCTCTGCACACCTAAGGGGGAAACAATCAGGGAAAGACATTAATAGCATGAAAGAAAAGCAAAGGCCTTCAGAGACTGCTATAATCAAACTTGCCAACCCATTCAAGTGTCTTTAAGGAGGTACCAGTGAAGTTAACTCGGTCGCTTCAACCCACAGACAACTACGCGCCCCTGCCCAGAAAGCAGGACGGAGAGCACGCCAGACATCCTAACAAGGCGAGGAGGGGGCCATCAGGTCGAGTCCAAGGGGCTGGTGGGAAGAAACGAAATCTGTGCCTAAGTCAAGTCCTCCTGTGTTCTCAGGCCACCTGCCACAGAAGACATCATCCCGAATTGTCAACAGGAAAAAATTGTCCCCTCTCCCGTTTAGCCAATTGTGTGTAGCCCTCCTGTTTTAAATGGGGGCATAAACTTGTTCCTTCCTTGTCATGAACTGAATCAACACTAGTTATCAGACAAGGGGACTACTGAGGAACTCTTCACATGACTCTGCACGTGGTGGTGGTCTATATCTTTACCTATATTTAATTCAAAGGCCACTTTTTTAGACAAGGCTCTATATTCGCTGAAATGAAGAAAGACCATATGCGAATAGTTCTAATAAAAAAATAATAATTTATGCAGTGAAAGGAACCAAATTGTATAATATAAAGTTTACAGTGACACATATATACAAAGGTGAAACAAAAGTAAAACGAAGTATAAACATGTTGCACTCCAACCTTAGTGCTAAACAATTGGTGTACAGTGAAAGCAAAAAAGCCTGAATCTGGCCTAACTACTTCTTGTAGCCTTTTTTGTGTGACATATAATCAAACAGAACAATTATTGGACCTGTGTGAAATATCACATGAATTTTGAGGCTCAGTTGCCTCGAGGGTTGGTATGCTGAGCAAAGTGTTCTCAATAGTTCTCACAACTTCAGTGCTCTGGGTTGACCTTTTAGGGTCTGAAGTTTTGGACTTTATGGGATATCTCTATATTTAGCCAACATGCTTTTCAAACACTCATTTAACACACTAGGGGCTGGAAAAGAGGGTACATAGTCTGTCCTCAGTCTTCATCTGTGTGCTGTTAAGTGGGTGCACGTTTCGGTGCTTAAAAGTACTTGCCCAGTACTAGGCATCTTCTTCAGGGCGTCCAATTGGTAGACCCTGTATGAGGGAGCAGAGAAATGTGGGGTTACCTCAGGTTTAAATAGCTAATAGTGCAGCTTAGGTAAATAAATTAAGAAGCTCTCTGTACCGGCTAGGCTTGTGGCGTTGTCGGTATCATGATCCCAAGACTCTTGGGGAATCCAGGGAGGGTCGGGCACTCGCATGGGACCTATGGCAGGTGGTTTCTGTGGGCAGGCAGCACGGAACTTCCAGGTGTAGTCCTCGGGGCCTGTAAGGGTGTGGGTGAGGCGACAAGAAATGGAGAAATGAAAGAAAAAGGGTCAACTCTAGCCAGTAACCCTAAGGTGAAACGGGTGTTGGTAGAGTGCCGGGCTGTGATAACAGATTACCTTGGTCCTGGTGTCTTGGTATCAATCTGTGTATCTGTGGTGCCCAAAGTGCCGACTTCCCGGGGCTATATTGGTTTCAGAGCCGTTGCTCGGGAGCGGCCATTCCACTGGTGTGCTTTCTTCTATGCATACAGAGGGTATCTGTTTTCGAAGAGAAAGCGTGTTACTGATGTGTATCTCTGGGTGAAATTGAGAGAGAGAATTGTCGTGTCTTCTCGTATGGGTCCCGTGTCTAATGTGCACGGGAACAGGGACTTGATCAATGTTGCCGTGTCTTACCAGAAGGGGGGAGAGAGGCACCTAGGTCTCTGCTCTTTGTTGCTGTGTCCGCGTCTCCTGTCTGCCGCTGTTGGAGCGCTGTTCTGCGTGCGGGAGTTCTGTGTACTTAGACGCCTACGGGTAGTTATGGCGACCATTGGGAACGGGATGGAATTTCATTGGTGCCGTGTCATGGGCCAGGGGCTCGTAACGTAGCGTGCCTCCTGATTGGTTGCTGCGTGCTACACGGAGAGTGGAGGGCGCCTGAGTGTGTCGCTGGAGTGGGCGTATCGCTGGAGTGGGTGTGTCACAATGTGCAGTTCTCCTGCCGGTGAGGACTTTGGAGGCTGCACCAGAGAATGTTGCATCGGTATGTGTCTGCGCAGAATTAACTGTTGCGGGCTGTGTGTCTGCAGAAATGGATCGGGTAGACACGTCACCTAAAATGAAGGATGGCAAGGAATTACGTGGTCCGCTGGGTCTCGTGTGCACCTCTGGTGACACTTTTAAAAAAAGAGCGGGGTGTTGGGTCTACCCCTGTGTGGATGGATCACCCGGCATCCCTGGTGGCCAGTAGTGTTCATGGCAAAAGATTTTTTGCAAGATCCACTGGGGCTCGTGTGTGCCGCTGGTGATATGGAAGGTGCGGGGTGTAGAGTCTGCCCCTGTGGGGGTGGGGATGAGTTACCCGGCCCCCCTGGTGGCCAGGAGTGTTCATGGCAGTCCTGAACTGTGTGGATTTCGAGGTGGACAGACTGTGGGGCATTGATTTTTTGTGTCTGTCTCTCTGGTATGTGGCGGATATTCATATACTTCTTCGAGCATGTGCGATCAGAATATGCTTGGTTGAAAAGACTCATTCAGACCGTGGTGATAAGCGTCCAGCCGATGAATCCACCTAGACTCTCGATGTATAAGGCTTTTCAAGGGATTAGGGCCTCCCTTCACTTTCTCCAGTACCCACCAGAAAAGATCAATTGGGGTATGTTTGGCTGCGATGAAGTGTCACCAATGGGGCGGTTGTGTTTTTGCACCTTATCCTTGAGCAGTGTTCTGAGATGCGTAAGTTGACTGCTCCCATGGTCTGGCCCACATACTTCATGCCACATGGGCACTGAATACAATATACCACACATTCGCTTTTACAGTTCGTGTGGTGTTGGAGATGCCATTCCTGTTTACCTATTTGGAACAATTTCAATTTTCCCGTAAACCTGTATGAGGTGCAGTTGCCACAGGGGTAATGACCTTGTAGTGGTCATAGGACTCTTTGGGAATGATGCCTTAGGTGCGGTTGGAACAGAGAGTGGACCAGGGACTACTTCAGGTTCTTACCTCGTTTGTAAGAAAAACGAGGGGTTGGGTCTTCTGGTAGATTTAATTTGGCTATGTGCCAATGTTTCCTTATGCTTTTCTTCATTTGGGATGTGTGTAGTCCATGTGTAATCACACATGTCAGTCGGTCTTCATCTCCTGCGGCTTGTCATGTTGTGTTGTCTTGTTCCAATAGTGTGTCTCTGTTGGTGTGAAGGGCTCTTTTGGCTGATTGTTTGAGTGTAGATGCTGGGTATCCTCTGGTCTTGAGCCTGTTGGAAAGGTCTTGGGAGTGTTTTTTTGAAGTTTTCTTTGGAAGTACAGTTTCTCCGGATGCGTAGAAACTGACCATACGGTAAGTTGGCTCTTGTGTGACTCGGATGATTACTGGTCTGGTGCAGTAGGGTGTTGCGTTTGGTAGGTTTCCAGTATAAGTCGCACTCTAGTTTCCCGTCTTTGTGTTGGATCATCAAATCAAGGAAGGCGATTTTATTGGTACTGTGCTCCATCGTGAATTGAATGTCCTGGTCACAAGTGTTCAGCCATTGCCAGAATTGTGTGAGGTTGGTCAGATCCCCCTTCCAGTTGAAGATGACATCATCAATATATCTGAACCAGGAACTTATGTGCATCCTCCACTGGTTGGTCCGTGACAGTATATGTTTCTCTTCAAATGAAGCCATATATAGGATGGCCATGCTTGGTGCAAACGCTGCCCCCATAGGTGTTCCTTTTTTCTGCAGATATATTTGTCCATCGAAGGTGAAATAGTTCTTGGTGAGGGCTATGGTCATTAATTCGAGTATGAAGTTGGTTGGGACTCTTTGTTGTAATGTGTTCCTGGTCAACCATTCTCGCGTGCATTCAATGGCCGCTTCTTGAGGGATATTTGAATATAGCGCTTTTATATTCATTGTGACTAGGATATCGGTTTCTGGATTAAACTCTTTGCCTTCAAATATCGTAATCGTGTGTTTTGTGTCCCGTAGGTAGGTATATGTTTGCGTGCTCAGTGGTTGTAAGAAAGTGTCTACGAACTTGCATAGAGGTTCCAAAATTGAGCCGCATCCTGACACTATCGGGCGTCCCGGGGGGTTGATGGGGTCTTTGTGAATTTTGGGTAGGGCGTATAAGCATGGTGTACGTCCCCCCTTCCTGATCAGGAATGCTGCTTCTTTCTCGGTCACCCAGTCTCGTTGCATTGCGTAGTCCACTGTCTCTGCAATTTCTTGCTCTAAGTTTTTAGTTGGATCATTGCGAAGAGTAGAGTAGCATTCTTGGTCTTCTAGTATGGTAAGTACCATTTGTTTCTACTGGGTTGTTGACATGATAACTATGCCCCCTCCCTTGTCTGCGGGTTTGATTATTATGTTCTTGTTTTTTGGAGGTCTGTGAGGGCTTGTCTCTCCTTCCAGGTTAGATTGTGTTTGAGTTTTGTTTTTTTGGTCTTCAATTTTTCCAGATCCTGGAGGATACATTTCTCGAATGTTATCAATTCTGATGGTATTTGGTTGTCCATGGGTGTAAAGACGGATTTCGGATGTAGGCCTGTGTCTTCCACTTCTTCCTGTGTGTCAAGTTCATGTTGTTTGAAAAAAGTGTGAAGTCTAACTTTACGTAGGAATGTTCTGATTTCCATTTCCAGGTCGTACCAGTCTGTTTGCCTGGCCGGTACGAATGTGAGCCCTTTATTCAGAAGACATTTCTGTTCTTTAGTGAGTTCAATATTTGCCAGAACGAAAATAGGAGTCGTGGAGATCACGTCCTGTGATGTCAGTATCTCGGCCGCCTCCTGTGTTGCCTGTTGCCTGGTCTGCCTCCTCTGGGGGGCGGTCACCATTGTGGGGATCCCCATGGTTGGTTGCCGAAGGGGCCTCCACCTAAAAAAGGGAAGCATTGTGGCGGTGGATATGGATAATTCGATTGAAAGGGTGGGACCTGTTGTTTACATTGGTCATCCGAGGAGGACCCGCTGCTGGATCCTGAGAAGTTTACACCTCTGCAATTGAGCACATCCGGTGTGGAATCCGGCAACCAGTGCATACGGGCATCCCCATGGATACCAGATGAGCGTAACACACTGTTTACCCAATTCCTCACTCCCTTACCATATACAGATATACTACCTATAGTGAAGTTACCTTTTCCTAACCAGTAGAATTGCATGTTAACTTTTGAGTGTTACACATCAATTATGACGGGTTTTGATTATAAATGTTACAACTTGTATGAAGTTCGTTGGAGTTGAAGAGAGAAGGACGATCGCATCACTGCTGATATCCATGACTCCCTGTTTTCTGTATTTGTCATTAAACGAACTCCCTTTGCCAAACCATTGAGTTGTCCTTATTGATTGGTGCTTGAGTAACAAATCTGCACCCCCATCCATCTCAAGGGTGCAGCTATCTTGTCTTAAAGTATTTCCGAGCAAACCTCGGCTGTATGAGCCGGCGGAGGTCTCGGGATACACTTGGTAGCAGAGATTGATGGTTTTTCGATCAATCATCAATTATTGATCAGGATAACACACCCATTGACCATTGACATGCAGTAACTCTAGGTCTTCGGCAATATCAGGAGTCCTTTGCCATTCGGCTGAGTAGATCGTGAAGCTCCCCGTAGACAATGGTAATGTAAGAAAAATCTGCAGACTAGGGTCTGAAGGAACCCGTGTTTCCCAACGCAACCCCTTCCCATTCCTACGGGCAGCTGAGCGGGTGAAAAGCGGAAGGAGGCGCTAATAAAGGCAGTGATCCCGAGGGTCCAGATAGGAACCATGCGAACGTGAGTGAAACAGACTTATTGTTTAGGCAAAAGTGCATGCTTTAGACCAAGTAAAGGGAAAAGGTAACGGAGGGAGGCGGGAAAGAAAAAACAAAACATAGGCCTCATTAAAAGCATGGAGGTAATGAAAAAAGGAAGGCGGAATGGTATTACCAGCATCGCTAACGGGTCTGGGCCATTACGAGCCGATAACCCGGCAATACCGCCACTGCCCGTACCGTGGCCCTTCATACCGGCATGCATGCGTACTCGTGCCCCTTTGCGGTGAAAATACCAGGATGCCGCTAACAGGAGGACATCACAAGTAACGCGGGCATGCACTTACCAGCATCCCAAAGACGGTAAATAGGGCCTGCATGATGGCGGCAATACAGGCATCACGGACCACCCACAAATAGCAACCTGCCGTGTAGCCAACTGCCACAGGTGCACACAGTAACCACAGGTGGAGTCAATGGAGCCTGTCCCAGTAAAAAAGGAGCACACCCACACACCACACCCCTTTCCACACCAAAATGATCCCACTAGCTGGTGCAATCCTAGGGCTGGAGGACATGCCTCTACTGCTACACCAGCAACACCAAAAACAACTACAACAACAACAGGCAGGACAGAGGAGACGCAGGAGGAGAAGGAGGGTGAGACATGCCCAGCAAGTCCCACCAGTGCAGCCAGTGGTACCACGTAGGCAGCCACCAATCCTTCACATCAGAGCCAGTCCATTCAATCTAACCCCTGAGCAGATCTACACCCTGTACTGGCTGGACCGGGACACCATCACCAACATAGTGGACATGATACATGATGACATTGTCAGCCTGATAGAAATCTGCACTGCCATCCCCCCTCTACTGAAGGTAGTGACTGTGCTCCACTTCCTGGCCACAGGCACCTACGTGCACACAGTTGGGCAGCTGCATGGCATATCACAACCTCTCTTTTCACGCATGCTGACCCAAGTGCTGGATGCCCTCCTGAACAGCACAAGCACCCACATATCCCTACCACGTACTGCCCAGGAGCTTGCTGACACTAAAGTAGGCTTCCACACACTGGCAGGCATGCCCAACTGCGTTGGTGCCCTCGACTGCACCCATGTAGAATTGGTGATCCCTTATGCCATAGAGGCAGTGTACCGCAATCGCAAGCAATACCACTCCATCAATGTGCAGATGGTATGTGACTCCAGCAAGATCATCACACATTGTTGTGCCGGATATCCCGGATCCACACATGATGCTATGGTGTTGCGGAACTCCACGCTACCCCGCTACATGGAGTGACATGCTGGACGATGTGCCTGGCTGCTTGGTAAGTTGCCTGACAGGCCCATGGCAGTGCAGTGGGGGAGTGAGATTGGGAGGGTGCATTCTCCATCTGGGTGAGATTGGGGGGGATGCATACTGCACCTGGGTGAGATTAGGGGGGAACGCATACTCCACCTGGGTGAGATTGGGGTGGACGCATACTCCACCTGGGTGAGATTGGGTGGTGAGTGGACAATGCACATACAGTGAAACACTGTAGCCCTGAACATCCCAACCTGCATATTACACATCAATGCCACACATAAGACCAATGCAGCACAGCAATGACAATATGCTAGATGTGCAAGCAGGCCACCATGGGAATGTCAAGCGATGGATGACAGAACAGGATCACACCCTTGGCAATGCTGTTATTGGGAATACATACCACACATCATCAACATGGGTGTTTAAACATTGTTCTGCATCCACAGTACATCTGCATCAGCATGCAAGTGAACGCCCTGCATCAGCTGGACAACGCAATGCACACTAGCAGAACATATTACTGTACACATTGTGTGAAATGAACCTGCGTGCATGCATCCAGGGACATGTGCATGTCAACACCGAATAGCTGCAGCCATGGCAGTGATCACTAAGGCGACAGTCTGACATCGACTAACACACACCTCATTGTACCCCCATGCAGGTGATGGTGGCTATACCTTGAAGCCGTGGCTACTTACCCCTGTACGGAACCCGCAGAACAGGCATGAAGAGGAGTACAATCGGGTTCGTACCCGTGTTGTGATCGAGCAGACCTTTGGCCTGTTGAAGGCAGAGTTCCGCTGTCTCAGCAGGTCTGTTGGAGCACTCCTTTACGGGCCTGAGAAGGTGGCAAAGATCACCATGGTCTGTGCCATGCTGCACAACATGTGCATCCGGAGAAATGTACCAATGCCACCTGACATTGACCTGCATGCACCGGGTGAGGAGGTGAGGAGGAGGAGGATGATGATGATGGAGGAGGAGTAGCATCCCTGCCAGTTTGCAATGCACAGGATGGCCGTGCTGTGCGCCAATCACTGATTGATGATTTATTCTGAACCACAGGGATGCTGATGGGTATGTGTTAGCACTACACCGGGCACGGGGATCGTGTGGATATGGACACAGGGTGTGTGGGGAGTTGGGCCCTGTTCGCTGTCAAGAATTGAATAAACACACACAAAACGGGTGTATTGGAATATTAACAATATTGTGCTAGAACCCTCCACCTCACACACACCCTCCTCCCTACCCCACCCCCCAAAATTCCCAACACCCCATACCCCTCCACCACCCCATACCCCCCAACACCCTATAACTCCCTCAAATACCCCATAACCCCCCAAAACCCCAGACACCCCCAACACCACCTCCCCCCTCACCCATTGTCATCCCACACACGATGTTCCATTCAAGAGTTTTGCAAGGTGGCACTTGGCACATGCAGGGTGGTCCTGCTACTTCCGGCCTATCTTCGGGTCTGGGGGAAGCATGTCTGGCGTGTGCTGCGCCTGACCATGCGCACAGGACTTGAGGGAGTCGAGCTGGCAGGTGTGGTGAATGGGGTGGAGCTGGATGGGTGTGCCACTGCCGGCATTGTTTGTTGCTCTTGCATATTCTCCATGATCCTGTCAAGGACCTCTGTAACCGCAGCTAAGCTGTCGCTGATCACTATGGTGTTGGCATTCATGGCAGTGATGGAAGCCACATTTGCCTCCCGAATCTCGCGGCGGGTCTGTTCTCCCTCTGCCACATACTGGTGGACCAGCTCAATCAAACAGTCCTGCCGGGCCTCAACCCTCGTGAGGCGGGCCTCCATGTCTGTGGGGGCTGTGGAGGTGGAAGGTGCAGTGGCAGAGTGGCCCATTGCTGGACTGCCCTCTTATGTTGTGGGCAGATGTGGACTGGCCAGTAATGTGGCATGTTCTAGCTGGGGCATGCTGGTGTGCCCTGTGTGGAGTGCAGGGGGGTGGGCTGGGGACTGGGTGTATGCGGACATACAACATGGATATTGTTGTCCATGTCAGAGAATTCCTCTGTGTGGCCCTCCACGTCGCTGAGGGGGCAAAGCTGCTACCTCCCCTATGGAACTTGTGGTAGCTGACTGGGTTTCATCACCATCTGGCTCTGCAGGAATAGTCGACTCCATTGTGGCTGTATCGTGGGCTGGTGTTGTGTCCTCCTCTGCTGCCCTGGCCTGTACTGCTGGCCTTTGTTGCACTCTGGGTATTGTTGTTGCCCTGTAGGTGGAAGGTCCACTGGCTTCTGGTCTGGCCCTGGTACCCTTAGTGGATATAGTGGTCTTTGGAGCAGACTCCTGGCCATCACGTTCTGCTTCTGTGCCTGTGGGGGTATAAGAGATGCAGGGCATCAGTGATGGTGGTATGTGCAAGATGCATGATTTGGTGCTGTTCAGTATTTCAGATTTCATGCATTGGTTTCTTGTAGGTGTGACGCTCAGGATACTTGCAATGTGGGGGTGCCATTTAGCATATGCCATGCACTCTCATTTCTGGACTGTTGTGTTCTAGGTGGCATACCGTTGTATTGCAGTTTGCGTGATGTGTCTCATGTTGTTATTGTTATTGTTATTGTTATTTTGCACTTATATAGCGCCTTATATACCATTGGTATGGTCTGAAGGCGCTGGTAGGTTGAACGCCCTTGGGAACCGAAGTTCAGATCAGTAGAGAGAGTAGGGAGAGTCAAAAGGTGCGTGTGTGCACCGGATATGTGTGCAGCTCGTGCGGTACACATGTAATAGCTGATTCTTATTGATAGGTGTGGTGGTTGAGAGATCAGGAGAATGTGTTCGTTCTGGCAGGATTTATCCGGAACGGATGTGGCTGCGTTAGGCCTGAGGAAAACGCCTGGCTGGGGTGTGAGACCAGCAGTGTTTACATAGAATGATGTGGAGTAAGCGGTGGATGTTCGTATGGGAACAGTTATACCGAATGGTGTCATAGTATCTCTGTGTTCTAGTTGAGTGGTGATGTAAAGGAGAGAGTAAGCGTGGGGTGTGGTAAGAATGGTTATATGCTCTTTCAATGTGCAAACTTCTAAAATCACTTTCCCAGAGAGGCTACCGGGCGAACTTCTAAGTACAATTTTCCATACAGAGGCTATTGGGAACGTTTCTAAATTCAGTTTATCAGCGAGGCTACTAGGCACACTTCTAAGTGTAACACTCGCGGAGGCTATTGGGTACACTTCTAAATGCAAATTTTCACAGAGCGTCTACTGGGCTACATTTCTAAGTTCAATTTTCCAGAGAGGCTATTGGGCAAACTTCTACTTGAGACTTTCCAGGGTGTCTATTGGATACACTTCTATAATCAACTTTCACAGATGCTATTGGTAGCACTTCTAAATGCAGCTTTCACAGCGTGGCTAATGGGCACACTTCTAGATGTAGCTTTCACAGAGGATATTGGGCCCATATCTAAATTCAATTTTCCACAGAGAGGCTACTGGGCGCACTATTAACTTCATTTTCCTGCGAGGCTATTGGGGATACTTCCAAATTCAGTTTTCCAGCGAGGCTATTAGGAACATTTCTAAATTCAGTTTACCCGGGAGGCTATTGGGCACACCTCTAAATGTAACTCTCATTGCGGCTAATGGGTACACCTCTAAATTTCACAGAGGGGTTGTTGGGCACACTTCTGAAAGCAACTTTCACAAAGTGGTTATTGGGAACACTACTAAATTCACAGCGAGGTTATTGGGCACACTTCTAATGGAACTTTCCAGAGTGTCTATTGGGTACATTTCTAAATGCGGCTTTCCAGAGTGTCTGTTGGGCACACTACTGAATGCAAATTTTCACAGAGTGGCTATTGGGCTCACTTCTAAATGCATCTTTCACAGAGGATCTTGGGCACACATCTAAATTCAATTTACCAAAGAGGCTATTGGGCACATTTCTAAGCTTGACGGAGAGGCTGTAAGGCACACTTTCTAAATGCAACTTTTACATGCTAACTTTCACAATTCCATCTAAGAGTGGACATGCTAACTTTCGGAATTCCGTCTAGGAGTGGACATGCCAACTTTCACAGTTTTAGAGTGGACATGCTAACTTTCACAATTCCGTCTAGGAGTGGACATGCTAACTTTCACAGTTCTAGAGTGGACATGCTAACTTTCATAATTCCGTCTAGGAGTGGACATGCTAACTTTCACAGTTCTAGAGTGGACATGGTAACTTTCACAATTCCGTCTAGGAGTGGACATGCTAACTTTTACAGTTCTAGAGTGGACATGCTAACTTTCACAACTCCGTCTAGGAGTGGACATGCTAACTTTCACAACTCCGTCTAGGAGTGGACATGCTAACTTTCACAGTTCTAGAGTGGACATGCTAACTTTCACAATTCCGTCTAGGAGTGGACATGCTAACTTTCACAATTCCATCAAGGAGTGGACATGCCAACTTTCACAATTCAGTCTAGGAGTGGACATGCTAACTTTCACAGTTCTAGAGTGGACATGCTAACTTTCACAATTCCGTCTAGGAGTGGACATGCTAACTTTTACAGTTCTAGAGTGGACATGCTAACTTTCACAACTCCGTCTAGGAGTGGACATGCTAACTTTCACAGTTCTAGAGTGGACATGCTAACTTTCACAATTCCGTCTAGGAGTGGACATGCTAACTTTCACAATTCCATCAAGGAGTGGACATGCCAACTTTCACAATTCAGTCTAGGAGTGGACATGCTAACTTTCACAGTTCTAGAGTGGACATGCTAACTTTCACAATTCCGTCTAGGAGTGGACATGCTAACTTTCACAGTTCTAGAGTGGACATGCAAACTTTCACAATTCCGTTTAGGAGTGGACATGCTAACTTTCACAATTCCGTCTCGGAGTGGACATGCTAACTTTCACAATTC
The DNA here is from genome assembly GCF_040938575.1 of Ambystoma mexicanum. Lineage (NCBI taxonomy): Eukaryota > Metazoa > Chordata > Amphibia > Caudata > Ambystomatidae > Ambystoma > Ambystoma mexicanum. The sequence continues at coordinate 708,701,938 of NC_090939.1, forward strand.
CGTCTAGGAGTGGACATGCTAACTTTCACAGTTCTAGAGTGGACATGCTAACTTTCACAATTCCGTCTAGGAGTGGACATGCTAACTTTCACAATTCCGTCTAGGAGTGGACATGCTAACTTTCATAGTTCTACAGTGGACATGCTAACTTTCACAATTCCGTCTAGGAGTGGACATGCTAACTTTCACAGTTCTAGAGTGGACATGCTAACTTTCATAATTCCGTCTAGGAGTGGACATGCTAACTTTCACAGTTCTAGAGTGGACATGCTAACTTTCACAATTCCGTCTAGGAGTGGACATGCTAACTTTTACAGTTCTAGAGTGGACATGCTAACTTTCACAACTCCGTCTAGGAGTAGACATGCTAACTTTCACAGTTCTAGAGTGGACATGCTAACTTTCACAATTCTGTCTAGGAGTGGACATGCTAACTTTCACAATTCCATCAAGGAGTGGACATGCCAACTTTCACAATTCAGTCTAGGAGTGGACATGCTAACTTTCACAGTTCTAGAGTGGACAGGCTAACTTTCACAATTCCGTCTAGGAGTGGACATGCTAACTTTTACAGTTCTAGAGTGGACATGCTAACTTTCACAACTCCGTCTAGGAGTGGACATGCTAACTTTCACAGTTCTAGAGTGGACATGCTAACTTTCACAATTCCGTCTAGGAGTGGACATGCTAACTTTCACAATTCCATCAAGGAGTGGACATGCCAACTTTCACAATTCAGTCTAGGAGTGGACATGCTAACTTTCACAGTTCTAGAGTGGACATGCTAACATGTGATTGATCCCTGTGTGTTGGGTGTCTGTTGGTAATGGTATTGGCACGCAGCATGCATTTCATTGTGCCAGGGTTTGGGCCACATCTGGGCATGGATGTGTATATGTGTGTATGATGGCGCATGCATTGGCTTGGTTCACTTTCACATCTGTTGTGCTGCATCATGCTTTAGTTTACTGGGGTTTTTGGGGTCACTCACCTCCATCTCCCGATGTCGCCGCACCCGTCTCCATTTCCCCAAAGCCCTCTATGAACTTCATATTTATGATGGTGTCGCAGGTCTCTTCCCATCGCATCATTTTGGTGGGTGGATTGTCCCCGCCGCCTGTGGCCATGGCCTCCATGCGGTTAGATGCTAGTATGTTTCGCACCCGGAGATGTAGATCGTCCCACCTCTTTTTGCAGTCTTTCACCGTGCGGGGGTGGTGCCAACCGCTGTCACCTTCCGTGCCACCTCCTCCCATATTTGTTTTTTTCACAGTTGGGCTTCGCGTTTCAAGTTATGTGCAAACACCTCATCCGCATGGGCTGCCAGCGTGTCTGCAAGCATGTTGAGCTCCTCGTCAGAGAAGTGCTTGTTGAGCAAGTGGGTGGTGGACTTCCGAGTTGCCTTTGACATGATGGGATGATAGGGCATTCTCTCCACTCTGTAGCACTGCTGTGGTGAGAGGATTGCAATGGATTGTGTTTTTTAAGATGGCCACCGGCGCATTTCCTGTTCCGGCGCAATGGCGATACTTCCGGGTGATGGTATTCCCGGGTCCGTTATTAAGGGGTTGCTCCTGGGCGGAGGCGGTATCGGCAGGTCCCGTGATGGTGCTACAGGGGTTTGGAGGGCCTTTAGCAGCATGGCAGTGCAGCCATTACTGGCATGAGGGTTCGCGCGTGCTCGCGCTCTCGTAATCAGCTGCTATCAGCGGCATCAAGGGTGCACGGACGCGCTAATACCACCATGCCAGTACTGACTGCGATTTTACCGTGATTCTCATAATGAGGCCCAAAGTCAGAAGTAGTGAAGTATGTATATATCTAAGGGGAAGGGGATAATGACTCGAGAATAATTAAGCAAACCGAGAAGATACCGGGGAGGACATCCGAGAAGTGAGAGGTTACCGGGGGAGACACCTGAGAAGTGAATGGATTCACCCTATTCCTATGCTTTTAATACAAGCGGCTAGAAGAAACGTGTCCTAACTAAAGGGGGAACAAATAGACTACCACAGAGATTAAAGATGCCATGAAAGGGGTACGTTTAAACTCCATGTCGGGGTAATATTTAGAGGCAGAGATATCTGTGACCGGATGGTGTTCGTCTAGTCTGTTGAATGTCTGTCTTGCATGTTATTTGTTGTGACGTCACAGGTCGAAAAAATTTCCTTAAAAAAACTGATTTTCATTTTACGCGCTTGAATAGTCAAGATAATATCGTATGTGAATGGATGTTTTTTGAGTAAACTAGAAGATGTCAAATTTTGTGGAAAAAATTGGGATTGGAGCTTGCGGTGTTTGGTGCTCACCCATACTGTTGGAAGTTGTTTAAGTCATGTGAAACCTTGACAAGTGTTATATTAGGAGAAAGAGAATAGATTTAAGCATGGAAGACATAACTCCATGAGCACACCTATGCAAACAATTGCCGAAACATGCCCCCAAGATAAAAAAATATAGTACACAATGGGTTAAGGGAACCGCCCACAAGATGTTTATGCCATGGCCACATCTAAAGCTGTTTTGCAACACATGACAACATATTTGCATGCCACATACACGGGCAAGAAGTTAGACAAACGCCTAGCTGTTTTTGAGCTTTGGAAAATGTACGAACAGGGAAAGGAAGAAGAGCCGCCAATAGATTGGATGCTTAATATGTGCACAGAGGGGGGTGAGACACCTACCGCACCACCTGCCCCATCTGAAACAAAAACTGATGACAAAAAGGACGAAGGGGTATACCCACTGAGAGAACTTAAAGCAGCACAGGGTATAGCAACCTGGCATATGAGTCACCTACACAAAGTAGTGACGAAAATCAAGGTAAAGAAAAGGATAAGGATATCACCTCCATAGTCCCAAGGGACAAGGAGAGATGTGATGAAGAGAGACAGGACCAGACACAGACAAGTGCATCGCTCGACAAAGAGAGAGAGGGCAAATGATGGAAAGGAAGCGAAGATAGAACTAATGAGATAAGGTTCACAAAAAACGAATGGATGGGAGGGCAAATTTTATTGAAACTAGATGGCAAAGGCAATGATGATGCAAAACAAAAAGGGAGGCTAGACAATTTACAGAGAAAGAAAAACGAGAAGGAATTGAGAGACGAAAGAATAAGGAAATAGATAGACAAAGGCGAGAACAGCTATATCGTGAATAGCAAGAAAGAAAGCATGATCGCAAACAGAGAGCAGCCAATGATCACGACAAACAGAAACAGCAAAGATTAGAGGAAGAGCATAGAATACGAGAGAAGAGAATAAAGAGACGAAGGGATGAGGAGATCCAAAGGGCAGATGAATGTAGAAATGAAAAGAAAAAGGAAGAAGATAGGGTCAGAGAAGAGGCGAGGAAACACAAAACATTTGATGACGATGTAGACGTAAGCGAAGACGGAGAGCACGCGATCTCGAATATCTGGGGAGAGAGGTTAAAAAACCTGCTCCAGTAGTAGATTGGGAAGACATCGAGGAGTTCCTTCCTGTGTACGATTCAGTACAAGGCACGTCAAGGGCAAATACGGAAGATGACTTTGATACCAGAAGCATTGGAGAAACGATCAATAGAATATATGATGAAATGGGCCTAGAGCAAATACCTCAAGGGGAGGGGGAAGACGAGTGCCTAGAGAGCACTCTGCTCTATGACACTGAGGATGTGTCCCGAAGTAGTGGGAATAGTAACTATCAATGGATAGACTAGAAATAAGTAGAAACAGAGAAGACACAAGGAGTGGAACGAGTTGGGCACAGACGATGTCTGACTCAGAAGGGGAGGAACTCGAGAAAAATGAGGAAGAGAGAAGGAGTGAAAGACGACTCCCAAGGGAGAAAGGGATACGATGGTCCGACAATAGTGAATCCGTGCCAAGGGCATCAGAGTCAGCCACACAGTCAGACGAACACGCAGAAGTATCTCACGGTCAGAGGGGGGTGTCTCCACCACCCTATGTGAGCAGGCTTAGGACATTGCCAAACAGGCGGCATGCGGGAATATTACCCCTGCAATAGACAGGAGAACAATGAGAGAAAAGAAAAATAGCTATTCAACCCAATTTCCGTTACTCGTGAAAGGGGGAGCAAGACCACAATATATTCCATGGCCACACATGGATCGAGAAAATCTGAAAAACAAGCTTCCAATGCTGACATCAGGAGCCTGAAAGTGGATACACGAGTTTTGAAAAAATGATAGGGGGAAACACGCTAGCTATGGGGGATATCAAGGGTCTCCTAATTGCCATACTTGGTGAGAGAGCAGATGACGTGTAGACACGAGCAGGTTACTCTGGTTTGACCACAATTAATACTGCGCATGACAGAGCTTCATTTAACAACTGCAGAGCCGCAATATGGAAAGCACTATGAGTGCTTTACCCAGACACTTCTGATATGGGAGCTATAATGACACATAAAATGAGCAAGTCTGAGGATCCATTAATTTACATACAGAATTTTCAAGACGCGTGGGTACTCGAACTCATGAACCTTGGACAAAATCTTGGTGAAACCTTGGGCAGAAATACAGCTGACCATTGCACACTATTGCAGGCTACTGCAAGAAAAGAATTGCAAAAAGGAAGCTACACAGAAGGGTGAGGAAGCGAAATTGGTGCAGAAGAAATTGTCAAAATATGCTCTTGAGGGAGCCATGATAACTTGCACAGCTGAATCAAGCATGCAACGGGTCAATAGTACACAACAGAATAATCAGGGCAATATTGGGTTTTACCCCAGGGGAAGAGGATTCAGAGGAAGGGGATGGCAAAATAACCAGGGAGGTTTTCAGAATAATCAAGGAGGTTTCCAAAACATGCAAAATGGCAATCAAGATATGTCAAACGGGCAAATGATCCGACCACCACCAGTATGTTGGTTGTGTGGGACGACAGGGCATTTGGCACGCACATGCAGAAATCAAGGCATAGTGCAAAACGGCCAAGGTATGGGAGCAGGCATGGTGAATCCACCTGCAGCTTTACAACAGGGAGTTGCACAGAATCACACTTTTCAACAGCAAACTTCAGGAGCTCAGCAAAACCCAGAGCCCCAACATGTGGTGAGTTTTCCACAAGGGCAGTCCCAACAATCACTGCTGCAATTGTCACAGACAGTGAGCACAGGACAGACCCTGAACCCTGGAATGGGAAGTACCAATGGGAATGGGGGAAATCCACAAGCATAAAGTGGGACAAAATTGTATATGGACTAGGACAGCTCACTGGGAACCCTGATGTGTTCTATCCTATCAGTGACACCAGACCCTCACCGGGAACCTAGGGTGGATGTCAATATAGGGCATAAAGAATATTCCTTCTTAGTTGACACAGGTGGAACACGCCCGTGCATAAGTGAAGGCAAGTTTTCCTTGTCCGCCGAGGCCATAACTACTCAGAGTTTCACAGGAGCCACAAGTCGTGTTCCCTTTACAAACACACTTCCAGTCTCTGTAGGAGAATGTGAAATAAATGTGCCTTTATTATATTCACGCCAGGCCCCAGTAAATATTTTGGGTTGAAATTTAATGACAAAGTTAAACATGACAATCTCATTCACGGAGGAGGGCATAGTATGTTCAACTCCAGGAATGCACTATTCAAATGTATGCAAAATTATCAGAGCATAAGCAGGACACACAGCTATGAGGGCTATACCATTAGAGCCAGAAATATTTGTTTATGGTATGCGCATACTAATGGCATGGCTGCCAGGCCTTGCGGACAGAATTATGAAAACCCCAGATGGGTTTTTATTTAGACCAATAATACCTATGCACGAGGAGAAGGGACAAGTATGATACACACAGCTGCATTACGGGGGAGAATGGCCTTGATTGATGGTTATGATAACGACGGTCGACAATCGTGTGCAGTAATCGCCATTGAAGAAGGATACCGATTGGCTGACGTCACTGATGACGATCTGTTTGAAGAGCAAACAGACATGGAAGAGACAATGGTGGAAGTGAGTCTCATATTCTGGGTGAGAATTATCAAAAGAGAAGTGCCTCAGAGAATGATGTTGGCACGAAACCGTCCTGAGTATTTTGATGACGACATGGCCCAGGTGCCTGTCTCAGTGTGGACTACAGGACCCTATGACATAGGCCTCTTAAAAGGGGTTGGAGAAGTAAGAATTAAGCTAAAACCAGGAGCAATTTTACCCAAAGCACGACAATATCCCATGTCCAGAGAGGTAGATGAAGAGATTTTTATGACAATTTCGGCCATGATGGAGCAAGGCATCTTAGTGACGTCAGAGTCGTCATGCAATATTGCGGTTTATCTGATCAAAAAAGGAAGGGTCTTGGAGGCTAATCCAGGATTTTCGCCCCGATAAATGATATTGTTGAGGCCGAGTTCTTTTTAGTCCTTATCCCGGCTAAAATCCTATGTAATATACCTGTTGAGGCAAAATATTTCACGGTGATTGACTTGAAAAATGCATTTTTCTCAATCCCGTTGCACCGTGACTCACAAGATCTGACGTCATTCACGTTCAGACAGATGTGTCTGAAAGGCACAAGAGTACCCCAGGGGTATTGTGAGTCGCCATCTATTTTCAACAGAGTCCTACAGATGGACTTAAGAAATATTGCATTAAAAAGTGTTGTTCTACAATATGTGGATGACATCTTAATTTGCAGCACGACAGAAGAGCAATGTGTCAGGCTTTATCTTCAATTGGTTTATTGTCCGCGGAAGCTGCTGAACCCCCGCAGTCCCCTTTGAATGCTAACCTCTCAACTGATTGCAAACAATTAAGTTGAGAGCATCCCCAAGGGAAAGGGGAAAATGGGACAAAATAATAAACTTCAGACTTCAGGTCTTGCTTCAGGTCTTGCTCAACTCCTTTAAGTCTTTTATCCTGTTGAAAAAGATAGAGATTAAACTTTAGTCACTAACCTTTCTTTTCCTAAATTCTGACTTCCATTGAAAATGTGATATCCCAGAATTGAGAAAATAAACACTCCACCATACCTGAATATCCTCTTCTGACTATTTAGAGGAAGTATTGTCTTACTGATTGATATGTAGAGTGTCTCTGGCACTAATTCAATCTCTTAAATTCCTTAATTGAAACACTGCTGTCTGAATTCACTCTGGAAGTTCCATGAAACAGATAACATGCAGTTCTATTCCAAAATAGGATTTGTACCCTTTAAAAAAGGATAGGGTTTCCTGTTCTTAATTTCACTTCCTTGTCTAAGACTTAATTGTGGAAACACATGCTTTTATATAACATTAGGTTTGTTTGCGCGTGGTTCTCTTCTGACATGCACAAAAACAAAGTGTTCAATTGGAGACTAGTGTGTGCGTAGAATTCTTACAAGCACGAAAAGAACTGCATTCACTCTTTGATGGCTAGAGTCAAGCGCATGCCTAGAGTTACTGCATTCCCTTAGACCTTTTAATTAACTCCACGCACGTAATAGAAAACCGCGTTCACCCGGAGAGAATTAAGTTCATGCGCATGCGTTAAAATATACCGTTCTTTCTTTTCGATTCAAAATCAGTCCGCGCATGTGTGAAAAGAACAGTGTTCACTCGGCGAGGACTCATTCATGTGCATGCGTGAAGGTTTAGTATTCTTTCTTGGTTTCTTCAAATTAGGTTTGTGCATAAGCAGTAAAGAACACCGTTTCTGGTAGAAGTCCTTCCGGATGAAGTTTGACACAGGACATAAAAAATGAAATGCCTCAGGACCGCGCTCCTAACACGCTGTCATTTGCGCAGACAGTGCAAGATTACTATCCACAAGCCCGACGCTCATGAAAAGCACTTTAAAAGTAAACAGTGCTCAAAATAAATTCTTACGACTCAAAATAAATTCTTACGACCGTAAAAACACACGACTCAAAAGAAGAATCCTTTGACCCAATCATGAACTCCTACGCACTAACAAGGCATGCACTGAAATTGTTACACAGTTCATTAAAGAGATTCAGTCCAAAGAAAACAACGTATACTGTCTTTTGTAGTGTAATGACTAATAAACTCTTTCTAAATAAATCTTCCCAAAAATTGGGAATCAGGAACTGAAAATTTAACTATATTGAGAATGTTAATCCCTCACAGAGCAACAAACAGAGTTCAGTAAAAAATGTCACTTAGCTTGCTTCTTTCTTTAGAATGAATATTTTGGCTTTCTTCCTTTGCTCCCCAAACACTCTCCTGAACCTAATAACATTAACCTAGGCATAAGGGCCTAGCTAAAGTCTCTAAATCTCCAGAGCTCCAAACATATGTCCTTCCTGCTGGGCTGCTGACAATGAAAGGCAGTTTAGAATGTTCTGACAATGCCTTTCTTTTACTTCTGACCAATCACAGATCTTATTAGAAATCTCCATTTTGGCTTGGGAAGCTCTCCACACTCTGAGCTTCAAGGTTAAGGCCCAAACCATAACTCATATTAAACACACACTCACTCCACCACATTCAACCTTAGCCCCATGAAACCTGACACAATGCAGACACAATTCTGTCCAGCTATTGACTATACTGGCTGAGAAGGAATATAAGGTTGACAAGGAAAAGTTACAATATTGTCAACAAGAAGTGCTATACACAGGCCAGCTGATCTCACATGAGGGAAATAAAATTACCCCAGAAAGGGCTGAAGCCATATTGAACATGGCTAAACCACACACGATAAAACAAATGCAGAGCTTTCTAGGCCTGTGCAACTATGTTAGGGCATGGGTCTTTGATTATAGCTCTTACACCAAGCCTTAACCTCAGGACCTAAAGAAGGCTCAAGTGACGAAAGAAAAGATTGAATGGTCTGAGACCATGGAGAAAGAGATTTACTGAACTTAAAAAAGCGATTTGCACAGTACCAGTTTTAGGAATACCCAATTATGCTGAAGAATTTTACTTGTTCTCGCACACAAATGGCAGCATCATGATGGCAGTGCTCACACAAATTAAGAGAAATAAAGAGAAAGCATACAATCCTGAAACTCAGCAAGACAGGACGGATGTCCTAATCACTAGAAGACAGCAGGTTGGCTCACAATGTCCTCTTTTGTCTAGTCACTGACTTTCCAGAGCTAGTGGGGAGACCGATCGATGTTGACATCCTCACATTCATCAGCGATCCAGCTAATGTTGCACAGATGGGCATGCTCTTGCATGGGATCTTACTACAAATAGAACTCTCTAACCATCAACAGAACTATCTGAGGAGATTCTAAACGCATTCTGCCTAAGGACAGATCTAAGAAGCAGTGTCAAGGGTTTCACATTCTTCCATTTGTTGTTATTGTGTCTTTATTTTTCATATTACCCAGGACACAGCATGTCTTCAGGACTGAATCAGATCCGAGGCGTGGACTGGGAACTGACCTACTTTGAACATGCACAGTACAAGGATGTGCCGAAGCGTTATTTGATCTTTCCCATAGTTTAGCAAAAGAACTGCATCCCGAGATAATAGACAATTCATTATTAACAAGAGGGGGGACAATTGTTGTGTAACACCTGAAACTCACAACACAGAATCCGAAAACTATATTGTTTAAAGAAACATAGTAAAAGGTAGACATTTTGGTGAATGATCGAGATGGGGGTCCAGACCAGCAACCTTGTCCTCCCGCAGGAGGAAGAACATCCACGATTCTCTGGAAGTAAATGCTGCCGCCTGACATACAGGGGCATAATGGATTTATGTATTGTATTCATCATTGTTTTACTGTCATTAGAACTGCATTTTTCATTGGTGCACAAAGTGGTCCAATTCCAGTGCACCCACCTAATGATGAACAAATTAAACCTAAAAAGGCACCCAGACCTTATACAGTCATTCTGGTCCCTAGAAGATCTGATGGTGGAATGGATGAACTTGAAATGGATGTGATTAGCAATATCACACACACACACTTGTGGTAACAGATGAATCAAAAGGCCAAAGTCAGGGTCGGCAAAGTATGAATGTGACAAGATTATTGACAACCACACACATGCAAACATGGAATGCACTTGCAACAGGCCTAGTGTCAATGACTGCAAAACCACAACTCAAAGCCTCAGAGAGGAAAAAACTACATACTACAAGAAATCCTACTACACGCAAGGTGAAAAGACACACGGAAGAGACTGAACTCGTGGAAAAACAAAATAAAGTGGAAGAGACGCCAACAGGAACAAAACTAATGGACATTCCTGATTCAGCACTTATGGAAATAAAGACAAGCCTGTAAAAGATTCTTGCATGAACACAACTGATAGCAGATTAATTTTGGCCATTTGTAACAAGAGAAGTTAGAGAATAAACCCACAGAGACCGCATGGACAAACCCATATGTTCCAGTGAAAGGGACAAGTGCAATTTTCACAGTACAACCACATACTAGACAAACACCAGTATGAATACGAACATTCCTAGCCAGAAAGAAAAAGATATATGAGGATCAGGAAAGAACTGCCAGAATTCGATCTACTCAAATGGCACAGATGAGGAAGCCTGCGCCATGGACCAGGATACCTGAGAACCCTCCAGCAAGAAGGAGCCATACAGATGCATTTAGGGATGTAGTGATAGCAATCTATAGGAACACATTAAGAATCAAGAGAAGCATGCATGCAGATGACAGTGAACTAAACGATTACTTGTACAGCACAGCACATTTGGGAAACAACATTTGGTACCTGCATATGAAAGAAGTTGGAAGACCGAGATCAGAAGGGGAATGCTTTGTTTTTGCACTCCTACCATAGAGCATGGGAAAGTCCAAGATCTTCGTAGCTGTAGAAATTGTTGTTCAGACAGCGCACTGTCTCTCACCCGTAGAAATGTGCAAAACAAAAGGCCAATTCATGAGTAGTGATGCCTCATTGAAATGGGCAACTGAAGCAACCGATCCAAATGAAGACGATTATGTCCATGACATAAAGACAAGAAACAATGGAAAGACGAAACACATTGTGATCAGATACGAGAAGCCTGGAGTTAAAGGAGCAGAAATCAGAAGAGAAGCAAACCAGAAGCTAAATGTCCAAGGAAAAACTCCAGAAGAAGCTCTGAGATAGAAGAACAGAGGCCAAATGCAAATTTGGGGAACAGTGCTTTCACCAGGCGGATGGGAGAAAGGAGTAGTGATATGCCAAGCATGGATGGTCTTCGGTTACTACAAGCCTACCATCAACATAGTGCGAAATGGATGCAAGCCATCATAGCCAAAACTTGCAAAACTGCTGACATGGGTCGAAGACAGAGGAGGACCCCTGCAGATAGTGCCACAAGAGAAGCCAAAATTCTGCTTCAGGAATAATGGCACAAGGAAGATGGGAGAAAATCAGAACTGTGGATGAGTTTTTGATGCTCCAGGAATGGTGCATGGAACTGCAGTAATTATGGATCATTATTGGGCATGTGGATCCAAGGCATACATCAGACTGCCGAAAAACTGGGGAGGCATATGCACAATAGTGAATGTCCATGTTCCAGCACTGGTGATCTCAAAAAGTGAACTGAATATTGACACTTTCCCAAAAGCAGATGCTCACTTGAAGAAGAAGAGATCTGTGGAACTGTTAACTCAAATGAAGAGAAAAAATTACTTCTCTGCCAAATCCTAAAAAGCCTTTCATGCAATTCCATATGAACATAGGCTGTTCAGCCTCACCTCATCAGTCTTCACTACTATTTTTATGCCATGAGTCCAAGTTGGAGCAAACACTAAATGGTTGTGATAACCAAATGGGAGTTACTGCAGACCATCAACACCACCATAAAAGGATTCAACGCAATCAAAGAAGAATTAAGAGCCATCTGACTGATGACTCTCCAGAACAGATATGTACTTGACATGATCACAGCTATGGATGGAGGAGTTTGTCCAAAAATCGGAGAATCATGTTGCACATTTATACCTTCTCACGATGAGGAAAATGGAACTTTAACAGAAGCCATAGGTATGCTGACAAAATTGCAGAACCAGATGATTGATGAAACTGACGAAGTGGATGATGACAGCTGGTTTGGATCACTATTCTCCTGGGTCTCACAATGGATGGCAGATGCATTCAAGTTCCTGGGAGCCCTGCTAGTAATGATATTACTAGGCTTCTGTGTCATTAAGATAATCATTTTGCAATGCCAGAAAACTGCAAAGAAAGCCATAGGGATGAAGATCATGATTGATGTCAAGCTAGGATGAAAGCCCAAATACCTGACTGATGAAGAAATGAGTGTCATGAACCACCGATTCCAGACCTTTTGGACTTTGTGGTCCATGATGCACCGTGGCATGAGGTCAGTGATTCTTCCAACATGGCTGACGGGCCAGAAACGCTACACTCTAGCCTTTGTGCGAAACACTCTGCATCCTAGAAAACAGACACGCCCCTGCGGCTCTGCACGTCTCAACACAACTGCTTAGAGTTGTTAGTACGGTACACGGACTCGAAACACATGCCTGTCTCTAACTCCTTACCCCTTTTTCTTCCGTCCTGGAACCCTCTCCTGATTCCTGCAATCTTCCCGCTAGCCTATATCCCCTCATCCCGGATCCCGTCTTGTGCTCGGTGCCGCGGTCTCACGGGCACTTCTCGAGCTTAGGAGGCCTGCCCTCCTCCTTCCGGGATCCTTCGCTAAACATTCCTGGATACTGAACGCTATCCGGCTTAAGGCAGCTGGCTACCTCATGCTGGATCCCGAAGACTCGCGCTCCAACCTGTACAAGTCTCGAACAGTGAGGAAGAAGGAAAGCGCTCCCTAGAAGACCACAAGCAAGGAAAAACAGGTGAGAAAGAAGGAAGCTTGTGACAGATTGAGACACCTAAAAACTGATATAGAAGTAGACATGGAAGCCGCAGTTCAAGACCTCATGAGAGGTATGCAAGAATTAACTACAGAGATTCAAAACCGAAAATGCAGCACTAAAACAGCTTGTCTTGTCCTGGGATTCCACGGTCAAAGAAAGCACCCTGGTAGGGGGTGTAGTGGACAAATATGATGGATCTTCCAAGTCCCTGCATTCCTTCCTTGATTCCTGTCTAGTGCACTTCACTTTCAAATCTTACTATTTCTCCACGCCACGAGCTAAGGTTGGATTCATGATATCTCACCTCATGGGCAATGCCTTAACATGGGCGACTCCCCTAGTCAATTCGGGAGACCCACTCTTGGATGATTACGATGGGTTTGTGGAAGTCCTTAAGGCTATGTTTGATCAACCAGAACTTGTCTACAGTGCACAAGAAAGACTTCTTGAATTCCAGCAAGGGGGTCAGGATATGCTTACTTACGTGACTCGCTTCAAACAGCTAGCTAAAGAAGCTGATTGCTCTCAAGAAGCCAGTTTCACTCTATTCCGAAGGGGATTGAATGATGAAGTAAAGGAAGAGCTAGCCAGAGTAGCCCGTCTGAGTTCCTTCCAGGCCCTGATGGATCTTTCCTTAAAGATAGACTTCAGAATCCAGGAGAGAAAGGCAGAGAAAAGATAAATGAAGACAACATCCCCAAAGACAACCATAGAACATCCTTGTCCCAAAGAAGCATCCGCTCCACGTTCCTCAGATCCAGAACCTATGCAATTGGGTGCCTTCCGTGGACCAATTTCTCCGCAAGAAAGGATCTGTAGGATCAATACAGGACTTTGTATGTACTGTGCCTCTGATAAGCATCATGTGAGAGAATGCCCAATAGCGCCACCCCGACGTTCGGGAAATGCCAGCTCCTGATCCTAAGCGGAGCACAGCTTCGGGAGAAAGAAGCCTGCTCTGCATCCATTCCTTCCTTGAATACTCCAGGACAGAACACCTTAGTGTTTCTCCAGACAATCTTGTCACCTACTGAGAATGAATCCTTCCCCATCCTGGCCTTAGTGGACTGCGGTACCATGGGTGTTTTCATAGACCACGACTGGGCTGTCAGTCACAACATTCCTCGAGAACCCAAAGAAGTAGTACAACCCGTTGAAGGAATTGATGGCAGACCATTGTCTTCCGGACCCATTACTCACCAAACCAAGGAATTGCTACTCTTGATAAACAACCATCAGGAAAGGCTCAGTTTTGACATCATAAAGGCTGCTCACTACCCCATGGTTCTTGGCATGCCCTGGCTTCAGTAACACAATCCTTACATCAACTAGGCAGCCAGATCCCTATTTCTAGGCTCTGAATTTTGTATGTCCCATTGCTTGTCTCAAGACACATTGCAAAACCCTCCTGTGAACTCCCAGGATCACAAGCAATCATCCTTAAGTGTATCCAACATAATCCAAGTACCAGAGATCTATCAAACGTACACTGATGTGTTTTCAACTGCCATTGTTCAGGCTCTTCCACCCCACAGACCTGAGGATTGCGCCATTGACACAGATGCTTCAGCAGTGATTCCATTTGGGAGGATGTTCATATTATCCGAACCCGAAAAAAGGGCCCTACAAGAATACCTGGATACCAACCTGGCAAATGGGACTATCCGTCCTTCAAAATCTCCAGCCGGTGCTTCCCTATTCTTCGTTCCAAAGAAAGACACCAAAGAACTTCGGTCCTGTTTGGACTACCATCGTCTCAACCAATGTACTCTCAAAGATCGTTATCTGCTACCACTAATTTCTGACATCCTGGAGGCAGTTCGGGGTGCTGTCATCTTCACTAAACTTGACCTTAGGGGTGCTTATCACCTCATTCGAATAAAGGAAGGCAATGAATGGAAGACGGCCTTCAGAACTCCCTTTGGTCACTTTGAATATCTGGTAATGCCCTTCGGTCTCACCAATTCCCCTGCAGTCTTTCAATGGTTCATGGATAGAGTTTTCTCTGATATGCTGTTCCTTTTTGTCATTGTGTACCTGGATGATATACTGATTTATTCCAATGACCCCCAGATCCATCAAGAACATATAAAAGCAGTCTTACAACGTCTATGTGAACACAAACTCCTTGCCAAACCAGACAAATGTCTCTTCCATGTCCAAACCGTTCATTATCTTGGATTTGTGCTGAGCCCCAAAGGAATTGGAATAGATCCTGCCAAGGTTGACTCCATACTTTCTTGGCCAGCACCCACCACTGTAAAACAGATTCAATACTTCCTGGGACTTGCACATTTCTACAGAAAATTAATTTCTACATTTTCTGACATGGTGCATACCATAGTAGCACACCTAAAGAAGGATACACCGTTTAAATGGTCTATTCTCAAGAGATGGCCTTTCAACAACTGAAACAAAGATTTACTCAAGGTCCAATCCTGGCCTAACCCGACATAGATCAGCCCTTTTTGGTGGAAACAAACGCATCTGACTACGCCATTGATGCGGTCTTAAAACAAGAATTTGAAGACAAGATGGAATATCCTATTGCCTACCTATCCCGCACCTTGACTCCCAGCGAGAGCCACTACTCCGTCCTGGAGAAGAAGTTATTGGCCATCAGACAAGCCTTTACCGACTGGCGCCATCTAATCTTGGGTGCTAAACATCCAGTGCAAGTACGAACAGATCATCGAAACTTGCAAGTCCTACAGTCCCTGGGATGCAGAAACAGTCGTCAAGCCCATTGGGCGTTCTTTTTTGCCCAGCACCAATTTTGTATTCATCACTCTCCTGGAACTAATAACATTATCGCAGATGCCTTATCCAGGCGTCCTGACTACGAGTCTGTCAATGCTCGTGCCCTTCCAAAGATGTTCCCTAATACTGTGTTTGTGGCACAAGCAAATTCCCTCCTTGAAGACGTCCGAGCCAGAACGCCTTCTTCCGATCTCTGGAAGGAATACATCGGGAATAATCAATGGAACTTAGTAACGAAAGATGGTTCTCTCTTCAAGGACAAACGACTGGCAATACCCACACAAAAGCTGAGAGATAGAATCATGAATCTCTGCCATGACACCTTCCATTCAGGACATCGTGGTATCACTACCACTCTCCACCTTATTCAGAGACAATTCTGATGATTGCTGACGTAAGAACTTACATCCAGTCTTGCGCAGTGTGTAATCAGAACAAACATGATAACAGAAAACCTGCAGGTCTCCTACATTAACCTATATTACCAACACGCCCTTGGGAAATTATCGCCACAGACTTCATCATGGAATTACCCCCATCCAGGATATACAACCATAATGGTTACCATCGATCTGTTTACCCATATGGCTCACTTCACACCTTTGTTCAAACTACCATCCTCGCTTGAATTGGTTGGAATATTCCTAAAACACATATTTCGGCTTCATGGATTACCTTCCAAGATCATCTCCAACAGAGGACCTCATTATATATCCCAGTTCTGGAAACAACTATGCCAAATACTAGGCATCCAGAGTGCATTATCTTCGGGATATCATCCTCAGACTAATGGGGCAACAGAACAAGTTAATCAGACCCTAGAACAGTAGCTCCGCTGTTTTAAAACCAAGGTCCAGGATGATTGGTCGCTTTTGATTCCCATAGCTGAATTCGCTTACAACAAATTCTAACCATTCAGCTATCAAGACAAGCCCATCCTTTGGTTCTACCATCTGTCCTACCACACCCTACCCCAGTTCCCGCAGTTGATTCCTGGATTGAAACACTGGTAAAAGTACATAGGGATGTGAAGGAACACCTGGAGAAAGCCAGGACAGAAGTCAAACTATATGCAGATACCAAGCGGAGACCTAGCCCTTCATATAAATTCGGAAATAAGGTTCAGCTATCCTCAAAACCTCTTTCTCAACATTTACGGCCTAATAAATTGTCTCCCAAGTATTATGGACCTTTCTCCATTAAGGAAATCATTAATACAGTGGCCTTTCGGCTTCAGCTTCCAGAATACTGGAAGAGGATACATCCAGTCTTCCACACTTCCTTATTGAAACTGTATGTACGGTCCACCAGAAATACTTCTAGACCTAACCCTGTGCTCATCAATGACCAGATTGAGTTTGAGGTCTCCAGGATATGTGATTCCAGATACAGACGGGGTCAGCTCCAATATTTGGTGGAATGGAAGGGATATCCCCCCAGCGAGCGCACCTGGGAACCAGTCTCAAACATGAATGCCCCCGTCTAATACAAAGATTTCATCGAATTCGCCCAGGCAAACCCAGTGGTTCCGGTTTTAGGAGGAGGCATACGGTCATGAACCACCAATTCTGGCCCTTCTGGACTTCGTGGTCCATGATGCACTGCGGCATGAGGTCAGTGATTGTTCCAACATTGCCGACGGGCCAGAAACATTGCGCTCTAGCCTTTGCGCGCAACACTCTACTTCCTAGAAAACAGACACGCCCACGCGGCTCTGCGTGTTTCAACGCAACTGCTTGGAGTTTTTAGGCGTGTGTTTCAAGTCCGTGCACTGTACTGTCTCCAACTCCTTACCCTTTTTTTTTCCGTCCTGGAACCCTCTCCTGATTCCTGCAATCTTCCCACTAGCCCATATCCCCTCTTCCCGGATCCCGTCTTGTGCTCGGTGCCACGGTCTCCTGGGCACATCCCGAGCATAGGACGCCTGCCCTCCTCCTTCCTGGATCCGTCGCTAAACATTCCTGGTTACTGAACGCTATCCGGCTTAAGGCAGCCGGCTACCTCACGCTGGAACCCGAAGACTCGCGCTCCAACCTGTACAAGTCTCGAACAGTGAGGAAGAAGGAAAGCGCTCCCAAGAAGACCACAAGCATGGAAAAACAGGTGAGAAAGAAAGAAGCTTGTGACAGAGAGACTTTGTGAAGGCTAGCATTCACGCACCAGAGGGAACAAAGTTTCTCTACCCCAGGAAACATCAAAACTATATGGGAAGATGGGTTTACTGCAGCCCAAATTGACAATGTCAATTGATGACTTGGAATAAAGACGAACATGTAAAGACCACAGGAAGCTTGAAAGGAGTAATAAAGATATGGGGCCCCATTACAAAGTCGGTGGTAAGGGGTTAACGGCACCGGTAAGGATGCTGGTGCCGTTAACCCCTTACCGCCGCATGACAAGGTCTCTTAGCGGGTCCCGCTAAGGGCGGCTAGTGAAACTAGCCGCCCTTAGCGGGAGCCGCTGAAGGACCAGGGAGCTAACAACGGGCCTGTTGTTAACAGGCTTGTTGTTAGCTTCCATCCGCATTCCCATTGAGCCCTATGGGGTCTCAATGGGAATGGGGATGGGTTCCCTGAATGGAGAAATACAGCTAATAGCACCATGGCTACCTCCATACTCGTAATGAGGCCCATGGACTCCAAAGAGACACTTCTTCAAACCATCATGTATAGATCCAGAAGGTGAAGAAGGAATGAACCCAGGTGATGAAGTAAAGTTGAATATAGAAGAACTGAGTAAGATGAATCCAAAGACGGAAGTGAAAGTGGTCAATGAATCACCCAGAGTGGAGAGTGTAGAGGAGGTCCCAAACAAAGCCTGCACTCCAATCGTCCATTTTGAAATTCCAGGAATGTTCACACTGAGATACGTGACGTATGATGAGCAAATAAACCAGCAGAGAGCCGCAGTAGGGCTCTGCCCAGTGCCTATCGGAAAAACAGCACCTATTGAAGTGCCAGTACCAAGAAAACCATGGACAGTAAGCTATCCAGTGAGAAAACCCTACCAACAAATGAGACGAAATGATGGAAGATGTATGTCCTGGAAGAAACCAAAAAGGTCTTAATGGAAGACAAATGGTGACATCACAAGAACCCGGACTGACTCACAGATAGAAGAAATGACAACCCGAGAATGACACAAAGAGACAAAATGCCATGAATAAGGATATTGTGAACCTAAAGTAAAAGGACGATGTCGAAATACAAGAAGTAAGCTGTAAGCAAAGATGAAGATAGTAATCAGTTTACTATGCTTGGAACTGTAAGAAAGCTAAGAAAACAGTGCGGCTTGCTATGCTAAGTAGAAGAATAGTGCGGCAAGCGATATAATACTGTGCTTCGTTTTGAGGTAGATTATGTATAATAAGTGTATTTCTACTTTGCACAAGAAGCAAAATCAACTCAGGTTACTAAAGGCCAAACGAGAAAAGATCCATATTCTAGCAAAACGAGACAAGACGGTTGAATCGAAACTCAGCAGAGGCAACTCGTGCCGGGCAAGCCAAGGTCATACCAGTAGACGAGGCGATCAGTAGCTACATCTAATTGAAACTAAGAACAGAATATCTTGCCTCTGAAAGGTCGAGATAAGAAGACGTAGGCAGGTGGCGGGCTAAATGAAAATCAAATACACAAATTGAGAGAAAAGAGACAAATTCACGGTGTGGGAAGCACGTGACCAGCCGAGCAAGAAGAAGCTACGGTTCACACCTATGCTTGGCACCGGACCAGGCAGAGATATCAGAACTTTTCCAGACAGAAGATGCAGTTTCGAGGCCAACCACAGTGAACTAATTGACACATAGCTACTAGAGAGATGATTGATTTTGACCTTAATTGGAGAAAGGCCGGGTAACTAAGGGGCACCTCACACCTAGCTGATCATTCTGCGTGCTGCTAAGCAAACTGGAAAAGTATGCATGGGGTTGGTGCCAACCCAATCACAGTGGACCAAGTAATCTAGGGTCATATAGTTAGTAGAACCAATGAGACGTTGTACTTTTAGTGACGTCTACAGTAGTCATTTTTGAAGGAAGGGCTTAGATGCCCACCTGACAGTGTTTACCCAATTCCCTCACTCCATTACCATATACAGATATAGTACCTATAGTAAAGTTACCTTTTCCTAACCAATAGAATTGCATGTTAACTTTTGAGTGTTATATGTCAATTATGACGAGTTTTGAGTTTAAATGTTACAACTTGTATGAAGTTCGTTGGAGTTGAAGCGAGAAGGACGATCGCATCACTGCTGATATCCATGACTCCCCGTTTTCTGTACTTGTCATTAAACGGACTCCCTTTGCCAAACCATTGAGTTGTCCTTATTGATTGGTGCTTGAATAACAAATCTGCACCTCCATCAATCTCAAGGGTGCAGCTATTTCGTCTTAAAGTATTTCCGAGCAAACCTCGGCTCTATGGGCCGGCCGGAGGTCTCGGGATACAGGTGCAAAGTCACTTTGCACTGCCAACAACTTCCCTTATTCATGGAGCAGCGCAAAGTGTATTTTTGCAGTGCAAAGTGACTTTTGAGCACTGCGAAGTCTATTTATCCACTGCAAAGTGACTTTGGACTGCAAAAATACACTTTGAACTGATGCATGAATCAGGGTGTTTGTTGGCAGTGCAAAGTCCCTTCACACTGCGCTAAAAATTCCATGAATCAGGCAATGTCTTAGAGCTAGTTTGCACAATCACTACAAATGTACTGGAGACCCTTTCAGAAGTGATCTTATTCGTAAAGTCATGAAGAAGGACAACCTTGCTGAGCATTTCTCTCTAAAGGAGTCAAATGTGTAGTCTCAGAAAAAGTATCATCAACAAAGAACACCGTTCAGGTACAACTGACTCCACAATGGAATCCGTTACTTTAATACGCCCCAGATTTGATACACAATCTCCTTATGTCTCATTTTCATTGGCTTTTTATGTGAAGGTTTTCTGCAAGAATGGATGGGACAAAAAGGTCAGAACGGGGGGAAAGATCGTCGGACATCTTGAAACGAGGAACAGGTTGACTTTGCCTTATGAAGCGCAACAGGAAGCTGGGCCACAACTGCCACATGTGACTGAACCCAATACTTTGCTATTTCCTCTCCATAACACTCCATTGGTCTGAGCACTCTGTCTGCATGATATCTCCTAGACCCAGGCCCTCGCTGGCCAGGACACCCGTAGAGGTATGTCTGTACTTACGCCATTGAAACATTTGTGTACAGGAGCGTTATAAATGCCATATCATATAATATCAGAAAAGCCATGCCCGCCCTTAAAGTCTCATATGCTGCACTGGACCTGATACAGACTCATGACGGTATTCTCCTATTCTACATTTCTATTGCTCTCCTCTCGTAACAGTACGTGATCCTACCCTACCATATCCTTACTTTGATCAAAGCCCATTGGTTGCTTTTTCCTCCCGCATTCACATTCTCCATGTACCAACACCTATGGACATGGGCAGGAAGGAAAGCAGTTCAGTAATAAGGTATTATACGGAAGAGTACTATAATAATATTTTTTTTATTTCAGTATTTTTGCTTATATTTATTATAGATAAATAAAGATGCTATTCAACATATCTGTGTGAATAATTTGTTTATTTACTTATTTGTGTTTATTGTTCATACAAACCTTTACACAATAGTTAAAATAAATATACAAATCATTAGTTCATGGTATCATAATTTTTAATATTAAAAGGTTAAAATAGGATTCACGGTAGAGTTAAAAGACAAAAACATGTTTTGCACAAAGAGGATAAAAACAATTAAAATCATCAAATTCAACCCAGCAGATCAATATATCCAATCAATGCCCCCATCAGAACAGTAAAGAGAAAAAGGGTGAAAAGGAAGTAGAGTGATACCCACTAGTGTAGTTCAGCTACTGGGGGAAAAATACGAGAATTTGCCTTCTTCCATAAATGGAGGGTGGCACCTGAGATGCCAATGGATTCCACCGACCTAATGGCAGCACAGAATTGATTATCTTTAATGTGTGAGGTGTTGGATACAAAGTTGCCATAGCTATTAATATAAAGAATACGCAGAGAGGTTTCTATTTTGATCCCACATAAGCGACAGAGCCTTTCTTCTCTCGGAGTCCTTGGCCAGCGCCCTGTGTGCTCATATGTAGGTAAAATATTATATCGAAGATAGATAATAAACCTTCTAATTTCCGCTGAGCACATTTTTGTAAAATAGGAGCAAGGGGCCTCCTATCTAAAAGCTTGTGTGTTGTATTCCATATACATTGTCCTGTTGGACAAATAGTCAATATTCGTACAGCGATCATGCTCTTTTATCTTTCTTCTGCAAGCGACTCATTCTATTAGGATAGAGTAATATCTCATTCATATTCAGATTAAGGTGTGCAATATATTCATTGACTGTTAATTTCAGATATACTAAAGCCAAAGCTGCCACCGACACTCTTTTTTTCTTCATTCGTTATGCAATTTGATTACCCTGAATTCCACCCTGACTCCCCAATTGTTACTGTTTTCTCAGCTCTAATTGCCCAAATAGCGACCCACACTAGCCAACATAGGGCGTATATGAAAGTTACTGAACGTGTTAGTGGACATACTAATATCGTGCTCTCCAACTGGACACATTTCGACACAAATATCTCAGCTGCCAAGAAAGTAGTATGTGCTGAGATTGCTGCGTTTTGTTTCCCTCCATGGTTCCCCTCACATTGGAAGCGCCTAATATGCAAATTCACATGATTAAATCTGGCTTAAGAGTTGTAAACCTAAATGTGAAAGTGACAAATGGAAAGAACTCGCCATATTGTATCTACAAAGAACTCCACTTAACTATGGGGTGTAATTAGAGGAAACGCAAAGAGCGTACTGCCTATTAACTGTGTTCCCGAATCCCTTTGGGTCAAACACATTGCTTCCACCCTTGGGACTATCCATGTTGCTGACACTCCCTTCCCATTGCCTGATACTACATGGTCTTTAAGGCCTCAATACTAGACCTCATCATGATAATCGAACGCCTCAAAATGTCTTGCGCAGTTGGCCCTGATGGCATCTGCAATGCTGTCCTCAAACTTTCACCTGGTATATGGGCACATTTGCTACACCTATTATTCATGTATATAGGCAGGTGTATTACCCTCGCTGTAACGTGGCAGGAAAGCCATATACTGCCAGTGTATAAAAAGGGTGCCTGGAATGCTCCCTTTAACTACAGAATGCTGGCCATGCTCGACATTCCAGCCAAGACCTTCGCAAAAGTATTACTCGCCGAGCTGACCCAATGGATCAATGACAACAATATCCTCCCACCGAACCAAATCGGCTTCATTGAAAAAGCTTCCAATACTCAGAATTTGCTCATACTTGTGTGTTCGGTTGAGTACACATGGTCATGGAGGAATAGTGCCATGTATTGTGCATTCATTGATTTTTCTGCTGCCTTAAATTCTATTCTATGAAACAGACGTTGGCAATAATTAAACGGCTGGAACATTCCTCCTGGCTTATTAAAAATGTTCATGCTGCTCCATGTAGACACCAGAGTAAGGATACGTCTTGACGCTGAGGGTAAACTTTCAACCTCTACGCCTACACATTGATGGGTGAAACGGCTGCACAGTTGCAGTAATCCTTTTTAATATGTATTTGGCCGATCTCCCCAAGACTTTCTGCAAACTACAAATTTGTCTGGTGAAGGTCGCCACTCACCTAAATAGTTGGCTTGCCTATGCAGACGATCTCCTGTTAATGGACCACACCCCAAAAGTATTGCAAGCCCTCGTAAGTGCACTAGGAAGATATGCAGTTTCTAACTGTCTTTCTATCAATATAGCCAAAAGTAAAATGATGCTATTTGCTTGCAAATATCCGCCGCGCAAGACTATCGAATGTGTCCTGAATGGCCTTAACTTGGAGTGTGTCAGTTCATGCAAATATCTTGGCCTCTGTGTTGATAATACCCTGAACTGGTCCATCCATTGGCTTGACACGAAAAAGAAGTGCATGAAATCTGTCAGAGCAATCCGTTCTTTTATTGGGTGTCAACGTGGTATTTCGACAATGTTGTTACTGTACCGAACAAAGATTTTGCCCATCCTCTATTACGGTATTGAAGTCTGGGGTCACCACTACCTAAGCAAACAGCACGGCCTCAAAGCTAATATCTTACTTACCATCTTTTGAATGTCCCGTCCTTTGTCTATATCTCGACTTTGACCTCAAAGGCATTGACTATGACTTCATCCAGAGGGTTGTCATGAGCTGCAAACATTTGCCTGTTCTTCAAAACGGTACCTCAATGGTTTCCTTCTTCTCTGCATTCCTTCAGCTGGATAATTGTAACTCACTCGGGACATTTGGTGCAATTATTGCGCTCTACTCTAAATGACAGGTGGGTTGTTCGAATCTCTCAGCCACAGGTGATTCATAAATCACGGCTGAAAACTGTGCTAACTAAGCTCAGTTATGAACAATATCTGATGAACCTATATACCAAAAGTCACAGCAGCCCATACTGCGAATACAGAACTGCCCGTCTGTTGTAAATAGCGTCACAAGAACGCTGCGTACCTGTTCGTCCGGTTGGGTTCCTTGGTGATGAGGCCAGGCTGTCAGATGATCCGTGGAGACGTGACTGATGGCGCGGGGAACCAGCCCAACACCAGCCCGAATGGAACCGGATTGGAGGTGAACCGGCTCCCAACGCCACGGGTTGGCTCACCCCTGATTTGCGTGGCGTCAGGACAGTGCAAGCACTGACAGGGGGAGCCTCTGGGTAGAAGGTTCAAGGTCCACAGGAGGCAGTGTGATCCCGACGGATGCTGATGAAGATCAGGAGACCAGAAGCAGAACAGTTCCTCCAGGAGAGACGACTAGGCAGCAAGAGGAGTAGGCTGGCAAGCGAGGAGAGCCACGAGAACCAGAAGGAGCAGTGGGAACTCTGAACCAGATGGAATCAGGAAGGACTGAGCCAGGCAGGCAGGAAAGGAATGACAGGGACCAGAACCAAGGAGGGCCAGCGCGAACTCAGAATCAGAATGCAAGCAGGAAGGAGGGAGCGAGG
The DNA here is from genome assembly GCF_040938575.1 of Ambystoma mexicanum. Lineage (NCBI taxonomy): Eukaryota > Metazoa > Chordata > Amphibia > Caudata > Ambystomatidae > Ambystoma > Ambystoma mexicanum. Next base: position 708,726,530 of record NC_090939.1, read on the forward strand.
CAGAACAGGTAAGGAGGCAGGGTTGCCCCAGGCAGAACAAGGGCAGGAGGAAGACAACAGGAAAACGGGAAGGCAACACTAGGGCAGCGAAGACACAATCCGTACAAACCGCGTTGAGACGCGGTTTGGAAAAGGATCAGGGCTCCTTAAATAGGCCCACCAGCACCTGGGAGGCTTGCAACGCAAGCTGTGCCGCCTCCCAGGCATTGGATAACTCACAACGAGGCTTGAGCCGCAGATCTCCCCGAATCGAGCATCCTGCGCACCGCGCATGCGCGGAGAGCGGATGCCCGCGCATGCGCAAAGCAGTGCGCGCAGGAGACCCGGAAGCGCCCGAGACCCAGGACAGCCCCGGACCCCGAAGCCGAAAGCGGGGATACAACCTCCAGGACGGGGAGCGCCGTAGCGGGTAAGGAGATCCCAGGACAGGCGGCATGACACCGTCTATCCAAACCCATACATACCGATGCCTTACCAAATAGTACCATAATGCGTCAGTTCTTGTTACTGAAGTTTAACATCAGTGAAGCGTTAGCAACTAAAGGTGTGTTTCACGGCATTGTCAGATCTGACCACCATTGTCACCTATGCAGCACATTGGTTTTAGAAACCCAAGTCCATCTCCTAATTGAATGCTGATATCTATTTATGATCTTATTTGACATTTTACTGGTTTTTAAGTAGGGCACAATCATCTGTTAAGCCTACCTCCTCCTTATCCTTGCCGGTACATAAGTACCTTGCCTTGTATTTGTTGTTACTGTTTTACCTGTTTTGTACTTTTTCAGTGTATGTACAAAGCCATTCGGCTATTCATATATTAATAAATAAATAAAAATTGATTTTTTAATATTTTTTTATATTGTCCCGCCAGGAGACCATAAATCGAATTTTCATCCATCAGGGTCAATATAATAGTAAAGTACAAGGTGCATTTTTGTATCATCCACATGGATCTAATTGATGGAATACCAAGCTCCATTTGGAGTGCTGCCACTGGATCGGTCTGTGGAACCCCCAGTATTGTACGCAAGATTTTAGCTTCAAGATTGTCGATGCCCTCTAGCTTGCTTTCTGAGACAGTGGCCAAACCATAAAGGATGCTTGGAGCTATATTGCTGTTATAGAGTTACACACGTCCCTCAATATTATTACCTACTCTATTATAGATGAGATTCCTGAGGCGAAGCCATTTTTTCAAGACCTTTAATTGCAGATTTGTGCAATAGAAGTCTTTACAAGGGGCATTATTAATAGGTACACCCAAATAATTCTAAGTGTCAGTCACCTCCAATTTGGTGTCATTAATTTACCAAGAGGGTATGTCAGTTTTGCTTTTATGTCCATTTATCTGGAGATTATTGTTTGGTGCACACTCAGCTAACGCATTCAGAGATCTTTGTAGCCCTATTGGGGTGCGGTCCATGATGATGGTATCGTCGGCATAACTGATCCATTGTACCGCAATAGTCCCAATCATCACAAGGAAATTACAGACTGCTTTTATATGATGGTCCACATCAGATTCATATAGCTTATATAATGCAGGGGCCAGAACACATCCCTGCTTAATACCGGTGTTGGTGTGGATATCTGGTGTAAGGGCATGTTCCCAATTGACTTTGATCCTAACTGTAGTGTTACTATATAGAGCAGTGATAACATGTAATAGACTAGTATCAATCTCCCACTTCCTAAGTTTGTCCCATAAACATGTTCTTGATACCGTGTCAAAGGCTTTACTAAAGTAAATGAAGCATACATAAAGCCGGTCATGCTTCATTTGCTTTGAAGCAGCCAAAAATGAATTTAGCAAGCTAATGCTAGTAAGAGTGCCCATGCCAGTGCGGAAACCAGTTTAGAAAGGAGGTAATATAAGATTTTCCTTGATCCATTTATTTCATTTCTTGAGAAGTAAAGCAGCAAATACATTATGGCTAACATCAACCATTGTCAACAATCTATAATTGGAGCTTTTGGTGTGATCACCGCCTTTGAAGACCGGGATCATGATGGATTTCTGCCAACTGAGTGGAATGATGCTTTCTCTTTGTATTTTCTCAAATAAGTTTTCTAATATTGATGCTCAAAAAGAGGACTGTCCTTAAATATTTTATTAGGTATCCTATCTGGACCAGGAGCACAAGAGCTATTAATTGAGTTTATCACTATCATAATATCTGCGGCATCAAATACTTCTAGAAAGCTACTAGTTGGCAAAGAGGCATGGGTTTGGTTTGCAATGACGCCATACATATAATATAGCTTGCTCACTGCATAGGTCCAATCATCCATTCTAATTGAACTGGTCTCAATTTCAGTTTGAGAATGACTATTCAGTCTAATCATGGCCCAGAATCTTCTTTCATCCTGCTTATTCAGTAATTTAAATATGTATATCCAATTAGCATTATTGGTTGATGATTTATGCATTTTTAACCAATTTTTGTATCTTGTGGTTGCCAAGGTTTTGCACTGCTGCTTCACTTCTCTAGCAAGTAAAACATCGTTGTCAATGGATCTGCATTGTCGTCAACAGGACTTGTTGGTTTCCTTAAGCTCTTTGTCAAAGCAACCATCATGAATATTTTTCCCACTTCCTTGCAGTACATTTAAGTTAAGGTGGCTCTTAAATATCATCATCCTCGTACTTAGATTCCAATGATTATCCTTTAAGCAAGTGTAGAGCCATGTGCTATTATCCTGTATAAACAAATTCAACTTCCCAAAATTTGTGTTACTCCATGTAATATAGTTCCCTGCAAAGTTGACATGTATCGGCTCATTGTAATGAGCTATCACATATAATTGAGATGTTAAGACTGTCCATGTCAATACTGCCTGGTCACTTAAAGTATTAAATGAAATCCCTATAGGGTCACATCTACTCGACAGATCCTGGTCAACATATACATAGTCCAAGGTGAATTCACTCGTACCATTTGCCCATGTTTTAGTGTTTGAGTTGGGATTTCCTCCCTTGTGGTTGAGGCATGAGATGTCCCATATATTAAATAGTTCAGCCCATTTCATCCCATGATCTTTCGCCATTAATACCAATGAAAAATGTTTCATAGACCCAAAACATTCATTCTGCATAGCATACAATTTCTCCAAATTGGAGGTATTCGAATCACCTGCAATTAGTATATTCCTTCGAGGGTGGTAAGAATATCAAGCATTGATTATGTTGTCCATGGCAAGTAAGATTTCATTAACTTTATGCCCACCAGGTGGGTAGTATACATTTATAATCAATATATCTTTTAGAAATGTAGGGGAATGTAGCAAAACAGATAGTACATATGGCGAGTTTTCTTCAAGGCAGTAGGGGGTGATAGACAGAAAAGATTGAGCAACTATGGGCAATCCGCCCCTGTGTCTGCCTCGAAGTCCACTAGTTGCATGGCAACATATGACATTGTAACCATCAATAATAAAATAATTAATCACCCAAGTTTCTTGTTATAACAATATATGACTGGATTCAATAAGGGCCTGCCCTTCCAAATGATTAAAGAATGAGTTATATCCTCTTGTGTTCCAACATAGCAATTTCATTGATGTTCTATTGCTGCAAGGTAAGTTGATATAAGAGGAGGGCCATCGCCTATTAGCATGATTATTGGGATGCCTATTAGCATGATTATTGGGATATTAGGTCATGTTTATAGCTCCTAACCTTCTGTTTTGCAATACTAGGCTCAATAGTATGTACCATTTGATTTTGCTTAATGGCTGGCTCTTTAGATTTTGGTATAAGGTTATAGTCAAGCTTTAATAACAGATCAGAGCAAAAACATAATAATGCATTTACTGCTGAGGAGGATAATTCCATTAGTACCCAATTAGCAGTGCGTCCCCATTTGGGTAATTCTAATCTCATGAGATCATTATTCCTAATTGTTGAAAGGCAGGGAATACAGTTCCATAAGGTTAACAGATTTCTATTTAAGAAAGGACTATCGCTACTAGGGTTAAGTTCCTCAAGTTTGGCAAACAAGCTCAACTTGTTCCAGATAATGTCATCATTCTCAATGCTGATCTCTGATGTGCCCACAGAACCCAATTTGGCTGTGCTCTTAATTTTTGGAGAGGCAGTTTCCATAGAGGTAATGTTAATATTTGGATCATCATTACATTGCGATGGTTTTAAGATGGTATTAACTGTCTCTTGCAAAGGCTGTGTAGTTCTTCCTGAAACAGTATGGTCAGTCATCCACCTATCAAGGGGACCTCTAAAGTCAATCTGTCTAATTTTCCCATTTCCAAAAGCCTGTGTGATGATCGAGTTGGATGCCATCAATGGGGTAAATGATTCGGCTGTAATTTTACAATCATCTGCATTTGGGTTATTTTCGGTGTACTCCACTCTTTGTAGAGCTGGTGTAGGTGTATGCATCAAGGGTGACTTGGATTTTTTCGTAGCGCAGTTCTTGGATTTATGCGCTGTGGATTTTTCCATCATTGGGATTTCCTGACAAAGAATGTCAATAGCGTCTGGCTCGTTGGCAGGATATACTACCACCTGCTCATTGGCAGTTGCTGACATTCAAATTGGAGATCTCAATTTAGTCTTACAGGCCCCTGTATTTAATTCTGAGGTCTGGGGAATCGGCAACTCTTCAATTATAGTAGAGACTTTGTTTTGGGGATTAATAGGACTGCTGGGGTTCAAAGTTAAAGGTACATAGACACTGACTGGGTCCAGTAGACTCCACAATTCTGATTAGCAGTGAAGTTGAAATAAGGCTTCAATTTTGGCAGCCGTAGTCAGCATATTTGAATGGAGATTAACCATTTTTCTTTATCGTTCATGCCAGGTTCTTTCAAAAACTGGTCGTTTTGCTCTTCGTCCATTTCATAGTCAGTTCCTTCTGAGTCTGATATCAAGCCCATCAAATTGGGGCTTTCAGATACATTTGATTGCTTGACATGATCGATCAGAGTCAGTATAAGGCAGACCCAGTGAGTTCCTTTTTAAATTATTGCAGAGATTGAGGAGTGAACCATCATTGTCAATGGTAAAAGGGTGTAAAGTGTCATTCATGGTTATTTTACCGGGGGTGATATTCTGCATATTACTTCCTGTCTGCTTGGAGGCAGCAATTACTAATGGGGCTTTAGGGCTGAAGAAACCAGTTATCGGACAAACAAGGTTATCAATGCCTTTCTTTGTCTCTCTCATGTCCAGTCTGCCATTTTTAAGTCTCAGAGCTGCTTTCAGCTTGTCAAGGGGTTTGGAAGGGCTCCACAACCTCTTACCTGGTCCCATGGTCTCACTCCTCAGACCCAATCGTTTTTGTCTCCTTTGCAGCATCATTCCAGTATTCCTATTGCATAGTAGGTGTTAATGATGGAAGATGCGGAACACTCACCAGCTTGTCCTGGATAGCATAAGCACTAGCAGCAGTGTGCAGTTGGCTCACCCCTCCACCCAAACACCAAAACACTATGCTGCACTCTGCTGAGGCTCTGACAATACTGGTGAATTTAAAGCCTGCCTACAAAAGTGTCTGCAGCAATGGTGAAAAGACTGAAATCAGTCGCTGGCAGCACAATTCTCCCTGCTCACCAAAACACTCAGCTTCACTCGTGTGAATAATAGACAATATTTATCCCAAATTCTCTATATGGGAAAAATACATCAATTTTATGTGATACGTTTTTTCAGCTTGTGATCTTTCCTTGTTGCTTATGTTTCATATCACTGAACCATTTAAAAAGAGAAACTCACCACAGAAATCTGTTAACAGAACTTTTAAAATATGGATGTGTGTTTACACTTTGTGAATGTTGTCCTTTGCCATTTAATTAAATGAGATATTGCTAAACAACTATGCCCCACACCCCTCATGTCGCCCATGTCTTTGCTTTGTTAACAGCCCTAAAAATCTAACAGTTGTGATAAACGTGATGAAATCATCTATTGTTAACAGATTATATAGTGCAGGAGACCAACAACCTCGTTAGACTTGTGGATGGACATGGACACTACCCATGAGAACATTTTGTGTGTCTGCCCCTATATTATCCACCCTGGTGGGGAATCCATACCAAAGGATTTCCTGCTTTGTGCCTGGACTCCCAAAGTTCTACGGATAGGCTTGATTCATGAAGATTATGCATTCATTTTATTAACTTGCGAAAAGAGGAAAGTGCAGTCCCCAAAAGAACATGTTGATGATGTCTGTTATGTTTTCATATTGGTCACCATCACTGCTCCTCAGTGTACATGCATGCACAGATGACAGATCTCAAGGCGAATTCACTGCCTGATGATGTAGTATGCACGAGAATGCCGGGCCTGCCAGAATTGCAGAGCCAGACACTGAGGGCCTGATTCATAGTATTTTTGTGCACTGAAAAGTGACTTTGTGCACTTTTCAACTCCTTTTACCAATTCATGGTATTTGTATTTTATTGATTTATAAAGCGCCTTACGCTAAAGCGCTGAGTTAATGCTGGGCCATCGATTGCAGACATACAAGTTGTGCAACCCACCATCAGGTGTAACATGTGCCTTTGGGCCACCCTTGGATGAAGAGGAGGGAAAGGTCTGAGGAGTTGAAGTACAAGTGGGAGCTGATGTGAAGGATGAAAGAGGCAGGAGGGAGAGAGGAGACGAATGTGCAGCTGTGGAAGAGAGAGAGAGAGAGAGAGAGAGAGAGAGAGAGAGAGAGAGAGAGAGAGAGAGAGAGAGAGAGAGAGAGAGAGAGAGAGAGAGAGAGAGAGAGAGAGAGAGAGAGAGAGAGAGAGAGAGAGAGAGAGAGAGAGAGAGAGAGAGAGAGAGAGAGAGAGAGAGAGAGAGAGAGAGAGAGAGAGAGAGAGAGAGAGAGAGAGAGAGAGAGAGAGAGAAAAAAAAAAAAAAAAAATCTGGCTGGTGGGGAGATGAGCTGAGAGTTGGGGGCTGCTACAGTGGATGAGGTTAGTGAGAAGGGGGTGAAGAGCGGAAGACAGAGACAGAAGGACAGGAAAATAAGGCAGCAGGGGCAGAGAGTCTGGAAGGCACATCAATGTAAAAATAGCAGAGACTTGAGGTGAAGAAGGACATTAGGGGATGAGGGTGAAGTGCAGACTACGAAACAAAAGCCACCTGAGAATGGGAACTCCTCAAATTATCATCACAAAAACAACATGGTCAACACGCCATGGAATGTAAGCCAGAAAGAGACCCATGTTCACAATATCCACGCAAATAAGGCTGCCCCCCTCCAGACTCTGCACCACCCACCAAGACACCCTGTTGGACACCACAGTTCATTGGCAGGTCATCACTCACCAGCTGTTGTCTCCCTCTCTAACAGATCACACAACCTGGACGAGCGCTTCCCGGGAATGGGTCTGGGGGGGGTTATAGTGTGTACTGCAAACACTTGCAGGAACGTCAGATGAACAGAAGCTGTGGGGGAGTGGATGAAGTTCCACATGCATGTGCCCCCAATGTACATACACATACAGTGTAGTCACTCACCGTGCTGGATTAGAACAAGTCATTAAAACAAAAGTCATGCAATAAATTCAGGAGAAGAGAACATACAGAAAAACAACAATAAACAAGTGCCTTGTATGGGGAACTGAAACTGCACTGGTTACCTGGCCACCCTCTGATCTCGGGCCCAGGTTCCCTCCCCTCCCCTTCCAGTCGCACACCTGCAGTGTCTTCCTGGCAACCCCTGCACTTGGGGACTGCTTTTCTGTATCCCTACAGTCCCACTACCAGCACTTGACACCTGGTGTCTGAACTTACCCTTGCACTTGCCACCAGCTGGCGGTGCTTTACTTATTGTGTATTATTCTTTTATCCCATGGACTGCACTTTTCCCCTCCCCCTTCCCATGCACTTGTGCGATCTGAATTACACCTGGCCTATTAGGATCGTTGTCTGTCTTCCCTCTGTTCCCCCTCCCTTGCCTCGTTGCGCCTTGAAACACTTATGAAATAATATGGCATTTATAACGTGCCTATACACATCATATCATATCATATATCATATCATATCATAGGTAAAGGCTGTCAGGTGTCCACATGTGCAAACCAGTACAAAACCTTGATGGTACAAGTGTGCTAAGCTAATCCTGTGGAGTGCATGGAGACATGCAGCCAGATCTGCGTTTCCCAAGGCAAGGTCACAATGGGGAGCAGCCGAGGTCTTGGTGATCCGTGATTGGATGTGTGTGTAAGACGTGTAGTCATAGCTGGGCAGGTCATGTGAGTGAATAAGGTTGTGGAGTGGGCTCTGGCAAAGGTTGAAGAGTAGGGTGTACAGGGACTACACCTGCAGGATCCCGAAGGAGACATGGGGGTTGAGAAGGGTGATAGGAAGAAAACTTGAGAAACAGTCAGCGAGGCAAGAGGTGAACAATCCGAATGCAGAGATGTCCAGAGATTTGAGTCTGAGGATGAGTATGCTGTCCTAGAATGTGTCAAAGACTGCAATAGCTCAGGAGGGATTAGTGCAGCACAGTCTCCTGGGTCTGCTGTCCCTTGTGGAAGTGCAATGAGAAAACCAATGCACATGCATGGGTGTTCAAGGGAGCATACAACCAAACATGTGGTCAAACACAGATCTGCCGTGACAGTCACCATCCCAAAATCACATGACCTGTGAAAACCCTATGTGTGCCACTGCATGCCAACATTGTGGTACACACGTAACCACCAATTAACATGATTGACAGTGCACAACCTTACCTGCCAGTATATCTGCCCGGATGTGATTCCCTCATCACCTCCACCAAACACTGTTCCTCCGCATTTGTGAATGGAGGGGCAGTGCCTGGTAGAGGGCATGAGGATTAGGGAGGTGAAAGGGTGCTGGGTGGACCTCAGAAGGAGTGCAGTCACTGGATGAGTCAGGATCCTTGCAACCTCATGGGACATTGGGATTTTCTAGCCATAGGACAAAATCATGCAAACTGCACATATGTGTCGTGACTTGCCACGAAGTGAAGAGTATTGAGCCTCTGTCCACAAATCACCCACAGGGAGAGAAAGATAAACACTCCCTGTGCGAGCTTTGAGGCCACAGGTGGTTGATGGTTCGCTGAATCAGATGGCGCCGAGGACCCCAGAGGCTGTTGGAAGGAAGTCGGGGTTAATACAGGCAAAGACAGTGCTTTAGTGAAATGCAAATAAATGATACTCTCTTACCTATGTTCCGTGAAAGGGAGCCTGAGGATTTGGTGCAAGGGAGCGCCAACGATTCAAACAGTCAAGTACCCTGGAGGCAGGTACGGGCTGACCACCCGTAACCCTTAAGGTGCACGTAATGGTTTCCAAGAAAGAACGGAAGGAAGGTTGTAAGGAATCCAAGGGTCAAAATCCGAGTTGCAGTAAGTGAGCAGATAGGGAAAATCCAAAGCAGTCCGTTATGCGTAAGCCAAAGGTCCAAAGTACCAGTATCCGTGCAAAGTTCCAGCAACCGTATCCAAGGAGCAAGAGTTAACCAAATCCGTTATGTGTAAGCCTGAAGTCGAAATCCGATGTGGCCAAAAAAGAGTCAAGAACGCCGAACAGTGTTGTGAAACAGCTGTGAAGCGGCGAGTGATTCAAAGCTCCCGGCTTTTATGTGAGCCGTCTCCCGATCACGTGAGCGGGACTTCGTGCACGTGATCGGGAAGTCGATGTGAAACCAGGAAACAATCGCGATCGGCTGTTCCAGCCCGATCGCAATCTCCATGGCAGTTGCCATTGGAGACGAGGAAACAAACAACGCCTTCCTCTGCGTGTGACCTGAAACCATCGGTGATGGCGACTCCCCTGCACCCTAGGTGATGGGACAACTTGAGGGTTTGACTGTGACCCGGGGAGCCTGACAGTCCTTTGTGTCGGAGTGTTATGCAAGGTGTTGTATGAGTGTGTAACTGACCTATTGTGCATGACAATATGTACCACAATGTTTTGACTGATATTCACCTGTAAGTGTGATCCTGTTGCAGTCCATGGCAGTTTACACCACTGTGCATAGTTGCACGTCCAGTTCCTCATTTATAAATACCTTGAGAGGGCAACAACATATCTCTCAAGGTTGAAAAGAAAAAAGAAAAATATGTGCATCCAGGGGTCAAAAAATGCATCCATCATTAATAGGGATACAGAAAATGAGTTCAATGTGTCCATCCTGAACAAGGGTGTAAACAAATTAAAGATCTGACCTTCCCAGGCAGACATTTAAATAAAAATAATGTCCATATTGGATTAGGGGAAAAAATGTCCACCCTAGAATAGGTAGGGGAAGGGTGTGTGCATGCCCACATGAGTGTATAGAAAAAAGTCAAAACACAATAAAATACCCCTCCATGGTCTCATGGACATCAGGGCACAGGTGGTTGAGATGGCATGGTTGGATTGGGACTGCCGTCCTGCGGTGGATCATCAGGTGGTGGCATGGGTGGAAAAGATTCCTGCCCATGCAGTGCCAAAGCCTGGTCTTCATTGGCTAGGGTCACCCATGATACAGATGCATACACCAGCATCTCAATGGCTGTGAAGTCACATTAAATTTACTCCCAAGTGGCCACAGGGTCTGCATGTGCGCTCACTCGTGACACATCAATTTGCTGGGACGCATCTGCCTAAAGGTGTCCATCTCTTTGTGGATCTGCGATATTGTGGCTGAAAGTTCCTCAAGCTCTCCATCTCATGGTGATTGGAGTATCTAGATCTCCCACTTTAGGGCTTCTCTATATGCCACTGCATCTGCATGCAGGGAGTCCTGCAAATACTTCAGATCAGCCTGTCGGCCCTTGATGTTAGCCTCACCACCCATTTAGTGGGAGAGCCTTGAGAACTGCATCTCAGCATGCAGCTTCTTCTCCAGGCTGGACAACAGTTGCTGATGATATCCATGAGACTCCATTTGTTGTGCATCCCAGGTATGACTGTCTATAAGTGAGCGACTGATAGTCATTCACTGACATTTTACATGCCACTGTCATGTAATGGGTGCTGTCAGCTCACACAATGTGAAGTGACACTTTACATTGTGTGTGTTGGCTGTGCACTATATTTGCTGTGTCCTTGTGTGACCACACAACTTGATAGTCCCTTGAGCCAGCTCTGTGTCACTTGTTCACACAATAGCACACTGGGAATATTGACACATGCAGCTACAACAAGTGTGCCATACTTTCCCCACACTTAATCACATTAATCAATCAAAGAAGTACACAAAATGTAATCTGCCACTGGAATAACCCCCCTTACCACACTGCCAATACATGAAATTCACTGGCTGCAAGCCAGCAATAAGAACAGATGCTAATGCCAGCACTGTCAGACAAAGCATGGCCCTGCTCTTTTGTGCTGGAATTACCCCTGAGGCAGTGGCTGGGGAAATGTGTACCCCATACAACATATCAGGATCCGTTGTTGTTCTAAATACTTCTTCAGCTCATTAATGGTCAGGCTTATGTTTATAAGTGAAACAATCATTCCCTTCATTCATAGCTCCTGTCTCAGTGATTCATGTGGTGCATCTGTTCTTGTCTATGAGCATTATTCACTAAAGATGTGTCTGTATTGGTGACCGGGCATGCTCAGACTGTGACCGAGCACATCATCTGCAATTCTCCAGAGAAAAGGAGCCATAGAGCCCTCATGCCCCATCTGAGTGGGCGATGTTGCTGCCATGTCATACCATATCCCAATTAATGTATGTGTCTGGACAAGTGTGTACATCTCATGGTTACAGACATTGCATTGCTAAGGTGAGTATTGTGAACAGTGATGTGAGCACCAAGCCATTATTCACTGATCCCCACATACAAGCTTTTCATCAAAGACTGGTGATTTGAACGTAGAGCGCTATGATCATACTTTCAATTATGACATGCACATTCATTGCATTTAAATCAGACACATATACTCATTGGTGTTATTCATCCCATAACCCTTTCTCGTGGGTTATCTTCAGACAGTACAAAAGGACAGTACCAGACTGTCCACCTTGGAATGATGATCCTCTATCAGCTAATTTAACCTATGTTTAGACTAGTGTCACCTCTTGCAATATACAAGTGATGTTGTTTTGACATAATGCCTGCAACACAGGGCAGGGATCTGTGGGCACTCAGACCCCAGCAGGCTGGTCACAGCACAGTGTGTCAGTACAAGCAGATTGGAAATGTATTCTGACAAGGCGTTCCGTAAGAGCAAGTGACAGAACAAACATGCTCCTTAGCGGCAACTACTGTCTTTCAATGGATCTACGTGATTACTACACATCGCAAAATTACGAATCCAAAAATATTGAATTCCAAAATTGTGCTGTGCAGTGATCACATAGATCATTTTCCCCGCATCCCTCATCCCCTACCCCTTCCCCCCACTTACCTTTTTGGCAGCACACACAGAAGTGTGTTGGCGACTCTCCTCTCTCCCTGCAGCGTCAGTCCTACCCCACTAATGTGGGTCGGACTGGTGCAGCAGGATCCCATTTTCTATTTCTTTTGTATTGTCCCCCGCTTCTAATCTCATGGAAGCAGGGGACACCCCTACATGCTCAAAAGCCCATAATGTCGAACAGGGGGAGCAATGCCCGCTCCCCCTGTTTGACATTTTGAGCTTCGTTTTTTACACATGCAGAATGCACAGTAAATGCACATTCTGCATTTCTTTCTCCGTTTTTTTCCCGTGAAAAACGGTTTCAACATCATACATTGTATGTACTTGATGTACAATGCAAAGAGACTGGCTCCATTACTTTAGTAATGATTCATTGATTTGGGGGATTTTTATTTACGTGAGACAGAGATGTGGCTTGTGGGTTATTCTTGCCTGTCAGGGGGCACACTATAGGGTCTTGCACTGACCACATATTTGGATTGAAACAACCCTGCATACAAGTACTGTCACAGTTGTGAAGGCCAGCAGACAGTGATGTGTACTGTAACACAAACATGTGCCACACATGTAAACCACCCAGCCACCTCCCTTAATGCAGGGCATGTGATAGAAGTGTACATTGTAGTAAACATGCACTGCCCCTGGATGGCTGACATCTTCACCCAACTGTACTACGACACATATATGGGTATATCAACCATTATTCTTCACACATACAACACACACAAATGCCACTCACCAGATATGTCCAGATAGTTCTTCATGCCTCCCACTCCTTGCACCTGCTCACTGCTAATGAGTTGACTTGCACCCTCTTCAAATGGAGTTGCTCCTCCTCTGCTGGCCCCCATTCAGTGGCCTGTGCAGAGGCCGGGTTGCCACTCAACTTTTGCTTGGCCCTTTCTGTGAGGTTGTTCATCCACTTCTGGACCTCTTTAGCAGTGTGCCTCTCCACACCACAGGCATTGTTGAGGTTTGTGACATGCTGCCACTGTGCCATTCGCTGGGCCGGAGTAAGGGTGCTGCCCGCCGACGGGTAGATCTCAGAATGGTGATCCATCACATAGTCTATGAGGATCTGAAGTTCGTCATCAGTAAAGCACTTCTTCCTTGGTGGACCATTCGTCTGTGCCTGGTCTCGGGGTGGAGCCTCTTAGGACCTAGTAGTCCCTGATGGTGCTGGTCCACCTCTCTACCGCCGAACATGTCCACGTACAGGTTCCGGGTCACCTGTGGGATGAGGCACACCACTTCCTCCTGGGGCTGAGGCACATGTGTCCTCACCACATCCCTGTCTTCTTTCTTTGTCTGTTGGGGCCTTCCCACTCATAGTGCTGGCAGAATGTATGAATGAAAAGCACCCCCAAATATGTATCACAAAAACAAAAAATAGGAAACACTCATAGATGCGTGGTACAGCAAGGCTCCAAGGTACCACAAAACCAAAAGAAAGTGGTAAGCGATACGCAGAGGCAACACAAAACAAATATTGTGTACATGATACTTGGAAATCTTTGAAACAAGAGCCAATAAATGTGTACGCGGTACACCGAAAGTTTCTGAAAACAGAAAAAAAGCAGTACACTATAGGCAGAGGAACCCCAAAAGCCTAGAAATGCACATGCAACACACCGAAAGCCTCACAATGGACAAAATACATGCACGTATGCGCAGAGGCAACCCCCAAAAAGAAAAATTTGGTAAGTGTTAGTTGAAGTGAAAGGCTTGCGTAGCACCCCCAAATGTGTGTCAGTGACACTCAGTCATCCTTTTTCGTACCTTCTCAGGCACAACCAGTGATGCATGTCCCACCTCTTAAATATCTCTGTCATTGCCGGTATGCACGTAGTCATGCTGCATGCAGTGCATAGCACGTAACATATGCGGTAAGGTCCCTTACTCTAATATCTGCTGCCTACAATGCAACACACCATGACAACCCTTCTCCTGCCTCCAGTGCCATTATATTTGCCTCTTCCTACCCTGTACTGCCTCCCACCTCACCATCTACTGCTGCCTGGTCGAGAGGGAGTGTCTGCTGCACACCAGACTGCGTTGGAGTGCTTGCTGACTCACCATTGTCTCTGCTCCTGTGGCTGGCCTGTAAGGCCCTGTGACCACCTCATCTGCTGTCTTGCGACTCGCGCCTCTCCATTCCACCGCCACACCTCCACAGCCCCTTTCCAGGACCCAGTTAGCCAATGCAAACCCACCTCCGATGTTGGCATGTCTGCTCCATCCTTCTCACCAGAAAGCAGGGTACCTATGGAAGTAAGGGATAGGGCTGCCAACTTCACCTCCATTGAAGTTGCCATCCTGGTGGATCGGGTCCTGGGAAATTATGATGTCCTCTTCAACCCAGCCACACAGCTGGGACCTGAAGGACATAAACAGATCTGGGTGCACATTACGCTACCATCAACATGGATGGGGTGTTAGTTCATTACGTGAAAAAGCGATGGGAGGACCTAAAGATCTGAAGCCATGCCAAAGCTGTAGCAGCCCATGAAGCAGGTGCCACCATGGAGGTGCACCATTCGGCTGCTACAAGATGTCATCTGCCCAGATGTGTTTCCTTGAGATGTTCCAGCTGGAGCACCATGCCCGTATCTGTGAGTGACAAAAACATCTGAAAGCTGCTCGTGAGTAGCCACGTGGTGCACTTCTCTACAGTGTATATGTGTTGTGAATGGGCATGCATGGTTGCAGGTACTCCCTTCTGTATGCAGGATGTGTGTTGAAGTGATCCATAGCGGCATGCATCCACCTGACAATGCTTGCCATGTGTGATGTCAGACATTTGTTGATTGGACATGCACTGGTATGTGCACTGTTATTTGTTTGTGACTTGGCCCATTCGTGCACATGCTATGTGACTCCGTGCTCGGACAGTAAGGATGCCAGATTACGATGCTGTGGCCATGTGAGGGGCATACATGCAAAACACCTCTACGTGCAGTATATTTTTAAGTGAAGCCATCCACACTCATCATCTCTAGGTGACACATGTGTATGGATGTTGGTAAAGGTCATGTTGGTGCATTGAACTCTCAGGGACGGTGATATGATCTGTCATAGTGTAAAGGAGGCCCCAGACACGACCTGCACCCTTGCCCCTCATTTTGAGCTACCAGGAAGTTACTCGCCAAGGTACGTGACGTATGAGGAGCAAATGAACCAACAGTGAGCCGCACTGGGACTCGGCCCAGTGTATATAAGAAGATCCGTACCTGTTGAAGCACCCATAACCAGACAACCCTGGGCAGCATGGTACCGTATCAGGCAGCCATACCAGCCGCTGACACGAAATGAGGAAAACCTACATACGGTCCATGAAGAGACCCCAAGAGATTTAATGGAAGGCCAGTAGAAATGACATAAATTCATGATCAGACTCGCAAATGAACTAAAACGGCAATCTAAGATAACACGCCAGCGCGAGCAGTTATGAAAATAGATGTAATGGACACATGAGAGAGACGATCCTAAAATGTAAGGAAACGTTTTACAAGACAGGATGACAGTAACCAACCAGTCAAACGCGTGTAAATAGGCTTGGAACGCAAGAAGCTAAGGAAACAATACTGCTTGCTATGCTTAGTAGAATAATAGAAGTGGCATGCCCCAACTATATAACTACCTCAAAAGCACGTTATACAAGTGTGACTCCATTTTGTAAAGCTGAAATGTGCCCAGGCAGCCCGAGGACTAATGGACCAAGTTTCACAACACAGCCAGAACAGAGAGGAAGAGCGGAATCGAAACTCAACAGAGAGCGGCTCATGTCTGGGAAATCGAGGTCACCCAGAGAAAGGGAGGAGAGCGTCAACTCGAAAGAATCAAACTCCAGAGCATACCAGCGTGCCCATGAAGGTTAAGATAAGAGAGGCCCAGGCAGGTGGCAGAGCCAAAGGAGAATTAAATACAATAAAAGCTGGAAATTGAAGCAGTTTCACGGTGAACAGACACGTGACCAGCCAGGCGCGAAGAAGTACCATCGCCTGATGTCATCCAGAACCCAAGGATGCCATAACTTTCCCGATAAGAGACTACAGTTCCGAGGCCATACCCAGCCAACTAATTGACACATAGCCCTAAGATACTGATTGATGGAAAGGAGGCAGGGTGAAACTTGGGATACTAGGCACCTGGGTGTCTATTCTGCATGCTGCTAATTAAAGTGGAGATTTATGTCTAGGGGTGTAACCCACCCAATCACAATGGACCAAGATATCCAGGGTCCTATAGATCATAGAACCAATGGGACGTCGTAGTTGTAATGACATCTATTACGCATGATGTAGAGGGCGGGGTGTAAACGCCCACCCGATAAGCGTTATCCAATCTGCATGCTCTATTACCATATACAGATAAAGCACCTATACTTAAGTTACCTTTCCTAACCAATTATATTGCATGATGAGTTTCATAGAGTTAGACGTCAATGATGACGAGAATTAAATATAAATGTTACTGTTTGCATGGAGAAGTTGGAAGTTGGAGCGAGACAGGCGATCGCAACGATGCTGATTCCCATTTGTTCCCAGTTTAATGTACATGTCATTAAATGGACTTCCCGTTTCCAAATTACTCAGTCCTCGTTATTGAGTTGTGTTGGAGTAAGTGAATCCTGCAACCCCAATCCTCACATGGTGCAGCTATCTTGTCTTACAAGTTCTAGAGGGTGAGCGCTGACCTATGAGCCCGTCAGTGAATTCCACTCCTCCTGAACACTTGGTAGCGTGAGGATGGTTACGGCCATAGATTATTAATTATCGATTGATATAGTTATAAGACACCTTTAGACTGACAGCACAAAGTAACTCTGGGCCTTCGGTAAGATCACAAGTCCTTTCTCCATTCCGTCTGAGTAGACTGAGAAGCTCCCCATGGACAATGATAGAGTAAAATCCCAAATCCCGAAAAATCTGCAGTGGGTCTGAAGGAACCCGCCTTTCCAAGCATAACCCTTCTCATTCCCACCGGCAGCGGATCCGGCGAAAACCTTAAAAGCAGGAAGAGAAAGGGGCAGTGATCCCGAAGCTCCACAGAGGAAACGATGCGATCGGTAAGTGAAGCAATAAACTCGTTACTTTGGCAAATCTCGTGTAGGCATTAGAGCCAGTAAGGGAAAGGTAACGGAGGGTGGCAGAGAAAAAATAAAGTAGTTAGAAGTAGAGAAGATGGTATATATATATATATATATATATATATACTCGAGTATAATAGATAAAGAGTGGATGCCAGGGGGACACCTGAGACAAAACGTAAGGATTACCAGGGGGCACCTGAGACAAAACGTAAGGATTACCAGGGGGCACCTGAGACAAAAACGTAAGGATTCGCCTTTTTCCTGCGCTTTAAAGAGCGGTCAGAAGGAACGTGAATCCATAGCCCATTTAAGAATTACGCGATTTGTAACTAAGAGGGAATCGCCGCTGAATTGATGAGTTTTGAGTAAATTGATGATATACAATTTTTAGAGGGAAAATATTGGGTTGGACCTTGCGTATGTGGTGCTCTCTCATAATAGTGGAAGGTTAAAGAATTGTATAGACACTATTGGTGACGAATTTAAAAATGGAGGAAGTTACCCCGCTTGCGCATTTGTGCAAGCAGCTGCCCAAGCATACACCAAAGCTGAGAAAATATAGCCAGGAGTGGGTTAAGGGTACTGCCAATAAGATGTTTATGCCGTGGCCCCAGAATGGGTCACTATCTAAGGCTAGAAAAATGTCTTGCTGTTCTAGAACTATGGAAGATGTTTGAAGAAACAAAGGTGGAAGAACCACCCGCAGATTGGATATTAAATGTATGTACGGAGGAGGGTGAGACGCCTACCGCGCCACCAGCCCGTCCTGAACCAGTGATCGAAGGGTGTAAGTCAGAGGGTCTTTACCCACTGAGAGAATTTAAGGCAGCTGCGGGGTACAGCAACCCGGCATGAGTCACCCACATACAGTAGTGACGAAATCAAAGAAAAGGAGCAGGAAAGTAATCTTGCCTCCGAAGTCCCAAGGGACACGGAGAGACGCAACGATGAAGGAAAGGATCAGGCACAGAATAGGACAGCTCTCGAGAAAGAGAGAGAGGGAAAGAAGCAGACTGGGGGTGATGAGTTAACATTTGCAAAAGACGAATGGATGGGAATTATTGAAATTAGATGGAAAAGGAAGTGATGACGTAAGGCCAAGCGAACGGTCCGATGAGGCGCAGCGAAAAGAAAAAGAGAAAGAGAAGGATATGAGAGATGAGAGGGTAAGAAAGGATAAGCTAAGGCGAGAACAACTGTATCGCGAAGAGCAAGGAATATCACTCAGTCGCACAAAATACGCAGCCTATGAAAAGTACAGGCAGAACATGCTCAAGCTAGAGGAAGAAAGGAGAGTGCACGAAAGGAAGGTAAAGAACCGAGAAGACGAGGAGAGTAGAAGGGCAAAGGAACATAGAAATGAACGGATGAGGGAAGTAGATAAGGCTAGAGAAGAGGCAAAGAAGCAAAAGGAAATAGATGAGTAAGCAGAACGCAAGCGTAGACAGAGGGCACGAGATCTAGAATATTTGCAACGAGAAGTTAAAAAACCCAATCCTGTTGTAGAATGGAAGGATATAGAAGAGTTCTTTCCTGCAAGCGACGCGGTACCGGGTACAAGCAGGACAAATTATTGAAGATAACTTCGACACCAGAAGCATCGGGGAAACGATTGATAAAATCTATGATGAGATGGTGCTGGAACTAATTTCCTAAGGGGGAAAGGTGGAAGGGAGGATGAGTGATTGGAAAGTACTCAGCTATATGACACTGAAGATGTCACTCGGAGTAGTGGGAGCAGGGGGCTGTCACTAGACAGACTAGAGATA
This sequence comes from Ambystoma mexicanum, assembly GCF_040938575.1. Lineage (NCBI taxonomy): Eukaryota > Metazoa > Chordata > Amphibia > Caudata > Ambystomatidae > Ambystoma > Ambystoma mexicanum. The sequence continues at coordinate 708,745,739 of NC_090939.1, forward strand.
AGGCAGAATGAAGAGGATGCAAGGAGTTGTGTAAATTGGGAACACACTGGTTCTGACTCCGGTGGGGAAACGGAGGATGATATATGAGGAAGGGAGACGGCGCGAAAAGCGGCTCCCGAGGGACCAGGGGGTACGATGGTCAGACGCTAGTGGGTCCATAACAAGGACACCAAAGTCTGCTTGACAATCCAGCCGACATGAAGAAGCACCCCATGGTCAGAGGGGGGCGTCAGCACCTGCTTATGCAGACAGATTAAGGGCATTGACAGGTAGATGGCAAGGCGGGAATGCCACCCTGGCGATAGACCAGAGAGCTATGGGGAAAGAGAAGGAGGACTGTGCGTTCCAGTTCCCGTTGTTAGAAAAAGGGGGGGTTAGACCACAATATATTTCATGGCCACACATGCATCAAGAGAACCTGAAAAATAAGCTCCCAATGCTGACATCGGGGGCCGGGAAGTGAATGCATGAGTTCGAGAAAATGACGGGGGGGGGTCACCCTAGCCATAGGGGACATTAAGGATCTCCTAATTGCTGTACTTGGTGAAAGAGCAGAGGATGTGTGGAAAACGGCAGGCTACCCTAGGGTAACCATAACTAACACCTCCCATAATAGAGCACCATTTAACAATTGTAGAGCAGCAGTGTGGAAAGCGCTACGAACACTATATCCAGACACGTCTGATATGGGAGCCATAATGACTCAAAAAATGAAAGAATCAGAGGATCCGTTGATTTATATCCAGAATTTTCAAGACGCGTGGGTGCTCGAAACGCATGAGTCTTAGACGAAATCTATCCCTGTATTCTACCATATATTGTGCCAAGGGTTACCAGAACCAGTGCAAAAACAGCTCAAGAAATTGGTAGGAATAGAAGCTAAACCATGGGCCGAAATACAGTTGACAATTGCACACTATTGTAGGTTGTTGCAAGAACAGAACCGGAAAAAGGAGGCAACTCGTAAGGGTGAGGAGGTGAAGCTGGTGCAAAGAAAACTCTCAAAGTATGCTCTCGAGGGAGCCATGCTGAAAAGCCCAGCCGAATCAAGCAAACAACAGGCAACTAACCCATCGCAGACTAATCAGGGTAACATGGGATTTTACCCGAGGGGAAGGGGTTCTGGAGGAAGAGGATGGCAGAGTAATCAGGGAGGGTTTCAAGGTAACCAAGGTGGTTTTCAAAACGTTTAAAGTGGTGTCCAGAACACACAGATGGGCAGTCCAACTATGCTAGATGAACAGATGGCTCGACCACTGCCAGTGTGTTGGCTGTGTGGAGTGACAGGACACGTGGCGCGCATGTGCAGAAGCCAAAGCATGTGGCAGAATAGCCGAGGGAGGGGGGCAGGCATGGTGAATCAACCTGCTATCCCACAAAAGGGCGGAGCACAAAATTATACCGTGCAGCAGCAGGCTTGCAGCAAGGTGCACAGCAATCGGTTCAACCACCGAATATGGGGAATCTGCACAGGGACAACCCCAGCAGGCACTGCCACAAATGGCTCAGGGCACTAATCCCAGAGGGGGAATTAACCATGGAAGTGGGGGAAACCCACAAGTATACAGTGGACCGAACCTGTATATGAAATAGGACAGCTCGCAGGGAACTCTGATGTGCTCTATCCTATCAGTGACACCAGACCCTAATAGGGAACCTAGGGTAAATGCCATCATAGAGGGTAAAGAATATTCCTTCTTAGTTGACAGGGATGCAACGCGTTCATGCATACGAGAGGGCAAGTTTGCCTTGTCCGGCGAGGCTATAGATACTCAGAGTTTCACTGGAGCTCATTGTAGAGTTCCCTTTGCAGACGCACTCTCAGTCTCAGTGGGAGAGCGCAAAATGAATGTACCCCTACTATATTCACACCAGACCCCAGTAAATATCCTGGGTCGGGACCTGATGACTAAATTGAACATGACCATCTCATTTACCGAGAATGGTATAGTGTGCTCCACTCCAGGAATGCATTATTCAAACGTGTGCGAAATAATCAGAGCATACTCAGGACGTATAGCTATGAGGGCTATACTGTTGGAACCAGAAGTCTTTGCGTATGGCGTACGGGTGCTTATGGCGGGATTGCCAGGCCTCGCAGACAAAACTATGAGAACCCCTGATGAGTTTCTATTCAGACCAAGAATACCCATGTACGAAGAAGAGGGACAAGTATTTCCCTTAATGATACGATCTGCCGCAGTGGAGGGGAAAGATGTATTGGTCGAAGGATATGATGATGAAGGCAGACAATGGGGTGCGATTATCGCCATCGAAGAAGGGTATCGAGTGACTGACATCACCGATGACGACCTGTTAGAAGAACACCCTGACCTAGAAGAGACAAGGGTGGAAGTGAGTCTCATATTTTGGGTCAAAATGATCAAATGGGATGTGCCACAGAGAATGATGATGGGACTAGTACGCCCAGAATATTTTGACGACGACATGACCAAAGTGCCTGCCACAGTATGGACTACAGGGCCCTATGACGTAGGTCTCCTGAAGGGGGCAGGCAAAGTAAAAATTAAACTGAAACCAGCAGCAATTCTACGGCGAGTGCGACAATATCCCATGTCCAGAGAGGCAGATGAAGGAATCGCAAAGACAATCTCCACCATGATGGAACAGGGCATCCTAGTGACATCAGAATCACCTTGCAACACAGTGATTTACCCTGTCAAGAAATCAAAAGGAGGGTCTTGGTGTTTAATCCAAGATCTACGAGCATTACACTATAGTTCCCTCTAGTCCCAAACCCCTCTACAATTCTATGCAATATACGCACTGAGGCAAAATATTTCATGGTGATCGATTTGAAAAATGCGTTTTTCTCAATTCCATTGCAACGTGACTCACAAGACCTGACGTCATTCACTTTCAGACAAATGCACCTACAAATCATGAGGTTGCCACAGGGATATTGCGAGTCCCCGTCTATTTTTAACAGAGTCCTGCAAATGGATCTAAGCAATATTCCGGTGGACAGTGTTGTGTTGCAGTATGTGGATGACATTTTGATCTGCAGCTCCACTGAAGAGCAATGCAGGTGCGATTCTGTTCAGCTATTGACTATACTGGCTGAGAAGGGATACAAAGTGGACAAGGATAAGTGGCAGTACTGTCAACAGGAGGTGTTGTACATCGGGCAACTAATCTCTTATGAGGGGAAAAAGGTAACCCCGAGAGGGCTGAAGCTATCTTGAACACGGCCAAGCCACGCACGATAAAGCAAATTCAAAGCTTATTAGGTCTGTGCAACTATGTCAGAGCATGGGTCTTTGACTACAGCTCGTATACCAAACCCTTACTACAGGCCCTGAAAAAGGCCCAAGCGACAAGGGAAGATATCGAATGGACTGAGGCAATGGAAAAGGGGTTCTCAGAACTCAAGGGGGCAATTTGTAAGGGCCCAGTTCTCGGGATTCCTAATAATGCAGAGGAATTCTATCTGTTCTCACATACCGATGGTAATTTTATGACAGCAGTGCTCACGCAGCGAACCTCGCTAGGGTACAAGCCCATAGCATATTACAGTGGGAGTCTGAACCCGGTTATGAGGGGCCACTTCCCATGCAAACAAAACCTAGCTGCTGCCGCGTTCGCCATTGAAAAGGCGTCATCCATTATAATGGGGTGCTCCATGACATTGTATGTTGAGCAATCACTATTCACCATACTAGAGAAGCCAAAGGGCACACTGACGTCTCAGAGAGCATCAGCATATGAGGTGATAATTTCCAACCCATCGATCAAAATAGTGCGATGCAAAACTGTGAATCCAGCTACGTTTATAGCTGAGCCAGTCACAGAGGGAGAACCTATGCACGACTGTGTAAACTATGAGGAATTCTATGATGAAATTCCCAGGGTAAAGGAAAATGCCCTGGCAAGTGGAGAGATCGTCTTTATTGATGGGTCTTCGAGAATCGACCACGAAGATGGACAAAGGTATACAGGCGTTGCCGTAGTAAAACACATAGCAAATGGAGAGTTTCAAGTACTCGTTAGTGCACGAATTCCATCTCATTATTCGGCACAGGCTGCAGAACTATTGGCATTAATCATCGCCATTGAGAATCATGCATACCAGGAAGTAACAGTGTACAGTGACTCCGCCTATGTGACGTCCACAGTGCACGCAGGACTAGCGCGCTGGAAAAGGAGGGGCTACCTCCGAGCGGATGGCACGCCAGTGCAACATGCAGCCTTATTGGACAGGTTGATAAAAGCACTACAGCTCCCAGTGGGCATAGCGGTCGTAAAATGCGCCGCTCATACCAAGGGGACGGATTTCGTGTCGCATTGAAATCGTGAAGCGGACACGGAAGCCAAGCGTATGGCATCCAAAACTGAAACAATAATGGACGTGGAGGTGCACGTACCCATGAGAGGATGATGGTAGTGCAAGCCACAGCAGAAGCCTATAGCAATATGGGGCAGACTCGGCTAACGGAGCTCCAGGGGGAGGCACCGCAGGAGGAGAAGAATCTATGGAAGCGTCGAGGGTGTTCTTTAAACCCCTCTGATGGGTTGTGGAGGCAAGACAGCACTGGTAAACCAGTAATGCCTGTCGCTCTTCTAAAAATAGCGCTAAAACAACTTCACTACCCCATTCACATGGCAAAAGAAAACTTAGCTGCAACGCTCGCAGAAGACTGGTATTCACCGAATTTAGCAGAGCATGTTGCATTTTTTATGGTGAATATGCATTATTTGTCAGCAATTCACCACTGGGCACACATTAAAAGTAGTGAGAGGAATCATTCCCAGACCAAATGCACCGTTCCAGCACTCACATATCGATTATGTCGATATAATTCAAGTATGCAATAGGTACAGGTATTTAATTGTGGCGGTGTGTCCATTCTCTAGATGGATAGAAGCAGGTCCCTGCACACACCCCGACGCTAACTGTGCTGCCAAGTTCCTGGTGAGGGAAGTGTTCCCTAGATGGGGGGTGTGCGAGGTAATGAGATCAGACAACGGGGCTCACTTTGTTAACACAGTTTTTGAGCAGATCAGCTTGTTGCTTGGTATAAAGCACAAGTTCTCGTCGGCGTATCACCCGGAGGGAAATGGCATATGTGAGCGACTCAATGGCCTGTTGAAGGAAAGGATAGCCAAGTTGAAGCTCACATTAAGAAAGGGATGGTTACACTGTCTACCACTGGCATTGTATGCACTTCAGAACCAACCAGGATCTATCTATCTATCTATCTATCTATCTATCTATCTATCTATCTATCTATCTATCTATCTATCTATCTATCTATCTAGGTTCTTATATTGCGACACTAACCCAAAGGCCTCAGGGCCGACCATCATCTCACGCCGCACAAAATAGTCACTGGCAGAAGGATGAGAACCCCTCTTACTCCCAGAGACAGAGCTAGTTGTGATGCCCAGCCGACTAGAGAGGTCTTGGGAACAGCGATGCAAGAGTACCTTAACTGTATGACATCCAGTGCCTCTGTCATTACAGACCAGCTGCAGCAATGGCGAAAAGGGGATGGCACAGCACAAAACACAACAGGAAGTGCTGAATGTCATGATGCCTGCTCCCGGGAGCCGGTTCAAGCCCTGCGCCCCCGAAAGCGGACATCCAGTCCCCAAGGAAGGACCCAGCAACCCCATATAGGGGCCCTTTGGACAGTGTCCTGGCGCCTATGGCGCCAGGCTCATAAAAGACATCAGTCCTGGCGCCATCAGCACCAGGCTTATTATGGGAGTGCTTGGGTGCACTTACCTGATGCAGACCATGCTGCAGGATCCCGGCCTCCTTGAGGCCTGAAAGGAACTACTCTACCTGTGGGACTAATTTACCATCCGGGCGTGGTTGGGGAAGGATACATACCTGATTGGAGGAAGGATACATACCTGGAACTTCTTCCAAGGCTATTTAAACCCCACCCAAACAGCCACACGTGCTTCGCGTTGTTCTGCATCTAGCAGCTGGACGCTCACCGTGTCTGCTCCTGCATCCTGACTTCTGCCACGCCTGCCAGCATCCTGGATCACCTGCAAAGGAAGAGAAGAAGAGAACAGAAGAAGGAAAAGTCCTTACCTGCTAAATCCGCATCCCGGAGACATCTCGCCGACAATCCTGAAAAGGAAGACTTTAATTTAAAAGCTCATCGCGTCGATCGCTGCAGCGCCGCATTCCACTCACCTTTACAGGGCGCCTCCATGTTCAGCAGCGATCATCCGGATTCGCAGTCACGCCCCAGCGCCTAGGGAGAAAAAGACCAGAACAAAAGGTGAGAGAGAGAAGGGAATAAGGAAAGCTAAATCTCCATGTTAAGCTTACCTGTTGATTCATTCCCTCTTCATTTCGGGTCCGCGCCGCATCCTGGCATTTCCGGACCCTGGCCCCTAAGGGGAAAAAGAGACATCAGCGTTAATGAGCGAATGAAAAGACATTACCAAAAAAACGCTCATTAAACACTTACCTGATTTCTACAAGGATTTCACCTCTCATCTCGGGTCGGTGCCTGTTCCCCGTACCCCGGCCCCTATGGGGAAAAAGACACTAGCATTAGTACATTAATGCATGGACACAAGGGGAACCTCTTATCAAAAAACGTACCTGGAAGCCAAGCAAGTTTGGTTCTCACCAATCCGAAAATCCAGTGAAGTAACTGGATACCAACGCGCCCCTGCATCAGAAGCAGGATGGAGAGCTCGTCCTTCCAGACCCTAAGGTGAGACGCTACGAGAAATCACAGAAGGGTTTCGAGGAGGGTGAGAGGGGAAAGTGGGAGGCCGATTGCATTACTCCGCAGACAGTTAATCCCCTATTTTCGCCTACAGAAGGATACTTCTGCGAGCCGGACAAGCCAGATTTGGGGGCCCGGTCCAGTCTGTCTTCCGAACCCTGCGCATCACCTTAGAAGAGGTCACAGCAGCGCGAACCAGGCCAGCGCCTCCGTGGGAATAAGGTAAGCGTAACACTGAAGCAGACACCGGGCAAGGTGTTCATGCACCTCTCATTTTCCGTGGTGACAGCGTACTTGTGAAGAACTTTACCAGGAAGAGGTGGGACGAGCCAAGATTTAATGGCCCGTTTATAGTAGAGGACTGTACCCCCTCCGCCGTCAAGCTCCAGGGCAGAAGGGCATGGATCTTCATAAAAGACATTAAACCCTACATAGGAGAGAGCCCCCCTGCTGCATCCAACAGCAAAGAAACCACAGACAACGGGGAAGAACCACAGCACATGCAGACACGATCCATGGCGAGGAAGAAGGACACATGAGCAGCAAAACAACAAAAAATTCTGTAAATTGTGACTTTCAAAACAAGATATTTCCTCAAACCAAGTTAAAGGTGTTAAAAAGACAATAATATGGACATTCAGTACAACCGAAGTTGCAGAGTAAAGAAGAGAGTTGCACATCCAAGCTACAGTGACGCTACTTATATGAACACTTAAACCCGCACAAATCATTGTGAAGGCCCCAAGACTCTGATAGACTACAAATGAGACATTTCTGAGAACAAAAAACGATATCCTGAAGCTACCAGTACCAAGACTTTATTAAAAAAAACGTATGGTATCCCCCAGTAGAAATATTACAATGGATGTGCTTTCATGTTTTCGGTTGGTATTGGAGACATATCCATCACTTGTTGGGAGAGACACCAGCATCCCAGAGTTCATTCAAAATCCGGCAAACAGAAAGATAATACGGCACCTACTGATTGTCCTCACAGAAGCTTCTGCCGAAGTGCCAGAGTACTGGGAATAAGGACATATGCTCCCACCTCAAGTGATCATCGATGAATTGACATACACCATATTTTTCCGCATCATAATGGAGTGCCCAGGACTTGTCGGGAGAACCACAGATACACTAACCTTTATCAGAGATCCAAGAAACAACGAATTCCTAAACCAAGTGTGGTACAAACTAAACTACGTGGTTGCAATCCACGCAGCAGGAAAGTGTAAAGACTGTTCACGTCATAAGAAAGGCCTGTGATCTAGAGACCTGAAGAACAGGTCAAATGTCATTGTCACCAGAAGACAGCCAATATGCATACCGTGCTTTCTTGCACCTCATTGAGAACTTCCCAGAACTAGTGGGTAGACCCCCCAATGTTGACGTACCCACATTCCTCAGAGACCCAGTAAATAACACACAATTAAACAAGCTCCTGAGAGCCATCATAGCGCAACTGAGAAGCAATTATGGTTATCCATTGCTGAGGAGAACCTTAGAAGAAGGAAACCCACAATAAAAATTTCCGCCGAAGAACAGATTGAGAAGAGCAGAAACAAGGATCACGACATCGTGTTCCTAGTCTATTTTGTTTTTATTTTGTTTTTATTTTTGATTTTTTTCATTCTTTTTCGTCATCTTCCCACCGTGAAGCAGATCAGAGAGAGACACTGTTCATCAGCTTGTCGCCGAGAGACCGAGTGAAAGGAACGGACACAAGAACTTCATAGTATTTTCCTTTTTCGTCATTTTTCTCTTTTTTTCCTATTTTTTTATATGTTCACTTTTATTTTTATTTTTACAGCATTCTATTTTTGTGATTTTTAGCAGTTCCATCACTTCATTCTTTTGCATTGAACTATTTCCAGCATGTCCTCAGGACCAAAGCAAATTCGAGGCCTGCATTGGGACCTCACCTATTATCGATATGCTTAAATTAATGTAATGTATCAAAGTTGCTAGCCTAACCTTTTTCCATAGCCTAGCAAATGAAACCATGCTGCATACCCAGAGACTATCGTCATCACCCACAAGAGGGGGGACACTTGAAAAGCACTCAACACTTTAGTAGTAACAAACTTTTGAACTGTGAGATCGGAGCAAGAAAAGAATAAATAATTGACTATGGACTTGATCGAAATGAGGGCCCAGAGCAGTAACATAGTTTTACCCCCAGCAGAAAGTAGCCTCCACATCACTGTGAAGACCAGTAAATTTGTGCCAGAAAGTACAAAGTTCACATATCCTAAAAAGCGAAGACGGTATGAAGGAAAATGGATCTACTGCAGTCCAAATGGACAATGCCAGCTAATGACCTAGAACAAAGATGAACATGTCAAAACAGCACTGAGTTTGAAAGGTGTGATAAAAATATGGACTTCAAAGACGCACATGTTCATGCCATCATGTACCAACCCTGAAGACGATGAACAAAACACTGAAGAATCAAAAGAAATAGAGGTGAAGAATGAAGCAGAAGAGGTCGATGAACCGACCAGAGGGGGGAGTGTAAAGGAGGTCGCAGACACGACCTGCACCCCTGCCCCTCATTTCGAGCTACCAGGAAGGTACTCGCCAAGGTACGTGACGTATGAGGAGCAAATGAACCAACAGAGAGCAGCACTAGGACTCTGCCCAGTGTATATAAGAAGATCCGTACCTGTTGAAGCACCCATAACCAGACAACCCTGGGCAGCACGGTACCCTATCAGGCAGCCATACCAGCCGCTGATATGAAATGAGGAGAACCTACATACTGTCCATGAAGAGACCCCAAGAGCTTTAATGGAAGGCCAGTAGAAATGACATAAGTTCATGATCAGACTTGCAAATGAACTAAAACGACAATCTAAGATAACACGCCAGCGCGAGCAGTTATGAAAATAGATGTAATGGACACAGGAGAGAGACGATCCTAAAATGTAAGGAAACGTGTTACAAGACAGGATGACAGTAACCAACCAGTCAAACACGTGTAAATAGGCTTGGAACACAAGAAGCTAAGGAAATGATACTGCTGGCTATGCTTAGTAGAATAATAGAAGCGGCATGCGCCAACTATATAACTACCTCAAAAGCACATTATACAAGTGTGACTCCATTTTGTAAAGCTGAAATGTGCCCAGGCAGCCCGAGGCCTAACGGACCAAGTTTCACAACCCAGCCAGAACAGAGAGGAAGAGCGGAATCGAAACTCAACAGAGAGCGGCTCATGTCTGGGAAATCGAGGTCACCCAGAGAAAGGGAGGAGAGCGTCAACTCGAAAGAATCAAACTCCAGAGCATACCAGCTCGCCCGTGAAGGTTAAGATAAGAGAGGCCCAGGCAGGTGGCAGAGCCAAAGCAGAATTAAATACAATAAAAGCTGGAAATTGAAGCAGATTCACGGTGAAAAGACACGTGACCAGCCAGGCGCGAAGAAGTACCATCGCTTGATGTCATCCAGAACCCGAGGATGCCATAACTTTCCCGATAAGAGACTACAGTCCGAGGCCATACCCAGCCAACTAATTGACACATAGCCCTAAGATACTGATTGATGGAAAGGAGGCAGGGTGAAACTTGGGACACTAGGCACCTGGGTGTCTATTCTGCATGCTGCTAATTAAAGTGGAGATTTATGTCTAGGGGTGTAACCCACCCAATTGTAATCCTCAAAATCCTCACAATGGACGAAGATATGTAGGGTCCTATCAATCGTAGAACCAATGGGACGTCGTAGTTATAGTGACGTCTATTACGTGTGATGTAGAGGGCGGGGTGTAAACGCCCACCCGATAAGAGTTATCCAATCCGCATGCTCTATTACCATATACAGATATAGCACCTATACTTAAGTTACCTTTCCTAACCAATTATATTGCATGATGAGTTTCGTAGAGTTAGACATCAATGATGACGAGAATCAACTATAAATGTTACTGTTTGCATGGAGAAGTTGGAAGTTGGAGCAAGACAGGTGATCGCAATGATGCTGATTCCCATTTGTTTCCCTGTTTAATGTACATGTCATTAAACGGACATCCCTTTGCCGAATTACTGAGTTCTCGTTATTGAGTCGTGTTGGAGTAAGTGAATCCTGCACCCCCAATCCTCACATGGTGCAGCTATCTTGTCTTACAAGTTCTAGAGGGTGAGCACTGACCTATGGGCCCGTCAGTGAATTCCTCTCCTCCTGAACAATCCCACTGCATGTGAAGTCAGAGTTGACGTGTGATTGAGGCATAGGTATGTGCTGGGGCAAAGCATACACGCTTGTACCTCTGCAATTTGTGCATGTCTGTGTTGCATGCTGACAGGTCAAGATGTCAGGGAGACATGTTGCTTCATGTCATTGGGTGGACAGATGCCCAAGCACGTGTTTGCATGGAATACTGTGAATAGTCCAATCATGACTGTCTTGTGGGATCCAGCATACAACTGGGTGTCTTGCCACCAATGTGTTCCCAGCAGTACTCCAGACCATATATGCTTCCATGCAGTCCATGGTTGGCCACCCTACCAAATGACTCACTGCCAACCCCTGTGCCCCTGTATCCTGCCTCCCGGGGCAATGCAGCAGGTTACAGTTGGGTCACTTTGGCATTGTTATTGTGCCATGTCATGTTTCTTGTAATGTGTTTGTGGATTGATGTCTATGTACTTTGTTGACATGTGAATTTGTCATGTCTGTGACTCATTATTGACCCTACATTCATTTGCCAGTTTTAATGGAAATTGCATGGGCGTGTGTGTGTGTGTCTGTTGCTAGTTGACCCATGCTGACTTGATGTTACTGTGCATTTTGTATATTCCACACATGCTTTGAAACTGTTGACTGATGTCAATGTTCTTTGTCTGCTTTCCCATGGTTGCTGAAGTTGGCGAATAGGGCAGAAGCCATGCTTTGGAGCAAGGATACAGGGACTGGGACTCCAGACCAAGATGCAGACCCCAGTCATCCACCCGTGACACCTCCTCTTCGGAGAGCAATGTAGATGTGGGAGCACCTGTACCATCGGGCGTGGCTGCTGGTGTTAAGTCTGAGGAGGTGACTGTGGCAGGTCACAACTCAGCAGCGGTGGGACAGGGTGATGCCACACTGGGGCCATTCAGCGGGGAAGACACTCTGGAGTCATCCAGGTTGATGGATGTGCACGAGGAGGCTATTGCAGGCCAGCCCATGGGCTCAGGTGGGGGCTTCGAGGAGGGTGTTCATGCTGCAACCCTGGCCCAGGGCCATGAGGATGTGCAGTACATCATGAAGGTTCCTGCACAATCTCCTGTCCCTGGGCCATCTGCTGCAGCAGGTACCACCTTCTGGGATGCCTGCACCCAGTCCAGTGACCTGCTTCCAGACGATGTGCCCATCTGGGATCATGTGCTGCCACTGCTGGCTGGTGCCATGAGGAGGACTGCATCCATTCATGATGATGTACATGCTACTCGCAGAAAGCTTGTAGATCATCACAATGAGATGTGCCACTTCATGGCCATGCTGGCAACAGCACAACTCTCTGGTGGGCTCCCTGTGCTTTTCCGTGTATTGGCCCACTCCTACACTTCCTGCTCTGTGCTCCAGTTGTCCTCCAGCGTGCCCTCCGGGCCACATTCCAGCACGGCCCCCTGTGCACCAGTCCCGCCACCATCTGGTTGCGCCTCAACCCCCGCCCAAGGTAGGAGCCCCTGAGAAAGCAAATGAGGTGGTCACTGTGCCTGCTCAGACACAAATACAGGTACAGGCATTGGAAGGTCAGCAGGCACTTTAGAGCAGTGCAGGTGCTGTACGCCCCCAACGACAGTCAGCAGATTGTAGGGAGTACCTCTGGAGCTTGCACTCTGCCCAGCAGCAGTAGGTGGCAACCATGAGGATGAATGTTTGCGGGGTATCTAGATAGAGAGTGCGCTGAGGCTGAACATGTAATACAGTATTCTGAATGAGAAAGTGTGAGCGTGCTCTCAATCTGTAATGACCCACAGAATGTGCCCTTTTGGACTTCATGGTCCTTATCACAACGGGGCTTGCACTCCTTGATACTTCCAACATGGCTGTCTAACATGGAACGCCTTCCTCTGTCTTACGTCAGACGTAGCGTATTTTACAAATAGGCCACGCCCCCGCGGCCCCGCGTGTCTCAATGCTATTGCAAGCAGCGACTAGACGTGTGCTCCGTAGTTCGCTACTCTGTTATCCTTGTTCCTGGACCTCCTAATTCCATTTCCATACCCCTCTTCCTTCTTCCTTGTTTCCTGGACTTGTGCGCCGTGTGCGCACCTTCATCGTTCCTGGATCCTGGAGTATCTGAATCCCGGAACTCTGAACGCACGCTGGAGTCAGAAGAGGCTTGCGCGGGCTTATACAAGACCAGGTCCGTATGAAAGAAGACACCGCCCAAGAAATCCTGCAAGGATCGCTCTCAGGTGAGAAAGGGGGAATTCCGTGACACAATCTAGATAACCCGCAAAGATTAATTTACACATTTTCTAGGAGGGTGCAGTGAGAGCTATAGATTCATCACTATGGCTGATTATCTTCGAACTAGAGAGGAGGATAGAGTGGCTCTCTTTTCCCCATGGGGCAGTGCTAGCAATGCCTTTTGCAGCAGTAACATTACTCCAGATACTTGCTAATAAGTTTGTCGAATTGGAACGTCTTTCCAAGCGTTAGATTAACAAATATTGGGGGAAAGCCTCTCTGACTAATTATTTAGACCAAAATATAATACCACAGGGTCTAAGAATCTTGATTTTTCCATACTTCACAAACCCTAACGAACAGGATCTGGCGCAGCAGTGGGAAGAGAACACTACCTTAAACTCTGAAAAGATGATACACCTACTAATTCAACATGTGGAACGAGAACATTCCAGGGTTATTAAAGAAATTGATATTCTCAAACTTGAAATAGAATAAATGAGTAACCCGGAGATCTCTAAAGCCAAGAACTACAAAAAAATGCATTTATTCCTAAAAGAATATCAAGATGACGTCAAATTGAGGAAATTCCATAAATATTATCAGGGTGAATGGGATTACAATAGTGATAGGGTGTATACCATCCAATCAACGTATGACTTTGACAACAAACTTAATGCAATTAAGACACCAACTGGCATGTCAGTCACGTCATATGCTGAATCTGAAGGAGACAACTTGGCAGTATCAGAAAAAGGGGCTGCAGCACTGTCTCAAGATCCAACCATAATAGAAGAGGATTTCCTGCTGAAATTAAACAGTACAAAAAAGGCAACCAAACAAACTATAATTAATTCATTCACTAAGCAAGTTAGATTCCAAGCCCCTTTAGGGCCCAATATTTCAACTACACCAACTTCTTAAGAGGAAGAAGAGGAAGGGGAGTGAGGAGGAGGTATACAACACACCGCCAACATAAGACTCGCTAGGTCCAGCACAAGAAACCAGATAGGAGAATCCATTCTAAAAACTTAGTGATTAATCTTTCTGACAGACTACTCTCTGAAAGCAAAACTACACTTTTGAATTGAGGCCTCTCATTTTCACCAACCAGTACCTCTGCTATGATATAAGTTCAAATTGATCTTTATACATTTGAAAGGAAATTAACATTAAAGAAATTCTTTCACAACAAAGTGGAGATGTACCAACCAGCAACTATACATGAATCACCAAGTGCATCGAACATTGCTGACATTGAAAGCACACATTTGTTAATCTCTCTTGCAAATTATACTCTCAAATCTTTTTCAGAAATACAAGCAGAGCTAGGCGTCCATCAGAGAAATCTTGATATTCAAGAACATTGCCTAAGATCTAAGTTTACACCACCTTCCTCAACCGAAAATGTGATTGATACTTTCTATCAAGCAGTTACAAATGACATTCATGATTACACTGATGGAGACACTAGAGGCTTTAAAAGCCTAAATTTAACAAAGGCTGAAAGAATTGCTTTGAGAGAATTATCCCAAGACACTCAAATTGTAATCAAAGAAGATGATAAAGGCGGGAACATCATCCTCTTCAATAGAGAGGACTATATACAAATGGCCAATGAACATTCACAGATTCCAGGTTGCTGCAAGTAATGAACTACTAACCCTACTAAAAAAACTGGTAGAACTGGTACAAGAATGGTACTCTAAGGGCGTATTCATAGATAATGAAAAATCATTCTTAATTAGATCCAAACCAATGATGCCTAGAATGTATTTTTTGCCTAAGTGCACAAAGACTTTGACCACCTCTCTGTGGTCCATCCAATAATGAGTGGACAAGGTTGAGCACTGGAGGGCATGTCTGAATATATTGATTCAGCAATCAAAGATTTGGTGCCCAGATTACCAGCTACCTCAAAGACACTACACAAACACTTAATCTATTACATCAAATTTCTTGGCAACCTCAAATGTGAAATCTTTATATACTTCTATTCAGCAAAATCTAGCATTGGACACCATTGAATTTTCCTTCCGGACCTTTTCTGCTTCACATACCACTCATATTCAAATGATCAAATATTTTTAGAATTTACTCTCAGTCACAATCAATTTCTTTTCAATAAACAATATTTTCTCCAAACTAGTGGTGCACCTATGGGAGCAAAGTATGCCCCGTCTCTTGCAAATCTATTCATGTTTTTTTTTTTTTAAACATCCATACATCTACAATACGCACTAATACTCTCAAGAAATCTACTTATGGAAACAATATATTGATGACATTTTTGTAATATGGAATGGCTCCAATGAAAGATTTCCCGTCTTTCTTTAATATCTCAAAAAAAACACCTTTGGCATTGAATTTAAAGGGCAAATAGATGCAGTAAACATTGTCTTTCTTGATTTTCACATCTATATAGAGAATAATACCTTGCGTACTAGAACACTTAAGAAAGCAACATCAGTTAATTAAATCTTGCATGCCCCTAGCTGCCACAAAAAACAGTAATTTACAATATCCCAATGGGAGAATTTCACCACGCTAGATGTAACTGCAATTCAATTAGAATGTGAACTACTCAGGCAAAGATTAAAGAAATGAGGGTATACTGGAAAATGTATAGAAAAAGGTTGGTCTCAAACAGGAATACTTTTTTGAGAAATTAACCCTCACAGAAAGTTGGGTATCCAGAGGAAATTAGCCTCATTACAAGATATTCACAAAACAGTAGTCGTCTCTTTGGGCTACTAAACAAACATTGGCATCTCCTTAAGCTAGATACGGATTTGTCACAATATATTACCTCATGTCCGAAAATTATTTTGACTAAATCACAGACTCTGAAAAATAAAATAAGCCCCCCTTTTCTGGAACCTAAACCCGACAGTAGGGCTGTTTCCAATTGGCTAAGTAGCCAGATTACAGGGTTCTACAAATGTGGAACCTGCAAAATCTGCCAATTTGCGTTTTCACCTACAAAAAACGTTGTCTGTCATGAATGTTTGCAAAGTGAGATTAAGGACTTCATTAATTGCAAAACTAAATATGTTGTTTATGCAGTGGTTTGTGTTTGCAAGAAAATTCACGTAGGTAGCACAATTCAGGAGTTACGCGTAAGAATATCAGGCAAATTTGAACAGCCAAGACCCTAAGCTTCCCTTTGCCACCCATTGGCAAACCTATCATTAAAGTGGCAATCGCAAAGACATTCGCTGTGTGGGCCTACAACAGACTCTAGTACTTAGAAGAGGAGGTGACCGTCAATTGCATCTTCGCCAGCTGGAGACATAGATGATTTGCAAATTGAGATGCACCCGACTTGGACTCAACAAGGAACACAAACTGAATGTGTTTTTATGAAAACATTTCTTTGGGAGATCTGCCTTTCTCTGTGTGTAACCCTGGTGAAAAATCGGAGGATTCAGTATCTAAGCATCTTTATATGATTATTTTCTGTGGGTTTCGAATAATGCAAATATTTAAAGTGTATACTGCTTGTTGCCAAAATCAAGGGAGTGCTAGATGTTGTATTAACCCTTGTGGAATTTTGATGATCGTCCAATCACTAATAGTCAACCCTTGTGAGGTTAATCTACATAATTTCTAAGGAGACCTGGGGAATACTACTATATCAGACAATGAACATGTGCCATTATTAGAGCAGTCTAACAATTTCTCATTTAATAATGGGGAACTTAATTATATTAGGCAATGAGCAGATGACATTACCTTCACACTAGATGTAAAACATTGATGATCAGTAATGGGAAAGAAACTTTATTCAATGTTGACATTTATTTTCGATTAAACATCTGTTCCAATGGGGTGCATACTGTTATCCCAAATGGAACTTTGAGTGGCACTCCATTGGTGAATATCAATATCTGCACTACACGTTTATGTGCCGAAATAGTAAGAAGCAGTATTAATTATGCACGGACATTCCTGTCACGTGAGGAATCATAAGGATATATGGTCCCTACAATGCTAGATATTGCCCAATCCTTTAGCAAATTCTGAATGGAGCAACACGTGATGCGTGAGCGATCGCATAACTAATTCATGTCGACTTATGAATCAGTTAGACTATAAAGTAGAAGTTTACAACCACTATAACCACCAAATAAATATATTTGTGAAATCACACGTCACAGGATCCGTCACGTGACAAGTTCACAAATGTACAAAACCAATGGAAGTTACAATGGCTACTACAAAAATGACGAATCTGCTGAGCCAATAATACTTAGGCTAAAATATGCACTTCCACAGTATCTTTATCACAAATAATTCTTTATGTGAAACTGCACGTCACGTGACTCGTCACGTGGCAAACGCACAAATGTATAAAAACAAAGCAGGAGCTTAAGACGAACGATTGTAGTCGCTGCTCGGAGATACCAGGACACAACAAACATGTCTATATGTCTTTTAGCATAACTATTGGTAAGAATAACACTGGCTACAAAGTTATCGTATGTGCTCTTTGGTTCAGCCCATAAGGGTATGAGATTGATGCATGTGCTATGTGTTTACTCCATTCCAGCTATTATTTGAGTTGACTCTAAAAGAGACATGATGAACACGCTGATCAGGAAACAGTGCGAAAGTAGTTACTAAAGAAACAAGCAGGAGCTTCATTTTGCAAAAGTGTTGCGAGCTTTATGTAAGGTGGAGCTTTTATGCATCTTCAGAATTAACCATTGGTAAGAATATTTTACAAAGTGGACATACGATGTGGGACTTCAACTATTAATTAAGGGCACATTCATAAAAGCACATGTTGCTTGTTTCACTTTATTTTACTGCAAAAGCTATACGATAATTTCCATCCTGAGATGAGGCTTACACTCTGGTCAGGTAACAACGCCAGGGTATGGAACAAAGATATAAATTGTAGTTGTTCTTGGGATTTTCCTACCTCTAGTAATAAGGACTAGTTCCAATACAGGACAGGAATCAGGGAATTGTAATAAGTTCCTATTATCATGTTTATTTTGATCTTAGTAGAATCATGGATGATGGGGTGTTTGACTAATGAGTTACAAACAAGACATGAGCTGTATCATGGAATAGTCAATGGGGTCGACCAGATTGTCTTGTCAATTACCTATCAGTATCAGAATATGGACTTAAAAGGATACATTTGCAACATTACTGTGGGCACAACTTGTTAAGATGGATTTCTGAACTCTGACCTGGTGTGCAGAGGTTCAGGAGGCCAGCCTAGTTTCTTGGAACAGGGTAACCTTCTGGACAAGCCAGACCAATCAAGGTAGCTTGGCGGAGGTCAAGACTAGGTCTCAGAAGGGGCGAGGGTGACTGAAAGACCTCAATGAGCACACAGAGTAAAGGACACTTAAAAATCACTCCCAGTCATGTATAGATATATTAAAAATACATATACACTTATTTCAAGGCCTTTGAGTTTCAAACACACAAATCAAATCACAGTAATACTTCTTAAGCCAACACAATCCTATCTAAATACATATATACAAGACCAATTGGGTCTAAAGGGTTAATGCACGAAATGGGTCCACAACCTATAAGGGGAAGGAAACAGGCAGTGCAAATAGTCTTTAGTCCCTTCTGCATCCAACACACTCCTAAATTTACTTTACTTTACTTTATAATGGGCAGCAATGGACCCGGAGGCATAATGGCGCAGACAACACAAAAGACAATAACAACAAAAGGTCTCTATAGTGTCAGTCCAAGGGAAAGGTTAGCTTAATCAAATAGCCAAGTTTTTACCTTTTTCTTAAAGGGTTCGATATTAGATTCCAGCTTCAGATCCAGTGACAACTAAGAGGCAGTCCAATCCCTAAGAAGAGTGGAGCCTAATGATCAAATGTACATGCAATGCAAGCACACACGGTAGTTCAAATGGGCAAAACGGGGTCTCTTCAAGGGTCTGTAGCAACTCAAGAAGGTGGGTGAGGCGATGAAGAATAGGTTCCCACTATTTGAGGAGGGTATCCACTTGAGGACAGAGTCAATTCCAAGAGTTGGGAATAGTTTGCTAGTTCACACTAGCAGTGGAAAGGAGAGGGGCCCCCAAGGGCCACTTGTGCATAAAAATGGATGGAGGCGCTAGGGGCCACCGGCCAGTGTTGTGATTACTCACCAACCCCCGGCGCACTCTGGACCAAACTTCGGCAGTCGTGTCTACTTCGGTTGCAGGTTCAAGTGCGGCAATTTGGCGGCTCTGCGGCTTTCAGCGACGAAGATACAGCAATGATTCCCAAACGGGACCGTGGCGATTTCTCTGCTCCTTGTGGATGGATCAGGCCAGTTTCACTGCAGCAGGCTTCAAGGGCAAGAGGGGCACAAATGCAGTGCACCTGCCAAGGTCGTCACCACGGCTAGGTGACACAGTAACCGCATATGCTCCGGTTCTGGACCACTCGTCTCACTTCAGACCTGGGAATGCCAGGTATACGAAATTCTGTGTAGGCATGCCGTGAACACAGAGCTAGCGATATACCAAGTTTCAAGGGCCTCCTCAAAACAGCAGCGGAGACAAAGCAAAGGTCATGCACAAGCGGTCAGCCCATTGGTTTGATGAAGGTGCCGAGAATAGTTGGTCCCACTATTCCAATGGCTCAAAGCATCTTCGCAGACCTTCTAGGACGACCAGATGCTGAGGGGTCCCACGGGACGACAGCGGGCTCAGAGTGCCAAACCTTCCAGCGGGTCACCAGCGGTTCCTCGACTCAGCTTCTTAGCTTCAGGATACTTGGATCCTATTCTTCGTTCAGTGCGAACTCTAGAGATCGACATAGTGTGGGTGTTTGGGGGCTTCTCTTATCCAGAATCTTGTTTGCGCCAAAACGAAGAGGACCCAATGGGAGATCTGCTCACATACAGGCATACCTTACGTGGACCAATCATGAACCACGGTGGTACCAGGCATTCACAGCACTCCAGACTCTCTGGCACCCAGGATGTGTATTGGGGACAGACACCCCTGCCCACATCCTGGAGGCACACACACAAGGCATGCAGAAGCTCCCAAAGATTGGCGTTTCGCGGGAAAATGCATGCCCAAATAAGGACTGACCTGGGTCGGCTCGACCTGGGGATGGTGAAGGGGCAAGATAGCCAAAGGACAGGGCAAAGAACCTCATGGCATGGCCATTTTGGAGCCAGGCCACCTATTCATGCCAAACACAGTAATCACGGTTTACCTGGCAAAGAAAGGGTTAACATTACATGAAAAGATAAGCTGCCACAGCCCTGTCCATGACACATATGCACATCTCCTAAAAAATCCTTAGAGAGTATCTAGGGCCTTTGGAAATGACTAATAGACCCAAGTGTACTGTACTGGAAGGTACATTTTACACTTGTTACGTGTTGCAGAAAAGTTGCAACTATGGAAAGGACTAAGGGAAACAAAGTCTCCCAGTACTGACTGTATTAAGGGCATGTCAGTTTCCCCATAAGAAGTGAGCGAAAAGCACAGAGGAGTGCAGCATAAGGCTGGGCACCTCTGGTAAAGTCAGACTATGGCGTTTAACATCAGAAAAAAGTTGGGGGTACACAACTGGAGGGAAATTACACATAAATGGAAATCTTTCCTAACACTACTTGCCAGCGAGGGGTAATTTATCCTCCTTTACTTGAGTGGCCCTACATGATCATGTGGTTTTATACAATGTCCCACACTCTTCAAAATGGCAGACTCTATATATAGTTAGAGCTTTTGTATGCTGAGAAAGAGCATTATCAATGAGTTTAAATGCGTATGATTGTCTTCATGAAGTAGAACAGAATTAATGTACCAATGTAGAATGAGCACTCTGATAAGATTAAGGTCGGATGGGTGATCTGATGATTATGATTTGACATAAGGTTTGTGGACAGAATAGGTGACAAATGATTTTCATCATTATCTTCCTTTTTGTCTCCCTTTACCTCCCACCTCTTGTTTTTATTGTCTAGTCTCATGAAATGTCATTTTGGATTTATCTGTTAATATAATTTGTCTAAGATATTCTGCCCTGGGAAAGACCTAGAAGGTCAAAACATGTGTCGCGGCATTTATAATTTCTTGAGAATCTCAAATGTCTGACTTTGCATTGGTGTAAATAAATGGTACATATTATATGTGTTTCGTATTGAATACTGTATTTGTCTTTATCATTATACCCAGTGCACTGCGCGCATTTGTGGAACTGCTGTTCTATGGCATCCATGAGGAGGAAGACTTTATCAGGATTTTCCACCCCGAGGAGGTAATTGGCACCAGTGAGGCAGGAGGAACAAAGGGGCAACCATACAGGTGTTGTCGTTGGTGTCCTGTAGATACAAGAGGCAGCTGATGGCAGAGAAGCAACGGGTAAAGGAAGCGGCTGTGATGGCGGCCATGGCTGAGGTGGCACTGAGGCAGGCAAGGAGGCGAGCTGCCATCCTGGAGGGTAATTGCAGGTCGGCAGAGGAAGTGGAGCAGCAAATGGTGGACACCCTGCATGCCCTCCAGGCAACAACAGAGGCCCACCTAAGGGAGGAGGACATAGAATGTGACTCAGCCCTGGAGGAGGCATTGACAGAAATTGGAGGGGACTAGTCTGCTGCCTATATATATATATTGTTCTTTAGGGTTAGGTTTCTTTTATCATGCTTATCCCATGGACAATTTTACCATTCCCATATTTGTATTGTATGTAATACAATTTATGATTCAGTTCATTCCAAGCTTCTTGCAGTCTCTTTGTGTGTGTGCACATTTACTTTGTTCATGATCTCCCAGTGCATCTGTTCATTGTAGTTAATGTGGATCGTGGTCTCACTGTGTGTGTCATGTTGATACTGTGATGTTTGCTGGGGGGGGGGGGTGCGCATGTGCCTGACATGTAGGTGTGAGGCCATCAGACAGCTTCAGGGGGCATTGGGTTGATTTTCTGATGCCATTCTGAGTGCAGGGGCACTGTGTGTTTGGTGTCAGTGTGTTGGTGCTGTTGGAGTGAAGGAATTTGTTGTGTGTGTAATAGTGTACATACAGGTATGGTTGCAGTGAAGTGTGGATGTCTCAAGATGGTGTTTGTAGTCTCATTGGGGATGTACTACCATTTGTTCTTGTGTATTGCCACATGTTACACATGTTTTCGTTGTGTGTTATATCTGGTGTCATCTCTTTTGACTCTGCACATTTGAAATTGGAGGTGGAGTTTATTGTACGTTTATTTCATTTCAGGTCCACTGATGTTTAGGTGTTCCCTTGGCACTTGCTTTAGATTGTTTATGTGCCCACACACCATTCACTCTTGTGGGTATTTGGCATTGTGGGTATTGCAGTGAGATGTGGCCTCACTGTGGATGGGTGGGCTGTACACATCACCTGTGCATTAGACGGTAGATTGCTGTACCACTCCCATGTCCTGGTCACCCAAACACACACATCTGCAATCACAACTACCTGCTGTCATGCCATGCATCACCTGATCCCAATGGAATGCAGCTGAGTCCCATGATTGATGTTTCAGTCTTGCAGAACATATATCCTTTCTCCCTGAGTAACACACTCTCTGACTGGCTTCCCATCACCCATACACAGGTCTGTTATGATTTTGTCCCTGACAGGGACTTTGTCAACCCTGCCTATCTGACTACTTTTGCACAAACTGAAATGCACCCAGTCATTCTTTATGGTTATGCCCAATCTGTGATTCCTTGTATTTCTGTCCTCCAAAAGGTATGCACTTGCAGTGCTTTGAGGCCACTACAATGGCACATAGGCACTAAAAACATGCCACTTTGCATCACATTACCATGTCACTTGTAAATGTGGTGGCCACAGTGTAGGTGGTGCAACAGTGTGCTGTCCAGTTGAGGTGCAGCATATTCTGGTCTACTAGGGAGAGATACAAAATGCTCCAGTCCTGGATTTAACAGCGGTGGTCCCAGTTGATTGTGTTGGAGGAGGATATTTGGCTCCATCATGGAGGCAGGCCAGAGGAGTTGAGGTTAGTTACTGCTCCATATTGAACAGGTAGGTGGACAGACTGGCAGAGGGCTGCCAGGGGTGATGGACGGAGCTGAGTGGGGATAGTGGGCTTTTGATAAGAGCCTCGTTCACCCGGCGCTGGAACACTGATGGCGGCAGTTATGCTTTGGCATGGATTGCCTGGCAATAACTGAGGAGTCATGTCACCTGTTTCTAAGGTATTACAGTGATTTATTACACACTTAAAGCCAATCCGACATGTGTGTTGACCTAACATGGGTCTTTTTCAAGGCATGTGTTGTGCATGAGAATGATTGCCGTGACCGCTCATCTTAGTGCTGAGGCCCCCAAGGTCTATCTGGTTATTGAACCAGAGCCCTTTCTTAAGAGCTCCACCAAGGACATTCTCACGCACAACACACACCTTGAAAAAGACCATTGATGGGTCGAAAAACATGTCAGCTTGGCTTTAAGTGTCTAATAAATCAATATCATACCTGAGAAACACTTGACAATCCATGCCAAAGCATAACTGCCACTATCAGTATTCCAGCACCCGGCTGAGTGGGGCTCTTATCAAAAACCCACCTCTAATTCCCTGAAATGGAAGAGCATCATCTCTAAAGGGCCTCTCACTGAATTTAGTAAGGGCCAACGTGAGTGCCCATCTCTGGAAGGCCTAAGGAGACAGGCCTGCTCCCAGCTTGAGGGTGTACCTCCTCGGAAGCATAGGATTTATTGGGAGGGTGGGCTCCTCTACAGTGAGCCTACGGAGTATACAGAAGGAGACCATAGGAGGTTGGTGGTTCCCCTTGCTGTAAGACTCTTCCTCCTGCAGCTGGCATATGAAGTGCCCCTTGCTGGTCACCTTGGTATGAAAAGAACCAAGCAAAGGTTATCCATGCATTTCTACTGGCCCAAGATGGGGGTGTGAGTAGAAAGTCATTGCCGGAGTTGTGCTACCTGCTAGTTATCTGGTAAGAGTGGATCAACAATCCAAGCTCCACTGGTACTACTCCCAGTTGTGGGGGTACAATTTGAGAGGGTAGGGATCAACATTGTTGGTTCCCTTGAACCTCAAACATCCTCAGGCAATAGGTTTATCCTGGTACTGGTTGACCATGCTACCAGATATACTGAGAACATCCCATTGAAGACTGTGACTGCCAAGTCAGTTTCAAAGCTTTACTCAGCATATTTACTAGGGTTGGCTTCCCTAAAGAAGTTGTGTCTGATAGGGGCAGCAACTTTATGTCAAAGTATATGCAGGCCATGTGGAAGGAATGTGGTGTCACCTATAAGATTTCATCCGCATATCACCCACAAACCAATGTTAGAGTTGAAAGGTTTAACAGAACCTTAAAAAGCATGATTGGGGCTCTGGAAGAACCCCAAAGAAGATAATAGAATCTTCTGTTGCCATGCTTACTGTTTGCCCACAGAGAGGTACCACAGGAGAGTGTTGGCTTCAGCTCCTTCAAGCTTCTGTGTGGTCACCCTATGAGAGGACCCTTGGCCATAGTCAAGGAGGGATGGGAGATTCCCACTCCCCCCATTACTACCAATGTAGTAAACTATGTGCCAGGGCTCAGAAAAAGGATGGTACTCCTGATGGGTCTGGTTAGTGAGAAACTGAAGGAAGGGCAAGCACTGGTGAAACATTGGTATGACCAGAAGGCGTCCCTCAACAATTTCACACCTGGTCAGCAAGTCCTGATCATGAATCCTATAAGGCCTAGAGCTTTACAGGACAAATGGTCAGACCCTTACTCAGTGGTGGAGTCACTGGGTGAGGTCAACTATTTAGTGGACCTTGGAAGGACTGGTCAGGCTCCAAAAGTGTTCCATGTAAATAGGCTGAAGGCTTTCATCCCAAGAGTTGAAATCGCTGCACTGCTGCTGGCTTCAGATGTTGAGGAAGATGAGTCAGAACCTCTCCCTGACCTGTTCCAGGGCAGTCCTTCAGACAGCTCCATTGAGGGTGTCCAAGTGGCTCCTCACCTGACTGCTGATCAACAAGCAGAGGTGAAAAGTTTGCTGAGGCAATTTCCCCCCTTGTTCTCACAGTCTCCTGGTTTGACACATTGGTGCAAACATGACATTGACACAGGAGACAGTGTACCAACCAAAAGTATGGATACAGAATGTCAGACAAAGTAAGGTCTTACATTAAGACAGAGGTCAACAAAATGTTGGATCTTTGGGTGATTGAACCCTCCAGTAGTCCTTGGTCCAGCCCAGTGGTTTTGGTTCCAAAGGCAGGTACTTCTGAATTTAGGTTCTTTGTGGACTGCAGGGCTCTGAATGCTGTCACCAAGACAGATGCACACACCTTGCCTAGAAAACATGAGCTGGTGGATACTTTGGGTGCCTCCAAATACCTCAGCACATTTGACCTCACTGCAGGCTATTGGCAAATAGCTCTTGCAGAACATGCCAAGGAGAAGACAGTTTTCTCAACACCAGAAGGTCTTTGCCAGTTTAGGGTAATGCCTTTTGGGTTACAGAATGCCCCTGCCACTTTCCAGAGGCTAGTGAATCATGTGCTGAATGGGTTGGATGAATTCTGTCTTGCATATTTGGATGATATAGCAGTTTTCAGTGCCTCCTGGGAAGACCATGTGAAACACCTTAGGATTGTGCTGCAGGCTCTTCAGAAGGCCCACTTGACCATAAAGGCCAGTAAGTGCTAGATTGGACA
Organism: Ambystoma mexicanum; assembly: GCF_040938575.1. Classification (NCBI taxonomy): domain Eukaryota; kingdom Metazoa; phylum Chordata; class Amphibia; order Caudata; family Ambystomatidae; genus Ambystoma; species Ambystoma mexicanum. Next base: position 708,771,516 of record NC_090939.1, read on the forward strand.
AGGATCAGTGGTCTACCTTGGCCATGAAATGGGTGGAGGGAGGATACAGCCTCCACCCTGCAAAGTACAAGCAGTTCAAGACTAGGCTACCCCCACTATTCAGACCCAAGGGAGAGCCTTTTTAAGACTCACTGGGTACTACAGGAATTTCATGGCAGACTATGGCATCATAGCTGCCCCTCTGACTGCTCCCACCACTCCTAAGAAACCCAAGATGGTAACTTGGTCTGACGAGTGTGGGAAGGCCTTCAATGGCTTAAAAGGATCCTTGTGCCAGGCCCCTGTTCTCAGGCACCCTGATTACCAAAGACCTTTTATTGTGCAGACAGATGCCTCTGACAGTGGGATAGGAGCTGCACTATCACAAGTAGATGAGAAGGTTGAGGGACACTCTATTGGCTTCATTAGTCGCCAGTTTAAGGACAGAGAGCTCTGCTGGTCCACAGTAGAGAAATAATGTTTCTCTGTTGTGTGGGCCCTAAGGAAGCTGAGGCCCTACCTCCATGGGACCCACTTCACTGTTCAAACTGAACATAAGCACTTAAAGTGGCTAATAAACATGAAGGGAGGGAATCCAAAGTTGCTCAGTCTGCAAGGCGTTGACTTCACTATTGAGGATAGGCCAGTTGTCCAACATAGCAATGCTGAATGGTTGTCCAGAATGTTTAACTGACTTGAACATGACTCATCCATGGGTGGATTAATTCCCCCTGTCCTTGGTCATGGAGGGGCGAGTGTTAGGAAAGATTTCTCTTTCATGTGTACTCTCGAAGGATTTTTTAGGAGAAGTGCAGGTGTGCCTTGGACAGGATTGGTGGCAGCATATAATTTCGCATATTGTTAACCCTTTCCTGACAGTTAAACCACAATTACCGCGTTTGGCACAAATAGGGGGCCTTAATGCTCATGCCACAAGGTTCTTTGTCCTGTCCTTTGGCCATCTTGCCCCTTCCCTAGATCGAGCCGACCCGGGTCAGTCCTTATTTGGGCATGCATTCTCCCACGAAACGCCAAGCTTTCGCAGGCTTCTGCATGCCTTGTGTGTGTGCCTCCAGGATGTGGGCTGGAACGTCTGGTTCCAATACACATCCTGGGTGCCAGAGAGTCTGGAGTGCTGTGAATGCCTGGGACCACTGTGGTCCGTGATTGGTCCACATATGGTATGCCTGTATGTGAGCAGATCTCTCACTGGGTCCTCTTCCTTTTGGCGTGAAGGAGATTCTGTATAAGAGAAGTCCTCAAAAACGCATACCATGTAAATCTCTGGATTTCTCACTGAACGAAGGATAGGATCCAAGTATCCTGAAGCTAAGAAGCCGAGTCAAGGAACCACTGGTGACCTGCTGGAAGGTTTGGCACCCTGAGCCCGCTGTCGTCCCGTGGGACCCCTCTGCCTCTGGTTGTCCTAGAAAGTCTGCGAAGACGCTTCGACGCATTGGAATAGTGGGATAAACTATTCTCGGCACCTTCATCAAAACCTGGAAGTAAGCCTTCTCGGAAGTGTCCCTGGGCCAACTAGTGGGCTGACCAGCTTACGCAGAATCTTTGCCCTGATTCCGCTGCCGTTTAGAGGAGGCCCTCGAAACTTGGTATATCGCTAGCTCCGGGTTTACGGCACCATCATACCGAATTTCGTACACTTGCGGTTCCAAGGTCTGAAGTGAGACGAGTACGCCAGAACCGGAGTACACGCAGTTACCGTAAAGCCCAGCCGTGGTGATGAACTTTGCATGTGCACTGCATTTGTGCCACTGATGCCTGCTGCAATGAAACTGGCCTGATCCATCCACCAGGAGCGGAGAAATCACAACTGTCCCATTTGTGAATCATCACTGTATCTTCGCCTATGAAAGCCGCAGAGCTGTCAAATTGCTTCACTTGAACCTGCAGCCGAAGTGGACTCTACTGCCAAAGTTTGGTCCGGAGTGCGCCAGGGGTCGGTGAGTAATCGCAACCCTAACCGGTGGCCCCTAGCAGCTTCATCCATTTTTATGCATGAGTGGCCCATGGGGGCCCCTCTCCTTTCCACTGCTAGTCCAAACTAGCAAACTATTCCCAACTCTTGTAATCTAATCTGCCCTCAAGTGGACACCTTCCTCGAATAGTGGGAACCTATTCTTCATCGCCTCACCCTCCTTCCTGAGTTGCTACAGACCCCTGAAGAGACCCTGTTTTGCCCATTTGAACTACCGCGTGCGCTTGCATTGCATGTACATTTGAGCATTAGGCTCCACTCTTCTTAAGGATTGGACTGCCTTTTAGTTAGGAGTGTGTTGGATGCAGAAGGGACGGAAGACTATTTGCATTGCCTGTTCCCTCCCCTTTTAGGTTGTGGACCCATTTCGTGCATTAACCCTTTAGATCCCATTGGTCTTGTATATATGTATTTAGATAGGATTGTGTTGGCTTAATAAGTATCACAGTGATTTGATTTGTGCGTTGAAACTCAAAGGCCTTGAAATAAATGTATTTGTATTTTTAATATATCTACACCTTACTGGGAGTGTTTTGTAATGTAAGTGTCCTCTACTTTGTGTGCTCATTGAGGTCTTTCAGTCACCCTCACCCCTCCTGAGACCTAGTCTTGACCGCCGCCAAGCTACCTTGATTGGTCTGGCTTATCCAGAAGGTTACTATGTTCCAAGAAACTAGGCTGGCCTCCTGAACCTCTGCCCACCAGGTCAGAAATCCATCTTAACACCAGTGAAGGTCGATGAGGGCCGGGGTGATGTGGCATATCTACCTAGACCATTGTGGAGGCATGCGGCTGCCTATAGAACACTTCTCAGGTGTACAAGGGAGGACGACGGGAGGACAACTGCACTGGAGTATGCTGCTTTTCCCATTTCTCCTTTCTCTGTTGGTGACACAAGTCTCCTAATGTGTCAGTGCCCAAATCAAGTGAGATCCAATGCAGAGAAATTGGTTCCTTTAAGTCGACTTATGTCTGTGTACAATCCTGCATTCATAAGAAAGACTACTCAATTCACAGATTGGGAGTCAGTTTCTTTGCATAAATTTCATCAAAAGCTTATCAACAAATAGCCCATCTCTTATCAGTCTATTAATTTCTATAACCTTTTTGTCTTCATTCTGATTCTATTTTCTGTACGACCAACCAAATCTTTAATTCTAAAGTTGACAGAATGGATCTGGATAGCTCCAGTACATTTCCTTATGGTGAAAATTTTGATATTTTTGTATGTTTTAAATCATATCCATATATTCAGTGAAAACACTTTGTTAAAGGGGCGTTATGGTTAAGTTGCTCTGAAAAAACCTTTGAAATTCAATGAAAATACATTGTAAAAGAGGCCTTAGGGTTAAATAGCTCCAACAAAAACCTTTGAAATTCAGATAAAACATATTGTAAAAGGAACATTATGGTTGCAGGGCAAAATCTAAAAACCAAAGCAAAATCTCCAATTATTGTAAGTTATGCAACCATAACTCATGCCACTGCCCTGCGCTGCTGAGATTAACACTCAGGACATCAAAGATGATATCATACATTTTTAATTGAATTTCAAAGGTTTTTATTGGAGAAACTAACCATAGCACCCCTTTAACAATGTTAAGTCACTGAATTTCATAGGTTATATTAGGCCAGCTTCACCATAACGTCGCTTTAACAACGTTTTCTCACTGAATTTAAATGGTTTTATAACTGTAAATGTTTTATGATCTTCCAGCACTGTACATACAATTTTAATAATTCCTCTTTTATCATATTTTGCGAAAGGACTATTATGCTCCTTTAACAATCCTATTTTTTGCAGCACTTACTGATGCATGTCATTTTCAGCGGCTCATTGTTAGGAAAGATTTCCTAATTGTATTTAATTTTCCCTCCATATGTCAACCCCCAAAATGTTTGCTGCTGTTTAGACACCATTGACTGACTTTGCCAGAGAAGCACAGCCTTCAGCGGCACTCCTCTGGGCTTTCGCTCACTTTTTATGGGGAAACTGACATGCCCTTAAGACAGTCGGTATGGGGAGGCTTTGTTTTCCTTAGTCCTTTCCTCATGTTGCAGCTTTTGTGCAACATGTAACAAGTGTGCAATATATCTTACAATACAGCACACTTGGGTCTATTAGTCATTTCCAAAGGCCCTAGATACTCTCGCTGGACTTTTTATGAACTGCGCAGGTGTGTCATGGACAGGTCTGGTGGCAGCTATCTTTTCGCATTATTTTTAACCCTTTCCTGCCATGTTAACCGTTTTTACCGCGTTTGGCACAAATAGGTGGCCTGGCTCCAAAATGGACATGCCACGAGGTACTTCGTCCTGTCCTTTGGCCATCTTGCCCCTTCACCTTCCCCAGGTAAAGTCGACCCTGGTTCGTCCTTATTTGGTCATGCACTTTCCTGTGAATCCCAATGCTTTTGTGGGCTTCTGCATGCCTTGTGTGTGTGCCTCCAGGATGTGGGCTGCAATGTCTGATTCCAATACACATCCTGGGTGCCAGAAAGTCTGGAGTGCCAAGAATGCCTGGGACCACCGTGGTCCGTGATTGGTCCACGTATGTAGTGTGTGTTTGTGAGCAGATCTCCCATTGGGTCCTCTCAGTTTTGGCGCGAAGGGAACTTTGGATAAGAAGAGGCTGAAAACACCACTACCAGGTCGATCTCCTGAGTTCTCACCGAACAAAGGATAGGATCCAAGTATCCTGCAACTACGAAGCTGAGTCGAGGAACCGCTGGTTGTTAGGCAGAATCCTGTGCAGTGCCCTTAGGGACCACTAAACACAATTAAGACTACAGGTGGCAATACAAGTTTTACCTTTGGTAAAAGCCTGTACTACTATGTCAGAGTTGTAGCAGTGGCGAAGCAGCCAGGCTTATCTCAAGAGTATATGAGCAGCAGCAGAGATTACACAAAGGGAAGACAATTACTGTGACTCAAGCAACCACTGACTCAAGGTTTCAGGTAAAAAAAATATAAGTACATTTATATTTAAACCATTCGATATAAACACAACACTTCTATTAAACTTAAATAAAAACCACACATTAAATATACTACAACTAACCAATTCACTTTGTATAATAAGTCTCAAGGTAAGTACCCTGTGTTGGATAAACCGGTGTTACGAACAAAACACGTTACCATGAATACGATTGCGATCACTTTTTTTTGACAGTTCGGTCTACTAAATAAACGCGTATCCGTGACATGAAATGCTACAGGGGCAAGAACACACTTAGCACCTGAGATACCCAGAGGGAGTTGGAGGCAAAAATCATAGGCAATATTTTGGTTAGGCAGGCAGAATCAAGAAACACTCAGAGACAGGGGTTCAAAAGTCAAAGGGCCAGAGCCAGGGTCGAAAGACACCGGGGTCTGTTGCCAAAGATCACACAGACAGTTCACAATTCAACATAGCCAAAAGTAGTTCGATATTGTCAATGTTCGGAAGCAAAAGTTATAAGAAGGAGGGAAAACAAGGGCAAGCCTTGGAAATGAAGAAAAGGGATTCACCCAGTTTCCTCAAGTAGAACACAGTACCTTGTTCCAATGGTGCAGCTGGTGCCCTGGCAGTTGTTCCTGTTGGTTTCCCGCAGACCCACGATTCCTGGAGCTTCGTTGTGAAGGAGGACGTCTGAAGGGGGTCTGCACCACACAGGTATGAAGCCGGCAGCAGCGACGAAGAATAAAAGGTACGCTCCTTAAAAACAGGAGAGGCTGTTCAGGTGGCTATCTGGACCACTACAGCAGTGTGCAGCGATTTCGACCAAGGAAGAGGATCCTCTGGCTGTAGAAGATGAGCTGGTTATCCCCACAAAGCTCAAGGGAAGAAGACTCCGGACTGGATCTTCTCTAAGTCGTTGAAGGGAAGATAGCTCAGGACTGCATCAGGGCTTCACTGGGACAGGGTAGTTGCAGCAGCTGTCGTTCTCTCCACTTCTCTTCAGTTCCTTGTAGTTCCAGTGACGACTCTCTGACTTCTAGCCCAAGAGACCTGCCTTTTATGCGAAAAACCCCCATTCACACAGCCTGGCTATCAATCACCCAGCAGCAGGGTTATCCAGCCCGGACAACTACCCTGTGCAATCATGACAAAGTGCGACTTGGGTTTCCTAGGATACCCTGTGCAGGGGGTGACTACACTCCTCCCTCACATTCAGCCCACCTAGACACCCAGGCGCCTTGAGGAGGGCTTCTGAGCAGAAGCCAGCCAAAAGACAGTGAACAAAGAAGGCAAACCTAGTTTGCCACGCAAAGTAAGACACAAGAAGGAAATGGCGATTAAACCCAACCAGAGCCAAAAGAAAGACGATTTGGTCAAGCGGGTTTATGTTTGAGGCTAATATAATAGCCAAGAACAGTACCACGTTTATCTATTATAATCGCGGTAAACAAGTTAGGGTAGATACCACTTCCAGCAGCCAAGTCTAAATGTTAAAAGAGAGAAACAATGCTTTAGGAGGAACAGATAAAAAGGGAGGCGAGTTAGCCCTTTCCAGTACTCCATGGAAGATGGGGTGTACTGGATCTGTGGTAGATTGACTAAGTAAAGTTAATGGTAACTTTACCCTTTTCTGGGGACGGTAGTCGCCTCAGAAATAGAGTCGAGGGAAGTCTCAAAGACAACCCTGTGTCACCGCACTGAAGGTGCTGTCTGACACACAAAAAGAAGAGGGCTACTGAAGTGGTGTACTTCAGAGTCCTCAATCACAAAAACAGGTAGAATAGCAAAACACAGGTAAGAGTTGGGGAAAAGCTCTCACTCTTACCAAGTGAAAAAAAAAAATTAACTCCAGAAGTCCAGCAAAGCTGCTGGGGGACTCTTTAGGTAAGGGTAATTAGCCATAGATGAGAATTGTCCCTAACACTGGTGACCCGCTGGAATGTTTGACACCATGAGCCTGCTGTCGTCCCGTGGGACCCCTCTGCATCTGGTCGTCCTAGAAGGGCTGCGAAGACGCATCGACCAATTGGAATAGTGGGACCAACTATTGTCGGCACCTTCATCAAACCCTACAAGTAAGCTTTCTCTGAAGTGTCCCTGGGACAAGCAGTGGGCTGACCAGTTTACCCAGTTGCTTTGCTCTGTCACCGCTGCTTTTTCGAGGAGGCCCTCGAAACTTGGTATACTGCTAGCTCTGTATCTCCGGAACCCTCACACTGAATTTCATACAGTTGGCGTTCCCAGGTCTGAAGTGAGATGAGTGCACCAGGACCGGAGTAAACATGGTTACCGTGTTGCCCTGCCACGGCAACGACCTGTGCAAGTTTGCTGCATTTGTGACCCTCTTGCCCCTGAATCTTGCTGCAGTGAAACTGGGCTGATTCCTCCGCCCGGAGCAGAGAAATCGCCACTGTTCCATTTGGGAGTGATTGCTGTATCTTAGGAACTGAAAGGTGCCAAGACGTCCTTTTTGCTGCATTCGAAACCTGCCTACAAAGTGGACTGAACTGGTGAAGTTTCGGTCTGCTTGCGTCAGGGACCGGTGAGTACTCCTTACCCCAACCGGTGGCCCCTAGCGCAAGAGCCCATTTTTACACACGAATGGCCGATGGGGGACCCTCTCCTTTCCACAGCTATTGCGAAATAGCGACTCCATTCTGCACTCTCAAACTGCCCCTGCCCTCAAGTGGAGGTCCTTCTTGAATAGTGGGAACTTGTTCTGCATCGTCTCATCCACCTTCCCGAGCTGCTAGAGACCCCTGAACAGACCCTATTCTGCCCATTGGAACAACCACGTGCTTTTGCATTACATGTACTATTGAGCACAAGGCTCCTCTCTTCTTAGGGCTTGGACTGCCTCTTAGTTAGGTGTACTGTCAATGTCGAACTGGGCCTAAAGACTATCTGCACTGCCTGTTTCTTTCCCATCTAGGTTGTCGACATATTTCGCGCATTTAACCCTTTAGACCCCAATGGTCTTGTGTATATATATTCTATTGAGTGTGATGTATTGGCTTACTTAGTGTTATTGTGATTCTTTTGCTATGATCTATGTTACAAAGGCCTTCAAATAAATGTGTCTATATTTTTAATATAACACCTGTCTAGAGTAATTTGTAAGTGTGTTTGCTCTGTGTGCTCATTGAGGCCCTTCAGTCACCCTCACCCCTCCTGAGACTTAGTCTTGACCGCCTGCCATAGCTACCCTGCTTGGTCTGGCTTGTCCAGAGGTTACCCTGTTCCAAGAAACTAGGTTGTCCTTATGAACCTCTGCCCCTCCATCTCAGAGTTCAGAAATCCTTCTTAACAAATTAGTGTACAGTGATGGGATAGGACTAAAGGTATCCAGTGTTGCATACTAGTGAAGGCATTTTGAGTTATTCCTACCAGGACACATAGTGAATTGTTGTAGTATAACTGAAAAAGGCCATAGTCCTATCCATCCATATGGAAACAAATACCTTGTTAACTTTAAATGCTTCTAAATCTGAAACATTGAGAAAGATGTGTGCTGAGAGAGGTGTATCTGCTCAAGGCACACAAATGGAAATGATCCAAAGAATCATGGACTGGCAAGAAGCTCAGTTTAGGGCCATAACTTCTGAGGACAGTGCAGAAGGAAGTGGGGCTGCTCCCACTGGCAGAACTGGTAGTTGGTAGTTCTGCCGCTGCACTGATCCACAGAGATCATGAGTATTTGGAAAATGTAATGTCTATTGTTTCCTCTGCCAGTGCTGAAGGTGGGGCCATGCTTGAATTCAAGAAGCAAGAACTGCTGTTTAGGCAGAAGGAGCTTGAATTTAACATGACCAAACTGAAGATAGAACAGGTAGAAAAACAGAAAGACAGGGATCACCAGTTGGAACTGGCCAAGCTTCAGGTTGCCAATGGATCCAAGGGTCCTGGACATGGGTCTGGGTCCTCCTCTCATCCAAGGTTTCCTAAGGATCTGCTCAGTGTGTTTGAGGAAAATAATGACATTATGGACTGGCTAAATACATTTGAGTATGCATTTGAGCTTCAACAAGTTGACAATGCTGATAAAATTGCCTGGTTACTTAGCAGACTGCCCCAATCTGGCTGCAGTGCCACTATGGAAATGTCAAAAGCTGAGAGAGCAGATTTTGCAATGTTGAAGCAAACTCTTATCTTAATGTTTGGAAAGACTACTGCCTAATACTTAAAAAGATTCAGAGAGTACAAGAAAAAAGAAGGTGGTACTTAGGTATCTTATGTAACTGAATCCTTAAAGACTTGACTGGCTGGGTTGAAGGTTATATTGTCTCTACTTTTGAAGATGTGATAGGTCTTGTCATGCTGGAACATATTTTTGTATCTTCTTCCCCTGAGCTTAAGCAGCATTTAGAAGATTCAAAGGAGATAGATCCTAAAAAGCTTGCCATAGCAGCAGATTTGTGGGTGTCACATAGAGTGTCCCATAAGGACAAGACTCAGCCTGCTAAGCAGGAGGAGGGGAAAAAGTCCAAAGATAAGGAGGGTGGGGCTCTGATAAAACTTCCTCCCGTAAGGGCCACAAAAGAAAAAATAAGGGTAAGACACAAGAGAACTCACAGGGTAGTGGAGGTCAGCCTCCAAAACAGAACTCTGGTTATAGAAAGCCTCCCTATGTAAACAGACCCAATGGATCTTGTTTTGCTCGTGGAGCAACTGACCATGTGAAGGGGGATCCCAAATGTAAGGTCAAAACCTTGGGGGTCCACTCTGCTAATCTGGCCTTCTCCTCATATGAGGAAGAAGATATTACAGGGGCATCCTTCTTCTATGAAACCTTGCCCAATGGGATAGAAGCTGAGGTAGTTTTAGTTTCCCTGGGTTCCTGTGAGCCTAAATTCTCAGAGGCTTATGCTAGGATTCCAGAAAATACCAAGCACTACTTTAAGAACAGTGTGCTGATAAATGGAGTAGATACTCCAGCTCTTAGGGATAGTGGGTGTAGTCGAACTGTAGCGGATTCTACCTTGGTAGACCCAGAGGAAGTTGCCAGAGTTCCTCTGTTACCCACTAAGTTGGCTGATGGCCCACCTCTCATGTTCCCAGTAATACCTGTAAATCTTACCATAAATGGTACAGCAGTCAGAATTCCAGTGAGCATACAGAGGAGTGTCCCAGGAAAGGTCTTGCTGGGAAATGATCTCAGAGCATTAGGGGTTGTGGGAGATACAGCAGAAAAACCCTGCACAATGTCTCAAACAAGGGCAGCACTGGCCAAGACCAATGCCATGCTCCAGCCAAAGGGGAAACCCAAGGCTAAAGGAGTAAGAAAATCAAAAAGAGGAAAATAAAATATTCACCTAACTCACCTACCACTGAAGTGGAGGTAGTTGGTCAATCACCAGGACCTGACGAGGAGGTGGTGATACATGAAGTATTTGACCCAAATGACCGTCCTGAACTAAAAGACTTGTTAGAAGGTGGTCCTGACAGGGAAGAATTTAGTAAGGGCCAACGTGAGTGCCCATCTGTGGAAGACCTAAGGAGACAGGCCTGCTCCCAGCTTGAGGGTGAATCTCCTGGGAAGCACAGGATTTATTGGGAAGGTGGGCTCCTGCATAGTGAGCCTACAGAGTCTACAGAAGGAGACCATAGGAGGTTTGTGGTTCCCCTTGCTGTAAGACCCTTCCTCCTGCAGCTGGCGCATGAAGTGCCCCTTGCTGGTCACCTTGGAATCAAGAGAACCAAGCAAAGGTTATCCATGCACTCCCACTGGCCCAAGATGGGGGTGCAAGTAGAAAGTCAGTGCAGGAGTTGTGCCTCCTGTCGGTTATCTGGTAAGAGTGGCTCAACAATCCAGGCTCCATTGGTACCACTCCCAGTTGTGGGGGGTACCATTTGAGAGGGTAGGGATCAACATTGTTGGTCCCCTTGACCCCCAAACATCCTCAGGAAATAGGTTTATTCTGCTCCTGGTCGACCATGCCACCAGGTATCCTGAGGCCATCCTATCAAAAACTGTGACTGCCAAGTCAGTTGCAAAACCTTTGCTTTGCATATTTACTAGTGTTGGCTTCCTTAAAGAAGTTGTGTCAGACAGAGGCAGCAACTTTATGTCCAAGTATATGCAGGCCATGTGGAATAAATGTGGTGTCACCTATAGGTTTTCATCCGCATGTCACCCACAAACCAATGGACTGGTTGAAATGTTTAACAGAAACTTGAAAAGTGTGATTGGGGCTCGGGAAGAACCTCAAAGAAGAAAATGGGATCTTCTGTTACCATGCTTACTGTTTGCCTACATAGAGGTACCACAAGAGGGTGTTGGCATCAGCCCCTTTGAACTTCTTTTTGGTCACCCTGTAAGGGGACCCTTATGCCCACTCCCCACATTAGTACCAACGTGGTGGACTACGTGCTAGGGCTCAAAAAAAGAATGGTACTCCTGATGGGTCTGGCTAGTGAAAAGTTGAAGGCAGGGCAAGCTCTGGTGAAACACTGGTATGACCAGAAAGCTTCTCATCAATTTCACACCTGGTCAGCAAGTCCTGATCATGAATCCTATAATGCCAAGAGCTTTACTGGACAAGTGGTCAAGCCTTTACACAGTGGTGGAGTCACTGGGTGAGGTCAACTATTTAGTGGACCTGGGAAGGGCTGGTCAGGCTCCAAAAGTGTTCCATGTAAATAGACTGAAGGCTTTCATCCCAAGTGTTGAAATCACTGCACTGCTGTTGGCTTCAGATGTTGAGGAAGAGGAGTCAGAACCTCTCCCTGACCTGTTCCAAAGCTGTACCCCAGACAGCTCCATTGACAGTGTCCACGTGGCCCCTCACCTGACTTCCGATCAATAGGCTGAGGTGAAAAGTTTGCTTAGGTAATTTTCCCCCTTGTTTTCACAGTCCCCTGGTTTGACAAGTTGGTGCAAACATAGCATTGACACAGGAGACAGTGTACCTACCAAAAGTAGGGGATACAGAAAGTGGAACAAAGTAAGGTGTTACATTAAGACAGAGTTGAACAAAATGTTGGATCTTTGGGTGATTGAACCCTCCAGTAGTCCTTGGTCCAGCCCAGTGGTTTTGGTTCCAAAGGCAGGTACTTTTGAATTTAGGTTCTTTGTGGACTACAGGGCTCTGAATTCTGTCACCAAGACAGATGCACACCCCTTGCCAGATGAGCTGGTGGATTCTTTGGGTGCTTCCAAGTACCTCAACACTTTTGTCCTCGCTGCAGGCTATTTGCAAATAGCCCTTGCAGAACATGCCAAGGAGAAGACAGCTTTCTCAACACCAGAGGGTCTTTACCAGTTCAGGGTAATGCCATTTGGGTTGAAGAATGCCCCTGCTACTTTCCAGAGGCTTGTGAATCATGTGTTGAATGGGTTGGCTGAATTCAGTCTTGCATATCTGGATGATATAGCAGTTTTCAGTGCCACCTGGGAAGACCATGTGAAACACCTTGGGATTGTGTTACAGGTTCTTCAGAAGGCGCACTTGACCATAAAGGCCAATAAGTGCTAGATTGCACAAGGATCAGTGGTCTATCTTGGACATGAAGTAGGTGGAGGGAGGATACAGCCTCTACCCAGTAAAGTACAAGCAGTACAAGACTGGCCTACCCCCACGACACAGACCCAAGTGAGAGCCTTTCTGGCACTCACTGGTGTTATGCTTGAGCTAAAAAATGGCGCTGATGCGCAGTGCATTCTGGGGGCACTCATATCAAGGGATATTTATTCCATGCCTCAGTGAAAACTGCACTTGCTTTGCTAAAAGAAATGCTTTCAATGTTATTTGTTGCTGAGCCTGGTATGCCGACCTCAGTCAAGGACAGTGTGCTGGGAAAGAGTTATGGAATTGTTTTCTGTGGTGTTTTAGAAGAGGGAAGCTTTGCTCTTTGGGGATTACTGTCGGTTGATCCGGAGGGCAACCAACGGTCACTCAGCAATGCGCAAGCGCTAATGCCAGAAGGTTTGAGAAATTGCCACCCTTTTTGAGGAGGGCATATATGGGAAGCTCTGGAAAGGTGAGGTGGAAAAAACACAAAGACCTCAGTCGGAGGGGGGAACGTCTTGTTCTGACCTTCCTGTGGGCTGTTGTGCTCTCTGCCTGGCTGTTACCAGGGTCTTCCAGCCGCTTCTGGCGAGATGAGGGATTCAGTTACGCCCATGGTGATGTATTTTCTTTTGAATTCTCTATCTTTTCTGTGATTTATTTCTGTTTTATCACTTGCTGCTTCTTAGCTATGAATAAATAGCCGTATAAGTGCTCATTATTTTGCTACCTGCGTATCTGGTTGTGAGTTATTGCTCTGTCTACCTGCGTTCAAAGTATTTTCTTTGCTCTGCAAATGTACTGGTGATAAATAATTGTCCGTGCACTCTTGGCGAGCAATACATTTTGGCGCTGTGAGCAGTGTAATGTATGAACTACACAAAAAGAGAGGGCCTACAGCCTAAGAGCGCTATAAACAGGTTAAGAAACAGGTAGTGACTAAGCCACAGAGGGACACCTCACCTTCCGCCCCTCCTGAGGAAGAACAGGAAGAAGGGCCTATGGGGACACCTTCCCCGTACCAGCCAACATATGCTCTTTTGAGGAAGGTGGTGAGTGCAATGCTAGAGGCAGAGTCAGGTTACACTCATTCAAAATTTGACTAGGGTTATGGCCAAGCCCCGGCAGCGTTAGGATTTTTTGGGGGCCGGGAAATACACAAGGGGTGCGAGCATTGATAGGCACTGGGGCGGAGGCCTCTCTGATTCATGGAAATCCAACACGATTCAAAGGCAGACACTTTACCATTAACAGGCTAGGGAGGAGGGAGACCCCCGCAGTACAAACAGAAGTGGATATGAAAATAGGCAATTTGACTAGGAAGAAATACCAAGTGTTGATTGTCGCGATACCAGAGTATATAATCGGCTTTGACATTCTAGAAGGATTGACCTTGGGACTTGGAGGTAAAACGTATCAGTTTGGGGTGAGTGCACTGACCTGCACACCCATTACCGTAGGCAAATTGAAGATGCCCCCAGTGCTGGTGCCTCTGACGACCAAGCGGGTAGCGATGAAGCAATACCGCATTACCGGGGGGCACCAGGAAATTTCCGACACCATCAAAGAGTATGTAGAGGCGGGTGTGTTACGACCTATTACTACCGCGTGGAGCAACCCACTCTGGCCTGTTAAAAAAGGGGACGGGTCTTGGAGGAGGATTAAACAAACACACTCCTCCCTTGGTGCCCGCAGTCCAAGATGCCATTACCTTGATTGAGACTGTCCAAAAGTTTGAGGGGGCCTGGTATGCAGTGGTAGATTTAGCCAATGCATTTTTCTCTGTGCCAATTGCTGAAGAGTGCCAAGAACTGTTTGCATTTTCTTGGAGCGGGCATCAGTACACCTTCACAAGGTTACCTATGGGGTACATACATAGCCCGACTATCTGTCACCGGCTGGTGGCAGAGCACTTAGACAAGATACCGTGTAAATCTGACATACAAATCTCTCATTATATTGATGATATTTTGATTCAAGGTAAGGATGAGCGCAGTGTGCAAAACCAGTTAGAAGTCATTATGGAAGGATTAAAGAAGGAAGGGTGGGAGATTAACCCGAACAAAGTTCAAGGGCCAGCAGAGACAGTGATATTCCTAGGGATTCAGTGGCATATCGGGCATTGCAAGATGGTGCCGAAGGCCTGACAGAAAATTCTTGAGTTCACGACTCCATTGAACAAAAAGCAAGCTCAGCAGTTCATAGGGCTGTTTGGGTTTTGGAGACAGAACATTCCCCATTTAGGTCAGATACTGGCTCCCCTCTACAAAGTGACCCACAAGAAATATGAGTTTCAGTGGGGGAGGAGCAGCAAAAAGCATTTGATTTGGCGAAAGACACTGTGCAGCAGGTGCTTGATCTATGGCCATTGAAGGAAGGCAAAGTGGAATTGAATGTGTCTGTGCAAGACATTACGCCAACTGGAGTATGTGGTAGAAACAGGACAGGAAACGTGTGCCATTGTTGTTTTGGAGTCGTAAATTGCCCGATGCTGGTAACTCATACACTCCGTTCGAGAAGCAGTTGCTGGCATGTTATTGGGCCCTGGTCGATACTGAGCAAATGACAGTGGGGCATGATGTGTTGATGAGGCCTGAAATCCCAATTATGCAATGGGTGCTGAGCTCTCCTAAAACACACAGAATAGGACACGCTCAAGAAGCCAGCATAATCAAATGGAAATGGTAAATTCAAGACAGAGCTAAATCAGGGAAGGGTGGGGTTGCCAAACTACATGAGCAAGTGGCCAACATACCACCCTCAGATTACATACCACCGGAGGTGTCTGAAAAACGCGAATCTCCCGTGAAATGGGGAGTATCTTATGGCGATCTGACCGTAGAGCAGACAGAACATGCCTGGTTTACAGATGGCTCGGCCCGATATGTGGGAACCGAGCGATACTGGAAAGTGGTGTTTTATAATCCCAATACAAAAGGGATTTTGACAACATCAGGAAAGGGAAGAGCAGTCAGTTTGCAGAACTTTACGCAGTTTACTAAGCATTGAAACAAGAGACCCCTGGTCGATGTCATTTGTACACAGATTCATGGTCAGTGGCGAATGGATTGGCGTGTGGCTGCCAACCTGGCAAAAGAATGGGTGGATGATTCATTCAAAAGAGTTGTGGGGAAAAGAACTGTGGCAAGATATTGCTGAGATGTTATCACAATGTGAAATCACTGTGTATCATGTGGATGCGCTTTGTGCTGCAGATTCATTAGGACGTTGGTTTAATTCTGTTGCAGATATGAACACACCAAGATTTTATCTGTGGATGCAGAGGCTTAGGAAGACGATTTGGAGGGTTTGGCCAAGTGGGCTCACCAGAAATGTGGGCACCTTGGAGTAAAGGCTACTACCAGGTGGGCACAAGCTCGAGGAATCAGTATTCCTTTAGAGGTAGTGAAAACAATCATTTTGCAATGTCCAGTGTGCCAACACCAACAGCACAGGCCTATCCCTCAGATTGTCCAGGGTACGTTGCGAAGAGGAAAATTACCAGGTCAAATTTGGCAGATTGATTACATCGGTCCCCTGCCAATCAGTAAAGGCTGTCAGTATGCATGCACTATTGTGGATTCATACTCTGGATACATGATGGTTTTACCATGCAAACGTGCCACACAACTGAACACCATTAAGATTTTGGATCAGATGACGTTACATTATGGGGTGCCTTTGCAGATTCAAAGTGACAATGGGTCACACTTCAAAGGCAAATTAATTCAGGAATACTTCAAGAAAGAGTATTGAATGGCTCTACCACATGCCCTATTACCCTGCAGCTTCAGGATTAATTGAATGAATGAATGATTTGTTGAAAGAACAGCTGTGCAAATCTGGAGATGGCAGTTTAGCATGCTGGCGTGATCGTGTGTTTGATGCGGTGCAAGTGTTAAACAATAGGCCTGTGAATAATCATGAAACTCCTTTGATGCGGCTAATCACTCCTGCTTTACAGATTCAACCCAACTCAGTTAGAGAAACCCTCTTGTATTGGGAAATTACCCCGGGTTCTTTAGCTCCCTATCGGGCGACTCCAGAGTCAGCAGGGGTAGACTTGCATTCTCATGAGGAAATCAGATTAGACCCAAGAGGGATTGTTGTGATTGGAACAGGGATTGGGGTACAAATTCCTCCAGAGCATATGGGATGGATTGCCCCTAGATCTGGCCTAGCATTGAAGGGAGTTCAAGTGCTGGGAGGGGTCATTGATGCTGATTATCAAGGCGAGATCAAAGTCTTCTTGATGAATAGTGGGGGAGACCAATTGTTACCGATCTATAAGGGCGATCGGGTGGCCCAGTTGATTATAGGTTCCTGTTAAATTGCCCATGATTAAAAAGGGGGAGCCTCCCACAGTGTTAACTACCCGTGGGGATCGTGGTTTTGGCTCTTCAGACAGTATGGTACCAGGTGCGAAGGTGTGGGTTGAAAGACCAAGTGGCCCACCAGTGCCTGCAGATGTTATTGCATCAGGCAAAGACCAGGTAGTCTTAGTGATGGAGCCCGGTAGAAAGAAATGGCAGTATGTGCCAGCAGACAAATGTTAGCTAAGAGAGTAATTTTCAACACTGATATCTCTTTTCTGGGTTGCCTTGTAGATCCTGTGTCTGGCTGGTGTAATTGTGGGACTAAATGGACTCTGTGTGGGAGAGTCAAACAGCATGCTGCTTCCCACGAAACATGTCGCATCTGTGCCAGCGATCCAGGGAAGACCGATGACGATGAGCAATGATGTCCAAAAGCAGCCCTATGCCGATGCCGAAAAGCCAGCCAGCCCGGGGAAATGGATTTGTGGTATGCGAAAATCACGGCAGGTGCAGACGCAAACAACGTTGATGCCAGCTATACAACAGATGTCTTTAGGACCACTAAAATATTTCCCGATTATTACTCAAACAGATATAATGTGGACATATTTGGTACAGCAAGTACTCAACATTACTCACTTTTGCCTTACTGACGTGCAACATGCAGAAACTTTGCTGACTACATGTTTAGTAGCGGTACCAACGCCAGTTCCGGTTCTAAAGCACATTTTTGGTGTCACGCACAATGATTCTTTGGTTCAGGATTCCGATATTTGACAATCCTTTTCAGTCTATGAGTACTGCAGGTTTTGCCAGGAAACAGATGGCAAGTGGAGAAACTTGACACGTATTATAACATACAATATAACTCAAGGCGATGTGTGTTACTTTATGACCTGCAATGTAGAATAAATTGGCAATTGCCAAATGCTGAATTTAACCAAACAGAAAAATCAAACTGTGTTTGAGAGAAGGTTGTGTTCACGAGTTCCAAGCACATGTACCAGTGTGAATAATACTATGTCTTGTAATCATACAGTGATAGCTGCCAGTCATTAGAGTCACGTCAAACTTCCAACACGATGGCTCTTCTCATGTGGCAACATCACATACACTTACATTCCAGCTAACATTTCCGGAGGTCCATGTGCCTTAACTCGATTAGGGCTAATGATGTTACCTTTACACCCAGCAATGTCTCGAAGCAGAAGGTCAACTTTTGAATCTGTTGGTTTATCCCCAGATTGTGATTCACATGTGCATTTGTTATCAGAGGCTGAAGTTCTAGCATTAGCCCTTTCATTAGTGGGAGTCTGGGGTTTAGCTGCTGGGGGTTACACATCTTTGATTAACCTAGCATGTTTAGTGGTAAAAGGACTGAATCATACTTCTCAAGCATTAGAAGAGTTGTTCCTTGAAAGCAAAGTTATTAGAAAAACAACTTTGCAAAAGAGGGCTGCCATTGATTATCTCTTGCTGAAACATAATTTGGGCTGTAGCGCAGTTGAAGGTATGTGTTGCTTCAATCTAAGTGACCATTCACGATCCATTGAAAGTCATATTAGAGGTTTAAGGGACCTCATTTCCCAAGTGTCTCAAAATCATACTGGGAATTGGTGGGATTGGTTATTTTCATGGATTCTTGACATTGGGGGTACACTGCGTTACGCCTTTGCCTGCATTTGCATTATTTTGGCTATTATAATAATTGGTTGTTGTTGTATTCAATGTATTCCTTACTTGTTTCTAATGTTTCTTCGGTTTCAGAGACCGGCTCCTCTGCCACTGGGCATTGGAAGATAAATATCCAAGGGTGGAATTGTTATGCTTGAGCGAAAACATGGTGCTGATGCGCAGTGCATTCTGGGGGCACTCAGAGCTATAAGGGATATTTATTCCATGCCTCAGTGAAAACTGCACTTGCTTTGCTAAAAGACATGCTTTCAATGTTATTTTATTCCATGCCTCAGTGAAAACTGCACTTGCTTTGCTAAAAGACATGCTTTCAATGTTATTTGTTGCTGAGCCTGGTATGCAGACCTCAGTCAAGGACTGTTAGGGAGAATTCTCCTTCTAGGGCAAATTTCCCTCACCTAGTGAGTCCCCCAGCAGCTTTGCTGGATTTCTGGAGTTTATCTTTCCACCTGGTAAGAGTGTACATCCTTTTTCCACTCTTACATGTGTTTTGGCCTATATGTTTTTACTCATTGTGTGATCTTGGTCACTGGAGCACACCACTCCAGGTGCCCCTGTTCTTGTATGGGTTACACAGCACCTTTAGTGCAGTAACCCAAGGTTGTCTTTAAGACTTCCCTCTGACTCCATTTCGCTTGGGCTGACTACTGTCCCCCAGAGAAAGGTAAAGTTGCCATTTACTTTACATAGTCATTTTTACCACAGACCCAGTACACCCCATCTTACATGGAGTACTGGAAAGGGCTAATCTGTACCCTTTTTCTGTCTGTGCCTCCCTGAGCATTGTTTCGCTCTTTTAACATTTAGACTTGGCTGGTGGCAGTGGTATCTACCCTAACTTTTCTACCGCGGATACACTAGATAAATGTGGTAATACTTTTGGCTATTTTTGCAGCCTTAAGCATATACCCACTTGACCAAATTTTCTTTCTTTTGGCTCCGGGTGGGTTTATTCTCCATTTCTTTTTGTTAAAGTCCTTCTTGTGTTTTACTTTGCGCGGCAAACTAGGTTCGCCTTCTTTGTTCACCGTCTTTTGGCAGGCTTCTGCAGAGAAGCCCTCCTCTTGGCGCCCGGATGTCTAGGTAGACTGAATGCGGGGAAGGGGTGTGGTCACCCCCTGCACAGGGTATCCTAGGAAACCCAAGTCACACTTTGCCATGATTGGCTGAGGTGGTTGTCCCGGCTGGACAACCCCCCTGCTGCGTGATTGACAGCCAGGCTGTGTGAATGGGGGTTTTGCGCATAAAAGGAAGGTCTCTTGGGCTAGAAGTCAGAGTCGCCTCTGGAACTAAAAGGAACCAAAGAAAAGCGGAGAGAACGACGGCTTCTGCAACTACCCTGCCCCGGTGAAGCCCTGCTGCAATCCTGAGCTATCTACCCTTCAACGACTAAGAGGAGATCCAGTCCGGAGTCTTCTTCCCTTGAGCCTGGTGGGGATAACCAGCTCATCTTCTTCAGCCAGAAAACTCTGCCGTGGTCGAAATCGCTGCACACTGCTGTAGTGGTCCGGATAGCCACCTGCCGAGCCTCTCGTGGTCTTTTTAAGGAACGCACCTTTTATTTGTTGTCGCTGCTGCCGGCTTCATCCCTGTGTGGTGCAGACCCCCTTCATATGTCCTCCTTCCCAACGAAGCTCCAGGAATCGTGGGTCTGTGGGAAACCAACAGGAACAACTGCCAGGGCACCAGCTGCATCATTGGAATAAGGTACTGTGCTCTACTCGAGGAAACTGGGTGAATCCCTTTTCTTCATCTTCAAGGCTCGTCCTTGTCTTCCCTCCTTCTTATAACTTTTGCTTCCGAACATTGACAATATCAAAGTACTTTTGGGCTGCGCTGAATCGTGAACTGTCTAACAGTGTGTTCTTCGACAACAGGTCTCTGGTGTCACTTAACCCTGGCTCCGACCCTTTGACTTTTGAACTCCTGTTTCTGAGTGTTTCTCGATGCTGTCTGCCTAACCTAAATATTGCCTGTGATTTTTGCCTCCAACTCCCTCTGGGTATCTCAGGTGCTAAGTGTGTTTTTGCCCCGGTAGCATGTCATGTCACGGATATGCGTTAATTGAGTAGACCGAACTGTCAAAAAGTTATCACAACCGTATCCGCGGTATTGTTCATAACACCGGTTCATTCAAACACAGGGTACTTACTTTGAGACATACTGTACAAAGTGAATTGGTTAGTTGCAGTATATTTAACATGTGGTTTTGTTTAAAGTTTAATAGAAGTTTTGTGTTTATAACTGATGGTTTAAAAATAAATGTACTTATATTTTTTACCTGAAACCTTGAGTCAGTGTTTCCTTGAGCCACGGTAATTGTGGTCCCTTTGTGTAATCTCTGCTACTGCCCACATACTCTTGAGATAAGCCTGGTTGCTCTGCTATTGCTACCACTATAACTTAGTAGTACAGGCTTGTACCAAAGGTAAAACTTGTATTGCCACCTGTGGTCTTAATTGTGTGTAGTGGTCCCTAAGGGCACTGCACATGATTCTGCCTAACAAGGACATTGTGCTGAGAAAGCTGGTTTTGTTGTGTCTTGCTAGTAGTTATGGAATTGTTTTCCATGGGGTTTTAGAAGAGGGAAGCTTTGCTCCCTGGGGGTTACTGTCGGTTGATCCGGCCGGCAACCAACGGTCACTCAGCAATGCGCAAGCGCTAATGCCAGAAGGTTCGAGAAATTGACACCCATTTTTGAGGAGGGCATTTAAGGGAAGCTCTGGAAAGGTCAGGTGGAAAAAACACAAAGACCTCAGTCGGAGGGGGGACGCCTTGTTCCGACCTTCCTGTGGGCTGTTGTGCTCTCTGCCTGGCTGTTACCGGGGTCTTCCAGCCGCTTCTGGCGAGATGAGGGATTCAGTTACGCCCATGGTGATGTATTTTCTTTTGAATTCTCTATCTTTTCTGTGATTTATTTCTGTTTTATCACTTGTTGCTTCTTAGCTATGAATAAATAGCCGTATAAGTGCTCATTATTTTGCTAACTGCGCATCTGGTTGTGAGTTATTGCTCCGTCTACCTGCGTTCAAAGTATTTTCTTTGCTCTGCAAATGTACTGGTGATAAATAATTGTCTGTGCACTCTTGGCGAGCAATGCAACTGGGTACTGCAGACATTTCATGGCAGACTATGGTACCATAGCTGCCCCTCTGACTGCTCTCTCTACTTCAAAGAAACCCAACAAAGTAACTTGGTCTGAAGAATTTGAGAAGGCCTTCAATGGCTTAAAATACTCCTTGCGCCAGGCCCCTGTTCTCAGGGCCCCTGATTACCAAATACCTTTTATTGTGCAAACAGATGCCTTTGACACTGGGATAGGAGATAGGAGCTGTACTATCACAAGTAGATGAGAAGGGTAAGGAGCACCCTATTGGCTTCATTAGTCGCCTGCTTAAGGACAGCAAGCTCAGATGGTCCACAGTAGAGAAAAACATTTTCTCTGTTGTGTGGGCCCTAGGGAAGCTGAGGCCCTACCTCTATGGGACCCACTTCACTTTGCAAACTGACCATAAGCCCTTAAAGTGGCTATTGAACATGAAAGGAGAGAATCCAAAGTTGCTTAGGTTGTCCATAAGTCTGCAAGGCTTTGACTTCACTATTGAGCATAGGCCAGGTGTCCAACATAGCAATGCTGATGGGTTGTCCAGAATGTTTAACCAACCTGAACAAGAAACTCATGCAGGGGTGGATTAGTTTCCCCTGTCCTTAGTCAACTTTTTGCAGCTGTTTAGACACCATTGACTGACTTTGCCAGAGAAGCACAGCCTTCAGCGGCACTCCTCTGGGCTTTCGCTAACTTTTATGGGGAAACTGACATGCCCTTAAGACAGTCAGTACTGGGAGACTTAGTTCCCCTCAGTCCTTTCCTCATGTTGCAACGTTTGTGCAACATCTAAACCGTACAGCACACTTGGGTCTATAGTCATTTTCCGAAGGTCCTAGATACTCTCGCTGGACTTTTTATGAACGGTGCAGGTGTGTCATGGACAGGACTGGTGGCAGCTATCCTTTTGCATTCTTTTTAACCCTTTCCTGCCATGTTAACCGCGTTAAACAAGTTTGCCACAAATAGGTGGCCTGGGTCCAAAATGGCCATGCCACGAGTTTTTGTCCTGTCCTTTGGCCATCTTGCCGCTTCACCTTCCCCAGGTCGAGTCGACCCAGGTCTGTCCTTATTTGGTCATGCACTTTCCCGCGAATCCCAATGCTTTCGCGGGCTTCTGGATGCCTTGTGTGTGTGCCTTCAGGATGTGGGCTGGAATGTCTGATTCCAATGCACATCCTGGGTGCCAGAGAGTCTGGAGTGCCATGAATGCCTGGGACCACAGTGAAGTGTGTGTTTGTGAGCAGATGTCCCCTTGGGTCCTCTCCATCTTGGCGTGAAGGGCTCTTTGGATAAGAAGAGGCTGAAAACACCACTACTAGGTCGATCTCCTGAGTTATCACCAAACAAAGGATAGGATCCAAGTATCCTGCAACTAAGAAGCTGATTCGAGGAACCGCTGGTGACCCGCTGGAAGGTTTCGCACCCTGAGCCTGCTGTCGTCCCCTGGCACCCCTCTGCATCTTGTCATCCTAGAAGGTCTGCGAAGACGCTTCGACCCATTGGAATAGTGGGACCAACTATTCTCGGCACCTTCATCAAACCCTGCAAGTAAACTTTCTTGGAACTGTCCCTGGGCCAACCAGTGGACTGACCAGCTTACCCAGTTGCTTTCCTCTGTCAGCGCCATCTTTTCGAGGAGGCCCTCTAAACTTGGTATACGGGTTGCTCTTTGTCTCCGGCACCCTCACACCGAATTTTGTCCACTTGGCGTACCCAGGTCTGAAGTGAGACGAGTGCGCCAGGACCGGAGTAAACGCGGTTACTGTGTTGCCCTGCCGCGGCAACGACCTGCGCATGTTTGCTGCATTTGTGACCCTCTTGCCCCTGATGCCTGCTGCAGTGAAACTGGGCCAATTCCTTGACCCGGAGCAGGGAAATCGCCACTGTCCCGTTTGGGAATGATCGCTGTATCTTAGGAACTGAAAGGTGCCGAGACATCCTTTTTGCCGCATTCGAACCTGCCAGCGAAGTGGACTGAACTGGCGAAGTTTGGGTCTGCTTGCATCGGGGAATTGTGAGTACTCCTTACCCCAACCGGTGGCCCCAAGTGCAAGAGCCCATTTTTACGTACAAGTGGCCCCTGGGGGCCCCTCCCCTTTCCACAGCTATTGCAAAATAGCGACTCCATCCTGCACTCTCAAACTGCCTCTGCCCTCAAGTGGAGGTCCTTCTTGAATAGTGCGAACTTGTTCTGCATTGTCTCATCCACCTTCCCGAGCTGCTAGAGACCCCTGAAGAGACCCTGTTCTGCCCATTGGAACAACTGTATGCGTTTACATTGCATGTACTATTGAGCACAAGGCTTCTGTCTTCTTAGGGCTTGGACTGCCTCAGTTAGGTGTACTGTCGATGTCGAACTGGGCCTAATGACTGTATGGGAGGAAAGGTCTTTAGGACCCCCTCTCCCACATTCCACCCCTACGTGAGGCTCATGACTTGTCAGCAGTCCCCATGCACCTGGGCCCGGGAGGCAGGGTGGCTGCGGATCAACACTTGGGGCTACACGGCTCACCTTGTAGCATAACATAGACCACATTTTGTAATTCACTTAGACTCCATTTTGAACATACTGAACCCAGGCCTCTGTGGAACAGGCTTCCTGCAGAAGCTGCAGCTCACCCCTCGCTTGTCTGCGCACAGCGAGCCCTGCACTTCCCCCCAGCCTGCTCCCCATGGTAGATCTGTTGAAGGCCTGTTCTCATGAGCAACTAGATGCGAACAAGTAACAGAAAAAACACTGTTTCATTTACCTTCCATAGTACATCATTGCCCTGGCGGTGACCTGACTTTTAGTTGGGGTCTGGGAAAGAACAAAGTCGTCCCTATTAAGTGTACCTCGACCCTGCGCAGACCTCCCCACACCCATGATATATGGTGCTCATGACCCCCCCAAACGTGTTCCCCCAGCTGAAGTATTAAACATGAATGTTAAACCCCTGGGTCCCCCAGCCTTATCCAATGCTGCTAATTCTTTTGCTAAAAGGCTCAAAACCCATAGTGCCAGTTGCTCGCATTAATATGGTACGACCCCTGTCTACCCCAGAACATTTCCGTGTAAGGGTGTCAAGCGTATAGACACTCGAATGCTCCTTTTTCTGACCAATGTTTGCTGCTAGTGTAAAATAATTAAAGAGCAATACATAAAATGCTTGTGTATAGTACGATTGAGAGTGCTATGCTGTGGTTGAAATGATAGATGAACTCGTAGTATCCCCGATCCTCGACTCACAAATCCTAATCACATGTCTAAAGTTGTGATATGTCACTGAGACCCATGCATCCACCAACCAGATCCTACCTCACGTTTTGTGTACATTTTTCCCCCGTGGGATCAAAGCAACAGAGTAATGAATGTCTTATGATGTGATGTTAATGAAAACCTTTCACAGTATTGATTCAGTAAACACAAGAATATGTGAATTATAAAAATGTGCCTATTACATAATGCCCCCAAGCCCCCTAGCCACTCTGCCCTGTAAAATGCTATCCCGTGGACAGAGACCCACGAAAAGTTACAAGGCCATCTCCCCCTCCTTCCCGAGAGCTGCAAATCTAACCCCCCTCCTCCCCTCAAGGCTCGCCGGGGCTTGAAGGTCCCCGGTATTCTGTTGTTGAAACAGTACAGCTACATCTCCACGCATTCCTGCTGGACCCGCACCAAGCGTTTACCTTCCCCCATGCCTTCGACGTCAGATGCCACCATAAATTCACTATGTGCTGCCCTGGCCAGGCCAAGGAGGATTACAACCCACAACACCCCAACTCCCACTGTCTTTTGAGGTATTAGCTATGTGCCCCCTCCGACCCAACGGTATTTCAGTCCACCCTAAATTTAATGGGCCAGAGAAACAGTTATTCACCCTTGTACTAACATACCGTAAAACTATCACTCACTACATCTAACAGAATAGAATGATGAAGATAGCCTAACTCGTGCCCCTGACAAGACACCTGGGCCCATGAGATTAGATCCTTTACTATGCAAACTTTATGATGTATAAAAGAAGCCTCGTATTGCACACTGTTTTCCTGTGTCCCCTCCCTGGTACTAGATTGATGTGTTAAAGAGTTTTACATACCAACATGACATAGACGGGTGTGATGAATGTGTATGAGTGAACAAAAACCAGAACCGCTTATTACTAAGCAATAAGCCCGGATGCACTCTTAAGGAACCGTAGTTCAATTCTTTGAGTCCTGTTAGATAGGTAGAAAATAGATTCTATGTAGTATTTTTCGTGTATTCCTAAAGAATATATATGCATCACAATTACACTTTAAAGTTTATACTGAAGACTAGCCTCCAAATAAGACAACATTCACAATGGTTCCTAGGGATATGGTAAATTTTAATTGTCCAATCTCTATTAAACACAATTAAAATTTCAAAACAAAGTTTCAAAGGAAGAGTCATACATTACACCATAGTGAAGTGATAAGATAAAGTAAAGCACTACACAATATGTATTCACAACAATATACACTTAATTCAGTGTTACATTGATAATAGCAAATTGAGTATTCCTTAATTTCAAAGGACAATCTACAGTCCGAAGCCCTCTTTTTCTTGCAGGTATTAGCAATTAACCGACGCGTTTCGGATCAAATGATCCATCTTCAGGGTAGGGGATTCACTCATAAGGTAAATCTTGGGAAGTATAACGTGAAAACTTATTTATCAAGGTGCTTGTCCTATAAAAAATTAGAGAGGGGCATTATTATGGGTGGTATAGAAGAAGAGCTGAGTAATAATGGCTGAAAAGCCGGGCGAGGTAAATGGTACTAACCTCAAACAGAGGGAAGCAGTGTCACAATTCTGGCCTAATCAGAAGACAAAAGATGTGGGAAATGTCACTATTTAACTTACATAAAAGTATTCAAAACAAGAATGCGAAATTTACAATAGATGCCAGAACCAATCACTCACCCAGTCCCGAACTGGAAGGTGCATAGGACTGGGACGTGGCAAAAAGCAGCTGGAGAGACCCTAGAAAGGGATACGAATGTCAATACCATGCCAATTGATAGCGTGACTAAAAAGTCATATTTATGTTAGTGCCTCAAAGGGAGATAATCTATCAGAACTGTATTAACAGTTAAGGATCCTTACCCGGAGGGCGGGGATACATGGACAGCGCCAGCCACCAGCAGCGAACAAAGCTCGACTGCGGGCGGCGTTCCCTGTTGTCAAGGAAGCCCCGTGCATGCGCACGTGGGCCGAGGAGAGGTCGGCCATCTTAGTATGGGCATTACGTGCGTCGTGGTGTTAACATGGTAACCGCAGACGCTACTTGTCATCAAAGCGTAAGCAAACATATACGCAGCGAGTCTGAGGGTGATTTACGGATAAATATGAAAAGAGATCTTCAAGTGCACGGACCATGGCAGATTAATTTAAGGTGTAAGTGGTGCGAGTGAGAGCCCACAAGGAAAACACCCACCAGGGGTGGTGCGCTGAGCGCCCCCATCTTGCATACAATTAAAAGATAGTAATTAAGATGATTAAACAGGGGGGGGCTCAACGAGAACTGCTCCGTCGCTGGTGGAAAAAGTGACTAGTCTGGCAAAGGGGTAAAATGCCTCAATCGAGGCTAGCAAACCATCGAAATAGAAGTAAAATTAGAATCTGTCACAATTTTAAAACTCATCTTACATTCATTAATGTGTCTACATTTGAATACATCCATATGTAACATCCGAGTGGCCGTGAATGTCATATGCCCCCAATTAGGAGGGTTCATATTTACAAAGTGTGAATCACATGTTTATACAACAAATCAAAAAGGTCATATGTCATAACATAGAGTATCGATTGCAGGGATAATCCACAGTGAACACATCAATCGTACCATTGCGTGCTAACTCCTTCCTGGCCAGATAACAAAATAAGAGCATGTGAAATTCTTCAAGTTTTTGAACACTGAATAGAGTTTTCTGGTCAGTCCACATAGGTGCCTCTTGCATGTAACCTAGCTAATCTTACAGCAGGCAGTGTCCAAACACCCCATATTACTCTAAAGGATACATAGATGCAAATTAAACATTCCATAATGACAGTATACATTCTGTACAGTTTCGCTGGGACCCACAGTGTTTGAAAAAAAGGCCCTATCGGGGAGAAAGGGTCTCTATGCAGGTACCATCTAGAGGGAGAGTTATAGATAACACATTAGATCAAATTCCAAATGCATCCCACAAGGGTGTAAAGAATCCACAAGATTTCACGTTGTGCTAGCTCACGTTTCAGATCACCCCCTCTCCTCCCTGGTGTTACTTGTTCAAGAATGACACACTTCAGTTGTGCCACTTGTGTCTTGCCTCCGCAAAATGGACCGAGACCGGTGATTTCAGACTTTTGGTACGTATATTAGACTTGTCCTCGGTCCATCTTGTTTTGGCTTTTCTTGTGGTCATTCCTATATAATAGAGACTACAGGGGCATTTAAGTGCATAAATTACATTCTGTGCATCACAGGTACAGGAGTGTCTTAACTGTATATGTTTGCCTGAGTGCGGATGCATAATATAGTTGCCTTTTATGATATTCCCGCCATGTTAGCAGTTGTAACAAGGTATTGTACCTTTATATTGAGATGTGGTATTCGGTACAGAGGCTTCAGCTTTCACCAAACTTTTTCGTAACGACTTGCTGTTTCTATAGGCGAACGTAAGAAGTTCAGGAAACAGATGTTGTAGTTGAGGGTCGAACTGCATCATTGGCCAATTTTTTTTGATAATTTTCTTAATTTTATTGCTCTGCACTGAGTAGGTGGTGACATATACTAGAGGTTCTCCAGGTTTTGTTGGTTTAGGCTCCAATAAGGTATCGCGATTGGTATTCCTGACTTTACTTGCTATGTCTGAAATAAGGGCTGAATCATAACCTCTTGCTGTACATTTTGTTTCCAATGTGCTTGCTTGTCGTTCATATTCAATCGTGTCCGAGATGTTCCTTCTATATCTTAAAAACTGACTCAGAGGGACACTGTCAATGGTAAGTTTTGGATGGGAACTAGTCGCGAGTAAAAGGCTGTTCCTGTCCGTTTGTTTAGTATATATCCTGGTTTCCAATTTGGCTTCAGACACATAGATTTCTCCATCCAAAAAATGGATGATAGTAGTGCTGGTTGACGTGGTGAATTTAATCCGAGGATTCATGCCATTCATCATTGTGAAAAAATCGTCTAGTTCATCATGGGGCCCAGTCCATATAACAAAGACCGCGTCTATATATCTGACAAAAAGTGATAGGTGTCTTGCCCATCTTGGCGATGAAAGGACATGCTCATGATCTAAATAGTGCATAAAGGCGTTGGCATAGCATGGTGCCATAGCCGCCACCATGCTAGTTCCCGATGTTTGGATAAAGTACCGGTCCTGGAACCTGAAAAAATTGTTGTTAAGGACTAGTTTCAAGCTGTAAGGACAAGCAGTCGATCTCCTTGGCAAACAGTCGTATGTATGTATGTGTATGAGTGGCCACATGGACAAGTTTTATTATTGAAGTAGTGAATCTCCTTGGAAAGCCTGCGCCCTGGCACCTCACCCCGATGAGCCCGGCTGACCCAAGCACTCCGCGATGCCACCACATGGATCCCCGCCAATCATGGAGCACTGTGTAGCTAGTCGTCTCCATCCAATCCCAAAGACTATGTGGCCCCTAGAGCTTAGCTCATGCATGACATGTATTTGTAATATAAATGACTGTCTTTGCTATTGTCAGACAGAGCGCTCTCAGAGTTTGCAGAGTCCTTTGCATGCCCTATACCAATTTAGATAAAAAGACTTTTAATCTCAACCGCACTTGGTCTTGGTCTCATTCCCTCCAGGGGTGTGTCCATCATTGACTCTCATCAGGGAGTGTTATATGCCTTTTGGGGGACGCTTACTTTCATGACTATCTGCACTGCCTGTTTCCTTCCCATCTAGGTTCTCGACATATTTTGTGCATTTAACCCTTTAGACCCCACTGGTCTTCTATATATATATTGTATTGAGTGTGATGTATTGGTTTACTTAGTGTTACTGTGATTCTTTTGCTATGGTCTATGTTACAAAGGCCTTGTAATAAATGTGTCTATATTTTTAATATAAGACCTGTCTTGAGTAATTTATAAGTGTCCTTGCTCTGTGTGTTCATTGAGGCCCTTCAGTCACCCTCACCCCTCCTGAGACTGTGGGGGTCATTACGAGTCGGGCGGTAGGGAATACCGGGCACCAGTAAGAAGACCGGTGCCGGTAATCCCCTACTGCCCGATTCCGAGGTCCCCTAAGGGGAACCGCAAGGGACATGTGGTCGGACCACACATCCCTTACGGCAGGCCGCTAATTACAGGCCTGCCATTAGCAGGCCCGTAAATAGCACCTTCCCCATTCCCATTGAGCCCTATGGGAATGGGGAATGGTTTGTTCAATGGGGACTTACCGGTCCCGTCAGGGTCGGACTACACCGATAAGTCCCCATTGAACAGCACCGGACTCTGACCTGTTATTGGAGGCAGTCATGGCGCAAATAGCACCATGACTACCTCCAATCTCGGAATGAGGCCCTTAGTCTTGACCGCCTGCGATAGCTACCCTGATTGGTCTTGGCTTGTCCAGAGGTTACCCTGTTCCAAGAAACTAGGTTGGCCTTCTGAACCTCTGCCCCTCCAGGTCAGAGTTCAGAAATCCTTCTTAACACTCATGCTGGGTATACAAGTCATTGTTGAATTGCCTAGGGAATGAGGTTGAACCATGACCCAAGCCCCACTAAACCATCCTCATTATCCGCTGCACCTAGCCTGCCTCCTGGCCCAGTGTCCACTAAACCCCATAAGATGACCAATGGCCAGTGTTCATGGCTTGCAGCCATGACCAGTGTCCACAATCCATGAGGCATGGGCTTTGTCCATGTTGCAGATCCCAAAATGTTGGACGGTGCCAAAGTTATAAGCCACCCAAAAATAGTGGCACCCGCCCTCCAATTTTTCCCCCTCTTGGTGAAACGGCACAAAACCTTTCTAAAACGTTCCAATTTGGGTCTATATTCGTATTACAAAATTGTCTTGCAGTTTTGTTGAACTGCACCAAAGTTATCCACACATAACATTTGTCAAGTTGGTGAACATCACAGAATGTCCCTGAACATCTGAGATGATCACGGACATCAGAGAAGAAAAAACACCAAATGTTTGGTTTTTTCTGGACATATTGCATCCCATCCTCATCACCTCTCACCTCTCACGAGATTATTTCATTTGCTTAACAAGTGTAATGTGTTTTTGAATGTTTTTATCGCAATGTTTGTGAACTACAGGCACAGTTTGTGACTCAAACATGGAGTTTGTCTCAATAGATTTGATGCGCCTCATATTTCTCAATTGACCAATCAGCAGCTATGTACAATGTCCGCAAACATTACGCAGCTTCCTGATTGGCTCTGCGGCGTCGGTGAACACTGAATCAGGAAGTGAGTCTGCGGACCGAACCTAGATATGACACATTTTTTGCACCTAATTTTTGATCATTTAAAAAAAAATCTACTGAACGGATTAAAACCAAATATGCAAAAGCATCCTTTCAGAACCAGGCTGCTGCTCCTTGTGCAGGTTTAATGCAAATCCACACAGCGATTTGGACTGTAGCCGCAAACAAACAAAATTTGCCATTCATCTCAATACGAATTTCAAAAGTTTTGGGATGCCCTTCAACTTTGCCCCCATTGACAAAACCACACCAAACTTTACACAAAAAATAAAAAATCTGGTTTGGTTCTATACTTCTTTTGCAAAGTTTCATGTGGATTCATCAAACGGCACCAAAGTTATAAACCACCCAAAAGCTGCTCTTCCTATGGGAAAGACAACTTAAGCATAACTACAAGATCACTATCATGGACCTTGTAATATATGTTGGCTAATATGAGCCATCTCTACAAATTACATTATAATTCAGTACATAATTATTAAATTTAAAAAAAGAGACCATATTTTTAATTAAAATTAAAAGCTTATGTATAAGCTTGATCACTGACTCCAAACAGCATAATCGTTACTCTGTTCCATTACAAACCAGCATTGGCAATGCTAACAGTTTGGGCTTTTGTGTAGGCATGGGAAAGGCACTTGCAGGCACAGCCATAGTGGTATTAACTGGCCATTAATGGTAGCAGTTGCAAAATGATATGAGTGCCTGGCATCTAACACAAATGCCTAATACATATACTGAAGCTAAAACTGTTGGCTTTGCCAATGCTTGTTTTTAAGGACATGCATAGTGCTTAAAAATCGAGTGGCTAAAGACAGACCTGGTTAAGACATTTGCATTACACCAGTAGCAGGTTTATAACTCCAATGAAGTCATTAACTCTCAGAAGGCCGCTTTGAAAAAACACTGACAGGCACTTTGAGGCAAAGTTTGATGGTAAGGCTTAAATAAAGCTAGCATAAAGAATTCCCATGAGGAGGTGTTTTGGGGAAGGAGGGGCAGGACCTGGGTGGGAATGGCCCTACGGATTTCCATGCTCATGGACAGTCAATGGGTGGGGAAATAACCAAGAAAAACCTACAAGCTGTGTGTCCCTCCTTGTATGCCATTTCTACCTATCTGTACTCTAATGTAATAGCTTTGAGTTATAGGTGTTGCAAACAACGCCTAAGAGCCCAAACTAAAATGAACTGCACCGATGATAACTTCCCCTTATTAGTACTTCCCAAAGAAATGTCTGTTGACATTCCATTTTCTACTAAAAAATCCGACATTTACCATACTCAACTGGTGTTTGTAGCCACACAGTATGCACAATAGATAATGATAGTGGTAAAACATATATTTGCCATTACAGTGTGTTTTACTACTTTGCCAGATTCTGAGTATTGTTTTTGAAACTTTTAGTTCTTCCTGCTTTTGTGTGGAGGTACATACCGCCACACAAAAGCAATACAGTGCCTATGGATTCTTCCCCTCTTAGGACAAGGTCATGCTACTAGAAACGGGGGTGTGTGCCCCCCTCTCAATATTGTTTTTACATATTCCACTGCCTGAACCTTGTTTACTTAATTTGTATTCTTTACTATAGATGTTTTTTATGAGCAGACCCTCAGTGTCATTGTTGTTCAAATGTATTGTTGCAAAATACTTCGTACGTCACCACACAATGAGCCATTTGCAGGACTGTTAATGGCCTTGTCTTTTAACAAGGTGCTTAACAGTAAAAAAACAAATCTCTTGGCAGAGGGTCAACACCCTATCGTTTGAGCATTTACGATGACTAAACTAAACCAGAAGTATTTCACAAGTGTTGCTCTAGTAAGTTTTGAAATTGGTACCCATAATTATCCTGATCCCTATTTCAGCCAGGTGAATCAAATGTCCAAACCCCTGACGGATATAAGGTACTTTAATGGATGTTTTCAGATTATAGGTATTCAACATTAGAGGTTTAA
Organism: Ambystoma mexicanum; assembly: GCF_040938575.1. NCBI lineage: Eukaryota > Metazoa > Chordata > Amphibia > Caudata > Ambystomatidae > Ambystoma > Ambystoma mexicanum. Next base: position 708,804,486 of record NC_090939.1, read on the forward strand.
AACTAAATATGCATTATTTATGTTGAATCGTCTAATGTCTAGTAGGTTTTCTGGCTTGAGTGATCTTTAACGTTTTTATGCTCTGTCCATGGGAAAGGGCCTGATTAAGAATTTGGCAGTATTGCATGCAGTAAATAGCAGGTACCAGGAAAGGTATGTATGCTATCAAGTCATACAGACCTTTCTGCTGTGAGTCTAGAAATTACCCTCCCATAGCATAGGCAATGTATTTTGTTAGCTGAAAACCAACCACATCATGTATTCAGCATCGGTAGTACAGACTCATGAGCATGACCAAAGTGCGTCCATTTTGATGGAATAGAATTCGCCATTTTGTCTAATTTTCGCTTCTTGCTTTCTATTCAAACTGCTTTGCTGTAAGCGTATTCTATTCCGCCATTTCATTGTTGCTCATGCACAGAGCAAGGCCACAAGATACATGTTGAAACACAATGCAGGCAATCCAGACAGCAATGCCCGGTGTCCTCCCTCACAAGTCCTTGGAAGTAAGCAACAAGGCATTTAATCATGACGCAGGTGCCAGCTAGTCTCACTGATGTGGTAGAAATGGTAGGAACGGACAATTAATGGCTTGAATTATACTGTCTTTTATGGCCCCACTTCACTGAGCCCTGTAGAGCGAGTTGACCCCTAGCACATGAATAGAAACTAGAAGATAGCAAGGCCTGGAATGTGTCTCTCCCCTGCACGCAGCTTGCTTAAAAGAACAAGAGCAGTGTGTTCCCTAAAACAAAGAATGATGTCTGCAAGTCCGCAGATTGCAAAATGTTGCTAAATGAATTTCTGAAGGTGTCATATTTGTCACAATTGTCAATCATCGAATCCATTTAAAAGGAAATACATTATGGGCGGTATTGAACATGTCATTACTGATAGTGAGATGTTCGTTTTTGTATATATGTAACTGTTGTATAATGCTCGCTCTCTTGTGTCCCTCGGGGTCTGGAGACACACGTTGCGGGACATGAGACCCAGTTGGCCAACTGAGACTATTTGCTTTGCAATAAACCCTAGCTTTTGAGAAGTGAACCTCGTGTCTGGCGTATCAGTTTGTGTGTGGTGATTGTGCCTTGTTTCCATACGCGAGGGTCCCCATCAAAATGGCGCCTGAAAAGGGACCCTCCCCCACTTGTTCCATCGTGTACGTTGTAATATAAAGAAGGCGAGAAGAGAAAACGAAGCGAGGACGAGACGGTCGAGCCGGGATCAAGAGGTGTTCGGGCACCCCTGTAAAAGTGATGAGAGACTTCTTTGCAGATCTGTACACAGCTGATCCCTGATCGACGTGTCCGGCCAGAGAACAAGGAGGCGAGGGTCCCAAAACAAGGCAGAGTGAGCCAAGATACGCAGACACGAAGATTTTTGGTTGCGTCTGTATACGGACGAATTGCGTCTTGAAGGACGAATTGGTTGATCAGGTGAGTCGTGCCCCGATTCTAAATAACCTTGATATTGGTTGAGAGTTGGTTTTGCAAAATCAAACGCCAAGGGTAAGGTTAAAATTAACCAAGGGTAAGGTTAAAACATGCCTGGGGTATTGTCTTCCTGTCTAGTGGGTTTTTTCCACTGCGGTAGACAATCTTTGGAAACTGGCCAGGTCACGCCACCCGTGGGGTCACTGGCGTATGAAATGTATGTAAAGTATGGTGTAGGGGCGGTAATGTTTTGTGAAATTTGGCATAGGCAAACCATTGCCTATTGCTCAACCCCCTTCAGTTGCCCAGCCCCTCCCAGCTGCTCAGATCCCAGTACAGCCACAGATCATATAGCCAGCAGCGCCGAGATCCGCAACTCCAGCGCTGCAGCAGCCACTTCCTGTTCCCGGTCCGGTTATTCCTTCCGCACCTCCCTCCCAAGATATTCCCCTTCCCCCTCCGCCCATTGAACTTGAATTCACTGTAATGAGAGAAGACGATAGAGAGAGAGAGGGGATGGCACAAAGTGAGTGCACTAGAGTAACCCGTAGTGCAGTCAGCAAGGAGAGAAAACGGGAGTTGAAAGAACAGGCAGAGATTTATATAGATGGAAATGATGAAATATCAACGCTGGATTCGATGTATGATTTCAGAAAGACTGGTGAAAATCAGGTACTGTTGGAATACATGGGAGAATATTTAATAGAGAGATGGGAGCAGTTAATTGGAATGGTACCGCCACAGAAGTTGCAGGATTTTAATGCTTTGGCACGATGTAGAGAGAGAGAGATGAAGAGATAAAAGAATATGTGGACAGGCTTTTTGAATTTAAAAATTAACTTGATTATGCATGTTAGGAAGAATTCTCTGTATAGGCTTAATTTCCTAACCTATTGAGTCCCCCAGCAGCTTTGCTGGATTTTTGGGGTTTATTTTTTTCTCCTGCCAAGAGTGAGACTCTTTTACCCTCACTCTTGGACATGACTTGAGAGTGTTTCTGTGACTTGCTATGTGCTTATGGGCTAGGGGGTAATTTCCCCATAGGCCATCATTGGTTTTTGAATGTGTGTTACACAGCACCCTCAGTGCAGTAGCACAGGGGTGTCCTAGAGACCCCCAAACATAGACTCCACACCCTGGGACTGACTACTGTCTCCCTGGGTCTGTAAAGTTACCATTGACTTTACTAGTCTTAATTTAGGAACTTAACCAGTACAAACCATCTTACTGTGGAAGTACTGGTAGGGGCAATTAGATTGCCCCTGGGTCTGTTGTCGAGGGGGTACTGTCCCGTCCCCCCTCGCCGAGTTCTGGCTGGTGGCAGTGGATACCACGGAAATATTCCACCATAATATTTCCCAATGGGATTTCCCATTGTTTTTAATGCACCACTTTTTGGTGCAATGTTAAAGATACCGCCGGTTTATTTATTTAATATAAATTCACCGGTTGGGATTTTTTGCCAGAACTCACCGCCAAAATGGCGTCTAGGTTCACTTCAGTAACCCTGAACCCGAGTCGAGCCTTTGTTCCACTTTTGGCGGGCTTCTGCACAGAAGCCCTCCAAAGTAGTGCCATTCTGTCTTCGTACCACAGGGGGTGTGGGAGGGGGTTTAGGCACCCTGGACTGAGTTGCCTTGCCAACTCATGTCGCACTCTAGTGTGATTGGCCCAAGTGGTGAGCCACCCCGCTCACCACTTAGCATGTTTGAGTGACAGCTAGGCTGTATGAATGGGGGTTTGCTGCATAAAAGCAGGGTTTTTGGGACTGGTTCTTCAGAAGTCGCCACAGGACCTAAGAAGCCGAAGAGGGAGAAGCCGAGCCGACCTGCCAAGACGACACCACCGGTGAAGCCCTGCAGAACCGTCTCACCACTTTTCCCGACGACAGAGGAGATCTCCCGCCGGAGAGTCTTCTTCCCTTAACTGGTGGGGACAACCAGTTGCTGCCTTCTTTTCGCCGTCCCGAAGCATCTCGTGGCCGCCTTGCCTGTGCCAAGCACCCTGGCAACCGGGATACCACTTTTTACCTCAACCGCGAAAGAGGGGTAAAAATCCTTTGTGACCGGAAAACTCCACGGCTGGTCTCTTCCCTGGTAGTGCAACGATCTGCAGCTTTCCTCCACGTCGGGACCACCTCTTCCCCTGGACGACGCCGCGACTTACAACCACTACCAGGAACAACTACCACCGCTGGAGGATCCTTTCCACTTTTAAAGGTACTGTGTTCCGCCTGGCCTCCTTTGCCACCGATTGTACGGGGTAGATTTAGCCCTCGGCTCTCGAACCTGGGTAGGCCTGGGACACCCTAACTAAACTTTTCAGAACCGTAGTAAAACCTTTTTCTCTCACCTGCAAAGACTGATGACATTGTGTGATCTTGGGCATATTTTTCGCCTGGCTCCCTCTAAAGCGGGCCCCAAACTAATTCTCCTTGTTCCACCATTGACTGTCTTTGCTAACCTTATGTGAAAAGTGTTTTACCTTACTGCTCTCTTTATTTCTGCCTTTTCCCTCCCTTTTGGTAATACTTATTGGAGTGTCATCTAACGTTAAGCGCTCACCTCTGTTTGGAAATAAGTGGGGTTAACTTAGAATTGTCCAACAAATGATTAGGGATGTACATACGAGTAATAGTAACTGTGTTTGACTTTCTTATCTTTTCTATTGTGCTAGTGTAATTTATGAGTGTACCTTTAATAAATAAGTTTATACTTTTACACCTAGCTCTGGTCAGTGTTTGCTTGTGCTACTGTGCCTCTGTACCTATTATGTATTCTCTGTATACTGCCTAACTCTTCTTGAGGGAAGTCTGACTGCTCAGCCACAGCTACCACAGTGAATCTGTGTGGTACAGACTGCTACCAAGTGGGTTTACTGCCAACACCTGTAGACTTAAATCTTTTGCAGTGGTCCCAGAGGGAACTGCACAGGTTTCTGCCTAACAATGCATATGCTGAAATGTTTGCCATGCCGGGGTATAGGAATAAAGATATAAGGAGGGATAGGAAAGAGGCGGTACCATATGTGCAGCGGCGATTTCTTCTGCCGTCGAGTGAAAAACAGGCGAGTGAAAAAATAAAATTATGTACACGAGAGGCGCTAAAATGGATTACAGATCCTAGTATTCCCATAATGGAAGTGCATGAAATATTTGATCAATACACATTGCCAATGAAGAGAAAAGCATTGCAGGTGATGGTTGAATATTTGCAGGACAAAGACATAGACAATAAACAAGCTAGCCCCCCCCCCCGATTCGATGGCAATATATAAAAGAGCAATAGAACGTGGAACGGGAGAAACAGCATTATCACTTGATTTGGGAATAGTATTGCACATGAGGGAGGGAGGAGGAACAGTAAGTGCGGTATTTCCTATGAGGGAAGTCCAACCTACTTTTGTGCCAAAAGTAGAAATTCCTGCATCAGGTAATCAACCAGCACAGGTAACGGAAGCGCATTATACAGCACAGTATGTACATGTCCCGTTCTCCAGACAAGAGGTGAATAATATAAAACAAATGATTCCTGATTAGAGGAAGAATCTGGCAGGATTCTATATGGAAATAGAGTCCTATTTGAGATCGTCCATTTTTACAATGAATGATATAGACTTAATATTCCCAGTAATTTTGCCAGGGGATATATGGAAACAAATAAGGAAAGTAGATGATGATGAGGCCTACGGTGCCACATGGCAAAATCTAGCAAAAGAGGATAAGGATAGAAAAGCAGGCGAGAAACCATCACCAAATATGGCAGGGCTACCAGGACGAATAATACTAAAACTGAAAACAATTGTTCCAGAAAAAAGAATTGTATGGGACAAATTAACTGCATGTGTTCAAAACAAAGATGAATTATCTACAGATTATTTTAATAGATTTGAGGAAGTGGTTACAGATTTTAGTGGACAGGATGTAAGCACGGAAGCAGGTAAAAGGCTATTTGTTGATAAGGACGTGAGAGGATTAATACCTCCAATTCAAAACTTGATAATGACATCGGAAAGTGCATGGCAAGCAAAATCATTGAGTGAAGCATTGCATATGTTCCAGTATTATGAGAATAGGGTGAACACAGAGAAAGAGAAAGAGGCAAAGGACAGGGTTAATTTGAAAACGGGGGTGTTACTTCAGCAGGTGACTGGACACAATAGAGGGAGAGGGAACGCGCAACGGAGAAGTAATTCTAACATGCATGGAGGGCCTCTGGGATTAAATCAGTGTGCATATTGTAGAGAAGAGGGTCATTGGAGAGTGCAATGTCCACACTTGCAAAACAGGAATGGGTTTGGTCAGAGAAGACTGCACAGGGGACACCCGGGAACAAATGGACAGAGTAGAAATAATAAAATGCAGCAACACCAGAATAATCAAGGAAATGGCACTCAGAATCAGAGCCAAGAACAGAGTCAGGTTCCTTATAACCAAAATCGGAGTGGGCAAAATTAAAGGCAGACGCAGAAACATTTTTGACACACAACCCAATATAAATTATTGTGGCGACTACACATCGGATGATGTGTTGTTTCCCCAATATCCCCAATAGGACAGCCCAAGACAGGGGTCAGAACCAGTGTCTATTCCCGTGAATCAAAAAGGACCCTACTACAACTTCCTCGTAGACACAGGTGCGCAAAAATGCTCAATAGACCACCACTTGGTTCCGTAAATACCGCTGTCAGAGCAAAGTAATATTTCAGTAGGTTTCGCAGGTACGCCAGTAATCAATCCAGTGTCTCAATCAGTACCAGTAACATTAGGTCAATTTATTGAATATTGTCCATTTCTCTTAAGAGAAAATTAAGTTAAGAAAATTGTGGGGAGAATCTTTTAGGATTAAATTTGTTGAAAAAACTGAGTACAGTTATCCATTGCACTCCTGATGGAGTATTCTTGACAATTTCGCCACAGAATATACCAGTGTCTGAATTTTTATCCAAACCTTTGCCGGGGGAGTTGAGTGAGGTACCAGCTTGCATATGGGCAATGAATGACAATGATGTGGGATGCTTGAAAATAGAGCCAGTAAACATTGTTTTGAAGGAGGGAGTAACGTTGCCAGGTATTTCTCAATACAAGATTTCAATGGAGGGAGAGAAAGCATTGAAAAGTATTGTTTCAGATTTGGTCAAATTGAAGGTAATTGAAGAAATTACAGGTAGCACATGTAACAGCCCCATTCTCCGGGTGTATAAGAAAGGAGGTAATGAGATACCGTATCTTTTCATAATTGATCTGTGCGCATAGAACAAAGTGGTTGACCCTCAATTCCCATTGGTCCCAGACGTCACCACGATTTTGACAATGATACCCGCCTCTGCAGAATATTTTAGTGTGATAGACCTTAAAAATGTTTTTTTCAGCATCCCAGTACACAAAGCTAGAAGATACCTGTTTGCTTTCACTTTAGGAGGCCGGTCAGTCACATCCACGCGCATTCCACAAGGCTATACAGAGAGTCTGAGTATTTATAGCAGGGCAATGAAAGAACAGCTAGATATGTTAGAACGACCGACAGGTTGCGTATTATTACAATATATTGATGATTTATTAATTGCTGTGGATACGGAGAAAATTTGTAAAGAAATTACTGTCTTGTTATTGTCACACTTAGCAGCACATGGCCGTAAAGCTAGTTTGAAGAAATTCCAGTATTGTCGAAAGGAGGTGGCTTATTTGGGCTACCTACTTTCGAAAGAGGGGAGAAGACTGACACCAGAAAGAATAGAGAGTATTGCTGGTATGCCTATTCCAAAAACACAGAAAGGAGTCAGAGCCATAATAGGCAGGGCTTCCTATTGCCGGCAGTGGATAGTGAACTTTGCAATGATTGTGAAACCAATGGTGGCATTGACAAAAAAGGATGCTGTGATGCCTTTGCTATGGAATGAAGAATGCCAGAGAGCATTTGATCTGCTCAAAACTGCATTGTGCTCCACCCCAGTTTTGGGCACACCAAACTATGAAAAATGTTTTAGATTGTTTGTGCATGAAAATGAAGGCTGCACATTGGCTGTTTTGACACAGGAACAAGGTGGAAGAAATAGACCATGTGGTTATTTTTCTTCCGCGCTGGACCCTGTCGCTTGCGCGTTACCACGTTGTTTGTGAGCTGTTGCAGCGGCTGCTGCGTCAGTGAAACAAACTGAAGGAATGGTGCTGGGGCACACCTTAATTTTAATGGTGCCACATGCCATAGACATTCTATTAAATAGAACGCAGACGCAACACCTCACGTCCGCTAGATTGACTAGATATGAAATTGTCCTATTTGCACCACACATCCAAATTATGAGGTGTAGCGCTTTGAATCCTGCAGAATTAATGCCACTGCCCAATGGAGAACTAGGTGAGAGTGAATCACCTCCCCATGATTGTTTAATAGTTACTGAGGAAGAAACGAAAGGAAGAATTGATTTAACAGACACCCCACAGAAAGAGCCAGATGGAGAACTGTTTTGTGATGGCTCCTGCCTATGCTATTACGACACAGAAAAGTATTGTAGAAAGTAAAAGAATCCCCTACAACTCCGCACAAGCCGCAGAGATAATAGCATTAACCAGAGCATGTGAAATTTCTGAAAATCTGAGTGTAAACATACATACTGACAGCCATTACGCCTTTGGGGTGGTACATAACTTTGGCCGACTCTGGGCTGAGAGGGGTTACTTGACATCACATGGAACTAGAATTCAACATGGGCCTTTGATTGTACGATTGCTGTCTGCACTTACGTGTCCAAAGCGCCTAGCAACAGTCAAATGCGAGGCACATAAAAAAGTAACATGTAAAGTGGGAGAAGGAAACCCATTTGCAGACAGGATTGCGAAGCAAACTGCCACTGAATTCAATACCAAGATGTTAACAGTACAGTCAGAGGAAGTGCCTTGCATGATAGAGAATGGGATTGCGACTGTTGAAGAGATGCAGGCAGAAGCCCCTGCTGATGAAATACAGGAATGGGCTGAGGGCTCTGCAGAATTAGATCTAGAAGGTTGCTGGGTGAATAAGAAAAGTAGAAATTGGATGTTGCCCAACTCCTATGTAATCGTGATGGTCACAATGGCCCACGGTCCCACACACATTTGTGCAAAAAAGATAGTCCAGCACTTAGCCACAGTATGGAAAAACACACACATAAAGAAAAATGCAGAAAGACTGGTCCAGAATTGCATTACATGTCTGCAACACAATGTGGGGAAGGGGACAGCGGCTCCAACAGGTAGTTTTGGCCCACCTTCTATGCCATTTGAGGTAATCCATTTTGATTTCATAGAGATGGAAAGGTGTCAAAACTTGAAATATGTTCTAGTGGTTGTATGTGCATTCAGTAAGTGGGTGGAAGCATATCCATTGAAGGACTGCACTGCCATGAGCACTGCAAAAGTGATGTTGAAGGAGTACTTCTCTCGGTTTGGCCTGCCCTGGGTCATATGGTCAGATAATGGCCCGCATTTTGTGGGCGCAGTGGTACTACAAATTTGCGCAGGTCTCCAGATTGACAAACGATTCCATTGCACCAGACATCCCATGAGTGCCGGCCTTGTTGAGCGCCAGAATGGCATATTAAAAGCCAAAATTAGCAAAATCTGTGCTGGGAATAGTTTGCGTTGGACAGACGCATTGCCCCTAGCGTTATTTTGCATGTGCACATCTGTGCAGGCATGGACTGGGCTCTCCCCTTATGAGATCGTGATGGGGAGGCCAGCGAATGTTTGGTGTGCACCTCAGCCAAGGCGATTGAGAGAAGTCGAGTATCCTGTGCTCAGTACGTATTGTAACCTGTTAATACAGAAATTGCGTTTGATTCATCAGCAGGTGGAGGAGGCTCTTACCATCAGATATACTGGTCCGGGGTATTCTCTGCAGCCAGGGGAATGGGTTCTGTTGAAGAACTTTGAAAGAAAATCATCGCTCGCACCCAGGTGCCGTGGACCCTACCAAATCCTTTTGGCAACACAGACTGCAATCCGTGTGGACGGTAGAAAGGCGTGGATACATGCAACACATGCAAAGAAGGTCCCATCGCCATTGAAAGAATTGAACGATCCAGACGACAAAAGAGAGATAGCGGCCCCAGAAACGAAAGAAATTGATGCCAGCTCTTTGTCAGAAAATCTGTCTGATCCTGAAACAAAGCCTGGAAAGATTGTTATAAAGGAGAAAGGGCTAAGAGTGCCCCAACGTTGCCCAGCAGAATCTGCATCACTGCTGGCTGACACAAAGCCTGCATCGACACTTTGGCGCCCACCACTTATCGTTGCGCCACAGGCTGGCACTGAGCCTGAGTCTGGAAGTACACCTGCACTATTCATTGATCACACAGTACCAGGAGTAAGGCGGTATAATTTACGGCCTCGAAACAAGGAGTGATCAAATCTTCATTTTTTTTTTCAAATCTTTGTTGCCTCTGTTTTCCATCACAGATGAAGTGTGAACCAGAGGCCTGGGGGGAGAGAGGCCTGGGAGTTGTGCAAATCCGACAGCTCAAGAACACGGCTCCCCTGTGCTATTTTTGAAAAATCCATGTGTAGATCACCCCTCACGGACAAGAGGGGCTCATATGGTATGAAGGCAATTGATAACTGCCCTGGAGTTATTTGAGCGATGTGCAGAACCACAGTAAATCTTGCCCAAAGTATAGCAATCCAGGCTGGTGAGAACTGGCAAAACACTTTGTTGACATTCCTGAACTTACTAATATTTTGAGTACAACGGTAAGAGGTATTCACGACGAACATTGTTGGAGAAGAAGAATCAAGAAAAATGTCTGCACCAGCTTCGGCCCCCTCCTGCACCAATGCTGATAATGCAGTAAATATAGAGACTGTAAGAATGCCAAAGAAACAGTGCCGAAAGAATTGTATGCTGATCTTAACCATAGTCATGTGTGTTATGAGTAAAATAGCACCGGTAATGACAGTATTGGTATTATGGTATTTAGAAGAAATACACTCATTAGAAGTATTCTTGCCAATTAGAAATATTTCAGCTACTGAAAGCCTGGTCCATGTAATTACTTATACTCTGTGCCCAATGGAAGAGAGACATATGGAAGGTTATGGAAATAACACACTACTGCTAATAATGAATATGGCACACTCACTTCTGAGATAAAACTATTGTTGGGTGTGTGCTCACATACCACAGCATGGTGGTAAGGGAATAGGTCGGTATGTGCAGCCATTGCTATTAAATGTTGCATGTTGGGCATCCTTACGTGCATTATACTATGGGAAATGGAATAAGAGTGAAACGGGTCAATTAGATAGAACAAATATGCATGAATTCGTGGAGATGGTAATGAAACCTGTAGGTTGCTCTATATTTACCAAAGCAAGATTAATAAGACCAGCAGTCACACCAAAAGATCGATTATATGTACCATATAAATCATCTGTAATTACGTTTCATATGAACCTAGAACGAAATAAAGATACAGTCCCCTCCTATGCAGTAAATTACAGTCCACGCTCTGTTCCATTTTGTCTAAAGAAAAAAGGCTCCTATTCAGTAGGGACATACACCCGGTGTATGAACATTGCAATCCATGAGAGAGAGGAAGAACCAGGTAATATAGGTGACCCTGTCTATTTCATATGTGGAGAAAAAGCTTATCCCTGGTTGCCTAGAAATTGGGGAGGTACTTGTTATTTAGGGATTCTGTTTCCAGGGGCGTTTCTTTCAAAAACAGCCGACATAGCCAAACTATCCAGATCAAGACGACGACACAAGGAGGGAGGATTAATTGCGGAGGACATAGCAAAATCATTTATACCATTTTGGGGCCAAGCAATAAACTCCTATGATATAAGACAACTGTCCAGAATATTAGAGAAAATGATAAATGGGACAACAGACATACTATACAACATGACATTGGAGGAAAAAGGGATTAGATTGATGACACCCCAAAATAGGATGGCTCTTGACATAATTTTGGCTGATCGTGGGGGAGTTTGCAAAATCATGGGATCGCTATGTTGCGTATTTGTAAGTGACTCATCTCCTACGATTTTTGAAGCAATAAAAATGTGGCACGTTTTGAGCTCCAACCTCCATCCCCCAGAAGGTAGTTGGAATTAAACATAAGCTCCTGGTTTAGGGAAATATTACGCTCATGGGGATGGAAATTAGTTGCAATCCTAGTAGCATTGCTAGGAATATTTATGACATGTTGTTTTTGCATACACTGTTTACCAATAATTTGCACTGAAATAAGTGAGAAGTGTGTACATATAGTAACACAGGAAAAATCTTGTGGGTTGGATACTCAAATGAATCATGAAATGAAGACAGTGAAAGAATTCATGTCAATCAATATTGATGACAATGATGACGATTATAGTAGTATGCAAGGTTTGGAATCAGATACTTGGTCAGAAGAGGATGCAATGTATGGATGATGCGTTTGGTTTACGGCGAAGAGGAGGGTTTGTGAGTCTAGTAATTACCCTCCCATAGCATAGGCGATGTATTTTGTTGGCCGAAAACCAACCACATCATGTTTTCAGCATCAGTAGTACAGACTCATGAGCATGACTAAAGTGCGTCCATTTTGATGGAATAGAATTCGCCATTTTGTCTAATTTAAAATACTGCTTTGCTGTAAGCTTATTCTATTCTGCCATTTCATTGTTGCTCATGCATAGAGCAAGGCCACAAGATACATATTGAAACACAACGCAGGCAATCCAGACAGCAATGCCCGGTCTCCCCCCTCACAAGTCCTAGGAAGTAAGCAACAAGGCATTTAATCACTACGCAGGTGCCAGCTAGTCTCACTGATGCAGTAGAAATGGTAGTAATGAACAATTAATGGCTTGAATTATGCTCTCTTTTACGGCCCCCTTCACTGAGCCCTGTAGAGCGAGTTGGCCCCTAGCACACGAATAGAAACTAGAAGATAGCAAGGCCTGGAATGTGTCTCTCCCCTGCACGCAGCTTGCTTGAAAGAACAAGAGCAGTGTGTTCCCTAAAACAAAGAATCATGTCTGCAAGTCAACAGATTGCAAACTGTTGCTAAATGAATGTCTGAAGGTGTCATATTTGTCACAATTGTCAATCATCGAATCCATTTCAAAGGAAATACATTATGGGCGGTATTGAACATATCATTACCGATAGTGAGATGTTCGTTTTGTATATATGTAACTGATGTATAATGCTCACTCTCTTGTGTTCCTCGGGGTCTGGAGACACACGTTGCGGGACATGAGACCCAGTTGGCCAACTGAGACTATTTGCTTTGCAATAAACCCTAGCTTTTGGGAAGTGAACTTCGTGTCTGGCGTATCAGTTCATGTGCAATTCCCCATTTTTGAGTTCCGTAGAACTCCATTTGGTTCAGTGTTTACAGCCCCTGGTAATTACCAAATGTAGTAAATACCACATGTAGTAGTGTTTTTGTGTGGTGGTAATTCAACAATAGGCAATAAAAATAGTTTCAGTAGCGAAACTCAGAATTTGGAGGAGTGGTTAAACATCTGGTACTTCAAATTATTCAATGTTTTACAACTACCGCCACACTCCTAATCGGAAACATTTTAATGAAACACTACATCGATATACCTAAAGCTGTTTATGCCCTCAGTGTGCCTCTCCTATATCCTATATGCCAATTATAGTGTCTGCCATACTAATTGCATAGCACATTAATTTCGTTTTGAATATATTTAGTTGTTTGAAATGCAGTAATGGATCCTGCATGCCAATAGGTATAACCTGAACAAAAACGAAGAGGTGATGGCTGGAAGGTTGAGAATTAATCTTAAAACCTCGGGAAATTGCTCAGGGCACTCTTCCAGACCTTCGTTCTTAGTCTGCCAAGCCATTACAGAAGGGGAAAGACCATGTGCAAATCAGGATTGGTCCCACCCGAAAAGGGCAGTGTAGCCCAAACTGCTTGGTCACATCCCTTCTGCATGAGACCACTGCCATCAGTGAGGAGGTGGGCCCCGTGCCTGCTGAACCTAGTTTACCCATAGCCATGCCGGAGGTTAAGATTAGTTATAAACATTCCAGTCACCACCCATTTTGTACTAATTTTGTCAAGAATGTTCGTGCTCGTGATTGCTCTGCCAAAGCATCTGCAATACACACATTAAACAACAGCATCACAAGGGCACAACCCTACCTAAGACGTCTAGAAGTCAGAATATCTTTTGGGACTTCACCATTAATGTTTACTCTGACACTTACCCTGATGTTTTCGTTAAGAGACATTTTCATTTTTAATGATCTACAAGGAATTCCCCAATTGCAAGGTTTTGCCAGAGTTTATCATAAGTTACGCTGCCCGAAAGCCTGCTCTAAAACCTGTTTGAAACAGGAGAAGTAATTGGTGTCCCCCAGCCATGTACACAACTGCAGCAGTAGAACCTTCACATGTATCTTAGCATCCAGTAAAGCAATTAAACTATCATTACTGGTGCCAATCATTGCATCCTTTTCAAAAAGAGAAATATATCCGAGTGTTCTCATTGCTATAATTCCCAATTTGTATCATGTACCAAGTGTATTGGGATTGGATCTTAATATTTGGTTCCATAGACCACCCAGTATTTTCTTAGCCCTATTAAATACTTTAACTATGCCTTTGCTAGTAGCCAGTGGGGTATTTAGGCTCTCTGCTGCTCTTGGTCCAACTAAGTGCATGCACCCTCCTCCCCAACTTAACTCCACCTATGCTAGAATCTGCACCTTCACCAGATCCTGCACTCTGTCCGCCTTGGCCAAACTACACGCTATCACCCCCATTTTGTCCCCATTTCATCTCCAAAACTTAAGGACGTTTTTAAGGCTGTAGGGATTAGTTATTGCTTCCACTTTATTAATTGAAGACGTTTATCTTCTATGTTATTTTAGTTAAAAGAGTGTTTTCAGATCTCTGCTGCCCAAGATTGGGGGAAGGCAGTGTTTTCTACAGCTGGGTACACTAGATGTGACTTCTAGAGGTCATTGGGGTCATTATGAGGTAGGCGGTAAGGGGTTAACGGCGCCGGTAAAGGTGCCAGAGCCGTCAACCCCTTATTGCCTCATTAGGAGTTCTGCTCGTGGGACCCGCTAAGGCCGCCTGGTAAAACCAGGCATCCTTAGCGGGTCCCACGAGCAGACCAGGGTGCTAACAACGGGCCCGTTATTAACTGGACCGTTGTTAGCACCCTCCCCATTCCCATTGAGCCCTATGGGGGCTAGAATGGGAATGGGGATGGGTCCCTTGAATGAGGAATTACCGGGCCCTCCAAGGTCAGAATGGCCCAGTAATTTCTCATTCAAGGAACTCGGACCCGGTACCCGGTAAGGGGGTAACCATGCCGCTAATGGTTACCTCCTACCTTGTAATGACCCCCATTGTCTACTTTCGCACTAGAAGTAATTGTCTACTTTCGGTTAGGTCAGAAAAGAATCTTTTAGAGGAAGCGTTGAGAACCGAAGCTATCTGTCAATTCGTTACAAATAAAGGCAAGCTGGAGCGACGAACTTTGGTTTCACTGCTAATATCTGGATTCTCACGAGTTCCCTTCTGTCATTCCATGAGAAGCACCTAGAGTGCGCGTACAATGAATGTTTGAGGAAGCATAAGTACAGTTCTACATGAGTGCTTGTCAATTAGTAAAGTTTACATATGAAATATATACAAGTGGTACAGGCGCATCTTATAAAAATGTTGAATACAAATAACTTAACCTCCTTCTAATTGTTACAGCTCTGGTGGTAGGAGGGGGCAAAATGGAAATAAAGCAAGTTACCACCTGCTGAAGGCCTTGTACCTCCAATCTCTTGGACCGGAAGCCCATTAAAGGATGGCAAAATCAAAAGTGAAATTTGTAAACTCTGGGCAGAAACACCTTCGAGTAAAGACAGTTGTAGAACATTCTTGGAACCTTTGGACACGTATTCTGAAGGTGGGGTGACCTAGAACATTACTGACTGGGAAGCAACAGCATTCCTTTTAGCTGCTAAGTGCAGGTAGCTTTTATAACAAATGAAGTGGTACATACTATTTACATCATTGCTGTTTTTGCCATTGTCCAAAATACCCAACACTCCAAGATTAAAACTGAGTAATGGGTCGGGTGTTCCAGCACAGCATTACTTTTGTTTGTGTGATGTAGGCTATGGGTCTTGCGTATGGGTCTTGCCAGCTTGCTTTCATGGTAAATTAAAATGTGTGTTAACGCCTTAGAGTTGGTTGGACTGCAAAATACATCGGAATATTTTGAGATGTGTGTGTTATATAGATGTACTGCTGTCGATTGAGAAACTGTTTCACAGTTAAAGTCCAACCTTGTATGCAAAATCTAATTCATGTTAAGGTTACTTTTTAGCTCAATGCATTGTGTGGCATACTTTGCAGTTGGTTCTCCTGGAAGCGCTGGGCCTGTCATCAAAGACACATGATAACCCCAGCTGGGATCCCAGTTGCCTGCTCAGGACTGGGCAGCTTCTGTAAATATGACTGAATGAATACTTTGATGGACACCACAGACATTTCTAATTTTTTTAAATAATTTAAATTGTATTAAAGCATAAAACAAAAGAATACCATTTTTTAACCGCTGCATACAACACCAGCGCACAGGAATGAATTGCATGATATTTTAAAAGAAAACATTTCATGCTGTAGTTGACACATGCATTTCAATGCACTACAAAGATCAATAAAATAAAAGAATCCGAAAGCAGAACAATGTACAGTGCTGATGTAATTAAATCAAGGATCACATGGTATCAATGCTATACCAGCGAGAATAGATTATCGTGCTGATTTACAAATGTAATAAGGGGACTCCATTCCACTAGGAATTGTGCCATCTCCCCTTTAAGCGCTGTATCAATTTTACACATTGCGGTCACAAATCATACCTTTGCCCACCACTCCTTTATGTCTTGTACAATTGAAGATTTCCAATTTTTCGCTACCACTAACCTTGCTGCTACTAAAAAGTGAGTTATCAACTTATAAGATTTAGCCAACAATGTATATTGTGGCTGCAGGTCTTCATCACCCAGTAACACCACCTGGGGGTCAGGTGCCCAATCCACTCCACTAATCCTTTTTATTTGGTTTATCACCTCTTTCCAAAACACCAGGATAACTGACACATCCACCATATGTGAAAAAAGGTACCTGGGGCAACTCTGCATCTCCAGCAAGTGGGAGAAAACGTTCAGTTCATTTTATTCATACACCCTAGGGTATGGTACCATCCAAGCATCAATCGAAAACCCTTTTTAGCTGAACAGACTTGCCAGATTTCCCCACTCTCATCCAGATATTGTACCAGGCTAAATCATTTGTGGGTTTGGCAATGTATTCCTCCCATTTGACCACATACGCATGAGGGGGATTAAATTTGTTGGAATTTAGTACTCCATAAAATGAAGAAACCTTACCCATCGTGGATCCCCTATGAATACGTCTTGTGTTGTTACCCTCTTTGCTTGATTCACTAATTTCGTGCTCACAGGTCAGTGTCTGAGTTGTTTATAACTGTATCTATGGTCATCTCCTACCAGAAAGGCCTGCCTGCACTGCTCAAAGGATATGTGTTGCTGATTTTCAAACAGTTGACCCAATCCTGTCAACCCTCCTTCAAGCCAAGAGGGGAGGGAAAGTAGTGAGGTAGTGACTATATATTTACGGGTGACCTTATCCCAGTAGTCAAACATAGCTCTAGTTGAAGAAACCCAATGCCCTTCATGCTTTCTCGCCATAGGGGAGCGCCAGCACCAATCATGTAGGGGAGCCCTGAGTCTATCCTGTTCAATGTCCACCCAGTGTTTTAGGTTTTGTGCAGTCGCCCGGCTTTCCAACAAACGGGTGAGTTGGGCAGCATATAAGTAAATTTCAATGTCCTGTACTGCTAGTCCTCCCTTTCCCTTTGCTGCCATAAGTGTGTGCCTAGCAACTCTGGGGAACTTTTTGGCCCATATAAATCTAAAGATGTGAGACTGAAGATCTTTAAGCAATGTCTGCAAAATCCAAATTGGCACCAACTGAGGCAGCAAGGTCATTAGAATTGCTGTGACTCTTTCTAACAACGAAATGTCGGGATTTCCCCATTGTATCAAATCTTGTTTAGCTGAGGCAAGGAGTGCCAGAATATTAGCTGCATTTAGTTGGTCGTATCCTGTGGTAAGGTGGATGCCCAAATATTTCATTGTACCCAAAGCCCATTGTAATGTGAAAGCACTCTTCAATCAGCTAAGTGCCTGAAGTGTTTCTGAGGCATTAAGTATAGTGGACTTTGTAAAATTAAAATTTAAACCTGAGACCCGATGAAATCTTTCTAACAGGGAAACTATGTGAGACAAAGAATTAAGGGAATCACACATATAGAAGAGAAGGTCCACTGCTTATAATGCAACTTTATATTGGTATCCAGTGATATCCAGCCCGTGAATATCTACTGATGAGCCGACCAATTGTACCAGGGGTTCCATGCACAGAGCAAACAAAAATGGAGATAACGGACATTCTTGACAGGTTCCCCTCTGCAAGCTCATAGGGTGTGACAATGTTCCATTCAATTTGAACCGATTAGATGGGAGTACAAAATTGGCCAATACTCTTTTAATAAAAAACGGACTGAATCCAAACCCCTCTAGTGCTTTTCACAAATATACCCAATTCACTTGGTCAAACGCTTTCTCAGCATTGATAAAAGGTATAGCCATTTCCCTTTTGCTCTGTCACGCAGAAGCAACGACATTAATTGTCTGGCATATGGTGTCCTGTTTTTGACTCCCGGGGACAAACCCTGTTTGATCCCCACCCACCACGCCTGGGAGCACTATGGATAAGCAAGTGGCTAAAATGTTTCAGTAGATGCGAGAGTCACAATTGAGGACAGCGATAGGTCTATAAGAAGAGCATAGCGTGAGATCTTTGCCTGGTTTTCCTATCAATGTTAGTGTTGATTCCCCTATGGCAGATGTGATGCTCAGTGTGTCTGTACAAGTGTTAAATAGCCTCATCAACTGGGGAGATAGCATTCCTGAGAATATTCCATAAAATAGGGCTTTGAAGCCATCTGGACCTGGGGCCTTATTGGAGGGGAGAGCACGAATTGCCTGGGAGACTTCTTTCACCGTTATGGACTGGTCCAGTCTTTGTTGGATGTCTTCAGAGATTGGACAGAGGTGCGCATTGCAGATACAATCATTCTGTTGAGCCCCATTAAGTATCTCAGCTGTAAACAATGTTGTGTAATACTGTGATAGGATTTACATTTTTGCAGGTTCGTCCTCATGTAGCTTGACCGAGTGCGCCCGTAAACCAACAATCGTGTTACTATTTCTGTGGGCCTTGAGTTTGTACACCAGAATATGTGATGCTCTATTAGAAGTACTAAAATAGAAATGCTTAGTTTGGAGCAGTTTATGAGAAATATAATCCACCCATAGTGCCTTTAGATCCGCCCTTGCCACCTGTAATGGTATATTCCTCTTCCCAGATCCGTCCCTTTTTATATCGGATTTCCCAATCCTGCCTTTACCCTTTAAGCAGTTAACATCCTCTTCAGTGCCGAGGCTAAACTGATGAACTCACCTCGCAATGTGGGTTAAACGCATCCCATACCGTTGCTATGAAGACATGCCAGGTTAAATTGTCTTGAAAATACTGAGCGATCCTTTCTGGGATAGTAGCAGTGGTCGAAGTGAGCGGGGGCGGTTGGTAGGGATGCTTCTCTACTTTTTCTAATGACATTTTGCCATTCTTATACATTTATTTAAAAAAAAAAAAACTGTTCCGGAATGGTTTCATTATAAAATAAAAGTGTAGGAAGAAGTTGAAACTTGCACTTTCAATGCAATGCACTGAACATTCCCTTAAACAGCAGGTGTGTTTGTTTGGGGGTTTGGATTGCACGTGGGACGTGGCATGGTGATGTGTTTTGTGGGAAGCGGGAGCAGGCCAGCAGGGAACATAGTTCCACTGCTTCTTTTCATGCACTTCGACCAGTGGATAGTGGTGCAAAAAGTTGTATTGGGCAGTACAGAATCATTCAGTTTCCATAACATGGACTTCCTAATTCCCACTCCAAAGGTGTCTTACTGCAGTGTAATAGGAGAGTGATCGGATGACAATGCCTTTTCTATAGTAGCAGAGCTGATCTGTGGGGGTAGAGAACGAGAAACCAAAAAGTAATTGATCTAGAATAACTTTGATGCACCTGAGAGAAATTAGTAAAATCAGACAAGTGAAGGGTGCAGATGCCTCCACACATCCACTAACTGCAGGTCTACCATAGCTTTTTTAAGGGAGACAGTTTATGCTGCTTCGGACATAGCGGCCTGATCTATCCACACTGGGATCAAGTGCCACATTAAAACTTCCTCCAACCACAAGATCCCCCTGCTGAAATTGGGCAATATGAGGGAATACCTGAGTGTAAAACTATCATGATGTTGATTTGGACCGTAAATGGAGACCATAGTCAGATCTTTACCCCCAACACGTATATGAAGCCCCAGATATCTCCCTTGATCATACCTAAAAACCTCCATTTTCTCAAAACGGAGAGATCTACCAACTAGAAATGCAACACCCGCCTTCTTCTGAGGAGAGGAGGCAAACTATTTCTGGGGAAACCATCTATATTGCAGCCTCGGCCAGTCCTTTTTCAATAGATGGGTCTCAAGAAGTAATGCTATATTGGCTCTCGCATCCACCAATTTAGATAGAACACTCATCCTCTTGGAATTCAGACCCTGAAACTATATGTATGTCAGCCATCCCAGGAAATACAACTCCTCATATACCATACCCCAAATGAAACCCAACCATGAATGACTTGGGTGACCAAGGACATCACCACTTCCTTCTGCGTCATCTCTTACCGACCCTAGCCTGCTACTAAACCCAAAGCACTACATAGGACATTCTGAAAGAGCATGAACAAAAATGAAAAGGAAAAAGTAACCCCATCTGGGGTAGTCATCAGGTCAAAAATACCTGAGTGAGGGCACATGCTCCCAATGCCCAATCGAATTTCAGTGAACTCTAACAATACAGCATAATGAAAGCTTATCAGAACCACATAAACCAAACCATAGCAACCATAAAAGGGCACATCTCTGACGAGTACAACATACTGAACTCCTCATCATCAAAGGCAGTGAGCAGGTCCATCAAGCAGGTTCCTCTGAATCACAGCTTCTTCCCTGCTGACCATTGAGGTCACCTTCAATCTATCCGCATGCCTCTCCTCGAGCATACCTTGGACCAGTCCGTTGATGGAGCTTCTCGTTCCATGCCTTAAGGGAGGTGTATTTCGCCCTTTGAGATCTTCAGACCCTTAAACGCTGCTCGGAGGGAGGTAAACTGGGGCTGAACACCGTCAATCTTGAAAAGAATGTGAAAAAGGTTATCCCTACCTGTATTGAATGCTTTTGCTTGCAAGCCATTGGGTCAGTGGTTTCATCATCTGACATTTTTGGATAGTTCCTTGTGCCAGGTCCTGGAAAAACTGCAAAG
Source organism: Ambystoma mexicanum (assembly GCF_040938575.1). NCBI lineage: Eukaryota > Metazoa > Chordata > Amphibia > Caudata > Ambystomatidae > Ambystoma > Ambystoma mexicanum. Next base: position 708,825,416 of record NC_090939.1, read on the forward strand.
AATCACCCCTAAACAGTATCCCCCATTGTGCCCTGGCTTTCCAGAACATTTGGGAGGAGGTTTTGATGCTGTTAGAAATTAGTGTACACTCTATGCTTTAGGTCGAGTGTGAGATCTGCCCCCATTTCACCTAATATTTTCTAGGAAAAAGTCTTTGACATATGCCTCCAGTTCCTGATCAGAGACTTCTAGGAATCTCTCTGCTGCAGATGTTGTTCCTTCATGAAGGATGCTTTGCATCATCTTGTTTCTCATCAGAGGAAACTTTATGGGCTTCAAGTGAGCTACTCTCTGCCCCAGTTGTTCAAGGGAGTTAGTCTGCTCACAAAAGGTGGTCCCCGGATCTCCCCATCTGGTTTCGGTCAGCTGGACATTCTGTGCCAGCTCCTGGAAGGACCCTTTCAGTTCCTGTAAAGTGGTGGCCATTTCCTTTTGAATGGATTGGAGCAAATGCATAATGTCACCTTTTTTGGCTGGTTTCGCATCCATATCCAGATTTGAGATGGAATCTGAGCTTGCGGTCCGCTAGATGCAGATTTTTGGGGGTTGGAGCATATCTTTGATGGAGGTCACCGAATTATTTTTAGCTTTGCTAGCATTCATGATGGGGCCACCCTCAGCACCTGCGACATGCAGAATGGACTAGGTGTGTAAAAGCAAGGGTTGTAGCAGGCAGGCCCTGAAATGAAATTCAGTAATCAGAGGGGTCTCTGGGCAAATACGGCTTCACAAAGTGGTTTCTTCTCTTTCCGGGCCCACCCACCAACTGCCAGCAGAGGAACTATATTTTGTAATGATGTCCCATCCTGGGGTGACTGTGTACAAGGGCCATACTAGCCTTATCCAACCATAAAGGTGCCAGTCTCTGCCACTTCTTTTCCCACCACTCTGCACCCAAAGTTGCACTGTCAGTCACCAATCCCCATTTAACTCTGGTCAATTCATATCTGGAGCCCCCATGCAGATCAGGGGCATCAGTGCTACAAGGAGCCCATGGGGAGAACCCCAGTTCCTTTCTAAAATTGCTGTTACTGCAGGTGCATCCCCCTGGTATGTGAAGCAAACCTATCTTGATGGGGTGCTGCAGGGGAGCCCATCAAATGGATTTGGGGCATCCAGCCCCTGGCCATCTGCAGTTATTTTGGTCGGAGTCTGTCTGTTGCCCTCGGACTCTGCTACGCTTTGCCCAGCAGGGATCCAGTGCTGCACTGCTTTTCACCCCCAGACTATCCTGCCGGCTCCATGCAGCCCCTGTGTCCGGTGCCCCGGCGCTGTTGGTGTTCAGCTGCTGGAATGCGGCAGCTGCGTGGGTCCTCTGCTGTGTGCCACACGGCAAGGCTCCTGGACGGCAAGGATCCTGGACTGCAGGGTTCCTCGTAAGCTGCTGATCCTGCCAGCTCCTTGTATAGAGCCCCAGGCTTCAATTTTTTGGCACCACTGTCAAGACGGGTTAAGCGGTCCAGTGCGGATTCCCACCACGCGAGGCATTAGCTTTTGGGTACTTTCACACAATATACATGGCAGCCATGTTGGTGCGCCGGAGATTGGCTGATGAAGGCCACGTGTACGTAGTCAGATTATATTTTACACTGACCCAACATCATTGAAAGCCCTATCAGTCGCTTCCTGCAGGGTTCCGACACCCCCTCATGGAATTTTAGCTCTGCATTAGCAGGATGATGGGTTTATTTGCGGTTTACTTGTCCTCAGAGCATCAGATGAAACGGGGCTGCGCCACCATCAGCCTCCAGCCAGGCCACGCCCCCCCAGACCTTTCTTCTTAACAACTGCGAAACATTCTGTACCTTTGCCACACAGTTAATATTCTCTCTCACACTTCCATGGCTTTGGGTAGGCTTTCACAGGTTTCTTGATGCACTTTTACATTTAGATTTATTCTTTCCCATTTTCACTTCTGTATAATGTCGTTATGCTTGCACCTTTTGAGTGATTAAAGACCACCGAAATGTGGAGTCTGCTAGCGAAAATAGTGCTTGCTTCTGAACACCATGGGTGCTTTTATTCTGCCTGCTTCTCCTCTGCGATCTCTCAATGCCCTGGGGTGCTTTAATTCTGCCTGCTTGTCCTCTGTGATCGTTCCATGTCCTGGGTGCTTTCATTCTGCCTGCTTATCCTCCGCGATCTCTCCATGCCCGGGGGTGTTTTCATTCTGCCTGCCTGTCCTCTGTGATCGCACCATGCCCTGGGGTGCTTTCATTTTGACTGCCTGTCCTCTGCGATCTCTCCATGCACGGGGATGTTTTCATTCTGCCTGCCTGTCCTCTGTGATCGCACCATGCCCTGGGGTGCTTTAATTATGACTGCCTGTCCTCTGCGATCTCTCCATGCCCTAGGGTGTTTTCATTCTGCCTGCTTCTCCTCTGCGATCTCTCCATGCCCTGGGGTGCTTTCATTCTGCCTGCCTGTCCTCTGCGATCTCTCCATGCCCTGGGGTGCTTTCATTCTGCCTGCCCTCTGCGATCTCTCCATGCCCTGTGGTGCTTTTATTCTGCCTGCTTGTCCTCTGCGATCGCTCCATGCCCTGCGTTGCTTTCATTCTGCCTGCCTGTCCTCTGTGATCGCACCATGCCCTGGGGTGCTTTCATTCTGACTGCCTGTCCTCTGCGATCTCTCCATGCCCTGGGGTGCTTTCATTCTGACTGCCTGTCCTCTGTGATCGCACCATGCCCTGGGGTGCTTTCATTCTGACTGCCTGTCCTCTGCGATCTCTCCATGCCCTGGGGTGTTTTCATTCTGCCTGCCTGTCCTCTGTGATCGCACCATGCCCAGGGGTGCTTTCATTATGACTGCCTGTCCTCTGCGATCTCTCCATGCCCTGGGGTGCTTTCATTCTGCCTGCTTGTCCTCTGCGATCGCTCCATGCCCTGCGTTGCTTTCATTCTGCCTGCCTGTCCTCTGTGATCGCACCATGCCTGGGGTGCTTTCATTCTGACTGCCTGTCCTCTGCCATCTCTCCATGCCCTGGGGTGCTTTCATTCTACCTGCCTGTCCTCTGAGATCTCTCCATGCCCTGGGATGCTTTTATTCTGCCTGCTTGTCCTCTGCCATCGCTCCATGCTCTGGGTTGCTTTCATTCTGCCTGCTTCTCCTCTGCGATCTCTCCATGCCCTGGGGTGTTTTCATTCTGCCTGCCTGTCCTCTGCGATCGCACCATGCCCTGGGGTGCTTTCATTCTGACTGCCTGTCCTCTGCGATCTCTCCATGCCCTGGGGTGTTTTCATTCTGCCTGCCTGTCCTCTGTGATCGCACCATGCCCTGGGGTGCTTTCATTATGACTGCCTGTCCTCTGCGATCTCTCCATGCCCTGGGATGTTTTCATTCTGCCTGCCTGTCCTCTGTGATCGCACCATGCCCTGGGGTGCTTTCATTATTACTGCCTGTCCTCTGCGATCTCTCCATGCCCTGGGATGTTTTCATTCTGCCTGCCTGTCCTCTGTGATCGCACCATGCCCTGGGGTGCTTTCATTATTACTGCCTGTCCTCTGCGATCTCTCCATGCCATGGGGTGCTTTCATTCTGCCTGCCTGTCCTCTGCGATCTCTCCATGCCCTGGGGTGCTTTCATTCTGCCTGCCTGTCCTCTGCGATCTCTCCATGCCCTGGGGTGCTTTCATTCTGCCTGCCTGTCCTCTGTGATCGCACCATGCCCTGGGGTGCTTTCATTATTACTGCCTGTCCTCTGCGATCTCTCCATGCCCTGGGGTGCTTTCATTATTACTGCCTGTCCTCTGCGATCTCTCCATGCCATGGGGTGCTTTCGTTCTGCCTGCTTGTCCTCTGTGATCGCTCCATGCCATGGGGTGCTTTCATTCTTCTCTGTCTGTGAAGACTAAACTTGGCATGAGGCTATGTGAGGCCACCTCCTGCTTCAATGTCGGACCTGGCCTCCATCTTCAATTCCAGCTACTCAAAGCCACTGTGACACAGTGTTATTTCATCGGGAATAATGCATTCTGATGACACCAAGGTATATCAATTGTTGACAGTGGTAGCGTGTGGGGTGGGCCTATCAGCTATTATAGAGGATTATCTGAGTTCATATTTTCTCAAATTAAGTGCAAAAAAATAAATGCAGTTTTTGCATGTCCAGTACATTTGGTCTATTACCTTAGTATTGGCTTTTATTTCTGGCTATTTCTCGTAGTTTGTCATCAGTTGCCAAACCCGTTCGGTTCACTTTTGACCCATTCCTTAAATTCAAACCAGCCTTTGCAAATACATCCAAATAATGTTGCTTCAGGCTGTATATTTTCAGAACCATGAAACCTTTCTTGGATTAAGCCAGTCTGGGTGTATCAGCAATTTATGAATAAGCTGATTTACCTGCTATTATTATGTCATCCCCATTAAGGGCCTGATTCATGGAATTATGTGTGGGGGAAATAGGGAACTTGCACGCCAAACTGCATTGGAAATCCTGTTTGTCGATTCATGGAATCGAATGTGCGGGAATGTTCCTGGACTTGTGTGGAATTTGGGCAGGCTCAGCACGTCCCTGTGAGTCGTCGAGCGTCTGGCGCGAGACACCATGCACAGCATGGGCGTGGCTTGCGCAGGTGGCTTGGAAGGGGGTGGAACACAGAAAATGGTGAAGAAAATGCGGAAAAGTGGGCATTCTGAACGACGCCCCACAGGCATTCTCTCGGACGCCCAAAATGTTGCCAAACGATACATAGTCATAGAACCACCACGCAGCATCGTGGTATAGAAATGCCCAGGCAAATCCCTCGATCTCTACGCCACCCGAAGGTAGGCGTAAAAACACCTGCCCATAGGAATTGCAGTGCAGCAGTTGGTTGACATGTCGGATTTAGGGTTCCGATCTAACTTAGGTGTGCGCGTACGCAGTGTAGCAGGGTGCAGGAGCAGTTTCTGGAGGTTTGTACGCAGATTTTCTGAGTTTAACTCGAGTTATGAATTTGCATACGCATGTTATCGGGGTGCAGGCAACAGTTAAGAGGGCTCCTGCGCAGGGTTACAGAGAAACAGGCCTGCTTGCGGGGGACCCTATGCACTGTTTGAAATGTGGCTGTGTATTTTTTGCATCAGGGCATGTTGGGGGCGGTCCGTGATGCGACTTGTGAATACGGTTACTTTGCGCAGTACATTCCATGAATATACGGGGTGTGCATTTTGAATTCTTCATGCAGTGTCTTTCTCGGCACGTGGGAATTTCAGGAGAAATGCGCACTTTTCCATCAGGCCGCATATCTTTTCTTCTCTCTGTGGCACTCCAGTTTTGTCGCTGATAGACTGGGTTATGCTTCATTGGCCTTTGGGTGTTGAATTTGCCCTGGAGTCACCTGAGTATTTTCCAAGCAGCAGGGGTTGTCTGTGGGTCCACTTACTCTATTTTGCAGAAGGAATGCACAAACTAAACAAGACTTTTCTGCACAGGTCCCCATCTGTTTAATTGTCTTATTATCTCTCTCGTCCCCTGGCAGACGTAATTTAATTTTGAGCTGCATCTAAAAGGCATTGTTTTCAGAAATATTTCTCTATCTTCCGATTTTCGTTTTTTTAAAACTATTTTATTCTTTTTTGGTTCCACCACTGATTTTATCCCACTTTTTTTTTTTTTAATTTAATTATTACTCAGGCGGACCTGAGTTTTATCAATGGTTCGAGAAGATCATCCTATCTCCTGATCTCAACCCACGACCCCGGTTCTCCCTTCCACTGTCTCGTCAACCAGTTTATCAAACATACCCAGTGTAAAATCTGTGGTTTGCAATTCTTCTACCACCATTTTGAATGCTACTGTGCCAAATGTGTTACCACCTGTGTCCACCACCACTGAAAATGAGCCCCTCAGTGTAAAATCTGTGGTTTGCAATTCTTCTACCACCATTTTGAATGCTACTGTGCCAAATGTGTTACCACCTGTGTCCACCACCACTGAAAATGAGCCCCCCAAGTGTAAAATCTGTGGTTTGTAATTCTTCTACCACCATTTTGAATGCTACTGTGCCAAATGTGTTACCACCTGTGTCCACCACCACTGAAAATGAGCCCCCCAGTGTAAAATCTGTGGTTTGCAATTCTTCTACCACCATTTTGAATGCTACTGTAACGCTCACCTGGTTCCCACGGGGGCGCTGGTCTAGTCTGGATTGCTGTGGCCTCTTCTAGCATGATGCGCAGGACCCGGCACACCGATTGGACAGGGCCTCTAAATCGTGCTTGCCTGGCCCGTAGGAATATCCTTCTGCAGATGAGAAAGGGGTTAACAGTCTGCAGAATAGTGTGCTAGCTCCCCCCTTTCCCCCTTCGTTCCTCTCTAACTTCCTCCAAACCCCGGTTTAAGCTCACCTTATGGTTTGGAAGGATGAACTCTCCATCCTGCTTCTGGTGCAGGGGCGCGCGTTCGTCCAGTTACTTCACTGGTTTTCAGAATGGCGCTGGCAAAATCCACTTGACTTTCCTGAGCGATGCGCCGTAAGTATGAACGTTCAAAGTTCAAGTGAGGCCCCCTTTATGTTGTCTTTCTAACTTGTGATCTGTCCTTTATTTCAGGTGCAGAATGAAGGCGATGCGTTGAGGGGTTAAACTGCCGAGGTGAGTAGTGATGAGGGCGATCCCTCTAAATGTCCTTATCATTCCCCATAAATGTCTCTTGTCCTTTCCCCATAGGGGCCGGGGTACGGTACCTGCCAACGGGGCGGCGCCGACCCGAAATGTGGAAGAAAAGCCGGTAAGTATTATGGCTGTTAATCAGGCTTTCCTTCTGTGTGTCCTTCTGCTCACCTTTTGTTTCTTCCTCTCTCCCCTAGGTGCAGAGATGTGGTGTCCGATGCTGACAGCCGCGATGGAGCCGGGAGATGTCTCGAGGACAGGTGAGTGAAGCGTGGCGCTGCAGTGAGCAACGCGATGCTTTTAAATGGAAGTCTTTCTTCAGGGATGCCGGCGAGAAGATTCCGGGTGCAGGTAAGAAGTTTAAAATAGTCTTTGGTTTTCACCTTTCTCTTCTCTTCCTTCCTTGCAGGTCTTCCAGGTTCGAGGCGGGCATGGCTGGAGTCCAGGAGCAGGAGCAGACACGGTGAGCGTTAAGCTGCAGGAAGCAGAACAACGCGAAGCATGAGCTGTTGTCTGGGCGTGGCTTAAATAGCCTCCAAAGAAGTCCCAGGTATGTTTCCTTCCCCAACTAGATATGTATCCTTCCCTGGCCACGCCCAAGTGAAAAAATAGTCCCTATGAAAAAATAGTCCCTTTCAGGTCTCAGGGAGGCCTGAAGCGTGCAGCATGGTCTGCATCAGGTAAGTGCACAAAACACATGAGCCTGGCGCCAAAGGTGCCAGGACTGAGTCCAAAGAGCCCCTATAAGGGGCCGCTGGGCTTTTACCCGAGGGCATGATGCCTGCTTCCGGGGGTGCTGGGCCTGGCCTGGTGCTCCGGGGGTAGGCATCATGACAGCTACTGTGCCAAATGTGTTACCACCTGTGTCCACCACCACTGAAAATGAGCCCCCACTGTAATATCTGTGGTTTGCAATTCTTCTACCACCATTTTGAATGCTACTGTGCCAAATGTGTTACCACCTGTGTCCACCACCACTGAAAATGAGCCCCCCAGTGTAAAATCTGTGGTTTGCAATTCTTCTACCACCATTTTGAATGCTACTGTGCCAAATGTGTTACCACCTATGTCCACCACCACTGAAAATGAGCCCCCCAGTGTAAAATCTGTGGTTTGCAATTCTTCTACCACCATTTTGAATGCTACTGTGCCAAATGTGTTATCACCTGTGTCCACCCCCCCAGCCACTACCGAACCACATCTTAAATGCGCCTTGATTAACGCTAGGTCCATCAATGCCCACGTTTTAGACATCCACAACCTCCTAACCACCCATGACCTCGATCTGCTCATGATCTCAGAAACATGGCTACACGAGGCCTCTGGCCCGGCACTCGCCCTCGCACTACCACCTGGATTCTCCATCACTAGACAAGATCGTCTCTCCAAAGGTGGAGGTGTAGCAATTATTGCCAAAGACTGCCTTTCTATCAGGAAGGTAGAGAAATCCTTGCACAACAGTGACTACCTCCAAGTCAAAATTAACCTATCTCCCCAATGTACCATTGCTGTCCACATTGTCTTCCAAGGTGACTTCCAAGCCTCTCTCATCCACCTCCTCTCTGACAACCTCAAAAATCAATCAAACGCCATTCTCCTTGGGGATGTTAACCTAGGTCTCCTGGACAGGAAGGACCCAGAAGCCAAATCCCTTGACTCAGCCCTCAAGGCGCTGGGGTACAATAACACCATCTTTAGCCCAACCCACACCCAGGGCAGAACCCTTGACTGTATTGCGCAACATAACTGCCCACTCATCATCACTGGAAACTCTCTCACCCCATGGTCAGACCACCACATCATCACCTTCAGCATCCTCACCACCTGCTCCACCACCCCCTCCACCCCAACCACTGCCACCCTGCCTTGCCAGAAGCTCCCGCCAACTCACTAAGGAAAAGCTACTGCCTTTCCTCCAAGGCCCAGCCTTCAGACCCCCTTTCTCCACAGACCCAGAAACACTCGCAACAGCCTACGGAGTTGCCATCAAAGCAGCCATTAATTCCATTGCCCCCTTAAGCCCTGTAAGTCCAAACCCACCACCCACTCCAACTCCTGGTTCACCCCGGACCTCCTCGCACTCCGCATTGAAAAAAAGGCCACTCTCACTCAGTGGCAAATGTCTCACTCCGACAAAGACAAGATGACTTTTAAATCATGCTCCACTAGATATAGCAATCACCCTAGCTAAGGCAAAATCCTTTGAATCCAGAATCTCTGAAGCACAATCCAGCACTAAAGAAATCTTTGCCATTTTTAGGGAGCTTGAAACACCTACACCCGCCCCCCAGAACTTCACCAAAGACAAGGCCTGGTGTGATGATATACAAACGGCCATGAAAAATAAATTGAGCCTGCTCCAAAACAAAATACTAGCCACGAAGCAAGCCCTACCCAACACACACACCCCTGTCCCATCAACAGCCCCGGACCCCCCCAACCTTTCTCATTCAAACCCATTCTAGAAAAAGACATCACCAACATAATGAGGAACATTAAACCCTCCAATTGCAAAGGTGATGCATGCCCAGCCACCATTATCAAAGACTGTGCTGAAGCGCTAGCTCCTTTCCTTACAGCCTTTGTAAACGCCTCCTTTGCTACTGGGAAAGTCCCTGCCTCCCTCAAGGAAGCCTGGGTCAGCCCTCTCTTAAAAAAAAACAACTCTCGACCCCACATCCCCCAACAACTATAGACCTATCACCAATGTCCCTTTCCTCCTCAAAATACTGGACAAAGCAGCATACCTGCAGGTTCAACACTTCATTGAAGAGAACAAACTCCCAGGACTCCGCCAATCAGGCTTCCGCCCCAGACACGGGACTTAAACCGCCCTACTTGACCTGAAAAACCAAATGGACGATGCCAGAGACATGGGCAAACCAGCACTTCTCTTACTTCTTGACCTATCCGCGGCTTTCGACCTCGTAGAACATGACGTCCTATGCCACCACCTCTCCTCTACTGCCAAATTCTCCCCTGAAGCCACAGCAGGGATCACTTCCTTCCTACAAGACAGAACCATGCAAGTATTCTCGGACTTAGCATCCGCATCACCAACTATCATTCTCTGCGGTGCGCCCCAAGGCTCCTGCCTTTCACCCACCCTCTACAACATCTTCACACGACCACTTTTTCTCATCCTCGACGCCATGGGCATTTCATACACTAACTACGCCGACGACGCACAGATCCTCCTCACCCTCACTGGCAACTATGACACTGATTCATGACCCTCAACAACCTCTACAACACCATCCAAGCCTGGATGGCAGACAATGGACTATGCCTCAACTCAGACAAGACTGAACTCCTTTTGGTAGGCTCACCCGACACGCTGAAAAATCTAGACTCCCAATTGAGTCATTTCACCATAGACTCCATCAAAATACCTGTCTCAGAATCAGTCAAAACCCTTGGAGTCTACTTGGATTCCAACCTATCCATGGATAAACAAATCAACGCAATAGCCTCTGCAGCTCCATACCATGCCAAACTTATCAACGCAGTCAGGCCCTTTCTCTCCAAAGAGAACTGCACTAACATAGCCGGAGCCATCACTGGATCTAGGCTTGACTATTGTAATGTACTCTTTCTAGGCACCTCCAACAAAAACCTAGAGAGGTTACAAATCATTCAGAATAGTGCTCTCCGGGCAGCCCAAGGCATTGCCAAAAGAGAACACATCTCGGAGGCTAGAAAACTAGCACACTGGCTCCCATTAAAAGAAAGGATCATCTTCAAGACTCTGACACTGACCCACAAGTGCATTCACCTTACTGCCCCTGACTACCTCTCCCAAAGGATCCATCCCGTCTCTTCTACGAGGCCAACCAGATCACCATATACTAATATGCTCTCTGTGCCATTAGTAAAAAAAAGTCAGAGCGGGCGGATCCAGCTTCCCATATCTCGCACCCACTCACTGGAACGCCCTACCTCCCACAATCCGAGGTGAGGCCTCCCTCAGCACCTTCCGCAAAACCATGAAAACCATCTTATTCACATAAGATGCCTCGCACCAGTCGAATACATCTCATATGTTCCTAATGCATAAACTGTATTGTAATGACCAATTGTACCAACCAAAATGTCAGCTCTATGCTTTGTCGAATTCATAATGTACCACTGAATGACTCTATGCCTGTAACTAAGCTCTTGCAATTAACAGCGTCTCAATGCCCATGGGCTACTTGCGCGCTATATAAATATAAATAAATAAATAAATACTCCCAGATCAGAACTTCCCTCTTCGCCATAGCCATGAGGGAGATGGGTCACAGTTCGACTAGGGAGTAGATGAGGTCGCTGTCTGGGCAATTTGAAGAAATGCGAGTTCTATTAGTTTCACCATGGCCACTGTCCATCTAGTAGTTTCTCCTGAGATTAATCTGTTCCACATATCGTCTTCTTGTATCATCCATGGATTTGTTATCCACGGCAGGAGATATAAGCTTCTGTTTTGTTTCGTGTTGGGACAGTCTATCACCAGATGTTTCAGAGTTTCAACCTCTTCTGCCTTTTAACATATGCGACAGCCATGCTTTCTCGTCGCGCCCCGAATAGTCATGATTTCATGACTTAGCAGGAGATTTAGTCTGACTTTCATGAAAAGGTTTCTCTTTCTTTTTTCCGGAAATTTAATACAATAGTTTTGTGGTCTTTTTAACTTGTTAAAAGTCGGCGGCAGATGGGTTAAGAGTTTATTCCCAGCTGATTTCTCAATCGTGTGGATCCAGTCCATCTCCTCCATTTTTTGTTTAATTCGATCAGGGTTTTGTTTTAGCTCCTTTTCTGTGCAGGCAATTTCAGTTAGCTTCTCTTTTCTGATTTTCACCCTTTTTATTAGGGCTTCACATTTTCCAATTTCAATTTCTTCCCTGATGATCTTATATGCATGTAAGGTATCTGCCATGATAATTTTCCTATAGAGTCTCATGGCACTTTGGTCGACCATGGAAGCAAGGGACACTAAGCCCAATTCTTGTCTGATTGCTGGCATGGATGTCAACTTTGGCAAGCCTAACACTGCTTTCCACACGTGACCCTCCAATTTGCTCCAGAGTAGACTTGGAATGTTCAGGGAAGCTTCCATTCCATACACCAGTGCTGGCACTACTTTTGTCTTATAGAAATTTATCACAGGGATTAGAGAGAATTTCCCGAACTTGTTGTCAATGGCCCTCGTTTGCGAAGTTAACTGTTTAACTTTCTTCCACAACAAATCCTGCATGCACTTGTCGGTTCCTGAGCTGTCGATTTGAAGACCGAGGTATTTTATGTTCTTTACAATTTCAATTTTTGTGTTCTCGAGGAACCAGTTCTGCTGCTTGGTTGTTTTACTTTGTGGTTTCTCGATTGTCAAAATTTTTGTTTTTGTTTTGTTTACCTCTAGGTGATTATCGGAAATATACATCATCTGCATATAACAGTCTTGGGATGAATGTTTGTCCAATTTTCGGAGGGAAAGCTCTGGTTTTGGTTTCCGTCTGCTGGTAATCACCTAGGAATGCGATGAAAAGGGCCGGAGCCAGAGGGCATCCCTGTTTGACACCTCTGTTCACTGTAATTTCTTCTGAAAGGATGCCTTGGTGGTTTAGGTTAACTCTTATCTTAGTTAGCGAATGGAGAGCTTTTATTGGAGCGAGCACCTTTGTTGGACCATTCCAGCCATGTAGTTTCGACCTCAGTTTGTTACGGTCGATCTTGTCAAAGGCTTTCGAGAGATCCAGAAACGCCAAGTGCACCTTTGGCGCTCCTTCCTTCACTTTAGCTTTCAGGATGTTAATTAGCATGATATTTATCGCTGTGCTGGCATTTTTCTGAAAGCCTGTTTGCAGGTGGTCTTTTGATGGGCCATTTCTTTCCCAGGTCTTGAAGTGCTCGAGCAGATGCGTTGCATATAATTTTCCTATTATGTTAAGTAGGGCAATCGGCCTATAGCTCGCAGAGTCTTCTCTACTTCCCTGGAATCAGTTTTTTTTTGCCACATTCAGCGAATATCCCACTTTTAGTGTTGTAAATATTAGTTGTGCCTGGGAGCCCAGAGGAATGGTAAATTTGCCCACTTGGTATTACAATTCACCAGAGATGTTGGGCTTAAAAAGCGAAATATTGTTAAGGAGCACAAACACCAACCATTCTCTGGTCCCGAGGCTGTCCATCTCCAAACCGATAAAAACTGTTTAAGGACAGGTTTATGGACTGCTGTTCTAAGCTAAGATACTCCCACAGAGAACACTCAAGGTGCCATTAAGGCAGACAGTTCCAGTCTGTGAGGTAAAGGCTGCATTCATGCTCTTGCACGGCTCCTCTAGGCTAGAACGCAGGTATAGATCCGGGGCCTGTGTGGAAAATACTTCCAGTACAAATGCGGGTAAGAGGAAACAAAATACCCACCACTAATGCCCTCAGTGCAGTGAGTCTGTCACTGCGCTTCTAGTATACAAACATTATACAAATGGCCTACAGTCATTCAGGCCACTATGCACAAAATCAATGCACACAAAACCCAGATATCCTGATAGACTGGTTTGTTTGTCCAACCATGCATGCATTCATGTAAAATACAGCGTTGTTAATTGATTTTTTTAACATGTTTCTATCATGGATTTATGCTGAATTTGGTTTATTTGCATGATAATTGCAACGTAAAGAATTGTTTGAGCTATTTTAATCCTGTGCTTTTTGACTGCCTTCAATTTACAAGTCAGAAGAAGAGATACCAGCAGCATAAAGCTGGAAGGATCACTGCAATGCTTTGGAAGTGTTCAGTGCTTGCTCCAATGGGCATCTGCAGACAGTTCCGAATTAGCGGTCGGTAATGAGAGGCATATTTGGTTTCGGTGTGTATGACCAATTCTTTTTTGATCACAGCAAACTGACCGCATTTTGGGGGTAATTCATAGAATTCGGCTCACAAGAGGCGTACGCAGTCCCGACTCATGTCCCCAACCCCACCCCCAGTGACAGGCACCTGCCAGCAGGCCCCGACTCATGAAAATGGATTATTTACAAAATAGAATGAAAGAAAATCACAGAAGAAAAGAAATAATAAATAAAAGTCTGGATATCCGAAATAAAGGAAAAAATAATGAATGCTGAATTCAAGAAAATGAAATGCACAATGGCTCCAAAGCGTACATCCATGAAAAAAAATCCAAAGTTCAAAAAATAAGCAAACCATTCCTCCATGGTAAAAATAAATAAATTAAGAAGTGAAATCTGGTCCATAACTATGTACAATGCGAAAATCCAGGGTCCTTGAGCCCAACAATCCAAAGGAAACCTAACAAACAACCAACCTAATAAATAACTATACACAAAAAGGTTGGGCATAGTCCATGCGCCCCAAAGGAAAAAATAAAATAGAAAGGAAACTTTTACCTACATAACTATTTACAAAGGCAGCGGGCCAGTCCCACGGCTCATTTAGTGATGTTCCGGGCCAGCGCATCATCGAACTCCACGTCGATGTTCCGGAGGCGGGCCTGTTCCCTGGCCTTGAGGTGTCGCAGGGATGCTGCCATGGAATCCCTCAACTCCCTGCAAGTTTCTTCGAGGCCCTCCGCCCGCCTCAAAGCCCAGTGCATGGAGTTCTCTGCCCTAACCATCCTGAGCCGTGCCCTCTCCGCCCACCGCTTCTCAACATCTATTTGCTGACCCAACTGCTGCCACACGGAAGACACTCCCAGTTCGGGGTCCTCCTGCCCCTCGGCCGATGCCTGCCCCCTGGGTGTTGATGGCTCCTAGCCATGATGCCTCCCACGCTGAGCCTGCTGCTGCCTCCGACGCAACTGCCTCTGCCACGACGACAGCCTCCGGGCTGATGGAATCCCCCAGTGCCGTTGTGCACGTGCCCTGCCCGATGATGCCGGCACATCTTCCATCTGCTGGGGTCCAGTTGGTGGAGTGTCCACCCCTGCTGGACCTCCGACTCCCGACTGTGGCAGGGATGTGATCTCCACCAGGCTGGCTGCGTTGGTTGGGGCAGATTCATAGGGGGCCCTGGTGGCATCTGGGCCGGAATACGGCACGGAGAACAACTTGTGTATAGTGTGCACAGAGGAGGAGAGGGCCGCAAGACTGGCCAACACATGGAGGAAACCCCCGACCATGGACCCTCCCAACTGGGCCACGTTGGCACACAGCTCTTCGTGATGATGTGCGTAGTCCCGCCAGGAAACACGCACGTCATCACACATGTCACGTGCGCAATGTGACACCAATCAGGACGGACTCCAACCAGTCACGGGTCCCCTCGTCCGCTGGTAGAGGAGTGCCAGATGACATGGACCTCCCCCCTACCTGCAGACGGGCCTGGGACAGGGCATCCCTGTTGGTGCATGTTGATGCAGTCACAGTGTCAGGGACAGAGTCATGCACAGGCACCTCCGAGCGACCTCTGCTGCCTCCTGCCCTTGCCCCTGGACTGCACCACTTGCACCAGTGGTACCACCCCCACCAGGCCCCATGTGCGGCTCTGTAGCAGCCTCCTCCTCCTCTATACACACCACCAACCTGGATGGCTCTGCACCGTCTTCCGCAGTTGCAAGCCCCTGTGGGGGCTCATCCGCCCCTTCCGCTGCAGCCGTATTGGCAGATGCGGCACCAGTCCCCTCGCTCGCGCATGATGGAATTTCCTGGGAGGGTGACTGGGTCTTGCGTCACCGGCCGGTGGAGGCATCTCTGCCACTCTCCTCCACAGCGCCGTCTCCACCCTCTTCACTCGCAGGTGTGTAAAGGGAGACATTGAACACAAGCATCAGGGTACTGTACAATAGTCCCCTAGACAGAAAGCAATAGCACATGAGTGGCACTGTCAAACGTCACTTCCATCATGTCTCCCAACAACACATGCGTTAGTGCAGGCAACACACATGCAGGCACCGGCATGGCACATGCAACAAACATTTGCATCCATGTCCACCGCACCGTGGAAACATCCAATGGTGGGCTGAAACTCACATGCATCATGGGACATGCTGATCACATGCACACGCATCACTGGAGGGTCATGCATCTGGCCCTGTATACCCACAGACACAGTGGATACAAGGATGAGTAGGCTGTATCAGTGAATCAACACATCGTCATGGACATGTGTCATGCATCCATGGCACACACACTACTCAGACACACGACATGTACATCATGCAAGCCCATGACAGCAGCACACATCTCTCACACCCCAAACATGTCAAAGTACAGACACAGGCATGCATACATGTGTGGATTCTGCATGCTACTCTGCATGATGCATTGTGACACATACACCATCCATGTGGTTCACGCCTGACTGGACTCACATGAAGCACCATCATGTCCCTGCACACACACACATCCACATATGACCCATGTCACACATGCAGCCAAGTAACTAACTACCGGCACACTGCAACATGCACTGTTTTAAACGTGAATGCATGGGCACTTACCACTCGACTCCAGATGGTCCTTCTTCCTGAGGATCTGGTGGTGAAGCACTGGGCGAATGCGCTACAGGACCCTCATCTGCTGTGTGGTAAGCGGGGCCCGGCGCCCCACTGCATCCGTTGCCTCCAAGAGGCGCTGGGCCTTCTTGAGGGTCCTGGACTTGTAGTCCTACCAGCGCTTCTGGACGTGTTTGATGTCACAGGGTGCCACTCCCTCTGCATTGATGGCACCCACTATGTCCTTCCAGATCCTCTTCCGTCCTTCCTTGTTGGCGCGCGATGGTGTGAAGAGGGCATAATAATGCCCCAGAACTTGCTCCACCGGGATACCAACTTCCTTTTCATTGAAGCTGGTAGCCCTCTGCTTCTCTGCTGGGGGGTTGCCACTGGTGCCGGAAGGTGTTTTGTCGGACATGGCAACCCCCAAGGCAGGTGTGGGTGGGCAACTGGGTACTGGGGCTGGGCTGTAGAGTGATGGAACACCAGTCGGGAGTCTTCTGTTCCAGCAGGGGTGGTCACGGCAACTGGTCCCCTGCAGATGGAAGATGTGCAGGCACCAAATGGCAGGGCACGGTGGCAGCAGGCAGGCAGGCAGCAGCAGATGGCTCGTGGGAGGCTGCTCTGGGGGGCAGTAATTCGGCTTTCTGGGCAGGAGCATGGTCTTCCGTGTGTTGTCGCGTAGCCAGCTTGATACAGAGTGATTTGGCACGTGAAAAAACAGCATGTCAGCGTGTAATTCGAGGAAAGGCCCTTGGCGCATAAGCACGTAGGTGACGTAACGTGCGCACAGGCGTTTCCCTGCCACAGGTTGAAGGTCCCACATGGGTTTCCATCGCTCTGTATGTGCTTTTCGTGGAAGCGGGGCATGTGTTTTCCAGACGTTGGGGTTCACACTCGATTACCTCACAGCGGATACAGTGCGTACTTCTTCTTTTGCCGTGGGTGTTGGCTACGTGTTGTTCTTCTACACGCAAGGCAGACGGTGAGTCGCACATGCTATTTTTCCTACTGCGGGTGTCTCTGTTAGTCACGTACCCTTTTTCTTCGTGGCATACTAGACCACGCGTTGATCACGTATGCATTTTATGTGTTCCTGGCTGCCACAGCATACTGCGTGTGTTTTTTTACACGCATGTGGGCTACAGGGGTCGCGTATGTCTTTTTCTTGCTTTTTTGGGATGCCTGAGCGTTGCATGGCACGTCATTACTCCTAGGGGGCCAGAGAATGGGACATTCATCATAGCTGTATAAACGTGTTTGTTGTTTGCGTGGACGTTTGTAATGTGCAGGGACGCTACCGCCTGCCTTCGCGTGGCGGACGTGTTTAGGCCTGTGCGTGTCTTTGGCCGTGCATGGGTTTCCCCTATTCAATTCCATGAATACGTGTAGTTTGCGTGCGTGTGGGCGTTCCGTGTATTTCCCTGCCGTACTTCCCTAGTTATGCCTTCTTTTTCACGCGTTGTTCCCCATTCCGCGTGTTCCACCCCGTGTTCTGCCCCCTTTTTGGTGTGTGTGCTGACTTGGTGCGCTTTCGCAGTGCGCGTCGCGCACAGCGTTCTGGATGTTGCAATGACGTGTGCGCCCATGTGCGCCCCGCAAGGATTTGGCGCACATCTCGGGGAAAACACGCACAGGGCCTTAGGGCCTTCTATGA
Organism: Ambystoma mexicanum; assembly: GCF_040938575.1. Taxonomy (NCBI): domain Eukaryota; kingdom Metazoa; phylum Chordata; class Amphibia; order Caudata; family Ambystomatidae; genus Ambystoma; species Ambystoma mexicanum. Next base: position 708,843,100 of record NC_090939.1, read on the forward strand.
ATCACACGCGTGCGCTTGCTTTTTCACGCTTGCGCCAGCTTGCGCCACGATTTTCAGCACACATTTGTTCCATGAATTGGCCCCTTTATCTGCTCCGGGCCCAATTAAAACGCACATGCATTCTTTTTGTGCATTTCTTTCCTCTGTCTACAATTGTAAGGAAGCAGGGGACACCCATTCACCCCGAAATTCCAAAATATCAAACATGGGGAGCGGGGTACACCCCTGCAACCCCAACTCTCCAATATATGACACCAAATTGCCCTGAAGGTCAAATCACCCATGCAGAATTCGATCAAATTGATCATTAGGTCAATTGTTTTAGGTCAAATAAGCTAATACCGCATATTTCACACCAAATGGGCCCCAGTAATTTGTATGTTATATTTACCTGTATTATGGGTGCTGTGTACATTTGCTCAGTCACCAAAAAATGAAGTGGAGAAGCTTAGTCATCTTTTACATAGCGGCTCATGGGATAACCTCCCCGAGAAATATTTTAAATGGAGCCAAATGGTACTTCTTACAGATATATTGGCCAAAGGCCATAGCATTTGCAGATTGTTCTGTGGGAAAGCTAATGATATAACCTAATTCTTCAGAATCTACCACAACACCATTGGCAATTTAACAGCAAAGACACATTTGGGATCCATCTTAAACCAAAGAGATAAACAGAAGAATGTATCTCTGTTGGCATGTTTCTCGTGCTCCTTTGCCCTGGTCCCAACCAAGAGCTTGATATGATGCCCGGGCAGCGATCAAAGTAGGCATTGGAACTCACTTGAAGTTCCCTACCCTCCTTCATCCCTGCTGGAACCGGAATACTAAACAAGTGACATTTAAAGGTCAATCTTAGCAGGGTGTCGGGGTGGTTATCCCGGGGTCGGCTGAGCCGTCCGCGGACCTCCGGGCTGGGAGGCCCCACTCCTCCCGTGTTCCCCAAAAATGAGTATGAGACGCACACAAGAAGCAAGGCGGTTCTGCTGTTTATTAAAACAACTGCAGGGATAGGTCTAGGATGGTACGCGTCCGACCAGACCCTCAAAATTCGTGGGGCTTGCAGGCCCTTTTTGCTGCAGTATGACACGCTACTTGCGTCACCTGGGAAAGTTAGCGAAAAAACCTATTGCCTCTCCGGATTGGTTCCTCGAGTGGTAGGGTTAGTATAGTATATATATAGAGAGCAATATTAGTGGTTGAGGAGGAATCAGGTGGTATACTTGGGTTGTCCCTTCTATTAGATAGTTGAAAAGTGTTACACGAAGACCCCTAATGATTGGCTAATGTTAGTGGCATCAGTGATAAGTGCCCCCATGTTCTGATTGGTCCTCCCGCGAGCCCCCCAGTCTGGGACCATCGTTGTTCCCAGCTCGCAGTGTACCTGTCACTAGCAACAATGTGTAACTATGTGTTTGTGCAGACAATGTGCGGGTTTGCTCATAGGCCTGAGAGCAGGCCATTCCCATCGCTGTAGGTGTCCATCTAGTCATTTCACTGTTGCAACCTGTGTCCCAGACGTGGGATCCAGGCGACTTCTTCCTCGTGGGCCTGGCACTTTGTCAGGTCGGCTTGGTCACGTGTGGAGAGACCGTAGCTGGGCCGGAATTCTGCACATTTACAGTTGTATTTTGCTTCTGTGTGCTTGGCTTTGCTTACAGGTAGCATACAAGTTGCAACATCGCCCCCTTTGGCTGTGAGCTCTCGCTGGGCTCGTTCTGCGTGATCAGCACTTGTACTCTCACTCATACAGTGTCCATGCCGGTTCTTGCTTGCGGCCTACTTGGGCCTGGTTCATGGGTGGGGATGTGTAATGCATGGCACCTGTGTTGCGGTTTGACATGGCTTCATAAGCAGTATTACGTCTTCTTTATATTCTCATCACGATGCGAGGGGTGGGAGAAGCGTCAGCAAGCGTATACGCGAGTGCTTTATGCGTCTTGCATTTCTGCATTACTAAAAAACCTATGTGAAAAATAATAAAGATGCGCGTCAGTGAGTGTATCCGTCACCTACGTCATAGCACTGAATATATTCTTCGTGTAGGTTGGTGCCTGAGTGACCAGTGTGCATGGTGGCACGTGTGTTCTTGGCAGTTGGCTAGGTCGTTATGGCATCTCTAACGATGTGGGTGCTTGTTGTTAAGGTCTTAGTCGAGTTCATCCATGCCGCAGGTGTCGGCTTGAGTAGGACAGGCTGGTGGGCATATCCTTATGTTCTTGAATCAAGGTATTTGGTCGGTTCATAGTGATAATATCGAATTCACAAATCTCGAAAACCAAAATCTCGAATACAAAAGGCCGAAAATTAAATATCGAATTTTTTTTTCAATGTGTTTTTTTTTTAAATGGGGGGGTTCCCCCCCAACCCCCCTTTTTTTTCATTTTTTTTTTATTTTACCCCTTTTTTTTACTTACCTGACCCCAAAAACATATATTAATAAATAAATAAAAAATTCGATATTTTTTTTTTCGATATTTTTTTTTTCGGTCTTTTTGTATTCGATATTTTGTTTTCGAGATTTTGACTGACTACCATTTGGTCGTCTGGTAGATAGACAAATTCATCTCGTGGTGGGTGTCTGGGCCGCGATCCTCTAGGCCATGGTCGCGAGGAGATTGGGGGGAGCTTTTTCTCCCATTCTCCCACTTCAAGGGCATGATGGTGGTACTTCTCTTCTATTAGGGCACATTTTGACAATAACAGCCAGAAGGAAGTTGAAGAAGCTGCAGTATAGATGCATGACAAAGACTAGGAGCCTTATGAGAAAGGTATATATTCTCTACCATGGATGAACCGTCATGAGGCAGGCATTTACATCAGAGCATATACGTTTGCAGTTATGAGTTTAGAAGCCACAAGGGAGGAAGAAGTCATCTAGCGTGGATCCCAGACACAGACTGGGGGCCATGAGAAAGGTATACATGCTGCAGTACAAATACAGGAAGAGATTAGCTAGGAGCTATCGGGCAAGTACTAATAGATCTATTGTACATGCAGGACATAGATGCAATGCTTCACAGAATGAACCAGTGCTCAAGCAAGGGGACAGATTAGAAGGTACGAGGCAAGTTTGCATACCATGCTACGGACAGAGGGTACGGGTAAGAAATTAACAAGAAGAAGCACATATCCAGATATAGTCTCAGAAAACACCAGACTCCGGTTTTAAGTGGTGATACCATGTGGTGTCCAACTTATTAATGTTCACTATTGCAATGTTTATAACAACAATATAGCCAGTTCATCATGAGTTAGGTTTTTTTGAAGAGCATACTCTGAGGGGTAAATCACTCTTATCATTTTTAAAGGCGGTTACGCAGTCTGGGGTGAAATAAGTTGCCCAGGATCACACCATTTTAATTTAGGGATGAATCTGGAATTCCTATCACGTCTGCAATTTCAGCATTTGTCCATATCATTTCCCATCTCTTGTCATAGAACAAATGTTTGTCTTTCACGCACTAAAACAAATCAGGGTTTTTATACCACCCTTGGAATGTCCCCCGATCTCTTGATAAACCAACGTGCTAATATCTTAAACATTCTATAGAAACGTCTTATGAAAACAGAGCATGATCATAGCTTTCTTTATCCCAAGTAGCATCATGACAAGGAGTGGATTTTCCCATTGGAAAGCGATTTTGTAAATCAGGGATCATTGGTACCAGATTTCTTATTGATTTGAGCCCAAACAATCTCGTTTGGTTTTTACTACTGTATCTTAAATGCACTCAATAAAGTAAAACTGATGAGGTGACCTGCACATATAACTCTTGTTAGCCAGACTGGCAGATTGCTACCAATCATGGGAAGAAGAGCATTTGAAATTGTATAATAAAGCAAATGCCCCTCCCCCTGCCGCTTCCCCTCATATGTAGACACACAACTAAGCTTTGTTAGGGGTCTGTGATATGAGGTCGTCTGTTGTCGAGAGCCTGTTCAAATCAAATGGAATATATCAGGGGTGTCAAACTCAATCAGACAGTGGGCCTCAATGGCTTCTAATGGGCCTCTCGGGGGCCACAGATTCAGTCCTGCACAACTGAAGACGTTAATACAAAGTGGCACCAAATCAATGATACCGCCTCATTTCCAAAAAAAGAGAAATGCAACATGTGCAGTGAATATATTTATTGCACTTTTCGCAGAATTCCGCCACACATGTTTTGAGCACTACCTCTTCCACAGGGCATTCATTGTTGCACCAATACCATATACGTATTTTGATGTGCATTCATATGTGACTGAAATCCAAGCAACCAGTTTCTCGATTCTATTCATAATTATTATTTTGCCATAAGTTCCTGGTTTGGGTAATCCATCCACGTGATATCTGATACGTAATCATTCAGGCTGTTTTTAAATCTATAGTGCTAACAATTAGAATTTCACATCAACCTATCCTGGTTTTATACCTCGGTATCAGGGTTATCATTGTACACAGGAAGCCTTGATCCATGTAAGGACACGTTCTAGAAACACACAGGTGGCGTGTAATATCCAATTGTTTGCAGCAATGATAAGGGACATGAGGTCAGAAGCAGTGTGCAAGGATTGGTATGATTTGACCATGGCATAATTGTTTGCAGCGGATTTGACCCTAGTCAATTTGGTGTCCAGTCATTTGGTCGACTGAAAACTGGTCGAATGACATTTGGTCGACGCAATTTGGTCGAAAACCAAATGGTCGAATTTTTTTAAATTATATATCTATTTTTGGGGGTTTCGTTTTTTAAAAAAAGGGTTTTTTTAGAAAAAAAGGGGGTTGAGGGGGACCCCCCCAAAAAAAGGGGGGACCCCCCCAAAAAAAGGGGTGAAAATAAAAATAAAAAAAAATTCGACCATTTGTCCAGTCGACCAATTTTTTTCGACCAAATAACTGGTAACCGTCAATTTCATCCCAATCCATCCCCACCTCCCTCGCTCACTCCCCCCTAATACATCCCCACCTCCCTCTCCCTCACCTCCTCCCAATACACCCCCCCACTTGCCTTTCACTGTCAGCATTACATCTGAACCTGCGGCATCAATTCCGTCCAAGCAAAACAACGCGGGTCAGAACTGACACTGCAGGGTCCCTTACTCTGTTTTATTTATTTATTTTAAGTCCCCTGCAATCCCCGTTCCCCTTATAGCGAGCAAGGGGAGCGGGGGACACCCCCGCAACCCCATTCCCCTTGTTCGCTATAAAGGAACCGTATGGCCCATTTGACCGCATTTTTGGTTGTACAATCATTTCGTATAGCCTAAATTCGGTCAAATGGGCCATACCGTAAAAAACAAAAATCGGTCAAATTGGCCAATACCGTGTGCAAGCCTTGCAACTCACAATGAACGGTTATTACGACAATACTGAGGCACCCAACTGGGATACACCCACGGGAAGCTCACATTATTTCGAGTAAAGAATGAGAACTAGCAGCGAGCTGGAAACATTGCATTGTGTATACGTGGCTACAGTGAAGAAGCAACGTGCCAAGCAAACAATGCCACATGCTATGAAAACGGCCACGAGAACGAGTGACATCTATTCACGGACAAATGAAAGCAACATTTCCACCTGGCATCTAATGGGTTTCTCAGTCAAGAGGATCATATTTGTCAGTTGCAAACCCACAATAGAACATGTTTATTTATTCTGGTTTTCCAAAGGGAAGGCAGCATACCCACTGCATAGATCTGTAATCAGCGGAATAGACACAGTGGCAGGACCTTTGCAAGAATACGGAGATTATTTTTCTTTTTTTAATAAACTTTCTTTAGTCAAAGTGCCATGACAAACGTAAAAGTGTTTTCAATACAGTTGCAGTGTGATAGTGCCCCCTTTCGAGTAAAACTTGTACATATAGGGCCCGATTCATGGAAAAGTGACTTCCTACTGCTGACACAACCCCACATTCATGGAACTGTTCAAAGTGTATTTTTGTAGTTCCCTGAAACAGGGTATGTGTGGGCAGTGCAACGTCACATTTCAGCAGTGCAAAGTCACTTTGAACCGTGCAATAAATTCCATGAATCAGACCCATACTATAGTATATCATGTGTCTACCCCTCTCTGTACTCACTGCAGATAAAACGCAGACATATCTGAAAAAGAACACTGCCAGCATTAGCCCTGCTCTAAGCAATACATTATTCCGTATCAACCAGCTTCAGAGATAACTTATTAGCTTCTGGGGTCAACATTATTTAATTCCCTCTCCACTAGGTAGCGTCTCAGGTAACACCATATGTCTCTAGGTCTAATGGAGGGGTGCGCCATAGCACAGTATATTTCCTCAGATGCATTGTCTCTAACCAATTCGTGCAACCACTGATTAGCCGTCAGCATAGTTCTAGCCCTCCATCTCAGAGCAATGCACTTGAGGGCTAGACACAGTGCTAGCACAATGCATTTACCTAGTGACTACAAGGGAGGCGGGGGAGACCTAAGAGGCATGTTAGCGGGCATTCTATAAATTCAGTGGTGGTAACGGCCACCAATATGTCACTGACCTCGCACCAAAATTCTGCTATTCTGGGGCAGGTCTAGGTCATATGGATAAAGTCAGCCTCAAGTGGTTTGCATTTTGGACAGGCCCCAGACGCTGTGGGGTCGAACTTCTTGACCTTCAGTGGGGAATAGTATGTATGGTGCAGAAAACGGTGTTGCAGGGCTCAGTGTTTATAGGTGTGGTCAATATACCACAATTGCCAACATATCTTTTCCCATGTAAATTGTGATTCCCAGTGCAAACTCCCACCATGTTTTGGCCATCTCGTTTCCGACAATCAAGTTGGACATTGCCAACCCACATAGTGAGGATATGGCTTAGGATGTAGTGTACGCGTTCCTTAGATATGCTACAAAGGGGCTACTTTTAGGCTCCTCAGGTATGCCAGGGTATTTGGCTTTCAGTGCCCCTTTCATGCGTGCATAGAGCAGTGTGCTGGTCATGGAGGGGGACATTTGTTCATGGAACTTATCTGAGGTAATCTGCTGTCCGTCTCTAAAAAGATCCTCAAACCTACTGTACCCTCCCCTGTGTAGCTTGTGCATTATGCAATGAACGGGATCCCTTGAGTTTTATCTAGAAAGACTAGTGGCACTTATGGGGGAAAGAGTGGGCATATCATTTCAGTGCTGCCCATCTTGTGTTTTCGATTGGATCTGCAGAGGTACAGTGGCTGGCGCCAGTGGCAGACGGGATGGATTCCAAGGCATATGGTTTGGTGAGCATCTTTTCCAGCTTAATACGTTGAGATGTTGGAGGGGGATGGTACCAATGTATCACGTGGTGAAGCATGCAGACCCATGCATATACTTCAAAGTTAGGGACAGTAAGCCCTCCTTTATGGTATGGCAGTGTCAACATGTCCCATTTAATGCCCAGTGTTTTCACACCCCTGACGAAGTCAGTAGGTACCAATCTAATTGTCCCAATGAAAATGGGAATGAGGTGGATGGATATGTTAGCAAACAGATACAGAAATTTGGGGAAAAGCACCATTTTAATCGGGGAAATTCTGGCCGTGAAGGAAATAGGCAGCGTGGACCAGACTTAGCCTTAAGGTGCAATTCATGCAGTAGTGGGCCATAGTTCAGCGTATACAGTTGTGCTGCAGTATGTGCAATATCGAAATCAATATCAATGCCGACATATCTGACCGTCAGTGGAGACCACCGAAAGTTCTCACAAACCCCACCCTGCGCTCCCATTCACTGCACTCGTCAGGGGGAACAATTCAGAATTTTCCCAGTTAATTTGCAACCCTGAGTTTTGTCCAAATCCTATTTTCTCCTCGACAATCAGAGTTAGGTGCATTCTTGGTATTTAACAAAAACTGGCAGGTTGTGTGCGTATAGCAAAAGTGCCACAGTTTGATCGAACAATTTAAAGCCCCTGTCTGCATGGCGCTCTCTGAGGATAGCTGAGGAAGAAGTCTACAGTGCAGCACTTTAGAGCAAATCATGTATTATCCATATTTAACATCGACAAAGGTCGATATGATTTACAGTCCTGCATGTCTTTATTAGGCATCGGGAGCTCGACTATCCAGGCTTCATTGGTTGAGGGGGGAATTTGCCATGTTCCAGAGCCACACCATATATAGACAATAATTCTGGTACCAGTATGTCTACAAACCCCTTGTAAAACTCTGCTGTAATTCCGTCAGGAATAGGGGCTTTGCCAGACAGCAGTTCCAAGATGGCTGCCCTGATTTCTTCCACCTGCAGAGGACATTCAGTGGGGATCTTTGTTCATCACTGAGGCATTTAAAAGTGGCCCTTTCAAGATATGTACCCAATTGAGTACTGGTTTTATCAATTTTAGATGAGTATAATGCAGAATAATATTGTAGGAAAATTGAGTTAATGCCTTCTGCGTATGATGTACAGATGGCTGTGGAATCCATCATGGAAGCAATATCCACGGGACCGCTGTCCCTTTTGATCAACCCAGCCAGTATTCTGCCTGGTCTATCAGATTCTGCATATCTTCTCACCATTGGCCTGCAAATGCAGATCTTCAATTCTCTGTCAGCAAGCTGTCGAAATTCAGCTTGGAACCCATGGGTATCCAGCAGGAAATAGTCTTGGTTGGTAGTAGAAGGTTTGTCATAAAGCACCTTCATCTGTGCTTTGCAGCTGGATAGTCCCTCTGAACCAATTTCAGGTTCCCAAAATCCTTTGTAACACAGACACCCCCGATAAGCACCTTCAATGTCTCACATACTACCAAATAATTATTCACTGAAGACCTATTAGTCTGGTGTGTGATCTCCACTCTCACTTCCGTTCTGAACACCAGGTCCATCAATAATTCAGCTTTAAATCTCAAAGTACCCAGGTTTTGTTTTGACCTCCACCACGACCGGTGCACGATCAGAAAGGATGCATGTTAGCATTTTGTATTTAATTGTTCAGTTCAATATGGCTGTGGAGCCTAACCATATGTCAAGTGGGAAATAGGAATTGCGGACCCCCTCACAGATGTATGTCAGATATACACCAGGTGCAAAGTGACACACACATCATGAATAGTTCACCCAGCATTAGGATGTCCTCGTCCTGGTAGAGAGGATCTGTCCAATTGACCATGCAGGGTAGTATGGTAATCACCTCCTATCACTATTTTGTGATCAATGCACAGTACAGATTTGTCAAACAATTTCTGAAATAGAACAGGGTCGTCCACATTTGGTGCATAGATATTCAATATAACTCTGTCTGTCTCATACATGCGGCCCACCACCATAACATATCTGCCTTCCGTGTCTGCCAGCACCTCACTTAATTTCAAGTTTATTTTTTTGTACATCAATATTAATACCCCTCTTGAGTACGTAGAATAGCTGGCATGCCAGCTATGTTCCCCCATTCTCTAGTGGCTGCAGTTTTTGTGTGTTTCATAAGATGTATTTCTTGCAATACTATAACATCTATGGTATGTCCACAGCGATAGGAGAATACCTTGCAAGTCTTAATCGGGTTATTCAAACCTTATACATACCAAGTGATATATCTAAGCGAAGGCATCATAGCCAATCAAGTTATGTGTATAATCATCTTGCTCATTACACAGGGATGACAAAGAGTGGTGTAATAATATATATAGCGCTTTATAATATTTATAGTGCTTTAGAATATATAGCGCATCACTAAATGTGATGGCAACATTTTTGTTGCCAACAATAATATGGCACACACATATAGTTATTTTATGTTGCCAGTATAACATGTGAATATATTGCTGGTGTCATGCAATGTACAGAATTCATAACACGGCAAAAGCCCAATGTGAAACTGCAGAGAGTAAAGTGCACCATTTTTTTTCTTCTCTTGAATACCTCATACATAGAAGACTACATTATTTATCTATAACTAACTAGCTTTAATTAACATTTACTAAAGCACTAATTCTAACTTCCTGAACATTATAATGTAGGCTTATGTACAAAGTGAGGTGAAAAGATAATTTGTTTTTAAAAGTGCACTGGCATTTTTTTTCTCTCTCTTCTGTGTTCAGTTTGCAGAAAGCAGAAAGTATGCATAGCAGGAAATATGAATGATACAGTTGCTCGGGGAGCAAGGATTCCTTTGTTAGAAAAGTAAAGAGTGCTGTTGCAAAAATCCTTTTTAATATGATTGGAGGAAAGTGTTGGCAGATGAAACTATGTATAAAGGGGCTGGGAAAAAAAGTCTCTTGATGACAAGGGAGGAAAAAGAAAGTTAGTTCGGGATAACTGGGCTCTGAAGACAGATGTGCCTGGTATCACTGAACACTGGCTGGAGAATTTCTCGCCGCGCATTCCAAGCACCCAAGATTACAGGAGCAGTTTGTTGACTGGGCCTGTTTTTCTGAGGCGAGCAAAGCAAGACCGTGTGGGGGAGCTTCAAACAGATACTTCTGGTAAGCAGATAGTTAAGTGAGGTCACTGTGTACAATCAGATGGATGACTGAATTAAAATGTCATGTAGGCAGGATAGCAAAGGAAATCCCCTGCATTTTACTTTGTCATGTTTAGAATGTTAAAAAGTAACTCATGTTTTTAAAAGGCTTGTTTGCTCTGTTTCTGTTTCTTTTTCTTTTGTTACAGATAATGGTAAAATGTTCATGGTAAGCACTGAATTGTGAATTGTACTTGTATACAATATAATCAGAATATAAAAACGAATTGTTTAGAGTCATTATTGCATTTGGGATTTTATATTTGGACACAGGGAGATTCATTCTCTTTGGTAATACATTTGTCAATTTGCCCATGCAGATAGACTAACAACCAGAATAAGCACTGATAAAATAGCTATGTGTGTGTTTCCTCCTTGCATGTTGTTTGGAGGGAATCTAATATAACATATAGATTACTGGAGGTCTATGAGCCAGTAATGCCTACGGGCACATAGATAAGCCAGTGATACCGGCCACAGACTGTAGGTGGCACTCTCTATAAAAGTGTTGGGTTTTCTTGTGTGTATAGGTCGAAGGCTCTCTATAGATCACTAGGAGGTATTCTAATAGAAAGGAAGGTTTTGTTTATGATGGGGTTATGATGTAGAGAAGGAAACTATGCTCACCACTAAATATCGCAAGCAACATAGTACCGCAAAATACCGCAAGTAATACATATTACTAGATTCTCCAATATAATATAACAAGGTATGGTCACTAGAATGATATGAGGCCAAACCCAATCTAAATGCAAGGATAATTTACCACCAAACTACAGATCATAGTTTGGCAGTAAGAAAAGTACCACCAAAACCCACATTTACACAAAATATCCTACAGTGGTTATAACAACGCCTATTGGATAGAACATACCAAGGGAAGCAAATTAAGGCAATGGGGCACTTGTGAGGAATATCAATTGCATTTAAAGTTTCCTGCCCTTCCAACCCCCGTATCCCACGCTGGTGACCCCAACCTACCAGCGGATACCCCAAATGTTAAACAAAGCATGTAAGTAAGCTAAGTGTGTTTAACAACTCAAAGTCGCCAACGGGCTACAAGGGGGAGGTACATTCTGCCCACATTAACATTGCAATGTTCTTGAGCACTGATATGCTGGTAAGGCTAGTTGTGTGGCCATGAAGAAGAAGAGTCTCAGCGACTCAGGTGAGTTGCATCAATTGTAGTGATACAAAAGTCCATTGAATCCATCAGAGAAGTAGAGAAGTGAGACTTTTTATCATGAATGATTTTGAGTTTGACAGAGAAAAGAATTGCATATCCTACCTCCCTAGCCCACACTTATTTCCACACTTCCTTAAAGGTTTTCCTAGTTGCCTGCACTGTGGGACTAAAATCCAGGAAGATCTGAATGATGGCAGGCTGAAACTGTAATGAGACCATTTCCCTGGCTGATTTGAGAATCAAATCTCTTTCTCGGAAATTAAACATGTTCGTTATAATCGGCCGAGGAGGTAAACCAGGGGCTGGTGTTGGATCCAGCGATCTATGCGCCCTTTTGATCTGGAAGTGAAATGAGAAAACCAGATTGCCCAGGATTGCAGGCAGTTTTTTCCCAATAATAATTACAGGGGGTCTATGGTTGATGATACAGGGAGGCCCAAAGTGTCTATGTTGTTGCGCCATGATCGATTTTCCAGATAATCGTTCTTGGCTTGTGTCACTTTAAGTTATGCACATAGAGACTTCACCGCTGCTTCTAGTTCTAGGATTGGATCTTCCAATTTGTAAATTCTTTGATCAGCCTCTGACATCGTAGTGCACAACTTTTTGGTTTTGGATGAGTCGACTTTTGCCACAAGTGTGTCTATCTTGTCACCTATACCTCTGATTTCCTCCTGTAGGCTGTGGAGAACTGATGCAATTGGGTCCTCCTGGACGTCTTCCACACTCTGAGTGTTCTGGTCCCCAGAGCGCGTGGCATGCATCATCTTTCGATTGAAGCTATCCAGTTTTGCCTGTTTTTTGGGAGAGTTGGACTTGCTTGCCATATTCACCACCACACTTGCAAAATCTTCACAATGTAACTAGGGCCCAGTCTGATAGTGTATCGTGGCTTGCCAAGCTCAAGTGCTCAATTGGCTGGACCAGTCTTCAACCTCCCCAGGAACTCCTGACAGCCTTTACAATGCAGCAGGGCCACAAAAAAGGGGGATTGTGTCCTTCTTTTTTTTCTTTTTGCCCTTACTCCTACCTTCCCTCTACTTCTCTTCCACTTTCCTCTTCACCAGGGAGCCACTGGTGTGGCTTCTTGGGCACTCACTGTAGAGCTACACCACGATAAAATGTCCAGGCAACGGAAGGAGGCCCCTCGGCTCCCTCAAGGCTCACCTGCAGTCCCTCTACAAGATCTCCTTGCATGAGATCTGGTTTTGCTTCTGTGCAAGTGTTAGCCCTAACGCCCAAGTAGGATAGTCGTTTACTGGCGTTCCTGTCTTGCCGACAAGGAGCTCACTGCAGCCACCTGCTGCTGGTGGTCTGTCGGCACCCCAGGCCCACAAGGGTAGCTAATATAGGCACCACCACAATCTTCAATTCGATGGTGTCTACTTGCCGCTGCGCGCCCAGCCTCCATTGCAGGCTGGATAGCGACTCAGTGATGCACCACAGTGCAGTATCTCGGCTGGCTTCTATGCGCCACAGACCTCTGTGCATCAAATTTGGACTGCCACAACTCACCTGGCCTCCGATGCAGATCCGGTGGCAATTCTGTACTGCCCCGCAGTGCAATGCCTCACAACACCACAGACTTGGCTAGCATTCATGTAGCTTTGTTGTCGATCGATGCACGCCGCGGCTTCTCAGGCCGAGATGCAGCACCTAGTGGAGAGTGAGTACCCAAAGCCATCCATTCTGCTCCCCATGCTAAGCAGAGCAAGAGACCCTCTGGAAAGGTACGGACACAGTGCTCGAGGAGGATATTTTTTCCAGGATGTGCAATGCGGGCTACAGAGTTCCACACGGTGGCTGCCATTTTGTTAGCTTTCCAACATCACTCCCCCATGCTTTTTTTATTTTACTTGTAAACAAACATGATTCCTACTTTGGTGATAACATGGATGTGCTTATCAAATAGAAATATTTGGAAGAAAAAACCTTTTTTTCCTGGTAACATTTGATGCCAAATTGTTATACATGAGTGCAGGACATGAACAAGGTTTTTCAACAGGATAATTATTTATGTATACAAGATCCAGATATCTATATCAACAGAACTATGTGGTATTAGAGGTGGTGGAAATCACACTCAAAAATAGTGTTTACCTTTCTGACAATTAATAAACTTTTCCTTTTTGACAATGAATACAAACAATATGTTTTAATCTAAACATGCACTTTAAGGATCTCGCACTAATCTGAAGTTAGATAGTTCCACCCACAATGGGAGAGCATCATGTAAGGATGTTGTGCTTTGTGGCTGATAGAGTGGAATGTAATAACCCTACAACAGGATTGCAAAGTTCAGTTGATATGTTGTCCCATTATTGTATATTGCATGATTTGTTGATTGATTAGCAATGCAAAATCTAGGCCAATGATTTTTCCTTCTCACAGAAAAAGGGGTATTGTTTTGTGAACGGGGTTACACTGGATATAAGGACTGCATTGCAATGTTCAGCGCTCAAATTGACCCTGACTGTTCAAATTATATATTCAGACAAAGGCAGGGATGGGTGGTCTTGAAATATCTGTTGCCAATTCATGATCCCAGTCAGTAACACTGGCATTGTCTATGCACAAGGGTAAAATTGGATATAGATTTCAGAAGAAAGCTGGTGAATTCTTTATTCAGAAAGAAATCCTTTACACATTCCTTTACTCAAATGCTGCACTTGGAGCCCTTTTAATGGGTTTACACACACACGGTCGGTTAACATTTCACTTGGTTCTTTAGTCAATTTATTAATTTGTTAAAAAATGTGGGATGCATAGAGGTATAAACCTACGTAACGACGTTGCTCCTGATATGAACATTGTGATTGCATATGTTAATTTCTTCTTGGAGATTAATCTATGGTTGCAGTTTTTACTTTGTGTGGTATTTTTGAACTATGAGGCAATAAAAATGAAATGACATGAATGAACATAAACAATATAGTGAATTCGGCGCATTCGATTAATCATCGTTATTTTGAACCGTACATCTCAGGCATTCGATTAATATTTTAAATGGCTGAACCAGAATTCAATGCATCTAGAGTTTTCCATGAAAAAGTGATGTGAAAATAATCTTTTTGAACCCGGAAATACATGTATGAAATCACAAAATACACATAAAAGAACATTGTAAAATGTGAGTAATTGGTGCTGTTGTATATGTGAGAAATAGTCACAGGTGAAGAGTAATGGATAACACACCAAAATGTTAACTCATGTGTGCAAAATGTAATTGTTGTGACACTACATTATTTGAAGATGAACAATGTGAAATCATGATCCAGGGCCAAGCATTTAAAAGAAGCAAACTCATACCCATACCCAGAGAATCATTATTGCCAATCAGGTCAATTAAGGGAAACATCAATTCCACACGTTCTACTGTACATCGAGTAGGATAGATGCAGAGCAAATATCCAGATTCACCAGGAACATGCATGTCTGGGATGCAGATTAAAGCACACATGGTCAAAGTCATTGGTATTGTATGCAACAGAAGAGTGACACCTCATAGAGAGTTTAGCAGTGACCAGTGTTCATGTGCTCCTCACACAACACACAAATGCTTACTGACTCAGCATCGTTGGACACCTGATCTAACATTCATTTCATGCTGTGTTCCATTGTCTACGGGTGTGGCGTCCTCCGTTGGGGGGAGCCATACTAATTCGGTGTAAATACTCTAATTAACAAGGAGAGATGGGTCACTTAAGTGGCTTGTCTAATCTCATGTGTTTTAGTTCACGAATTAGGACCACAATTATAACATTGAAAAATTAGCATTGCGTCGGTGGACCAGTAGTCCTCTCGTTGAGTAGTTTTGTATCTAGTTTATAATTTCAGGCTAATAACAGCCATATTGGTAGTACTTGAACGGTTGTTCTCGATCTAAACCATGCACAAAAAAGCTGGTGCTGTACTCTTAGTTTGTAAGAAATACAACCATATTAGTGGTACTTCATTTATTCATATTCTAATCCCATTCTTCACTTAACATAGAGCTGCGTTTCCTCTTCTCTCTGGGATTGACTGATCTCTGCAGAACCTTTTGTGCACTCTTCGATGGATACACATAAAGAGAAGCAACAGGTGAAAAATGAAAATAGACTCTTTCTGGTATACAGTCTCTATAACGAAAACATAATAACACGTTAATTTATAATGAAAAATAAATAATGAAAAGAATAACGAAAATATATGTGGGGGTGGGGTTTAGGGTTAGAACGTGTGAGCAAGTGATTGGGGTGGGATTTTAGCCAGGGGAAACAGGGGTTTGGGAGATGGAACCCCCCAAAAAATGTTTAAAAAACGATTTCATTATTTTTTGTCGTTATTTTTCTTTCCTTATATGTTAATTTGTTATTAAATGATTCGGTATGAAGACATACAACCACCCTTTCTAGGAACCTAAAGGGCTGTTGTTTTTGTGCTTGACTAAAGGGGGATGGGAAACCCTTCCACAGTGGCACCATTTTAAATGTGACTGGATGTTCTATATACCTTACATCTTCTGATGTAATTATGGAGGACCGGGTGTTGGACGTGGGCTTAGACAAGCTTTGGAAAATATTATTTCTTGATAGTTAATGCTTTATTTCATGAAGTTAGTAAGAGCTAAAAGAAACGCTTAATTTGATAGGCTCTAGAGTTTATAATATGGATTTTGTACTAAATAGGTCATAATGAGAATACTCTGTGCTACATGCTGCCGAGATTAAACAATAGCGCAAAAAACGTGATATGGCAATACAGACTAAGGAAATGTGTTTTATCTATTCATTATGTTCCTGTCAAGGGTGGTGCACACCAAGGATGTGGCATGAACACACTGAACATTAATTTAGATAGAATAACCTCCTTGTGCCTTGCTCCAATCACTTCCATGGATGTTTTAAAAAGAAATATGTTCTAATCCATATCTTTGAAAGTTCTACTATTTCTACCATCATCAATGATAGATTCTATTTTATTTCAAACTATTGGGCTGTTCTTGTGCAGGGATATTGCAGGCCCAACGAAGAGATTGCACGTCAAATTTCGTTTATTATTGTCCTTCGATTGCTATGGATTAGAAAGTGTTGGGATGCATGTACAACGCCTCAGTAGGTAAAAGAGGTACAGGTTTAGAAAAAATGTATTAGCAAGAGCTATCGTGGGAGCAGAGTGAGGTTTGCACAGCAGAAGGAGCCCATATTGTTCTTAGGTATGTTTGACACATATTAGATACTCACATATAGCAACACAGAAAGAGCAACTCATGTATTGCTGTTGCAGTTGAAGAGGTTATACACAGTGCAGTATTATAGGTCCTGTGTTTAATTGTTGTAGGTAAAGGTAGGGGCTGATGTATGGTGTGCAAGATGAGTTGAGGTAGGTGGAAGATGGAGTCAGAAAGGTGCTGTTGTGCCTGCGAGGTCAGTGTGCTCGTAGGGCACAAGTATTGCCATTTTGGAAGTTGGGGTCTAGAACATTATGAACAGAACAGAAAGCAGGTTCTGATGTGGAGCTGAGGCTCTCTGTACTTAGCTTGAAAAACAAATCCCCTTTTCCAGTTCCCCAGGAGAAGAGCAAAGGTCCGAGGTGCACAAATGAATGCTAATTGTATCCAGCTGCGGCTCCTGAATGTGGTGAGAATGGAATGTGAGCTGGCAGGGATGAGCCATTTAAAGGACAAATTCATGAGTACAAGGCATTCGGTTTTGTGATGCCAAGAGGCCCAGCATAGATTTGAGAGCGCTACTGCCCTCCGCAAGAGTGGGCATTGCATACGAACATACACTAAGGTGGCTCAAACTGTCTCTCAAAAAAAGGAACATGCAAAGAATATAATGTGCATAGGCGGGAGGTCCGTATGTCCCCCCCTGCTGGTACTTGATGGAGTTGCCAAGGCTCCTGAGCTCTCTCCATTCCTTAAATGTTCACACAGGCTTGCCTCTCATGCTCACCCAAGCTCGAAACAAGCACCTATATACATACATTTTACTCACTGATTAATGAGGTGTCATACAATATGGGGAATAGTGAAATTTAGTATAAAATTATTCAAAGGTATTAGTATATGCTGGGCAAATGGGCACGATCAAATTATTAGCATCCACCAATTGCTGGAGGGCTGTGGGAAGCGAGGGTCATTGGGGCATATATTACGGTCCAGTGAGATTCGGCAGCCTTGTCAAGGATAAGTTATCTAAAATCAAGGAGGCGACACCGATGTTAGGGCTGAGGTCTGTTATTCGGGGCTGGGGTGTAGGATTCGCATGATGACAATAATTTGAATACGATGTTGTTCGCTGCTAGAAAAAAACATTCTCATTAAATGGAAGTCCCCGGGGGCCCACATGCGAGTATCTGGGAGGGACTTATTTTCGAACGTGTGTACTTGGGACTTATTTCGAGCTTGTGTGAACATGTGTGTATAGGCGCGTCATATCATAGCATGAGAGGTAAACCTATGTGAACTTTCGAGGAATGGAGAGAGTGCGGCAACTTTGGGAAATGTATGGACAATGCATCCGAACAGTCTTCTGTTGTCACCGGAGCCTGTCCTCTATTCAGTACCAGCTTGGGGGGCTAAGGGAAAATGGGGGGAAAGGGAGGGAAATATTGTAGGGGCATTGGTATCTAGCTCAAAATGTATATTATTTTTGCTCCCGCCAGGATGTCTTTGTGTTTTACTTCCCCCTATGCGCATTATATTCTCCATGTGTTCCTTTTTTGAGAGTCTGCTGTGCCCTTGGTAGAGGGGGGGTGCTAACCATATTTTTGTCAAACGTTTGGGCAAGATAATTGGGATTCAGTTGTAGTGACCTCCGTCCATTGTTTACGAGCCTCCTGGCCCTTGTTTAGTTCCTCCCGATTTGCATTTGTAGTGTTGTTGCATTTACTATATGATCATATTGCGCTAATAAAACGATTTAAATCCCCCAAAATTGTGTGATCATTTTCAAATAAGACAACATTAAAGGAAGTGCATCTGTAGATTCTAAAATCAAACCTACGTTATCACCATGATGTATATCAAATACTCTGGTTTAAATATAAATCCAAACAATTTAAAATAAAATGCAAAAACCCACGATTCTATGAACATAATAAAGGTAAGAATACATTTTTCCAAAGTGTAAATTGCAATCACAACACCTTAACATTAAAATATCTACTTTAAGATCAATGTAAGCATGGAGTAAATATTTTGTAGAATAAAGTGCAAAGTATCTCTAGAATTGGAGCGTAAGACCAATGCTTACTGTTGTACTTCTAAAATGTCTTGCCCAGAAAAGAGGTCTATGGGTTCTTCTCCGGAACTGCCAGTATTGTTGACAAATTAGCAGGAAGTGGACTTGATTTTCAACAGCATCTGGACAAAATGGGCAGTCAGCAGAAACAATTGCATTCCATTTATTGTGCACACTCGCAAATGGCAGCATGCAAAACTTTACATACCGTGTGCGTTCAATTTTTAGATTAACATATTCCAAGTACGTTTCAAAGCCAATCATCGGTTTGTTGGCCCAGTAAACAAAGAACAGGGACGATTTTTCAATCTCTAATTTGACTATCTGTTCCAGCTTAACCTAGTCTGTTCAAGCCAGAGGTTACTAAGCAGCAGGTAGTCTAATTCAGATGTGATATGAACAAACCAGTTTGAGACAGCAAATCCATTACCGCCTCCCTGAACTTACCCGTCTCACTAGGACCAAAGCCTGACCCAGGACGAGACAGACAGACCCATTCTACACACTGCATTCCCGTTTCAAGGCACACAGATAGGTTGGGCATGCTAATCCCCCAAGTCACTGGCTTGGAGAAGCCAAAGAAACCCCAAACCTCAGCCCCAAAAGTCGCTATGTGTCTGACCTGGGCCTTGAAAGCTTCAGTGGAAAACGCACCGCCAAAATCCCATGCTCATTTGCGAACCTCATGAATGCTCCACTATAACTAGCCAGTGTAAGGCCTGCCTTAGCTTCTTGGGTATTCCAGCCCCAATTGGCAGTCAACCTCAACCCCATATAATCATAATTGTCAACCTGCACAAAGGATCCTTCCTTCAATTTCAGATGTAGTGTTGAAGTGGGAAAATGGGAAAACAAATTCACCCCAATCTCATCAAGACCATGGCCTAGAGGATCACAGCCCAGGCACCTCCCACGGGACGAGTTCATCTATCTACCAGATGCCAAAATAACCTGGTTCAGGAACATAAGGGTATGCCCACCAGCCTGTCCTACTCAAGCCGACACCTGCGGCATGGATGAGCTCGACAAAGACAACAGCCACAAGTATCCACACCGTTAGAGATGCCATAACGACCTAGCCAACTGCCAAGAACACACGTGCCACCATGCACACTGGTCACTCACAAACCAACCTACACAAAGAACATATTCAGAACATATTCAGTGCTATGACGTAGGTGACTGACACACCCACTGACGTGCATCGTTGTTATTTTTCACATAGGCCTTTTTAATAGTAATGCAGAAACGCAAGACGCCTGAAGATCTCGTGTATACGCTTGCTGACGCTTCTCCCACCACTCGCCCTGTGACAACACCATCATGTATACCTAACACTGCTTGTGATGCCCTATCAACCCACGATCTCCATACAATGGATTATGTACCGCCACCCATGAATTAGGCCCGAGTAGCCCGCAAGCAAGAGCCTCGCCATGAAAATCCTCTCAGAGCAAGAGTACAAGTGCTGATCATGCAGAACGAGCCCCAGCGAGAGCTCACAGCCAAGGCCACAATGTTGCAATTTGCATGCTACCAGCCCAGCGCCAAAGTTACACCTGTAAAGAAAGCCAAGCCCACAGAAACGAAATACAAATCTAATGTGCTGAGGGGAGTTAAAAGCACAGTATAACCATGTCATACGGGTCGGGATCTGGAGGGTGGGGGAACACTCTGACTACACCCCTCCAACATATTTGCAAAACGCTGTCACCCCACAGGGAAAAACTTATCAAATATAGCATAGAATGGACACAAGGAACAGACAACAAAATGACGACACCATAGCCGTCTAACGGCAGTTTTGAACCGTACATCCAACACTCACTGCTGACACACATACACAACATGTACAAAGGGAATACATTGGCACATCACGTGGAGGTATTTAAGTTGTGGAGGATGTTCCAGGGATCCCAGCCAGGACCAACCGGAATGTTCACTGTGGAAGGGACGGCAGAAGAGAAGGGGAGCAAAGAAACAAAGGAGGGGAAGGAGATTAAGGAGGAAGAAGGGAACGGGGAAAGGGCAACCAGTAACACACAGTGCGCAGAGAGAGAGAGGAAGGGGGATGAAAGGCCTGGTACTGCATATGAAGTAGAAGTAAAGAAGGAAGGGACAGAAGACATGCCCCTAGCAAAGGTAGTGAAGGAGGAGGAAGGTGGGTTATATCCAGTAATGGAGTTAGGAGAAGCAGCAAGGCAACAACTGACGGCAGCTGAGGGGTACTCAAACCCCGCATATAGCCCTCCACCATATACCGCTACAGGTAGCTACCAGAGGGGGGAGGAGGTGACGAGCACGGTGGGTTCGAGTTGCATGCAGGCGCGCAATAGCGGAAAGGGTATCCCGAGCAGCACAGCGCGACATGAAGAGGAGGGAGGAAGAGAAGGAAAAGGAAATGGAACTATGGATGAAGAAAATGCTCTCTGAAAGCACCAGGAAATACGAAGAAGGTAAAGTAATAGAAAGCATATTACAAAGGGAAAAGGAGAAATGGGAGAGGAGGAGAGAGGAAGAAAGGATATTAGCGAAGGTAAGTAGTGAGATGGTGGAGGAATTGAAAAAGAAGAGAGAGGAAATAGGTGGCGAAATAGTGGCAAAGAAGGAAGAGGAGAGCAGAGAAAGGAAACTGGAGCATGGGGTAAGAACATACGCGCGTCGGGATGCGGAAGTGGCTACAACATCAACGCAAGGGGGAGCAACTAGTAGAGGTGAAGAGAAAGGAACAGATTTAATAGACTTAAAAACGGTGACAGTAAGGGGGAAAAGGACAGATTGGGGGTTTGTCGCTCGTGGACGAATTCTGCAGCGAAGAAGAAGAGGGTGTGGGAAGAGAAGGAAGAAGAGGTGGTAGGGAGAGCTTAGATAAATTGTACATCACACGCACTAACGGGGAATCACAATGGGCATGCAGGAAGAGGGAAGAAGAGAAGAAAAGTGAAGAACAGGTAAGAGAAGTGGCAGGAGGAACAACACACGCAGTAACATCCACAGTATCACGCCCAACACGCCCACCCACACCCACACCCGAACACACACCATACATCGGCATGCTCAGAGATCTCCCAGGACGCAGGCAGGAAGAACGGCCGCTCACCCCTGCAGTGAACCAAGAGAGTAATAGGAGAGGGAGGAGAAATGAAGGAGAAGATACGACAAGCAGCGGTAATATAGATATGGCAGCAGATTTACTTGACACAGAGGAAGAGGAGGAGTACACAGATTCCACCCCGCGACAACGGGGGGAACAAATGGGGTACAATTTAATGCCACTATTGGAGAGGAGAGGGGCCAGACCACAATAAGTCCCCTGGAAGCATGCTGATAAGGAGAATATAAAGTGCAGGCTCGCATCACCAAGTGGAGGAGCAGGGAAATAAATATACGAGATGGAAAAACACACAGCGGGACAGAAACTAGCAGTGGGAGATGTGAAGGGACTATTAATATCAATATTGGGGGACGCGGCAGATGACATTTGGAAGAGGGCAGGCTTCCCCGGAGTAACAATAACAAACACGTCACATGACGGGGCGCCATTTGCCAATTGCAGGCATGCATTGTGGCAGGCCCTGAGGGTCCAGTACCCAGACACATCAGACATAGGAGCAATTACGTCACGCAAGATGCGTGAGAATTAAGATCCTCTTGATTATATCCAGGAGATTCAGGAGAAGTGGCGCGTGGAAACTAGGGCGCAATGGGACAAAACACCAGACATTTTTTACCACATACTAGTACAAGGGCTCCCGGAGACAGTACAAAGACAACTGAAGAAGATAGTGGGAATGGAAGCTAAGGCCTGGCCGGAAATACAACTAACAATAATACACCAAAATTAGTGCAGAAAACAACTAACAAAGTATACCATGGAAGGAGCACTAATAACTACACCGGCAATAATGGCACCAACCCCATGCAAGTAGTGGCTGCACAAGATTCCACACAACGAGAAATAGTACCATTACCACAACCACCACCATGCCACCACCCCCATCATACACAGCTCCCACAGGGGGAGGGTACATGCCACCGGGAAATGGATATTATAACAACCCCCGGGGGAGGGGCGGGATGATGAGAGGGAGAGGTTATGGCCAACATGCACAACAGCAAGGGGGAGGATTTCGAAGTTACTACCCAAATGGGCAGCAAGGGTACCAAGACATATGGGGAATTTCCCATGGCAGGCCAGGGAACCACCTGTATGTTGGGTTTGTGGAATGGTAGGACACATGTCATGCACATGTAGAATGAGGCCCACCCCACCAGCCTGGGGAGAACAGGGACCACAAGGGCCTAGGGGACAGCAACAGGCTAACCAGCAACAGCAGGGAACGCAACAGAGCAACACACAACAGCAAGTATCACCACAACAGCCACAGCAACAGGTACAACACTATGCTGCATCACAACAACAGGTACAGACATACACACCACCGCAGCAACAGGTGGTAGCTACACAACAACACCAAGTGCAACCAGTACAGCAGCTCACCCAAATGCAGGACAATAAATTGACAACCATAATACACCACTGCAACAGACACAGTTAGGGAGGGTGACCGTCTTGGGACACAACCCTTACACTGGAAGCGGTCAGTCACTGTACCCACAATAGGACAGCCCACAGACGTCTTTGATGTGTCCCATCCTGTCGATAACACCTAATAGTGCGGAGGAACCACGCATCGAGGTAGCGATAGGTGACGAAAAATGTTCCTTCCTTGTTGACACTGGGGCAACTAGGTCTTGCATAAGGGAGGGTAAATTTAAAATGTCAGGCGAGGCCATGCACACTCAAGGATTCTCTGGGGCTAGAGGGTTGGTTCCCTTTACTGACAACATCTCCTTATCTATAGGAGATTATGACATGTCTGTCCCACTCCTGTATTCAAAGGAGTCGCCAGTGAACATACATGGAAGGGACATAATGAGCAGATTAAATGTGACAATCTCCTTCACGGAGAACGGCATAATTTGCTCCACACCAGGAATAAACATGCTTACTGCACGACAAATACTGCAAGCTTACTGTGGCCTAACAGTAGCTCGAGCTGAGCCTGTGGATGGCAAAATGTTCCAATATGGAACTGACATGGCATTTGCATGGATGCCAGGAATAGAAGGCAAGATTTGGAGGAGGCCAGCAGCATATTTGTTCAGGCCTGAGACACCAGCTAGTGAACCAGAGGGGAAGGTGATTTCGGTGAGCATCGAGAGCATTATGGCAACTGCAGATTACATCGCAGTACATGCCCAAGACAGGGAAGGGAGAGCATGGAGAGCAGTAATAGCACTGGCTGAAGGATGCAGGCTCACGCAGGTGTCTGACGAAGAGCTTTTTTCAGAGAACAAAGGAGAAGGAGAGATGGTGTTTATGATGAGTGTTGACATCTGGTTGAGAGTGACATACAAGCAAGTAGCACAGAAAATGGCACTCGAGGCACCTGCATCTACCCCAGTACCATTTTATGAGGAAGACATGGCTAAAGTTCCAGCATCATTGTGGACCACTAGTCCCTATGACGTGGGCTGCATAAAGAGCAGTTGAGGAGTAAAAATAAAGTTGAAAAGGGGTGCAATACTACCTAGAGTGAAGCAGTACCTACTATCAAAAGAGGCAGATGAGGGCATATACGAAACCATAACAGCCCTGATAAATAATGGCATATTGGTACCATCAGAATCAACATGTAACACAGCCGTGTACCCAGTGCGCAATGCTAAAGTAGGGTCTTGGTGTTTCATCCAGGAACTCAGGCCCTTGAATTACATTGTAGAGGCAGAATACCCCATAGCAGAAAACCCAGCCACGATACTATGTGGAATACCAGCATAGGCATCACGGTTCACGGTGATTGACCTCAAAAACGCATTTTTCTCAATACCTCTGCACCCAGATTCACAAGATTTGACAATCTTCACATACAGGAATACAAAATGGAAACACACCAGGTTACCACAAGAGTACTGCGAGTCACCCTCAATCTTCAACAGAGTAATACAGATGGATTTGGGAAACATTGAAATGGAGAGCACGGTGCTGCAATATGTTGATGACATAACAATTTGCAGCACCACTGAGGAGAGGTGCAGGGAAGACTCAATAAAAATGCTGACAGTGCTGGCTGAGAAGGGGTATAAGGTGGACAAGGCAAAGTTACAGTACTGTCGGGAACAGGTACTATACATTGGCCAACTAATATCCCAGAACGGAAGAAACATTGCACCACAAAGAGCACAAGCCATAACCAACTCACCACAACCACAAACCGTGAGGGAGCTGCAGCAGTTCCTGGGCCTGTGCAACTACTGTAGAGCATGGGTTTTTGACTACAGCAAATACATAGGACCACTGCTCGAAGCACTAAGAGAGGCACAAAAGGGAGACAAGAGGTTGGGGTGGACAAGAGAAATGAAAGAGGCGTTTGATTAGTTGAAACACGCCATATCCACAGCTCCCGTACTAGCCATTCCAAATTACAAACATCATTATTTCATTTTTTTCACATTGCGACTCAGCAGTAATGAAAGCAGTATTGACTCAGAAAACTAGCATGGGACACAAGCCAATAGCTTTCTATAGCGGTCACTTGGACCCTGTCATGTTAGGTCATTCCCCTTGCGAACAGGGCCTCGCCGCAGCAGCATTTGCAGTGTTAAAATCATCATCAATAACAATGGTGTGCCCCACCACATTATTTGTGGAACATGCACTGTTTGCAATTTTGAACAAGCCTAAGTCCACACGGACCACACAAAGGGCGTAGGTTATGAAATGATTTTATCCAGACCCAAATTGACAATTTTCAGATGCAGTAACGTAAACCCAGCCAGATTCATAGCAGAAGTTGTTGAGGAAGGTGATTATGCCCACGATTGCAGACAGACTATTGAAATGTACTCCAGCACAAGGAAGGTGGAGGAGGATGCCCTTAAGGGGGGTGAGATAATGTACATTGATGGGTCATCAACCATTGATCAGAGCGATGGGATAAGGAGAACAGGGGCAGCAGTAGTTAAAATGATGGAAGATTTGATGTATGTCCCAGTAAAATGCATGCAATTACAGCAGCATTATTCGGCTCAGGCAGCGGAATTGGTTACACTGATTTTGGCACTAAAGGAAAGTTTTGACAAAAGAGTTACTATATACTCTGACAGTGCATATGTAACATCAATGGTGCACTACGGATTAATAAAATGGCAGAGAAGGGGGTTTAGAAGAGCTGATGGCACCCCAGTACAACATGCCCTCTTACTAGCAGAATTGATTGAAGTAATTAACGACCCCCAAGACATAGCTTTGGTTAAGTGTCAAGCACACACTCATGGAGATGACCCTATCGCGATAGGTAATGAAACAGCAGACGCACATGCAAAGCATGCTGCATATTTTGGCGAAATGTGGACCCCCCCAGAATCAGAGAGAGGGAGGGGTAGGTCAATGGCAAGACAGATGTTGATGAAGGATGGGTACACTCATCTACCTGCAACACAGATCATGGAGTTGCAGGCAGCTGCACCAATGGCAGAAAAAGAACTGTGGGTAAAGAGAGGATGTACGATGTCTCCAACAGACGCACTGTGGCGTCAAAATAATACTAGAAAGATGGTCATGCCATTGGCACTGTTGAACACCGCCCTGGCCCAGCTTCATCATCCAGCACATACAGGAAAGGAAGTGATTGCAGCACAAATTAGGAAAGATTGGTTCTGCCCCGAGTTAAATTCTCATGTTACTCATTTCATCAGAAAATGCCTCACATGCCAACAGTTTACGGCTGGTCACACGTTGCAAGTGATGAAAGGTACTATACCCCGGATGGAAGGACCCTTGACCCATGATTGTAGTGGTATGTCCATTTTCCAGGTGGATCGAGGCTGGACCCTGCTCACACGCGGATGCATTCAGAGCAGCTACATTTATAGTGAGAGAGGTCTTCCCCAGGTGGGGTGTTTGCGAAGTGCTGCGGTCGGACAACGGCCCTCACTTTGCAAATGAAATGTTTGAGCACATCACATCTTTGCTGGGTATTAAACATAAATTTGCATGTGCATACTATCCGCAGGCCAACGGTATATGTGAACGCCTGAATGGCCTATTAAAAGAGGAAATTGCAAAAATTCAGCAGACAACTAAAAAGAGCTGGTTGTACTGCCTTCCGCTGGCTCTATTTGAGCTGAGGAATAGGCCAGGATCTGATCACCACCTCACTCCCCACGAGGTGGTGACAGGACATCAAATGTGCCTTCCTTTAACGCCAACATCAAGAGACTTTACTGACCATGATAACACTGCAAATGTTTTTGGTGACGAAATGTATCAATATGTGTCTTCCTTGATTACTAGTGTCGCCTTTGTAGCTCAACAGCTCCAGCGCACGCAGGGCGGGTCGGAGAGCTCTCAACAAGAAGACACGAGTGAGGAACAAGAAAAGGAAGGACCATGCACTATTGCGGAGGGAGATCACGTGCTCCTCCGCAACTTCAATAGAAAGTGGAACAGCCCGCGCTTTACCAGGCCTCACTTGGTAGAGGCAGTGGCTCCCAGAGCAGTAAAGCTGCATGATGAGCACGCCTGGAATCACCTACACGACGTGAAGCCCTAAAAACATCAGACCCGCCCTAGCGTTGACGACATGGCCATTACAAGACCAGCAACATCAACAACATCGGGTACAGACAAGGATACAGCAACCGCCGCCAAGGACAATTGTGTCACTGCCCCTGACCACTCCTCAGTCACAAACACTGCCATAGGGCCTCATTACGAGTCTGGCGGTAACCGAGGTGGTAAAACCGCCTGGTTACCGCCGGACTCGTATTACCATTCTGCCTCCGTGATTCCCGGAATTACCGGGCATTACAAACCCGGTTTTCCGGGAATCACGGAGGCGGAATGGTGTAAATCCCCATTCCCATTGAGTCCTATGGAACTCGATGGAAATGGGGATCATGAAAACACTGACAGCATCTCGTAATGCTGCCGGTGTTTCCTCGTCCGCCTGCATGCGGGAGGTGTTAAACCCGCCAGGTCAGACCTGGTGGGAACATCACCTCCCGCCTGCAGGGGTCGGACTCAGGGGGTCCGGAAACAGCAGTGGCGGCGGGTTTACCGCCACCGTTATTTCCGGACCGCCTGGGTCGTAATGAGGCCCATAGACTTTGGACACTTGCCCATAGCCCACCCCATGGTCACGAGATCACAAAGTAAACAAACTTCTGCCCAACCCAGCCCCGCCCAGGCCACCACCGATTGAAGGGACATTGTACAACAAACTTGGATGTTACACACACACATATAAAACACTTGTATGTTTTTCATTTATTTACTCTCGCACATGCATGTACCACATATCATTGTATTGTTTAGAAAGTGAAGTAATTAACAGTGTGCTCTGCCCAGGAGTAGATGCTGCCCGCAGATGATAACACCCCTGAGGCCCTATCACACCAATTTGTATATCATATAAGGAGGCCAAAGTACCTGAAAAGGAGGAGGGTACACGTATATTACACCACATTTGTTTTGACCATAGAACAATCATTTCCCCATCTTCATGAGCACTTGCCGGCTCTAAGAGATAGGTCACTAAGATTAGCATGGGATCAGCTCTTCGCCTGGGCATTGAACGATTACTTGATAGGGAGAGCTTAACTAACAAATACTAACAATAATAACGAGCACATTCAGGATTTCAGGCGGGCACCTTTAACATCGCAAGAATAAGCTGCCGTACTGCAGCAAGGTAAGAGCAAAAATGCCAGTGAGATTAGCTCTTGTAATAAAATTGATAGGAGTGTTGGTCATCACTGGTCTATTGACTGCCTATGTATGGCAGAAAAACTATGCTCCCAATTTTATGGCTGCATCCAAAACTAACCTACCCCCTCCCACGGAACTAGCAACCCTAAAGGTAAGGGGAGTAGAGTTAAACGCAGCACATATACTGACAATAAAGATATCGATAATTACATAACAGATTCAGCACACGTCTCAAACAACATGTGGTACCAGCACATGACCCAAATTGGTAAGCAGACAACTGAGGACAACTGCTATGTGTGCTCGTTGATCCCATACGCCATGAGCGCATCAAGAACATTTGTTGCCACTGAAATACAGGAAAAAACAGTACAATGTATAATATATCTGGCACTATTCCAAACGAGGGGACGATTCCAAGGGACGGTGGTGAGACTTCAGTGGAAAACAAGGACACATACCCATACGAAAATAATTTCCTCAAGACATATTTGAACTACCTTAAAAGCAGTTTACATGCTGAAGCATTCAGATACATGACGGATGGCCTCGAAAAAGGAGAAACGAAGAAAGTAACGCTAGAATACCTGCTGAAGTTCCGGGTGTACAAGGATGCTGGGAAAGACCACTGATAACAATAACTGGGAAAATATATATGAACAATGAATGGGAAATAGGAGTGGTTGGGAGAAACATGATAACAAGAGAAAATATTACCACTATACAGGAGCACAACGACAGATGTTGGACGACGTGGGGTAAATATGTACCCATGCTGACGTGGATGAAATATGTACCCATGCTGACGTGGATGGAGAAGGACGAAGACCCAATAAGCATACTACCACTGACTGCACCCAAACTATGCTACCAACACAAAGGAGATGTGGATGTGGGATACAACACCAACTGTGGAAGCGTAGTGGAACTACCAGACGGGGGTGCTGGAACGGCAGTTATAATGGACCACTACTGGGCCTGCGGTGATAAGGCATACCACACCTTGCCTCCATTATGGAGTGGAATATGTACCATGGTCCACATCAACATACAATCACTGCTTGTGCCTCAAAAATATGTTAACATGGCCAATTTCCCCAAGATGGACGAAGGGAACAAGAGGAGGAAAAGGTCTATACAATCACAAGAAGGAGACAAAAATAACAACAATAACATTTTACCAAGAATGAAAAGACAAGGAGAACCCCTGACAGAAACTACCTGTGGAGAAGATCGGAAACCTCCATCCCACCAGAACACAGATTATTTAGCAGGGCTGCAATGTTCTTCTCATCAATAATACACCCAGGACTACAAGCATATGAAAATGCAAAATGGCTTCAGATCACCCGGTGGGAACTGATGATGACAATTCATTCGACAGTAAATGGATTCAATGCCATAAAAGAAGAGCTACGAGCGGTGAGAATGGTAGCACTACAAAACAGATATGTGCTGGATCTTCTCACGGCCATGGAAGGAGGGGTTTGTGCGAAAATTTGACAATCATGCTGCACATTTAACCCTGCTAACGACGCAGATAATGGGACACTTACTGAAGCAGTATCACAACTTGCCCAGATGCACTCCAAAATGATGGAAGAAAGCAAAGGAGCAAAGAAGGATACCAGTTGGTTTTCATTCATATGGTCATGGATGCCATCATGGCTGTCAGATGGACTGAAGATTATAGTTGGATGCATAATATTAGCTGCAGCTGTATTGATTGTAATAAGGTTCTGGAAGGCCAGAAAAGCACGCACTACAGACGAAATTATAGAAATGTTCGGCATGCACCCCTTGATGCCAACTGATGATGACCAGCACACCGACATGATAATAAAGAAAAGAGCGAGGCTGCGTAAACAGATCCTTAACAACCACTTGGATCCACCATCTGTGAAAGTGGAGAACCCGAGGAGCTATGTCAGAAGATGGGTATACTGCAAACCAGGCGGCAGCTGTGTTTATATGTACTGGTCATTCGAAGATCATGTGAACCACTATGGACACTTGGCTGGAATAACTAAAGTATGGAGAGCAGGAGGTGATAAAGAAAAAGATATGTTTGTGGTCGACAAGTCGACCAGAGGGGGGACTGAAGTGGGAAAATGGGAAAACAAGCTCCCCCCAATCTCATCAAGACCATGGCCTAGAGGATGCCGGCCCAGGCACCCCCCACGGGACGAGTTTGTCTATCTACCAGATGACAAAATACCCTGGTTCAGGAACATAAGGGTATGCCCACCAGCCTGTTCTACTCAAGCCGACACCTGCGGCATGGATGAGCTCGACTAAGATAACAGCCACAAGTATCCACATCATTAGAGATGCCATAACGACCTAGTCAACTGCCAAGAACACACGTGCCACCATGCACACTGGTCACTCACACACCAACCTACACGAAGAACATATTCAGTGTTATGACGTAGGTGACTGACACACCCACTGACGTGCATCGTTATTATTTTTCACATAGGCCTTTTTAATAGTAATGCAGAAACGCAAGACGCCTGAAAACCTCGTGTATACCCTTGCTGACGCTTCTGCCACCACTCGCCCTGTGACGACACCATCATGTATACCTAACACTGCTTGTGACACCCTATCAACCCACGATCTCCATACAATGGATTATGTACCGCCACCCATGAACTAGGCCCGAGTAGGCCGCAAGCAAGAACCTCGCCATGAAAATCCTCTCAGAGCAAGAGTACAAGTGCTGATCATGCAGAACGAGCTCCAGCGAGAGCTCACAGCCAAGGCCACGATGTTGCAATTCGCATGCTACCAGCCCAGAGCCAAGGTTACACCTGTAAAGAAAGCCAAGCCCACAGAAACGAAGTACAAATCTAATGTGCAGAATTCTGCTCCAGCTACGGTCTCTCCACACGTGACCAAGCCGATCTGACAAGGTGCCAGACCCATGAGACAGAAAGTCGCCTGGGTCCCACGTCTGGGACACAGGTTGCAACAACGAAGCGGCAAGATGGACACCTACGGCGATGGGAACGACCCGCTCATAAGTCTACGAGCAGACCTGTACGTTGCCTGCACAAACACCTGGTTGCACATTGTTGCTAATGAAAGGTACACCGCGAGTTGGGAACGACGATGGTTCCAAGCTTGGGGGCTCGCTGGAGAACCTATCAGAACACAGGGGGGCTCATCACTGACGTCAGCGGTATTAGCCAATCACCAGGGCTCCCCTTGTAGCAATTTTCGAGTATCTAATAGTAGGGACATCCCAAGTATACCACCTGACTCATCCTTAAGCACTAACATCCTTCTCCATATGTACCCTATGCTAACCCTACCACTCAGGGAACTAATCCAGAGTGGCTATAGATTTTTTGCTAACTTTCCCAGGTGACGCAGATAGCACATCATACTGTTGTAAAAAGGGCCTGCGAGCCCCACTAAGAGTGAGAGTCTGGATGGACGCGTACGATCCGAGACCCATCCCTGCCGTTGTTATAATAAACAGCAGAACCACCTTGCTCCTTGTGTGTGTCTCATACTCGTTTTGGGAAACACGAGAGGAGTTGGGGCCTCCCTGCCCGGAGGTCCACGGACGGCTCTGCCGGCCCTAGGATAATCACCCCGACAGCGTCCTCCTCTGCCTTTTTCCGCCACAAAAACAGGGTTTTTCTTTTAGCCATATTGACTATGAAGAATTTTGTAATGTGAACAGAATCAAATACAGCCAGACCTGCCTGCAGTCCAGCTTGAGTAAGGGAGAGGACTACCGCGTTTAAAACTGGATTTTTTCCATTTACTAAGGAGGGAGCATTCATCTGTTGATATATTAGTTTCTCAATGACCCCATTTATAATTATGTAAAACTATCTGAGGCCAGAACACAACCCTGGCAAATTCCCATTTCGACATTAAAAGACTTGTTTGTAGTACCATCCATACCCCAACTGGCAGCAGCTGTATTACCAGACTAAAGTCAACAAATTGCATTCAAAAGAGACACCGGGACACCCAAGTTCTCAATACATTACAAAGTTGTGTCCTCGAAACTATATCAACAGCTGAATGCAAATCAATAAATACAGCGTATAAATTCATTTTCCTCAATGTAACATATTTCTCACATATCTATATCTATATTCAAGGAAAAAACTTTAGTTTCAGGGACGTTAAGGTGAGAACTTAACACCTAGAAAACAAGGTCATTTAATTCTTCCAGCACTCAGGTCTCACTTGGACTCAAACTAAAACCAACACTTCACACCTGGGTGGACTGCTACAGATAAGATACAGTAGCCATTCTGTTAGGAACATGTATGGATATTTTAATTAATTCCTTTTTAAATTCAACTTTGTTTACAGAATGTTGGGGTAAATAGCCATACCTATACAAGAGAACACTTAGGTTATTAGATCAATTGAGGATTTTTTCTAACAAACAATAACGTAATATTGTGGAACAAAGCACTTTGCACTTTTAAGCATCATTTTTTAGTATAATGTTGAGATTGGATGATTGAAGCACTGGTAGAATGAATTGTTGATACTGTTGTTTTTCCATATAACTGCACATACAACCATTTTTGTAAATAATTTGAATTTAAAAAGGAATGCATTAAAATATCCAATACGTTCCTAAGAGAATGGCTACTGTATCTTGTCTGTAGCAGTACACCGAGGTTTGAAATGTTGGTTTTTTGAAGAGTTGGTTTTGGTGCGAGAACTTAATGCAACACAACCCCTGAAATTCAGCTAAACCCACCTTAAATTTATGCCCGCTGTTGTGGAGCCTATGACAATAATGATGAGATCACATCAAAGATGACATCACTAATTACATGTTGTATGAGAACACTGATGACAATACAAATCACATCATTGATGACAGCACTAATTCCGTCGTATATAACTGATTACATCCGTAATGGAATTAGACATAACATCATTTATAAGTTAGATCATGAAAACTTTGATTACCTTAATAACCATTTAGACCACAGACTTGGCCATGACAAAGGCTGAGGTCACTGGCCAGCACCAAATGCCATTGCTAGTTGTTGGTTAGTGTTCAAAAATACCAATGTGCATGGTTAAAAGCCATGCCTAGTAGCCCATAACTGTTTTAAAATATAAAGTGGGCAACATTGAAAGCTGTAGTCAGTGGCCATGTCTAATGGCCATAGCTAGTGCCTATTAATATTTAGAATATACAGTCAGCACAGGCTGTGGCCACTGGCTAGTATTGTGTTGAAGACCAAAGCTAGTGGCTGATTAGTACATATAATAGACAGTGGGCATGGCCAAAGGCCATCACTTATTGCATTTTATTATTTTAAAATATACAGTGACATGGCCGAAAGATGTACAAACTGCTCAAAGTCAAAGGCCATGGGTAATGGCCCATTTATATGTTAGAATATATAGTGGGCACAGCCAAAGATTGTGGCCATTGGACAGCATTGTGCTAAAGTCCATAGCCAGTGCCTGATGAGTTTATATAATATACAGTGGACAAAGTGGGCAACATTGAAAGCTGTAGTCAGTGGCCATGTCTAATGGCCATAGCTAGTGCCTATTAATATTTAGAATATACAGTCAGCACAGGCTGTGGCCACTGGCTAGTATTGTGTTGAAGACCAAAGCTAGTGGCTGATTAGTACATATAATAGACAGTGGGCATGGCCAAAGGCCATCACTTATTGCATTTTATTATTTTAAAATATACAGTGACATGGCCAAAAGATGTACAAACTGCTCAAAGTCAAAGGCCATGGGTAATGGCCCATTTATATGTTAGAATATATAGTGGGCACAGCCAACGATTGTGGCCATTGGACAGTATTGTGCTAAAGTCCATAGCCAGTGCCTGATGAGTTTATATAATATACAGTGGACACGGTTGAAAGCTGTATCCACTGCTAAAGGCCAAAATATATGGTTGTTGACCTGTTAGTGTTTTAAAATATTCACTGCACATGGATGAAGGTTGCGACCACTGTGCATAGCTGACGGTCATGACTGGTACACATTCATGTGTTAAAATATATTTGGTCATGCACACTGACCATGGCTGAAGGCTATACTTAATGCCATTTACTGTTGTGGTGTAATTAGTGATTTCATCAGTGATGTGCTCTGTGATGTCATCATTTTGGCCATAGGCTGCGCAACAGGGCGCAAAGTTATGGTGGCTTTAGCTGAATTTCAGGGTTTTGTTGCGTTAAATTCTCACCTTAGCGTCCCTGCAGCTAAAGTTTTTTCCATGAATTTCAAGTTTTTTTTACAATGTTTTGCTCATTTTAGCGTCCCTGCAACAAAAGTTTTTTCCTTGATTTTCAAGGGTATTGTTATTCCATACATAATTTACATTAATAATACTGACACTTGAGCTAATGAAAACGATGTGTCATGTGTAGATGGTAAAATAAGAATACATTGTGAAACCACATTCCACCCAAATAAACCTGCTCTTAAAAAACGTTTGCATATTTACTTAACTTTTTAAAGTGTTTACATTCATATGTACTGTTGATAAATAGAAAGTTATTAAAGTGTTGAAATAACTGTAGAAAGACAACACTCAATGTATCCTAAAATAATTCTTTAATAATTCTACTGCCCACATATATGCACAGATTTTTGTTTCTTTTTTACAGTTTTATAGTCGCAGCTACCAAGGATGCATGTGCGGCTAAATGCAGCAATGACTGGATGACTGGGGAGTTTTATCCGTGGCTTCAACAGTAGATAACCGCAGTTTTGTTTTTTTTTAACACACACTGTATTGAAAAGATCAATTAAGGGTCTTTGATCCATGTATACAGTATGTGTTTTTATTGTCTATTTTTATAACTGAAAAGTTGGTCCTGAAAAGGAAAAAAGAGGTGGGAACTGGGAAGGGAAAAACAATAGGATTCATACATATAACAAAAGGTTAAAAAAAGAACATTTTTTTTTTTTGCATTTTATATTTGGTAAATTTTTTCAGTTTTTGTTCTAAAGAATGGGGTTAAAAACAATTGACACTTAAAAATATACCCAGCTTTGGCAATTGGCCATATTTTCTAATAGCGCCTTGCCCAAACCATCTAGGTTGTCACCTCACACCTCGATTAAGCTGTGATAGGTCATGCACATCATAACATTTTTTTAAAGATCGGGTTCAGGCAGGATGGACTGAGGTTGGATGTTAGTTGGTAGAAAATAGCTGGTAATTGTATTGCAAGTCTGTGGTGCAGTTGAAAAATACTGCTGTGCTGATCTTGCTCCATGTGCTTTGGACTTATGTTTTGCATGATTCTTGCTATATTATTAAGCCACTTCATCCAAATGAACACGGACAAGAAGTTGAATTAATGTGGAAGTCCCCAAGCTTTGCGATGGCTTTTGTGAAGGTCCCCTCCGAAGAAATTGCGCATTAACTTCTCAATCTCTTTTTTGCTGTGTTGGTACTTTACGTGAAAATATTGACAACTATCAGCAATTGATTTTTGTGCCCATTGCTTCTTCCATGATGGTAAATCTGAAGCCACCCACACCGCCTCATCATCACTGCTGGTCGTGGTCATTTTCAAATGCAGGACTGTGAGTGAAAAATAAAAACAGTAAAAATACGCTACACAAAAAAGGACTCTTCCACTTAATAGAAAAAAAAAAACTTAAAAAAATAACAAGCTAAAATAACAAAAAATGACAAACTAAAAAGCACAAACCAAGGACAAAGGTGTAGGAAGAAGAAAGGTACAAAAGGAATGGATACATCAATGTACTGCTTTTAAAAGTCCTGAAGGCTTATGAACTGGGGTACTCGACCCAGCCCTTTAAGACGAGGTAGCAATACTATGAGATGAATGGGGATGCAGAAGTTACTCAAACATCAATAATCGAAACGACTCAGGTAGTTGGCAAAAAGGTTAACTGTTTTAATATCAATTATCTAAAACAGGGAGTACAGTGGACACCAACGGACGTCTCACTGCATGGTCTCTCAATTTGCTTCAGAAAAAACATTAGTACTTACATTAAAAACACGTCATTGATGACGTGAACCTACGTATTTACTAACGTCATCCTATGTAACAAACTACAAAAACCTATTGAAGAGAGTGATTGGTTCTAAGGGAATATCTAAGTATATGTTCCATACTAGTCTATGAAAGTGATAGGCTCCTTAACATCAGGTGGGGCAACTAAGCCCTGCCCTCAAAAAGGTCACTATGAATGTCACTAAATACACGACATTGCATAAGTTACACAAACTACAGGGCCATTAACTACGCAGCCCCCTAGAATTGGTTGGCACTCTTACATCCGTCAATACTTTTCCACCTATGTTAGCAGCATGCAGGCTAGACTTCCAGGTGCTGGTGAGCTGGTCATAACCATAGCTTCCCACCAATTAGCATATCAGCTATCATCACCTCAGTGGTCTACTGTCAATTAAGGCTTTGAACTTGTCCTTGGAAATGTTCTTTGTGCTGGAGAATTCAGTGCAGTGAAGGCACGCTCTGCTTTATGCGTAGGTGTGGTTCGTCATGTTTGTCCAACTTCATCCTGCCACGTGACTGAAGACCACAAATTTGAGCTCTCGTGCATTTAAAATACTATTTTTTAATAGACCTCTGATTCTTCCTTGTTTTTGTCAATGCCTCCTGAACAGAAGTTTTGTTCTTTCACACGATTTGTAACTACTGTCTGTTCATCCCAATCTGATAAGACTTTGGCTGCTTGGGACTCATCCAGCCTCGCCTTTCTGAACTATGCTTCTTTAACTCAATTGCTTTTTCAACTGCGACACCCTGGAAAGGCCTTCTTTCTCTGGTCTAGCACTGCTATAACATGTAGTGGAATCATCCATTCTTTACTTGTTCCTATATATGTATACATTGGCGCATGCCGCAATCTATTGACTACATAGCTAGCCTTAAGAATACTTTGTCTACGTGCGTTTGTTTGCATAGGTACATGTGTAAAATGACTTAATATCGTCATCGTTTCTGTAGAATAAGCCTCTTCATCTTGAGCCCAAGATGTCACTTACCTTTGATACTTTCTTGATGTTGTATAGAATATCTTCATTCTATTGTTTCTGCATCTCTTCTATGTATGTCAGTCCAACTTCGTGTGACATCACCAATCTATTCTTCCGGACATTTGCTCTGCTTCTTCTGGGATGTCATTCAAATGGCCATCATACTGTCATGTATGCAGGTATGGCTTTCTTACTGGAAACCTTGCTTCCAGGATTCTCCTCGGTATTGGTGTTTTCACTGGTACTGCACATGTCTCGGGTTTTGAACAACTTTATCTAACACCAAAAGTTCGACTCCCAAAGGTTCGACCCCCAATTTCCCGCATATATGTATGTGGGGGGTTAAAGTATATAAAAAAGGTATAGGGGTAAGGTGGGGGGGCTCTGGGCCGTCTACCCCCACATATATATCTGTGGGAAATTAAGAATAAAAAAAGAAAAAGTCAAACTTTTGGCAAGTCAAACCTTTGGGTTCGGTAAAATCACTTACATTCCATGTCTCTTACTCTGATTCCCAACATATAGGCAATATGGGCAAGATGGTTGAGGTGGGGGTACTTGGCTCCTCTGTACACTTATAAAGAAGTTCAATCAACAAGAGACAAAAAGCAATGACAGGAAACAGGAAAGAGGTGATTAGGAGAGGACTATAACACCGGTTCTGCCATAAAGCAAATCAGAATGTGCTTTCCATGCACGCGGGTACGCCCAAGTGCAATGACATGGTTGCATCTAAATTATTGACCAATCGCCTAAACAGTGAAAACACAAACACCCCAAAATCTATAGCCACTGGCAAGGAACTACTGATACCCGTGGCTAGCTGTAGTCCTGTATAGCCTTGAATATAGTCACGAATAATGAAACAGCTGAATAAAATCTTTTCCTGCCCACGAGGCCCTCACCAACTGCCCCGCTCATCTGTGCCAGCTCCCCACGCAACCCAGATGGCCTCCTAACCTCCCCTCCCCTCTCCCTTTCCCACCACAACACACGCTGTTTCTGTGACACAGTTTGCTTTGAGAAGCCAGCTATTCAAGGCTATAGCCGCAGTAACAGAAAGCTCTGTGTTGTAAACTCAGTACCTGTACCTCCTATAATTCCCAAATTTCACTTGATGTCCTCCAGCAACTTGTCCACCTATAGACTAAAGTAATTTGCAATTATTTTAACCTGCAAAAGCTTTTTAACTACTTTTCATTCCCTGTTATCCTCGGCTACAGCCACGGTTACCTATTGCATCAAGAGGAAAACAATATGTCAGCGGTTTAATTTCTAAAAACACTAGTTTTTGTTGAATCCCTGAGAAATAGCTGTTTTTGAGGAGGGGCACCCTTTTCTCTGTCAAATATTTAAAAAAGACTGCACAAAATAATCGCTAACAAAACATGGATCGTTAGTCAACGCTTCATGCCCAAGTTGTTTCGGATCTGGTTCAAATCTGTCCAGCGGTTTGGTCTGTGCTCGTTGACAAAAATGGACCTTGTTTGTCTATGGGAAAATGAATGGGAAGTAGGCCGCAACTTTGAAAATATTTTGTTTGTCTTCTTAATAACTTTCTTATTTTTTAATGTATCTTTACGAAACTGTGCAGTCTGGGGCAGACGGAGCCATGAATCCCTAATCACTTATCGCCGCCCTATAATATCTAAATAAAAGGACATTTGTAGATATGTGTGTGTGTCTGTTTGAAATGTTCAGCATTCTTCTCAACATGCTACAAACCTGATATGTGCCATGTGGGTAGGCTCCATTGTGTAGACAATGGATCAAGCATAAAATATACATTTGTCTAATTTTTCTTTTTTGTAAGCGTTGAATTTTTAGGCAGTCTGTAATGCCTGGCTATGTGTATCTGTTTGAAATGTTCAGCATACTTACCAACATGATACAAACTTGAAATATGGCATGTGGGTAGGTTCCATGGTGTAGACAATGTAAAAAGTATAAAATATTCCCTTTCCTGATTTCTTTTTTTTAAGCGCTCTGCAATGCTTACCCCTGACATTTGGCTCTTTGCGCCTTAGTTCTGACGTAGTTCTACGTTTTTTGTTCCTAAAGTTCAGCAGTTCATGAAAACGTCAGCAGTTCATTTTTCTTGAACTTTCCACACTATCAGCATTCTAGCGGACATTAGCGGCACTGACTTTTGAAGTCATGCAGGTGACACAAAACAGTGCTTTGTAGTAAAGGTATAGGATGACAGGGAACGGTGCATGTCTCTTCAATTGTCCATCAAATCATGGCAAATCTCTCATGATAATTACGGGTACTTCATTTCTGTAAGGATATTTGGCGTGTTACAGCACAGAGTACAGCACTACTGCACAGGTAGCAATTTTTTTGGGCAGCACCACCACAAGGGTGCGGTGCATTGCTATATGTGTTACCAGATTAACAAGGAAAGACAGGCTATTCAGTCAAAAACGATTTTAACATATAAGATGCAAATCTATTTTTACAGTTAAAAGCACACGTGCACATTCAAAAATGCACACTATTTTTCACCTGAAATGCCTATGGTGCGAGAGACACATTTGAAAATAATAACTAACATTACTTATAACTAACCTGACTAATGAAACATAATCCACTAATAAAAATGTGTCTCCACTGCAGAATTAGGCCTATTCTGAAAGTGAACTTTTAAACGCACATCCATTTTTTTTTCTCTGCTGCCCTGTCCACATAATTACAGGAAGAAAAAGAGCTCGAAAGAACAGGAAATCAGTTGGTTACAAAGTATTACTATAAAAATGAGCCATTGTGTAGAGAAGGAGGAGATGGCATGATTGATTCTGATTGGAGCAGCGTCATAGCAAGTATCATGCTAGAGGGAGTGATCAGAGTTTTGCTGGGGGGAGTTTGAGGAGAGAGAAGGGCAGTCAAGATTTGGCAGAGCTGGGAGAAGGACCTTTTTCCTGGTTGGAGCATTCCTATCTGCAAAAGCTGAGAATTCCAGGCAATGACCCCGGTTTGAGAAGGAAAGGCGCTCCTTTTCACTGGGGTTAAACTTCAAGGGAGCCACATTCAGAAAGAGAACAGCTGAAGAAAACTCTGAACAGATAAGGTAATTACATAAGTGTGGGAGCTGAGTGTGTACGAGAATGTTCAGTCAGAGTAGGAAAGGAGATTCCGGTGCCTTAATCACACGTTAATGTCGCAAATTGTGTTCTGTTCTCCGCCATTTTTTTTCAGTGTATCACAGACAATGCTGTTAATGTGCTGTTTTATTTATTTCTGTAAAGAGTGAGATCGTGTTTAAATGCAACTTTTATAATACAGAAAAATATTTGAAAGCAGACGGGTGGTGTGTCTTATATTTACCAATACAGTGCTGATGGTGAGGGGAGATTTTTAAACAATGCAATTGTCATTTTAAGACAGATGTGTGCATGATCATATTCAGTATGGACAATTGAGAGTGATTGTTTGTAGCATAGCTCGTTGGAGGTACATGAGCCAACGGGAAGAGGGACTCTCTGAACATAGTTCCCTACCGTATATAAGGTAGTGGAAATTACCACAAAATTACCACATATAGCTCTCTGTCGTAAATAAGTCAGTGAGATCGCCCATGGTGGCACACTAACACTAACACTAACACTAACACTGAAAATGTGGTATTCCTAAAATGTAGGTCTGAGGTCTCTCTAGTGAATACACGAAAAATCTAAGCAAAGATAAGGGATTCTGGACATTGGGGCCACAAATAAAACAAGGGAATTATGCTCACCAAAATACCACCAACCACGTATACCAACCACGCATACCAAATATGCATGTCTGGGTGCTGAAATAATGCATGTCCACTGTATTATTGTTGCACATGGCCAAATCTGAATACAAGGAGTGATTATTGCTAAGTTATTTTTCGGCGGTAATAAAATACCGTCAGGCCCCAAAACTCCACAAAATACCCTACATATTTATGGTGCGTTGCAGGCCGGGAAAGTGATCATAGAGTACCTACTGGGCGTGGCAAGCGTGTCTCACACTGCCATTTGCACATTAAAGGGAACCCATTTTATAATAACAGTGTGCCACTAAAAACGAATTTCAGAATGTCACAAAGGGAAACCACATTCTCAGATCTAGTGCAATATTTAGAGGCAAAGTTGTTTGCACATGGGAATTGGTCGTCAAATAGCACGTTAGAATGGAGTAACCGCATTCAGGGTGAGGTGCAGAAAGAAAAACTAGACAATATTTTGGCAGAAGGCAGCATAATTCAGGTCTGCCTTACAAGATTATTGAATGCAGCCGATAAAAGTGCAGAGAAAGACTGTTTAATACGGCTATGCGGCAAAATATGGTTTATTTTAAACAAGTCCCTGCGAATGCAAGAGAATGATACTCAGCTAATTAACAGGTTAAAGACTGAATTAGAGGGGGCAAGTAAAAATCAGGAAATGTTGAGAGCAGAATTGGATGTATGCCAAAAAGACATGCAATTAAAATGCAGAGACTTTGATACTCAGTTATCCAAAAGCAAGAAACAATTTGAAGATAGTGAGCAAGAATTGGCACACTTAAAAGCCTTAGTGGATCACATTAGGCAGGATAAAGATAAGGTTGTTTCAGAAATGCAGATTTTACAAAAAGAACATTGTGAAAAAGAAGGTGATCTCCAGAGTGCAGAACAAGAAATGATTAAAATGATTCAAGAAAGAGACAAGAGAAATAAAGAGTTCAATGAATGCCAAATGCAAATGTGCGACATGCAGGAGGTGATTAATAAAATGAATGGTGAAAACAACTATTTGCAAGATGAAGCCAACAGACTCCTTAAAAAGTGTAAGGACTTAGAACAGCAAATGTGCATTCCCAGGTCCCAGGAGAGGCGGCAGGGTACCACATTCAATGGAGTGGAGGTGAATTCTAGCTCTGCCCAAAGAGCTAGTGCTCCAGTGACTGGGCCGGTGACTGAACTTGGTTGCAGCGCCCTTGGGGGATTTGATACTCCCATTGGGGGCAGCCACCAATCTCATACACCTGAAAACAGGATTGAATCACAAAATAATGCAATTCCAGGCATTGCAACAAGTAGCCCCATAAAAATAATGAAATCCATTAAAGCCCTGATCAAACCATTTAAAAAGGGAGGTGAATGCTGCATTGAGGATCACTTAGAAGCGGTGCATGACATTTTTAAAGCACTCCAGATACCTAAGGAACAGTACAGACAATATTTTCATTTAACTTTAGATGCCCCGACGGCCAGCATCATAAGGGGATTAAATGAACAGCAGAATATGACATGGCTGGAGTTTGAAAAAGAAATTAGGCGTCATTTTTCTCCTTTTCAGTCATTGCAGGAGGCAAAGAAAGTCACGTACACAATTACTGCTGGACCTAATATATCCCCTCGCCAATTTTTACAAGACTTAAAAAGAGCATTTTCTCGCTTTGATGTATCTTTTGACTCAAATTCCAATGAGTTTAAAACTGCATACTTCTATGGGCTACAGAAAGACATCATATTCCAATTGGTCCGTGAATTTGACCGTGACAAGTCCCTTGAATGGATTGTACATCAAAGCACAAAACTATATGAGGTACTCTATTGTCAGGGTAGAGAAAGTGATAAAATGAAAGATAATAGACCTAAATCTAAAGAACCCTCAGCCACAGTAATGGAAATCAGGTCAGCCAAAATGTCCCTTGAGTCTGCTCAAAGCCAAGGTAAAAATAATGTGACACCTGAACAAAGGGGTAATCAACAAAGATCGCCATTTCCTGTACCAATGTTCCAATCACATGATCCTAGTAATAGAGAGAGCTACATCAGCCCTAGGTATTTAGGGGACAGACCCCGGGTAGGATACCGGCCTGATATGGCAGGTATGAACAATAACCAGAGACAAAATCAAGATCAAAGAAATGATGGTCCCTACCAGTCATTGGGGACACAGAGCAGATTTGATCCCAGCACCATGATATATGGTAATCAGGATAGGCCCCGGTATGTGGATCGATTTACCGATAATGGAAATCAACATAGGGGCCAGTACCCACAATCTGAGAGACAGGACATGAGGCAAAACGTGAACTACAGTCCACGCCAGTACAATGATTCCCCACCAGGGGACTATAATCAAAGGATGGGTGCAACCCGCTCCCCTCCACAAATGAATCAAGAGTTCAGAAACCATCCCAACCGACATCAATCACCTGAGAGGTATCAGAATAGATCCAATCAGGGGGAAAACAACCAATATCGTCTAGGCCA
Source organism: Ambystoma mexicanum (assembly GCF_040938575.1). Lineage (NCBI taxonomy): Eukaryota > Metazoa > Chordata > Amphibia > Caudata > Ambystomatidae > Ambystoma > Ambystoma mexicanum. The sequence goes on from NC_090939.1 coordinate 708,886,970, forward strand.
CAGAAAGAGGATCCTAGAGAGATGGAAAGGTTCCAGTGCCTTGAGGCCCAAGTGAAAATGTTAGCTGAGCAAATAGGAAAGCTCTATACAGCGCAAAAACAACCTTCCAAAGAGGGGGCTGATGGCCATAGCAATGACCGGGGGGCTTCCGAAAAGTGACTAAGTACTCATGATAACTGCAGTGCCAAAATGACAGATTGCTCTGATATAATTTTGCATAACGACTATGAGATGCCTAATGGATTAAAAATGAAAGTACCAGTAAATGAAATTGTGACAGAAAGTGCAAATACTTCTAAAAAAGAGGTACGGTTTAACTTAGAGCTAAATAAAACAGTAAAGATTTGCACAAATGAAAAAGAAACATTAGGAATTCCAAAAGAACAAAGGAACAGATTTAAGAAAAATGACTCATGCATGGGGAATACCAGTGAACAGGGAGTAAGTGGGGATGCTATAGCTCCTTCCCTGGGCAAGCAAAACAATGACCGAACACAGACAGAAAAAGGAAATACTCACAAGGAGGGTACAAGTCAATCACCTGAAGAATTCTTTGAGCCACATATTTTTGAAGAGGCTGAAAGGGCTGGTATCACACTAAATGATCACAAATGCACAGAATTAAAAAATGACAAATTGCTGAATGATGTTGTTACACATGTTCAGTTGGAGGATTGTAATGTGGTCTCTGATGTTACCCAGATGGATGGGCGAACAGTGGCCACACTCCAAAAAACCTCTGATCATGGAGAAATGAATAAAATCTCTTGCGCAGAAATGGGTAAAAAGGAGGGAAAAATGTCTTTCCATTTACCAATGTTTTTAGCCAAAAGTGAAAAAGACCTGAGAAAGGTGAGCCCTGAAATCAGTAAGAATTCACATTTCTTATGTGTATTAGAGGAAGTTGAGGACAGATATTATGCACCCATCACTGTAGAAGAAAAATGCCACACCTTTGCTATGATTGACACTGGCGCACAGGCCACAATTATGTCCAAGGAGCTGGTAAAGAGTATCAATGAAGGGAGACCTCCACAGAGTCAGATCACAGTGAAGGAAAATCAAGGCCCAGTGCATAACTTTAATGGGGAGGAGGTGCCCATCATAGGTGTAACTGAGGTTGACATAAAAATAGGAAAGCACAGAATGAAACAAGAGGTATTGATCACATCTATTTGTGAAATTCCATTTCTGATGGGGACAGATTGCCTGAAAAGATTGTCTCCTCTCATAGATGGGTTGAATGGAGTGCTGTGGTCCTTAACCCAAAAACCATTGAGGCCTAAGAAACTAAAATCACAAAACAGCAATATAAATGAATGTCAGACCGTTGCCAAAACAAATGATGCTGTGGAGGTATATCTCCAGAATAGCTGCATACCTAGTGTCACTGTCATATTAATGTGTCAAGACAAAATGCAGAGCGACAATGAAAAATTACCTGTACAAATATACTTGGACCCAAGGAAAGATTGGCAGACTGCCATAGATGAGCACACATTATGTTTTTATCTAAAAGAGAAAACGTGCAAACGGAATATTGCTCCTAAAACAGATTCAGAAAAACACATTACCACTCTGGCAGAAATACACATGGAAGATGAGCAACCATGGGTTCATGTTGGTATAAATGATTATTTTAAAACAATAAAAGCCACTTTAGCGCTTGAACATGAAAGGAGTTTCATTAATGAGAAATTGTTGCAAAAAATAATGGAAAGGGAAGAAATCCCGAGATTTAGGATTAAAAACCAATATGTTTCTGGCTTGGACAGTCCAGACTTTGAAAACCGAATTGCAGGCAGATGCATGCTTAAAATTAGCATTGGGCAGAAAACAATTTACCATAATGTATGGATAGTGAGTGGAGCACAAAATGAATTTTACATGGGAAATGACATCATGCACAGAATGTGTATGGTGTTAGATTTCCTTAATCAAAAAATATGGTCACGCCTAGGTGGTCCGGCACCTGAATTTGAAGACAAAAGAAGGGCTTATCATTGTGCACAACTGGTTCCTTATGCAATCGAATTACAAATGAGGAAAAATACTATTATTCCTGCATTTACAAAACAGTTTGCAATAACACTGAAATGCAAAAATGGACAGCAGATGAAAGGCTCTGATGCATTTGTATGCCTGAATGAATCCATAAAACAGCAAGGCCTGGATTATGAATACATTCCATTGTTAGACATTGGTGAGGGATCTGTAAAAATCATGGTAAATAATAAAGGTTGTCAGGATATTCATTTAGAGGAAAACTCCCCATTAGGAATGGCCATACAAAAATCACATTATACGGCAGATTTAAATAACATGGTGATTGGGAATATTCCTGGAAAATATGTAGATGCCAAGGGCGAGTTGCCAGAAGACCTGGACTCTCAGCCCAAAGGAATATTTAAAATTCATTCTGTGTATCCTTATGATTCAAATGAGACAGTGTGCTGCCATCAAGAGGATTGCATAATATTTAATTTAAATGAAAATGAAACAGAAAATCAGCCCATTGAAGTGGAAGCTGATATGCCAAAATATTTAAAAGTGGCAGCTTTACAAAAAGACACAGCCACACAGTTAGAAGAAAGCGCCGAGATTCCCTTACCAGAAGATTTTCCAGAATTTTCCCAAATGGTGGAAGAGCAGATCTCCTTAGCGGATGCATGTGAAAGCAATGAAGAGAGGGACAATCTGAGGGAGATATTTATGGAGTTTAAGGATGTATTTGCAAAAGATGCTTATGATTGTGGTTTAACTGATTTACATGTGGCCACACTACCAGAAGGGTGTAGCAGAAATCCAGTGTTTGTGCGCCAGTATAGACTACCGCTGGCATGTTTAGAATCATTGGCAGAGATTATTAAAAATTTGGAATCAAAGGGAATCATCAGGCCCATTCATAGCACATCCAATACACCTATTTTAGGTGTATTAAAGCCAAATGGTCAATGGCGGCTGTGTGCAGACTTGAGAGAGTTAAATAAAAGAGTACCAATATCTAGATGGCCACTGCCATTCATTGATCAGGGCCTAGCTCAGGTACATGGTTCAAATGTATTTACCACATTAGATCTCACCTCTGGATATTGGTGCGTGCCATTGGCAGAGGAGATACAACATTTATTTTCTTTTACATTTGACAGGACTCAATATGCCTGGCTTAGAGCTCCGTTCGGGTACATCAATAGTGGGAGTGAATTTGGCATATTTTTGAGAAAGGCCATGCCGGATGCAGCGGAAAGAGGAACAATAGTTTATGTGGACGATGTACTGATAAAAAATGAAAGCCTGAAAAGCCATTTTGATGAAATAAGACATGTACTTGGCCAATTGCAGAAAGCAGGCGCCAAAGTATCTTTGCAGAAAGCACAATGGTGCAAGAAAAAAGTGAACTTTCTAGGGCATGAAGTGACTGAACATGGGCTAAATCCACAAAAGAAGAAAATAGAGGCCATACAAAGATTAAAAGATCCTAAAAATGTGAAAGGAGTAAAAAGTTTATTAGGGATGACAGGCTATAACAGAAAGTTCATTGAAAATTATGCAGAAATCACTCAACCATTGACTAAACTGCTTAAACTGAATACTCCCTGGAAATGGGAAAAAGGGCAGTCTGATGCAGTGGCTAAATTAAAGGAATGTCTTGTAAAGGCACCATGTTTAGCATACCCCATAAAGGACAGGGATTTCTTCATAGAAATAGGTTTTTCTGAACATTGTATGTCAGCAGTGTTATCACAAAAACACGATTTGAATCACAAAACCATTGCATATGCAAGTAAGGCATTTTCCCAAGTTGAAATGAAATTTAATGAATGTGAAAAGGCCCTATTAACCACTGTGTGGGCGCTACAACATTTCCGCCCCATTGTTCAGGGAGAAAAGGTAATTATTGAAACAAATCATCAACCTTTGCAATTTTTAGAGAGTAAAAGAATTAGATCAGGTAATCTAGCGCAATCCAGAATCACTTCATGGACGCTGGCATTACAAGGTTTTCCCGTAGAAGTGAGATATGGACAAAATAAAAAGAACCCAATTGCTCAAGGGTTAGCTGACTTACATGACTGTGCAGCTGAACAAATACCAAATGAAATGGAAGTAGAAACTAGTTTGCAGGAATTTGAACAATCACCACACAAAGCTTTTGATGAAAAAACATGCAAGGATTTGCCAACTGTATATGTGGATGGTTGTGCTTTTCACATTGAAAATGACAGTAATAAACAGTTAGTGGCAGGAATAGGAAATGTCTGGTTGAAATGTGAAGGTGTCCCCAGTATAGGGATGAGGATTGGAGATAGGAGCAGTCAGGTGGCGGAATTGGCAGCCATTTATAAAGCAATTGCTACTGCAGTTGATAAAAAGTTCAGTGAAATTGTCCTGGTGACTGATTCTGACTATGCACGGAATAGCTTTGTGGAGTATTTGCCTGGTTGGAAAGCAAGAGGCATGGTTACATATAACAAAAAGCCACTTAAGCATGGAAAAATGATACAAGCCATAGACAAATTGGTGTCAGAGAATGAGTTAACAATATACTGGAGAAAAATTCGTGGGCATTTAAAAACACCAGGAGAGGATAAGGAGGGAAATGATAAGGCAGACCACCTGGCTAAGATTGGGGCTGTGATGGGAGAATTGCTACCTATTGATTATTTAATGGGTGAAATACAAATTGATGCAGTCACACGTTCTAAAGCACCAAAGGAGGCAGATCAACCGGTGGTGCAGTGGAGTCATGACACGCCAGACCAAGATTTGATTGAGGCAGAAAAGAATGATCAAATTTTGGGAATCTATTATAATCATTTGATAGATCCCGAACAAAATCCTTTAACAGAAAATGACTGTATGGGAAAAGAAGAGTTGAGGGTGCTATTAAAGAACAAAACACGAATTAGATTACAGGATGGACTCATGATTAGAGAGTCCATAACAGGACAAATACAGTGGGTAGTACCCCTTTCATTCAGAGGACTAATGCTACACCATGCACATGATGCCATAACCGCAGGCCATAGAGGTTCACAAAAAACATTAGAAATACTAAAAGATTATGCTTACTAGCCACATATGTCCCAAGATGTGGAATTATATACTAGAGGATGTCTAGTATGCGCCCAATTTAAACCTGCTTCACCAATGCATAGAGCACCATTGATGAAAAGAGGCCTAACTCTCCCATGGTCAGATTTGCAAATAGACTATGTAGGTCCTTTAAAAAGGTCGAGCAGGGGACACCGTTATATTTTGAGTGTGGTATGTTTGATGTCGAAGTGGATTAAATGCATTCCTGCACCAGATTGTAGTGCGCAAACAGCAGCCACATTGCTGGTGAACCATGTGTTCTCAAGGTTTGGGTTGCCACAAAGAATTGAGTCAGACAGAGGAAGTCATTTCACAAGTACTCTAATGAGTAAGGTATGGCAAATACTAGGTGTGAAAAGGACCCTACATATCGCATATCGGGCGGAGTCTTCAGGTACAGTTGAAAGAAGCAATAGGTCTGTTGTGGATATTTTAAAGAAATTTGTGGCAGAAGCAGGTTCCAGCTGGGATTTGCTATTACCATTGGTTTTGATGGCAATCAGGTCGACTCCTGCCAAAGCAACAGGTGTTAGCCCCCATGAGGTCTTAACAGGTAGGAAAATGGTGTTACCACAACACCTACTATACAGAACACATGAGCAAACCCTTGTGAGTGCATCCACAGTTCATGAATATATTGATGAACTGAGGAGGCATTTGCAACATGCATTTGCTTTTGTGCAGAGAAATCTGGAAAGAGCTGCTGACAGTGCAAAATCGTATTATGATAAAAAGACATCAGTAAAGGAATACAGTGTAGGGGATCAGGTATACAAGTTTCATTTTGGAAAAAGTAAACAGAAAAATTCTAAATTTCTAGCAGCCTGGCAGGGGCCATTTCGAATTATAGATAAGGTCTCTCCTGTAGTGTATAAAATTTTGAAAAATGAAGGTGAAACAGCAATAGAGCAGTTTGTCCATGTAAATCAAATCAAACCATGCCATCCCAGACATGAGATCAGGCAGCTTGAGCATGTAGAAACAGATAAAGTCCCTTGAACACAAAAAGAGAAAATAAATGGGTACAATCAGGATGCAGTGACAAAGGAGTTAAAAAGTTGATTGTTATGATGGCACATAAACACTGTAGTATATGTAAAAATATATAATATAAAATAAATAAATAAATAAATGCACATATAACGGAAGCTCATGGTTGGTGTGCAGAGAGAAAATGTATTAAATATTGAATGCTGTTTATGTGTGCTTGTTTTCTTTTAACTTGTGTTTAATTTCAGAAAAAAAAAACCGAAATATTTTTACCAAGCATGTTTTATTTTTGGCAAAAGGGTGAAGTTAGTATTGTGCTATGTACTTAATTTGTTTATTTTCTATTTGATTTAGAAAATTAACATTATTTGGTCGGAGGTTCCGGGATCAGAGGCCACGGGAGACGATGGAGTCCTGGAGTCCCCTGGATGAAGACCAAAAGATGCCTGCCTCCAGGTGGAGGTGAAGACAAGATAACCAGAATGCTAAAAAAGATGACTCCTATGGATCTAAGATTGCCAAGATGAAAGTGTACTCGAATGAACCAAATAACATCGCTGGTCGGGACATATCAGAGGCAGACAAGAGTGCTGACATATGGAGTTCCACGTATTTATTATTTTAATTATTTATTTTAATTTGTTATATTAATTATTTGTTTTGGTTAGTTGTTTTATTTCATTGTTTTAATTGACTTGAAAAATCTAAACTTAGAGTAATGCCACTTCCACTGAGAAGGCAAATGTAGAACATTTTGTAAACTAATGAACTCAGATGAATACTGTATTGATTGCAACCTTTTCATTGATGCACATGAATATTCATTTTATTGGATTGATATATTGTGAAAAGAAGAAAAAGAACAAGTTGTTTTTAGGAATTGGCTTGGATCGTAGCCAGATTCTAAAAACAAAAGGAGGGTATGTAAGGATATTTGGCGTGTTACAGCACAGAGTACAGCACCTACTGCACAGGTAGCAATTTTTTTTTGCAGCACCACCACAAGGGTGCAGTGCATTGCTATATGTGTTACCAGATTAACAAGGAAAGACAGGCTATTCAGTCAAAAACGATTTTAACATATAAGATGCAAATCTATTTTTACAGTTAAAAGCACACGTGCACATTCAAAAATGCACACTATTTTTCACCTGAAATGCCTATGGTGCGAGAGACAAATTTGAAAATAATAACTAACATTACTTATAACTAACCTGACTAATGAAACATAATCCACTAATAAAAATGTGTCTCCACTGCAGAATTAGGACTATTCTGAAAGTGAACTTTTAAACGCACATCCATTTTTTTTTCTCTGCTGCCCTGTCCACATAATTACAGGAAGCAAAAGAGCTCGAAAGAACAGGAAATCAGTTGGTTACAAAGTATTACTATAAAAATGAGCCATTGTGTAGAGAAGGAGGAGATGGCATGATTGATTCTGATTGGAGCAGCGTCATAGCAAGTATCATGCTAGAGGGAGTGATCAGAGTTTTGCTGGGGGGAGTTTGAGGAGAGAGAAGGGCAGTCAAGATTTGGCAGAGCTGGGAGAAGGACCTTTTTTCCTGGTTGGAGCATTCCTATCTGCAAAAGCTGAGAATTCCAGCCAATGACCCCGGTTTGAGAAGGAAAGGCGCTCCTTTTCACTGGGGTTAAACTTCAAGGGAGCCACATTCAGAAAGAGAACAGCTGAAGAAAACTCTGAACAGATAAGGTAATTACATAAGTGTGGGAGCTGAGTGTGTACGAGAATGTTCAGTCAGAGTAGGAAAGGAGATTCCGGTGCCTTAATCACACGTTAATGTTGCAAATTGTGTTCTGTTCTCCACCATTTTTTTTCAGTGTATCACAGACAATGCTGTTAATGTGCTGTTTTATTTATTTCTGTAAAGAGTGAGATCGTGTTTAAATGCAACTTTTATAATACAGAAAAATATTTGAAAGCAGACGGGTGGTGCGTCTTATATTTACCAATACAGTGCTGATGGTGAGGGGAGATTTTTAAACAATGCAATTGTCATTTTAAGACAGATGTGTGCATGATCATATTCAGTATGGACAATTGAGAGTGATTGTTTGTAGCATAGCTCGTTGGAGGTACATGAGCCAACGGGAAGAGGGACTCTCTGAACATAGTTCCCTACCGTATATAAGGTAGTGGAAATTACCACAAAATTACCACATATAGCTCTCTGTCGTAAATAAGTCAGTGAGATCGCCCATGGTGGCACACTAACACTAACACTGAAAATGTGGTATTCCTAAAATGTAGGTCTGAGGTCTCTCTAGTGATTACACGAAAAATCTAAGCAAAGATAAGGGATTCTGGACATTGGGGCCACAAATAAAACAAGGGAATTATGCTCACCAAAATACCACCAACCACGCATACCAACCACGCATACCAAATATGCATGTCTGGGTGCTGAAATAATGCATGTCCACTGTATTATTGTTGCACATGGCTTTGTAGTAAAGGTATAGGATGACAGGGAACGGTGCATGTCTCTTCAATTGTCCATCACATCATGGCAAATCTCTCATGATAATTATGGGTACTTCATTTCCCACAGAAGCTTAACACTGTCTTCCTAAGCTTAACACTGTCTTGTACTGCTTGCGCCCAGTGACCTGCGGGTTTCGCTGCACTTTACAAATAAAATAAACAAACAAACAATGTATGCCATCTCAACAGTACGAAGCTTACATGCTTCAGCCGTACTCCTACCGTTACGGCACTTCGAGCTTACACGCTTAAGCCCTAGGAATTACTGTGCAAACCACGGGAACACCTGCTAGTCAGACAGAGGCAAAAGTTTTGATTGGTGGTAATAATACTACTGCAGAATCCAGCCTGTTGGTGATTGACAGCTTCCTTTTGCAGATCTCAGGCTTCAAGATGCTCCAAATGGCCCCAAGTAAATATACTCCACTATACATTCAGAAGGGAAATTGGTCGGTAGTTGCCAGGAACGTCCCTCGCTCCTTTCCTGAAAACCGGTACAATCTCTCCACTGGGCTAAGAGGGCGGGACCATCCAATAACCAAAGGGTATATTAAACACATATTCAACAGGACAAATTATTGCAGAGAGTGAACCACTATAAGAAATATACAGGCAATTTCCTTCACATAGGTGAACTGCGCATTTCCTGGGGTCTGTGCGGAGGCGCACCAGATGCACCTTCCAGTCCAGTCACATACAGCAGTATAATGTATTAAAGTCTACCAACAGTGACGAGGCCACTGAGATTCGCCCTTGTGAAATGTTAATAAAAAACAAAAGCATTTCCATCTTCTTTCACAATTGAAGAACAATGCATGACAGGGTCACACATTGTACAGTTCCAGAGCAATGTGTCGCATTTATGTGCATTTCAAGGTGTATCCCATTTGTGAATTTGGGGTACTCATTGAAATGTGCTGAATTGCCCCATTATTTGCAGACTTGTGCCAAGAGGGTTGGAAAAGGTGTCTGATGAACACATCCCTCTGAGAATAGAACTCAGTTTTGTTTGTGCATCTCATCACATGCACCCAAAAAGGTTTTGAGAATGAAGCCCATGTTGTAGTTTGCTGCATTCACAAGTAATCTCAGCAGGGAATGCCTGGCTTCACACATACAACCCAAAACGGCTGGCTCGACCATTATCAATTTGTATGCACATAAATGCCCCTGCAGATATAGCCATAGCAAATACTGCTTCTTTGGGCAATATGGCACTCACTGAAATAAAGCCGGTGAGGGTTAAAGGTGTTCGCTGGTGGAGGAGTGGACTGAGGGGTCTGGGCAACAGGGAGACATGCAGTGTGTAGCAGGATGGGTGGATGCAATCCCAGAGAGGCCGAGAGAGAATTCTGTGTGAAATGATTTGGTGTACATGCTGCCCCAGGCACATGCCCTTTACACGATATTTCATGTATAAGAAGACAGCTATCATTAGTAATTATTGGACAAAACATAGCAACTAGTAATCCATTACCTCCATGTCCCTCTTCCTCGTTATAACACTGACTCTGTGAGGCCACAAGCCCCATGATAGGAACGCTTCCAAATATTTTGTTTTCAGCTTCACAGCTCTTTCCACATGCAGCTGTGAGCATAAACCTGCTCTATACCCATACTGGCTGGGTCCCAGGCATGCAACTGGGTTTCATGCTGTCACAGAAGAACCTCTCGCTGCAGGCTTTTAAGGGGCAAAATAACCTTTATGCTGGCATCCTTTCTGCGGATGAGTTCAGGAACTGGCATCATGGATAAAGCCTTCCCGTGCAACCGGCCGAGCGGAGGGAACTGGTTGAGGAACACAAGAGCCGCCAATTGCGTGACAGAGTCAGTACCAAGGCGGTGAAATATGCTGAAACTGAGGCAAGATAGTGAGCACCCACAGTGAGTATTCATGCAGGAGGAGAGTTAAGGAGCTGCAAGAAGAACTGATCCAATGTGATGTCGAGAGTTAATCAATGTATTCTGAATTAACTATCAGCACTGTGACATAGTTGGCGTGATCTCGAGCAGTCAGGGAGCTAGCATGCAGAAAGAGCGGCCATTCTGGTGAATCATGACCTATAGCGTAATCACGCATGTGCAGGCTGGGTGTGGTGTATGTAACAGTGCATGAAGAGAAACGGTGTTACTTCTTGTTTCTCAGCACACTGTAAAGATTGCAGAGGAAGCATCTCAAAGGACGAAACATTGAGAGAAATAAGTTGAGAAGTCAAGCATCCCAAAATTCATCTTCAGGCACCTCTGGTTCTTCCTTGTTGTACTCTTTATCCGTATCCTCACAGGAAGATACAGAGAGAAGGGGGAAATCCTAGATCAGGAAGCCACTGCAAAGGTAATATCCCAGACTGTGGACTACACATAATTTCAAGAGGAGCTGGCAACCATATCAGGAGAGCAGTTTATGAAGTCTGTGAAGCAGGTATGAGCACTATTATCTGAAATAAAAGAGGACGTTTTAAATTAGTACGGTGAGTTGGACATGGTTAATCATCCCAGATTTCTGGCAAAACTATGTCCTCCTAAAGGATAAGACAAGTCATTACCTTAGTCCCTTCAGATTGTTGACATCCCACCAAGCCTGGTTGGCAGGCTCCCTACGGCTCCAGAAGAAGGAGCCACCATGGATGTCATTGATAAGAAAGTGGGCCCTTCCATGCTTAACGCCTATGCTGGGGAACATTTGTACCTTAGAACCAGCACAGATTCCTCCTATACCATAGACTGTGCTTGGAGGTTTTATACAACTTTCCAAAGCTATTGTGGCGGGACCTGATTGTGCAATCATTGTGGAGAACCTGCAGTCATAGGTACAGCTGCTATCAAACCTTGCGTCTGATGTGGTAAAAAGCATTCACTTTCACCCTGGGGACTGTGGTGGCAGGAAGACGGTATTTGGATGAATGTGAGTGGCTTGCAGACTCACATTTGAAGGGTAGGGCAATGAGAATGCATTTTAAGAAGCCATCTGTTGTTGTTTGGACACTCATTAGAGGAAATGGTGCACAGGGTGTTGAAAGCGGAGAAAATGCAGAAAAATCACACGACAACCACACTCGAAAGTTTCGTACAGACAACCAAAGAGAAGCTAAGGCAGATCTCACCTTAAGGGCAAGTCCATTTTTAGCCCAAAATTAAAATCAAAACTTAGGTCACATAGGTATCTCCAGACACCTGAGTAAACAGCATTACAATGGGGTTTACAAGATAGAATATTCAGAGGTGCCAACTCCATCCAGACGGTCGTCAGCACAGTTCCCAAGAACAATACAAAGCATCAGACAATGGTAAGGGGAATTCAAACCTGTGGACAAATAATTCAATCTTGTGGGTACCGGAGGAGAAGGGTATTGAATTCCATTATCTTCCTAGTCTTGAAAGTGAATGAGATGCATGTGTGGTGTTGGATCTGAGGAGGTGGAATACATTTGTGGATTCGCAGAGGTTCAAGATGTAGACACTTCAGTGGATAATACAAATGATCAAACAGCATGATTCCCTAGCGTTTCTTCATCTGAAGGGTGCATACTTGCGCACAGATTTGAGTGTAGATTAATATAAACTGTCATTGTGTAAAAGAGTATTAGGATACATACTTATTGAGCAGAAAGCTCTGTGGGTATCAAAATAATGTACTGCAACATTGCATAAAGTGTCAACATTCGCCTTGATTTCTTGTTACAAGATGTCTAGTCTAGAGCCCAGTATCCCTCTGTGAGTGATGCAGCTTTTTCAGATTCTCGTCATGCATTTGCGACACTATGAACACACATTGAACCCAGAGATGTCCCCTTCATTTGTCGAAATGTTTGCTTCCTAAAGATTGAATAGTTTTGTGTCATTGCAAGACTGAGCAGTTGGAGCAAGAATTCTATAGGAACTACTGTATTTACCACCAAAACTCAATAAACAGATTTTTTAAAAAAGAATTCTCAATTCGTTGAGTGTGATATAATGCCTTCGTTTTGAAGATAATTCCCCATATTCCTCTTGTGGAATATTGGTTTTAAGGGTTTTAATGCCCATAGTTGCCAAGACATTCAATAAGTTATTAATTGGTTTACCTTGTGTTGAGTCTCAAGTATTTATGATGGGGAATTATTTCCACACAACGGCTTGCCAAAAATGTCAACAAATGTACAAAGAGTTGCAGGAAATGACCAAATCCCAGACATTATCAGTCTCCTGGGAGATTTTCTCTATCCAGTTGTAACTGAGTAAAAGAATGAAAAATGCTGTTATTAGAGGGTTTGTTGTTGTTCACAAATAATCTTTCGTTTTCACTTATCCAGCCATTTGCCTCACCTTCTTCAGTAGGGCGTGCTATTTGTTTCTGTAGTATCATGTGATAAAGGTTTGTAAAATTCTCTATTAATTAATTGATGTAGATCTTCTACATATTGCTGGGTGTGCAAAGGTGCAACTCTGACCCCTTTGTTCGCAGTTTTTTGTGAGTGTTATTTTGCTGAGAAAGTTAGTATCCAGTCTTTTCAAAGACATACCTCACCTGATTTTTCTCAGAGGAACTGAAATATTTCCATTCGAAGTAAACAAACATTCACTTGGGTAATAGGAACGGATGGCCAAAACCATAAGCAATGGCTTTTGGCGGGTTTCAGGGACTTTGGGGGGTCCTGGTGCATGACTGAACGCCCGGCATAACAGCAACTGGCTGCTTGCGCTGTACTATAAGCCATGGCCAGGGTCCACTATGGCTGGGTCCTGGGGCACAGGAATGGCTGAAAGCTGTGAACTTGGCAAAGTGACTACATGCAATGGCGTTAGGAAAGGCACATTGCCCATGCTGGGTTTTCTCTTGGGGCCCAAATGCATAGTGAAGGCCGTGCAGCATGTAAAATGGCCTCTGGCCATTCACCACTAAGGGTAGGTTTGGAGGTCTTGGGTATGGCTGAACCCATGCCCAGGGCAAAGTTCAGAGTGCCTATCTCTCTAGTCTATGGATTATTACCACGATGGGTTGGTTAAGTAGCCGGGAAATGGCAGATGGGAAAGGTTGCCACTGTCCATGCCCAGAATCCACTATGGGTTGCAGGGGGGCAATGCAGGTACTTGGTGGGGGCCAGGGGCATGGCTTAAGGATAAGCTCAGGTTAAAGTGACAATAGGCTTTAGCAACTATGTGTGTTTTGGAGGTGCCTGGGGAATGACTGAGAGCCTTAACCTGTGCAAAATTCCCACTGGCCATGGAAGCAGCAATTTTATTATATGCAGTTATAGTGCATATATATATATATATATATATATATTTTAAATATCAAAATTCAGAGAAAAACGTTTGGTTAATGGGACATTATGTTTGGGTTCCTCTTGAAATTGTTTTACGCACGTTTTCAATGTATTTCAAAAGAACGTTATAAATTATTTTCTCTGACAAACATTCCGAAAAAAAAGTGTTAAAGTTTCAAGTGTTATGGTTTGTAAAGCAAACATAATTCTACTACAGTCATCATACAACAATCGTAACCTCTGTCACTGCCATTGTTAGCCTGCTGCGCAGCTACCACTCTACGCGCCTACGTATGTCATAAATACACGGAGCCCAATGTGTCCGTACAACCTTCTTTATTCTCTACAATTTCATAACTCATTTTCCCTCACCCCTCCTCCCTCATCCCCCTCCCTTCTGTTTCCCTCCCTCTCCCAGGGTCCACTCTTCTCCTCAAAGGGACCTCATCCCTTTTCTCATGCAACACCTCCCGGCACTTTATAATGAGGCGAAGGGGCTACATGTGTTCAATTAGCCGGTCTGGCCTCTTGATGACCCTCTGGGTTCTTCCTGCTGACTCCTGGGTTTCTCCGGCTGGTTCCTCTGACGGTTCTTCGTGAGTCTCCATTTTCTCTTCTTCCGGTGGTTTCTCGGGTGGTTTTGTCTCTTCAAAATAGAACCTTCTGAAGAATGATGAGTTTCTTGTAATGTCTCCTTGTTGTCCGGTAGCTGTTACCATGGATCCTTTTACAGCGGTGACGACGTGTGGTTCAGGATTGTAGCGGCTGTCTGTCTTCCTTTGTTGTCTTTATGCACTAGGACGGTTTGTCCTACCTGCAGTTGCGGGTCCTTGGCTTTCCTTTTTCGGTCGGCCCAGTCTTTGGCTTTCCTCTTCTTCTCAGTGTCCTTCAATCGTATTTCTGCGTCTTGCTCAGGAGTGTCGTCATCCCATTGGGGAAGTCGTGTCCTTGGTTTGTATTTTAGCACCATCAAGGCTGGTGTTTGCCTCGTGGCTTCATGGGCGTATTCCTATAGTTTCTGAACAGACGACATATTGCTTGGGTATGGGACATGTGGTCAAGGATGGCTTTTTGTCGAGTCCTTTTTATATTGGCCATGAACCGTTCCATCATCCCATTGGCTTGGGGCCATAATGGTGTGACCCTTTAGTGTTTAAATCCAAGGTGATCGGCTAGTCTCTTGAAGTCGTTGCTTTGAAAAGGGGATCCTTTGTCCATCTTTACGATTTCTGGTATCCCCCATTCGCTGAAGAGTTCGTCCAGTATGTGTGCCGTGCTCTGAAAGGATGTTGAAGAGGCTTGTTTTACAAATGGGAAGCGAAAGTACTCGTCAATGGCTACGAGTAGGTGCCCTCCCTCTTCAAGAGGTCCATAGAAGTCGATTGCGACTCTTTGCCAGGGTTTGTCTGGAAGTGACGTGGTTTGCATCAGACTTGGGTTCACTTTTGGTGCTGCGTGTTGGCAGGACTCGCAGTGCTTTAGGACTTCTTACACTATGGTATCCATGTAGGGAAACCATACATGGTTCCTTAGGATCTTTTTGGTGTTGCCTATTCAACGGTGGCCTTCGTGGGCTACTGATACTAGCTTCTTCCTCAGCATTTTGGGTGCTACCAACCTGCCACCTCGTAGTAGGACACCGTCATCTGTGGTGGCTAACTCCCTGTGGATTTTGGCTATCCTGAGTAGATCATTTTTGTTGACTCCCTCCCCCGCCAAAGAATCAGCTCGGGCGTGTTTCCATTTGTTCCCGTTCGTGAGCCGTATGGCTGCTTGGATGGTAGGGTCCGACTTGAACGTGGTCGCAAACAGTGCAGGTGTAATGGTGGGCGGTAGTGCATTGTCTGACAAATACGCGATGCATTGGGTCGCCACATTGACAAGGGTATTGTCAGTCTTTCCTTCCGGGTGACGCGACAGGTAGTCAGCTGGGTTCGCATCACCCCCCGGTCTGCGGATGATTGTGTAATTATATTCTTGATGATGAATGCACCATCTTTCGATGCGAGGGGGCATCTTGGTTTTGGGGTTGCCGAATATGGAGAGCAAGGCCTGGTGATCAGTGACAAGGGTGAAGTGATGACCAATAACAAAGTGGTGGAACTTCTCACATGCCCATACTGCGGCAAGACTTTCCTTCTCGGCTTGTGAGTACCCCCTCTCGATGGGAGACAGAGACCTGCTGGCATAGGCAATGATGGAGTATCTGCCTGAGTCACTGGGGTTGACTTGTGCGAGAATAGCACCGAGGCCGACAGGGCTGGCGTCAACGGTGATGGTGGAATTCCATGCGGGATTGAAGTAAGCAAGCTGTTTGTGCTTGTTGAGGTTGCCTTTGATGGGGTGGAAGGCTTCCTGGCAATGATGATCCCATTCGAATGGTACGTCTTTTTTGAGGAGGCATCTTAGGGGATCAGAAATGGCGGCGTAGTTTGGGAGGTACCTGGCACAGTACCCTGCCATGCCTAAGAAAGGCCGCAGCTCGGGCACATTCGTCCGGGCTAGCATGGTGGTGATGGCTTTGATTTTGTCTGGATCGGCTGTGATGCCCTGGTCCGAAAAGATATGGCCAAAGAATCGAAGGGTTGATTTGTTAATGTCACACTTGTGGCCACTGAGGGTGAGTCCTGCCTCTTGCAATATGGTGCATACTTTGAGTAGGGCTGCGTCGTGTTGCTCTTGTGACTTCCCGAAGATAAGGATGTCGTCACTGTAATTTAGTGCACTTGTCTCGGGGGAGATGAGCCATCTGATCGTCTCTTGAAATATTTCCGCAGCGGAGGAAATGCCAAAGTTCAACCGTTTGTAGTGGAAGAGGCCTTCATGGGTGGCAAAGGCGGTTATCGGACGTGAGGCCGTGTCAATCATGAGCTGATGATAGCTCTGGTTCAGGTCAAGTTTCGAGAATCTTGTGGCTTGGTTTAGTCTGATGAGCATGTCTTCTATGCTGGGACCGGGACGACGTTCACGCTGTATATCCATGTTCTTGATGTGCATGTCAACGCATAAGCGCAGACGACCATTGTCCTTTGGGACGACAACTAGGGGTGATACCCAGGGTGTGGGACCCTCTACCCGTTCTATGATGTCATTTTGGATCAGCAGTTGGAGCTCCTTCGTAACTTGTGCCTGTAGATGGAACCCAATTTTCCTGGGATGTTGCGGTGTGGGTCGGATCAATGTGGAGATGGACAACCGAGTCCTTTACTAGACCCACTCCTTTGAACAGTTTGGGAAATGGGATTTTGATGTGGTCAAAGTCAATCACACAATGAGTGATGGAAAAGGCAACAGGGTCTATGGGTGACGAACCCCTGATAATCTCTGAGGGGTCACATTGCAAGTCAATGATGGCGAGTGTCTTGGCTGTTTTGTAGCTGAGGAGGCATCTCCCTACAGCCGGGCTCCGAATGACGTGCACCACTGTGATGTAGGTGAGTCCTCTGTGAGAAAGGTTATCGGAACTGGCCGATCGAGCTTAGTGGTTGCGTTGCTCCCCATTGGAAAATGTGAGTGCAGGATTCTTGTAGGGGGTATATTTTGGCAATGGCCTTGTATAGTTCCTCATTCATGATGTTGACGGTGGCTCCCGTGTCTAGGGCAAATTGGTTCTGGATATTTCCCATCCGTATGGTGACTCTGGGTGCAGTGGAGTTATCCGTCGAGGCGTCCAAGAGTCGCACATATTCCCTCGCATATTCATCTTGTTGTGGGTGGGCTGGGGTCAGCTCGGGTTGTTGTCGCACATGATAGGGCTTGGAGTGATCTCGTGTGTGTACCCAGGCTGGAGATAGTGAAGGTCGTTGTTGGTGCAGGTCAGGTAATTTCTCTCTGCACATCGCCTGGAAATGGTTTTCCAGTGCACAGTGTATGCATCCCTGCCCGATGGCGGGGCATGGACCGCGGTGTGGGTATTCGAACCCGCACCTATAGCACTGTCGTTCGCCATGCATCCTCTGTATGGGGTTTCTTGCAAGCTGACTCCGGCGGGGGCCTGTGATCTTGAGTATGGTGAGGCGAATGCAATAGCGGCAATGGTATTGTTCCTGCTGGGGTTCTCGATGGCTGCTGCTTGCCCATCAACGCGTTCGTAGACCCTGGCAAGGTCTAGGATTTCCTGCAGCGTCAGTGGTTTTTTGAAGAGGTTTTTCCTGAACAGGGATGATATGCAGCCTTCGATCATGCGGAGGCAAATGGCTTCATCGTTGTTGAAGTTGTTAAATTTGCAGCATAATATTTTCTTTTGAAGTCGTATGACGAATTCGCCAATTGACTTGTGGGCCAGTTGGACGCATCTTTTGAATGTGTAGCACTCATAGTTGTGATTAGGCGACACGATGAGTTTGTTGTTAATGGCGGTGAGTAGCGTGGTGTAAGTGTCACATTGAGGTTGAGGCACAGTTTTGATTATACTTTGATTTCTTTGCCAGCCAGGTTCATGAAAATGGTGAGTTTGTTGGGCGGTTCTTGCGGCCCAATGGTGCCGCCAAAGTCCTCAAACTCTTCTACCTATTCCTCCCACCGATGACCCTGGTCGAGTTAAGCGCGAATGGCATGGGCCTTCTCATTAGACTGGCATGTGAGGATAGGCCTCCTGGTAGTGGTGGCGGCCGTCAGCGTCGGCTGCAGCTGGAGCAGACATGGTGATGCCGCTGGGTGTGACAAAATATCCTTGCTGTGGGTTGGAGTACAAGTATTAGGCGTCTCCTAGGTCTCAGTGGCCGATGAGGCGGTGTCGTGGAGGGCTGACTTATGATCTGGATCAGGGCGCCAAGAGTGGGTGGGTAGCGATGGGTGTTTAGCGTGGGGCACAGGCACCGTGGCGCAAATTGAGCAGGGCACAGGTGCGTGTGTGCACACTTTTGGATGGTAACATTTTCTGTCACCTTTAGTTGGGGGCAGAGTGCTCCTTACTTCTGCGTGTGAATGCGGTGTGGAAGTTGGGAGGGTGGTGCCCTTTGGGCAGGATCACCACTGGGATGTTAATTATTTTTCTTGCGTCGATATAATGTCACTACATGGGAGACACAAGGTTCCGTGTCCGTGACTGTTGTTTGCCTTTCCTTCTCCCGCCGGTACTCCTAACCTGGTGGCGGAAGGATACACGATGGTCCGTCTCTTTGGTCCTCCTGCAGGGCTGGAGCCTCGCGGTCAGTTGCAGCGTCTTCGGATCGGTGGTCCGCAAGCTGCCACACCATCCGCACCGAAGCAGAGGATCACCACTTCTGGCAGACGTGAGGGCCTGCGGATTCCGTCGGGCACACAGGCCCACACTTCGAATGACTCTTCAGCCGGGCACATGGGCCCGCGGTATCTGTTGGGCACACAGGCTCCTCCCCGGCTCTTTCGCTGTAGGGCTCACGGGACCACGTTGCCTTCTGGGCTCACGGGCCCCCATCCTGGCCCCACCTTTTCTGGGCTCATAGGCCTGCGTCGGGCGCACAGGCCCCCTCCTGGGTCTGTCTCTGCAGGGCTCACGGGCCCACGTTGGGTGCACGGGCCCCCTCCTGGCACTTTCTCTGCAGGGCTCACGGGTCCAGTCTTGGCCCCATCTCTGCTGGGCTCACAGGCTCACGTTGACTGCTGGGCACACAGGCTCCCTTACTGACTCCTCCTCTGCAGGGCTCATGGGCCCACTGTTGCTGTAGTAGAGTGAGGGCTCGTATCTGCCTTGTCGCCAGTTGTTAGCCTGCTGTGCAGCTACCACTCTACGCGCCTACGTATGCCATAAATACACGGAGCCTAATGTGTCCGTACAACCTTTTTTATTCTCTACAATTTCTTCACTCATTTTCCCTCACCCCTCCTCCCCTCCCTTCTGGTTCCCTCCATCTCACAGGCTCCTCTCTTCTCCTTAAAGGGGCCTTGTCCCTTTTCGCATGCAACAGCCATGTGCTACCCACGGATGTTTCTCTTTAAAAATATGTTTAAAAAACGTGATAAAATAAACTGATGTCTTTATGATTCAAATGAAGAAGAAAAACACAGAAAAAATCCACCATTCATGGTTTCGAGAGCAACCATAACTCTACCACCGCCTTGCACTACTGATCACACCACATTTGGTAGCAAAGGGAAAATAGGAGTACCCTAACTGTTTACTTTGCAGACACACTTCCCGTCTGTGTGCTTTAATGAAACTTGCCCATAGTTCTACATCATGGAGAAAGATAGAATAAATAAAACAGATACTCCATGATATAAACGTGTTGCCACAAAAGCATAGTACTGGTATATTTCACAGCATGTAGCAACACATTCTGCTCTGCCTTTTTAAATTGGGTTTAATTGCTGGTATTTTTTTTCCTTTCATTTTAATGTCACAAATCATAACTTTGACTTGAGGGATCTAGAAAAATACTGCCCCCAATTACTGGCGCCGCGATCGGCGTAACATGTATTCCTCTACTAACAAACAGATGCCTGCAGATGATGAGGTTAATTAATCTAGAGATAAAGTGACAATTAAATGGGACCCTATATTGCCATCAAGCGGGCACAACTTAGAAAGTCGCACGGGCCCTGTAAAGCTTTCCTCTTAAAATATGTGCCAAGGTTACTTTTAATTTGTTTTTTTAAAACACAACAATCAACTCCTATGATGCTGAACACAAATGCGTATGGAGCCTGTGAAATCCAGGTCGTAGTAGGAAAGTGTTACTTTCAAGGCTCAAGTCGAGGGTACGGAGTTCACCCACTTTTTTCAGAGGGTGGACTCAGTCCCCCGCCCCAAGCTAAAATTAAAAACATTGAATGGAGTATTTGAATTTATAAAGCCGAACTCGGGCTTCGAACCGTAATCGTCAGGTTTGCAGGGACACTTCACCACTGCAATATATATATATATATATATATATATATATATATATATATATATATATATATATATATATATATATATATATATATATTCAGTAAAAAACCTTGTTAAAGGGACGTTAGGGTTCGAAGTAAAACTGAAAAACCCCTTAAATTTGCCAGTTATGTTAAGCTAAGCAACCATAACTCGTGCCACCACCGTGCATTGCTAAGACTAACACCCAGGACATCAAAGATGACATCACAAATGTCATTGATGACATCACTGATGACATCATGTGCATTTACTTTTCATACAATGTCTGTACAAGTGATTCTTATTATAATGTTGATAAAAAACACTGTTTAAAAAAGTGTCAAGGATCATTGGAATAGATATCTTGAGCTATGTAGTGCTTTAGACAATGTATTGATATAAATAGCATTCTATTATGAAGTTCGTTACGGCATACTAAACTCCTCATGTATAAATATAAGCATTGTGTGCAGTATACATGATGGAGGTGCAATATTCATAATCTTACCATGTTGAATAGTGAATTGATTAATGCTTTCTTATTAGAGTTTTGTGTATTGTGCAACATGCAATCAGTAGCTAATAAAACCACTTACTACATAATTTCATTATTACATACAAAACACAAAGACACAACAACACATACAAATATGAGTATGTATAGAGAAAGTGAAGTATGCAAAAAAGCAGTCGTAGAAGCAGAAAGTGTTCACAACCTAACTGATTATCTTTATGCACATAAAGCCTTGATTTGCTTCAAAGTACTACTTCCCTATGTACAAATATCACATGATGTGACTGCACCCTAAGGAAAGTAATGCAAATACAAATATAAGCACATCCAGAGAAAGTACAGTAATAAAAAAACAGCAGAACAATAAGACAGTGTTGATAACCTTACTGATTTTCTTCATACACAGAGAGCATTGCTATCTTTTAAGCGTGTATTTTTCCTATGTATATGCTTCATGTGCAGTGAGTGGACCCTAAGTGAATTATTGTAAGAACATATTTGAAGTATAAGTCTACAAATATAGTACTTTTTGATTTCTTAATTCCTAACTATTACTGTCTAAGATATATCACTAAAGAAAAAACAGCAAGTCAGACATGTGATGTCATCAGTGATGTCATCAATGACATTTGTGATGTCATCTTTGATGTCCTGGGTGTTAGTCGTAGCAATGCATGGTGGTAGCGCGAGTTATGGTTGCTTAGCTTTCTATAACTGGCGAATTTCAGGGGGTTTTCGGTTTTACTTGGAACCAAACGTCCCTTTAACATAGTTTTTTACTGAATTTCATAGGTTTTTAGTAGCGCAACTTAACCAGAACATCCCTTTAACAAAGTTTTTTACTGAATTTCATAGGTTTTTAGTAGCGCAACTTAACCATAACCTCCCTTTATCAAATTTTATTTTACTGAATATACATATTCCTACTGTGAATTTGATAGATGTTTACTAGGATTCCATTACTTTATATACATATAACATACAACATACTGGACCCCCAGCTAGTGATTTTGATGTCTGCGGACTGTGCGTATGTCCACGGATGGATGCGGACACCAGCAACACTACCCAAAAACTCAGGGGGTATCTTAAATTGTTCTATCATGCCATATAAACACTGAACAAGTTCAACACGCAGCACATAAACACATTATATGTAATAATAAATAAGAAGTGGAAACTATATATGTAACACATCAACTGTCCATTTAAATAGCATATGTACTAAAATGGAATATACCAAAACAGTTCCTGAACATTTTCAAAGTACTTTTTCAGACAATCCAAAGTATTTTACAGTAAAAATTCACCATTGCACATGTCCCAGACAATGACCCTGGCTTTCCACATACTTTTTGGAACTTTTTGAACCTTTTTGGGTTGTTTGATCTGTCCACGAAACGCACCTCTCCACCCCTATAAAAGACCACACCCCAGAGCTGATCTTCATTGTGCATCTGGCTATTGCAGATTGACTGACTTTTGCTGCCTTTGCTGCTCTTTCTGAGATTATCTCTTTAACCCTGATGGCATCCATGGCTGCTGTTGCTACATCTGCCTCAGCATCACCCCCAACCCCTTCACCACCACCACCTCCCCAAGGGCCTGCAGAGGGGAACAGGCATGAGGATGTAGAGGACGAGGATGAAGAGGATGAGGTAATGTAAGTCCCTACTACCAGCACCTTCCGGGAGTCTTGGGTGTGGCGGTTGTTTACCATTCATGGTAACGTACCAAAAGCACGTGCGAACAAGGTCACCTGCAACCAGTGCAAAATGGTGCCGAGTCATGGGAGGCATGGTTCATGCAGCTTTGGTACGACATCCATGAAGCGACACCTGAGGTCGTTCCACAGTGGGGCCGTTCGCAAGGTTGTACCTTGTGATGAACCTAGTAGGTTGAGTTCCTCTACCACATGCTCCATTTTCGCTCCTCTCACCACAAGAGACACTCCTGTGGGAGAGCGCATCCCTCCAGCTGCCTCACAGGCCATTCATGATGCTGTTGACCCTTACCTTTTGAGGGTCACAATATTGTGTATTTACTGCGACGCAGTACTCTGCAGGGGGGAGAGTCTTCGAAGTGCTTTGGAGACTGCGGTCATGGAGAACCAGAAGACCTGCTACCTACCTAAGTAAGGTCCACCCTACATCTTCCTCTCTCCACCTGCCCTTTCTTTTCCCCATGGTTGGTGTCCCTTCCTTACTCTCCTTTCCCCTCCTCTACTAGTGTGTCATGTGTAAAAAACAAAAAAAAATATAAAACAACAAAAATCCCCCAAAAAAAGAAAGGCTCTTTTCAGAGCCGCCTTTCACAGTTTAAAAATAGAAGTGGCACATAAACAGAGCAGGGCCCTGGGCATTTTTTAGAAGTCCATGGACAATTCTAGGACATATAAAGTTTTTGGGTGCTGCAAGCAAAACCAATACACTTTTCTCTGGAAGGAAGTGGTGGCTCTGAAAATAGCCTTTTGGTGGTGTTTTGTGTGTTTGAAAAACTTGAAATCGTCAACATCTACTGCAAAATAGATTACTGTAATTCCAAAAAAGGTCGCAATGCATTTTGTAGATTTCTCAGAAAAATCTGATTGCCAGCATAAGCAATATGGACTCCATCTCTGCGAAAAATGGATGTGCTACGAAACATAATATTTTCATTGTGAAAAGAGGACATGCCAACATCTCTTAGAAAGGCACAAACAGCCTTATTGACATTGCGCCTCACTTTCTCCATTTGTGGACCAAATGAAGAAGAACGCAGCCACATTTGTCTTTGCGCAATACAAGAAAAAATGACTTGGGAATTTGGAAACATGTCCATGACCTTCCCAAGTCCTTCTTTCATTGCAAATTGCAATGAAATTCCAGACACATGTCCTAAACTGTTCCCTCCACAATGAATTATAATTATGTCTCGATGATGCTCTGTCTCTAAAGTAGCACAGAAAGGTACCAAGTCCAGCCACTTCATTCCACACACTCCATGCCAGTGCACTTCCACATGAGGGAATCCAAGATCTGCAGCTACTCCACAACGTTCTGCATGCACCTCCAACCAATATATTCATGAGTCTCCCAAAATCCAGATGATCTGTTTTCTGAAACACACAGCCATAGCTATCTGTTCTTCTCTCTGGAAAAAGACTTTCTGACAAACTCTCTCCGTACGCAACACACCCAGTAAACTTTACTGACGAATCCCTTGCTCCGCTCTTTCTCATTTTCATGCCTCTCCATTCCAAAATCCCTGTATGTAATACACGCTGTCCGCGATCTACTACCATGTCCGCGGACATATCCAAAATCTGAGCGTGGTGAATGTAAATTTAAATAGTGTGCCCCATTTACCCTTTGAGGTTGGCTCTGAAAAGAGACGTTTTTTGGGGGTTTTGCAGATGCTTGACAGACACCTGTTATTTTCTGTTGTTTTTTCTTTTTTTTTTCTTACTTTACCTCCTAAAATATTCACATAACCTTCTCCAAAGCAACCCTTACATTCCAAAACAGCATGGCATTTCCTGTAAAAGATAAAGAGATGCCATCTTCTTTAAAATAAACAGCATTACTGGAATCAATATTCTCATTATTACAGAAGAACATACCAGCTCTAAGCATGAAAGCACACATGCTTGATTTGATTGCACACCTAGCGATGTTTTGCTGAGGACAAAAAACAGAACTATTGTCCCATATTGCCTTCGGTACTAATCCAGAAACAAATACTTTGGTATTTGGAAGGATGTTCATTACTGCTTGAACCAAGTGTTCCAAATCTGCCAACAAAGTAGGGGCACTGACATAGCCCAAATGGAAATTACCATAGTGCAAAACTACCACATGGGGACTGTTCATCCTGCCGATATATTCGCAAACTTGTACAATTCCCTGTACATTGCAAATAGGCACAGTGCTCCACACCACCTCCATTCCTTTAACATTAAAATTGTTTGCCACATGCCTGCATTGAGCATACTGCTGTAAACCATGCACAAACATACCTCCAAGTACCAACACCCTGACTTTCTCCACCTCTGCCATCTTCACTAAACACAGTCTCTTTCAACACAAATCCACAACCTCAACATCTGATTGGCTGATCCCTAAAGTCCCCTTTGTATGCTGGATTTGCTGGAAAACCCTGGATGTGGCACGCCCTGCCCGCGGACAGCCGTGGTGTCCGCGTAGCGCGTAACTCTTAGACAGCCCTTCTACCCTTTCCTCATAACTCTCTGTGCCATTCCCTCATTGGATACAGCTAAGCAGTCACACAACCATCCACCAATCACATCCAAGACCTCTACATCTAACTCCATCATCAGAGTTCCGCACTTCAAATGTACTCGTGATCACTCTGAGTACAATTCTCATATCATTGGAAAGCACATACTACAAAAATGACTCTACAAGTCTCTGAGATTTCTACTTGCAGCTGCATGCATATCCACATGCATGAATACAAACTACAGGTATGCATATTTTCTGCACAGTACATGTACAACTTTTATAAATGCATATAAACATAGAAACTGCCACTTAACCTGTATAACCTATAAAACAAGCTTACTTTCATTTTTCCCATCTGCTATAATCAACGGTCACTTCCAAACCTGCCTGTTATCTAAAAAGAAAATTACACACACAGCTATCTAAAACATTATAATATTAGAACATGGGAGAAATAACAGTATAATTGAAGAAAAACACTTAGTAGTGTATTACAAATTACACACAGCCAGGATAAGATCATGCATCTTCATACACTCACACAGATAGACACTATCATTCTAAAGCTGTAATAGCACCACTGCCTGTAAATCACATCCTTCTGATTTATTACCCACACCTTCACAAATGCATACATGCCATGCTTTTCTTTACAGTATCTGCCATTTACCTTATCAAAATTGCAAAATAAGTATATCATTATTTCTTCTTTCTCCTAACATTCAATAACACACCCTTAACAAATCACGTGAGTTTCATACCCTTAGTATTCTACTCATTTGCAAAGCATTTTGAACTAACATATTGTAAATAAAATATAAAACCTGCAGATAGCCAAAGGAAACTGCATGCACACACTATGTTCATACATCAAACAAGAATACTACTACAAAAACATAAAAATCAATGTCTAAATTAACATCAGTGCTATAAACACACAAAATTACTAACTTCTTTCTTTTACAATTGCAGTGAAGACCACTCTCCTGAAAAGCAGCAACATCTGAAGTACAAACATTAACTCAGAAGAAACCTGCTCCTTCCACACAAAAAGAGTAAGTGCAATACCACCATAATATTCGTACTGTTGCTCAAACACACTGTGGGGTTGATTCATGGAATTTGTACAATGAAAAACACAGATTTGTACACCATTCTGCCCACAAATCCCAATTTGTTAAACAGAGATTAGCAGGCAGAATGGCGCACAAATCCCACTTTTACGGCACACAAATGACATAACTAAGCCCTTAGAATGTTAGTATTACAGAACAAAGAACTGTTTTAATTCTATACCATTAGATTTAGTATTAGTGCTTCTCCTCATCACTAGCTTACTTTCTACTGTCATCTGAACCCCAGTATAGTAACACATAAATAGAATAGCCTTCCCAACTAGTTTCCCAATGCACAATCACACACCAACACACACATCCTTACCTTCATACACAGACACTCATGCACACAGCACACATACATTGCAGAAAAGCCCAACCCATACCTTCTTTTTTTTTAACAGACCCCAAAGAATGCCTACCAAAAAGCAAGTCAGTAGAAAGCAACACAGAAGTAGAGCAAATGAAAATAAAAGTGTCCAAAATAAGCATCCATCTCTAGCGGAATTTGTACAAAAAGTTCAAACAAAACCGCTAATGCAGTCATTAAGCGAAACAAAACAAGCCTCCATTACAGAAACTTTGCCTCCTCTATCAAAATGTACAACGAAACAGAAAGTGATTAAGAAGAATTCAGCTACCGCTACTGTTAACATTGCTCCCATAAATCTTGATGTACTGGCAAGTAACCATACCAAAAGAAGTATTTTAGCAAAAATGATCTGCCACAGAGTCCTTCAGAATCTTATAAAAACAGGAGACAAAGCATGCACAACCCTTAAAACCTACCGTAGAGAATTAATCTTAGAAGCTTTGATAGACAGTGCAATCTTTCTCAAAAGGAAGTTATTTATTTTAGTGTTAAACAGAATGAAACCACTAACAAAACTAACTACTAAATTGCAAAAAAGACTTCTCAATAAACAGAATGTAAACAAAAATGACTTCTTAAATATCTGTGGAGGTGAATGGAGTCACACCACGAGCACAGAACCATATTTCAATGAAGAAGCTTACAAACAAAAGCAAACAAACACAATTGCCAGACAAAGCAGTGGACGAGGGTATGAAAAACTTAATAATACCATAATGGAACAAGAAATACTGCTTACAAACATATCCCCAGAAAACTCAGTATCACCTCTCCATTTGACTGAACCTGAACGTCCAGTATACAAATGGCCATGCACGTCAATGTGTAACATTGCCAAAAAATCTTTCAAATCTTTACGCCAGTTCCTCAATCAGTATGTGAAAGCCAAAGACAAAATCAAAATGAAACTGCTATAAATTATGGATACCTGTCCAGTGCGCAAATACACAGGACTATAAGGACATTCATTAGCCTACATTTCAGGACCTATTTGCAAAAGCACCTTCCATCATATCAAAATGATATCAACACATCATTCAACTATAAGAAATCTAGTTTATAAATTGTACTATGCTAAAAGTCCTGCTTTAGCACTAGCCAATTTAAATAACAATCTTCTACATGGTACAGCCAAAGACCTACTCGAAGAAATAGAGCCTATCCAAAGAAAATATTTTATATGAGAGCAACACAACTCAAACAGTGCAAAGTAGTTTATGTACCATTAGAACTAAAAGAAAATGTACACACTCTGAGAGTGCAACGTCCAATAGAGCAATCTTTAATTGTCTTAGTAAATGGTGTGCCTACAAAAGACAAAATAATTTGGGAACAACTCGTAGACTTACATAAAGTTAGACAAGCCATGCAATATCTAAAAGACAATAATGAATACTACAAAGAAATGAATATTGAAGAAAACCTGAGGGAAACCACTGAAATAATTCAAGAGTCACCAGAAACTGGTCAATTTGAACTTCTAGATCCTGCTACGGTATCCAATATTTTAGACCATTATACAATTCATCCATTACACTCTAATGACACCATAGATAATGCACTAGAAATGTACCAAATGCGACAAACCAAAGGATCACCAATCAGCATATGGGAAAAAAGTATAGAAGCCTACTGGGAAAGGAAGAAGGTACGATGATAGACCCATTCAGATAACAGCATCAGAATACCGCCCATTACAAATGTATTCTGAAGATCCCAGATTTAGACAAAATGTGGAATACATATTCCACCTACTCTTTGAAAGTGAACTAGCAACTCTATGTTACAGAGTTGCACACACCTTGAAATCAGGAACCCACTTTCAAAATATTTCAGCTACACAATTACTACAAAAAGTGCATGAAAAAGATGAGGTTTTACAATCAAGCATTACAAATCTGTTAGCAAACATGTGTGGTACTAAAGAGTACTGGTTCCGACGTCATGGAGATGTACGTTGTATGATAAGAAACCTTGGCCCAGCCACTTGGTTTGTTACATTAAGTTGAGCAGAATATGCATGGGAAGATTTACATGATTTCCTACGCATATCAAACAAAAACAAAACAAACATAAATATACTAACACCTGGAGAACTTTGCTCTCCAGATCCTGTTAATGTTTCAAGATATTTCCATCATCGCTTCATTGCTATGCTACACTTTATTTGTAATAAAACTGTTCCTCCCCTCGGAGAAGTGCAACACTTCTTTTGGAGAATAGAATACCAAGCCAGAGGAGCACCACCTATCCACATGCTTTTATGGATTAAAGATGCTCCTAAATTATGTCAAGACAGTGATGCCACTGTTTTGCAGTTTATCGAAAAATATGTCACTTGTGAAATTCCATCGGAAGCAACAAATAGTGATCTCCATGCACAAAATGTACAATTTCAAAGACACACATGTGGGAAATATTGTTGTTGCAAATACAAAAACAAAGGTAAATACTACTCCAAGTGCCACTTTGGTTTCCCTAGACCAGTTACAGAAACAGGTGAAGTGAACAACTTCATGTCTTCAGTTAGACATAGTGTTCAAGGTAAATCACCTAAGAACACATATTACATAAAAAGAACAGAAGAAGCAAAATATATCAATGATTACAATGCAATCATTGCCCTCTTAGGGAATGCAAACATAGATGTGCAGTACATTGCAGACAATTCCACTGCAGTTGCACGATATGTTACAGCCTACTTAACCAAAGCAGAAAAAACAGAGCTTCAAGACCTCTGGAATGACCTATCATCGGACAAAACACTGTCTCCGAAATTGTACAGCTTAGGCATAAAAATGCTCTCTCATAGAGAATGTGGCTGCTATGAAGCTGCAGATCGTTTAACCGTTACTGCTTTGTATGGAAAATCTGAAAATATAGTATGGCTAAGTCTTGGTCCTGCTAAATCTAGAAAAAGAGTTCTCAAATCATACGATGACATAGAAACAATAGCCAAAAATGATCCCAACAGCCAAGACATTTTGAAAAACAATTTACTAGACACATAATACCAAAACAGGAGTACCACTTTGGAAACCATGTGTCTATACCACATAGCCCAAAACTTCACATACAAAAATAATATAAAACCCGATGAAAAAAAAGGTAGATAAAGAGTGAAAAATTGTGAAGGCAGCTTAGTGAAGCTTACCAAACAAAGGTTAATTAATCATATCAAATTGCCATTAAAAACTCCTTAACATAAAGAACTATATTACATGTCCCTGCTACAACTTTTTAAAGCATGGAGAAAAGAAGAAGTGTTACTAGATATCTATGACTCCTATGAAGACGCTTTCAAAGCAAATGAAAGCACTATAACTGATGTAAATTATACATAGTACAAAACAATGTTGCACAATGAACAGCAACACAAGGAAGAACTCCAGGTCCAACTAGATAAGGACACTCCCGACAGTAGTCAACCTTCTGTAACAGTAAGCCAAGAACCACTGGTACAGCCACTAGTACCAAATGAGGCAGAATTAGCTATGACAGAAGTAGAAAACACCATGTCTCACTATGATGAAGATACAGAAGACTTAACTGTACTGCAATCAAAACTGAAAAATGAGCAGCATAGCATTTTTGAAGAAGTAACAAAAGAAATTGCACATGGTGTACAACATGAAAATAAAGAATGTACCTGCCAAAATTACAAACGTATACTACTATACGTCAGTGGTCAAGCTGGTTCAGGCAAAACATTCTTAATCAAAATCAGCAAGTTCCTTCAACAATTGACAAACAACAAACTGTCAGCTGTTGTAACTTCCCCCACAGGTTTAGCTGCCTACAACATAGGCGGTGTCACTTTACACCGATTACTACTCCTTCCAGTAGAACACCAAAACAAATTAGACTATTAAAAACTTTCTACAGAAGATGCAATGGAACTACGCAGAGTGTTAAAAAAATGAAAATGCTACTAATAGATGAAGTGAGCATGGTCTCCAACCTAATGTTGGCTTTGATTCACCTCAGATTACAAGAAGTACTGAAAACAAACTACGAAGAGCTCTTTGGAGGAAAACACACTATTGTTTTCAGAGATCTTCTTCAACTGACACCAGTGAAAGGTGAACCTATTTATTAAACCTTAGGATACAAACTCTGTCGTAAAACTTTTGGCAGCATAGGAAATGTCAACCTTTGGCAACATTTCCAATACAGAGAATTAACTGAAAATATGCACCAATCTGCAGACCTTACATACGTCAACATTTTATCTCTGTTATCTCCTCCTTTGGTATCTCCCATCATTTCTATGCGGATGATACTCAACTCTTTCTCTCTTTCTCCTCCTTCAGACCTGACATCCATCTTAAACTCTCCTCCTGCCTTACAGCCGTTAAGAATTGGATGTCTTCCCGCTTTCTCTCTCTCAACACCGATAAAACCGAAGTCCTTTTCTTCCCCTCTAATACTCTTCCCCCTCCCACTCCCCCCTTTTATCCATTTTCCTCCCACTGATCTTCCTATCTCCACCCATGCTCGTAACCTAGGCGTTCTATTTGACTCCTCTCTCAACTTCTCGCAACACATTTCACTCACCTCCTGCCGATTCCACCTCTACAACATTCGCAAAATCCGTCCCTCCCTCACTTTCCACGCTACTAAACTCCTAATCTCCTCACTCATCTTTTCCCGTCTTTTCTACTGCTCCTCTCTACTCTTCGGACTTCTATCTTCTCAGCTTACCCCTCTCAAATCATATACCACTCTGCTATTCGTACCCTTTGTCTCCTTAACCCCTGTGATTCTATCTCCTCTTCGCTCTCTCATCTCGGCTGGCTACCTTTCCACCTACAGCTAAAATTCCACTTTCTCTGCCTCGTTTTCAAATCCCTCCATGGTCTTGCTCCTCCTTATCTCTCCTCCCTCCTCTCCTTCTACTCCCCCTCTCGCTCTCTTCGCTCCGCTGACCACTTCCTTCTCACTGAATCCCTTCGCCCTGTGCTTCCTCCCGCTTCCACTCTTCATCTTCTTGCTCCTCTACACTGGAACTCTCTCCCCCTCCCAATCCGCTCCTCCACTACCCTCACCTCATTTTGCACTTCCCTTAAATCCCTTCTCCTTCATTCCCCGCTGTGAAGCCCTCCCTGCCTTCTCAACTCCCCCCTGATTTTCCCCTCCTTTAATTCCTCTCTCCCCTCTCCCTTTACTCTCTACCCCTTCCTTCTACATGTATTCAATCCTTCTCCTGGTTCCCCTCAACTCACCAATTCTCACTTCACTCCCCCACCCTCAGTTAATTGCTCTTTGCACTGTTTTGTGGAATGATTCATGCTGTAATTCTTGCTCACAATGTTAATTGTTGTTATTTCTCTGTATTTGTTGTTACAATGTACAGCGCTTTGGCATAAAGCGCTCTATAAATAAATCAATCAATCAATCAATTTTAAAAAGTATTAGAGTTGGTGTACTACCTCAAGAAGCACAATCAATATTAAAAGCCCAGCGCATCCATGCACTGTATGGCCATAATACATGTGCTACTGATGTCATGGAAAAATGAGCACACAAAAATGTCACTTGTATCTCCTTGATGCCAACTCTTGCAAGGTGTTCAAAATTCAATAAAACAATGTTGAAAAAAGAAATGCAACCAATAATTTAAATTTGCTCCTCAGACAAACTAGACGTAAATGGTATGACACTACCCATGTGTCAACAAGCCACACCAAGACTAAATAACTTAGAAAACTCTATCTCCAACACAGCTGGTCTGGAGAAAATATTAAAATTATCTTTAAACTGTAGAGTAATGCTTAAACGTAACCTTGACGTGGAGCAAGGACTAGTTAATGGAGCACTTGGTACAGTTGTTGGCTTTCAAACATACCCACGTGACAACAACATTCAGTTTGTCAATATTCTCTTTGACAAACTATCAGAAGTAAAAAGGATTGGACACTCAACAGCTCGATTCCTTCTTTTCAAAGACATGTATGTACGCAGAGAACAATTTTCTCTTACTCTAGCATACGCAGTCACCATTCACACATCATAAGGTCTTACCCTAGATAAAGCATTGATAGATATTGGGAACACAGTCTTTAAAGAAGGCATGAGCTACGTAGCACTATCACTCTTATGTACACTTGACAGTCTATTTCTTATCAACTTTGATGCAAGTAAAATAAACGCTGATATTCCTTGCATTTTAGAATACAATAGACTACGTTCACTGTACACCCCCCATCCAAAAACGTATCCTGTTCCTCTGAAAGGAAAAGATTGTAAAATAAAACTACTTCAAACAGAAATGCAATAGGATCTCACTGCAAATCCTCCAAAGAGAGTAAAAGAAGGTAATACTTCATCAATTACTACAACCAAAGAAGAATCTACTACTCAAAGTAACTCAGGTACTTCTTCAAAGAAGCAGCACACACTCTGAAGAAATTACTTGTACACAGAACTATCTGGTCCATTCAAGTTTTCAAATATAATTGGTGTTAGTTGCTACGCAAATGTAGCAATAAATATTCTATTCCAATTGTTGACAACATTTACCCTCACAATACAGATCAATTGTGTTTGCAAATGTTAGCCCTTCATAGAAATGCAAGCAACAATCCTGACAATACATACAGTGTTCCTGGAATAAGACAAGAATTGGACTACTGTGCTGGAATTGTGAAATTCACTATAAACTCACAAGAAGATCCACAAGAATTTCTAATGTACTTACTACAAGTACTGGAAAACAAAAACATACCTATAAGTGAAATCTTCCAGATTTCATACATGTGGAAACATACGTGCACTCTGTGCAACAATATGGCACAGGAACAAATCCCTAATGAACGTTTTGTTTATGTATCCATACCTAACTGTGAATCTGTTCCATTTCAGCAACGTGTACAAAATGCAAACCATGGCAGATTATGTACTACCTGCAATTCAGATAATCGCTCCACCTTACAAATACAAACACATAGTATATACGTAATACTAATGCTTCTACGTTACAATGCAGATGGTACCAAAAACAACTGCAAGCAAACTGGATTCACACATGGTCATGTATCACTTGGTAAGAAAACCTTCACAACAATAGGTATAATCTACCATGCAGGAGCCACAACCAATGCAGGTCACTACACTGCATATATAAAAAAGAATTGTGGATGGTTTGAATGTAATGATAGTACCATTACTCTAAAGCAAACACTTATTTAATATTCTTAAAACCAAAATGTAATAACTAATCTGTGCATAAAAATTAATAAAACTTCAATTAGAAAACTATAAACCGTTACAATACGCCAACAGGTATCTAACTGCCCCAAGATTTTGCAACAACCAAAAAAATAAATCAATAGCACCAACAACTAATCTGTGCATAAACATTAATAAAACTTCAATTAGAAAACTATAAATAGCTACAATACGGCAACATGTATCTAGTTGCCCCAAAAATCTGCAACAACCGAACAGATAGATTAGCAATTTGAGAATATAAATAAAAAAGTATAACCAGTTACAATTCGACAACAGGTATCTAACAATCTGCAACAAGCCAACAAATAGAACATTAGCCAGAAACAACAAGTAAACACTGAAAACAAACAAACAAATGTACTGTACCATAACAAAAAAAGTTTTTTTTTAATCCAACATGGATTTTCTTTCCCACAGACCCAATGATTTAAGCACCAAACACAGAAACTGAGCAAATTGCACAGTACACTCTTTTGTAAACTACTAAATATGAGGGTCGAAATAAAGCAGAAATGTATATTATGCAATGTAATAAGTCTTTATAAACTACCTACACTAACATGATCTTTTCTTTTATCACAGAAATTGACAAAGAATATATCTACTCCACTTAGCCAGGAAAAAAATATATTGAATCACAAAAAATCAAACAGTAAGTATATTTTAATAAATACAACTCATAAATACTGCTCCATAACGCAACCATTGAAGCATACACCACAATACAATATGTTTACTTCCATGGATATGTTATATTGCAGTGCCTGTTACCAAACTCTACAATCTTAATGACATGACGTAGCCAAAACTTCACATACAAACTATACAAATCAAACACTACACGAACTGTAGATTTGCAAATATTTGATAGATATTCGATTCTATAGGTGTGATCTATGGGTGTGATATGCTGCAGTGTTTGTGGCCAGGGCCTAGAGTCTTGGGTACATGGCCTCTGGCTTACGGCCTTTGACCTTGCACCCAAGACTCGAGACCCTGGCCACAACCACCGCAGCATGACACACCCATAGAATCAAACAATTTAACTGTGCTATATGGGCCACTGCAATGCATTTTTTATGTCCGCGGACAGCCGGGGTGACTGCGGACATGACAAACACATCAGGGGTGTCTGCCACCTAAACAAACACGGTATTTAACCCATCTCTTATTTCCCCACTCTCCCTAAGCACTCTTACACACCAACACACTGCCAAACTTGTATTTCTCCCCCGTTGGTCTCCATGCTTTCCACGGATGTCTGCGGATACAAGATGGCGGGCGCATCGAAACAATCCGACGCACCTCACGCTTCATCCCAGGCAATCAGCAGTCACGTTGCATGTCTGCAGACATGACGCAAGTGTTACGCTCTCCTGAACCCCACAGGGGTGTCGATCGGACCCGGACAGCTGCGGTCTCCGTCAACGTGATGCGCAGTGCAGAGATAACTGTCTGGACTGGCCCGCCTAGTCTTGTCTGCTGGACCCGAAGAAGTATTTTCCTTATGTTTGTAAAAGATGAGCTCTCCATCCTGCGTGTCTTGCAGGGGCGCGTAGATACCAGTTACTTCACTGGTTTGAAGGCGTTGGGAGAGTTCTGGTAAGCATTGACTCTGAAGTCCCAGGTGGGATTGGTAAGTATCAAGTTCAAAGTGCCCGATGTTCACTCTTGTCCCCTTCTTTCCTTAAGTTGCAACTGAGTTCATGAGAAGAAGGTCTCGTAGCTGCTGCTGGCATTCAGGTAAGAGTCTGTGTTACCCAACGCTGTCCGGTAACTATTGCATGCGTTAACGTGTTGTTTTTCTCCCTCTTTACAGATGCGGCATATGAAGATATGGAGAATAATACCGCTGGTGGTAAATCAGGTAAGTCTATGGTGGTAAGAGGTATTTGTTGATTCCCTTGGCTCACCTTGTTATTCTTGTGCCCCTAGGTGCCGGAGTACGGCGAAGAAATGATGGAGACAGTACCGGATCAAAAGATGCTGTGAGAACTGGTGGATATGGCGCCGTGCTGGAGCTGGCGAAGCGATGTGTGCAGGACTGATGTACTTTCCAGGTCGGGAGATGAAATGGATCCGAAATCAGGTGAGGAATTTGAAATAAGTTTGTTTTCTAACCTTGTCCTTGTCTTCCTCTTTATTCTAGGAGCTCCGGATTCGAGGCGGGCGTGGCAGAAGACTGGATGCTGGCTGCAGGCACGCGGGCGTGGCAGAAGACTGGATGCTGGCTGCAGGCACAGTGAGAGTCACGCTGCTGGATGCAGAATAACACAAAGCATGTGCTGCTGTTCGGGCGTGGTTTAAATAGCCTCCAAAGTAGTCCCAGGAAAGAAGTTCCCCAGGACCACACCCGAGTAAAAAATAGTCCCTGTAGTAAAATAGTCCCATGCAGGCCTCACGTTGGCTTGGATTTATTTGCAGCATGGTCTGCATGAGGTAAGTAATGTCTATGAGCCTGGCGCCTATGGCGCCAGGACTGATTTTTATTATGAGCCTGGTGCCTACGGCACCAGGACTGAACCCAGACAGCCCCTAGCTGGGTCTGCTGTTTTTTTTTTTAAATGTCTGGATGCCTGCTCCCGGGGCTGATGGGCTTGATCCGGATGTCCGGGGGTAGGCATCATGACAGCAAGCCGATTAGCCAATCGGTGTCCTGTCCGCGGAGCGAACAGGGAAGTGTGTCCGCGGAGCAGACATCGACATCAATAATTTTTTGTGACCTACTTTTTAGTCGTTTTAAAAATAACTACTGAATGGATTTTCACCAAATTTACAAAAGCACGCTTTCGGGACCAAGCCGCTGCTCCTGCCGCAAAAATGGTGAAAATCCGTCCTGCTGTTTGGGCTGTAGGCGTGTGCAAAGTTTTTTCCCCATTCAGTCTATGGGAAAAACAGAAGTTTTGGGACCCCCCCTATAACTTTGCCGCCCCAGGACCAAACCTCACCAAACAAATTCAGAGTGGGCCATATACTTTATTTGCAAAGATTGGTGAGGATTCGTCCAGTGGGAGCGAAGTTATAAGCCCCCCAAAAAATGCTCTTCCTATGGGATTAGCAATTTAACCATAACTACAAAGCCACTACTGTGGCTGTGTAATATATAACCTGATGATAAATAGCAAACAACTAAAGGTGAAATATCCCATTTCAGTACTGCAACTCCCAGGGAAAACATTTGTATTGGTTCTTTAAAACATGCACACCTTTTAACGTTTTCAAAAACACTATTAAAAGAAAATATCCTCTCTTGGTTGTGTGTGTGTGTGTGTGTGTGTTGATTTTATCAAAGGCAAATGCCATTCGTCCTGTGCAATTTGGGTGGTTATGCAAAGCAAATTTAATGAAGTGTGCATAGTTCAGCTTGATATGATAATTTCTGGTGACATCGCATTCCATTGCGTTTGTTGATGAGTCCCCCCGCTTTAATTTGTAGGACTTGACCCCTGGTTACTTTTAAATTGATAGTCTTATTTCTACGCAGAGCGCGCAATACACCTCACATTGCGGGCAGCATCTCATAATCCCCAGCACTGGATGTGAACTAGCCTTGGGCAAACAGGCTGTGTGCCCTTCATTCCAATTAAGTACGGTTAAGCTCATCATCCCTCTTCGTCACAGTCCTTAGATATTTGAAGGGTGATCCGGCTTGGGGGAAAGGTTTGTAGTGCTTTCTGAACAGAATATGCCCTGTGATGTAGCCCTCACACAACACTCCAGTTTTTTTCCGTCTAGAGGGACACTCCTGGTCCATGGCTTCCAGAGTTTGTGGCTTCTTTCATGATGGAGGCTGTAAGAATTGCTCGCAAGTGAGAATGATTCTGTCATTCTGAGAAAGGGCTGTCTCAGTCCCATGATTTGCACCAAAGCCAGACTGTTCAGCAGCCAGAATGTCATTTTGCTCGATGAAGTTCTGGTATTGTATGCAAACAATCTTGTCAATTATCTTTAAAATAAATGGCACTTTAGTGATTGGCCTATAATTTCTGGGAACAGCTGGATCAAGGTTTTCCTTCTTAATCAAGGGAGTTATCCAGTCCTCTTTAATATTTTCAGGTACATGAGCCTCATTAAAAGAAAGGTTCACAAAGTGAGTAACCCATGGGGCAAGTATCTCCGCAAAATCTTTGAAGAGTGTAGCCGGGAAAATATCTCCTTTACATTAGGTAGGTTTCATGCTATGTATGACCTCCATCACTTCCTTCTCAGTCACTTCTTTGAACAAGAATGACGCAGAGTTACCATTCTCTGTAGCAGTGGGTAAACTCAGAGGAATGTTAACCTTGTGAGACACGTTCACCTGATCTCTAATAGCCTGCTGGCATTTCATAGTTTTTTAAATAAAACCATTGTGTATGGCTTGACACCAGTCATTATCTTCGAGCATAGTAGTCTTGATTGGTAACCGTTTTAACTCCTGCAGAACAGTGAATAGTTCCTTCAGTTTAGATTTAACCTGCTCTACTCCCATATTCAGGTTCTCAGCTTTGGCTTTAAATACCTCCTGTTTGAAAACTGTCACTGTCTGTTTATATATAGTGGCTAATTCATATGTTTGATGTTTTCTCCAGCGATGCACATTACATTTAGCTCCTCTAGCTTGCAAGCACTCTCTAGAGAACCATTGGTTATGACTAATGGTTTTATTCGGTTTTACAGGTTTTAAAGGAGCTAGGGAGTCAAAAACTTGATTTGTTGCATTTCTAAAGGATAAGAGGACACCATCAAGCGGCAAATGGTCATGTATAGATGGTAGCAGTGGGAGCACTTAAGCACTAAAAGCCTCACTGGACACCTTCCTGCAATTCAGAAAAAGAGTATCGGGTCTGGTCATATTTAAAGGTCTGTCTTGAATATTAGGCAGAGGACCTTAAAAAAACACATGAGAATGGTCAGACCAGACACATTCCTCCACAGAGGTTAGTGTTGTATTCTGATTTTTTATTAGAAGCCAGTCGAAAATACTGCCCCCAAGTATTTAGAACTTTAAATCGTTATTACAACAGATGCCAGTCAGAAGGTGAGGTGATGTTGAGGGACTGAGAGGAACAGGGGTGTGGACCGCTATTGAGGCATCTTAGTCATCCAATTGGAAGGCGCTTAGGACGGCATTAAGAGCAGAACAGGACTTCCTTCTCCTCATTATGAACAAAAGGGGTCTAATTCAGACAATTTACTAGAGCTTACTTGAACACACAGGCAATTATGTTGCGCTTCCCCCTCCAAAAGCTCCCTTTCCTTTTTGGCAGATGGGAAGAATGTTATCTCCACTCTCTGGGAGCCACCTACATTCTGTGTTCACAGAATTGGATGTCTCGGGAGGATAGATCAGGTGCAACGCGCTTGCCTTGGAAGCAAGATGACGCAGTGCATCACAAGTTCGAACCCCAGGCCTGCGCTTAGAAACCTCTGGGTATTAAGCGCATTATAAATGACCAATTACAATTAGCAGGATTTCTTTCTCATTAAGTAGATTGCTGGCTCAATCCTCAAGTCTTCTGACTTCTGGTGAACAGATACAATGTTCTTTTGATAGCTCTCTTCTCTAAAGGATCCAATTCTCTACTCCTATGCTGATGTTTCCAGAGCTGTGTCCTTTCATAAGGAGGGTGGCTGCACTTGCAAAGCCTTGGCCGGCAGGTCTTCGGTATGCAATTCCTCTGCTTGCAATGCGTTCTCCTGTCCTTCAGAAGATCCAGTCTGATTGAACCAACATCCCATTGGTGGAACTTTATTGGCCGTCCAAAGCCCTGACTTTAACTCCCAAAACAGGTGTCTTCGGATCTCCCACTACCCTTTACATAATTTCCACTTCCAAAAAGGTCTCATGATGTTCCTCGGTCAATGATACAACATCTCAAGTTGATGTGATGAAGGTTAAGTTTCAGGGTTGAATTTTGCTGAGGATGCCAGAGGAGGTAGCCAGTAGATTACATCAGTCTTCACATTCTTCTACTCAATCAGCATATTCTCTTCATCGGCGCATCATACTGTGCTACTCATGAGACTGACCCTATTTTAGGAAATCATTTGGAAATATTCCACTTTTTTAAAGATTACTTTACATCAAGTCTGGCTCCTCGAACTCTTTTTGGAGTTGGTGGCCATTCATACTGTCCATAGTCCAATATCCTCTATTCCTACAATTGACCAAGTTGATATACGACTCTGAAAAAGATTTTAACTTCAGCAGCATCCTCGTCATCCACTGGTCATTTTCTTGGGAACTAACGTAGTGTCAGAGAAAACCACAATTTAGTTTGATCGCAAAAAGGTGATTTATTAATTGGCTTTTAAGTCAAGGAACACAGCATCCTGGCCTTAACTTAACCCCTCTAACTAACCCGCCACCTTCCAGACCTGGTACCTCTATAGACCTCTGGTACCTTTCCACGGACGGCTTGAGAAAACCTCAGACTAGGCCTTCCCGTCCATGTATCCCACCTCCTGGCAAACATTGGCCTTTTTTATCTGTGATACAAGTCCATCTACAATGTTCATGAATGGAAATTACATATACTGACATACTTCCAGTGGAGCCTGACCTGACGAAGGGCTAGAAACCCTTGCAGGAAAGTGCATCCAGTCTCTCATCAGCTGAGGGGCATAGGTCCTTCACTCCATCACTGTCTGTCGATTTATGTTTTTATCACAACAGGCCAGTTTATACCGTTTGTTCCGCTGTGCTCAGGCCTACAGCCTTGCTCCAGTAACC
The DNA here is from genome assembly GCF_040938575.1 of Ambystoma mexicanum. NCBI lineage: Eukaryota > Metazoa > Chordata > Amphibia > Caudata > Ambystomatidae > Ambystoma > Ambystoma mexicanum. The sequence continues at coordinate 708,927,817 of NC_090939.1, forward strand.
CCAGAGGGGATGGAGCCAGCAGTCCTCACTCCCTGTGCATGTGTCCATTAAAATGTGGGATAACAGGTATTTGCTTTAGCGAAAGGGCAAGAGGGAAACATGATAAAAGTCTGCTAGGAAGAAATAAAATAACGGCTTGAGGGAGAAAGGTGGCATGTGTTAGGAAAGATTCCCATTTATGTGTAATTTTCCCTCCAGTTGTGTACCCCCCAACGTTTTGCTGATGTTAAACACCATAGTCTGACTTGAACAGAGGAGCCCAGCCTTCTGCTGCACTCCTCTGGGCTTTTCGCTCACTTTTTATGGGGAAACTGACATGCCCTTAAAACAGTCAGTACTGGGAGACTTTGTTTCCCTTAGTCCTTTCCAATGTGGCAACTTTTCTGCAACATGTAATACGTGTACAATGTACCTTCCAGTACAGGGCACCTGGGTCTATTAGTCATTTCCAAAGGCCATAGATACTCTCAAAGGATTTTTTCGGAGAAGTGCAGATGTGCCTTGGACAGGGCTGGTGCCAGCTCATCATTTCTCATATTTTTAACCCTTTCTTGCCAGGTAAACCGAGATTACCGCTTTTGGCACGGTTAGGTGGCCTGGCTCCAAAATGGCCATGCCACGAGGTTCTTTGTCTTGCCCTTTGGCCATCGTGCCCCTTCACCTTCCCTAGGTCGAGCCAACCCGGGTCAGTCCTTATTTGGGCATGCATTTTCCCACAAAGCGCCAAGCTTTCAGAGGCTTCTGCATGCCTTGTGTGTGTGCCTCCAGGATGTGGGCTGAAACGTCTGGTTCCAATACACATCCTGGGTGCCAGAGAGTCTGGAGTGCTGGGAATGCCTGGGACCACTGTGGTCCGTGATTGGTCCATGTATTGTATGCCTGTTTGTGAGCAGATCTCCCATTGGGTCCTCTTCGTTTTTGTGCAAAGGAGATTCTGGATAAGAGAAGGCCCCAAACACCCATACCATGTCGGTCTCTGGAGTTCTCACTGAACGAAGGATAGGATCCAAGTATCCTGAAACTAAGAAGCTGAGTCGAGGAATGACCCGCTGGACAGTTTGGCACCCTGAGCCTGCTGTCGTCCCGAGGGACCCCTCTCCATCTGGTCATCCTAGAAGGTCTGCGAAGCAGCTTCGATCCATTTGAATAGTGAGACCAACTATTCTGGGCACTTTAATCAAACCCTGCAAGTAAGCCTTCTCGGATGTGTTCCTGGGCCAACCAGTGGGCTGACCAGCTTAGGCAGGACCTTTGCCCTGATATTGCCATAGTTTTGAGGAGACATTCGAAACTTGGTATGCCGCTAGCTCTATGTTCACAGCACTCTCACACTGAATTTCATACACTTGACGTTCCCAGGTCTGGAGTAAAGTGAATGCACCTGAACCGGAGCATACGCGGTTACGGTGTTGCCCAGACGTGGTGACAAACTTTGCAGGTGCACTGCTTTTGTGCCCCTCTTGCCCTTGAAGCCTTCTGCAGTGAAACTGGCCTGACCCATCCACCAGGAGAAATTTCCACTGTCCAGTTTGGGAATCAAAGCTGTATCTTCGTCTCGGAAAGCCGCCACATTGCTGCCAAATTGCCGCACTTGCACCTGCAACCGAAGTGGACTTGACTGCCGAAGTTTGGTTCAGAGTGCACCAGGAGTTGGTGAGTAATTGCAACCCTAACCGGTGACCCCTAACACCTCCATCCATTTTTACGCACAAGTGGCCCCTGAGGGCCCCTCTCCTTTCCACTGCTAGTACGAACTAGCAAACTATTCCCAAACTCTGGAACCTGTTCTGCCCCTCCACAAATAGTGGGAACTTATTCTTCATCACCTCACCCACCTTCCGGAGCTTCTACAGACCCTTGAAGAGACCCCGTTTTGCCCATCTTCATTACTGCGTGCACCAGCATTGCAAGTACCTTTGAGCAGTAGTCTCCACTCTTCTTAGGGATTGTAATGCCTCTCAGTTAGGATTGTGTTTGATGCAGAAAGGATTCAAGACTATTTGCACTGCCTGCTTCCTCCCTGTGGACCCATTTTGTGCATTAATCCTTTAGACCCTGTTGGTCTTGTATATATGTATTTAGATAGGATTGTATTGATCTAAAATTATTACTCTAATTGTTATTTTGTGGTGAACTTTCAAAGGCCTTGAAATAAATATACACCTGAGTGGGAGTAATTTGTAAGTGCTGTTTACCCTGTGTGTTCATTGATGTCTTTCAGTCAGCCTCACCCGTCCTGAGACCTAGTCGTGACTGAAACCAATGCTGGTTTGATTGGTCTGGCTTGTCCAGAAGGTTGCCCTGTTCCAAGAAACTAGGCTGGCCTTCTGAACCTCTGCCCACCAGGTCCGAGTTCAGAAATACATCTTAACACCCACCTGATCGAACTTGGTCCTGCACCAAGCACAGAGGGCATGGAGAGCACAGGCGCGTGGAGCAAGCAGACAGAGATGAATGCCAGAGAGACTGCTTCTTATCTATGAGGAAAGTTCCCCACAATGTGAACAAACCTGAAGCATCAAGCCGCACTCTGAAATGAGAGAGCCATTTCCGACACCTGCAGTCACTACGACCAGCCATGTTTCTTTCTAATTACACTTCTGCTTGTGACCCAAGGACCTCTCATGTACACTAGTATCCTTAAATATGACCTCTTGCACTGACCCCTTCCTTCCAGCTACTTCCAGCTACTTACCAGTCCTGCCCCAACAACTCTTATAAGGATGGTCTTGCCTCCCTATGTGAATGTGTGTTCCCTATAAATAGGGCTTATACATCCTTCGCCTGGTTATTGGTAAAGTCAACCAGAAGGGAATTGCTAAAACACTACTTGCAAAAGTTGATCAACCTTGTCCTCTCCGGAAATACCAACCTGTGTTCCAATCCAGGATATGCTCCAAATGCAGCATGGAAATAGCCACCATCCAGGCGGTCAATGAATACCTTCAGGTTATTGATAAAGGAGACTTGTGCCTGCTAGTCCTCTTGGGCCTATCAGCTGCACAGTACTCACAATCCTTGCACACTTCAAGCAGGAACCCACTCAAATTTTGCTTGATGAAATGCATTTTGACGGGTTCAACCCTACCTACTTAAATCCCTAGGCTTCATTGTGGATAGCATTTCACCTTCCAACTGAACATCGAGAAAACTGTTTAGACGTCTTGGTATCAGATCTCTCTATCCTACAGGAGCAAGTCCTTCCTCCATCCCCAGGACCTCTCAATGGTGGTGGTGTGTGTGTTAGTGATCATGCATATTGATGACAGAAGCATCCTACTCCCAGGGATCCCAGCTGCTCACCTGGCCCTGTCAAAGTGGCACACCATGCCATGGTTCACCTTATTCAAAATTGCGATTGTCCGTAGCCAAAACAAGCCCTCCAACCATTTACAGGACAATTCACTCTTAGAGTGCCACTCAATCCCTTCCAAGAAGGAACCTGCTTGAAAAATCTGATTTCTAGACAAAAAGCATTTTATTTGTTACATTTCTTTTTATTTTATTCATAAATTGATTATCATGTGAATAAATCTACAAAACGTACAATAGTAACCATTGATTGCCCATGATTAAAAACCAACTATAAAAAACATACACATATCACACCAACTAGTGAACACATATCACACATCATTCATCACATATACTTTCATCCCCATTCATACCCAAAACCTTTTGTACTTGTGCAATGAACGCAATGTAAACTATTCTAGAACCAGCATATCTATCTATATTGTGGATATTTCACTGCTGGATATTTGTTCACCTTATTACCTGCTCTAATAAATTTGACCACATCACTTCCACCAGGCGCACATTTACCTGACTCCCCATATCAGCTAGTTTCTGGTTCAAAGGTGTGCGTCCCATCTACAAGGCAGCCACATAAACCTACATGATAGCTAATCTAAAATGAACAGGTAGCACAATGGGGGTCATTCCGTGTATGGCGGTAGGGGGTTAACAGCACCGGTAAGGATGCCGGTGCCGTTAACCCCCTTCCGGCCCATTCCTAAGTCCCTTAGCGGGTCCCACGGGGATGGCCCCCAATGTCGTCTTCAAGCAAGACCATCACCAGATTGAGCATTGGATCGTCTGGCAAGGAGACTACTAGGAAACAGTCCTTCTCATCCTAAGCTCAGGTCCTCTCGAACTCCATCCCAGGCTGCTGCAAGTCTCCTTCAGTTTAGGAAAGAGCTAAAGACCTGGCTCTTCTAACAACACCTGGGGTAAACTAGATTCCGGCTATTTTGTACACACCAGTGTCCATATATTTGTTATTGTATTTATTTTATTTATTTTTACAGTTGGCATGATAGCATAGAAGCAATACAGCATTAAAATATACCGGTGACACATTGGAAGTCAGGGAATTAGATAATTAAATAACAACAGTACATCTTGGCATGGACATTATTTACATTGCAAATAAACGCTTCTAATGCACTTTATTTGACAAATCAGCTTGAGCACCATTCTGCACAAACAATGAGGTGCTGTTAAAATCCAAATGTCCTTGGCAGGAGTGAAAGAAATACATTCTTGTTATTATTCATCCATTTCAAGTCTCCCAGCCAAGGCTGCAGCTCTGAGGGCTTTGCACGCTTCTACTGTATCAAGGTAACTCTCTTTGGGAGGAGAAAAGCGATATTTTATCCCTTCCATCTTACCATAACAGCATAATATACTTAATGCAGGATTTAAAGGCACATATGTGCCTACCATTGCAGACATCTTAACACCTACTGCTGTCCAGTAAGCAACAAGCATGGGGCAGGACCAAAACATGTGAATATGATCAGTACTTTTCGCATAGCAGCTCTCGGCACTAGTATACAATTGTGGTACAATCTCTGGTGTACAATATGTTGTGGAGATCTTAAAGTGTATTAGACAGAATTTGGAATTGAAGGACACTTCCTTGGTGAGTAAACATGCTCTTCGCCACATATCATCACCAATAGGTGCGCCAAGAGCCCTGGCCCATTTAGTTTGTGCAATCAAGTGTGACACTTTGATCTTCTCCTGTATCAGGTTGTAGAAAGTAGATATAAAGTGGCAGCATGGTAAGCACATGTAACTAGAACCTGAAATGCATAAATGCATAGAATTCAGAGAGAAGATTGTCCACCTAATATTGAATGCCGTCCTAATTTGCAGGCATTGGAGCACTGTAGCAATGCTAGACCCTAATCTCCTCTGAAGCTCTAGTAGTATCAGGAATTCACCCTTCGGGAAGGGGTCCCCCAAGTATAACAACCCTGCTTGAGACGGGATTACCTGAGCCCTTCCTCCCGGCTAGGCTTCACATCTAGAATTCCCCCAATTGGTGCTTACCAGCTATACATGTTTGCAATGCTCACACATCTCAATATCCTGTATCAGACTCCAAGCGTGGTGCCCAAGGGGGTCACATAGACAGGGGTCTACTTATCCTCTACTAACCATGGCTGCGGCAAGTCGCATACGCCGAGCAGCCACTCTTCTATTTTTACATTTGGGCACAAGGTACTATTCTCCTCTCTGAAGGAGATAAAGCTAGCTTGTGCCATTAAAAAGTATAATTCAAAGTCCGGCACCTCCAGACCTACTGCAGAATATGTCACCAAGGTACAACTCCTTGCGCCGCACACTGAGTTAGCAATACGTTTCTAATTCTAATAATCTCAAATAGAGACAGCAGTCAATTGTCATTACACATGGTCTTTATTAGTCAACCAACACGTGTTTCCACCTTGAAGCAAAGGTCTTCATCATGGCTTTTATACCATTACAAGAATATGATATTTCACGTAATACATGATAGATAGCTCAATGGATTGTTAGCCCCAACTCTAGTTCGCTCCCGCAGAATATTGTCTGTACATGTCTATGATTTTCACACGGGTTCCCCCGAGTACCAGAGGAATCGGGTAACAATCGTATTCAGCTTCGCAAAGAAGCTTTTGTTCAGCTTAAAAGTGGGACATTAAGGAAGTTATATAAAATCTTAGGCACCTTTACCATTTTAATCAGCACTATTTTACCCATCTGTGACGTGGGCAACCATTTCCAGCTGGTAATGGTAGCCTGGAGGTCTTTAAGGTATGCCCCCACATTTCTTGTGTAAAGCTGCTTACTGTCTACGGAGACAGCTACCCACAGGTATTTAATTTCTTGCAGTGACCCTTTTAAATTCAAATTTGCCTCTGGGAAACTGATGCTACCTGTGAGGTGGAAAATAACCAATGTGATCCAATTAATAACCAATTAATACCCATTCCAGCGTGATTCCCAAAATGAAAAACATCTTCCGTAACTGGGCATATGTTTATGGCTGAGTCTGTAATGAAAATGAGCACATCATCCACATATACTGACACTATCTCTGAGCCCCATCTCAGCCTGATGCCCCTCTGATCCTTTGTGGATCACAGCAACTCAGCTAGCAGTTCCACAACCAGTGTAAAAAGCAGGGGGTGGAGGGGACAACCCTGGGACGATCCAGTGGGAATGCTTGTGAGACAACTTGCCCTACCTTAACACTGGCTGCTGGGTGGGTATATAGTAATTTGATACCCAAAACTAGATAATGACCAAAAAAGGGGGTTCCACACACATCTGTTTCTGTGCCACAGGAAGTATCACTCAAAGCTTGTTTTTTGCATTTTATTGCATTATTTTGCATGCTTTTTTATTTTTGGTTAAAGCCCATGTTGATAACACGTGTTTCGGCACTCTTAGCGTGCCTTTTTCAAATCTGGGCAATAGATTCTCTACAGGTTGCTATTACAAGCCGAACAACAACACATAAATGTAATTTGCGTGATTATTTACAGTGCGAAAGAAAGCATATCTATCAAAAATTAATTTACATCAGTTATCATAGTGCAAAGTAAAGCATGTTTAACATCATACATTTCCATCATGAAAATAAAAGTTACCACATACCATCATGACGACCAGTTGTAGGGTTGATACATACGTAATGGTAAGTATTCCGAGGGAGATGGGAAAGGCAGAGAGAAAAAATCAAAGCTGGTGCCCCATTTAATAAAACGGTTGGATATGAAACATGCACATTGGAAATGTAGCGACATATGAATTAACATGAATACCCCTCTTGAATGGGACGAAAGGTCTGTGTCGAACCTATTCGTTCCCCATTTACGGGAGAATGACTCCTGTACTCATTTCAGTCTTTTGTAGAAGCAGAATGCTCATGCAATGCATGTCAGAATAGGAGAGAATTTTACGTGCTTTGATTGGGTTATTCAATCCCAGACATTCGAATTTAACAATTTATTTCCATTTAGCCCACCATCTACTGTCATCCATCGTCTCCAAATAAACCCCCCCTTTAAATTCTCCCACCTCACTCACCACAACCCCAACCTTTGTCGTTTCATGCTCAGTACATATTAAAACACAACAACCTTTAATACTGTGGACTGTACTGCGAACTCACGTATAGAAGCCGCTGATTGGAGCCCACACACACACACACCAAACAAATAAGGACATGTACAGAGCAGCAGATATACAACCATTTCAAGCACTGAGGACACCTGCTGCAAGGTAACATTTCTCGTGCTACTTTATCGATGTTGTTTCTAAACCAAAAGGTTGGTCTGTATTTCCACTCAGTAGCTCGGTCTTTCAGAACAACATATGCCATGAATTGTGCTTCATTTAATAGTCTCAATGCACATTCACAATTAGCTACGGAGAGGGCAAGAGAGCCAGGAAGACAGGAAGGCACCTAATTTACAGATTAGCTACATTTGTGCCAGTACTTCAAGGCTCTAAGGTTAAAGACAAACAATATGCTCAGCAGTTTCAGCATTCCTGTGCAAGGGCATGTTTGAGGAGTTTCCGAAGCAGTGACTTTGTGAATTCATACCGCGTTCAGAATGAAAACTATGAAAAGAGAGCAAAACAATCAAGTTGCTGTTTGGAGATAGTGCAGTTCAATGTGTACGTGCTTAGGCCAATATTATAATGCAAAATAAATATGTTTTTACACTGTGATCACTTGTGTCTGTCTTTACTGTTGCCATCATGAGTTCCTTACAGGAGGCACATATATTCTGCTCTGCTACATCAGGGAAGGGGGAATCATAAGCCTGAATTAAGAGAAGAGTTAATACACCACCTTTGAGCTTAATATGTTTGTGTGGTGAGACTCATTACAAAGCATTATTCTCAAATCTTGACAAGGCATACTGAACTGTTTCATGAGGGTATAGTCAAAGGCAGAGAAGCAGCTTTCCAACAACACTTGATCAGCTGGTCTTGTTTCCTTGGTCGGTCAGACAGACAGTCATCTTTGTCTGGGATTATAGTCCAATCCAAGAAAAAAATACACATTAAAACAAATGCACTTAAAAGACTCATTAACACAAATTAAACATTTTGAAAACAAAGTACATGCAACAATTTATGATTGCAATTACAGTTCATCAATGAAAAGGCAGGACTATAAACATCAGATTTAATGATTGTGAAGAGCAAGGAAGGAGGAAATACCATAGGCCAGCTCTGGTGTGTTGATGCTTTGTCGTTAGTATAAGGGACTACCTGCATGTCACAAGTTTAAAATAAACTGTACTTAGTATCCTATTTAATATTTATATGGTGATAAATTAGGATATTAATTGTGGATGCTGTTATTTGTGATTTTAGATGGTTATGTTTCAAAAGTCCCTTAAATTAATGAATATTATTGTGTCTGGTGTTAGGCAAATCAATATATTATGCATTTGTATACTTAATTTTATTCACTAAGATGAAATCCCATGCCTATTGGTTGACAACCTGAATTGCTCCAATTTCCTTGATATCCCAGAAACATGTTTTTAGTTTTAGTACAAGGCTTTTTATTGAACAATTTAATACATTCCCTGACTGAATGCAAGACAACTTCAAAAATGCATAGGCTACATGTTTAACCCAAGGGATCTCCCTGGCTCTGTAGTGGAGCCTTCCTTCAGTCTTCAGTCACGATTTGCTTAAATAATGTTGCTTTGGAATTGATCATGGTATTAAGCAGAAATGATATAGGATTTATTTTGTGATAATCTTCCGAATATGGCAATTCCATGTGAGAAGCATATATGGGAGCTGTCTCAAGAAGCCCGTGCCACAAAATGGATGTTCCAATATCTGCAGGTTGGATTCATTCTGAAAACCCTGTAGGAAAGAGCCATATTATACCACTGCTGTGCCCCTAGTTTTGTAGGATCTCTGTGCTGGTTTTCACAGATTGCACTAACAAAATATTCTCCCTGTTCTATCACACATGCTTAATGACTGCTTATTGATAACTCTTTGTGAATGGGACCCTTCAGAGAGGCTTACAACAAGTTAATCACATACTTTTGTTGAGATCTCAAACACCCCACCAGCATACCACCAAGATGACAGATGCCACCCACTGAAGCAGCCCCACAGACCATACCTGGATGACATCACCAAAGTAATCATGAAGAGGAGACATGGCCGAACACACTCGTAGAGACATTAGCCATGTGCAAAAGAGAACACATGAACTGCGTGAAGAACCCTCAAAGCAACTACCATGAACAGACATGAAAATAAAATGGAAATGGAAGGCAATGGGAAGGCTTATAGAGGCCTGACACACTGATTTCCTTGAGAAACGCAAAGCACAGCTGACAGTGCAGTCACTGTGCCCAACTTTGCCAAGGGCACTGGGATAGAGTGATTGAGTCAGCAGAAAAGATAAAACACCTGCAAAGGCTGGGAGCTGAAATTCTTTATAAATGCAAGCAGATAAAATCAATTTTACTCTCCCTAACACACGTGGACTGAACCTGGGGAACAAGGCCCATTCATCTGAGGCAGGCAGGAACTGTTGTTCCCATCAAACTGAAGACAGAAGATGCAAAAATGTAAAACAACACAAAGTTGAATACTGGAATGTCCTTGCTCAGGCCAGAGGAGTCCGAGAAGTGGTAATATTAGTGGGAAAACAGTGGTACTCTGAGACCATTCTCCCACCCATCATTTTTGCTCACATGCTGGTAAATTTCCCAGGTTGACAAGGCCCACACTGGTCTCCTGTGGGTGATGCTAGGCAGAGCTACCTGATATGGCCAGACCAATCAGATCATCTGTCCCCTATAGGATGTACAATTGTCTATACTGTTCCCTCAATCACATCTCGCCTAGAGCGCAGGAATGTAACTTTCGGTTACAATGTAACATCAGCTTAAAACCTCACTACCAGCCTGCAATGAGCTGAGAATACAATGGAACTGCAGTATTATATGTGCCTGTCCCTGCTTTTGGATTGGAGATGTATTAATAAAAGCAGCAGTTTGTCACATATCAGGACTCCTCTGGTATTTGGCACATGGGATTTCCCTCGAGCCATCCCCTGGTTTACAAATTATGCTTCAATTTAACACCTACAGTTACATTCTCTTTGGTCTTAAAGCAACTCATAAATGTTGCTTTGCCCACCTGCAGCATGCCATAATGGATACTATTTGGGTATAGATTATACGAGAATCCATAAACAATTTGTAGAAGTTCATCAATATTTAATCACTAGGCAATCAATCATAGGCTGATAACAGTTAACGTCTTCATCCCCTTACTGGCACTGGCATCAAAATCCTCAGATGTGGGGTTTGCTGGAGGAGGAGGAGTACAGCTGTCACATAGTACCCTCAACCAGTGCACCAAGCACACGGGTGAAAACCAGCTTATGATGGAGATGGTGCTTCCCATTATCCATCAGCTTTTTTTTAACAATTGCCTCCTTGTCATCCAGGGTGCAAGAGGTTGTGCCATGCACACTGCCCTCCATAGCCAGGACCATTTAGGCACCTTCATATTTTCTCCGGCCCATGAGGATGATGAGTTGGAGAGGCCCTCTAAAGTGTTTTAGTGTTATATACCATTGAAGTTGGTGTGCGAGTGAGGCCCTGTTGACAATACCCACTGGATTGAAAACAGACAGTTGGCCTAACTTCACGTACTTCTGCAACGGTCCTCTTTCCCAACAGGACTCAGAATGATTACTTCTTAGCCTGTGTTCTGTTTTTGAGAGATCTTTCCCCTATTGATTTTATTAATATCTAAAACAAACAGATTCCTGAGAAATAGGACACCTGCTGTTCAAATGTATACCATCGCACAAATCTTTAGTATTCAACAGACAAAACATGACACCAAACTACATTGAATTCATGTTAAACTTTGTTTAGTTTGGGTTTTTTGTTGTTTCCACTCTTTTAATTTTTTAAAATATTTTTACGATGAACGGAAGGGAAGAAGAAAAGGCACACAATGTAAACAGCCCCTGGCATAAACAAAATTAAACATATTTCCAATTCCCCTTACGGCCGGTGCCACCACAGCAAAACTGTCTGCATGGTGGTGCTTTCGGAAATGATGGTGCCTACTGGTGTCCTTGCCACCGCTTACAGTTCTACCCAGCTAATTATCTGCCAACACAACAGGCAGCTGCCGGAGAATGTAGTCGGTTTGGGTCATTGAATCATAAACCTAGACACCACAGGATGCCGTCTAGAATGGACCTGGCCATTTTGTGTGTGGGTTCAACACCATCACAGAGATTACAGGACTCACCCCACTCACTAAAGGGACATACACTTCCCTGTGCTGGCACTGCAGACTGTTCAGATGGCTGCTGCACTAAGTGAATTGGTTTCTTTGAGTTTATCACTCCTTCCACTGCATGATGCAAGTTTCACTCAATGGTTTCAGCTTCTACTGGCAAAACTCCCTTCGGCACCTTCAAATAATCCCAGGCCCTTAAGAATGATGGCCAAGGGGAGCCTTCATCTGTCCCTCCATGTATCTCCAGTGGGACTCCTGAGGTTACCGTGCATCCTTGTTGGATTTAGCGCCTCCTCCTCCTGATCACTGTGTGTCACAACTTGATTGTCGCGTGGAGTAAATGGGCCTCCGTCCCTAAGCAACAAACAGCGAAGAATAGAATCTACTCGCTGTATGAGGATTAGGGCCACAGGTGGTGGATGGAACAGGAACACAGAGTCCTCCGAGTGGCTGCTGTGAAAGAATGTGCAGGTTACGTGAACGGGTCAATAACACATCCTACAGTACTTAGTGACAAAGAAAACACAATCACCTACCAGTTGGAATAGCAGAGGAAGGAACTGAAGGAGGGTCGGGTATCAGAGTGTAGTTCTGTTCATTATGGGGACCGGTATGTGAGAAAGATGTAACAGGATATGAATAACCAGTTAGCCCACCAGCAGCACCTGTAAGCAAGAATGGCAGAGTCAATGAACCAAAGCTACTTGTGCCACGTAGCTCTGGAAGCAAAAGGGTCCAGGTCAGCAAGTATCCAAAGGTATCCAAAGTGCCAAGGGAAAAGCCAAAAAACAGTCCATGCAACAATCCGAGGTCAACCGGGTAAACACTTGGTCAGAGATTAGCAGAAGGAGTAGGTGAGGCAGTCCAAAGATACGGTCCGAGGTTCAAAAGCCAAGATTAGTTATCCGAAGAGCAGAAAACGCCACTCGCCAAGAAAACAGCTGAGAAGCAATGTTCGCTGGGAGAGCTGCCGTTTTATTTCCGGTTTGAGCACTCACGTGATCTTGTTACGTGTATCACATGACGAGAAGGCATAACGGGTTGCAGTCCATAGAGCCTTGTCACGTGATTGGGTCCCGTGCCTGACGTTCTCTCTGTGCACTGGGACGGCAAGTCTCTGCCTATCTGCCAAGGGAGCCCACCGCCACCACGGAAGCCGCCAGGCATGAAGGAATGGTGCCCGTGAGCCCGGCAATGCCACTCCGTACCTCCGATACTGCAGGTGGGCCACGTGGTCAGATGGGCGTACTTTCTGCTGTGTTGTGGGGTGCTAAGCCTGAGGCACGGCTGGTAAGGGGAGGTTGCACACATGTGGGATGTGGGCTGAAGGATGCATGGCACTGTGCGACTGGATGTGCCACGGTTTCCATCACTATCATCTCAGACATATGTTCTTCTCCTCCCTCCTTCCTCCATTACCCTCTTACCTGAATTTTACTCTTCCACCACACCCCCAAGCTTTACCTCCCTTTTCTTCATCCTTCATCTTTCACATGCATGCTCCTCTTCCTCACATCCCTCCGCCTCATTCTTTTTCTTGGACTTATTATCATCACCACCATTGCCCCAAAAACTCCAAGAACTATCATCATCACTTCCAGTGCAACCACTAATCCCACCAAGACCCAGATAGCAGCAGCATAGGTTGGAGCTGTGGCGGGGATTGTCTATTTGCCTCATGAGACATCATTTGTCCTATAGTTGTGCTTCCCCCTCTTCAAATCCAAGGTACTATGACAGCAGCTGCTCATTCACTTGGCCTCCCACTTCAAGGTAGTTGTGCTCCATCTTTAACCTCTCACCCAGCCATTTTTGTAAAAAGAAACAACAGACAAGAAAATATTTCCTTAACAAAAGGTTGCTCCTAAGAGAAAACAATAGATGTGCCTGCAAAACAAGCGGGTAAGCAAAAACAAAATGGCTTCCCTGAAGCAAAATTGCTTAGCTGATTAAGAAACCAAAAATGAGGTTTCCCTACAAGGATACAACATGTTTCACACAACACGCACTCCTCCTTCCAAACAGGAAAACAAATTGCTATCCACTGCTTCCAAACACCTTGTCCACTCCTCCTACTGTGGTGGATACCAACACTGTCTATCTTTTCTTCAACAGCCAAACTCAACATACAGAGGAAACAGGAAGTTCCTGTTTCTCCATACTTTGATATCCAAACTGACTTCCCATCTAAGAACTCGCCTGAGTCATTGCAAGAGTACACAAATCTCACGTGAACATCATAATGCCTGCAGAATCGGGTTATGGGCATGCTGATCTCACCTGAAAGGCTCAGGCATCACGTTTCTCCCAAGAGCACCAATGGATTCACCCAAATCCAATCCAGTGGTTGAGGGGTTCCATGTGTTAAAATCGTGGCAAAAATGGCCGTGGAGACAAAATATCGTGGCAAAAAGGCCTTGGTTTTGCAGCCGCAATCAATGTAAAGGATGCGGGGGACACCCCTGGAACCCCTGGACCCATTATTTTTGCTGCGATTTTTTGTACAGGTGGCATTTTTGCCGCGATTTTATCACTGCATACCGGTTGAGGCCTCTTGAGACTCACAGATGGGTTTCCAGGATATCTGCCCAGGCTTCTTGTACATGTACTCCGGTAATAAAACATCTTTAGTCATCATATTTCAACAAAGACAGGTTGAAAACTCTTTTTTAAAGTCTTTTTATTCAAGATATTTTCTATATGTTTTCTAAGTTTAATGTAACATCAAAGAATAGACATTCAAGTTTTGGTGTCTATACATTCAGATGAAGCCATGCAGTTATCTGAATCTGCTTTAGAGGAGCATTGCATGATAATCACATGTATAAGGGAGTCCTCATCATACCCAATATCGTCAGAATGTGAAATGTTGGCCCTGATTGTCAGAAAATTGGGTGTCTAAAAATTGGCCAGTACTTAGATACCAGATTTTTGGGAAATGTGCACATCACTTTATTTACATAGGTGATCTGTGTATTTCCATGAAGCTGTGCACCATTGCAAATAATGTGCTGACCATCCCCCTTGTGCACATCGACTGGCTGATTCATGGAATTTGTGTGCCGAAAAACGGGGATTTGTGCGCCATTCTGCCCGCAAACCCTGTTTAACAAATGGGGATTTGCGGGCAGAATGGCCACAAATGCCCGTTTTTCGGCGCACAAATTCCATGAATCAGCCCCTAAGTGTCCGGAGAATATCTGCATGGATGCTGGAGTGCATTTTTGTGTGACAGCAATTAAAGGATAGAGGGATAGTAATGTTAGTGGGAGCGGTGGTACCTGCTTGCTACTCTTTACATTTTTTTTTTTTTTTTAAATGGCATGAAAGAGTTAGAAATGGCCCTCTCATGCATTTTGTATGTCCCTGTGCCTGTTCCCGTATGCTAAAGTGCATCCTGCTTGTGAATGTGGGCTACACTTAACCATGGCATATAGAGCCCCCATTGTAGCCATCATGCAAATGAGGTGGGGATAGGGCGTCTGAATGCAAAGATCTCTGAATCACTCATTTAGATCTGCTCATTTAGAACTGGGCGGCCCATGGTGTCCAAGAATTAGGTTTGCTGAGAAAAACAATATTTGGACATGTAGCTTGTTGAGAAACTGAAAATCTAAAGTAAACTAGCAGTACACGGCATATCACATACCTCTATATAGCTCTCTCTCTGTCTCTCCTACTCTGCAATCTAGTTCACTCTCACTCCCTCAATCCCTCTTTATGTCTGTCTCCTTCTGTCTGTCTGTCTGCCTCTCTATCTCTCTTTCTCTCAGTGAGTGAGAGTTGCATTGTCAGAGTTGCATTTGCCAGAGCCAACCAGGCGTTGCTGACCAGAGAAATAAACCAATATATCTTGAAGTAGTCTGTGCTGTTTGGATGGTTTAATGTAGAATCACAGCAGCGCCAGCAGAGTCAACCCCCGCAGTGGGGTATACATTACCCTTGTGTGTGTTCTGCAAGGATGTCTCCATCACACTGAGCACACATTGTCGATAAAGGGGAAAATTGACGCGGAACACAGACTGATTAGGCAGGGGGGTGATCAGGTGCCGAAAGACCTTGTAAGTTACTAGAGGACCATGCTGCAGATTCTACAATTGCATTTTTAATTTTTTTTATTATTCGTTTTTGTGCCTACTGTAACAAATGTGTAGGTCGTGTTGCACTACCAGCAAAACAGTGGCTAGCATGAAAAGTTAAAGATTGTCTCTGTGACCGCATAAGAAACTAATCATAGATTCTCATCTGCGCATGGGCCTTCCAAGAAGAAAATACATTTTCAGAGACAAAATGGTTTGTATTCTCGGCAAAAAGCTACTAAATAAGGATAGCAAAGGAGTGTAGGACCCCCTCCGAAACACGTGTCTGGGGTTGCTGTTGGTAGTCTTGTTCAGAGGAGGATTGACTGGCATTTCGGGGCTGGACTGACCAAGTGGGTGGGACCATATGCAAATGATAATTTCTCTGCTGTGAAAGGTACTGTGAGCTAAAATGTGGTTGTAGACATTCATGAGTATCAAACCTCCCATAGAACAGGGTATTTAAACCGTGTTTTTTCTCAGTAGAGGGGCTCTCACAATTTTGTACTGAAAAGGGTTTTTATTAAATTGCACTTTTATTGGAAAGTAGATATTTTGAAAATGTTACCAGGTTAATTTCTAATGATCACTTTGCTTCTCTTGTTAGCAAAGCACATCATTTAAACCTAGAATAAACATAAGAATTTTTTTCTGAGAGAAGATCACCATTTCAAAATGGACAGTCTGGTGCACTTCTCTTCTACTCTAAATCCCACATGAGAAAGGGAAATGGTCCATATGACACGAATGAGGGTTCTTGGCTGCTTTACATACAATCAGAGAGCATTTTGGGAACACAAGAAGAGCTACAGATCTTTATATTTAACGTGTTGCTCATTTTCTTTTTCACAATATTCACCCTAACATTAAAATTCTTGTAATCATGAACTATACACACCAATTTGGAAAGGGTTAGAATGCGGGGATTACATGGCTGTGGTGTCTGTTTAGATTCAGTAGCCTCATGCTTCCTTGATTCCCATTTCAAAAGTAGTTTCCTCAACTATAGGGAGCGAGTTGTTTCGGTGTTTAGAAGAGAAGGTGCTGGATCTATGTGGGTTGATGTCTGTGCTTGTTTTTAGGCTCCAATGCACAGATCTTCTTAGAGAATTATATATTTTGGATGGCTGAATTATCCTAAATTAGTACCCGGCACGCGCTGCGCACCGGGAATACAACGTGTGGATTGCCTCTTTTCCGAGCCATACCACACAGTATTCCCGTGTACGTTAATGCGTGCCGGGCACTCTGTTCCCGGCGAGGGATGCGGCAGCCCCTTAGCCAATGAGGAGGCTCGAAATGGGTCAATCCCCGTTCCGAGCCTCCCCATGCCTGGAGGCTGCCTTCGTCCCCTGCCGGGGACTCGGGTAAGTTGTTTTTTTTTCTTTGCCGCCATCCCCTTCAAACTATCCCCTCCCCGCCCTCCCAAGCTCACTTACCTTCTTTTTCTTCTTTTCTTGGGAGCGAACACGCTGGAAACACTTCTATTCCCAGCGTGTCCGCTCCTGATAGGCGCCATGGAAAGGGAAAACGGACTACGGTTTACCTTTCCCGGCGGCCCTTTTTTTTCAACTTTTTTTTTTCTGTTTCAAAGCGCGGCAGCGTTTTGAAACAGAAAAAAAATGCCATTAGTACCCCGGTCTAATGGGCTTGGGTACTAATGGCTATAAGCCCTCTGCGGCGGCCCAATACCGCCCACGGTAAGGCCCCGGGGGCATTACCTGGGGCGGTATTGGCCCGCCGCCGAGGGTCTTATTGCCACATTGATGGACTTGACATTTTAATATGTCTGGTAATATGTCTGGAAAAAGGTTCTTATTATACTACAAGTCAGGGGAATATGAGCAGGTACCTTCTGTTCCTTGTTCAATGTGGTGCACTCGTTCCATTAATGTGCAGGACAGGATAACCACCATAGACAATACAATAAATGTGCTTCATACACTCAGAATCAACATACAAAACCACATAGGACATCTGGAGGTATATAATCTAATGTCCCATCAGTAAAATCAAAGAATTGTAACACAATGGGACATGCTGCCTCCTTCTGCTGCACATACAGTACTTTCTGCGCATCACCACGATGGGCTTTCCATCACAAGATGCGCAAAGGACAGGTTAAATGCCAGGGCCGCAGCCGCCAGACCGGAATCCCACGGGCCACGTGTTTGAAGTGCTGAGATCAGATGAAGGTGGCACCTATCAGAGGAATTCTGGCAGAAAAGATCTCAGCTGAGTGATTCCTCTGATGAAATAATTCATCAAAAGAAAGTGAAGAGGTGGGTTTGCGCCTATGTGTAGCATCCTTGTTATGAATGTGTTTTTATCATTTAACGATGGCCTGAGGACACCTGTTCACAGAGATGCCATTGTTACATTCTGCTGTGAAGCCATCTTTGTCGTCCTTCTACTTTGAGGCAGTGATGTTGCAGTTGAAAAGAAAAGTTCATTTCAGTGTCAGCTGAAATCCAGTAGGACGAGCTTTTTTTATCAGTCACTCAAAAAGAATATTCATCACTATTTTCCATTTCATGTTCATTTTGTCCTGCCTGAACACAAAAAATAAATTATTATTAGCATACAAATATGATTAAATACAAAATAATTGGTTCTCAAAACTAAAAACAAAATCAGCTTAGCACAAAGACAATCAGAGCCACAATCAGATGGTCGGATCTACAGATTCACCTTATGCATAAATATCAATTTTGTATGGATTTTTTTATGAAACACTTATCTATGAGCGCGATACAAATAAAATATCAATATCAATGTCCTTTAAAACGTTATACTTGTATGAGACTCTGTATTGCTAATCACTAAGCGATAGCCTTCTCAGGCCCAGAGTAAGTTTTATTAATTTAGAAATAAAGCAAGAAAGGCACACATTCTATAGGAAAAGGTAATTTTGGTCGGTTTATAACTTTGGCGTTGTTTAACAAATCAGCATGATATTTTCCCAAACAGAAATAGGCCTCACTCTAAGGGCCTGATTCACAAAGTGTTTTTCAATGGAATTTTACTATTGAAAAACAATATGCGAATCAGGCACTCAATGTTTTGGGAAAGTAGTTTTCTGTTTCGTCATTTGATACTCCATTACTAACGCTGACAATATTTCTTTTTTCTTTTTTCTTTTATTGTGTTATAGTTCTAACAAACTTTCCAAAAAAACTGGAAGTTAACACAACTAAATCCATTAATACATTTGTATGAATACACTTTCTTAGTAATATACACAATGACACAAATGTACAATTACCAAGCATCCAACTAAACATTAGAATGTAAATTTTTTTAAATAACAATAAAGACAAATCATCCCTTCTCAATGGCTACTATACATTTCTCAAAGTCCAAATTAGTGATAGTCTCTATGTGTGACTCTGTATGACAACATCTACCAATACATATTAGAATTGGCAGGTAGCCACACCATTTACCCTCAAGAGTTCAATTTCAGAATCCTGCCATACCCCAACTAGGGCCAGGGACCTCGACAGTCTACAGCCAGAGAGACCATCTAACCAAAAATGCTCACCCTGTGCATCCAACAAGCTCTCAGCAAGGTGCATGTCATTTTTTACAAATATCTTAATCATGCAGCTGCACGGGGTAAGTAGATGTTGAAGCATTTCTGTCACGCCCACTCATTTACCACAGGCGGCAAATACACTCTTCAGATGGTAAATTCATCCACGCCCCTTTAGCTTCCATTACCTGTAATTTATTTAGGCACATTAGCATAAATATTCCCCTGGCGGTCAGACATGGGTATTGATATATATATTTGTGTTCCTTGCGATATGGAAAGTATAGGTTGGTGTAAGTACCTAATGAGGGTAATCTACCAATATGATCATGGCACCAGTCCCAGTCCCATTTCAGTGCTTTTGTTTTAAATGTACTTAACAGGGAACCCAATCCTTCAGACAAATCTGGGCACCAAACCAGTTTGGAGAAAAATTCCTTGTTCCAGCCTCAAAACTCATATAAAGATCTGCTAGAACCACTGATCAGTTCTAGCATTAACATAACTAATATAGACTGGGAATTATCACACATTATTTTTAGACAGAAATTCCCATGATTAATGTCAATAATAGTGCTTAAGACTAGTGAGGCCGAACTCTATTCTTATAGCCTGAATAGGAGTTCCCTTTGGCAAGCCCAGAATATGGCGCCAAATACACCCCTCGAGACGATTAGCCCACGGGTCATGATTCACATAAAAGGTTTTGAGTGCATACAATATACTCACCATTAACTTTTGGCAATATAATGATACAATTCCAATTAAGATATATCCTGCAGCGGAAATTACGCATTTCTTTATCGCAAGGATTATTGCAGTCGCCATACTATGGCGATTCTTTAAAGCCAT
Organism: Ambystoma mexicanum; assembly: GCF_040938575.1. Lineage (NCBI taxonomy): Eukaryota > Metazoa > Chordata > Amphibia > Caudata > Ambystomatidae > Ambystoma > Ambystoma mexicanum. Next base: position 708,947,878 of record NC_090939.1, read on the forward strand.
TCAATCATTTGGGTGCATTTCACCCCCATAACCTAGATATTGATAATTATACACAGGATATAATGTCCCACCTGATGTCACAATACTCTCTCTGTCAGTTGAAGGGGGATAGCTCAGGGGCAACACATTTGTCTTGGAAGCAAGACAACACAGCACAACACAGGTTTGAATCCCGATCCTGTGCTTAGAAACCAATCTCTGGTATTAAAGCACAACACAGGTTTGAATCCCGATCCTGTGCTTAGAAACCAATCTCTGGTATTAAGCGCATAATAAAAGAACAATTATAATTCTTAACTTTACTGTAACACATACATTTGTATGTATCCAAATGAACGGCAAGTTGATTAATTTTGGCATAGTCAACCACTGCGTTTGCACTTCTGCGTAGTCCGATATAGGTGGAATCAAAGATCACCAGGTCATCAGCGTATGTCAGATATGATATTCTTAAATGACCCCATTTTGGTTGAAAGTTATGCTTATTAATTAAAAACTCTCCCAAGACTGATATAAACAGGTTAAATAAAACAGGGGCTATTATACTACCCTGCTTGACCTATCGGACAGATCACCATGGCCATTAAGCTTTACACTTGCAGTGTTGTTTCATCGTGTAAGACCTAAGGAAGTCTCTTGGCATTTTCAATCACTCCAATTTGTCCTAAAGTAGGGAACAGTTGATCATGTCTAACGCAGAGGCAAAATTTGCATGCTGGAGGGTTTATCATCCTTAAACCTATGGGAGCAGCCATTTCCCTTTGTGGCAGGGAAACCAATTCGTCATTAACAACCACGCTGCAGTTGGAATCTATTTTGTTTAACTTATAACTTCCCCCGCCCTCCACTTTCCCAAATTTGATTATGGGCTTGCTGTTGGAGCTGGGTTCCTTAAAACTAGTGTCATATAGGAGCCCAGCAATTTCGTCAATCATAGCGTTGGCCTCGTCAATTCTGTCGACAAACTTCTTTGCCTGCAGCATGGTTGTGTGGGGTGATGGCAGCCTTCCGCTTAGACATGCTGGAGTGCTGAGGGCAAGAGCTGGCGACTGGGGCTATCTATAGTTAATTGGTTAATGTGATTAATAAAGTGCTTTCTAATAGTGCATAAATCACAATAAGACAAATTCTCTGAAAAACCAATATAAGGTGCTTTCAAAGTGCAGTAGGTCAAAAATTATTAAAGGGCAACAAGTCCCCAGACCAAATCAACCTCATTGATTCAGCGGTTTGTGCAAGACAACAGTGATCAAAGCCAAGCAGTCACCAGTAAAACCTGTAGAGTTTAAAAGATGTTAAGAGCAGTTCCCACGAATAAAAGTTATGTTTAAAAGTCTTAGATCTTCAGCCAGGACCCAGGCCTGTTACTACACCAGCCTTCACAATCTCATACTCCAATAATTAAATTGCTAGAGCGTCCATGAGTCCATAAAGCAATGAGCCAGTAAAGGTCTGCAGTGACTGCGAAGGAGCAGTCAACCTTTCCCAGCATTATTATAAATCCCTATAAAGTGACCCAATTGCCATGAGGCTCTGGGGTGCTTGGCGACTGCCTCCTGGATGATACAAATGTGCAATTAAGCCAGCGGCAATGTAAGACATCAGTGGTATATATTAATGATATACCTCACCCAGAGGCTGTGACGAATAACTGATTTATGTCCCTCAGAGCTGTCAGCGAAATAATGCTTCTGTCTGAAGGTTTGGCCATCCCTTCGGCAGCACTAAGACAGCACATGACAATATATAACCATATTAACGATGATAGGTTATACTTACTGGTCAAATGCGACCAACTCCGACACCGTGCAATTGCGCTACCTTGAATCCTTAGTGAGAATCTCAGCACAGAAATGATCCCAGCAGGGAATGAACTAGGGAGGCCATTGACCCCCCCCTGCAGATCCGCGAACATCCCTGCGGATGCCAACACCCTGTGCGCTTTTCCCCCTGTGAGCTTAGCCCTTGTGGGGGTTATGCTCGGATTTTGTACTGTGGTTGGGCAGAGCTCAGTTCACAAGTGCGGATGGGGCCATTCCGGTATACACCAGCAGCAGGACAATGATGCAGGTAGACTACTGCGAAACGCCAACACCTTACGCCCCTTTCCCCGTCAGTTTCTTCTGCATCTTCATAGAGGAGATGTGTAATAAAGCCAAGAATAACTTGGGAATATCCAAAATAAGCATGGCTGCCTTACTGGAAGTGGGAAACATATTGCCTGGCTATGAAGTCCCCAACCACCCCAACCAGAACCAGCAAGGTGTGAAATCTTTGAATGTTCCTGTAGAGGTACACCATTTTTGACCACTGTGCCACTACTGGAAGGTAAGGGAGGGGTGGGGCAAGGGAAGGATTGGGGAAGGTGTGCCTGACCGGTTTGTAAACCAAAGTATAACTTACCCCCCCCACCCAACCCCAACGAGCTCCCAATCAGCAATAGGTTTGAAATTCTGAGTCTTGGTCTTGGTGTACCCGCACTAGGTCAAGCAGAAGCATTAGTAGCAATGTAACGCCCGATTGCTTCTTCCTGGTGAATGTACCCAACCCCCTGGACATAAACCATGAGAAGGGGGATAGTTTAACCAACAAGGTTATCCACTGGTTGAGGGCAAAAAGGGGATGTTTATCGATTATGCGAAAGGATATCGCAGCCTGTGTGAAAATGGCAGGACTGCAAGTTAAGATCAAATCAAAGTTTGAATAAAATATTAAACTATGGCCTAAGATATATTGCTAATGGAGCAGCGGTCCCTAACCCCATGTAGATTAGTCATTCGAATCAAAATGTTGCCACCCTGGGGAACTTTAGGAGGGTCTGCGGAGGAATCTTAATGATTCTACCTGGGTGTGTTGTAGTGTTTTGTGCAACCAACCGTTAGCCCACCATCCACCGAAGCCTGCCCTAACATAACCCAGTGAACAGGTTACTATTTGGACACATGCCTTGGGCCAGGAAAGGTTGAAACCCTTCCTGGAGTGACACTCTAGACTCCAGAGCAGGCTGATCAAACTAAGGCAGGAGTTTTCTGGGAACAGCATGGATTGATGTATTGGGCACCCGACCAGGGCAAGGCCGCAGTACCATTAGCAAGGGTACTGGAGACCACAGGTATTGGTGTGGGGGAAGTCGGAATGCACCAATGTAATGTAAACCATAATCTTCAAATGCCCGAGGTGCAAGTATTATCATGCAACATTGCTAGTGTGAACAAGTATATGATTGATATCGATTGGTTAAACTTTATCCAGGGACATAGGATTATAAACCTGCAGGAGTCTTGGACAACAGAGGCCCTGCATTTGCAAGGGTATACCACTTTCACAATTCCAGTGCAGAAAGGAAATAAGGGCCGTCCAAGTGTGGACCTTGGTGGATATGGCACTGTTTAAATCGATACAGGTGTTGGAGTTTGATACCCCAGATATATTAGAAATGCACTTGAAACTCAGGGATGATTCTACGATCATCATTATATATTTTTACAACAGAGGTCTTCCGGGAGCAGGCACAGAGCTCATATCAAATGTTACTGAGTGCATTCATTGTGTTGAATCAGCTCACCAGGCTCCATGAGGATCCTAATTATGGGTGGTCTAACGTTCGATATGAGCCCCTCGAGTGCGTAGATGATATAATGAGGAGTTATTTATATACACCTTTATCCAAAGTGCTTTACAGAGCACATATTTACATACAATATCACCCAACCAAAATTGGTACTCATTTATCAACCTCAGAAGGTTGAAAGGCTGAGTTGGCCTGGCCGGGATTTGAACCTGCGACCTGTAGATCACACTCAGATCACTGCAGCGAGCACTCAACCCACTGAGCTATCTTACCGGCTTTGATGAGGAAGATAGTTATTGGGGATAGGTAGTCTCAATTCTATGAAAACTACGAGACATCATAGGAATGCCGAGGAAGTGGCTACCCTTTTCTTTTCGGCCAACCTCAGGGCTTGCAATGGTCAGTTTTCCAGGGATGACCCGGTGAAGCCTACCTTTAATAACGAGCAGGCCCAAAGTAAAATTAGATTATATTCTGGTAAATATTGATGGCAAATGTTAGCATTCAGCACAGGGTTGAAGGTGACCACCATCCCCTGGTCCTGGAGTTGAAGTATCCTTCATGGACAAATAACACATTAGGAGGACTGAGGGTGGGTCATTGACCTGTAGCTATAACCTAACATTATCACACAAACAAGAGAACAGGTCAGAATTTGTATTTATTTTCATCCGTTCTTGCCGTCAAGTACAACCTATGTTGCCCTTCAACCATAATAGCTATGCCCTCCTGTGGTGACTAGGCCCAAGGTTGTGGTGGTGTGCTTCTTTTCTTAGGTTAGGGGACAGAAAAAGAGACTTGCCGTGACTTATTTAGAGCAACAATGAGAAATGCTAAATAGCAAATTTAAAAAAACACTATAAAAAGCACTAAGTCTGTCCGCTCACTAAGAGTAGCACAGCCATAGATCTAGGCTGGTGATAGCAATGGAACCAAAAGTCATTTACCAATTGCAATAGCAGCAATGTAATCTACATCATCACATGTCCATTCAACCTACGAAATGTTGATATAACCACTTGCCCGATGAAGATACGACTGGGAGAACATCGATCATATGTCAGGACCAAAAAATCTACTGCCCCATTGGTTGAGCAGTTTTTGGCCTGATGTCAGAGAGTCCTCTACATTGGAGGAGGGTATCCCACTGGCGTTTAGCAGCCATGCTAGATGTAACATCAAATGGGGAAACCTCGACCTGGCCAATTCCTTGCCTATGGTATATCAGGACATTATCCCATTGTTAGACAAGTTTGCCCTCAAAGATTCACAAGATTCCGCCTCCCTTGTCATCTTAAATGAAAAATTGACTGGGAAGTTGGGGCCTCTTTTCTCCAAACTACAGAAATTGATATGAAAATCTATGGAGGTCAGAAGCACTTGGTCCGGCTCTGAATGTAGACATGCCAACGGCAATCTGGTAAGCGAGGCTCGATAGAGAAGATCATTAGGCACCTCTAATCTGCCAGGAGCTACAATAGAGTACCCCAAGCCTTTAAGGGACAAGAAAAGTGCCTGGTGTGAGGGTAACTTCGAGGCCTTGCTGTTGGCAATAGGTAAAGGGGATTCAATGGGCTTTTGGAGCGTAACGGGGTGGGCAAAACATGGGCGCAACTACATGCAGGTCTGCATTACCGAACTAACCTAGGTGGAGCATTTTTCAGGATTATACAAAGAAGAGAGAGTGTCATCTGATGGTTATAGAAGGGACAGGACATATAGACCAAGGGGGGATGTACCAGATTATTTACCACTGGTGCTTACAAATGAGAATATAGGCAGAACCCTGCTGAGCCAGAAGCTGGGGAAAGCCCCTGGCATGGATAGGGTTACAGCATACTTATATGCCACTAAACCAGTTATTTGGTTACCCTGCTTGACCAAGCTATTTAATGACATATTGAGTCATAATGCGGTACCAGCATCGTGGACCCATGCCAAGATATTGCCAATTCATAAAAAGAGGGCAAGGTAATATTCTACAAAATATCGGCCAATATCACTGTTGGATGTGGGGGACAAAAAATACGCAAGAGCTCTACTCATCAACCTCGAGTCCTGGATTGTGGACAACCACATCATTGACCACTGTCAGACAGGATTCTGCATTGGGTTGAATACTGTCAACCAGAACTTACATCTAAGGTTGGTTTGTGACAAGTATCCTGTCCTCGGGGAAAATGATGGCCTCCGAGACCTATGTAGACCTGCGGACAGCCTTCAACGCAGTGCTCAGGTGTCGCATATGGGAAGTCTTATGAGGGTTGCCAATTTCCTGCACAGTTTATGGATGCTATCCAGAAGCTGCACTGAGGTAATTCTGCAGTGGCACTGAGGTAATTCTGCAGTGGTTCGGTGGGACATAAATGGTAGCACCTCTACAAGTTTCAATACTGAGAACGGGATACATCAAGGGGTGCGTACTGGTCTACAAGTTATTTTGTATTTGTATTTATTGGTTTATATAGCGCTTTACGGCAAAGCGCTGCACAATTGAACAACTTGCTACGAAAAAAAAAAACAGTATAACGGTAGAAGCAAATTACAGTATCAATCAATCAATAAACCAGTAAGAAGAGCAATTAAATTGGAGGGAATAGGGAGAGAAAATCAGTGGGAATGTGAGGGAGAGGAGAGGAGGGGAGGAGAAGGAGGAGAGAGGGGAAAGGGTGAGAGTGGGGTAGTAGGGATTGGAGGGAGGGAATGAGAAAGAAAGGATGGGGAGCAAGAAGGGGAGGGAGTTTCAAGGCAGGGAGTGGAGAATTAGAGATTTAAGGGAGGTGCGAAATGAGGAGAAAGTAGGAATAGAACGAATTGAGAGAGGTAGGGAATTCCAGTGCAGGGGAGCTAGGAGCTGGAAGGAGCGGAAATGGGAGGGGGCACAAGGGGACGGAGGCACAGTCCGAAGGAAGTGATGAGCTGAACGAAGGGAGCGGGAGGGAGTGGAGAAAGAGAGGAGGGAGGAGAGGTAGGGGGGAGCGAGTCCATGGAGAGATTTGAAGACAAGTCATGGAAAAATGAAATTTAAATTGAGAGTGAAATGGAAGCCAACTAAGGGAGGAGAGGGAAGCTGAGATAGAGTCGCGGGAGGTAAGGAGACAGAGGGTACGGATAGAAGAGTGGCAGATAGACTTGAGGGGATTGAGATGAGAAGTAGGTAGGCCAAAGAGTAAGGAGGAGCAGTAGAAGAGGCGAGAGAAGAGAGGAGATTAGAAGTTTAGTAGCATGAAAGGTGAGAGAAGGGCGGATTTTCCGAATATTGAAGAGGTGGTAGCAACAGGCACGAGAAGTGAGCGAGATATGGTGGGAGAAAGAGAGTGAGGAGTCAAAGTGGACGCCTAAGGTACGAGCGTGGAGAGAGATAGGGAGATTAGTGAATGAAAGGGGGAGGCTAGGGAGAGAGAAGAGAGTTGGTGGGGGAAAAGACGACTTCAGTCTTGTCAGTGTTGAGGGAGAGAAAGCGGGAAGACATCCTGTTCTTTATGGCAGTAAGGCAGGAAGAGAGTTTCAGGTGGAGGTCGGATGAGAAGTATGAGAAAGAAAGTAAGATTTGGGTGTCGTCGGCATAGAAATGGTGGGAAATGCCAAACGAGGAGATCACAGGGGCGAGGAGGGAGGGGTAGAGTGAGAAAAGGAAAGGACCAAGCACTGAACCCTGAGGTACTCAAGAGGTTGGGATGGAGAGGACCGGCCACCCCAGGAAACAGTGAAAGAGCGGGAGGAGAGGTACGAGGATAGCCAGTTAAGGACAGAGCCTGTGAATCCAAAGGAGGAGAGGGTGTGATCTACAGTGTCGAACGCAGTAGAGAGGTCAAGAAGAATGAGGACTGAGGTTTGCTTAGAGTGTCGAGCAGAGAGGAGGGAGTTAAGGATATAGGTAAGAGCAGTTTCAGGAGAGTGTTTAGGTCGGAAGCCATATTGGGAAGGGGTAGGAGGGAGAGATTGGTGACAAAGGTTGAGAGCTGGGAGTAGGCAATGCACTCTAGAAGCTTAGAGAGGAATGGAAGAAGAGAAATAGGGCGAAAGTTAGAGGTGAGAAGGGGATCGGCCGAAGGTTTCTTCAAAATAGGGATGATAATAGTGTTTTCATCATCAAGGTACTCAATGAGCTCCTGTCTCAGCGGACCGATGTCCCCACTCGAGCTGGTGAAAAGATTCCAGCCCTATTGTTTGGCGACAGGGCAGTATTACTATCTTTAACTCCTACCAGAGCGGGCAAATTGGGGAAAACGTTTTGGAACTCAATGTGATTAAAACTAAATCAATTTTTTTCAGTGCCAATACTAGGAAAAAGCCCAAAGGCCTTGGGACGATACTGGATGAGGGCCCAATTGAACATGTCGATTCCTATGATTATCTATATGGCTGAACCGCGTAACGGCGCAGGGCCTGTTTCACTTGAAGCCTGCAAAGCCCGGCAAGACAGGCCGTATATATGTGGGTTGAGTTATGGGGGAATGCAAATGTTACATCACTTGCTATTGAAGAAAATAAATATCTCAAAAGGATTTTGGGATTATCATCCTCCCTGCCAAAACTGCCTGCATTCCTAGAAACAGGGATGCAGCGGATTGAATCAATTTGTCAATTGTGACCTGTTTATTACTGGGTTCGACTGGTCAAATCCCCACTTAGAAAAGTATAAAGATGGCGCGATGGATGCTGTTAATCAAGAAAGTGGCTTATCTCTGCTGTTGGTTGCGCATGTCAAGGGACTGCTAGGGGCATTGGGCCTGGGAGAGTATAGGGCCAAACCCAGTAGTATAACCAAATCCAGCATGGCAGTGATTAAGGCTGCTGCATTGATAAGGCCCGGGCGCGAGAACCAAGCCATGGTGGCAGGATCCTCATCGGCGTCATGCTATTGCAGCATAAAGGTGAATGAGGGTTATGAAAATTATCTAGACTATGTTTACCCGAAGTCAGAAAGATCACTGTACTCATAATTGCGGATGGGAATATTGCCGACTGCTGGCCTGTGCCAGTGATGAAATGACAATGTATCTGCTTTGTGTTCAATGTATAGGAATGTGAATGAAAACATGGTCCACTTTTTATTGATGTGCCCAGCAACACTCCCAGGGAGGATACGATATTTAAAACAGTTATTTTTGGCCCGAGGTTGTTGGACAACCAAGGAGGCCATGTCAAATAGCCTCAATTTTAATGATGTGCTTGCAGTTTATGCCAGTTGCAAGTGCCTGGTTTGGGCATGGAGAGTGACATTGAAGAAGATGTAGATCCTCTGACAATTATGCCGGTGCATTGTATGTTTATGATGAGGTTTACTCTGAAAGCTGTAGTTCCCAATGTCTATGCGCAACTTTTTTTAAAACAACTTTATTTCCGGTTACAGCAGATAGTTAGCAGTTACATGTATAAAACCGTTTTAGAGAGTTTTTTTAATGATGCATTATGGACATTGAAATGGTATTGTTGAATGTTGCTTTTATTACTTTATTGTCGAAACAAAGTGTTATGAAATGAAAGTGAACAGTGGGAAAAGGCGAATCAATGTGGTCATTGTTAACGGTAAGGTAAAGTGGGGGTTTGTGTTGTAGGTAAAGTAGTCCGGTGTTCTGGTCAACACCCTTTGATTGGCAATAGGTCTGGTTGTACCCCACTAATAGAGTGAAGTGAGGATTTAAAAAAAAAAACAGTTTATCTACATAATTGGAATGTCGTGCAATGCCTTGCACATGTATAACACATACTGTTACACTCCAACTGGTGTATTCTCAGCAGTCCCCTGTCCCTTAATCCCCCTTTTGTAGTGCTTATAGCTGCTGAGGTTTGAGGCAGTTCTTTCCTGGGTCAGGGAGACCTCCTTTGGGGACTCACTACACCTTGTGCACATTATAATCCCTGACAGCTTCTCTCTTTCTCTTGAAGGACAGTCCCTAATGACAGATACACACTGCCTTCCTGTTCTTGCCCTGATATCATTAGTTAGTTCTGGCACACAGATTTCCGAGCAGCTCATTGCAGAGAGCAGTACCTATGAAGGAGCAGGAAATACTGCAAACTCGATATTTCCGTGTTACTGGACTGCCCTTCATATCCCTTTAGTGCAGATGATAAGAGTAAATGCTAAGAGGGGGAAGGCTAAGAGGAGGGAGAAAGTGGGAAGGAGGATGGTAGAAGAGGAGGGAGTTATGGTAGAAGAGGAGGGAGTTAAGGAGGGGACATGGGGGCACACAGACACTCACGGGGGATGGGCGCACACAGACAATCAAGGGGGGGAATGGGGGCACGCAGACCACTCACAGGGGGGCATGGTGGCACACAGACACTCATGGGGGGCATGAGGGCACACAGACCACTCACGGGGGCCAAGGGGGCACACAGACCACTCACGGGGGGCATGGGGGAACACAGACACTCATGGGGGGCCGTGGGGGCACACAGACCACTCACGGGTGGCAAAGGGGCAACAGACACTCACGGGGGACATAGGGGGCAACAGAACACTCAAGGGGGACATGGGGGCAACAGACACTCACAGGGGTATGGGGGCAAGAGACACTCACGAAGGGGCATGGGGGCACACAGACACTCACGGGGGCATGGGGGCACACAGACACTCACGGGGTCATGGGGGCACACAGACCACTCACGGGGGGGCAAGGGGGCACACAGACACTCACGGGGGGCCATGGGGGCACACAGACCACTCATGGGGGCCATGGGGGCAACAGACACTGACGGGGGGCAAGGGGGGCAAGAGACACTCACGGGGGGCATGGGGGCACACAGACCACTCACGGGGGCATGGGGGCACACAGACCACTCACAGGGGGGCAAGGGGGCACACAGACCACTCACAGGGGGGCAAGGGGGCACACAGACACTCACGGGGGGGCCATGGGGGCACACAGACCACTCATGGGGGCCATGGGGGCAACAGACACTCACGGGGGGGATGGGGGGCAACAGACAGTCACGGGGGGGCAAGGGGGCACACAGACACTCACGGGGGGGCCATGGGGGCACACAGACCACTCATGGGGGCCATGGGGGCAACAGACACTGATGGGGGGCAACAGACACTCACGGGGGGCATGGGGGCACACAGACACTCACGGGGGGCATGGGGGCACACACACCCACGGGGGTCATGGGGGCAACAGACACTCACGGGGGGCATGGGGGGCAACAGACACTTATGGTGGGATGGGGCAACAGAACACTCACGGGGGGCATGGGGGGCAACAGACACTCACGGGGGGCATGGGGGCACACAGACACTCACAGGGGCATGGGGGCAACAGACACTCACGGAGGGGCATGGGGGGCAACAGACACTCACGGGGGCATGGGGGCAACAGAACACAAACAGGGGCATGGGGGGCAACAGAACACTCATGGGGGGCAACAGAACACTCACGGGGGCATGGGGGCAACAGAACACTCACAGCGGGCATGGGGGGCAACAGAACACTCACAGGGGGCATGGGGGGCAACAGAACACTCACGGGGGGCATGGGGGCAACAGAACACTCATGGGGAGGCATGGGGGGCAACAGAACACTCATGGGGGGCATGGGGGCAACAGACACTCACAGGGGGGCATGGGGGCAACAGAACACTCACGGGGGCAGACCGGCGTACCGTGGTAGACAGGGCCTTTGTTGTGGGCCTTCGGTAGTGTGGCCGGCTCCCGCCTCCCGGTTGCTGCCATTGGTTAAAGGGGGCCAAGGCAACCAATGGGAGAGGGAGGCAGGAGCTGGCCCAGAAAAAGAAAGCAAAATAGACAACTTCAGCATCAACGTGCAAACGGCCATCTTAAATAGGCCTTCTGGCAACAGGCACGAATAGGGCATAGCACATATGAATCCCAAGTGGGTTGTGCGCTGAGCGCAACATGCAGATGAAAGAAAGCAGTGTGCACGCACGGCCGAAAAGTGCATTTCAAGTTATTTTAGACGGTCGCTCGCAGCATCAATATAAATGTCTAAAGTGTCTTTTTCCTTACCCCCAGCCATGCGCAGCAATGATGGCAGTCCGGCGCAGGTGGAAAAAGCTGGGAAGCAGAAGGAAATGGGGCTCCATCCGGGTCAGGAGATAGGCAGAATATGATATGAAGATATGAAAAATGGTTATGTCCAGGTTCCCTGGAATTACTAACCTTCATTATAATTATTATAATCCCCTGGATAACTTCCAAGTCCACCTCCAGCCTCCACTCATCGCTAGTGTTTTCCAACATCTTAACTATAGGGGGGAGGGGGGTGCTCTGTTTCAAAATAATGGACCCCAAAATTATTTCTTTTTTTAAATTATAATAACAATTTGCCAAAATTAGACAGTATTCTTCTTTCTGAGGATCTCCAGAATGTACTCGGCATCACTTTGTATCCTGCTGGCACAATGTTATTCCAATTCTTATAGGCGTGATGCACCTTTTTGATTTTAAGTAGGTTAATACCCTCATCTAGCTTCTGCTTCTTAATCTTTTTAATCATTGCTCTCAATTCTATGTTTTTTCCAACCAGATCAAATACATGAGTATGCTTTTTAGCCATCCTCATTCTTTGGGAAGATTTGGGGGGGGGGGGGAGTTTCTTCTCCATAAAAGCTTCCTTTACATTATCCTTAATACAATTCTGAAAATTGTCAAGGTTAAACGTATTTAGCTTCCATTCATAGCTTGTTTCACGATTCCATTTCCTTTTAAAAACCATAACTCGCACCTCATTCAAAACGATTCAATTATTGCCCTGATTAATTGTCAAGTTAATAGGTGCATATACATAATCTCTCCTAACCTGCAGATCAAAAACTCCCACCAGCATATGATGATCACTCCACACATTTCTTTCAACCTTCATCTGCATACAACATGTAACTAGGTGTGTATCCACAAACATATAATCCAGCACGGATTCACTGTCTCCCGATGCCAAGTTGGTAGACTCAGGATATCCCCTAAAGTAGAACCATTTAACATCAGTAAGTCTAATGCAGAAAATCACAATGTCCATTTTAAACCATGGCGACATTTATTCGAAAGACAGTAAAAGTATTATAGATATTTCATTTTAGCAACCCTTTCTCAAGCAGGAAGACGGAAGAATGTACGTCCTTGCGTTGAGAATTAACCCTTTCGGTGTACTATCCATCCACTCAGTTATAGATTTGGAGAGCGTTTCCCAAGAAAATCATTTAAGTTACAAATGCGCCCATGCCCATAGATATTGATAATAAGCTGTGTTCTATCCCCAGGGGAACATACTAGACCCAATTCTACTGCTAATGTCCCTTGTTGAATTTAAATGCATGGTTCACCATAAATTCCATAGATGTTTTAATAGGAGTCAGAATACCGCCAGAGGGGTAACCCCCATTGCCCGTTAAGGCTGACTGGAAAATAACTGCTTGACCATCAACACTGGGGCACTTAATCAGCCATGTCTGGTGAAGTGATATGATCTTGTGCTTTTTTAGCAAGATGTCAACCTTGGCATTTGGAAAAAGCTGTCCATAACCACACGTATGACAAGAAATAATTCTGAGATGGTCCCTTGCATTAAAGATTATGCTGTGTGTACTGTGGATCATTTTTCCAGTAGTGTACAAGGAACCTGCTAACCATGATGATGAAACATGATCAAACTTCTGAGAGACAAAACCGTGTACCAATTGCACTTCTCTGTTTCCCCTTCAACCATCATTAACTGAAATCACAATGCCCTTCATCTCATTGATAGACGTAGGAATGCAATTCCCCAATTCCACACTCCTACTGGGGGTTTGTAATGCATGATATGAAATCCCAATTGTCTTAACGGGGAGAATTCTTTGGGGATGGTATCATATACTATTTTGGAAGATATGTCCAGGGTAACCATATCTGTTCTAATTGGGTCATTGTACTCTACCCTACCTATCAATGTCCTTAGTAGATATCGCTAGTAGGGTAGGGACTTCTGCAAATCACGCCAATATATTTGATCTATTCAGTAAGAGACACCTATCTTCTGAGAAGAGGCTTGCCACCAACAATCTATTTTGACATAAGTAATCTGGCACTCTATTGCCTTGGCTTGATTTCATACTCATATCATTATTTGGAAGAACCTCTACCTGCTTCAAATTAATTACTTGGCCATGACCACCCACCATGCCCATGCCCCTTACAACACTATAGATAGCGACTATATTACCACCTTGATTCACCCCGTTGCTTTGTTGCTCCATGACAATGTGAATTTTGTCTTGATGCAGACAAGGCATATTGGCATTAACACCATTTGATTGCATGTATGCCATTTTGGAGCTCTCAAAAGATACCTCTGAGGAGATGCTCCTTTCCCCTCAAGCCGATGTCACCTATCCATTTTCCACAATATTCCCTTGTCTGTTGGATGATGATACATGGACCCTCTCCATTGGCATCATAGTAAATGAGTATGATATACCCTGACACAATGGTATTAAAGCCGACTAATCCAAGTCCCCACCACTTAAGGGTATATTATCAGCCCATTCCAGCTCTACATTTGTCACACACTCAACCTCATGTGTTTTGGGCTCCAAATTTTGAATTAACCTTTAATCATGTTGGAGGCTCCTCTCGCCGGGTCGGGGAAACCTGCACTTTCAGATTTCTCAGGAACGTTCGGAATGACCGTTGTGACAAATCTGAGGACGTCATTCCTTCTTCCCTAGGGGGATGCATTTCCCATGGGGTTAGGACAGTGCTTCCACAGTACAATAGTCTGCAGGGGGTGGTGCACTGAGGGAGGATCAAATGGGGAAGGAATCCCCCAATGGGATTGGGGACGATCATCACCATAGAAAGTGGTATCACCCCAATTTATATTATTCAACCTCTTTTCCATCTCCAGATGCTCTTAACCCACCCTGGATAGAGCTAATATATATTACTGTCAAGGGAGCCAACCTTACATATATAACATCACTGAAAAAACAGATAATATAAAGTATTATGCATGTAGCTTTAAGGATGGTACTGTGACAAAGAAGATGGTGAGGAGTACAAAGATCACTCACGAGAAGCGGTATGAGCGGTCTAGTTTACAAAGGCCAGTGATATGCTCGAAGGAATACATCAGTCCAAAGTGGGAGTTCCAAGAGAGTCCAGGTTCATGCTCAGGCTCAGGCTCAAACTGAAGCACCAGAGAGAGGGGAGAGGGAAAAAGCCTTCCTCAGTAGAGGAATAGCTGGTGCCGTGCACGGACATGGAATGAAGCACGGGAGTGGCAGAACACGCACAGGGAGAGAAGCCTCAGTCTGCAGGGCTGCTGCAGATGCTGCTGAGTGCCTGAACACTACTGGAGCCTCCAGGAGGGATGCCGCTGCCAGGGAACCACTGGTACCGCCTAGAAGGAAGCAAACTGGTATACGGGTTGACCGGGAGCTGGGAGAGGTCCAGGGAAGCATCAGGGTGAGCTCAGAAACTGGGTAGAGAGGGTCTGTGATCTTGAATCAAATGAGAGACAGTTGTATACTTGGCAGGAGAGTGAACCAAATGGATACAACACAATGATGTAAGTCTGGGACCAGCACCCAAGACCAAGAGGGTTTGGGACCCTAATGAAAGAGAGTGTCTGAGACAATGAAGTAACTAAGAGACATTTGTATCCTTGGCAGGAGAGTGGACCAAACAGATACAATGCAACATTGCAATTCTGGGACCCGAGCCCATATTGGATACCAAAGTTTAAAGCAAAGAAGATTTGGGACCTTCAGAGAAGAAAAGAGACACTACAAGAGAAAACATTTGCTTGGCAGGGGAGCGACCCGAGCCGTGTAAATTATTGTGAGTCTGGGACCCACACCCACATGAGAGATTGAGATTTCCAGTAACTTAAGACAGGAAGAAGTCTAGGGGAAAGGAGCACAACCCTAGCATTCGGATCTTGCATTGTTTCTACCTCGCTGACTGGGACTGCCAGGGCTCGATCCTGGCTGGTGCCTGATAGTCCCTTTTTGATTTCTACACTCCATTCATGGCTGCTTTCACACTCCATCTTGTTTTTTCACCGGTGCTCGGCCTGGATTGGATATTTACTGGTTCTTAAGCCTGCTGCCACGTACACTTGATGAATTATGTCCTCCCAAGGGCCTGCAATCTCGGTACTCCCATCGGTTTGCACTTTTATTTCAGTTTTATATTTTTTTTGTTTAATAGTTGCATTGCTTGATTGCGAACTAGAGGTTTCGCTTGTTAAACTGTTTTTGGGTTTTATTGCATGCTCACATATTCTTTTCCTTTGTTCTTTTTCTTTTTCCTTTCTTTGTTTCCTTGTACTCCATGTTAGTTGTGGGTGAGGGTGACAGGCCTCACTGACTAACTCCGGGGGCTCGATCCTGGCTGGTGCCTTACAGTTCCTTTTTGATTTCTACCCTCCATTCAAGGTTGCCTGTACTGTCCGCCTTCCATTTTTGCTGGTGCTCCGTTCGGATTGGACTCCTGCGATGCAATGATAGAAGAACACGCAGCGGTCGCTCGCTGAAGTCTCGCCAAAGTTGAGTGCATCTGTGCCCGTCCGTGTCCCAGCTGGTGTCTAGGCTACACCACTCTTGGTAACATCTAAGACTATTCTCAGGATTCTCTCTTTGCACGCATGCACCCAACCTGATGCATTGGCCTTTTTAACTGAAGATCTCACTCACTGCCTTCTATGCTGGTGCCATTATCTGGCAGTTTGCCTTTATTTGGTCTTCTCTGTAATGCCTGCTCCTTGATGCGGCATACATTTGAAGTTCATTTTCACTATTGGCCCTGATCCTTTCTGTGTTACTGAAACGTGGTTATCTGAAATCTCAGCTCCTGATTTGAATCATGATGTTCTGGGATCATACTCATTCTTGCATGCTGATCAGAATGCCATATCCCCAGTGAGTGGGGTTGTGCACTTTTTTTAAACAGCATCTGAAATGCACAGTTATTCCAGCTACTCGTAGTTTAAAAATTGAGGTCTTGTTAGTACGGGTTTCTTTTATACCCACCATGACAGTTTACGTTTTAATCGTCTATCACCCACCATCTTATGACTCCTTTTTTCTGCAGCTTTTTCAGACTTTGCGGATGCCTTACAACTGAAGCACTCTCACTTATTCGTACTAGAGAATTCTAACCTCTGGATGGGTGAACCTTCGGATATGCATGCAGGTAATCTGATGGCTTCTATGGCTGATCTTCTAGATCAAATAATCTCTGGCCCTACTCATTCTCATAACCACACTCTAGATTAATTTATTTCTGAGGAGGGTAATATGGTGGTCCATCCTGACTTTCAGGTTGAATGGTCTGATCATTACATCATCCCATTTACTTTTAGTGTACCTATGGTACTTGCTGGCAATACATCAAAACGGTTTTCCTCTTGTGCCTGGAATCATGTTGAACCTACTACTTTGCTTACTTCTATTCATGACCATTATGACTGTGCCTTGTCCACGCTTTGCATGGATCCTCTTTCTGCTTTACAGACAGCTTTCAGCATGGCAGCGGATGATTTAGCACCTATAAATATCTGAAGGAAACCAATTAGACCCTCAGCTCTGTGGTTTACTTCTCACCTCATTGCTCTTAAACTGCAATACAAGCAGGTAGAATGCCAATGGTGTCAGGCATGTTTAGACAGTGACAGAATTGTTTTGAAAGTAGTTTGTCCTACCTATCATGAATCCTTTAAGGACGTCAAGTTCACTTACTTTTCAAGTCACATCTTGGCTGCAAAGAACCAACCTAAAGAGCTTTTTGAAGTATTGTGGGAGCTTCCCTCTCCGGTATCAGCAGCTTTGAGCATTCCTGCATCCCAAACTTTGTGCGACTCTCTTTCAGACTTTTTTGTTGAAAAGATGACCAAGATTTGAGAGAACATCTTTGCCTTAAAGAACTAAGGAGACCTGGCCTTGCAATGTCGGCGGCAACAGATTTCAGGCCTTAGGGGCAGCTGTGAAGAAGGCTACATTCTCAACCTTCTTGGTTCTACATCTGGGAGAAACAAATAATTCTGATTGCTAGACCTGAGGTTCATGCTATTAACCTTCTCAATGACAAGGTCTTGCGGGTAGGAGGGCACGAGACCCAATCTGCATTAAAAGGTGATAACCAAAAGTCTAAACCTGGCTCGTGCCTGAACAGGGAGCCAGTGCAGGCAGGGTCTGGTCGCCGAGACATGGTCACAGCGAGATAGTCCCACGACCACTCTAACTGCTCCATTTTGTACAACTTGGAGTCTATTGGTATCCGCTTTGCAAAGACCCACATGGAGACAACCACAGTAATCCAACTTTGCCCCAATAATTGGTCTTGCAATGGTTTCACCATTGGCCTGGGATATAAAAAGTCTAAGATGCGCCAGCAATTTAACATAGTAAACTGCTGCCGAAAACAATGCTACCAACATGAGCATTCATGTTGAGCAGCTGATCAAAGACCACTCCCAGGATTTTCATTTTTGTTTGCGGAGCAATTTTTACCTCCCCCAGAGAAAAGCAGTTGTAAGCAGGGTCCAGCTTTGCTAACATCG
This sequence comes from Ambystoma mexicanum, assembly GCF_040938575.1. Classification (NCBI taxonomy): domain Eukaryota; kingdom Metazoa; phylum Chordata; class Amphibia; order Caudata; family Ambystomatidae; genus Ambystoma; species Ambystoma mexicanum. The sequence goes on from NC_090939.1 coordinate 708,965,956, forward strand.
CTGGGGTACCCACAATCATCAGCTCTGTTTTTTCTCTATTCAAGGCAAGATTGTTGCACACCATCCAGTTTTCAATAAGAGTATAAACTCTGTTGAGTTCATCTTCATCTTGTGAGTGAATGCCTGTCATAGGGACAACACACTGAGGGTTGTCTACATAGTTAGAATACATAACCCCTCCCTGCTCCAATAGTGCAAAGAAGGGAGCCATGAAGATGATATAAAGGGCGGAAGAAGTACATGCTCCCTGCAGCACTCCAAAATTAACAGAGACAGGTAAAGCCTCTGCCGCCTCCAAGAAGACCCTACTTTGTCTGTTTTCCAGGAAAGGACCAATCCATTGAACCATAGATGGAGAGAGATTGGCCACCACTGCCATTCGGGTAACCAGGATGGCATGGTCAACCAAATCAAATGCGACTGACAAATCTAAAGACATTAAGAGGGAGGATATACCTTTGTCACCACACCCCAGAAGCTTCGACTTCAACCCCGAAAGAGAGGACTCAGTTCCGAACCCTTGTCTGAAACCTGATTGGTAGTGATTCAGAATTGAAAACTGGTTCAGGTGTTGCGAGATTTGCCTATAAGCAACACAATCAAGAATTTTCAACAGAAAAGGCGTGTCTGTTATAGGCCTGTAATTAAGCGGCACATCCATAGCTAGACCAGGTTTTTTCAAAATGGGAGTAACCCAAGCTTGTTTTACATCAACTGGGATTTGGCTTTGATCTTGGATCAGAGTGGAGAAGGCTTGCTTATATTATTAGACCTCTCTGCAGCCATCAACAGGATCGGTCATTCTATTCTGTGTTGTCGCTTAGAAGCAATTGGTATTGGTGGGTCTGCTCTCTGCTGGTTTAAGTCCTTTCTTGCAGAAAAGATATAAGCACTTTCTCTCCCTACTTTCCTTTCTGACCTTACCTCTCTTACATGTGGGGTTCCACGATGTCAGTCATTTTCCTGTTGCTTTTTAATATTCATTTTCTTCCACTTGCTAAACATATACATTTGCATGGGTGCCATTTCTATGCCTAGGCAGATGATAAGCAGTTGATCCTGAGAATCATCTGCGAGCAGGATTTAGTTGCTTCACGCCTTAGAAACTGTTTAGCTGACATAGGCAGCTGGTTGAATATTAACCAGTTAAAGTTAAATGCAAAGAAAACTGAGATTATGGTCCTGGGCCGGTCTCCAACTGCCCAATCAATGTGGACAAGTGAAAATTGGTCCTCATCACTGGGCACCTACCCACACTGGATTCTTTAGTTAAGAACTTAGGAGTGAAAAACACCTCCTCTCTCTCTGTAATACCACAAGTCAATGCTAGGTGAAGCTCTGGTGATCTTAAATTAAGAACTTTGAGGAAAATCTGTCCATATATTCTAGTCAATTTACAGAATCTGGAAGTCTCCGCTACTACCTCAGGGACACTAGACTACTGTAATTTCATGCTGCTTTCTCAACCAAAATGTTTGATTCAACGTCCCCATGTATTACAAACCTCAGCAGCCTGTCTGGCTGTAGGCCTTGCTAAATTTGCCCATTCATCATCTGTGCTACAGAACCTTCATTAGCTCTCAGTAGAGGCCAGGATCAGATTTAAATCTCTTTGCCTAGTCTTTCGTGCCTTTTATGGGTCATGTGTACTGCACCTTCTTGAGAAATTTCTGAAATATGTTCCCTCAAGGAAGCTTTGCTCAGCTAACCTATTGTTACTGTGTACCTCGAGTTACAATTGGTGGTAGGGTCTTTTCGGATGCATCCTCAGTCTTATGGAATTCACTTCCATTTTCATTGCACGCATCTGTTGATCATCTCGCTTTCAGGAAAGCGGAAAAAACATTCCTCTTCACATAGAAGTAGATATTTTGATGTTCCTCTGCTTACTTATGATTGCTGGGCTCTCTGGGATTGATTCTCTCAGAGCCAAGATACCTTTGGGTCAAAGCCATGCTTTATAAGTATTATTAACATAACATAATTACCAGCGAAGCTGGGTACGTTTCTATTGTTTGAGAACACAAGAACTTTTCTTTGAGACAGGATGTTAGGGAGAATTCTCATTTATGGTTATTTTCCCTCACCTAGTGAGTCCCCCAGCAGCTTAGCTGGACTTCTGGAGTTTTTTTCCACTTGGTAAGAGTGTGAGCTTTTCCCCCACTCTTACCTGTGTTTTGCCATGTGTATTTCTCTGTTTTTGTGGACGCTGAAGTACACCACTTCAGTAGCCCCCTTATTTGTGTGTGTCACACAGCACCTTCAGTGCCGTGGCACAGGGTTGTCTTTGAGACTTTCCTCAACTCCATTTCTGAGGCGACTACGTCCCCCAGAAAAGGGTAAAGTTACCATTAACTTTACTTTGTGAATCTACCACAGATCCAGTACACCCCATCTTCCATGGAGTACTGGAAAGGGCTAATCTGTACCCCTTTTATGTCTGTACCTCCCAGAGCATTGTTTCGCTCTTTTAACATTTAGACTTGGCTGGTGGCAGTGGTATCTACCCTAACTTTTCTAACGCGATTATATTAGATAAACGTGGTATTGTTCTTGGCTATTATATTAGCCTCGAACATAAACCCGCTTGACCAAATCATCTTTCTTTTGGCTCCGGTTGGGTTTATTCACCATTTCTTTTTGTTAAAGTCCTTCTTGTGTTTTACTTTACGCGGCAAACTAGGTTCGCCTTCTTTGTTCACCATCTTTTGGCAGGTTTATGGTCAGAAGCCCTCCACCAGGCGCCTGGGTGTCTAGGTGGGCTGAATGTGAGGGAGGGCTGTAGTCACCCCCTGCACAGAGTATCCTAGGAAACCCAAGTCACACTTTGCCATGATTGGCTGAGGTGGTTGTCCAGGCTGGACAACCTGCCTGCTGGGTGATTGACAGCCAGACTGTGTGAATGGGGGTTTTGCGCATAAAAGGCAGGTCTCTTGGGATAGAAGTCAGAGAGTCGCCACTGGAACTACAAGGAACTGAAGAAAAGCAGAGAGAACGATGGCTGCTGCAACTACCCCGTCCCGGTGAAGCCCTGCTGCAGTCCTGAGCTATCTACCCTTCAACAACTAAGAGAAGATCCAGTCCTGAGTCGTCTTCCCTTGAGCCTGGTGGGGATAACCAGCTTATCTTCCACAGCCAGAGGATCCTCTTCCTTGGTCGAAATCGCTGCACCTGCTGTAGTGGTACGGATAGCAATTTGAAGAGCCGCTCCTGTTTTTAAGGAGCACACCTTTTATTCGTTGTCGCTGCTGCCGGCTTCATCCATGTGTGGTACAGACCCCATTCAGACGTCCTCCTTCACAACGAAGCTCCAGGAACCGTGGGTCTGCGGGAAACCAACAGGAACAACTGCCAGGGCACAAGCTGCACCATTGGAATAAGGTACTGGGTTCTGCTTGAGGAAACTGGGTGAACCCCTTTTCTTCATCTCCAAGGCTTGCCCTTGTCTTCCCTCCTTCTTATAACTTCTTCGGCAACAGGCCCCCCGTGTCACTTGACCCTGGCTCCGGCCCTTTGACTTTTGAACTCCTGTCTCTGAGTGTTTCTCGATTCTGTCTGCCTAACCAAAATATTGCCTGTGATATTTGCCTCCAACTCCCTCTGGGTATCTCAGGTGCTAAGTGTGTTTTGCCCCGGTAGCATTTCATCTCACGGATACGCGTTTATTTAGTAGACCGAACTGTGAGAAAGTGATCGCAATCGTATTAGCGGTAACGTGTTTTGTTCGTAACACCGGTTCATTCAAACACAGGGTACTTACCTTGAGACATACTGTACAAAGTGAATTGGTTAGTTGTAGTATATTTAACATGTGGTTTTTGTTTAAGTTTAATAGAAGTGTTGTGTTTATAATGAATGGTTTAAAAATAAATGTACTTATATTTTTCTACCTGAAACCTTGAGTCAGTGTTTGCTTGAGTCACAGTAATTGTGGTCCCTTTGTGTAATCTCTACTACTGCTCATATACTCTTGAGATAAGCCTGGCTGCTCCGCCACTGCTACCACTCTGACATAGCGGTACAGGCTGTACCAAAGGTAAAACTTGTATTTCCACCTGTAGTCTTAATTGTGTGTAGTGGTCCCTAAGGGCACTGGACGGGATTCTGCCTAACAAGGGATCATCCTTGCACAGTTATCTTTGATTAATATTGTTGGGACAGGAGTAGATTTTTAGGACACAACAGTGACAGACCTTTTAGTTTTGGACTTCCTGACAATGTCACTAGTTTCCTTTGAGGTAGGGACCACCCCCTCTTTTCTTTAGGGGTAGAGAGATATTTTTCCAACCTTCCTTTAATTAATAAAAGTCTATATCCAAAAGCATGCTACCATTGTGTCCAAACCTCACTTCTGCACCCTTACACCTTCTATTTTGGTTTTCACGTCTTTGTATTTCTTTTTCTGCACTTGCTAGCCTCTTTTCACCCTCCTATTAACCACAGTTCCAGCTTTCATACTGTTATTATTCAAACTTCTTTCTATATTATCCGACCAATAGATTCAGCTAAAATAATAATTGGGATTGACTTGTCTCGTCGGTTAGCCCCTTGCTGCTCATAATGTTGTGTTGAACGCATAATCGTGCTCTTAGAGCCCATCTCAGAATTACAAGTTTGACTTTGTACCAACTCCGTAGCCCTCCTTGATTCTGGGCGCTGCTTCCCATATTAGAAACAAACATGACTTTTAGCTCAGTTTCTCTAGTTTGTTTTGAATAGCCTCCAGAATAACAGTGTGCATTTTGACATCAGTCTTTTGATTCTCTTAAATCAGAGACAACTGATGACAGTACGTAATTCAGAGCAACAAAGGCAGATTGGCTGGTACTACTGTTTTTCCTGCCAGCTTGCCTTGATAAAGAGGTAAACCCCACCTGGTCCGCGCTGTTCTCGGGGTAGAGGCATAAGAGGTATCCAAAATATCACTAATATAGTCGGTATAGAAAGGTTGAGTATTTAGGAACGAGTCATTCACACGCCTAAACTCTGTTCCTCCTCCTCCAACACTCCCAGGAGCTCGCCATCCATAAGATTGTGAGTCATTCCCCCCGTGTGTCTCACCCGCTTCTCCTGCATTGTCTGCATTGGATTTTGTGACTGCGTTAAAGAAAGAGGCGATTTTAGCAGCTTGCTTTATTTGGTTTAGCCACTTTATCAACAATCAGGTTCTGAGCACCCTGACTACTTCTTAGCTCCACCAGAGAGTCCGGTCAAGGCAGAGCATGCACCTGCTCTAAAGCCTGTGCATCGTGAATCATCCAATGTGGCATAGATCGGCTCCTCAGTTCGTACATAAACAGATGGCCACGCTCCCCTCCTTGCCTATACCAGAATCCCTTGGAAAATTGTACACACAGATGACTTCAAACCAAATCCCCCTAGATTTGCATTTAAACGTATGCCCAACTTGCGTGACAAACTTGTGAGCACATACCCTGTCAAGAGAAATCCAACTACAGACCAGACCCAACTTTGGCATTTACCCCCGGTAGTAGGCCACTTCAAATGTGAACACTGCTCGGTGTGCCACCTGACGAGTGACATTAAACAGGTTGATTTAAAAGGGCGCAACTGGAAATTTAACACCTTTTCTAACTGCCTCACGAAATGGGTAATCTATGGCATTCGATGGCCATGTGGCCTCTTATATATTGGGAAGACCAAAAGAACAGTGAAGATACGCATATGTGAGCACAGATCAGCTATAAGAAACCACACTGTAGACAAACCGTTGGTGGCACACTATGATGCAGCTAAACACACCCAAGATGAAAGGTACTGGTTTGTAATTTAAACAATTCGAGCACATCCACGAGGAGGGGACAGGGACTTAACCCTAAGGAAAACTGAACAAAGGTGGATTTATAACCTAGACACAGCCAAAACTGGTTTAAATTTAGCTGTGGAGTGGAATCTATTCTATCATTGATCCGTGACACCCACTATCAACCAGGGTGCTCCCACATGTTTGCTCCATTTTTTGGCCACATCTGTGCCTTCACACATACCAGGCTTTTACCCAGATGCTCCTCAATCATGCCGATTTAACTGCTCCATCTATAGGCACCCGTGCACACTCCAAGTGGGGTCCCAACTCTGAACCATCTAAAACAGCCCCCTCATTATAACGCATATATACATAGAGAAGTGCATTTGTAGAATCCACACTATAATAACGTGACGGCTGATGAAACAATTTGAATCTACATCCCTCATTATACAGGCGCAGCCACTGTCCCATTAAGATGGCTGCTCCTGTACATGGTAATTGATTGAACATTAAAACATTCGGGGACTTATAGATAACATATTAGCATCATTGACCCATTCTGTGGCCGTATGCGGCCCCAATCCAAGATGGCGGCCACGTCGTGCGCACACACTCGGCTGCTCAGCAGACTAGTTCAAGTATACCCATACCCAAGATGGCGGCGGGATGCATACAGCCGCCATTGAAGCGTCGCCGCGAGACGAACGCGAAGGGGGACCTGGATTTATATCTTAATAGTAAGTTAACCAGCAACAAAATTGATACAACATGCCTTCTAGAAATAGATTGCCAATATAGGGAGATTTACACCGCTATTTTTGACTCCCAGGAGGCCTTCCATTGTTGAAACAAATTACAAACGGAAGGCTAAAGCGGACCATTGATATGCGGACCGCTACTGCCCCGTTGAATGCAAACACGGCACTTTGATTACATCGTGAATGCCGTACAAGTAAGTGTGTATGTCCATACTCTATACACTTAGAAACACCACGCACCACTGGAGAAACTCTGACTAAAAGTCCTTTGGTTCTTTTCTCCTCCCCTTTCTTTCCCCCTCTCTACCTTCTTTTTTTTCCCCTCCCGCCTCCCTTTTTTGTTTTCCTCAACATATGCCAGCAGCACTGCATTCAATGATGCTGTTGGCAGTTAGAAGCAGTGATTTCTCTTCGCTCAACACCAGACAGGGTGGTAATGCACCAGGAAGTTTAACACACCCCTTACCATGAAAAGGTAATGGTCTAATTATAATATCTCATAGGTAACTCTATGCAGAAGAAAGAGACACTCTACATAACCTCTCCTTATTTGCTGTCTTACATTAAGGAATGGCCCACTGGGCAAAATAGTGATGCCGAATAATGAAAATTGACTCCCACACGAGAAAACAAGCTACGCATGTAGCAGGTCAGTGGGGTGTTTAGTTCCTGTGCTGCTTGGTGAAATCACTATGGTCACAAGAATATGAGGTTTTTTATTAGGAAGCCATTTTATTTGTTTGTATCTGCAGGCAGTATATGCTGATCACATGACTGCTAGCGTGTATGTATATTGGATTATATACTGAAAAAATTGACAGCGTCCTGAAGAAGGGGACAGACTACACACTCTACATCAAGATACATCAGTTGTGGTGTATGCCTTTCCCCTGAAACACAAGTCGGTGTAGACGTGCCATGATAAATGATAGGATGTCATGCTGTTTCTAAATCACTTTGATACTAACATCACAGTTGCTGGAATAGATACTTTGAAAGATATACTTATTCAAATTAGACCTTTTGAATACATCCTTGTAAAACGCACAAGGCAGATGCTTTGATCCAAACTGTGAAGCTCTCTGAGGAAATATTGATTTGTCTGTATATTTGTGACCTGTTTTTTAGTTAACCATCGTTGTACTGGCTCTACAGATGGTAGTTTTAACTATTTGATTATGAATTAAAAATTGCTGTATTTTTGCTAACACTCATGTTAATGTGATCATTGCAGCCAAGTGTAAATAAGTATCACTTATGGGAACTACCACCCCTTCGACAGTGCATAGGGAAGTTGGGTAGAAAGCGGTGTTCTTTGCTCATGTACATGGTTTATTCCTCATACACCCTTGCCCCCTAAAAAAGAGGAAATAGTGCTCAAACGTGTTTACCCCATACCAGAATCCTCCAGCAGGGCCTACAGCAGTGCTAACAGCACTCTTTGCACTCCGAGGGCGCTCCGCATTGCCACCGTTATTTCAAACAGGATGAGTGCTGTAGCAAACCGACCCCGGTCTGCAACAAGTCAGCCACTCAAAGCACCTCCAATGTCGTCCCTCCACAATGCTAACAGCACTCTCACACTCCGCCGTGGCATGTGCTGGAGGGTCCTGATGCACAGGAAGGGAATACTTACACTGACACATGAGAGAAATGGCACTAAGAAGACCTGGGCAAAGTTAGAGAGCATGGAGGGTTTGTATGTCATTAGAAAGCAGAGTCTGTACAGACAGAAGGGAGAAACGATCCTGAAGAGATGAGGGAAAAAGTGGATGTCACATGAGGTGGGTGTGTTAAGGGAAGGCAGAAAATATGCAGCTTGGACGGGCCATCAATAGTTAGGCAAGGGCAAAGTGGGACCTATGTTGGGCGCAGGTGTCATAAGAATGCAGAAAATGACCAGACAACCCAAAGGCGCCCACGTGGATCTAACAAACATTTTAGCGTATTTGTAAGATCTAGCTTCAAAAGCATGTAATCTCAACCTTTTACACTCATCCCTACTAAAAATCATAACAACTTGTGTAAAAGGGTAAACGTTAGGCAACACATCAGTTGAAGCTACCTTGCCACAGAAAGTCATCCCCTACCTCTTAACCCCCCCTTTTGTAGTCCAAATAGCTGCTGGTGGTGGAGGTGTTTCCTTCCTTGCTCCACGAGACCCCATGTGGGGACAAATCACGCTTTGCGCAATTGAGAATCCTTGACAGCCCCTCGCTTTCTCTGGAAAGGACACCCTCTAGAGACCAATAAAGACTGCTTACTTGTTCTGGACCTTGTATCATTAGTTAATCCTGGTGCAAAGCTTTCTTAGGAGCTTTTTGCATTGAGCAGTACCTACTAAGGAGACTAAAAACTAGACATTGCAGAGTTACCAGACTTCCTGTCCCATCCTGCTGCCCCAAGCACTTCTGTTTCACTGTCAGCATGCTTCAATTTGCCTTCCTGCAGCAATCCCCCGGGTCTAAGGAATGGTGCACCCAGTTTCATGGTGCACTTTGGGTTATCCAGAATCCAACTTTTATCTTTCCTGCTCCTCATTCCATTCTGATGAACCACCAGCAGCATTTCAACAACATTCTGAAACTGAAGTTACGAAACAGCCACAAGAACAAGTGAGAGGTGATCGGGCATTTAATTTCCTTTCACTTTGGCCTGTAGTTGTTTGCACTGTGTGAGCAGAGTTTGAGGCACGTGGGAGATACTGGGGTAGAATTCTTGGTGAAACGATCATGGACTCTGTCCCCTGCCATGATCACCTGATGAAGGCCTGCCAAATGCCATCCGATGCCTGGATATGATTTCCCCTGATGGGCAAAAGCCCGAGATGGCCAATGAGCACCTAAGCAGTTCAGGGTGAGGTTTGAGAGGATGCTCAGCCTGCCAACCTACAGGAGTTGAAAAGAGATCTTTATATATTTCAAGCAGTTTTTTTCTCTGAACCAAAGTTTCTTACCTGACAGTTCCCAAATACCCATGGCACACAGAGAAACTTTATGATTTTGAGAAAGAGAGCAGTAGAGATAAAGCGAGCAAGAGAGACAGAGACGGGTATAGGGACAGAGTCTGACAGTGTCAATGCCAGAAAGTGAAATTGTAATCAGTTTCGATTGGGCAATAATTGTATTTAAAAATGTTCTATGCTTTGGATACAAGTGCTATATAAGTGACAAGCTATTATACTTGTCTGACAGTCTCATTACAAATTTGGAGGTAAAGAAGGTCACAATTCTACAGGGAGGAATTATTGTTAGCTCCAAAGGACCCTGTGCAATTAGCCCCAAACCATCAGTGGTAACGGTAAATCCACCTTTGGAATTAGTGGCACAAATAAACACCAATTGATGAATCTGCTACTTTTCAGTGGAATTAGCATTACTCCCAGAAAAGTGCCAGAATTACCAAACACTTATTCTGCCGTGCGGAAATAGCACCAGAAAGAAAATTGGAAGCTGTTCAGCAGCCATCTTTAAAAGCAAAGCTAATCATACCTTGGTAAATGTTTCCTAACAGGCACACAACACATCAAGCGGCCATTGAATACCCCAGCATGACATACATTTCTCCTTCTGCATTTGTCACAATGGTACCCACAACTGCTGTACTGTAAAAAAACAAATGTATTATTTATTTGTATTTATTTGCATTTATAAAGTGCAAATCGGCCCTGGGGCATCGTGGCGCTCTTACAGCTTATTCACTTGGCAACAGGCATATCATAAAACAGCATTGAACGGTATGGAGAAGCAGGCACAAAAGTACAGCGAATGGCATTTTAAGCTGTCACCAAGGTTACAGTTGAGCAGTGTGTCTATACATATCGGTTAGTTCTAACGAAACACTATGGTTTTCAACTTTTTGCAGAAGGCAGTGTAGGAGCTTTCGTTTCTTAGGGTTGTGGGTAATGCATTTCAATTTTTGGGAGCCAGGTGTTGAAAGCTGGACCCTCCAGCTTTGGTTCTTTTGAAGGCTGGCACAGAGATCTGGAGGGTCTATTGGATGGATTGAAGGTGATTCTTTCTGATAGGTAAGGTGGGACATAGGTGGAGAGGCACCTATGAGTGATGGCCAGCGTTTTGTAGAGTATGCGTTCTTTTGCCAGTAACCAGTGTGCTTCTTTCCTGGCCTGAGTGATGTGATCCCTTTCGGGGATGCTCAGGGCTACCCTAAGGGCATTATTCTGTGTGACTTGAAGTTTGTTAAGGTTTTTAGCCGAAGTGGCCAGGAGTAGGGCATTGCAGTAGTCAAGTTTAGTACCTACTGTGGCTCTGGCAATGGATAGACAATTGTTTGTGGTGAGGAAGGACTTAACAGCATTGATCACCTTGGTGGTGGATGCAGCTGAGGAAGCTATAGCTTTGACCTGGTGTGTCATGGACAGAGATGCGTCAAGGTATACTCCTAGGGTTTTTTATTGCTGCTGAGACTGTGATGGTGGAGTTGTCTATGGTGAAGGTTCTGTATTGAGGTGGGAGCTTGTTGAGTGTTTCCCTGGTGCCTACTACGAGGATCTCCGGTTTGTCCCGATTTAGGCAAAGGCCGTTGGCCGCCACCAACGTTTGAATAGCTGAGCAGATTTTGGTTAGGGCTGCAGTGTCTTGTTCATAAATGCCGGTCAGAGGTAGTAGTAGCTGAGTGTCGTGAGCATAATTGGTGTATGTTATGTCACGACAGTCCAGATCATTGAAGAGCGGGAGGTTGAAAATTTTATGCAGCGTGGGGGCAGTGCATGGGTCCTGACGGACTCCGCAGTGGATGCTGGTGGGGGAGGCACATGCAGAGTCTGAGAAGTCTTTCATGAGTCTTCCATTTAGGAAAGTGGCCACCCAGGCTATTGCTTCTGGGGAGAAGTGGGCTTCGTTTTTTAAGTGCATACCTAAGATATGATGGTTGACAAGATCGAAGGCGGCAGACAGATCTAAGAGGGGGAGGAGTGCCGGTTTGCCTTTGTCCATGATTTCTCCAAGTTGTATATTGAGATCGAGCAATGCGGACTCTGTTCCGTGTCCAGGATGGAAGCTTGACTGTCTTTTGCCTAGGATGTGGTTTGCTTCAAGATATTGCTGGATTTGAGTGTAGGCAACTTTGTCCAATATCTTGAGCAGAAAAGGGACAGTGGTGATAGGCCTGTAGTAGTTGGCAACTTCTGGATCCAAGATTTTTATTTTTAGAAGGGGGTGCACCCATGCTTCTTTTCGGTTATCTGGAACAGTGTTAGAGTTGAAAGAGGCATTAATGAAGGACTTGAGAAACGGGGCCAGTGCTTCTTCACAGTCTTTGACTAGCTTGGCTGGGCATGCATCTCCTTTACAGTTGGATGGCCTAATTTTGCTGACAATCTCTATTACTTCACTTTCAGTGATTTCCCTGAATTTGAAAGGTGTTATTGGATCTTTAGTGTCCATGCGTTCAGTGCTAGAGGTGATCTCCTGCTCTGAGTTGCAGGTTTTTCTAATGTGCTGCATGTGAACATGATGTTCTTGTGATGCTCCTGAATTTTCTTTTGCAAGAGTTCAATTTTGTTTACTAGGGGATTTTGTATTGTGTTACACCAGTTTTGGTCTTTGACTATGGGCCTCATTACGAGTTTGGAGGCAGCCATGCCCTTAATAAGGGCATGGCTGCCTCCAAACTCGGGTCCGGGTCCGTGGTCCCTGAATGGGGAAATACCAGGCCATTCCAACTTTGAAGGGCCCGGTATTTCCCCATTCAGGGAACCTGGACCCAGACCATCCCCATTCGAGCCCCCGTAGGGCTCAATGGGTATGGGGGGCATGCTAACAAAGGGCGCGTTAATGACGGGCCCATTGTTAGCATGCTGGTCCCCTCACGGGTCTGACCAGACGTCCAGAGCGGGGTCCCGCGAGGGAACCTCGTAATAAGGCGGTACGGGGTTAACGGCACCAGCACCTTTACCAGCGCCATTAACCCCTTACCGCCTTACTTGTAATGAGGCCCTATGTTTTGGGATTTAGTGGCTGGGGTGGACAGTTCTTTGAAATTCAGAGGTGGCGTTAGAAATTCTAGTGTTGTAGGGTGCAGATTTGGCTGTGACTATTGCCTTCTTTTATTGAGTGGCAAGTGTTTTGTATGCTGAAAGTGTCGCAGCATTAGGAAAACTTTGCCATTTATTCAGCGCTTTGCGTTTTTGGGTGCAGAGTTCTTTTAGTTCTGTAGAGAACCACAGGTTGGAATGTTTCACATTTTTGGCTTTTTTCTTTTGAAGAGGAGCAATAATGTCTATGGCTGTGCTGATTGTGGATTTATAGATGTCTGCCAGTACCGATGGGTCTGAAGGTACGGGAAGGTTGGAGGTGAGAGTAGCTAAGTGGGGTAAGACCCTTTCTTTGGTGATTTTTTTGCGCTTCTTGCCAGTGCTGGGGAGGAAAGGGTTGTTTTTCTTGGTAATGGAGGCAGTGGTAGGGATGAGGAAGTGTATAAAAAAGTGGTCCGACCATGGGGTGGGGTTATGGAGCTGATGTCAGTATTACAGTTATGGTCAGCTATCCAGTCGAGGGAACGCCCTTTGTGATGCATGGGCGCAAGGATTTTTTGTTCAAAACCTAGTTCCTGTATAGCTAGCGCGAGGGCTTTAGATGGTCTGTCGTTGAGGCCGAGGTTAAAATCCCCTATGAGGATTTATTTAGATGTGGTTTTTAGGTTCTCCGCTAGGAGGTGTGTGAGGTTCTCGTGGAAGTCTAGTATTAGGCCTGTTGGGCGGTAGACAAGGTTGTGAGTAATAGTGTTGTTGGGGAGAGAGAGATCTTTACTGCAAGGGTGTTGGTGTTCCCTCCCAGATTAGATGGGGTTTGTATAGCCTCTAGGTGGTCCTTCACAATGAGTGCTACACCTCTGCCTACTGTGGTGAGACGGTCCTGCCTGATGATAGAATATCCTGGTGGGATGGCTAGAGTGAGGGCTGGCCCGGCTGCACTATGTAGCCAGGTCTCGGTGATGGCAAGGATATTGAGGTTGAGGTTGGTGATGAGGTTGTGGATTTTGGTGGCATGTGCTGTAATGGATCTGGCATTGATTAATGCGCATTGCATGTTAGAAGTAGTCAGGAGTGGTTTGGTGTTGTTTTTAGCTGGTATACATGTGAGAGAGTTAGGGGGTACCAAGGGTGTTCCGGATGGGGCTTGTTTTATAGCGAGCTTCTGTGTGCCAGTGGTTAGATCTGGGCTGGCCTGTGGAGTGGTGAGTGGGTGTATCTGGAGAGAAGACCTAGTAGATTGTTCCGAGTGCTGATGGATCTAGGGCGTGTGATGGCTACGGTATGTTTAGCATGTGTTGATATGATGTTACATTTGGTGAAGAACGATGGTAGGAAGTGGGTAAGGGGGATGTGGGTGGGGCATGAATGCCGTATGGCTGCCATTGGAGAGTGGGCTGGGGGTAGGCAGAGTGGAAATATGGTTCAAATATGGGAACAGGCAGAAAATGCAAATACAGTTTATATGTGGGTATCAGGCAGGAGGCATGAAAGCAGTACGATACAAGTATGCGTAACATGCAAAAAATGCAAATACAGTTTAGATATGGGAATCAGGCAGAGGGGCAGAGCAGGTCAGATGTGAGAGTCAGGCAAGAGGCAAAATACCAATACGATACAAATGTGGGAGATGAGCAAAAAATGCAAATACAGTTTAGATGTGTGAATCAGGCAGGAGGCATGAAACCAGTATGAATCAGATGTGAAAAACAGGCAAAAAATAACAATATGGTTTAAATGTGGGAGGACAGACAAGGTACGCATACAGATTAGATGTGGGGATTAAACATAGTGGCAGTATAGTTGAGATGTGGGGCAATAAGCAGGGAACAACAGATACAATTCAGATGTCGGATTCGAGCAAGATAATAGTTCAATAGAAAGTGTGGGGGTCACACTGGGTTGCACTATAGATCAGGTGTGGGAATCGGGCACGTCGAGAAGGTGAAACATCGCAGGGATAGCATGTCAAACCTGTGAGCATTAACTTAGTAACATTAACGAGATGTGTGCCGGAATCAGGGCAGATAGGGATTCTGCTTAGGTGTGTTATTCGATCAGCTGCTGTTCAGCGGCACAAGAGACACAGGGCCTCATTACGACCCAGGCTGTAAAGGGTTAACAGTGCCGTAAAAGGTGGCGGCGCCGTTAATCCCGTACCGCCTAATTACGAGGTCCCTTTGCGGGTCCCTACCTGAACGGCTGGTTTTACCAGCTGCTAAGGATTGGCCCCGCAAAGGGAACTTGGAGGTAATTACGGTACCGCAATTTGTGGTACCGTAACTACCGCCTTCCCCATTTCCATTGAGCCCTATGGGGGCAAAAATGGGAATGGGGAAGGGCCAATGGTGAACGGGGAATTACCGCCCCGCCAACCTTGGAATGGGGTGGTAATTCCGCCATTCACCGCTACTAGCGCCATGGGTACCGCACAGGTCGTAATGAGGCCCACTATGGGCTAAGTGGGCTGCTATGGTCGATTATGACGGGAGCGAAGTCAAGTGCTGGTTGAGGCTGGCGGAGAGAAAGGTATCGGAGTAGATGAATGGCGGGCATGTGGAGACATGAGTGCCAGCGCTGCAGAGGTAAATCTGGAGATGATAACAAGTACTCACAGGTTTGCAGACCTGTCGCCAGTGCGGGGAAGCATCAGTCGGCACGTCCGACAAAGACATGCACAGACAGGCAGGTCGTGTGCCTTATAATGGGTGCCTTCTGGTGGAGGCCTGGTACATGGTTCTCACCTTTCGGTTACGGACTGGAAAGGAAATAGGGTCCGGCGGCCAATTGGAGCTTCGTGCTCCAGCTGTGCAGTTGCTTAGCAACACTCAAACACAAACAAATCGGTGGCCATTTTAGGATGAATATTTGATCCACGCAGTGGTAGCTGCTGCAGGACAGCGAAATCAGACCCTGCTCGGGGTGGAGCCGAGAAGGTGCAGCAGGTAGGTCCTGGGAGTTGGACATGGCAGGCGGATGAGGGAGGATGCAGCATCTGCTTCTCAGGAGAGCCGGTGGGTGGTGGGTGCAGGCTCCTTCCCTCGCACGGCTGCAGGCTGGTGCGGGCTCCTGCCCTCGCACGGCTGCGGGTTAACAGAGTGAATGAGGCACAGACAAGCAGGTCCTGTGCCTTATAATGGGTGCCTTCTGCCGGGGGCCTGGTACATGGCTCTCGCCTTCCAGACACTGACTGGAAAGGAAGTAAGGCCCAGCGGCCACTCGGAGCTTCATGCTCCAGCTGGGTATTTCCTTAGGAACACCCAAACACAAACATATTGGCAGCCATTTTAGGATGAATAATTGATCCACACGGTGGTAGCCGCAGCAGTACGGCGAAATCAGACCGTGCTCGGGGTGGAGCAGAGAAGGTGCAGCAGGTAGGTCCTGGGAGTTGGACCTGGCGGGCGGATGAGGGAGGATGCAGCCTCTGCTTCTCAGGAGGCGCGGTGGGCGGTGGGTGTGGGCTCCTGCCCTCACACGGCTGCGGGCTGGTGCAGGCTCCTGCCCTCGCACGGCTGGAGGCTAACAGAGTGAATGAGGCACAGACAGACAGGTCGTGTGCCTGATAATGGGTGCCTTCTGGTGGGGGCCTGGTACACGGCTCTCACCTTCTGGACACGGACTGGAAAGGAAGTAGGGCCCAGCGGCCAATCAGAACTTCGTGCTCCAGCTGGGTTGTTGCTTAGCAACACTCAAACACAAACAAATTGGCTGCCATTTTAGGATGAATAATTGATCCACGCTGTGGTAGCTGCTACAGGATGGCGAAATCAGACCGTGCTCGGGGTGGAGCAGAGAAGGTGCAGCAGGTAGGTCCTGGGAGTTGGACCTGGCGGGCGGATGAGGGAGGATGCAGCCTCTGCTTCTCAGGAGGCGCGGTGGGCGGTGGGTGTGGGCTCCTGCCCTCTCACAGCTGCAGGCTGGTGCGGGCTCCTGCCCTCGCACCGCTGCGGGCTAACAAGAGTGAATTGATGCACCACACAGGAAGGAAGTAGTTGTGGGACAAAACACATGTCCGAGTGCACCAATGCAGCCATCTTTGAGGCCACCAACACAACTCCCACTGTTGTTGCAACCAATATGGGCACAGGGCATGTGTAGAAGTACCTCCCATTCAGTCGCCGTCCCCCCACCAATGTTGCTGCCGAGTCTGTAATGCAAACTGCCAATTTCTTCTCTGACACAAGGGATCCTGTTTGCCAGCCATCTGCGGAGGATACCAACACCTCACCTGCCCACCTTTCAGAACATGTGTCAGGCACCAGTGACCAAACTCAGGCAGCTGCTATGGTAAGCTGCTTATCAATTGACATGACACCCCTTCCTAACCTCTCACCTTTGCAAACCAGTCCTGCCCCTTATCCTCTACCCGTGTTCTGCAGTGGCAACATGGTCATGATACAGATACACCTTGAGAGGATAAGGACGCTGAAGGTGCCTAGGCCTATGGATCGGGAAGTAGGAACTGCCATGACTCTTTCACCCCACTTCCAGAACACATCCTGGATGCTATCTGGGAGAGCTTCACACAGATGGAGCAGCGGCAGAGATTAATGCAACGTTTTTCCCAAGAACGATTGGGCCACTCCCAGTCAATGCAAGAAACCGTGCAGAGTGCCTCTAGGAGTGTGACTTCTGCCTTGGACCATTTGTATCATTGTGCAGAAGATGGCACAGCCAGCATAACTGATGCGACAAAGGGTGCAGGAGTTGGAAGAAATGGCAATTTCTGTGTCAGCCACCCCCATAGAGGAATCTGTGGCAAACACACCACCAAAGCGCTCTCTGAGGCGTATTCCACTTCAACCCGAGAAGGTGGCATGAGATGGAAGAAGTAGAGATTTCCATATGACTGACTGCATACCATGAGGTTGGGGGGAGGACGGGGTGTTGGGGATAAGGGTGTATCGAGGGCAGAGTGTGGGGAATGAAGGGCATGGGGAGGGCATGGTATTGGGGTAGTGAGTGCAGGGAGGGCATAGTTTAGGGATGAGGGTGTGGGGAGGGTAGGGTGTTGGGGATGGCAGGGTGTTAAGGATGAAGGTGTGGGAGGGCAGGGTACTGCAGCAGTGTTAATGTGTTTCGGCATAAACCCATGTATTTTATTGGGAATGGCTTAGATGATGTGATAGTGACCTTGATTAATGCAATTAATGCAATTAATGGGTGCATACTTTAATGTATACCAGGATACCCTACTATGTTGTCTGCTCAGATCACACTGTACACAGAGGGAGGTGGGTAATAGGCCCTGGGCTATTGCATGCATATTGGACTAGGCGTTATGAGACTTGTTCAGTCACATGCTCTCATTCATGTGTCTTTCTGTGCCTTTGAGATGAATCATTGGCAGCATGAATAATTACCCAAACTCCAGGGATGCTGTCATCTTTGGGTGTATGTGTAGCGTGGCAGGGGGATGTTTCTCAGGACTGTCAGAATCATAGTGGAACCTGGAAATTGAGCACACAAGTAGCTGATGGTGAGATTGGCATCACGTGATATCTAAATGTTCAAGGAATGATACTGTGTCCGGTTCTGATAAACCAGCTCCCCTGCCGAGTATAATGTCCAGTGTTGTGACAATGGGGAATTGAGCTATGGCGTAGAACTGTGCCTTCACTGCATGCACCTAAGCCAAGGTGGTGGGCAGGGAGATGTCTCATGAGAGCATCCAACACATACTCCAGAACTTTACAGAAGGTTGGCTGGGATATGCCATGTAGCTTTCCAAGCCGTGGTATAGAAGTGCAGGTGATAAACGAGCTTCAGCAGGGATGGGTCTGCTCTGAAGGTCTGCCTCAATCAGGGTCAGCGGTTCTGCAACAGTGTCATGGTTTAGGCGATACAGTTTGATTAATTGCTGACCAGTCAGTGACCGTGGTAAGAATGGTCATGAGGTATGGGCATCCTAAACAACACACACCTCTGCTGTCTTTGTGGAGCCTGTTTCATTCACTGTTGTGGCCTTGCATGCCACTAGAGCTAAATGACCAGTAGCAGGTTGTGGATGCCATAGTAAATGTCTGATTTTGGCTGCATGTTGCTTGGAAGTGTGTTTGATAAATGCATTGGCCTTATTTACCCTTGTGGTAGCAATTAGGGGCACCAGCGGATTAATTTTCATAGCCTGGATGCTTTTACCTCGAGCTCTAAAGTAGAGTTAACTGCACTTTGTTCTTGGAGTAATTACACCTTTTTTGGTGGTATTTTGGCAGTATTTCAATTTGTAATACTATAGAATTAACAATGTGTTTTTGATGCTAATTTCACTGGCGGAATTAGCACTGGATGAGTTACAGCTGATTTAATGATGCTGCCTGTGGAATTACCACCAGTTTCTGTAACCTGTAATTTGGTGGAGTGGTAACATTGGTGGTAATTCAACTACTGCCACGTTTTTCCTTTACTGCTGAACTCGAAATGCGGCCCTGTGACTGCTCAGTGCCCAAAACACTCAAATTCTATGCTCCAACAAACATTACGCAAAACCACCATATCATTGACACAAGGCAACTGAAGACCTCTGTGAACTGACATCAAACATCAGTAAACTACACAACTACAACCAATTTTCATGCAACACACTGGACCAACGTATCCTAACAGGCACTGGATGCTTCCCTTGAAACACAAATGCCCCTATCCTCTCTATAAAAGTCGCCAACAAACTGATCCATAAACAGGGCTTAGGGTACTTGTGGTCTGCAACCATCAATACAATAGCAAAGCTACCTTACATGTTCCACTCTTTACTCACTAACCTCACCCACTCACCTCTCATTCAGATCCGTCATTGCACCTGGAGACAGTGTAAATGTTATTGGGCTGTGGTATAAATCCTAATAAAATTCCATTGCATAACTACAATGTGTAAATAGTAAACACTGTATGTATTCTTTCAAATTTAGGTTGCTGCTGAGAAAATTCTTTGCTGCTAGTACTGACGAGGCAGTGACTGCCACATTTATAATTTCAATGTTTGAAATTTTGTTTAAGAAATATTGAGTAGGTTGCGTTCTAACCAACTCCCAGGCTTCCGTGAAGTCCCCCAATGTGCTAGTCTCTCACCAATCCTGTTTAATGTTCACATGGAGCCGCTGGTCACTCTCCTAAAAGATTCCAATATAGCCATTCACCAATATGCCGACAATACTCAGTTGTATATGAGTGTAAAGAGCCTACAGGACATCATTCATCTATGCAATTACCTAGACATCATCCAGTCCTGTATGTTGAATGGCTACCTCAAACTTAACCCATTCAAGACTTAATTTGTCCTCATCGGTCCCCCCGCTTAACAACAGCTAGTCCAACAATGGCTTAGTGATATGCACCTAGAAAACATTTCATACACAACTCTCGGATTCAGTGAAATCCTTTGGATTTACCATTGACAGCATCCTGTCTTTCAAGAAACGCATATACCAGAAGACACAAATGGCCTGGTTCCAAATCTCCACCCTTTGCAAAATCAAATCCTTCATCCGGCTGGAGGACTTGCTACCCGTAGTGCAAGCCCTTCTGGTCTTGCACATCGATGGAGGAAAGGTCTTCTTGACGGGGCTCCCAGCTGCTCACTTGGCTCAACTAAAATCGGTCCATCATGCTGCAGTATGTCTTATTTGGGGTGCATGGAAACTTGATGGAATCATACCCACGAACTACACTGGTTTCCTCTCCAGGCAAGGGCACTGTCTAATACACCATAACTTGGGGCTAAGCTCCACATTTTTGGTGGCACACGCTCCTCACTCAGCAAATTGACCAAACCGCTTGAATCACAATTTGTCTTGCGGCTAGATGAAGATTATGATTACTGTAAGAGGATTCAATTCAGCACTACAGCCAAGTCAACGCCTAGTCTAGAATACTGAATGAAAACCCTTATTGATATATCTTTATGTCCAGTTCATGCGTTCTGGATGACTACCCCTATATAACACCCCTCTCTTGGAATCCTCCTGACCCCACTGAGCCAAGAAGTAGTTCTGTTTTGCAAGTTAAAAGGTTTAATTGATAATTTAAACAATATATATATATCACGCTTTATAATAAATTAATAATTGAATATCACACTTAATCTGGTATGATAAAGATTAACAACGGAGAATCTGGCACTAGCACACTTCTTGATAATCACTAAGGAGTTGACATGAAATGGATAAGATAGCAACAATACTTTTATGGTTTCCAATGGATGCAATGTGGAATGAAAATGCAATACAGAAAATAACTTGATAGGATTTCAGCAAAAGACAATGTAATCACTTTCTTGGACAATTCACCCCCCCCTTTTATGCAATGCAAGGAAATGGAGGGAAGCACACAGTTCTCAGAAATGCAATCAAATGTGATTCAGTTCACCCCAGCAAGCTTAGACTACAGAAGTTGAAAACACAGGCAAAATGCTTTTAAATGTGCTGGCAATGTAGAAAAAAATATGTTAAAATGCTTTTAATTCCCTCTAGAGGTTCAGGGTGAGTGGTATCTAGTTAATATTAGTCCAGGCTCACACTAGCAATGATGCAGGGATGGTTTTTATGAGGCAAACGAATTTCTTTCAGAGGAAAGCAAAAGCAGCTATCTTTTTGCAAGTGGAGAAATTTGCAAATCGCGGTAAAATTCGCGAATGCGTCTGGTGTGATTACAGAGGAACTACAAGGACTATCACTATCGTTTTGGGGTCCTAAAACAGCCTAGGATCTCAGCTTCCAGATGAAAGTTACTGCAAGTCTCTAGCACAAACGGTCGCGGAGATATGAGCGATTAAATAAAGGTCGTTTTTCAGATTTGAAATTTTAAAGTTCAAAAAGACAAGTGCAGCTTGCAACTAGAAAATGACAGGTGACAGCTTTGCAAATGACAGGTGACAGTTAGGAGACAGTTCTACTTAGATTAAGCTAGATTGAATTATATTATTTTAACTAGGAGATTGGTTCTGCACAGTTTTCTAGGTACTCACACTATATTCTTGAGTGAAATGGGCCTCGCCATGGATCTGGTCAGGTTTTAGACGGGACTCTGGTCTCTGCACTTCACAGTGGTCTGGGTCTGCTCTCTCTCTGGATTCTGAAGATTGAGGGATTTAAAGTCTGGATCTTTCTGCACAGCTTTCTCTGGAGATTGATGGAGGTAAAGTATGGATTTTCCCGGCAGACCTTCCAGCTGCAAATGGATTTGAAAGTCCCTATCTGTCCTGTCTCTCTGCTTTTATGTGTTTTTAAAATGGGTGTGTGTGAGCAGCATCACTAGACCCTACCCCTCTCCACTTGCCATTGGTCAAATTTCCATTTCTCACTTGATTGGGGAAGGAAGTGTGTGTCAGCGTGATGTCATTTTACAGCCTGCAGAGAGGACATTCCCCTGTCAAATTGCACATAATCTATATTTGATTAAAAAAAACATATTTGCAGAGGTACATATTGTTTTAAAATCATATGCACCCATCATGCATTACAGGAGGTATACCCTGTCCAAATCTGCTCTTCCTGAGGGCTTGCATTCAGAAATGGCACATATTTCACTTTTTAACTGATTTTGCAATTCCAGACATTGACCCAAATTTACACACATGTGCGCAAGGAGTATGGACATTAGTTGATGAAGTGTCAGATTTTTCACATGCACACATTTTGAGTAATATCCTCTTTTCCGCTAAAACCCCCCTGAACATGCCACCGGGTCCTAGCACGTCTTAAAACGTGGGCAGAAAAATCACAAGAATTATGGTGTCATTTATAAAATTTTCACATGTCCGCTCTATGAGTTATTCATCTTTTTAGAGTTATGTTCTGGCCCCAAAGGGGTGTGGTTTTCCTCCAGCACAAGGTTGAATTTCTGGTTTTTCCAGTTCTGCCAAGCCAGCTTGCTCTCACAGGCAGTGCCCCTCCCCTGTGCTTCCAGGAGAAATCTCCATTTACGACTCCCGCCATAAAACATTTGCCTGAGTCAAGACAGGGCTTTGTTCAATTTCCTTCAGAGCCCAGGTAATTCAATCAGGCAAGTGACATATCCCTTTTGGTGTGAGCAGCAAAAGGGCAGCTAGGCCTGGGAACACAGCTGTGACTCAAGTTTCACTCCTGATGGGGGTAGTTGCCAGGCAGAATTCAGTTCCTTAATCCAGGTTTCAGATAAAATGTCACTTTTTGTTCCCCAGTTTCTGCATTCAAATAAAACTAAACATTTTCACATATGCAGCTAGAAGGCTGATTCTAAGTTTAAAACTATGACATTTAAACAATTGCAACCTATGTGACACTCAAAAGTAGGTCACTCAGTCAATTTAAACACTTAGATTTTTTTTTAATGTCTTTCAGTCCAAATTTACTTAAACTGCTGAAATCCACAGCTCAGCCAGTCTTGTTATAAACCTTCAAGTCACTTCAGAATATAACTTTACATTGGATCCACCTCTCAGTAAGTCTTTCTTTGGCATGTTTTGGGTTCATTTATTCAGTTTTCTACAAAAACTGGTGGTTTTAAAACGCCGGCTTTTGGATAGTGGTGAGTACTGGTACTGCACCCCTTTTTGGGATTTAAGAAATGAATTCCCCACAATTCTAGGTGGCTTTTGGCAATCAGCAATTCCATTCCCAATGGTTTCAGGCTACTGTGTGGGTAGTCCAATGGTGGTTTTAGGCAGTGTCCTTCTGTGCCCATAACATCGGCAAAAATGAGCGGCAGCCTATTCTTCATGCATTTCCCTGTGCATTTTCTGGGAAACTCTGGCCATCATGATGTTTTCCATGCCAGTACTGCACAGTTTTGAGATAGGGCTTGGATGCGTGGATAAATACATCCCACATTACTTAAGTATAAGTCTGGGGGAAGAGGATCTAGTAGAGGAGCTCTCTTTCCCACAGCAATGTTGGTTTTCGGGGCTTCGAAATGGAAAAGTGAGGAAATATCAGGAGTGTCAGAGTGGATGGAGGACTTGCAGCAAGTCTCAAGGATAGAGAGCATGATTTACTACAGAGACAAGAAAATAGTTTGTATGAACAAATATGGGACAGGTTTCTGGAACTATAAATTATTTGTTTGATGTTATTGTCCAGCTAATTCCACTACGATGACTTACCAATGTTACACGACTTAACTGTGAAGAGATGATTTGTTACATTTTCTTATATCATGTCTAATCATGTCTAAAATCGACTATGCAAACAGCCTCTACCTCGGAATACCAGAATACCTCCTGAAAAAACTGCAATGGATCCAAAATGCAGCAGCAATACTACTCCTCAAACTATCCAGAAGAGACCACATCACTCCAGCCCTAAAATCACTACACTGGCTCCCAGTAAAACATTGCATCACCTTCAAAACAATGTGCATAACGCACAAAGCAATCAGCGGACAAGCAGCAGAATTCCTACAAAAGAAAATAACAGTCTACAAACCAGCGAGACCCCTCCGATCAACTCAAACCATACCATAAGAAAAAACTTGGAGGCACCTCCTTCTACCACTTAGCCGCAAAAACCTGGAACAACATCCCAAAAGAAATAAGAAACACTGAAGATCACCTAAAATTCAGGAAATCACTAAAAACCTGGCTCTACAACACCACAGACTAAACCAAGAAACCGAAACTGGAAAAAAAGGATGACTAAACCGAAAAGACACAGATATCCCTGACCCGAGAGAGTAACGCCCACGGCACCTGGACGGATGACACCAGATAGACTGGAACACAGGTGGCACGCTCAGAGACTGAGTCAACTACCCCAGACAATCCCACCAACACTCTCTCACGCCCTTTCTTAATCACCACCAGGTACCACACTGGTGTGGAATCATCGCGATATTGGCAATCACCCCACTACCCGAGAGGTTGTCATTGGCAGGTGCAATGGCCACAGGAGTATGAACGGAAGATAAGGGGAGCTATGAGAGAGCATGTTAGAGGCGGGAGCTAGAGGAGTAAGGAACCTGTATGCCAGTCAGACCCAGATCTGGACAGAGCCACAACAGGGGAGACTAAAAAAACTGAGCGCTTCAATTCAGGATAAAGACGCAAACTAACCAACCCTACTAACAATTTCCCTTTCTGCATACACCTCTCAAACTCCAAACCAAACACAACCAAAACCTACAGCACAACAAACCACACAAACTTCACTACATTACAACAACAAAACAAAAAAACACACATAGCCCTGCACAAAAGTACACAACGACTACCGGCCGCAAACACCCCAGGCCCAGCCAACAGACCCACCGGGCTGAGGCCGCCAACAGCACATCACTGCTCTCTTGCACTTTTACTGCTTCCTCGCACTAACTCAACCTCCCCTCCTCTTTCAGAGCCACCAGAGCGCCAAGGGACCACTCCGGTGGTGATAGTGTGCGGTACAAATGTCCTTGAACATTAACATATATATATATATATATATATATATATGTGTTTTAATGTTTGATTGTTAATGTTTTGTTTGTTTGGTTGAAATTCAATAAACATGTAAATACAAAAAAAGAGTAGATTTCAGAGGTGAAAGGATATATGACATGGTGTCACCTTAGTGAGTGAATTGGGAGCTATTTCAGGGGTAGCCAGGTGTAGAACAAGGAGGTGGACAAGTACCAGGGTGTTCCTCTAAGTCGGCCCTAAGTACCACAGCTACAAAATATCCACCTCTACCTTCAACTTCTAGACGACACTTTAAGGACATGTCAAGTCTGCAATGTCTGTGCCTTGGAGGGGACTTGCTACAGATTCCAGGGTGCTTGACTAGATATTGGCAAGGGGGCAGGATGGGCCCAATTCAAGAATATTGTAAAATACCTTTCCTTTGATCATGATTGATTGTTGAATAAACCATCCTCTATTTTGGTCATTAAATAAACATTACTATCTTAAGTAACTTAAAAAAATATATATTCTTATTGAAAGAGAGGACCCGCAAAAATCCTTCTCTTGTCACACACACAGACACCATCTGGTACCCAATCATGATATCAGTTCAGAATGCCACCACAATTCACCAATTCTGCACATCTTTCAAAACATGGCTTTTTCAACATCTGACCAAGGAATAATCACAATGCATGCACAGACTTATGCACAAACCTCAACTCACAGAAGTACTGCACTACTGTTAAAAGATGCCAGCCCAAACGATGGCTACCCACGCTCTGCGCAGCGCTCTGCTGCTCTTGACCTAGGATGGCAAGTTAAACAGTAAAAGAAAATAGAAAATAGGTATTTCATAGGGTTGCTGATAATCCTTATTTATGCAAGTAGCCTTACATTCCAACCAGCCCCCAGTGTGTTTTAAGTACGCCATGTAATGGCCTGTTGTACTACTGAAATCTGTTTTGCATATTTTACCAACTGTGGTGAACGTATTATTTCCACCAAGAGATACTGGTCATACATGACCTTGATCAGTTTGCAGTTGTTTTTGTTCCATTTGTCATGTACCCCAGGAGAATGTGTACTACAATGTAGCTATTTCCGTCTATTTTTAAAGTCAAACGTATATCTGTATTGTAAGTAGAGAACAATATGCTGTGACATTCTTTCTTCAAAAGTTGAAATGGTACAGTATAAAAAGGTTGGTATAAATGCATACCCAAGCCCTCATTCAGAGCAGTGGCATGTTAAGCATGATTGGCGTTTTAAAGCATAATGCAATGCCCTGAATTTCACTGTCAGACATGCTTTATGTGTCTGCAAGTACATGAGGAATTCCTAAGGATCCTTCTTAAAAGTTAATGGTGAATTATTAAGCGATTCCTGAACATGTATCCACGTAGTGGGCCTCATTATAACTGTGGCGGCCATGGTATGAACGGTGCCGGTGAGGCACCGGCACCGTTCATACCGGGCCGCCACATTACAAGTTCTGTTTGCGGGTCCGTGACAGCCCGCCAGGTCTTCTGTGCGGCATCCGCGAGCAGAATACGTGATTGCACGGACACTGTAATCAACAGTGCCGGTGCAACAATGCTCCCCACCCCCATTCTGCCCACCGTAGCAGAATGGGGATCGGGAGCCCGGCATTACCGCCACCCGCAAATGGGCAATTACCGGCACACTCATCTCGTAATGGGCCGGTTATTGCCCAATCACGGGAGGCAGTGCTGGAGGTGAGCATGGCGGTAGCCGTGCCTGCCATAAAGGCACAACTACCACCATGCTCGTAACGAGGCCCAGTGTCTTTTCATGGATTCACTGTGATTTGCATCATGAATTTTATTGCATTCCTTTGCAGGTGAGACACTGTGCCACAAAACCATTTTGAATCCTGCAAATAAATATTGCTTACAAGTGGTGACAAATGAAACTGCAGTTTGACAGCAACATTTACATAATAGGTGACTCAAGTGCTGTTTTTAAATGTGAATGGACAAGCAGATGTGGGGACTGCCTGTGGAATTACCTCCATATGCCTTTTGGAAGTCTATCCATTGCTTCTCAACATCTCACTGCGGTATTCCAAAGGGCGTTCATCCTCACACCACTTCAGAGCCATTCCAATGGCACCATGCACTATACAAATGCTGCATGACATAACATAGGCGGAAGTGCACGACAAGAGAAGGCAATAGCAAGCGATCAATACAAAGACACAAGTCGCTAACAGTGGGAGAGTGGCCGGTAATTTGGCAGCAAGTGATCTATAATGAAACATGTAAGGACACAGGATGGATCAGATTAGGTGGGAAGTGAAGTGAGTGTGGATGTAGGTGTTAACAAGGAGACGATTCTTGAAGAGGTTGTTCATGAGCTAATTCCTGAAATGCAGGAGTGAGGGGGGTAAGTCTGGTGTGCACAGAGAGGAGGTACCAGCATCTGGGGGTATATACAGAGAAGCTCTCTTCGGGGATTCTCTGCTCCTCCTCTTCCAACCAAATGTTGTCCTATAACACATTTATTGCTCACTTACTTCATGAGATGGAAACTGAATGATATCTGCCACCTCCATGAACCTCTGCTATTTTCTGCAAAAAGTATTGTGTGATAGTGTGATTCGCACAAGCTGCCCTCATGGATTCTCTGCACTTCCTTCTCCCCAAAGTGTCACCCTATGGCATGCGTTTCATTCGCTCACAAATACCACGACTGTGTGTGTCGCATAATCTTTTGTCAGGAAATCCCTGCTCCTCCTGCTGTTCCTCCAACACCCGTTTGTCACCGATGGTAGGTGTGTTATTCCCTCTCTTCAAGAGACAGAAACGGAATAGTATCGCCCTCCTCCCTGAATCTCTACTACTTTCTCCCACACATATTTTGTGCGTTTGTCTCACAAACAAGCGGCGCTCTGGAATTCTGTGCTCCCCCTCCTTCACCCAAGTGCTTCCATGTGCGCCATTCACTCCCTCAAATCACTTCGTGTATCATCCAGGGTAGAATGAAAAAAGCAAAATGGATCCAAACAAAACCTACCTAAAATAGAAAACCTCTTTACCCTTCTTGCTACTCAACTATTTTAAATCCAGTTTATAAACTCTTAACTACATTCGCTGAGCCTGTCTCCACCAACAACCTCTTGCTTCTCTGAAAGTCGCCTAAGACTGAAAGCAAACTCACAACACATGTGTCCCCTTGGAACACAAGTGGTTAAACTCAGACCAACTTCGAAAGAAAGTTATTTTGGGCTCAGAACTGGATGAATCCCTTAAATCCAATGATTTAGGGTTCTGTCGCTAGCATTCTTCCAGGACTACTTGTAGGTGACAAATTGTCTAATTTCCAAAGATGTACACTGTAGTCAATGAGGATATTTCTGTGAGCTCATCAGCTCTGCACCTGCAACCACATACGTGATTCCAAACACCGAAGACAGAGACACTCCTAGGGAGGCCTGGACCAGGCCTGAAGAAGTCACATGCAAATCAGAGACAGAAACATGTCATCAAAGGCATCTTAGAAATAATCCAGTCAACTCCAGATTTTCCCACGTTTTTAGACTTGGTAAATCTGTATAAGGTGTCAGTTGCAAATCTAAGATGTTAATGGGCCTCTCCGGAAGTGTTCCAGTGCAAAGCTTTGTAAATCAGGAGCCAAGCGTTTTGTCTGAAAATCATCACCAGCTCTTGAGGAGTGATGGATGTCAACTTGTTTAGGCTGCAATCAATGGTGTTAATGCAAATTAAGAGGAATGGTTATGCCTTCCCTTTAGTGGCTGTATTGCATCCATTTATTTCAAATGATTGATGCGTATTGATGATTGCTTGATGGGAGCTGCACATCAAAACGCAGGCTAATTATACTCCCTCGCGTCTTCTGATACGGTGCTCGACTTCATAAGCCAATGATTGCAATGATTCATAAAGTCATATTAAGAAAGATTGTAATGGGCCTTCTGCGCATGCAAGGACTTTCATCAGGTCAGCAGGTCAAAAGCAATTCAGGCTGCATTTGAAAGCGGCTGCAATTAAGGCAATCAAATGAAGGTCCTCGGAAACAAGCTCGCAATCTGTTTCTTGTCTACTCTGCACATGTCACATAAAGACAGGCAGTTGCATTGTAGAATCTGTGGATTCAACAGCATTGGCCGGTCAGCTGCCGCCACACCTCTTGGCTAGGAGCAGCGAGGAAAAAGGACCGAAACGTGTTGGCAGAAAGCATGCAGGATTCCCATTCTATCTTTAGACAGGCTATTCCTCTTTCAGTGCTCGGGGTCGCCAGCAGTTGAAGCTGGCGACATTGCAGGTCCCCGGTATTGATTTTGCAATCGCAGGTCGAAGGGTGCCCCTAATAACGTTCCCTTTTCAATTTCCTGTCGCTGTGGACTTGACTTAGCCCTGTATTTTAATCAATGTCATTTTTTCCATGCTATCGCGGCGTATTCCAGGAAATTAAATCCTCGACATGAGCTGGGGAGGAGTCACGAAGCCAACCTCTGCCCCTGCAATTACCTTTGAGCCAGAGATGCTGCTTAAAGCAGCAGCAGCAACATAATGTGTTCATTATGGAAAGGGGGAGAATCAGATTTTTTGCCACCATTCACTTATTAAATGCCTTGCAAAGGTCCGAAGTATCAAGTAAAATGCTAGTGCATCAATGTAAAATGTGTTTAGATTTGGTATAAAATCAAATCAACTTATGTTCTATTTGTGCATTTCACTTATCTAAGAAATAGAATATCTATATTTTTTTAAAGAAATCACCCATTTGGAGGCCATGTAGATAATGAGAAAGTCATCGGTTTAAAAAAAATGCAGTTCGAGGCAGGAGCAAGCATCACAGCTGGATAATCATCACTGCAGGGCGGACGGCATTTCCGCAAGATGGCAGTGGTTGCGGAAGGGACCTCATACACCTGATGCTATCACAGGAATTGATATTATGTGTTATTATAGTATTGGGTTTTATACCGGTGCCTGCTGCTAATTGCATGGTCTGGCAGCTCTGAAACAGAGGGTGGTGGGTTAGGTTGCTTGAGAGCCATGGAAGATGCATTGCTGTTGTGTTGATGTGTGCAGCCTGGAAGTAGCCTGGTATCGGCATTTTTTGTCCGTTTCTAAGGGTTCAGTGTCAACAAGATAATGCCGCTTGTATCCAGAGAGTCTTGTATGTACGTAGTGTTAGGGGGTGTTAGGGAGAATTCTCTGTTTAGGCTGAATTTCCTAACCTAGTGAGTCCCCCAGCAGCTTTGCTGGATTTTTGGGGTTTAATTTTTTCTCCTGCCAAGAGTGAGTCTCTTTCACCCTCACTCTTGGACATGATTTGAGTGTGTTTCTTTGAATCTAGATGTGTTTAATGGGCTATGGGGTCTTTTACTCCATAGGGCTTCATGTGTTTTTGTGATGTGTGTTACACAGCACCCTCAGTGCAGTGACACAGGGGTGTCAGAGTGACCCCCAGTATAGACTCCATACCCTGGGACTGACTACTGTCCCCCAGGGCATGTAAAGTCACCATTGACTTTACTAGTCTTAAATTCTGAACAGAACCAGTAAAAACCATCATATTGTGGACGTACTGGCTGTGGCAATTCGATTGCCCCGGGGTCTGTTAGTCGAGGGGGCACGTCTCCTTCCCCTCTGATCGAGTTTTGGCTGGTGGCAGTGGATACTACTTTTTATATTCAACCGCAAATATTTTCCTATGGGATTTCCAATTTTTTTTAGCTACTATCTTTATTTAATTATTTACGGTAGCCTCGAACATACCGCCGGTTTATTTAATTAATATTAATTCTCCGGTTGGTATTTTTTGCCAAAACTTGATTCTAAAATGGCGTTTGTGTTCTCTTCTGTAACTCCAACCCAAGTCGAGCCCTTTGTTCCACTTTTTGGCGGGCTTCTCCACAGAAGCCCTCCAAAGTGGTGCCACTCTGTCTGGGGTACTTAGGAGGGGTGGAGGGGAATTTAGGCACCATGGACTGAGTTGCCTAGGCAACTCAAGTCACACTCCATCCTGATTGGCCCAAGTGGTGAGCCGGCCGGCTCACCACTTAGCATGTTTGAGTGACAGCTAGGCTGAGTGAATGGGGGTTTGCTGCATAAAAGCAGGGCTTTGGGGACTGGAACTTCAGAAGTCGCCACAGGACCTAAGAATCCGACGAGGGAGAAGCTGAGCCGACCTGCCACAACACCACCACCGGTGGAGCCCTGCTGGACTGCCTCACCACTTTTCCCAATGACAGAGGAGATCTCCCGCCGGAGAGTCTTCTTCCTTTGACTGGTGGGGATAACCAGTTTCACCATCTTTTCGCTTTCCTGACGTACCACGTGGTCGCCTTGCCCGTGCTAAGCACCCCGGTAACCGGGATACCACGTCTTACCACGACCACGAAACAAAGGTACCACCTTTAACTGGAAAATTCTGCGGCTGGTTTCTTCCCTGGTAGTGCAACGACCTTCATCTTTCCTCCAAGTCGAGATCTTCTCTTCCCCTGGACGATGACGCAACTTGCACCCACTACCAGGAACAACTGCCACCGCTGGAGGATCCTTCCCACTTAAGGTACTGTGTCCCGCCTGGCTTCCCTTGCTACCGACTGTACGGGGTAGATTTATCCCCCGGCTTTCGAACCTGGGTTAGTCTGGGACACCCTGGCTAAACTTTCTTAAAGCCTCTCTAAACCCTTTGTGAACCCTCTGCAAGACTTTCTAAGCATAGTGTAACTGTGTGATCTTGGGCGCATGTGTGCGCTGCTCTCTCTAAGAGTGCGCCCAGCCTTTGGACTTTGGCTCACCAGTGACTTTTTGCTCTCTGCCTTGCTAACAGTGTTCCTGAATCGTAGAGTGGTGTACCTTTTCATATTCTGTCTTTTTTTCCCCCCCTTTCTCACAAACTTATCGGAGTGCAATCTAGTTAAGCGCTCACCTCTGTATGAAAATAAGTGGTGTTTTACTGTAACTTATCTGATAAGGAAAAAGGGGTGTATATATTACAATAGTAACTGTGTTTAGAATATTTTACAATAAGGGTGCTGGAGTGTTTCAACTGTGTGTTTTTAAATAAATAATTATATCCTTTGATACCAAAGCTCTGGTCAGTGTTTGCTTGTAATATTGTATCTGAGTGCCTATTGTGTATACTTTGCATACTGCCTAACTCTTCTTGAGGGAAGTCTGACTGCTCAGCCACAGCTACCAGGTAAATCTGGGTGGTACAGACTGCTACCAAGTGGGTTTACTGCCAACACCTGTAGTCTTAAATCTTTTGCAGTGGTCCCTAAGGGAACTGCACAGGTTTCTGCCTAACAGGGGGCCTTGGGTGACACTGTGACACGTAAGTTGATTGTGGAGGGGTAGCATTCAGTTATTTGATGTTTTTTCTGAGAGTTATGTGATTGCTGTGTGTAAGTGGGTGAGTTATTATTTGTGAAGTGGGTTCAAACATAAAGGAAGTGGGTTGTTAGTGGATGGCCAGATGGGCTACTTGGAACATCCAACTAGTGTCGCCATAGTAACGTTACAGTAGCAGTGACATTTCGTTAAAGTACCTGTGAGGAGATGTCCCTAGGCACCCGAGTGGCCTATTTCTCCGGCAATGGGCATTGTGTGGAGACTGATCCTTATTGAGATTGGGTGAACAGAGGAAAGACTAAAAGACTTAGGCAGCATGCAGCAATGGTTACCAAGTAGACAGTGGAAGCTCTTGAGGGGAGTTCCAAGTTGGGATTCGAGAGCGGTCAGAGTTTTGGATGGGCCCCTGGGAACCACTCTGAGTGCTAGGAAGGTGCGATAGCTAGGAGCCAATTGCGTGAATTATATTGGGCATTAAAGAGCAAAATACAGTACAGAACTAATGGTATTGGGCATCGGGGGCAGGGGGGAAGATCACAGTGGGTCACCAGGGAGCATAACCTCATTAGAGCAGAATGGCTGTGCCACTCATAGAAGCGAAATGATATTGAACACATGGGAACAACTTCCAGTGCATAGAATCATCGGCCCTGGCAAGCTCTGCTCTCTAGCCACTGCCAGAGCACATTGGGGATACTCTTGCTGAGGGCCAGGACCTACCACTCTGCTGGAAAACCTCCCTAGGCTGGGAGAGCAAACCCTGAAAGGACTTCATCTGTGCACGAGTTGCCTGCAGTGGGTCTCACAGCATCCTAAGTGCCATAACAGCCAGGATCTCGGTTTTTCTCAACCTTTAAACAACAGTGTTCACATGATCGAATCCGTCTCGAAGGCCAGCACACCATGAACTCAACTTCAAGTCACTGCAGCGAACCAAGCATCGAACAGCCATTACTTTGCATTGCTGCTCACTTGGAACTGCTGGATTACTGTGTCATTCATGGACCTGAACCAGAAGTACTTATTGTCTCAAACCACAAGTAATCGTCCAACTGCTCCTGGTGAACTATTCCACTGAATCAGTCGATGCTGCCTCAAACTGCACAGAGCACTCACTGGAACCCGACTCGATGCCGACTTACTACCAGGGATCAACATGACTCAATGCTTTTGAACACAAGTTGACTCACAAGCACAGCAGCTTAAAGCCTGGCTCAATATCATCGAACTACCTAAGATTGATATAAGGAATAAGGAACTTTGAACTGACGCTGTCCTCCTGATACACCTTTTTGGGCCCTACAGAATGACCAAGTCCATTTTGCATCTATTTAGTGGAGGACATTCTATAGGAATTCCCTATTTCTTGACTATGCAACCTCTCTAAGTACTCAGTGTTGCATCATTACAATCTGCATTTCTGTGTCTTTCATTTACACAGGAGGCGTTT